>NC_137278.1:133562500-134762500 GCF_054371585.1 Giraffa tippelskirchi | reverse complement strand
CTATTTAGCAGTTACTGTCAACAGTGTTGTTTTTATATATATGGGCAGTGCTTTGAGTGGATTAATCATACAAGACTTTTGCCAGGGGCAAAGTTTGCAAAACTGTCAGTATATTAACTGCCTGAAGAAGTGTTTAAGAGCAGCCAGGGCCCCTGCAATAGTCCAAAGTTATTATAATAGAAGCTCACTAATTTTAGAAGAAATTTTCATTTTGGTCACAGCTGTTGGCATTCCAAGGGGCTTGCATTCTGTCTGTTGAAATGAGGAGGCTCTGTTAGAGATTTTGTTCTGTTGGAGGATTTGGTGGTATTGTTTAGAGAATTACTAGGCTGTCAGTGAATGTATTTTATGTATAGTGACTACTTAAATCTGGTTAAGAAAGATATGGATTGGATTCTAAACACTTGATCAGGGGATGGTTCTCAGAGAAAAATGCCTTGTTTATGAGAGACTTTTCCTAAATTGAAGTAGGGAGATTGCTTTCCTGGAGAACATACCATTGTCACAGGACCCTCATGTACAAAAATCTACTGAGGGCCACAGCAAGGTTTGCTGGTCCCATCGCTATATCTCTGACCCTTTCCTTCACATCTCTAATTTCCAGCATTTGAGTAACTTGGCAACAATTTATGTAGTTATAGTGGTGGCATTTATTTGGAAACCATGATTGTGATGCAATTGTATCTTAAGAAAGCCCCTCCATTCACTGCCACAAACTTTGTAGATCTCACTTTTTGCAGGGGCTGTAGCAGTTCTGTCTATTGGACAGCGGGTCAGTTTTTATCTCAAATTCTTGCTCACCTCCAAATATGCTTAAAAGCTACTCTGAATGGGGACTGTGGTCACTGACTACCTGTTTCAGTTCAGTTCAGTCACTCAGTCATGTCCAACTCTTTGCAACACCATGTACCACAGCACGCCAGGCCTCCCTGTCCATCACCAACTCCCAGAGTTTACCCAAACTCATGTCCATTGAGTCAGTGATGCCATCCAACCATCTCATCCTCTGTTGTCCCCTTCTCCTCCTGCCCTCAATCTTTCCCAGCATTAGAGTCTTTTCCAATGAGTCAGCTCTTTGCATCAAGCGGCCAAAGTATTGGAGTTTCAGCTTCAACATCAGTCCTTCCAATGAACACCCAGGACTGATCTCCTGTAGGATGGACTGGTTGGATCTCCTTGCAGTCCAAGGGACTCTCAAAAGTCTTCTCCAACACCACAGTTCAAAAGCATCAATTCTTCTGCACTCAGCTTTCTTTATACTCCAACTCTCACACCCATACATGACTACTAGAAAAATCATAGCTTTGACTAGATGGACATTTGTTGACAAAGTAATGTCTCTGCTTTTTAATATGCTGTCTAGGCTGGTCATAACTTTTCTTCCAAGGAGCAAGCATCTTTTAACTTCATGGCTGCAATCACCATCTGCAGTGATTTTGGAGCCCAAAAAAGTAAAATCAGCCACTGTTTCCACTGTTTCCCCATCTATTTGCCATGAAGTGATGGGACTGGATGCCATGATCTTAGTTTTCTAAATGTTGAGCTAGCACTATCAAATCTGTGGGTAATTGTGGTTGAACTCAATTAAATTTAGCCCATATTCTAATAAAAAACAAGTTCCTACTCTCTGAAAGTGAAGTATTCCTTGGTTTACTAGATATTTCTCCTAAAATATATGCTAGTTTCCTTTTTGCTAATTTGAACGTTGGATTTCTTAGACCAATCTTCATTACTTGGACTTCAAGTATGGTAATTTCATTGTTGACTCCTGTCATATACTTTGTTACAGTATAGAGAAAAGTGTTTAGGAGAAATTCTACTCAGAATGCAATATTTTTGACTTAGAACCTAGAAGTTGGTTAATTTCAAATCAGGTCACACCTAAAAGCTGTGCTTTTGATTATGATCTTAAGTTATTAGTGTACTTATTTCTCCCAATAGACTATGAGCGCAGTAAATGGAAGAACCACATCTTGAAAGAATATAGCATGCTCAAAAATGTTTAAATAGATATTTTGATGTATTAGGAGGCAATAAGCTTTCATGGTATTGGAAAAAGAAGGAAACCAGATACATCATGGATTCAAAATATGTGTCTTTCTAAAAAAAATAAATCGTAGAAATGAAGTTCTGACTCTAGCTGCCCCCCTCAAAAAAATAAAGAAAAAACAACAACAATCCACTTATACCCTGTCCTCTCCTCAAGACAAAATAGTCATCATTGCTCTTTGAGCTATGTGAATAAAGTAGTTAGAAGCCATTAGTGGAAAATGGTGAGACTGGAAAATTTAATCAAGTAAGTTTAGTGTTAGGAATTCTACAAATTGGTTATGGTCTCAACTTGGACATAAATCCACTGCATTTGGAAGTCACTTATACTTGGCTACATAAAATACAATTTTGTGTAATTTGAATGTTTTGGCTGATATTAATCTGTAACTGCCAATATGAGTTTAAATAATAGGGTTACACCAAATTTCATGGGCCACAAGTACTATTTTGTTCTAAATTTTAGTAAATGATAGAGTATCATTTTTTTGAGCAAACAAGATAAATAGTAATAGAAATAACCCACCTTATTTTGACCACTCTTATTTTGATTATCCCATTTTCCCAGTCTTTCTCAAATTGCACATAATTGCTTATAAATTCTTTGCTTGCTCAAAGAAATATTTATTTATCAAATATGCCTACTGAGTACACAGATTATTCAGGTATTTTCAACTCTGATTGTCTGAGCCCCTTGCTTTGCCTTAAACTCTGTTTTATATTGCTTTGCTTTATATTGCAATGAGCCACTTCACAGGTATAAGTTTTATTTTCATTCCAACTCCATGGATAACTACGATTATAAGGAACAAGGAGATCAATGCCCAGCAGCTTTTATGTAGTTTGTATTCCCTATGGCACTGAAAAGATCATCCTAAGCCCATAACAGTCCCAGTGATATTGAACTGCTAATGTTAATTTCATTAAAAAATGGATTTTCATTGGATTTGTTCCCTGTTATATCTTTGATGATTATACCTGACATATTATAAGTGCTAAGCAAATATTTTTTTTGAATGAGTAAATGAAGTAATCCAGAGTGATAATTTCTACTACTTAAGCCTTTTTTAAAAATGCAGATGATAGTTCATTCTGGCACAATTGGCAAGTATCACTTGACTTAGAAGCTTTATTCACTTCTTTTAAACATACTGATTTAGTGAGTTTTTAAAATCAGAATTATGTAAATTTCTTGAGAAATCCCCATGTTTATTTTTGCATTAGACTAGATCTGGCCTTAGAGCCTGAAGAGCTCTTCAGTTTAAGAAAGATTAAGGAAACATTCCACCATTGGAGGCAGTCAGACAAGTAGCACTCTCAGTCAGGGAGTTGGGGGAAATGGAGACAGGCACCAGCTCCAAGTAAAAGAAATCTCATTTTTCTTCATGTGAGAATGAGAGATATTTCCCTCCCTAAACTCTAATGAAATTAAAAGATGCTTGCTCCTTGGAAGAAAAGCTATGACAAACCTAGATAGTATATTCAAAAGCAGAGACATCACTTTGCCAACAAAGGTCTGCACGGTCAAAGGTATGGTTTTTCTAGTAGTCATGTATGGATGTGATAGTTGGACCACAAAGAAGGCTGAGCACTGAAGAACTGATGCTTTCAAACTGTGGTGCTGGAGAAGACTCATGAGAGTCCCTTGGACTGCAAGGAGATCAAACCAGTCAATCCTAAAGGAAATCAACCCTGGATATTCATTGGAAGGACTGATGCTGAAGCTGAAGCTCCAGTCCATTGGCCCCCTGATGTAAAGAGCTGATGCATTGGAAAAGACTCTGATGCTGGGAAATATTGAGGGCAGGAAGAGAAGAGGACAACAGAGAATGAGATGGTTGTATGGCATCATCGACTCAATGGACATAAGTTTAAGCAAACTCTGGGAGATAGTGAAGGACAGGGAAGCCTGGCATGCTGAAGTCCATGGGGTTGAAAGGAGTTCTTCATGACTGAATGACTGAACAACAAGCTCTGATGGGTGAAGATGTTTAGTGGTTTTAGATATTTTCTTTCTTACCTATTAATTATTTATCTACCTATCTACATACCTATCTCATCTTTTTATCAAGAAAGGACCAAAGATCGAACTGATTCATTGCTTGCAAAGATGGCTCTTTGTATATACCTCATATGGATACAACTTTGTTCATGCCGCTTATACAATGGTAGCTAAATTTATTGAATTCTTACTACCATTTTGAAATGCATGTTAAAAAAAACTCTTTAACCTTGAAACAATTCATCAAGTTGGTAACTATTTTTTATCTCCTCTATTTCACAGGCAAGGAAGCTGAGGCTCAGAGCAGTCAATATATTTGTCCTAGAGTTCAAAGACTAATAACATGGTCAAAGTGGGGTTTAAAGCTGGGAGGTGTGACTCCATGGTGTGGACTTTCCATGCTAAGATAAAATGCTTTAACAGTCCTATTGTTGTTTTTGTTTCTCTTACTTGATTGTGAGTCTTGAGAGCACAACTGGGTCTTATGTATCTTTATAGTCCTCATAATACCTTTCACAGATCAACACCTTAAACATAGTGGATACTCAGTAAATGTATCATATGGCGACCTATGTGCAGGTAGCAAATGACCCTGTCATCCTGAATCTCACTGGTTTAGAAGCATTTATGCCTACATTTAAATTTTTTTAATTAAAAAACATGAAAATAAGAATAAAGCAACCAGAACGCTCAAAAATTCTATGATTCAGCTTTAATCTATCATCTTAATCAATTTGATCTTCTTTTTTTCATATACTATGGACTGTAAAACCAGCATGTGGGTTGTGGTTTTCCAGGAACATTTAGTAAAGAATGTGGGAATTTGTTTGCTTTTGACTTGGAGAATTACATGTTCTTGAAAGATGAGCTTTGACCTGAGAGTACTCACAGGGAAAATATATTGTGGCTACTGATACAGAGATGGTAAAAATATCCTATCAAAACTTTGAATGAGCTGGATGTAGGAACATTTTCTCCTTCACATTGGAGTCAGATAGGTAAGAACTGGCCAAGAAGATTTGTGCTCAGTGGCCTTTTCCAATCTGGGCTTCTCCCAGTGAGGTCCTGAGGCAGTTTTGAGTACTTATATTGATTTCAGATTTCCCATATCATGTTCCATTTGTCTGTGCTGTGCTCAGTCATGTCAATTCTTTGTAGCCTGTCAGGCTCCTCTGTCCATTGAATTTTCCAGGCAAGAATACTGGAGTGAGTTGCCATTTTCTCCTCCAGAGGATCGTTCAGACTCAGGGACTGAGCCCACAGCTCTTGCATCTGCTGCATTGCAGGAGGATTCTTTACTGCTGAGTCACTGGGGAAGCCAAACATGTACCCATAGTCAACATTAATATAGCTCTAACACAGAATCAGTATAGCGTCTGCACAAGCAGCTCATCAGAGGATGAAGAGCTACTAAAGTGATTGGTTAGAGTTCAAGACATTGACATGTTCACTGGTAGGACCACAGCACTAAAAGGCCATGTATGTTCAAGCATGCTCTCCTGCCTCTGTCTCTGCTATTATATCTCTGAGTTATTGAGTTAAGACAAAGTCTTTTGTAAAGTTTCACCCTCTTTCACCCTCATTCTGAACTTGCTGGTTTTCAGATTTTCATTTATAATGGGAAAGAGGGTACCCTACCTTGGTTCACTAAGTTAGAGTCCCTGAATCTATGACTGAAAGCTAATTCTTGGCATTGAAGGCCCTTGATTAGCTTTTAGTAGCATGGAATTCATGGAGTAGATCCTTCTTCAGGAGCATGCATGAAAGAGGGGCATTTGATAGAACCGGATTTGGGTATTTTTGTATTCATGGTTATCATGATACCTGAAATGCTTCAATCTTATCTTAACCTCTACCAATACTGTCAAAGTTTATGACACTATCCTGGACATTTCAGAGCTAATAAAATACTATACAAACTATCTAGCTTGTATTTTAACACATGTTGGTAAACAATGATGGGAGTTATGTAATCATATGATGGTAGTTTGGCAAGTACAGATTATAAATAAATAAGTCTTTTGTGGATGGGTTTATAGAAAAAGAATTCATTTGTTGTATAGCCCAAGGGCATTTCCTCTCCAGTCCTGAGGAGGACTGGTGAAGAGGAATAGGTAGAAAATTTCCCAGTATCAGATGCATTTTAAATTAGAATTCTGCATGGATTACATAGATTATAGAATGTGGTGAGGTGAAAAGAGAACTGGTTTGGGAGACAAGAAATGTGGGTTTCTTTCATCAACTCATCTTGAGAATTGGAGCAAGGGACATTTGGGGGCTTCAGGGTCACCATCTGCAGAATGGAATAATTGGCTGTGGTTGTTCTGCTGCTTTCCCCTTCAAGTATCCTATGCCTGACCTGGCTCTGTTTGAAGGGGAACACATCTTAGACTGAAATACATTTGCTGGAGAAAGGTTGGATTTCAGAAATGGAAAATTTTTTATTGCTCCTAACACTCCCTTATCCATCCTTCTTTCTCCCTTTTGGTGAAATGTGGATGTACACATAGTAAGGAAACTATGATCTAAGAGATGAATGTCCTTAGCTTCGTGGAAATTTTTTCTCTTTCTCTTCCTCTTGTCAGCTGAAAGTCAGTGCCATTAGTTTGTTTATCCCACTGCCCCCTTTCCATTTCTTAGCATCTCCCTTAATTAAGGTCTCAGTGATAAGCTAGGTTTTTCCTTAGTATGTAAAAAAATCCCAGAAATGTTAGATGCAGCACCCTGCATGGACAACAGTGATAGGTCCCAGGGCTCATTCTCAGAGCCCAGGAGCCATGATGGACAGAATGCATTCCTGGAATGAGGCCCAACACCACACGAACAGAAAAACGTTAAGTGTATATTCAGTTGGAGGCATAGAATTCTCACCAGAATTAAGTGAATGTGGCTGTCTTTAACTAGGTGTGTGCTTCTGAGGTTTGTGGGAGTACCAAGGTGGAAACGCTGCAGTTTAAGAGCCTGAACCCCTTTATCCTGACTCCTCCTCTCATTCTGTAAGTAAAAATAGCCTTGCGACCTAGCAGTGATCTTAGTCTTTGCTTGTCCTTTCTTTCCTTCTGTGAGCTATTGTTTATTCTGTAGAATTTTTTAAAAGCCTCTTGTAAACTGGGTACCTAATGCTATTTTATTTTAGAACTACCACACAGACCAACTTTACAGGAATTTGTCCACATTTAAATCTGGCCCAGCACATTCCCCTTCTCACAGTTTAGCAAAGATGACCCCATCCACTTTCTGCTATGTGAATAGGAGAAGAAAACTCCTGGCTTGTTTTCTGGCAGCATAGCATGCAAGTACAGCTCACATCTTCAGTTTTGGTAAAGTTGGATCTTCTGATTAATTTCTCAATTAGAAACCAGCTAAAAGATTCCCCCACCCCACCATGAGAGGCTGTTGAAATGAGAGGATTATTTTTTCTTTTTCCAGATGCCTACAGAATAGTGTTCTATCTCCATGAGATTTCAAATTCTGTGGTGGAATCAATCATGTTTTCCTGTTTGTTGGTCATGCGGTCATGTGACAACTCCAGGGGTGATGTTCCACACAGTGACACAGCTTCAGCGAACAGTCACAAGCACATCTGGCTCCAGCCTTAGGCACACAAGTCTTTTGGAGGTTTGGGGGAACAGCAGAACCACAACTGAAAGAACATAAAAGTGAGAAAGCCCTTGAGATTCTCTAGACAGCTAAATATTTACCATGTGTCTTTCTGTATATGGTGTCAGGCTTGTTGCAAAGTAAACTTCTCAAGGCCGGGCTTGCACCAACCTGAATGAATGGAACATTTTTCTGGTGATTCAGTTCAGTTCAACAAGGATTTAGTGAGCTTCTGAACACTATTTGCTATGGAAAATACAAAAGAAGTTCAGCAATTGAAGGCATGATCACAGCCCTTGAGCAAATTTTGATCTGCCCGGGAAGACAAAATTTAACAGTGAAAAGTGTAACACAATATTTAATTAGCCTTGAAGGCAGGCTACCTTCCAACTTCTTAACATTTTTCACATCATAATACACATAGAAAAGATATTCAAATAGTATCTGAATATATTTAGAAGTACTTACATGAGATTTGGTAAAAAAAAAAAAAAAAGCTTAAACACTTTTATAACGTACAATTGTGACAAGAAAAATGTAATGTGAAGTATTAGCTGCTGCTGCTGCTGCTAAGTCACTTCAGTCATGTCCGACTCTGTGCACATAGACAGCAGCCCACCAGGCTCCCCCATCCCTGGGATCCTCCAGGCAAGAACACCAGAGTGGGTTGCATTTCCTTCTCCAATGCATGAAAGTGAAAATTGAAAGTGAAGTCGCTCAGTTGTGTCTGACTCTTAGAGACCCCATGGACTGCAGCCCACCAGGCTCCTCTGTTCATGGGATTGTCCAGGCAAGAGTACTGGAGTGGGGTGCCACTGCCTTCTCCGGTGAAGTATTAGAGGATATATGAAATAGTGAATTTATGAAAAACTTCTGAAAATATTTTCAAATATTTTAAGGGGAAATTGAAATTGCTTTTACAAACATATTTGTTGTTTGTTTGCTTTTAACAATTTAAAGTTTGAAACGGTTACATGCAATTCCTGACCAAGACTTTATAATGATGATCACTTCAAGGTCTGGAGAACCATAAGTGAGAAACATTGTTCAAATATACATGATATAAAATGTAAAGCAAATTTTAACACTATGAAGAAGTTTGCAGTAGTTGAAATTACATTTAAAGGTCCTAACAACTTTCTTTCCTTTTACTGACAAAGGAAATTAACTCTTCAAGTTTTCCATATATTCACATGAACTTTTTCGTATTGAGGTGAAATTAACATAATACACAATTAACCATTTTAAAGTATATAATACAGTGGCATTAGTACATTCACAATGTTGTGTAACAAAACACCTCTCTCTAGTTTCAAAACCTTTTCATCATCCAAGAATAACATCTCATACCCATGAAGTAATCACTTTCCATTCTCCTCTCTTTTCATCTCCTGATGACTACCAACCTGCTTTCTGTATATTTGAATCTGCCTATTCTGGATATTTCATATAAAAGGAGTCACACAATATGTGATCTTTGTGTCTGGCTACTTTCACTTAGCATGTTTTTGAAGTTCATTCAAATTGTAGCATGTATCAATACTTCATTCATTTTATAATGGACTAATACTGTATTTGTTTATCCATTCATCCATTGTTGGTCATTTGGGTTGTTTTCACCTTTTGCTACAATGAATGTTATGAACATGCATAAGCAAGTTTAGTTTGATTGCTTATTTTCAGTTCTTTGGCATATATACCTAACAGGAGAATTTCAGAGTCATATGGTAATTCTATGTTTAACTTTTTTTGAGGAACTGCCAAACTGTTTCCACAAAAGATGTACAATTTTACATTCCCACCAGCAATGCATGGCGATTCTTATTTCATCTTATTTTTGTCAGAATGATTATCATCAAAAAGACAACAGATAACAAATGCTGGTGAGGATGTGCAGGAAGGGGAATACTTGTACACTTTTGGTGGGAATTTACAATAGGAATTTACCAAGTTACAGTGCAGTCTCTGTGGAAACCAGTATAGAAGTTCCTCAAAAAACTAAAAATAAAACGACAATATGATCCAGCATTTCCACTTCTGGGTGTATATCTGAAAAACATGAAAACACTAATTTGAAAAGATATATGTACCCCAATGTTCATAGCACCTCTGTTTACAATAGCCAAGACAGAGAAGCAACCTGTGCTGTGCTGTGCATAGTTGCTCAGTTATGTCTGACTCTTTGCCACCCCATGGACTGCAGCCCATCAGGTTCCTCTGTCCATGGGGATTCTTCAGGCAAGAATACTGGAGTGAGTTGCCATGCCCTCCTCCAGAGGAACTTCTCAACCCAGGGACTGAACTCAGTTCTCCAACGTTGCAGGCAGATTGTTTACCAAGTGAGCCACCAGGGAAGCCCAAGAATACTGGAGTGGGTAGCCTATCCCTTCCCTAGGGGATCTTTCCAATCCAGGTCTCTTGCATTGCAGGTGGATTCTTTACCAGCTGATCTACCAGGGAAGCCCAGGAGCAACCGAAATGTCTCTCAACAGATGAACAGAGAAAGATGTGACCTATATATACAATGGAATACTCCTCAGCCATAAAAGAATGAAATTTCGTCATTTGCAACAACATGGATTGACCAGGAGGGTATTATGCTTAGTGAAATAAGTTAGAGAAAGACAAATACTGTATGTGATCACTTATGTGTTTTGTTTGTTCTCTGTGCTTAGTCACTCAGTTGTGTCTCATTGCGACCCCATGGACTGTATGTAACCTGCCACGCTCCTCTGTCCATGGGATTTTCCAGGCAAGAATACTGGAGTGGGTTGCCACTTGCTTTTCCAGAGGATCTTCCCAACCCAGGAATGGAATCTGGGTCTCCTGTGTCTCTGACATTGCAGGTAGATTCTTTACCCACTGAGCCATTGGGGAAGCACTTATGTGTGGGACCTAAAAAATAAAACAGATGAATGGACCTAACAAAACTGAAGCAGAATCACAGATACTGAGAACAAACTAGTGTTTATCAATGAGGAGAGGACTGGGGTGAGGGGAAAGGTAGGAGTAGGGGATTAAGAGTTACAAACTTCTAGGTAGAAAATAAAGAGGCTATAAGGATATATGATAAAGCAAAATGGGTATAGCTAATATTTTATAATAGCTTTAAATGAAGTATTATCTATAATATTTTGGATTGCTATGTACACCTGAAACTAATAAAATACTGTATATAAACTATACTTCAAATGAAAAAAAGAAACATGAAAACTCTTAAATAAATAATCCAACTTTCCACCTCAAGGAACTAGAAAAAGAATAAACAAAACCCAAAGTTGATAAAAGGAAAGATTAGACAAAGATTAAAGTAGAAACAAATGAAGTAGAGACTAAAAAGTCAATAGGGAGGGTTAATGAAGCTAGTAGATAATTCTTTGAAAAGATAAACAAAAATGACAAACTTTAGCTAGATTCCTCAAGAAAAGTAGAGGAGTCAAATAAAATCAGAAATTAAAGAGCAGACATTAAAACTGATACTGCAAAAATACAAAGGATTATAAGAAACTACTATGGACAATTATGCACAAACAAATTGGACCACCTAGAGGAAATGCATAAATTTTTTCAAAAAATAGCTTATCAATATTTAATCATGAAGAAATAGAAAATCTCAACAAACCAGTAAGGAGATTGAGTAAATAATGCAAAGCCTCTCAGCAATAAAAGTCCAGGACCTGATGGCTTTGCTGGTGAGTTCTAACAAACATTCAAAGTAGAATTAATACCAGTCTTTCTCAAATTCTTCCAAAAAAACAGAATACGAAGGAACTCTTTCAAACTTATTTTACAAGTCCAGTGTTATCCTGATACCAAAAACAGACAAGTCAACCTGCCACAAGAAAAGAAAATTATTGACCAATATCCCTTCTGAACATAGACGCAAAAATACTTAATGAAATATGAACAAATCAAATACAACAATGAAGGATCAGCAAGATCATACATCATGATCGATGGGGATTTATTCTAGGAATCCAAGGATTGTTCAACATTTGAGGATTAGTCAATGTAATGCACCACATTAACAAAGGGAAGGATAAAAAGTATGTAATCTCTTCAACAGCTACAGAAAAATCATCCAACAAAATTCAACATCCATTTATGAGAAAAACTCTCAACAAAGTGGGTATAGAGGGAATGTATCTCACCATAATAAAGGCCATATAGGACAAACTTACAGTGAATATCATACTCAATGGTAAAAAGCTGAAAACTTTTTCTCTAAGATCAGGAGCAAGGCAAGAATGCCTACTCTTACCACTTTTATTCAATATAGAATTACAAGCTCTAGCTAGAACATTTAGGCAAGAAAGATAAATAAATCCATCCAAATAGGAAAGAAAGAGGCAAAACTGTCACTATTTGCACATGACATGATACTACATTCTCCATCCCCAAACCGTTAGAACTAATAAAAGAATTCAGCAAGGCTGCAGGATATGAGATTACCATACAGAAATCAAGATTGTGTTTCTATACACTAATAATGAACTATCAGAAAGAGAAAGTTAAAATCCTATTTAAAAATGCATCAAAAAGTGTAAAATACATAGAAATAAATTTAACTAAAGGGGTGAAATACCTGTATATTGAAAACTACAAGACTTTAAAGGAAGAAACTGAAGAATACACAAATAAATGAAAAGGTATATTGTGCTCATCTACCAGAAGAATTAATATTATTAAAATGCCCATATGACCCAAAATAATATACAGATTCAATGCAAATCATATCAAAATCCTATGGATATTTTTAAAGAAATAGAACACAGTCTTAAAATTTGTATGGAAGCATAAAAGACTCTAAATAGTCAAAGTAACTTTGGGAGAAAAGAATGAAGCTGAAGGCATTATACTCCCTGATTTCAAATACTATAACAGAGTTATAGTAATTAAAACAATATCAGTCAGTTCAATCACTCAGCCGTGTTTGACTCTTTGCTACCCCATGGACTGCAGCACGCCAGACTTCCCTGTCCCTCACCAACTCCCGGAGCTTGCTCAAATTCATGTCCATCAAGTCAGTGATGCCATCCAACCATCTCATCCTCTGTCGTCCTCTTCTCCTCCTGCCTTCAGTCTTCCCCAGCATAAGGGTCCTTTCCAGTGAGTCAGTTCTTCTCATCAGGTGGCCAAAGTATTAGAGTTTCAGCTTCAGCGTCAGTCCTTCCAATGAATATTCACGACTGATTTCCTTCAGGATTGACTGGTTTGATCTCCTTGCAGTTCAAGGGACTCTCAAGAGTCTTCTCCAACACCACCACATTTCAAAAGCATCAATTCTTTGGTGCTCAGCTTTCTTTATATAAAGAACATGACTACTGGAAAAACCATAGCCTTGACGAGATGGACCTTTGTCGGCAAAGTAATCTCTGCTATTTAGTAAGCTGTCTAGGTTAGTCATAGCTTTTCTTCCAAGGAGCAAGTGTCTTTTAATTTCATGGCTGCAATCATCATCTGCAGTGATTTTGGAGCCCAAGAAAACAAAGTCTCTCACTGTTTCCATTGTTTCCTGATCTATTTGCCATGAAGTGATGGGACCAGATGACATGATATTAGTGTTTTGAATGTTGAGTTTTAAGCCAGCTTTTTCACTCTCCTCTTTTCACTTTCACCAAGAGGCTCTTTAGTTCTTCTTTTCTTTCTGCCATAAGGGTGGTGTCATCTGCATATCTGAGATTATTGATGTTTCTCCTGGCAATTTTGATTCCAGCTTGTGCTTTATCCAGCCCAGCGTTTCTCATGATGTACTCTGCATAAAAGTTAAATAAGCAGGGTGACAATATACAGCCTTGAAGTACTCCTTTCCCAATTTGGAACCAGTCTGTTGTTCCATGTCCAGTTCTAACTTGTTTCTTGACCTGCATACAGATTTCTCAGGAGGCAGGTCAGGTGGTCTGGTATTCCCATCTCTTTCAGAATTTTCCACAGTTTGTTGTATCCATGCAGTCGAAGGCTTTGGTATAGTCGATAAAGTAGAAGTAGATGTTTTTCTTTAACTCTCTTACTTTTTCGATGATCCAACGGATGTTGGCAATTTGATCTCTGGTTCCTCTGTCTTTTCTAAATCCAACTTGAATATCTGGATGTTCACTGTGCACATACTGTTGAAACCTGACTTGGAGAATTTTGAGCAATACTTTGCTAGCGTGTGAGATGAGTGCAATGGTGTGGTAGTTTGAACATTCTTTGGCATTGCCTTTCTTTGGGACTGGAATGAAAACTGACATTTTCCCAGCCCTGTGGCCACTGCTGAGTTTTCCAAATTTGTTGGCATATTGAGTGTAGCACTTTCACAGCATCATCTTTTAGGATTTGAAATAGGTTAACTGGAATTCCATCACCTCCACTAGCTTTGTTCATATTGATGCTTCCTAAGGCCCACTTGACCTCGCATTCCAGGATGTCTGGCTCTAGGTGGGTAATCACACCATTGTGGTTATTGGGTCATGACCTTTAAATAGTCTCTTGGTGAGCTTCTCCTCACCAAGAGTACAGAGTTATCAGTGGGTGGCAATTGGAGAAATGATTACTCTGGGAGTCTATTGTATTTGCTTTCTATTTCTAAGGACTGTGGCTCCAATGAACCAAGAGGCCTTGTTAGAAATACTAAAGGCATCGAGTAAAAGGCATGTAATTGCTGGCAGGCATAAGCTTTGGGAAAGTTCTGGCCACAGGAAGAGATTCTGCTCCTTTTATTGCTTGTTTTAGGTGAATTATTACAATCAGTGCAATGAACAGTTATGGTTGGAGTAGGAAGCTCTGAAGTGTTTAAATTAAAATCAGATGACAACGGGCAGTGACTACACATATTTCACACACTTTCTTCAGTGAGATGGACTAGATTATACATGTGGGTTTTGGGACATCAGAAATTTCTAGAAATCGATCAAAGCTCAAGATGTAAATATAGTCACATGAAGGCTGCTGCTTAAGGAGCAAGAGTGTAGCTGATCCTTGGTTCCTTCAGAAGTGAGTAACTACTTCTCTGGATTGGCCTAGCCATTGGAGTCTCCATGCCATTCCCCTAGTGCTGGCTTGTGGATCTTTTCCCTGCTTATTACCTCCTCTACTGAAGAGGACTGGTGGCCAGGGCTGTTGGGGGAGGGGAGGGAGAGTGACCTCAATTAAGGATTTTGTTTCTCAGTTTTCAGTTTTAGCCTAGGGTTCATGGTAAAGGAGGCTAATGTTCAAAATGTGGTTTGGAGGCTAAAGACAGGTTTAATTTGTTAATGCTACCCTTCTCTCTCTCTTCTTTTACTACATATTGCCAGGAATTGATGATATAGCAATTCTCTGTGTTCTGGGAAAATACAGTTTGAGGGTATGTGTAAAGGAGGAAGAGGACTAATCCCCATCTTTCTTACTATGAATCCCACTTTTTAAGTGTACAGTGTTCTCTTGACTAGGTTGAGTTATTATTAGAGGACCAGAAGCTTTCCTCTTCTGTAATTGCAATGGAAACAGCTACAGGGAAACAGCATGCAGGTCAGAAAGTTGTTGTTACTGTGTTTAGTTGCAAAATGGTAGCTGCTTTAGGAGACGAAAATGGTGTTTACAACATTGACTTGGTGTTGAACTTTGGCTCCTGATCAGAGTTGTTTATTTTCATGTCTGTCTATGGGAACTACTTTTTAAATGTTTTAATCAAAATACATCTTCTATTCTATTGATATCAACAGATATTTCCTGGTGACTTGGGGATTGTGAATAGATTGGTGATTGAGTCAAAAGTTTGTAGATTTTCTCGTTAAATATCATGATAACGGTGATGACAATAATGCAGATGATGATGAATGAAACCTACAGTCTCACCTGCACAAACTCACCTGTCCTTAAAGTCTCCCTCAAGTGAAGGCTTTTGAACCTGAGGAGAGCAGAGAGTTATCAGCATCAGACAGACTGACTTAGCCACTTGCCATCTCTATGACCTTGGGCAAGTCAGTTAACCTAAGTTTCCTGATCTGAAAAATAAGAATTATGGTAGTGGAAATACTTAGAGTGGATATTTATCATTCCTTTTAGTTGCCCAGCATGCAGACTGTCCCTCTTATGTTGAAGGGATGCTTTCACTATATAATGCCACATACTTGCTCTCCCAGCCTCCCTTGCAACTAAGGTAGGCACCTGCCCCAGAGGTGCAGGTCAAAGGGGACATTTCCCAGGGTATGATGGCAGAAGGACCAAGTTCCTGGGGCAGCAGTGGTAGCAGATATGGCAGTGCAAGTGGTGGCATCATGTCCAGGGTTAGGAGGGTCAGAAGGGTCATTAGTACAAGCTGCACTGGCCATTGCCCAGATGAGTGATGGTCGTCTCAACAAACTGGGTCAGTGGTAAGATTTTAGGTGGTGTTCCTAGCTGTAGAACTTCAAAACTGGTGCTCTCTGTCAATAGACCTGAGCTACTGTGAACTTTTCTAGGTAGAAATTTTGAAAGTGATTGTGGGAAGGAATCTATGCAAACTTGATTTTCATAGAGTTAACTGGAAGAGACTGGACTTAGTCCAACTTTCTCATTTACATATAAGGAAGACTCCGGGATTTTAAGTGAATTACTCAGTGCCACCAGCTAGTGGCAGGTATGTGCTAGAGCAAGAATTTTCTAAATTCTGAGCCTTTTGTTCTTTATCCCACATACTGCCTCATACTATTTCAATTTAAGTGTTTAACAGACCAATATGGCTGGTATGGCTTAGGTTCTATGAAGAATTGTAAGAGAACCGTGGGTGGCATTCTAGATTGTTCAGTGAAATAGTTGAATATACACATAACCAGAACAAACAAAGATCAGAACCAGAATATACACATAACCAGAGAGAATAGAGATCAGAGTAAAAGAGCACAGCACACACCAGTCCTTGTGGCTGTGGACCCACAGGGAAAGACATTCTCCATGGGCTGAAGTCAGGGAAGTGCTTATGCACAGGGTGTGAACTGAAGTGGGTGTGTGGGTGCAGATTACTTTTTTTATTTTGGCCATTCTGTGCAGCTTGTAGGAACTTAGCTCCCCAATCAGCGACTGAACCCATGCCCTCAGCAGTGAAAATGTGGAATCCTAACCACTGAATTGCCAGGGAATTCCCATAGATCACTTTTTAAAAAAAAAGTTCAGGTAAAGCCAAAGTAAGATATTTACATATGAGTTTGTTTCTGAGAAAGCATCATGGAGGACTTTTTAAAAATATCATAGAAATGATAGAATATGAAGTATGATGCTTAATTAAATAAAACAAAAATTTTAAATCTCTGCTGTAAACTCTTTAAGGATGTTCTGCTGATTGTTTGTCTTAATCATCTTTGGACATTTAAATCATAACCATAATAAGTTAGAATGTTAATGAAAGCATCTTTATGGCATTTCTATATCATTCAGTGGTTTTTTAAAGTACATTTATGTGTATAGCCTTTGATCACTATGACAATAATGAGACATAGGCAGGGTAGACATTTTTAAAACTCAAAGATGAAGAAACTAAAGCTCAGCATGGTTAAAGAGCTTGCCTATATCATAAAGTAAGTTGGTTTATTTAACAAAACTAAATTCAGATGTCTTGACTTCTGGTGTAAAAACTTATCTCCTAAGAATCTCCAAAAAATCCATGTACCAAAAAGCAACTTGGGAAAAACTGTATATTGTGGTAATAGCCTAATTTGATTGGATATACTTCTGCTTCTCTCCCTATTTCAAAGCTTATTTACCTCTGGGCATAAAGACACATCTACACACACGACCAATTTCAGGTTGTCTAAATGATGGTTATGAAATGAGTTTGTCGGTTTACTGATGGCTAACTGGCTTGGAGCTCCAGACTATAGAGAGGTCATGAACTCCATCTTATGAGGAATCAAAATGCTCACTGAGCCTGGCATTTTTTCCTGGAGAATGTTGACGTAGGAGGTGAAAGTTGTATGCCAGACAGTCCCATATCTAGAATTCTTCTCAAGAGAGGGCCCTGATGTAATTCTAATCTGTCAGAGGTGAAGAAGTTATTTTTCCTCGATAGCCAAAAAAGATAATGAGAAGAGGAATCTGAAACTTGGAATCTGCAGTTCATAGGTAGAGAGTGCCAAGAATCATGCCTTGGGTTGTTTTTTTTTTTTTTGGTCTTAAAATATTATCATTTTGTTCCTCTTTCCCACCTTCTCTCTCTCCCTCCTTTCTCTCCTTTCCTCCCACCTTTCCTTCTTTTCTCTCTTTCTTTCACAATTAAGAGTCTACTTAGCTGGAAACTATATCCTGTTATAAAATAGTTTGCCAATCCAGTTCTCATGTTACTCAGGTTTTCAGCATCATTTAACACTGTTGATCACCCCCTACCCCTGCCTTCTTAAAACAGTTTTCTTCTGGCTTCTACTCTCTACTGGTTTTAGAGAAAGTCAACTAACTTTATCCTTCTTCTTCCTTGAATTCCTTTGAGGCTCGATTAAGTGTTAGAATTCCTAAAGGCTCAGTCCTAGACCCTGTTTGTTCTTGTCTTGCTCTAAGCATTGTCCTTAGATGAGCTCTATGAACAAGCTTGAATTCTCATCTATAGATCTGTGACTTGGAAATTTTTAATTTCCAGCTCAGGTCTCTCCTTTGAATGCCGGGGCATGTATAACCTTATATATCCACTTGGTATCACAAAACACCTTAAATTCAACATGAGTAAGACAATCATGTTCCCCTACCAATCTTGCTGTTCCCAAGTCTCAGTGAACAAAGCAGCATTCTGCAGTTGCAGTGACCTGGGCATCATTTTCTGTCTCAAACCCAGTATCAGTCCATCAGCAATCACAATATTCCCTACATCCAGGCTCTTCTTGCCATTGCTGCTGCCACCACTGGTCTTGACTTAAGTTACCTTTCACCTGCACTATTGCAGGATCCTCCTAACAGCTCTGCCTGCATCTTTTAAGTCTTCTTAAATTATTACAGGTTAACAGTGCAGTTCAAGTTGTGACAGTATTGACATAAGGAGCCTCCAGTATATTCAAGTCCAGGCACCCACTAAGCATGTAGTAAACATTTGTTGGCTGCTGTATTTCTTCTGTAATGTGAAATGCCTGTAGCCTCAGCTCTGTTGTAGGGCAGGCTTATTACTCTATCATTACCTCTTACCTTACTTTCCATATTCTCCTTCTTCACACTTCAGAGCAAAGGACAGAGAACTTACGTTTTTGTAACAATTTGTTTTTGTTGTTTTTCAGTTGCTAAGTCATGTAAAACTCTGCGACCCCATGGACTGCAGCATGCCAGGCTCCTCTGTCCTCCATATCTCCCTGAGTTTGCTCAAATTCATGTCCATTGAATAGGTGATGCGATCTAACTTTCTCATCCTCTGTTGCCTCCTTCTCCTTTTGCCTTCAATTTTTCCCAGCATCACGTCTTTCCAGTGAGTCAGCTCTTCTCATCAAGTGGCCAAAGTATTGGAACTTCAGCTTCAGCATCAGTCCTTCCAATGAGTATTAAGCGTTGATGTTCTTTAGAATTGACTGGTGTGCTTCCCTTGCAGTCCAAGGGACTCTCAAGAGTCTTTCTTCTCCAACATCACAATTCAAAAGCATCAATTTTTTGGCGCTCAGCGTTCTTTGTGATCCAACTCTCACATTTGTATATGATTACTAGAACAACAATATCAGGGACAAAATAAACTGAGAACTGGTTGAAATAATCCATGATGCACAATTTCTATCTTAGCTCAAAGATTCAGAAAGAAGGACAAAGCAATGATGGTAACTTTTATCTAAACTTACAAACAGACACAGATAAACACATACACAATTATAGATATACTTACGCACACCAAGGGCTTCCCTGGTGGCTCAGATGGTCAAGAATCTGCCCACAATGCAGGGGACCCAGGTTCAATCCCTGGAGTAGGAAATGGAAACCCACACCAGTATTCTTGCCTGGAGAATTCCATGGACAGAGGAGCCTGGAAGGCTACAGTCCATAGGTCAAAGAGTCAAACACGACTGAGTGACTAACCCTGGATGCACACCAAGGATACACAAACACGTGCATGCACGTACACACTCTGTATTCAGTGCCTGATTCAATTCAGGCCTGGGACATAGTAAATATTATTTGAATGAATGAAACAAAACCTTATCAAATTTGTGCAAATTATTAGCTGCTTGTGTAACTCATTTGTAGGTCACCAGAAAATGAAATCAAAACAAAACAAATCAATTTTCTAGTTAAAACACATTCTCTAAGAATTCTTTTTCAAAATCATACTAAGAAAACATTTATCACTCCTAAATTCTTAGTCAAATAGGATTACACTTCTTGAATTTCACTCTCCTACTCTATCTCTGTATACCTCCAGTTGCCAGCTTTAAAGATAAATATTCTTTTCTGCTTTATAGATTAGGAAACTGAGGCATAGCCAAATCATGAAGTTCAGACTGGAATTTAAGCTTTGCAAAGATAAATTCAGAAAAAGGCAAGTAATTATAAAACAATAAATGCCCTTTAATTTTTATTTTTATCTTAATAATATACCCCCAAATTCACTGACATTATAAAAAATACACAGCCAAGACTCGGTATGTTTTAAAGGTTCAGTTTTCCCTAAATTGATCTATAGATTCAGTGTATTGTCAATCAAAATCTCAGCAGCCTGCATAGGTAGAAATTAAGAAGCTGATTCTAAAATGTATATGAAATGCAAATAACCTAGAATGACCAAAGCAATTTTAAAAAAGAATTCTAAGACTTAATAAAGCTTAATAAGGACTTAATTAAGACAGTGTGATATTAGTGAAAAGGTAGACCTATAGGTCAATGGAACAGAAAAGTTCAGAAATACACACATGTATGAACAGCTGTTTTTTTAACAGAGAAAGCAATTCAACAGGAAAAATAAATTCTTTCAATAAATAGTGATGGAGAAATTGTAGATTTTAAGAAAAACATAAACTCATTCTTATCTCACACCATATACAAAATGGATTACAGCCTAAATTCTAGAAGGAAATATAGAAAAAAAAAATCTTTATATCCTTGAAGTAGCCAGAGTTCTTAGACACAAAACTCATGAACTATTAAGGAAAAAAGTAATAAATCAGACTATCAAAATTAAAAGCTTTTGTTCTTCAAAAGACAACCTTGGGAAAATGTAAAGGCAAGCTATAGAATGTGTGAAAATTTTGCAGTGCATATATGTTAATTATCTCTTATTGCATAACGAATTACCCTCAAACTTAACAACTTTAAAGAGCAAATATTTATTATCAGTTTCCTGTGGCCAACAATCTGGGAGGGTGCAGTTAAGCTGTTGGCTGGGATTACAGTCATCTCGAGGTTTGACTGTCTTCACTTCTAAACCCACTTAAGTGGCTGTTGGCAGGAGATCTACCAAGCCTTCTTGGTTTCTAGTTATGTGAGTTCTTCCATAGGCTCCCTGTCTGTCCTCATGACATGGCTGCTGTTTTTTCCTAGAGTGAGTAGCTCGAGAGAGAGTGGAGGAGAGCAAAGTGAAACAGCAGCTGCAGTCTTTTTATGACCTGATTTCCAAAGTGATATCTCATAACTCTACCATATTCTGTTTCCTAAGACTAAGTCCCTACATGCAGCCAACACTCACAGGAAGTTAAAATAAGCTCCACTTCTTGATGAAAAGAGTAACCAAGAATTTTCAGACTAGATTTAAAGCCCCCACAACATACAGCTTACACAGATTTGTGTACAGAATATACAGAGAACATAAACTCTACAATAAGCAAACAACTCTATAAAAATATGTAAAAGAATTGAGCACCTTATAAAAGAAGATATTATAATGTCTAATAAGGACACGAAAGAATATTTAGCATCATTGGTCATCAGTATACACATGAAATGCGCATAACAACACAGATGAATCAAGAATTATCAAAGTCAGTATACACCTACCAGAAGGGGTAAAATGAAGAAGACTGGACATTTTGCATAAATGTTTGCAAGGGTGTGAAGACACTGGGACACAACATTGCTGGTGGGAATGTGAAATAGTCTAACCACTTTGGAAGCCTGTCAGTTTATTAAAAACTTAACCATGCACATATATTTTCTAGGCATCCCACTGTGGCTATCCAAGAAAAATAAAAACAGATGATAGCATAAAGGTATGCACACATGTGTTCACAACAACTTTATTCACAATAGCTATAAGAACTGGAAACATCTCAAATATCTATTAACGGGTAACAGAGAAAATGTGGCACCTCCAGGTAGTGGAGTATTATTCAGCACATATAGGAATAAAGTACATGAATATACATTAAAAACATGGATGAATCAAGAATAATTATGCTAAGGGAAATAATCCAAACACACAGGGGTACATACTGTATGAATTCAATTACATAAAATTCTAGGAGATGGAAACTAATCAATAGTGAAACTAATCAACCAAAGCGGATCAGTTTTTGCCTGGGGCTGTGGGTCCAGGAAAGAATAGCCTACAAAGAAGCATGAGGAGCTTTGGGGACAGGTGGGAATGTTCTGTATCTTGATTGTCAGAGTGGTTTTAAGAGTGTATACATCTGTCAGAGCTCATTGATTTGTATATCGTAAATGGATGAAGTCTCCTGAATATGAATTATACCTCAATAAAATTAACTTTTAAGAGATGGGGTTGATGAATGTGTAAGAATCAATGATTTTTCACCTTTAAAACTGTTAAAAATCACTTTCTATGAGTACATTCACCACTTGCATAACTTGTGACTTGGCAAAGCATTAAATCATCTGATTTTCAGTGTTCTTGTCTGTGAAACGTGTGTATTTGGCAGAGTTGTAAGCAGATGGAGAGGGAGGGAGGGTTTGCCCTGTTGGATTAATTGATCTCTGAGGCTCCATCCAGTTGTTGCAAAATTCCATCTCCCTATGATGTGGACAAGAACCCATGCCTTGGAATTCAACAGACCTGGATTCAGTCCTGGCTCTGCTATTTCTAGCAATACAACTGTGGGCCAATAACCAAGTCTCAGTTTCCTCAGAGGTAAAATAAGGATACTATTACTTACATTGAAAAGAATTGACATATAAAACACCAATCAAACAAAAAGACAGCACAGAGGAACTGTTTAGTGAATCTTTATTTTCTTCCTGCCTCTTATAGAAAGGTTGTAACACAATCAAGTTTGAAATTATGGGTCCTAGGGACATTAGGACAATTTTCAAGAGCATTGAGATGTCAGCAGAATCTGTATCTTTTGACTGTGCAGACAAAGAATAATGGCAAACTGATTAATGAAAAGACATCTAAGGAGGAAAGTAAAATGTGAGTAAGTATTTGTTTCAAATCAGTATTTCAAATGCCAAAGAGACACAAGTCATTCTTCAAAAATAGGAAAATACATTGTAAGATATATATATGTGTGTGTGTGTGTGTGTGTGTGTGTGTACACATATATAAAGCCACACTATTAAAAGCCTAATTTGAACAATAAAAATAAGTGGATAGTTGATGATTAGTATCCTCACTCACAAAACACCAGACAATCTAAAACATGACCATTGCTAGACTCCAAACAAAACAGACACATCATCAGTGCATTATACTGCCCTTTTTTTTTTTTAATTTTTTTTTAAATAAATTTATTTATTTTAGTTGGGGGCTAATTACTTTACAATATTGTAATAGTTTTTGCCATACATTGACATGAATCAGCCATGGGTTTACATGTGTTCCCCTTCCTGGACCCCCCACTCACCTCCCTCCCCATCCCATCCCTCTGGGTCATCCCACTGCCCCAGCCCTGAGCCTTTGTCTCATGCATCGAACATGGAATGGTGTTCTGTTTCACATATGATAATATACATGTTTCAATGCTATTCTCCCAGAACGTCCCACCCTCACCTTCTCCCTCAGAGTCCATAAAATTGTTCTATGCATCTGTGTCTCTTATTCTGTCTCGCATATAGGGTTATCATTGCCATCTTTCAAATTCCATATATATGCATCAGTATACTGTATTGATGTTTTTCTTTCTGGCTTACTTCACTCTGTATAATGGGCTCCAGTTTCATCCATCTCAGTAGAACCGATTCAAATGTATTCTTTTTAATGGCTGAATAATATTCCATTGTGTATATGTACCACTGCTTCCTTATCCATTCGTCTGCTGATGGACATCTAGGTTGCTTCCATGTCCTGGCTATTGTAAACAGTGCTGCGATGAACATTGGGGTACACGCGTCTCTTTCAATTCTGGTTTCTTTGGTGTGTATGCCCAGCAGTGGGATTGCTGGGTCATATGGCAGTTC
The DNA here is from genome assembly GCF_054371585.1 of Giraffa tippelskirchi. Classification (NCBI taxonomy): domain Eukaryota; kingdom Metazoa; phylum Chordata; class Mammalia; order Artiodactyla; family Giraffidae; genus Giraffa; species Giraffa tippelskirchi. Next base: position 134,738,607 of record NC_137278.1, on the reverse strand, counting down.
TATTCCCATATACTGCCCATTTTATCTCCATCGATGGTTTCAGTTTTTTTTCTCCAAGTTAGTGAATATTATTTATGCATTTCTTGGTCTAAAATTAATGAGCTGTATAATGGGCTTCCCTCATAGCTCAGTCAGTAAAGAATCTGCCTGCAATGCAGGAGACCTGGGTTGGATCCCCGAGTTGGGAAGATTCCCTGGAGGAGGGCATGACAACCCACTCCAGTACTCTTACTTGTAGAATCCCATGGACAGAGGCACCTGGCGGGCTACAGTCCATGGGGTCGCAAGAGTCGGACACAACTTAGTGACTAAACCACCATTGTAATGTCTATATCAGAAAAGCAAGTATTGGGTATAAAGTGCAAAATGCAAGAAAAAAAATAACTTTAAAAACAAAAAGTTATTATCTCCTGATTTAAAAGAAGGGGTCAAGAAAAGAGGTAATTTGCTTGTAGATATTTGAATTCTTTTAACGGTTTTTATTACAGTTTGTTGAATATTTCACTCAGGGATTTTAAATGTTAATTAGGAATGCTGTTTTTTATTTCATCCATTGTAGCATGTAGCCAGGAGTTTGTCTTTGCCAGTTGGTGCAATAGCTTACTTTCAGTTATGTTAAGACTCACTTAAACCAGCTAAATGGGAGTAAATGTTCCTTAAAAAATGAAGCTTTTAGCAAATAATTTAACTCATCAAGTAGCTATTGAATGCTTATTTTGTGAGCTTGTATCTCCCAGTTTCTGCTCTATCCCTTCTTCTTATGTCATTTCCTTTTGTTCTATCTTCCTTTTCTTAGACTGCATGCTCCCTATTGGGGAGCAGGTTGGGACTTATTTTGCCAGTGGACGCCTGCACCCATAAATGCCCTATACACAAATGGCTTTCAGTGCGGAGTGGCAGCAAGTTAGAAGTCCAGTTCCACTCCATATAGATCATTCTAGGTATATCATGTCCTGTGTCTCTTACACCTCTTCTTTCCATGAAGACAGGTGAGAGATGTTGGAAATGAATGCAGTTGGACTTTAGGACCTAACTATGTACTTCCCTGGTGGCTCAGACAGTAAAGAATCTGCCTGCAATGTGGGAGACCTGGGTTTGATCCCTGGGTTGGGAAGATCCCCTGGAGGAGGGCATGGCTACCCACTCCAGTATTCTTGCCTGGAGAATCCCCATGGACAAAGGATCCTGGCAGCTTGGGGTTCAAGGGGTCGCAAAGAGTCAGGCACGACTAAGCGACTAAGCACAGCACAGCACATGGTGCTCAAACAGGTAACGAATGCTTGTCACCTATGGCTTCAACTGCTTAGAATGTTCTCTTCTGAGAAGCACAACCACAATGGTGAGTGCCAATGAACCAGAGACTCCTTGTAAGTTTCAGGGAGCTGCTTCTCTGAATTTGGAACAGAAAGAAATTTGTATTTGACTAGACCACCACTTCCTTTCCAGATTTTCCTTTAGAGGGAATGAAAGTTATATCCAGGCCCAACTATCTAAAACATTGAGAAGGAATCCAGAAGGTCAGCTCTGCAAAGGTGTAAATTTCCTCCTCTGAGGTTAAAAATGGGGCCACCCGGCTATAAATTTGACCTCTGTGATGTTTTCCTCAGCCTCTGAGAAATAACGCAATGAAACTTGTGTAAATAGAGAGCTGAATAGTTTGTTTTGTTCTGGATGACTTAGGCGTGGGGCTGCCTAGAAATGAGAGAAGTGGACCAAATGACTCCTGAGATTCTCCCAGGAGTCTTGTATTTGTGAGTTCTTGGCAGACATTCCAAGTTCTCCCTATTTGTCTCCAAACTGTCTGCCCAAATTCATGAATCTGATTCCCTCATGTCAAAGCTCTATTTCTGTCAATTTGATATTTTAATAATAACCTGATCATAAACAACTTAAGCCCCCTCCAAACAACTTATTTATTTATTCAACAAATGTTTACTGAGTCCTTCTCAGTGCCAGGCAGTATCCTAGCTGCTGGGAATCCAGTAACAAACCAAACAGACAAAACTCCCTGCCTTGTGGAATTTACATTCCAGTGGCAGAGACAATGAAGAAGGTTAATAATTAAAATATAATGTAGATTAGTTAATGATAAGTACAGAAGAGAAAATATAAAGTGAGAAAAAGTAATATGCAACATTAGGGCAAGGCAAGGATTGAAAGTTTATATAAGGTAGCCAGAAGAGGCCCTACTGAAGATGGGCTTTGAGTAAAGACCTGAAAAAGTGAGGGATGAGCTATTCACACATCTAAGGGGAAGTGCATTCCAGGGAGAGGCAACAGCACATGCAAAGTCTCTGAGAACATTAACTGGTCTGTGTGTCTTTCCCCCATGTATACTTTTCCTATTGTGCTCTTCTCTCTTCCAAATTATACTTCCTTCAAGATATCTCTTTATGTCTCTTTACTTCTTCCACAGAGTCTTCCACATTCAGTATTTGGTCTCTTCCAACTCCAGATTCTGAAGCGTTGTTTGGGGTTGGACTGATTCTGTAGAACTTAGGATAGGCTGCCTTCTTAAAGTATCAAGTGCTTGCATGTATGTATGTATATCTAACCAAACAAAGAACAAGGTCAGAAAGAGCTGGGCCATGCATCCTGAAAAGGATGCCAGAGAGCAGGAAATCAACATGTTTCTTGATATCACTGTGCTTTCAGAAATGTAAGGGTATGGGGTTTCACTCTACATCTAGAATTAACGTCTGCTCCATTTTAATAATTAGTCTATTTTAAAGTTTCCAGCATTGTTTACAAAGGTCCTAGATCATTTCCTTGGGAATGCTTTTCTCCATGATCATCTGGCAAACTTTAAACAGTAATTGGAAGCTAAAATCTGGATAATTTCACTCCAGAAACAGTTTTGAGCTGACTGTTACTTTTCAAAAAGTTATTTTCAAAGACTGGGGACACTATTTAATGTGGAAATTTTTATTAAAGGAATATGCCTTTCAAGTGTGAGTCACTCTGTCATGTCTGATTCTTTGGGACCCTGTGGATTATAGCCCACCAGGCTCCTCTGTCCATTGGATTCTCCAGGCAAGCATACTGAGGTGGGTTGCCATTCTCTTCTCCAGGGGATCTTCCCAACCCAGGATTGAACCCAGGTCTCCTACATTGTAGGAAGAGTCTGTATTGTCTAAGCCACCAGGGAAGCCTGAATATACCCTTGGGGTTTGTTTTTTCATTATAAGTGTCATTTTGCTCTTTTTTGATGTGGGTGGGTATATACATGTACATGGGCTTCCCTGGTGGCTGATGTCATATATATTATGACAACTTCTTTCAGAATGTGTAGTATTAGTGGCATATTAGTAGTAGTGGCTGAATTTTGTAATTTAGTGACAAATAGACTGAACTCAAGTAATCATCAAGCAAGCACTAGCAGATGTATCATTAAACTAAGCAAGCCACTGTAATAAAACTTTAGATATATCATTGGTAGTTTCATTTGATTCTTAACAAAAGGAAAATTTAGGTTTAAGGAAAAGTCTTCTTTTAGTTTGTTAAGACTCAGATATTTATTGGTTTAAGTCTTAAGTCTGGGCTTTTCATGTCTTCAAATAAGTTTATGATCTTTTCTTTCACTCCAGTTATTGCTTCTAATTTTTCCTCCATGTGGCCTTTGTAAGCATTCATCCTCAAAGTGGGTCCTCTCATGCATGCATGTGAGCGAACTCTCCACCCAGAAAACCCCTTTCAAGAGAATTCTTCATTGAGGAGGGAATCCTACTGGGACTTTGAAAAACTTAGTATTGTACAGAGTACCAAGAAATCTTTGGATAGGTAGAGGCATTTTCCACTAAATGATTCTTAGAACTGGATGCCCAGTGAAAGATATCTCAATAATGTCATGCCAGGAAATGATGCATATTCAGTTCAGCCCTGGGCTTCAGATTGCTGCATCGTTATGTTGGATTCCTAGACATTATCTCACACCAACTATGATGACTTCATTGTTACTTCAGTTCCCTCTCTGGTTATTCTTGAACTCTGTCTCTTGCCTTCCCTAAAGTAAAGGACTCACCTGTCCCCTAGGCACTCTACTCATTCATTTAACTAGTATTCATTTGCATCTATGATGTGTACTGGGAAAATGGCAAAAAGATGATAGTTTCAGCTCTCAAAAGTTCATAGGCTACCAGAGAAACAGGCCCACAATGCCAACACAATGTACTAACCGCTATAACGGCCATTTGACAAATGGAAGCAAACACCAAAAGGATGTCTTAAGCTAGAATAGTTGCAAACCTAGGGGAGACTTCCTAAAGAAACAGTGGTTTAGCCAAAACTCAAAGTAAGTAGGAATTTCCCAAGAGTAGGGCTGGATGGTAGGAAATTCCCGTCAAGGAAGCATGCTGCTGCTGCTGCTAAGTCGCTTCAGTCGTGTCCGACTCTGTGCGACCCCATAGATGGCAGCCCACCAGGCTCCCCCATCCCTGGGATTCTCCAGGCAAGAACACTGGAATGGGTTGCCATTTCCTTCTCCACAGGGAAGCATAGGCTAGCTTAATCAAGGAGTAGTAAACCAAGGGTGGTGTGGCTCAGTGCACTGGGAAGAATGCAGACGATGAAGCAGAATGAATAAGTGGAAACTTCTTTGTGAATAGTGTCATATGCTTAGATTTTGTCAGATGGGAGGAGAAAATGGGATATTGAAGATAGTGACAGAAATACTTTTGCATATAAAGATAATTATTTTATGATGGATTTCCAGGAAAGGGTGAGACTAGAGACCAGAGACCAGTTAGTAGATGATTGCTACAAGCAGAAAGAAAGTGAAGTCGCTCGGTCGTGTCCAACTCTTTGCAACCCCATGGACTGTAGCCTACCAGGCTCCTCCGTCCATGGGATTTTCCAGGCAAGAGTACCGGAGTGGGTTGCCAGTGAGTAGCATTCAAATCCAGTGATCTGGCTCCAGACTGAGTACTCTTAACCACTATCTAGGCTGCTTCTCTTGCACAGAATTCAGGAGTGGAGGCTCAGGAGGCCATCTGCTTGGATTCAAAACTCTGAACACTTAGGAGCTGTGGGATTATTGGCAGTTTACTTAAGCTCTCTTTGCCTCAGCTTCTCACGTGTGAAATGGAAGGATACAAATACAGTATCAACTATGATTTGTGTTTGGGGGGGAAGGTTAAGTGGATAAATATAAAGTTCTAGTAACAGAGTCCAACATATTAATCATTATGTAAATGTTGCCAATGATGATAGTGATGGTTATTGTGATGATGATGGAAACTGTGTCTCCCAGCAATTCCCAGAGGAAGCAACTCAGCTGGAGTTAATACTTTGTGTCATCAATTTCCAGTACATAATGGATTTCTGGAAATTGTTGGAACTGATCCATTACTCTGGAAAGGAAAGTGGAGTGATTTCTCAAATTCTCCGGAGTGTGACCTTGACACTATATTGGCAGTGAGGTTTCCAGTGAGTTTGTGGAACACTAGGTATGCCATATCCAGAAGCAAGTTGAACTTTTCTGAAAGGCAGTATATACAAATGGTCACCTGATTACCTCTGGTTGTAGGGTTCTCAAACACTGGAGAGCACCAGAATCGCCTGGAGGATTTGCTGAAACAGGTCGCCGGCTCTCACTTACAGAGTTTGTCATCAATAGATTTGGGGTGGAGTCCAAGAATTTGCTTTCCTAACAATTTCCAGGGTGATGTTGATGCTACTGGTCTGGGCTCCAGATGTGGAGGACCACTGCCCCGCTGTGTGCTTTGCTGCCTTCCACTGAAGAGACTGAAGGAGACACAACATTCCCCACTTCCTGCTGCTCCCTAGGCCCTCCTGCTGAACAACTCTCCACTCCCTCGCTGTGTCCTTACTCTGACTCTGACTCTCACCAGGGTGTGTGCATTGCTTGGATCTTTCCTTCATTTGATAGCCAAGAGATTGGCCCAAATCCCCAGGCCTGCAGAATCAGAATTGACAATCTGTGGATGGGGCCCGGGTACTTGCATTTGACCAAGTGTCCAGGGGATTCTGATCCTTATTAAGAGTCTGAGAGTTACAGGACTGGTATCCCCAAACCCCTCCAGCTCCAACACTGTAGGATTCCAGACTCCCTCTGTGGGAAGTTCCCAAGCTGCCTCTGAGGCCAGGTGCTGCCTTTTAAAAAACTGAGATATAAATGACATATAAGACGTGAATGGACCTAGAGACTGTCATCCGGAGTGAAGTAAGTCAGAGTACAACAGAAGTCGTATATTAACGCATATCTGTGGAATCTAGGAAAAACAGTACAGATGAATTTATTTGCATAGCAGAAATAGAGACACTGACTTAGAGAATAAAAGTATTCGGGGGGAAGGGGGTTGTGTGGGATGAATTGGGAGATTGGCATTGACATGTTTATGCTGTTATGTGAGAGCCTGCTGTATAGTGCTCTGTGGGGACGTAAATGGAAGGGAAATCCAGAAGGGGAGGATACATATACACATGGCTGATTCACTTCGCTGTACAGCAGAGACTAGTACAATGTTGTGAAGTACTATTTCCCAACAAAGTTTTAAAAAAGATTGTTAGTTTCAGGTGTGAAACACACTGATTGCTATTTGTATGTATTGCACAATGATCACCACAGTAAGTCTACTTAACGTGTCACCACATATCGTTACAAATCATTTTTTGTGATGAGAATTTTTAAGGTCTATTCTCTTAGCAGCTTTCAAATATGCAATACATATATAGTCACTATGTTGTATATAATATCCCCATAACTGTTTTTTCTCATTTTAAAATTGAAGTATAGTTGATGTACAATATTATATAAGTTATGGGTATATAATACAGTGATTCACAATACAGTGATTTTAAAGGTTATATTTCATTCATACTCATTATAAAATATTGGCTATATTCTCTGTGTTAGACAATATATTCCTGTAGATTATTTTGTATATGGTAGTTTGTATACCTCTTTTATCAATGGACATTTCTCCCTTTTGACCCCCTTATTCAGGACCTGCCTTCTGATGGTGAGAGGTGGAACTGCTCCTTCAGACCCTGCTTATACTTGGGGGCCAGGCCTCTCCCACCCAGGCATGCCTATATGCTCAGTCATGTTCTACTTGACTCGGCAACCCCATGGACTGTAGCCCACCAGGTTTCTCTGTCCATGGAATTTTCCAGGCAAGAATACTGGAGTGGGTTGCTATTTCCTACTTCAGGAGATCTTCCTGACCCAGGGATCAAACCTGAGTCTCCTGTGGCTCCTGCATTGGCAGGAAGAGTTTTGTGCCACATGAGAAGCCCCTCCCACCCAGGAGACAGAAAACAATCAGGTAAATCTGTTGGAATCTCACCCTAGGTACCCCTTTGGTAACACCCTCCTTCACCTCATGCTCTGACTCCATGTTCGCGCTTATCCTTCATTTCTTTGACCTCCACAATATGTTTACCGGAACTGCCCCTCCGCCTCCCGTCTCCGCCTCATGTACTCTTTTCTAACAAGTGGTCCAGGCCTGCCCACCTCCACACCCCAAGTGGGCTAGCAAATCTCCTTCACCTGGTGGTTCCCACTCAGCTACTCAGCTGGCAGTTTGGGGCAGGGCCAGTACAGGTGAGAATGGCTAAGAAGCCAGTGAGCCAGCTAATGAATGAGCATTCACTGTGCTCACAGGTCAAGCCAGTTCTGTTCCAGGCACTGAGGACACATCAGTAAGAAGACACGGACCTCACCTCCAAGATCTTACAGTCTAGTGGGGCCAAAGAGAGAAGACCAATATGTAAACAACAAATAAAGATGAGGATTTTGGGTGATGTTCACCCAGAGGGAATCTGTGAGTCCCTGCCCTACAAGTGACTTCTCACAAATGCCCTCCACAAGCCTGTGATAATGGATTCATTATCTTCATTTTACAGAGAAGGGACCTGAACTGAAGCTTAGGGGATAAGTAACTCACTATGGGAAAACATAAATACTGGCAATACATTCAGTTACCACAAATAGAGAACTCTTAAGTGTGTTGTTAAGTGAATACAATACCACTGAAAAGTATTCACAAAAGGATTTTATAGATACATTTTGATAATATATTATGGATGTGTGTGTATATATATGCATACATATATGTAATGGTTGTATGTTAATGTTTGCTCAGTTGTGTCCTACTCTTTGTGACCTCATGGACTGTAGCCCACCAGGCTCCTCTGTCCATGGGATTTTCCAGGCAAGAATATTGGAGTGGGTTGCCATTTCCTTATATACATGTGTCTATATAAACACACAGGAAAAAGGTCTGAATGAACTTGTGCTAGAATTACCATTGGGAATCTCTGGAGAGAAGAGTGAAACTGGTGAGAGTGAAATAGGACCAGCCCTTCTTGTTATATTGTTCTGTATTGTTTGTGTTGCCTAAAATGAGCATGTATTCCTTTTTAAAAAATAAAACATTTAAGAAACCTTCTTCTTGTCAGCATCTATATACAGTTAGTGTTGCTGGAAAGAACTCTATATGTGGATCTAGTGCCCTTTTAACCCCGCCACGTGTCATGTCACCTCCAGGCAGACGTGGAAGTAACCTCATGTTCTCTCTTGGGCAGAGGAAGTGTGGGTGACGTGCCCTGGCCAAGAGGCAGGTGTATCAGAAGCCATCTGCATGATTTTGCCACTAGAATCACTTGCTGCTGAATTGCCTACAGCTCTTTGATTTTGAAGAAAACAGGCAACTCTGACATTTTCCATTTGTGATTTTGATTTTTCATCCCATTGTTAACTAAATGATCATGAACCAAAGTCTGTTCACATCACTGGTTAATGATGTCAACATCATCTGGATAATGAATGCAAAACAAACTATTTTGACAACTCGGTGATTCTGATCACTGTGGTCAGCCGGGGTATAGAGGCTTGATGTGTCATGCTCTAACTTGAATTTCAAGAATCTGCTTCCTGCCACTTGGCCTGCTTGCTGGCTGTGGCTGTCTGCAATGCTGGGCTCCGGGATGAAACCCTGGAATGAAAGCCTGATGAAAATGACTGCACAGTTCTTAGGATGAGACAGAAAGAGACGTTATAATACTTCAGGTTGCTGGGCAGCCCCTTTACCACTAAAAACTCAGTTTTTGCAGTGGGGGAGGTAGAATTTCAGTGGCGTGTTACATAACCACCCTCCAAGGGAGGGCATGTAAATTTCAGTGGCAGGAAAAGAAAATCACTCTGTTCTACCATAATTAATGGTTATTAATAATTTAAATATTGCCTTATCATATTACATATTTCTGCTTACATCCAGTGACCTATGTAAGGAAATCCTTAAGTATTAGATTTTTGGTTTAAATAATCTTTTCTTTTTAAAAAAACATATAAACTCAAATTTAAACTTAAGTTTTTCACTGAGATCTATTAGAATATCTCTTCTTAAGGCTTTCAAATATTTTAGAATAATACATATAAAGGTTAATCTTAGTAACAGACTGGTAATGGCGGCAGACTAAGCATTTTGTCTCTGTTCGGTGTGGCATTTACTTACTGAGTTCCTACCGGAGCAGGGCACAGTACTAGGTACTGTGGGAGGAAAAAAAATGTTCTTGCCTTTTTATGCTTTAATAGAGGATTAAGCAATTACACATACATACTGGAAAATGAATATTTAAAATATCATGAGCAGTACAGAATGTGACAGAGGCTGACCAGAGGGAGCATTTTCGTGTGGTTGTGGGGATTTGGAGGGGCATCAAGGGGGAGGATGGAGATCCAACAAGTGCGGCTGAGGGAAGGGCCTGGCATCTGCTCTGGCATCCCGGAAGGCAATGTTTTGGCTCCATGTGAGGTCATTGCAGGACGACTCCAACAAGGCTGGTCTCAAGACACTTTTTGTTTCCACCCAGAGGCTGTCTACTGCTTCCTATGGACACCCTGTCTTAGAGGAACCAGCACACCTCAGAATTCACTGTGTGTGAAATGATAGACAGTCACTGTGACTGAGTTTCAAGATGGGTTCATTTCCTTTGTTCTGTTGTGCCCTCCTCAAGTCATTCCAAGGATGGAGTTTGGGGAGGAATAGATGTGTCAATTGGTAGCTTACAGAAGCCAGTGCTGGCTCTTTCAACCCAGGGATGCTGCACATCTCTGGTGGTTAAAATAAACCTAGAAAAGTTGGACTTCTGGCATCTTGTGAAATGAAAGTCAGGGGAGGTGATGAGTATTGCTGTGATGGGCAAAGTTTGTACTCTGAGCCAGAAAGGCATTGGCCACACAGCGTGAAAGGATGTGGGATATAAGGTTGTCAGGACTGAAGCCAAAATGTCTTTGGTGAATATTACTCAGCTATAAAAAGGAATGCATTTGAGTCAATTCTAATGAGGTAGATGAACCTGGAGTCTATTACATAAAGTGGAGTAAGTCAGTAAAAGAAAGACAAATGCTGTATATTAACGCATTTATATGGAATTTAGAAAGACAGTATCGACAATCCTACATGCAGGGCAGCAAAGACACAGATGTAAAGAAAAGACTTTCGGACTCAGTGGGAAAAGGAGAGGGTGGGATGATTTGGTAGAATAGCACTGAAGCATGTACATTACCATATGTAAAATAGATGACCAGTGCAAGTTAGATGCATGAAGCAGGGCACCCAAAGCAGGTGCTCTGGGACAATCCAGAGGGATGGGGTGGGGATGTAGGAGGGAGAGGGGTTCAGGATGGGGTCAACATATGTGTACCTGTGGCCAATTCACACTGATGAATGGCAAAAGCTATCACAATATTGTAACACAATTATCCTCCAATTAAAATAAGCTAATTAATTAAACAAATAAAATGAAGACAAATGGAAAGAAAAACAAAATGTCTTTAGTATTTGTTCTCTAGAAGTATGGTGGTCTGTGGCAAGCAGTGACAAATATACTTATGCAAATTAAGGCTTCAGGGAAGCCTTGCCTCCCTGGTATGTGAGTGTGGAGACTTCAGAAGTGACTCAGGAAATTCTGTTTCTTCTAAAAGAGTGTCAGGATCGGTTCTGTCTACTTCCCGAATGGGTGTGAGGCAGTTTCCATGAGAAATGATTCATAGAATGTCAATCCCCTAAAACATTGCTCTTCTCATCCATATCACCAGGAAGACCCTGAGCAGCACATCTCTGCCTTTGAAGCAAATCTCAGTGGAGCCCAGAGGCCAAAAAGCAGCTGATGGTTGGACACTGTGCCTAGAAAAATGATTAGACTTTTACTCTGGGTTAAGATGGGAGAAAAGATAAATGTGTATTCTTCCTCCCATCCCAGCCCCCCATTTTATTTTATTATTATTATTTCTAACTGGGATATAGGTGACTTATATTAGTTTTAGGTGTACAACATAGTGATTTGATATTTTTATAGCTTATACTTCATTTAAAGTTATCATTAATATTGACTACACTCCCTGTGCTATACAATATACCTTTGTAAGTTGTTTTATGCATAATAGTTTGTACATCTTAATCCCTTCTCTCTAACTTGCCTTTCCCTCACCCTATTCCCTACTGGTAACCCCTGGTTTGCTCTCTCTATCTGTGACTCTGTTTCTGGTTATAGTCAATCCTTTGTTTTATTTTTCACATTTCACCTATAAGTGAAAACATACAGTACTTGTCTTTCTTTGTCTAACTTATTTCACTAAGCATAATGCCCTCTAGGTCCATCCATGTTGTTGCAAATGGCAAAATTTCATTCTTTTTATGGCTGAGTAATAAGATTTCATTGTATATATAAACCACATCTTCTTTATCATTTATTTATGGACACTTAGTTGCCTCCATATCTTGGCTATTGTAAATAATGCTGCTATGAACATTGGGATGCATGTTCTAATTAGAATTAGTGTTTCATTTTCTTTGGATAAATATCCAGGAGTGGGATATCTGGATCATGTGATTGCTGTATTTAAAAATTTTTTTCTGAGGAACGTCCATACTATTTTCCATAGGGTTGTACCAATTTACATTCCCTCCAACAGTGTGCTAGGATTCCCTTTTCTCCACATTCTCATTAAACATTTGTTTTTTGTTGTCTTTTTGATAGTCTTTCTGACAGGCGTGAGATGATCGCTCATTGTGGTTTTGATATGCGTTTCCCTGATCATTAGTGATGTTCAGCATCTTTTTATGTGCATATTGGTAATCTGTATGTCTCCTTTGAAGGAATGCCTATCCAAGTCTTTGGCCCATTTTTAAATTGGGTTGTTTGTTTTTTTATATTGAGTTGTATGTAAGCTTTCTTTATTTTGGATATTAATCCCTTGCTAGACACATTATATGCAAATATCTTCTCCCATTCAGTAGGTTGTCTTTTCATTTTGTTGACAGTTTCCTTCACTGTGCAAAAGCTTTTTAAGCTTGATTAGGTCCCATTTGTTAATTTTTAATTTTGCTTTCCTTGCCTGAGGAGACAGATCCAAAAAAATATTGCAAAGACCAATATGGAAGAATGTACTATCTCTGTTTTCTCCTAGGGGTTTATATTTTCCCACCTTACATTTAAGTCTTTAATCCATTTTGAATTTGTTTTGTATATCATGTGAGAAAATGTTCTAGTTGCATTCTCTTGGAAGTACCTGTCCAGTTTTCTCAACACCACTTATTGAAGAGACTTTCTTTTCTCCATTGTGTTTTCTTGCCTCCTTTGTCATAAATTAACCATCAGTATTTGTAGATGGCATGACACTAAATACAGAAAACACTAACGTCTCTACCCATGAACTATAAAAACCAATAAAAGAATTCAGTAATATTGCATGATACAAGATTAATATACAGAGATATGTTGCTTTTCTATACACTAACAGTAAACTATCAGAAAGAACAGCAAGAAAACTATTCCAGTTTCCAAACTCTTCCAACTATTCCAATCAAAAAGAAAAAAATGCCAGGAATAAATTTAACCAAGGAGATGACAGATCTATAATAAGACATTGATGAAGCAAATTGAAACTGATACACATAAATGAAAAAATATTTTGTGTTCAGGGATTAGAAGAATTGATATTATTAAAGTGTCCCTACTACCCAAAGCAACTTACAGATTTAATATGATTTCTATCACAGTACCTATGACATTTTTTCACAGAACTAGAACAAATTATCCTAAAATTTGTATGGACCTTGAATAGCCAAAGCAATCTTTAGGAAAAAAGAAAAAGCCAGAGAAATCTCACGCTTTGACTTCAAACTACACTACAAAGCTACAGTTATCAAGGCTTTCTTATCTCTCCTTGCTATTCTTTGAAACTTTGCATTCAGTGGGTATACCTTTCCTTTTCTCCTTTGCCTTCTGCAAGTCTCTTCTTTTCACAGCTATGTGTAAGGCCTCCTCAGACAAGTATTTTGCCTTTTTGCATTTTTTTTCTTGGGGATGGTCTTGATCACTCACTCCTATACATTGTCACAACCTCCATCTGTAGTTCTTCCGACACTCTATCTATCAGATCTAATCTTTTTGAATCTATTTGTCACTTCCACTGTATAATCTTAAGGGATTTGATTTAGGCCATACCTCAATGGCCTAGTGGTTTTCCCTACTTTCTTCAATGTAAATCTGAATTTGGCAATAAGAAGTTCATGATCTGAGCCACAGTCAGCTCCCAGTTTTGTTTTTGCTGACTGTATTTTGCTTCTCCATTTTGGGCTGCAAAGAATATATTCGATCTGATTTTGGTATTGACCATCTGGTGATGTTCATGTGTAGAGTCTTCTCTTGTGTTGTTGGAAGAGGGTGTTTGCTGCAAGCAGTGTGTTCTCTTGGCAAAACTCTGTTAACCTTTGCCCTGCTTCTAACTGTACTCCAAGACCAAATTTGCCTATTACTCCAGGTATCTCTTGACTTCCTACTTCTGCATTCCAGTCCCCTATAATGAAAAAGATCTTTTTTGGGGTGTTAGTTCTAGAAGGTCTTGTAGGTCTGCATAGTATAGTTCATATTCAGCTTCTTTAGCATAACTGGTCAGGGCACAGACTTGGATTACTGTGATAATTATGAATGGTTTGCCTTGGAAATGAACAGAGATCATTCTGTAGCTTTAGAGATTGCATCCAAGTACTGGATTTCAGACTCTTTTGTTGACTATGATGGCTACTTCATCTCTTCTAGAGGATTCTTGCCCACAGTAGTAGATAAAATGGTCATCTGTGTTAAATTCACCCATTCCAGTCCATTTTAGTTCACTGATTCCTAAAATGTCGATGTTCACTCTTGCCATCTCCTGTTTGACCACTTCCAATTTGCCTCGATTCATGGACCTAACATTCCAGGTTCCTATGCGATATTACTCTTTACAGCATCAGACTTTACTTCCATCACCAGTCACATCCACAACTGGGTGTTGTTTTTGCTTTGGCTCCATCTCTTCATTCTTTCCACTGATCTCCAGTAACACATTGGGCCCCTACCAACCTGGGGAGTTCATCTTTCAGTGACCTATCTTTTGGCCTTTTTATACTGTTCATGGTGTTCTCAAAATAGAGGAAAACAATAGAATGGGAAAGACTAGAGATCTCTTCAAGAAAATGAGAGATACCAAGGGAACATTTCATTCAATGATGGGCATAATAAAGGGCAGAAATGGTATGGACCTAACAGAAGCAGAAGATATTAAGAAGAGGTGGCAGGAATACACAGAAGAATAATACAAAAAAGATCTTCATGATCCAGATAACCACAACGGTGTGATCACTCACCTAGAGCCAGACATCCTGGAATGCAAAGTCAAGTAAGCCTTAGGAAGCATCACTACAAACAAAGCTAGTGGAGGTTGAGCGATTTCAAATCCTAAAAGATGATGCTGTGAAAGTGCTGCACTCAATATGCCAGCAAATTTGGAAAACTCAGCAGTGGCCACAGGACTGGAAAAATGTCAGTTTTTATTCCAATCCCAAAGAAGGACAATGTCAAAGAATGCTCAAATTACCACAACAGTGCACTCGTCTCACACGCTAGCAAAGTAATGCTCAAAATTCTCCAAGCCAGGCTTTAACAGTACGTGAACTGTGAACTTCCAGATGTTCAAGCTGGATTTAGAAAAGACAGAGGAGCCAGAGATCAAATTGCCAACATCTGATAGATCATCAAAAAAGTAAAAGAGTTCCAGAAAAACATCTACTTCTGTTTTATTGACTACGCCGAAGCCTTTGACTGTGTGGATCACAGGAAACTGTGGAAAATTCTTAAAGAGATGGGAATACCAGACCACCTTACCTGCTTTCTGAGAAATCTGTATGCAGGTCAAGAAGCAACAGTTAGAACTGGACATGGAACAACAGACTGGTTCCAAATCGGGAAAGGAGTATATCAAGGCTGTATATTGTCACCCTGCTTATTTAACTTATACACAGAGTACATCATGAGAAACGCTGGGCTGGATGAAACACAAGCTGGAATCAAGATTGCCAGGAGAAACATCAATAACCTCAGATATGCAGATGACACCACCCTTATGGCAGAAAGTAAAGATAACTAAAGAGCCTCTTGATGAAAGTGAAAGAGGAGAGTGAAAAAGTTGGCTTAAAACTCAACATTAAGAAAACTAAAATCATAACATCCGGTCCCATCACTTCATACCAAATATATGGGGAAACAATGGAAACAGTGACAGACTTTATTTTCTTGGGCTCCAAAATCACTGCAGATGGTGACTGCAGCCATGAAATTAAAAGATGCTTGCTCCTTGTAAGAAATGCTATGACAAACTTAGTCGGCATATTAAAAAGCAGAGATATTACTTTGCCGACAAAGGTCCATCTAGTCAAAGCTATGCTATGGTTTTTCTGGTAATCCTCTGGGTGTGAGAGCTGGACCAGAAAGAAGGCTGAGCGCCAAAGAATTGATGCTTTTGAACTCTGGTGTTGGAGAAGACTCTTGAGAGTCCCTTGAACTCCAAGGAGATCAACCAGTCAATCCTAAAGGAAATCAGTCCTGAATATTCACTGGAAGGACTGATGCTAAAGCTGAAGCTCCAGTTATTTGGCAACCTGGTGCAAAGAGACAACTCATTAAAAAAGATTGATGCTGGGAAAGATCGAAAGTGGGAGGAGAAGTGGATGAGAGGATAGGATATTTGGATAGCATCACTGACTCAATGGACTTGAGTTTGAGCAAGCTCCAGGAGATGGTGAAGGACAGGGAAGCCTGGGGTGTTGCAGTTCATAGGGTTACAAAGAGTCGGACATGACTGAGTGTTGAGCAAAAGCAACAGCAATATTGATGGTAACTTTAGAAATAATTTTGTATCACTCTGAGATGCTGGGTTTTTAAAATAAATTTATCAATTTTTATATAAAAATAGATTTTCATTTTAAATGATAGGTAATTTTATTCAAATATTCATGATGAAAATAGACAACTCTTGTATTTTTCAGTGGGGATTTTTGATTGTTACTCCATGGTTCACTGAAAGGGTTAATTGAAAGAGTCACAGACCAAAGTTCATCAGCATTAGCAATTAATCCAGATAATGAATGCAAGATGAACAATTTTGACAACTGAGTGATTTTGTTAGCTGTGTGACTCTGAAAAGCACTTTAGTCGGTGGGAAGGAGGAAGATAAGTTGGAGAGTTTGGAGAGGTGAAAATGTTAAATTGTTTTCTATCACTCATGTTGTTTTTCTTCTTTTAACTAAGACTTGCCTTTGTACCATTCTTTATTTGTATCTTCAAAATCATAATACTCGGATTCTGTAGTTTTTCCAGGGGAAATAATTTAATCTCTCTGTTTAAAAGAAAAATCAGAATGCTATCAATTACCTTATTTACCTGAATTTAACAGGCATGTGAAATTTAACTCCATGGGCTGCATGCACAATCTTCTGGCACATATTAATTTCCTGAAAGGTGAGTGGAGAAACAGCATTGCTGCTGCCCCCATGATTTTAGGGATTATCTCTGGTGGAGAACTGCCTTAGGCCCTAATGCTTTTTTAGCTGGTTGTGTTTGTCTAGATGGGACCAGGCAGAGATAGCATCATTCCCTTCGCACCTGATTTAACTTGGCCTTGAATGATATCACACATGGGGTTCGAACCTTTCACAGTAGATTACATCAATCTAACCATTATTTCAAGATCTTATCTTTTTGTTTGAACAGCTTAGCTTAGAGCTTAGAGATAACATTTTATAGACCCATGCTCCTTCTAAACAAATGTCATTGTCATTTGGACCTATTCTGATGTCTCTCCCATAGACAATGGAGTTTACTGAGTCATCCTGGATCTGATCTTTACTGATCCTCACTGGGTTATTTGTGATAGAGCTGGGGCCACTGGTGGAAGCTCTGACTTTTGGCCACTGATTTTATCTGTGCAGAGCAGACCAGAACAGACAGGGATAAAGCCATTTAAAGAACGTTTTCACCACCATGCCAGGGAGCACAGGTTTAGACTGAATTAATGGACAAAGCAGGGGGTTTGTATTGGAATTTAGTTTGATCCTAATTACATGGTAAGGATAAAATCTATTTGGGTAGGATAAAATTGCTAAGTAACGACCATGAAAGTAAATAGCTGGTTGATAGAGTTTGGGTTGGTCCTTTCATCCAGATCTCTGAACAAAATCCAGTGATAGGTGTTGGGTTAAGCTGTGACCCTTGGGTTCCTGGTGACAGGGTGCCAACTTTTTTTTCATTGCTGAGATTGTGTCCATTCCCTACTTCTTACGTGGCAGCAGAAAACAGCTCCCATGGGCCAATAGAACCAGAGAAATTTGGAAAGCCAAAATTTAATATATTTAGAGCTAGAAGAGCCAATTTCGACAAGTTAAGCAAAAGACTATTTTCTTTGAGTACAGACTGTCCAAGAAGACTCGGATTCTGTGCCGGGCTATGCGATTTTGTTTTGGCTGGCTGATTTACAGGTTCTGTTTTTCTCCCATCTCCAGAGTAAAAATATTGACAAGTATGAATTCAATGAGATGATTAGGGGAAAGGGATGGATGGGATGATAGCAAGCCGATTCTGAGAGTGTATAAACATTGTGCTGCTTTGGGAGGACTTGGGCACGGTCTGATATCTCCTAATGGGAAGGTGAGGCATCCCAGGCAGCCAGCAGAGCTCTCCACTTCTGTTCTGTCCATTGCTCCCTTCCTTCTCTGAGAGCTGAGGCTAATGCCACCTTGAATCAAGTGTCACAAGTGTCCTTGCCTCCTGGTCAGCAGTATATGCTGGTTCTCATCAGGGCTCCTCTTTTCACTGATGCCCCACAAAGCTGGAACTTATGTGTGTGTGTTATCCCCAGGCCCCAGGAGACTTGCTAGGATGCCCCCATCCAGCCCTCTCAGCCCTCAGTAAAACCCTGAGCTTAACAGAGGGGTGGCCTCTGTACCAGCAAACCATATACTTGATACAGGAATTGAGAAACCTGAGTCCTTTCCCCAAATCAGCTCTAGATTTGGGCTCTCCACTTACAGAGTGCTGATTAATTGTGTGTTATATTGCACAGCTTATGATAAAACTATCCTTTAATCTTACTACAACTCCCTTGCCTAACTAATTCAAGAATATGGAGTTCTGGTTACTGAGGTTAGGGGAGGCAGTTGGAACCTCCTTGTCCTGAGTTTCTGATTTCGCCTGAAAAGACTTCTGTTAGTCACTCTCCAGATGCCCTCCGCTCATAATACTGAGACCCAGGCTGGTCAGCTGCATGTGGATCAGCCCTTCCTCTATCTCTCTTCTCATTCCAGTGTGCTCTTTCATTTTACTTTGTTATTTTTATTGAATTACAGGTGATTTACAATGTTGTGTTAGTTTCAGGTGTACAGGAAAGTGATTCAGTTATATATATATAGGCTTCCAAGATGGCACTAGTGGTAAAGAGCCCGACTATCAATACAGGAATTCTAAGAAACAAGAGTTCGATCCTTGGGTTGGGAAGATCCCGTGAAGAAGGAAATGGTAACTCAGTCCAGTATTCTTGCCAGGGAAATCTCATGGACAGAGGAGCCTGGCAGGCTACAGTCCATGGAGTTGAAAAGAGTCAGACACGACTGAGTGACTAACACTTTCACACTTTCATATATATACGTGTGTGTGTGTGTGTGTGTGTGTGTATACGGATTCTTTTCCAGATTCTTTTCCATTATAGGTTGTTACATGATGTTGAATATAGTTCCTTGTGCTATACAGTAAACCCTTGTTTATTTTACATATAGTTGTGTTTATCTGTTAACCCCAAACTCCTAATTTATCCCTCCTTTCCTTTCCCATTTGGTAACCATAAGTTTGTTTTGTATGTCTGTGAGTTTGTTTTGTAAGTTCATTTGTATCATTTTTTTAGATTCCACATACAA
Source organism: Giraffa tippelskirchi (assembly GCF_054371585.1). Lineage (NCBI taxonomy): Eukaryota > Metazoa > Chordata > Mammalia > Artiodactyla > Giraffidae > Giraffa > Giraffa tippelskirchi. The sequence goes on along the minus strand of NC_137278.1, from coordinate 134,719,357 downwards.
ACAATATTATATGGTATATAATATTTGTCTTTCTCTGTCTGACTTACTTAGTATGATAATCCCTAGGTCCATCCATATTGCTGCAAGAGTGGGCACTTGTGGTTTTCCTGGCATTGGCCACAACTGTGACTAAGTCTGGGTTTGGCATCAAGAAGACCATGGTTCCTACACAGTGAGCTGCTTCCTCCAGCTTAGTCTTTCTCAGTAATGAAGTTGACATTTTTTTTTTACCTGCATCTGCCTTACTCTTTTGTCTTACCCCTCATTGGTTTAGAGCTCAAGTGGGAAAACAGAAGTATAGTTGACCTTCCATATCCATGGGTGCAGAACCTGAAGATATGCAGGACTGAGTGTATCATGTCACTTTATACAAGGAACTTGAGCATCTGTGGATTTTGGTATAATTGGGGGTCTTGGAACCAATCCCCTGCAGACACTGACAGATGAGAATATATTTTGTTGGGCTCCTAACACTGTACCATAGTCTCTACTCTCAGGAAGCTCACAGAGCAGTGAGAGGGAGATAGGGTAGAAGAAGATAGAAGTAAAAAGTTGTGAATTCGTGTGAGGGGCAGTATAGAGTAAAATTCAAGAACTCCAGTTCTGGATTCATTTAACCTTGGCTGTGTTTGCAGAGGTGTCACTTACTAGATGAGTGATTCTGGGGAAGTTCATTTACTTCAGTACCTCAATTTTTCCATCTGTAAAATGGAGACAGTTATAACCACCTCACAAGGTTATTGTAAAGTTCCAGTGAGATGACATATGTATGTAATTGATTGGCACACATCTAAACACACAGAAAACATCAGGCTTTTGATTCACCGTGATTATCAGAAGTATTATGCACATGTTGTGGAATCAGAGGAGGGGCACCTGATTCTGTGTATGTACTATTATCCTCAAAGAAATAGAAAATGTCTCCCACATCATGAAGTGATGATAAGAAAAGCAACCCCAGACTGTACCTAATATCTATTTTTTTGAGCATCTGTAGGTTCCAGTTTGCTTTTCATTAATAACAGTTTGTACTGATTGAGTGGTAGCTGTTGTCTAGACAGGATTCAGGCAACCGAGGAAAAGGCTGTCATTGAGTATGTAGGACACTAATCTATATTTTGTTTACTAAAGCAACTGCTTTCCCTGGTGCCAGAGAAGAACAGAAGAAGAAAGGGGGAAAGAAGAAGAAAAAGGAAGAGAAAGAAAAGGAAGAGAACGAAGGGAGGGGAAAGTTGTGTCTCAAATAGAGTGATTGAAAGGAGAACAGTGAGGAAGGTGGTTCCTGTCCATCAAATAGAATCGCTCAGCTAGGTTAGACAGATGAGTGATTTCACCCATCACCATATGTACTCGCTCATATAGTCTAACCTAGCTGAGGGATTCTATGCGGACAGACAGGAACTACTTCCTTCAGTGTTTTTCCAATTTGGCTTTTTGTTGTGTGTAAGGTTTCACATATTTGGGGGAATGATGTGTGTGTGTGTGTGTGTTTGTGTGTGTGTGTGTGTACGCACGTGCGTGTGTGTGTGTGCACGCACGCGCGAGCCCATGGGTGCATGAGCTTGTGTCCAGCTGAGGAAGAGATGGTAGGACTTGGCTTGGGTAGTATCTTTAGCTACAACATGGCTTTCAATGTTTGAGTCATGTGCCTTAAGAAGCTTTCATAATTCACCTCGGAAAATGGGGAAAATAGGTTTTGGTGAAACAGAAAAGGTCTATTGAAATGTAAGAGTGGTTATACAACGATGGATTAGATAATACTTGATGGTTGGGGCTGGAGAGGGGACATTGTTCAGAAATTTCTAGTAATTTAAAGACATTAAAAAAAAAAGTGTTCTCAGGCATTACCGTGTTCGTTGCTAGCTTTCGGCAGAGCTGTTTTAATGGTTGCAAGCCCTCCCCAGGCTGGGCAGTCAGGAGTGGGGGCTCTGGCTCCGAGTATCTATCTCACCTCTGCCTCATTCTTGCACTGCTTTTTCCCCCCTCAGTGGATGCTTTTGATTGGCTGGTCTCTCACCCACCACTTGAAACAATTGCTTTGATGCCTGCCATGTCTAATGGGGCCCACCTCGCTGATTCATTTTTCTGGGTTTGTGCTTGAATTTCTTCTAGATTTAGAGCTTTGATTGGAGGGATATAATGTGTCAGAGAACTAGATGGTTCGATTTACTAAATATTAATTTTTTTTGCAAGATGACAGTTTCCTAAATGCTAATTAGGTATTAAACATGCTTTATATAAGTTTATTGAACATGAGAATATTTTTGAAAATAAAAGGTGGATGCCATGGTTCATTAATTGAATGCTGACTTACATAATGGTAATATGGTGGAATGGGAGGAGTCCTGGACTAGGAGGCAGGAGGGACTGATTCCTAGCACTGTTTGTATGTGACTTTTGGCAAGTTGCTTGATCTATTTTGGCCTCAGTTTCTCCATAGGACTTAGGTAAAGTTTAAAGGACCCCTTTAATTCTATGAGAATGATTTAGGTCTATGGAGCTGGAAAGTTTGCAAAACCAGCAAGGATGTGTGTTTTCATTCAGGTATCTTAATCTCCTAGAACTTTGGGTCAAATTTGGACTTGCGAAGAATGGAAACAAGCAGTGATGTCTCCAGCTTATCAGATCCCTAACTTAATTTTGATCAAATGTTGTTTTTTTAATGAAGTAGATTGCTACAATAATAATGTGCTTAGGTGAAGGGTATTGGCTCCAGACAAAAGAATTGTTTTCGGTCCTCCCAGTTCTTTTAAGGGAAAACTGATCTCTTTATCAAAACTGGATATATTCTCTCTTGGGAAAGCCATAGAAGCCAATACACATATTGTCCTGGGGCTTAAAGGGAAATTCTATACTGGAGACAATCAGAAATGTTCACGTATTTCTTTTTTCTCAAGCAAAAATAGAGTTTCATCAACAAATTTGGAAAGTTGTCATAATGGAAAAGTTTTCTTTTTCGGAGGAGGGAGAGAGTACCCAGTACTGGATAAGGGAAGGAAGACTTTTCCAGGAAGTGTTGTTTTTTTGTTTTTTCAGCATTGAGGAACCCACTTTTGAGGCATCATTGGCATGAAATGTCACTTATGTGATGGCCCATATACAAAAACTCTGTCCCTTTGCAGATGTGGTTGTATGTTCAGGGACAGCCAGTCACACTTTCTGAATATCTCATTGCAGACAGAGGCACCATTAAGGCTATTAGCTGTTACTTATACTAAGCAGAGTAGAGTGAATGGAAAATTGGCAAACTGTGATTAAGTAGGGTTGTTATTTTGTCCCTTTCAGACTCATTAAAGTAAAGTTCTATAGGGGCTGAGTGTCTAGAGTGGTTTAGTTCTTTGGGTTATTTCATTAATCCTAGATCAGAATTACCTTCACAATCTCTTTGCCCTTCCACTGTGCTCAGACCCTCAGCTGGAGTGGGTGCTACTTGGATGATGTAGAGCTGGAAACAACCCCCAATTCTAGGGACACTTCCATATGAGGGCTTGAATTGGCTATAAAGGTACTGTACACAATTTTAGGGTTTTTTTCCCAACCGATAAATATGATAAAAAGAATCATATTAACTTAAAATATGGTAGTTAGTTTATTTAATGGTATAAGACAAACCTTCTGCATGGCTTCCCAGGTAGCTCAGTGGTAAAGAATTCACTGGACAATGCAGGAGATGTGGGTTTGATCCCAGGTTCAGGAAGATCCCCTGGAGGAGGAAATGGCAACCTACTCCAGTATTCTTGCCTGGAAAATCCCATGGACAAGAGGAGCCTAGCAGGCTACAGTCCATAAGATTGCAACTGAGCATAAAGCTTTGGGCACTATTAGCTATTTTTCTGGGCATGACTATTGCAAGATATTTTTCCAGTAGTCATGTAAGGATGTGAGAATTGGACCATAAAGAAGGCTGAGAGCAAAAGAATTGATGCTTTTGAACTAGAGAAGCTAGAGAAGACTCTTGAGAGTCCCTTGCACAGCAAGGAGATCAAACCAGTCAATCCTAAAGGAAATCAACCCTGAATATTCATTGTAAGGACTGTTGCTGAAGCTGAAGCTCTCATAGTTTGGCCACCTGATGCAAAGAGCCAACTCATTGGAAAAGACCGTGATTTTGGGAAAGATTGAAAGCAAGAGGAAAAGAGGGCACCAGAGGATGAGATGGTTGGATGGCATCACCGACTCAATGGACATGGGTTTGAGCAAACTCTGGGATATACTGAAGGATAGAGAAGCCTGGTGTGCTGCAATCCATGGGGTTGCAAAGAATCAGAAATGACGGAGCAACTGAACAACAACTGTGAAAAGATGATCTTGGCAAGCCAAGGGTTAATGGACTACAAAAGGGAGCAATTTCCTCCCTCACTTCAGAAGAAGCAAAAGCCTCAGTCATGACTTTTTACTTCCCCTCCTTGATTTATTAAATTTTAAAGGAAATTTAACATGGTGTGTCTTTTGTATCAAATCACTAAATGATGGTATTTCACTTTGAGGAAATCCTATACACTGAAAAAGGAATTTAGCAATTAGTAGGGTACAATTCACACTGCTAGCAAAAGTTTCATTATTTCACAAAAGGCTCTTTTAGTGAGCCACCCCAGTGCTTTAAAAAGAACACGCTAAGTGAGAAACATAAGTCTGTTTCTTGAGTAATGACTTCAGGTAAATTGACGCAAACATGGCCAAATAGTCTGCGTGCAGGGCAGGCCCCAGGAGCGATCAGCTCATTTATAGTTATAAAGACCCTGTGCACTGGCTTCGAATCTTTCCTCTCGCTTGGATGCAAAACTCACTTCAGTGCTCAGAAAGTTGCTGTTGTTGGTTCTTCTCTTGACCACCTCTGTGCCTCCCAACAAGAGGCTCTTCTAGGTAACGTCTTTTTATTTATAAGAAAAACATTTGCAAATCTTTTATTTTGTGTTGAACCTTGTTTTGACCAGAAAATAAGGGGCCATGTCTATCATGCATTCATGGAGACCAAATTAACTAACAGGGTTTCACTGTGGGCTCAGTGATCCGGGGCAGTGTTTGGGAACTGAACTTCCAGACAGAAGGCCAGTGTTCAGGGTCCCTAGAGAAATAATGACGGGCCTACTCACTGAATATTCTGTGCTTCGGGCAGGGAGGCCGAGTGTGGCAGGGAGGCCAAGAGCAGACCAAGTGTGGGTACAGGTTAGAGGAATGTTTTGACCCACTGATTGATAGGTATTTTTTTTTAAAAAATCAATGATATAGCCAAGTTGTTATTTGGAACAACTGATGAAATCATGTAATAAATATATTTGTGGATGATGGGGGTTGGCTGTAAAGGGAAATCCAGGGCTGTTTTTAAAAATGCCTTGCAGATTCTGGCCTCCTTCTGGAATGCTGTTTGCAGGCTGCTCACAGCCCAGCCAGCCACTACCTCGGGGAAGCTCATTTCATCTGTGAGCTGGTGACCCTTGAGGATTTTTTTTTTAAGTTGTTGTGTTAAAACCTATTTTGAACCAATGGTCAAGTGAGAACAAAAGTGGAAGTGTCTCTGGCTCAAGAAAAGAGGAAGATATAGCTAAGAAAATCTTAAGCCACTGTTTATTTTAAATACAGGAAGAGTTCATTTTTTACTTTTCTGATATACATCTATATCATCTCCCACCTGAAGTGATCAGGGTGGAGTTTAAAGAACCAAGACATTCTTTTTTAGAACAAGCATGCTACTTTTTGTCTATGGCAAGCACAGAGAACAATAAAGCAAGGCCTTTGTCTTTGGTCTTCTCTGTCCCTCTTTGCCCCATTACTTCTTTTCCACTTCCTCTTTTAGTCTGAATTTTAATATGTAATATTCAAGTGTATTCTGAATGGTCATTTCCTTTCAGTGGGATTTTCCAGTAAACACGCTGATTATATTGTTCATAGGAAATTATCCAATTTGTTGTGGGTGTTTATGTGATTTACATACATCTGTCATCTGGGCATCTGCTTCTTGTCTCCAGCAGCCAGCTCTACCTACTCAATGAACTGTCTTCGTTGCTATTTTTATTAATACATTCATCTCAACATGCAGAAGCAAAGATTTACTTTTGAGGGGCCATGAATTGAATAACTGGTATGTCATTTTCATTCTTGCAAAAATGGATTAGAGGTATGAATTTGGATAGAAAACTAGCAAAATATTTTTTTTTAAATGACAATGGCATAGGAGCATTTTAAAGCAGTTAGAGAGAGAAGACAACCGTAGTCATGAAGAGTGTGCTCAGAGGTGTCAGAGGGAGATGACTTTAGAAGAAATGCTTCCCAAGTGGTGCTATGGTAAAGAATCTGCCTGCAATGCAAGCGACTCAAGAGACGTGGGTTTGATCCTCGGGTCGGGAAGATCCCCTGGAGAAGGAAATGGCAACCCACTCCAGTATTCTTGCCTGGAAAATTCCATGGACAAAGGAGTCTGGTGGGGGTTAACAGTCCATGGGGGTTGCAAAGAGTCTGACACAACTGAGCACACAATACAAAAACAAGCCATCAGAGGGACCCTCCTTAAAGAAAAGGCTCAAAGGGTTAATAGAGCAGAGGAGAGGACTAGGGAGAGAGGAACAGAGAGAGAAGACAGTCTATCCACCTAAGGAGGCAGATAGGAACTTGCCCTGAGGGCCAAGGTAGTCTTGAAACATTGTTTACCTAAAGAAGTTTTCTAAGGAGACTTTTTAAAGGTAAAACATTAAGAAAGTAAAACTTTTAGATGGATAGTTTCTAAGCACAGACACGATGTGATCACGAGCTCATCAATTTATGCCTGCTGTCTGTCATCATTAATATCTGTTATACTCTCAAAAATGTCCGGTATGTGTAAAGAACCATATGCTAATGAGGATCAGCCTTTGGAAAGGGATCCTTTATTGAATTAAGTGTTAGACCATAGAATCTCATCTTTGCCACTAAGGATTTTGCAATCTAAAATAGAAAATTGTATGAACAGTATTGAGGGTGGAGGGAGTGTGAAACACTTCTGCCTTGTATTAAGGACATATGAAGGGGTAGCTTTAACTTCTTATTTCTGACTTCCTTTCCTGGTAACGCCTGCCTGGGTTTCTCTAAGAGATTTCATCTTCCTTTGTACAAGGGTCAGGAAAGGAACAGGGGACAGGCATTTATATGACATAGGTACATAAATACCTTTTACACGAGCAAAGCAAATATAACTTGCATTTTCCTGCTAAACTTAAAAACAGTGAGACCACCAGAAGTTTCCGTCTCAGAGTATTAGTGAAAACACAGAGAGCTCTCCGCTCATCCTGATTAAAGCCTAGAACTCAATCTCATTAGAAAATTCACAGGGAGACAATTATCTTTCCATGGCTGTTGCAATAATAAGGAGACACACTTGTAAATATTGATGCTGCCACCTAACCACAGCTCTGAAATAAAATTCTTTCCTTAGAGCCTTGGACTGCTTAGTAATCCTCAAAGGATGCCTGCTCTCTCTCCCCAAGGCTCCCCCACAGAAGGGAACACTGACAACAAATGCAGTTCAACAATTCGTCCAGTAGGGAGAAGCTACCAGCATAAATACTGGTTTCAGTCTCTAGTTCTTGAATTTCCTGCTGGTTCAGTGTCCTCTAGCGGTAACTTGGTCTCGTGAATGAGTAAGCTTCCACAGCAAACTAACTGTGAGATCTGTAGAGATCATGGCCTTTTCATCGTGTTTTCTAATGGATACAAAATCTGAGGGCCTACTAAATGCCAGGAATGTGTCCTCTCAGCAACCCTATGAGAAACAGACTAATTATATCATTGTGCGTGTGTTAGTCACTCAGTCATGTCCAACTCTTTGCAACTGCGTGGACTGTAGCTTGTTAGGCTCCTCTGTCCATGGAATTCTCCAGGCAAGAATACTGGAGTGGATAGCGATTCCTTTCTCCAAGGGATCTTCCCAACCCAGGGATAGAATTCGAGTCTTCTGCATGGCAGACAGATTCTTTACTGTCTGAGCCAGCAGGGCAGCTCCAATTATACCATCATCTAGGCAAGAAAACAGGTTCAGGGAGCCTAAGTGATACATTGTAAGATCAGATGCAGAATCTGAAACAGAATTCCTGAGGTATTTGTTTGTTTCATTTTTCACTATAGGATACCTTTTCATGATTCTAAGATAGACATTTCCTGGCTACAAATGAGTTACAGAAACAATGGAGTGAGGAGCCTCCCTTTACCCTCCTGCACTTCAGGTGCTCCCGACCTTCCTAACATGTGAGCTCTGAGAGGCCACAGGGTAGAGTGAAAATAGAACTGGCTTTGAACCCAGATACACATACATTTAAATCCTAGCTTCACCACTCACCATCCACTCAATAAATATTTTATGTTTTATGTTCTACTCTGCTCTAAGCCCCAGAGTACAGTTTTGTACAAGAAGGAAAATACTTCTGATCAAATTTTTTATTTTAGCTGATCCTCAGTTTTGTCATCTCCTAAACATTTTTGGAAGACAATCTTTAAAGTTATTCAGCATATTATGGAAAGGATAACCTATGGTAAATACAGGCAAAGAATGACCATGATGACCCAGTGCCAAGCAGGTTCTTCAGGGTGAGGACAATCTGATTGGTCCATCATTTTAAGACCCCACTTCGAACTGGCTGTCTGAGAATATAAGGATGTGCATTATCACATATTTCAAGTAGCCAAGTCCTAAATTCTTTTTGTGATATTCAAAGGATAAGTTGTCCCTTCCTCCACTTTGTATAGACTGAATGTCTGTGTCCCCTCAAAACACAAATGTTGAAATACAAAAATCCACGCTATGGTGTTAGGAAGGGGAGCCTTTGGGAGGTGAACGCCCTTATAAAAGAGACCAGGGAACTCCCTTACCCCTTTTTCCACAGAACGCAGTGAGAAGGTGGCTGTCCATGAACCAGTAAGTGGGCTCTCACCAGACACCAAATCTGCTAGTGCTTTGGCCCAGTCTCTAGAACTGTGAGAAATAAACTTCTGTAGCTTATGAACCACCTGCCTATGGTATTTTTATTATAATGACTGAACGGAATAGGACACACTCCAAACTGTGGAGTCTTCCAAAATGAAGATGGTTTGTGATTGTAGATTTGGATATTAAAGAGTCGCCCAAGGAAGGGGAAAAATTCTGTCTCTTTTCCAGAAAAAGGTTGGTATCTAGATATCTACGATGATGTCTTTTGAGGTATACATTTAACAGACTGAATGGGAATGGATCTTTTTTTTCAGTGAGCAATGCTTTAGGTTCTAATGATGGATGAGTTCATATTTACTTAAAACTTTTGGGCTCCAAGATGCATATTGTTCCTTAGAAGCTTTTTCTTTCCTTTTACTAATATAATGATTGAGAACGCTAAGCTAGGAAAGTAAAGAAACATGGAATATTAGAACAGGAAGAGAAGTTAAAGATTTTCTTTTCTTTTTTTTAATATTGTTCCAATCTGTAAAATGAGATTGGATCAGAAAATGTTAATTATCCACCTCCTATAGTAATAAAGACTTTCTGACCCAACCTCCTCATTTTACAGAATGGAATACAAGTGGGACTGTAAGTCTGGCCCAAGGTCATCTTTTGATTCATTCATTCCACATGCATTTATTGTATGCCTAGCATGTGCTAGGTACTGTTTTACATGATGCAGTTACAGCAGTGAGCTAGACAGATGTGGTCACTGCTTTCATGAATTTATATTCTAATGGGAAGGAGTTGTTGTTGTTGTTGTTGTTGATTACTTGCTAGGTCGTGTCTGACTCTTTTGAGACCCCATGGACTGTAGCCCGCCAGGCTCCTCTGTCCATGGGATTTCACAGGCAAGGATACTGGAGTGGGTTGCCACTTCCTTCACCAGGGGAATCTTCCCAACCCAGGGATCGAACCCAAGTCACCTGCATTGCAGGAGTCATCAAGGAAGCCCAATGGAAAGGGGAAGATTTGATAAAAATCAAACAAACATTTAGTAGGTCAAGGGTTAAGAAAACATGTTAAAGAAGATAAGAGATAAAGGGTGATGGAGAAGAGTGCTCTTTTACATAAAATGTTTAGTGAAGGTGCTAGTTAAGCAGAGTCCTGAATCAGATGAGAGAGTGAATCACGTGGCTATATGGGGAAAGAGCATTCCAGGCAGATAGAATAGCAAGCGCAATGGCCCTGAGGTGGGTTCACTCAAATGTCAATGTGTCCAGAATGGATAGATGCAGGGATGGAGGGAAGGATGGTGGGGAATGTGATCTGAGAGTAGCGAGGGGAGAAGACACATTGTCTAGGGCCTGATGAATGTAGTAACAACTCTGGGCTTTTAGGCCTTGGAGGATTTTGAGTAGCGAATTGACACAATTTATTGTGTTTGAAAAGGATGACTCCCAAGCCAAGCCTGGACTAGAATCCTGATCTCTTTAAGATACAGCTCATAGGTGTGCCCACTCTCTCAACACAGCTCTACACACGTGCAGTTGAACCTAAAGAACAGATCTTGGAAATTTTTAGGAAATCTCTGTATTTATAGTATTACCATGATTCACACTTTCAACCAGAGTCTGGTAAACACGAAGTAATATAAAATATGCTCACATATTTTCCTTATCTGTCTGAAGGAGAAATAGTATCATTTAGATTTTTCAACAACATTTCTTCATCAGGAACCTCATAATTTAAAAAGAATAATATTTAGAGAAAGGAAAATGTGTCTCCTTCTGAGAAATCATGCAGCCCGTACTTGGGATTTAAATGACTGGAAAAAGAAGCTGCCCTCTGAGACTGGCTGTCATCTCTTAACCTTCTCTTCCCTTTTGCTTCTGTGCATCATTGTTGAGCTATGTTTGCTTCTAGCCAGAGGTTATCGCTTTATACCCTCCTCTGTGGGATTGAGCAAAGAGGGGTTTGAGCAATTTGGAAAGCTGCAAAAGTTTGAAGGATTCTACACTTGTGAAGAAAGAAGTTTGACACACTTCTTTAAAGTTGAATGAGGTTTTTGTAATTGAAGTATAACTAATTTACATTGTTTTATTAATTTTACTGTACAGCCAAGTGATTCAGTTATATAAATGTAACTGAATTTTATATATATTCTTTTCCATTATGGCTTATCACAGGATATTGAATACAGTTCCCTGTTTTATACAGGATTTTGTTGTGCATTCCCTCTATATATAATAGCACACACTTGTGTATGTGTGTGTGCTCAGTTCGTGTCTGACTCTGTGCGAGCAGGCTGCTCTGTCCATGGCATTTTTCCAGCAAGAATACTGGAATGAGTTGCCATTTCCTTCCTCAGGTGATCTTCCTGACCCAGGGATAAAACCCAAGTCTCTGGCATCTCCTGCATTGGCAGGCTGATTCTTTACCACTGTGCCACCCGGGAAGCCCCCTGCTAGTCCCAAACTCCCAATTGATCCCTCCCTAACCCTTGCCTGTTTTCAACCCAAGTCTGTTTTCGATGTCTTTGAATCTGTGTGCTTCATGGATTCACTCGCCTCCCCAAAGTTGAGATTAGTATTTTCTTCCTTTCACTCCTTGCCTGATTCAGTCAGTATTTTTCTTTCATTTGAAGCAATAAAATTTATCAAGTTGTGCTGAATTCAGTTTTGCTTTATTGTAACTCAACTATTGTTTTTCAGACATTCTCTGCGGTGATGATAGTAATAGCTGCTGTGAACTGAGAATATTTCTGGAGTTAGACTTCTCAGATACACTGCCTACAGGGTGTTTGTCTTCGTCCCATTCTATAGGAAACTGGGGCTCTCAGAGGTTAAGAATTAATCCACTCAGTCACCAAGTTGCAGAGCCAATATTTGAACCCCGTCTGGCTTTACTGCTGGTTAGCTTTCTCTCCATGACTGTCTCACCATGATGAATGGAGAATTTCCATTGATTGAAATGGTGGCTTAGCGGTAAAGAATCCGCCTGCCAATGCAGGAGATGTGGGTTTGATTCCTGGGTCAGGAGAAGAAAATGGCAACCCACTCTAGTATTCTTGACTGGGAAATCCCATGGACAGAGGAGTCTGGTGGGCTACAGTCGATGGGGTAAAGAGTCAGACATGACTTAGTGACTAAACAACAACAATGGAGTTCAGATGTCAACTGTGCCCTCATGTTTGGCTGCATTTAAATACTTGTTTTAGAGTAAAAGAATCACAGAATTCAAGTTGAGAGAGATCTTAAAGGTCATTTAGTCCAAACTCACTGTTTATTCCTACAAAAACCTTGTTGAGTGGTCCATCTCCCCACCACCACTCCCCATGCTTGTGCTTCTTTAGTGATATGAAACTCCCAAGGCTGTTTTGAAAATGATAAAGTTTTTCCTTGTACTGAGTCATCATCAGTCTCCTTTTCCACCTCTGAAGCATGTAGAATTTAACCTACCAAGTATTGGAAGATAATATTCGTGTTCCCATCTGGATTTCTATACTCAGTTAGTTTTTACCTATTTTTGTTTTCATATGATATACTTTGAGGTTAAATTTCCAAATCCTGCTTAATTTCCTCTTTACACATTTGAGTTGGCTTCTATCCCTTTTCACTAGGGACATCTGGGGCCCAAGACAGTTTTCTCGGTGAGGTCACACCATATGCCTGCCACTGAGTGTAAGGTCATGTCGCTGTTGACTCATCCTGAGGTTACCGCTGACTCAAACCCTGCTGTCTATTTTGCCCATGTTACTGCTTATAAAACACAACTACCTTATTCTGTACTAGTCCAATTTTTATTTACACTTTCCAGAATTTATCTTTCTTCAGTTTCCTTTATTAGATCACTCCATTGCCCCAAATTATCAGAATATTTTGAATTTTAATTTCAAACAAACCCCAAGTCGTTTTGCTTCACAGACAATTTTTTTATTTCTTTTGAATGATGTCATTTATTTTCATTATACAAAGAAGGTTTTGTAGCACAGATGGAAATTTGTTTATGCACTGTTCTGGAAGTTGTGGGGATTGCTGGACCATCTTCACAGTGAAAGACTGCACAAAAGGGTTTAGAGATGCTGTCTGCTTCCTGGAAGGTCAGTCTGCAGCAGTTTAACCTTGCTTGTAGCAAAATGTTGAGTGTAGAACTTGGGATCTCAAAGGATGTATGAAATTCTTAAAAGCCTTGCTAATGTCCCATTCCACTGTGAGCTATTCTAATTTTTAGTATTTGAAACAAGGATGAAAATGGAGATTTGCCAATCTGCAACACAAAACAATGAAGTTCTAGTAGTTCTATTGTGATTTTTTACTGAGAGAAATCCTTAAAAGATAGAATGAAAATAGATAATAAACATTACCTACAACTGAGGTTTAATTATTGATAAATGTAGCAGTTACTGAGGCCTCAGCGTAGGCAAATGTGAATGACCTTAGGTCTAATTGATTTTTCCAAAACCTGGAATGGACAACACACTTATTTCTTACTCTGGAAGAAACTATATATCACAAATCAGATCTTGTATAGGGATATATTTTCTTTTCTGCATGTTTTGCTGTTACCAGCAATACTGTAGATGTACATGTCCAGAATGAAAGTGCAACAAAATTACATGTTTACCATTTTGCTATCTAGATATCAGCTCAAATATATTCTGAAAATATTATAAAATTAACAATTTCTCTAGGTAAAGAATAAAAAGAAAATTTGGTGAATGGCGACAGTACTTGAATTAAGCTAAAGTTAACTGTAGGTTGAAGAAACGAATTTGTAGTCAGTAACTTAAGTATATACAACAAAACATTTTTGGCAAAAGTCACAAAATAAAGGCCATTCTCAAGTTTATCCAAACATGTGCAGTGGATTTTTTTTTAATGTATATATATATATATATATATATACACACACACACACATATATATATATCTTTATTTGGCTGCACCGGGTCTTAGCTGTGGCATACTAGATAGTTGTGACGTGAGAACTCTGCAGTGACTCTATCAAAAGCTACACAAGGGAACATATATTTTTGTTGTTTTATTTCAACATCATTACCATTGTTTTTATTATTATAGTTTGCAGTGTATATATTTTGGGCTTCCCAGGTGACACGGTGGTAAAGAATCTCCTGCCAGTGCAGGAGATGCAAGAGATGTGGATTTGATCCCTGGGTCTGGAAGATCCCCTGGAGGAGAAAAATGGCAACCTGCACCAGTGCTCTTGCCTGGAAAATTCCATGGACAGAGGAGCCTGGCGGGCTCATGGCGAGTTCATGGTGTCACACAGAGTCATACACGACTAAGCACGCACACAGGAGCAGCTGTGTATATTCTAGTGAACTAATATTATAAGATAATGGAAGTCCCTCCATTTATTTATTCTTGTTTATTTTCTAGTTGAAGTTTGGTAATTACTTTTACCAAATTTCAAAACATCCATTCTTAGGAAATTGAGGTGATATCATGAATTTTATACATTTATTTTATACATTGTTTTTAACATATTAGTAACTTTGATCTGGAAGCATCAACAACTCTACAAAATAAAATCTTCCCATCAAGTTAAATTGAATCTATTTATGATCATTTTTAGTTTACTCCATTTTTCTTTGGTAAAAACTTGAAGTTCACTTCAATAAAATTATCACACACTTCTGTTAAGTCAATTGCTATGCAAGATCTTCTTTCTGTTAAGAAAACCATCTTTTCCATTGTGTTTTCTGAGTTTTGTTGGTGTTTAAAAAGCACTTTTCTTTAATAAGGGGTTACCTTGATGAATTCTTATTATAAATTTCGAGTTAATTCTCTAGAGTTCTGTAGGCAGAGAATCTACTGGTATCAAAATTTGGTCTCTCCTTTATTGATAGTTCGCAATATCTTCTCTGTAATTCAGTTTGACAATGGAGAGTTTATAAGTTTAGGGACTAAAATCTGATTTGAATGGCTCTAAGACATTTTTTATGTTTCCATTCTGTTAACATTTACACATTTTAATGTAGAAGTATCATTAACTACAGAAATCTGTGTCAGTTTTTATTATTACATAATATATAGTATATTTAACTTTTCTAAAATAAAATTTGTAAATTCTGAAATACACTCAACTCCAGTGTAAAAAAAGGAATGCAGACAATATTTATTTCTACTTTTTGTGTTGCTTTTGCAAGAATTTTCAGTGTTGAGTGAGTGATGACTTGTATTTTTTATTGTTTTTGACTTTAATAAAAAATTAAAAATCCTGAAATTCCTGAAATAAATATTTATTATTACTTTAACATAGGTCTGGATTCTGTCTGCTTAATCATTCATTTAAAACTTTTATGTCTTCATTCTTTGGTTATATTAGTCTATTTTAACTTTTTCGGACTAGGATTTGAAGATTATATTATCATCACAACATGTACTGAGATATTTCTCTAACTCAACCCCAATAGACAACAGAGTATCCCAAATGCTGATCCATAGAAAAGTTCTCACAAGTCCTGGCATAATGAGAAAAATAAGGAAAATGTAATAGGTTTGAAAACCTAACTTGATTTAATTCAAAGGATGGTTCTTAATTCTGAGACTATGTACCTCCCATGTTCTGTGTTAGTATTTTTATTTTTTACAAAATTATTGTGATGTTAGTGGTAATAAAAAAAAATGTTTCTAATAGAATAGATTTGTGAAGTCGCTCAGTCGTGTCCAACTCTTTGCAACCCCATGGACTGTAGCCCACCAGGCTCCTCCGTCCATGGAATTTTCCAGGCAAGAGTACTGGAGTGGGTTGCCATTTCCTTCTCCAGGGGATCATTAAAAGCTGGTAATTCCATATTGGTATCTTTAAGTTTTCCCCCTCAGCTTTCATGGTTTGTGAAATCCAGAAGTTTGGAAAATTTCATTGCTGTCGTTCAGTCACTAAGTCATGTCTAACTCTTTGTGACCTCATGGGCTGCACATGCCAGGCTCCTCTGTCCTCCACTGTCTCCTGAAGTTTGCTCAGATTCATGTCCATTGAGTCGGTGATGCTATCTAACCATCTCTTTTTGTCTTCAATCTTTCCCAGCATCAGGGTCTTTTCCACTGAGTTGGCTCTTTGCATCAGGTGGCCAAAGTATTAGAGCTTCAGCTTCAGTAACAGTCATTTCAATGAATATTCAGGGTTGATTTCTTTTAGGATTGACTGGTTTGGTCTCCTTGCTGTCCAAGGGACTCTCAAGAGTCTTCTCCAACACCATAGCTCAAAAGCATAAATTCCTCAACATTCAGCTTTCTTTAGTCCAACTCTCACATCCATGCATGACTACTGGAAAAACCATAGCTTTCACCATAGGTACCTTTGTCAGCTTTTTAATACGCTGTCTAGGTTTGTCATAGCTTTCCTTCTAAGAAGCAAGCCTCTTTTAATTTCATGGCTGTAGTTATCATCAACAGTGATTTTGGAGCCCAAGAAGATAAAATCTGTTACTGTTTCCACTTTTTCCCCTTCTATTTGCCCTGAAGTGATAGAACTGGATGCCATGATCTTAGTTTTTTGAATATTGATTTTCAAGCCAGCTTTTCCACTCTTTTTCACCCTCATCAAGAAGCTCTTTATTTCCTCTTCAATTTCTGCCATTAGAGTGGTATCATCTGCATATCTGAGGTTGTTGATATTTCTCCCAGCATTCTTAATTTCAGCTTGTGATTCATCCAGCCTGTCATTTCACATGATGTACTCTGCATAGAAGTTAAATAAGAAGGGTAACAATATACAACCTTGTCATACTCTTTTCCCAATTTTGAACCAGTCAGTTGTTCCATGTCTGGTTCTTACAGTTGCTTCTCAGGTTTCTCAGGGGACAGGTAAGGTGGCCTAGCATTCCCATCTCTTGAAGAATTTTCCGCAGTTGTTATCCATACAGTCAAAGGCTTTAGCACAGTGAATGAAGCAGAAGTAGATGTTTTTCTGAAACTCCCTTTCTTTTACTCTATGTTTCAACTATTGTTGGTAATTTGATCTCTGGTTCCTCTTCCTCTTTAAAACCCAACTTGTACATCTGTAAGTTCTCTGTTCAATTACTGCTGAAGCCTAGCTTGAAGAATTTGAGCATAACCTTGCTAGCATGAGAAATGAGCACAACTGTATGTAGTCTGAACATTCTTCGGCATTGCCCCTCTTGGGGATTGGAATGAAAACTGACCTTTTCTAGTCCAGAACAATTTACACAGAATTCAGTAAATATGAACTTATTTGTGTCTTGGGAATTGGAGTTATTCTGAAGCATTGCAAAATAGTGTCTAAGAACATAGGCTTTCAGCTGTGTGACCTCTAGCAGTTAACTATTCCAAGAATCGTTTCCCTTACTCACAAATAGGGTTAATAAGTAAGTGCCTCATAAGTCTGCTGTGAGGTAATATGTTACAATGCTTAGTATAATATCCTGAACATAGTCAGTGCTCAGTAAATATTAGCAATTTGCAGTATTAATATTTTGATATTTTTCTCTAGGCTAAATATACTTGTCCTTAAAAAGTTTTCTCTTCTTGATTACAGTTTTAAACATTTTAATTTAAAAATAGCTTATATATTGAAAAGTATATAAATCAGAGTATCACTTGATAATTAAAGTCAATTGAACACATCCATGTAACCACCAGTCAAGACACAGAATATTACCAGTGTCTCAAGAACTGCTCCCACGCATATAGAGATACACACAGCACTTTACCAGTGAAACATAATGATTCTCCCTGAAGGCAACCACCATCTTAGTTATTAAAACCTCTAATTGTTTTGCTTGTTTTTAAAGTTCTTATAAAATGGAAGCATACAATATATGCCCTTTCTTTGTCTGGAGTCCTTTGCCTAACATTATATTTGCAAGATGCAAGTGTGTTGGTGCATGTAGCTATAGATTTTTCAGATTTATTACTATATTATGTGCAAAGAACATGATTTTTTAATCTATTCTAATGTTGAAATGCATTTAGTTTGCTTCCAACTTCATGATTAATATATCCAAAAATATAATTATTTTATTGGTTTTATGGAGAACCAGCTCTTGGATTTGTTAATATGCAATTTATGTTGTCTATTGGTTTCATGCTAACTAATTAAGGTCTGCTCTTACTTTTATTAATTCACTTTTCTTCTTCCCTGAAATTCTTCTTTCTAAACTTAAGTTGAACACTTAATTTACTTTCATTGGTGAAGATGTGTTTGCTTGTCTCATGTGTATTGTTTTTTTCATGAAATGAACTCTAATTCTGTTAGTAGGAGAAGCTTGGGTATATTTTTCTGAACACAATTAGATCGTTTTTCTGAACACAATTAGATATTAGTTTATGGTGTTCTGAGTTTCCATCTTTTTCTTTCTTCATGTTCATTTTAGTAGGGAGTTGGGGGCAGTTCTACAATTGCTATAACTAACCCTTTATGAAGCTGAAAGTCTGCTGTACTGAAAACTTGCTAGCTGCACTCACTGTCCTGTTCATTTATCCACCCATCGTCCCATCTATCTGTGCATCCTCCCATTCATTCATTCATTTGTCCATCCATCATCCAACCATCTATTCATCCATCCAACCATCATTATTGTGTGTGGCAAATACCACAAGGTGCTGGAAAAATTTAGGTGAACAAGATAGGTTTTCTTAAAGATAAGAAGTAGCCAGTGAATGAATTAAACAGGAACTGAGAAGATCGAGATACATTTCAGAGAGGCAATTCTGACTGTAATGTGGAGAATTAATTTCAGTTAAGTCAATTGTTTAGGAGCAGTTCTTCAGAGGACTGGGTGACCATCAGTTGTTCACTGCTCATTAAGAGCTGCTGGGATATGGCAGTGGTACCCAGAATGGAACACTTTTAAATACGTTAAAGTTTTATCATGGATTTTTGGAATGAGAATTAAAAACTGTGTCCCCAAAGAAGAAGAAGTCTCCGGTTGTGTTTTTTTTTAATTTTCATTCTAGACTCTAATAGAAATCATTAGTAATTATTATCATTCTAACTAGAGGCAAGTGGTAGCTATGAAGCTTATGTCAAAATTTGCAGAGTTGCTTAAGCTGAATCTTAACATTAAACTACTTATTGCCTTTTTCTGTGACACTTTAAATACTAGTGTAGGATTCACAGCTCTGTTTCAGAATCCAAGTTATATTTTATAGTGAATATTTTAATGTCTTTGGGCAGTCTGCTCATCCAAAGCATTAAGAATTTTAACTACATAATTCAAGACCAGTAAAAATATGTGTGACTATGGAGTGAAAGAGTCAATTCCAGTAACCCATCCAGGAAGATTAATCTTATTAATTTAATGTGGTATCATATAACTTAATCTTTAAAAACATCTTTTGAAATAAAGACACCATAAAAGCTGGAACATGTGGCAGTGATTTGGTTAAAGCTGGAACATGTGGCAGTGATTTGAGAAGGGATTAGAAGAAGTGTCATTTGACTAGGTGTCCTGAGGGGTTAAGGAGCAATTTGGTGATTAGGTTCTGAATGTGCATGTCCTATAGCTTTGTGCTAATACCAGGACTCATGGTAAATAAAATAGGCTGCCTGTGTGTAGTACAAGGTTAAGGAAATGTCAGAAGTGCCTTAAAAGAGGAGTTGGTGATCTCTGAGTCGGTTCTTATCCACAGATCTGATATGGCAATTGTAGGCCATGAGCTATTAAAAGGGGTTTTTGATTGACCCAAAGGGGAAAGAGGGGAGGGAGGGGTAAATTAAGAGTTTGGAATTAACAGGCACACACTACCATGTATAAAATAGGCAAACAGCAAGGACATGCTGTATAGCACAGGGAACTAAACTCAGTATCTTATAATAACCTATAATGGAAAAAATCTGAAAGACTATATATATATATATATATACACACATTTGAGACAGGAATGGAGAATATATACATACATACATACATACATATATATATATATATATTCTCTCAGATTTTTTTCTGAAATATATATAATAGGTATATACATATATATCTCACTCTGCTGTATACCTGGAAGTAATGCAACATTATAAATTGACTATACTTCAATGAAAATTTTGAAAAGATGAGGGGCTTGATTGAAAAGAAATGACAAGCATGGAGGTCTTCGGTCTCAGTTTTGAATCACCTTTTCTGTTTACAACATTTTCACAGGATTAACAGAAATAAATGCTCTAAGAGGCTTACACTTGGTAAACCCAAGCAACCTATTAATGGTTTGGGGCCAAATCTTTTTCCTACTCATTTGCTAACACAGTTATGATGTTGTTAAACCGTTCTCTCACCGTGGTTTAGAACAGCGGTGGTCCCTGGCTGGAAAACTGCACAGACACTGTTCTTGGTGTGGCAGGGGTGGGGTGGGGGTGAAGGCAGAATGGGGCAGTGGGAGGCAGAGGGAAAGGAAGGGAGAAAGGAAATAGTAGGGTTAGTCAAATACATCTAAAACCCTGTTTGGATTCCTTAGGTGAAGTATGTTAAATGAAGGAATCATCACACGGTATCTTCTTAAGCAAGTATTATAACTGAAAGAACTAAGTGAATTATTAGTCTACTCATATCATCAGAGTTGAAAATTCTTATCTTTTTCTTCAATATATGGTCTTAATAAGAATTATGAGAATTCATCAGAGATGAGTTGTTCAATGCTTTTCCAGAGGTTATGAAGAAATTATGAAATCAAGATAACAAGCAATGGCAAATTATAGTTGGTAGCAAAAGGAGAATATTGGAATTCTCAAAGTAATTTATAGCACATCCACAAGGAAATTTTTATGTTATTTTTTAAATCACTGACTACCAATATCTTCCAGTAGAGGGGGGCAGAGGGTCAATTAATTTGGCTTGGGCTCAGAAAATCCAAATTGAAAACAATCTAAAATAAAAAATCCTAGTCACTTAGGGCAAAATTTCAGAACAGCCCTCCCTTGAATACTTATCAAACCTATTTATTCCTTAAGTTCTTGACTTAATGAATTGGTAGATGTATTTGTATAATTTGGGCTCCAAATAGACATAGGAAACTCAGGGTGATCCCACTGAAACGCAGTGATCAACTTTATTTTAGAACACTGAACACTATAACATTGTCATTGAGAGTAATTCTTCTATTTTGAGGTTGATAACATATTCTAGTAATGGGTGTGCCTTCCCTGGCCACAGGACCTCTTTCAGCAGCATTATGTGAAGGCACTCGAGGATTTAAGTTATCAACAAAGATACAATATAATATTGCCCCACGTCAAAGAATTTTATGGTGAAGAAGGCAAGACAACAGGCATGTGTCTCCTGGTTCCATGATACAGAACTTTACCTGAAAGCTGCTGGCCTTGCAGAACATGGCATGGCCTCTGGCCTGGAGATAACACCTTTTTGGGTTGGGTGATATTTGCCTTTGATAATGTAATATTTGCATTGAAACAAAGACTATCACAGCCAGAAGATGTAAATCTGGAAACAAAGGGAAAATCAATTTTTTCCTTAACTGTAAATTTCAGGGACCCACTTGGGGAATCTGTGCTTCTGGTCCCGCTGCTTCGATCTATTAGAGGTTCTGAGTCCTAGAAGATAGAGATGAGATGCCTCAACCAAAGCACATAGTATAATTTCCAATAAACTTAAAATTACATTTACTATTTGGTTAATTTGGAGTCTTCATACTGGTAGATTAGTAGGGGGAGAAAAGGAGTTAATGACAACAGAGCTAAAGAAAATTTTCAGTGGGATTCACTGAACATATAATTCCTAGCAGAACTTGAAACATGTCCAGGAACCAGGCAGTTTTTTCCCCCAGTGCTTGAGATGGAAGATTCTCCCTAGCTTTATATTACAGAAAGCAGTTCCATAGCTTGCCCAAAAAGGAAAAAATGGAAAGGTAAAGACTGAAAATTCACGCCAGGTTGCCTGAGGTGAACATCAAGTGTGGAATTTAAACGCTAGTAACCCTCTTAAAGGCTTCCCGAGTGGCTCAGTGGGTAAAGAATCCACCTGCAATGTCGGAGATGTAAGAGACACGGGTTCTATTTGTGAGTCAGGAAGATCCCCTGGAGGACATGGCAACCCACTCCAGTATTCTTGCCTGGAGAATCCCATGGACAGAGGAGCCTGCGGGCTATGGTCCATAGGGTCTCAAAGTGTCGGACGGGACTGAAGTGACCGAGCACAGCACTATCCTCTTAAACAGAGGGTAGAGGAGTAGTGTGGTGTGGAAAAAGAAACTGGCTCTTTCTGTTTCAAAAATTCGTTCAAAACCTTCCCCAGCACTGCGTGGCCTTCTGACTGTTCACTTTTCTGCTCTTCATTTTCCTTACCGGCAACATGTGGATTATTATAAAAAAAACAATTAATATGTAAAACAAGACAAAAAGAAAAAAAAAGAAAAAGAATTGCTGCCCCCTTCAGGTGGGAAGTATGGAATCAAGATTCAGGTATCCCAGGTTTGGATATTCTTGGTGGCTCAGACGGTAAAGAACCTGCCTGCAATGCAGGAGACTCGGGTTCATAGGGAAAATCCCTTGGAGAAGGAAATGGCAACCCACTCCAGTATTCTTGCCTGGAGAATCCCATGGACAGAGGAGGCTGGCAGCCTACATGAAGAGTTGGACACGATTGAGTGACTAACACTTTCACTTTTCATGTTGGAAAGGTTTGATGTAATCAACTTGCCACCATGTGGCTTGCTGGTCTCCCTCATTGTTCTCTGCTGCTGACAACGCAGATGATAAACAACAGCAGAACCTACAACAGTTTTGCCGAGAGGAAGTCTGTGTGGGTAGACCTACAAATAGTCACCACCGCTGCCACCACAGCTACTCTGTTTGTGGACCCACTGTGCAAGTACTTGGGTGCCAAGGACAGAAGCTGGCTGATATTCACAGTGTGAGTCACCCTGTTGAGCAGATTAATCTCTGCCTCCTCTGAGATGGATAAGTACTTAATAGACATTGACAAGAGAAAAAAATCTGCATACTTTGTGGCTGCTCCTAATGGTTTAACCACATGTTAGACCAGACTGTCTGGTCTCCAGGGCTCTAATCTTGCTCCTTCCAGCTTCTTGACCTGCCAGCCAAGCCATTTGCTACTGCCCATGAGTTTATCCTTACCTCAGGCTGTTGTTTCCTCTGCACAAGGTTGATGACCATGTGTACCCTTAAAAGCTCTGCCTGCTGGGGAGATTGCTCTTACTCCTGTCTTTCAAGACTATCCCTGTGTCAGACTTTGATGTAGCAGCAGTAGTCTTTTTTCTTCTCATACCAATACGATGATCTGCCTGTGACTTAGGCCTGAGTACTTTCCTCTTCCCCACTTAACCTGGTTTTAAGGAAGCTCCAGCAAGGCCACAGGTGTGAAATGAGGGAGAAGAATTCATGCATCTGGGTAGGTGACATACTGATCGAGGCCATCTGTTTATATTTTATACTTATGCCTCTGGACCTGTGCTTGAGTCTGATCTCAAATGTAATTCTCTCATCAAACAACTGATTTCTTCCCTGCCTATCCAAATGTATGACTTTATGAATCTGATAATGCTCTGGTTTCAAGTCATTTGACTTCCCATGACCAGAGAGTCCACCCAGCAGCACGCCTAAAGCTGCTTTCTGAATGGACAGCAGTTGTCTGATACAGGCAGCAGGGACTTGCTCCAGAACTCCGAGTGAATCTGTGCTGAGACTCTCCCATTGGTGTTTGGCTGAGACTCCAACAGCATCCTTATCCTACTTCTGTCCCAGGGGATCTGTGTAAGTGGCAAAGGACCTTGCACTCCAGACTAAAAGTTTTTCAGAATATTTTATTGCTCTGTGCCTGTGTGAGTGTTCAGTCGATAAATCATGTCCCATGGACTGCAGCTGCCAGTCTCCCCTGTTCGTGGGATTTTTCCAGGCAAGAATACTAGAGTGGGTTGCGATTTCCTTTTCCAGGGGATCATCCTGACCCAGGGATTGAACCCACCTCTCCTGCATCTCCTGCATTGACAGGCAGATTCTTTACCACTGAGCCACCTGGGAAGCCCTTATTGCTCTGGATACCACTCAAAACTGGCAATCTCTCCAATCACCTGATAAATGGGTTGGACCTCTATTTCCAGGTATGATTTATGGTGTCTCCAAAATCCAAAGAGATCTTCTAAGAGCCGTGCCTTTTAAACAGTGGTAGAAGGGTAAAGAATCCTCCTACAATGTGGGAGACCTGGGTTCGATCCCTGGGTTAGGAAGATCCCCTGCAGAAGGGCATGGCAACCCATTCCAGTATTCTTGCTTGGAGAATACCCATGGACAGAGGAGTCTGGTGGGCTACAGTCCACTGGGGTTGCAAAGAGTCTGACACAACTGAGCCACTAAATGCACACACACACACACACACACACAGGAGATATAAGGTAGAATAACTTATCTTTCACCTTAGAGGAGATTTCCCAAACATGACCCCAGAACTTCACTGATTTAAAAGACCCCTCAGTATTTAGAGGGTTAATAGCCCTTCCCCATTCTCTGACATGAATCTGTCTTTCCAGGGCATAAAAGAGTATTTAGACTTTATTTTCTTGGGCTGAAAAATCACTGCAAATGGTGACTGTAGCCACGAAATTAAAAGACACTTGCTTCTTGGAAGAAAAGCTATCACCTAGACAGCATATTAAAAAGCAGAGACATTACTTTGCCAACAAAGGCCCGTATAGTCAGAGCTATGGTTTTTTCAGTAGTCATGTATAGATGTGAGAGTTGAACTATAAAGAAGGCTAAAAGCTGAAGAACTCATGCTTTTGAAATGTGGTGTTGGAGAAGACTTTTGAGAGTCCCTTGGACTTCAAGGAAATCAAACCAGTCAATCCTAAAGGAAATCAATCCTCAATATTCATCAGAAGGACTGATGCCGAAGCTGAAGCTGCAATAGTTTGGTCACCTGATGTGAAGAGCCAACTCATTGGAAAAGACCCTCATGTTGGGAAAGATTGAAGGCATGAGGAGAAGTGAGCAATAGAGGATGAGATGGTTGGATGGCACCACCAACTCAATGAACATGAGTTTGAGCAAGCTCCAGGAGATGATGAAGGACAGGGAAGCCTGGCATGCTGAAGTCCATGGGGTCGCAAAGAGTCGGACACGACTGAGCAACTGAAAAACAACAACAACCGTTTCCTGCTCACCAAGTCTATTAATATAATGTCAGCAGTACAGCATGACATCCATATTGATTATGTGTTTAGGGACCAGGAATAAGATGAGCATCTGGAGTTCACTGGACACACTCTCAGGTAGTCTTGGACCAGGACTTTATCACCAGGCCTCTAACCTCTTCACTCTACAGGGAGACTGTCATGGTATTTTTCCCATTATTATTACTGTAAGCTCAGTTCCTATGTCCAGTAGCCCTTGAAAGAGTTGAGTATTACCGTCTATAGGTCTCTTTGGGTATAATTATTGCATATACTTACATATCAGCGCTGCAAAGTCTTCCTCAAAGGAAACTGTCTTCCCTTTCAATCAATGAGCTCAGGACTGTGCACTGACTCAGGTCTGCAAAATGGGAGAGGGTTCATCATTTTCTATCATGTGTGTGTTAGTCGCTCAGACATGTCCAACCCTTTGCCTCCCCGTGGACTGTAGCCCACCAGGAGCCTCTGTCCATGGGATTCTCCAGGCAAGAATACTGGAGTGGGTTGCCATTCCCTTCTCCAGGGGATCTTCCCAACCCAGGGATTGAGCCCAGGTCTCCTGCATTACAGGCAGATTCTTTACCATCTGAACCACCAGGGAAGCCATCATGAAAGTAATTTTCCATTACTGCAGGTTGTATCAGCTTTCTTCCACACACACTTGTGAGCTCTTTTGGACACGGAAGTCAAGCAACACCCTCATGGCTTGCTATCTGTCTCACTATGTGCCTTTTTTAGCTGTCAGCATGTCCTTGTACATCAAGGCCTCAGTTGCCTTTCTGGCCTTGCTTCCCATTGTGGAAATTATGTCCACCTTGCCTCTGATGGTTGTATCTCTCAACCCAATCTTTAATACTCCAATATCTTCTCATCCCATTGCCACTAGGGAGTTCAGTACAATAGCAACAGCTCTGGCCACCATCAGCCCTGGCCTACAGAAGTTCTGAGCCCCTTAAAAGTGGTGACACTCCACTTTGGTGCCATCTACACTGTTTTGGTGAAGAATGTACCCTCAGTTTCCTTGGGAAGTATAGTCAGCTGATGAGTTCTCTGTTCTTCTAATGTCAGTTCTTTCTAACATGTCCACCTCTCTGATTCTTCTGAAAGTTTTCTCAAACTCTGCTGAAGAAGTTCTGGCATATTCACCTCATTTTACTGGTAAGTTATTCAAGCAGTGTCATTAGGACTGGCACCAGCCATCCTTCCTCAGATGCTAAAACTTCATGGGAAAGTCCTCTCTATCACTCAGTGCTCCCCTGCCTCATGCTATCATCCAGCCCCTTTAGTTTAGCATCCTCAAGGTCTGTTCCCACGTATGTTGTTCTGGTTGCTTTGAAACGTGTTAGCCAGGTACATTTCCTCCCACAGCACGGACTGTACTTTCCCAAGGGCCCACACTTTTCAAAGAAACATTCAGTCTCTTTTGTGACTCTGCTAACCTCAGACAAGGACAGAAGGAAAGCCAGTAAACAGTGCCTTAATAAACAAGTGATCACCCCAAGTGACTCAAGTTGAGCCCACCAATGACTCTGAGAGGCCCTGTAGAAGATGCCTTGCAATTGTCCCGTTGAGGACAAGGGAGCTGGAATATTTATCCACCAACCCCTTCCCACCATTGGTTGGAGCTTGCTCCTGGGATTGTTGAGTTCCCCACTTTTCTTGCCTGCCTTGCATGCAGGCAAAGAAGACTGTTAAGCAGTGAGAGACATAGGCTTTAAGAGAAAGTCAGCAGTGTGTATGGATATTGTCCCCTAAAGCCATATGTCACCTCCAGTAAAAAGGCACTGGATGAAGGACCAGATGGCTTCACAGGTGAATTCTACCAAACATTTAGAGAAGAGCTAATGCCTATCCTTTTCAAACTTTTTCAAAAAATTGCAGAGGAATAAACACTTCCAAACTCATTCTACAATGCCACCATTACCCTAATACCAAAACCAGACAAAGACAACACACAAAAAAAGAAAATTACAGGTTAATATCACTGATGAAAATAGATGCAAAAATCCTCAATAAAATTCTAGCAAACAGAATTCAAGAACACATTAAAAAGCTCATACACCATAATCAAGTTGGGTTTATTCCAGGGATGCAAGGATTCTTCAATATATGCAAATTAACCGATGTGATACACCATATTAACAAATTGAAAGATAAAAACCATTTGATCATCTCAAGAGATGCAGAAAAATCCTTTGACAAAATAGAGCACCTACTTATGATTAATACTCTTAAAAAAAATGGGCATAGAAGGAACCTACCTCAACACAGTAAAGTCCATATATGATAAGCACATATCAAACATTATTCACAATGGTGAAAAACTGAAAGCATTCCCTCTAAGATCAGAAATAAGACAAGGGTGTCCACTCTCACCAATATTATTCAACATAGTGTTGTAAGTCCTAGCTACAGCAATCAGAGAAGGAAAAGAAAAGGAATCCAGATTGGAAAAGAAGAAATAAAACCCTCACTGTTTGCAGATGACATAATACTATACATAGAAAACTGAAAAGAAACTATCAGAAAATTACTAGAGCTAATTAGTGAATTTAGCAAAGTCTCAGGATACAAAATCAATACAGAGAATTCACTTGCATTCCTATATACTAACAATAAAAAATCAGAAAGAGAAATTAGAATGAAATTAGAACACTTCCTAACACCATACACATAAATAACCTCAAAATGGATTAAAGACCTAAATGTAAGACCAGAAACTATAAAACTCTTAGAGGAAAACATAGGCAGAACACTCGATGACATAAATCAAATCAAGATTCTCTATAACCCACCTCTTAGAGTAATGGAAATAAAAACAAAAATAAATAAGTGGGACCAAATTAAACTTAAAAGCTTTTGCACAGCAAAGGAAACTGTAAACAATGTGAAAAGACAACTTTCAGAATGGGAGAAAATACTAACAAATGAAACAACTGACAAAGGATTAATTTCCAAAATATACAAGCAGCTCATACAACCCAATCAAAGCAAACAATCCAATCAAAAAGTGGGGAAAAGACCTAAATAGACATTTCTCCAAAGAAGACATACAGATGGCTAACAAACACATGAAAAGATGCTCAACATTAGCTCATTATTAGAGAAATGCAAATCAAAGCTACAATGAGATATCAACTCACACCAGTCAGAATGGCCATCATCAAAGAGTCTATAAGCAATAAATGCTGGAGAGGATGTGGCGAAAAGGGAACCCTCTTGTACTGTTGGTGGGAATGTAAATTGATACAACCACTATGGAAGACAAAATGGAGATTTCTTTAAAAACTAGGAATAAAGTCACGATATGACCCAGCAATCCCACTCGTAGGCATATACCCTGAGGAAACCAAAATTGAAAAGACATATGTACCCCAGTGTTCATTGCGGCACTATTTACAATAACTAGAACATGGAAGCAACCTAGATGCCCACTGACGAATGTACAAAGAAGCTGTGGAATATATGTGCAATGGAATATTACTCAGCCATAAAAAGGAACACATCTGAGTCAGTTCTAATGAGGTGAATGAACCTAGAGCCTATTATACTGAGTGAAGCAAGTCAGAAAGAGCAAGATAAATATCACATATCAACACATATATATGGAATCTAGATGGTACCAATGAATTTATTTGCAGGGTAGCAATGGAGAAACAGACATAGAGAAGAGACTTATGGACATGGGGAGGGGGAGGAGAGGGTGAGATGTATGGAAAGAGTAATATGGAAACTTACATTACCATATGTAAAATAGATAACCAGTGGGAATTTGCTGCATGACTCAAGGAACTGAAACAGGGGCTCTGTATTGACCTAGAGGTGTGGCCTGAGAAAGGAGAAGCGAGGGAGTTTCAAGAGGGAGGAAACACATGTATATCTATGGCTGATTCATGTTGATGTTTGACAGAAAAGAACACAATTCTGTAAAGCAATTATCCTTCATTTAAATAATGAATTAAAAAAAAAAGATTAAAAGCAAAAAGGCACTGGGTAGGACATTGACATCGTCTGCCACAGGTACAAGATTTTTTAAAATTTTATTTAAAGCACTTAGCCTTGTCTCATTCTCTAAGTAGCTTTCATTATTGTTTCATTTGTCCAATAAATCTTTCAACTGAGTTCCTTTTATTAGACCAAAAAACTAGCTCAATATTTTGAAACTTCTATTGGCATCACCAACTCAGTGGACATTAGTTTGAGCAAACTCAGAGAGATAGTGAAGGACAGGGAACCCTGACGCACTGCAGTCCATGGGGTCATAGAGTCGGACTCAACTGAGTAACTAAACAATAACAAATTGGGTTCTTTAAAGTATTTTAATAAGGCAAATGGATCTTTTTTTTGTTCTTCTCAGTCCTAAGAATTTTCCTTCCAGCCTGTATTTAGTAACAAACGACCTTAAAATCTAGATATTTTGAGTTCATCTCTCTTCCACGTTAATCATAAAACAACAAAAACTATATCAATAAGTTTAGTCTCCAGGCAACAAAAGAAACACCAATCAATTTAGCCTTAGGCAGAGCCTTTTGTAAACCCAGTTCTTTAAAGTTCTTGGACTTTAAAAAAAAATTTTATAAATGTATCCAGTTTTCGGACATTTGTTCTGTTTGATATTGTCATTAGCTGCAGATAAAAGATCTTAGGAATATAAAGCACTTAATAAACAAGTTGAATCAACCTAAAAATTTTATTAAGGAAAGCTAAATATTTTCATTTTTTGTCTCTTAAAAAGAGAGTCTAAAAATGTGAATGTCATGAGAAAAAAAAGACAGGCTAAAGATTCATTATACGGTCCATATATTTAAAACTATGGTTTTTCCAGTAATCATGTATGGTTATGAGAGCTGGACCATAAAGAAGGCTGAGCACTGAAGAATTGATGCTTTTGAAATGTGGTATTGGAGAAGGCTCTTGGGAGTCCCTTGAACTGCAAGGAGATCAAACCAGTCAATCCTAAAGGAAATCAGTCCTGAATATTTACTGGATGAACTGATACTGAGGCTGAAGCTCCAATCCTTTGGCCACCTGATGTGAAGAGCCAACTCATTAGAAAAGACCCTGATGCTGAAAAAGATTGAAGGCAAAAGGAGAAGGGGATGACAGAGGGCAAAATGGTTGGATGGCATCACCAACTCAATGAACATGAGTTTCAGCAAGCTCTGGGAGATGGTGAAGGACAGGGAAGCCTGGCGTGCTGAAGCCCATGCGGTCACAAAGAGTCGGACATGACTGTATGACTGAACAACAAAAAGCTTCATTCTACATTAAAGGAGGCCAAGGAAATATGAAAACTAAATGCAGAATGTATCCTGAAGCAGATCCTGGAGCAAGAACAAAAGCTATAAAAGACATTATCAGGACAACTGAAGAAATTTGAATAAGGACTAAAGATTCGAAAATGGTATTGTATTATGTTAAATTTCCTGATGACCTTAGAAAATATACTATGAAATGCTGTGCTGTGCTATGCTTAGTCCCTCAGTCACGTCCAGCTCTTTGTGACCCCATGGACAATAGCCCCCCAGGCTCCTCTGTCTGTGGGGATTCTCCAGGGAAGAATACTGGAGTGGGTTGCCATGCCCACCTCCAGGGGATCTTCCCAACCCAGGGACTGAACCCATGTCTCCCACGTTGCAGATAGATCCTTTACCATCTGAACCACCAGAGAAGCTCATACTATGAAGTGTTTAGGGGCAAAGAGAGAGAGAGAGAGGGAAAATGGTAAAACAAGTGGGACAAATACTTAACACTTAAATGGCAGCACTGGGTGATTGGTATCAGAGTTCTTTGTAATAGTTCTATGAATATTTCTGTAAATTTGAAAGTATCTCAAAATAGAAAAGTAAGAACAGCAGCATAAAACCAAAGTTATAAAGATGGTACCAGAGAAGGGTCTTTGGTGGAAATCAGAACTCAACTGATAAGTGAAACTTGTATTTCATTTATCTTCTTATTGTGGATAAATATGCTACATTATCCTGGACTCAATGTTAGCATAATAGAACTAATTTAGCTCTTTTAAGGTTAATTGTGGATTCTGTTAAAGAAGTGTGAATTTAATTAGGGTAATGTGAAAATGTGCTAGGTGACTTCAGTCATGTCCGACTCTTTGAGACCCCATGGTCTGTAGCCCACCAGGCTCCTCTGTCCATGGGATTCTCCAGGCAAGAATACTGGAGTGGATTGCCATGTTCTTCTCCAGGGAGACCCTGGGATTGAATCCACCTCTCTTGCATCTTCTGCATTGACAGGCACGTTCTTTTCCATTAGCGCCACCTGGGAAGCAAAAGAGCCTGACACATATTTGATGTACACTATCTGTGGAGAAGGAAAAAAGGGGTCGCAAAGAGTTGGACACGACTGAGCGACTTTACTTTACTTTTATTTTTCCTCCTCTACTTTTTTCAGCAGCTCTTAACCAGATGTTGGATACATAAATCTCATACTATTGGTTGTGATGTCTGACAAGTGATGGAGGAGGATTATACATAATATTCAAACCCAACTCAGAAGCACTTACATTAGTTCGAATGTTCACAAAGTGTCTCATGTATGAATCTGGGTGGAGAAAAGAAAAAGCTTGAGAATGGCTTTCTCACAATACTGATATTTCAGTCATATTTTTTCTGGTATAATTTATTTTTAAAAATTTATTATATATATTATATATACAATATATAAAACTATAGGTGCCTGTATTATAAAAGAAGAAAAATCAATATACCTTAACTCATAAATTTAAGGAACTTGAAAGTGAAGAGTAAACTAAACACAAAACAAGCAGAAGGAAGAAAATAAAGAGTAGAGCAGAAATAAATGAAATAGAAAAATAATAAAATCAACAAAATCAAAAGTGGATTCTTTGAAAACGTGAACAAAATTGACAAGCCTTTGGTTAAATTTACCAAGATGAAAAGAGACAAGACTCTAATTAATAAAATCAATAGCAAAACAGGAGATATAACAACTTTATGGAAATAAAAATAATTAGAAGGGAATAATTATATATCTATAAATTAGTTAACAGATAAAATACAAACAACTGACTCCAGATAAATAGAAAATATGGATAGATTTCTATTAAAGAGATGGAATTAGTCATCAAAAACCTTCCCACAAAGACATGCTTAGCCCCAGATGACCTCACCAGTGAATTCTACCAAGTACATGAAGAAAATTAATAGCAAACTTCCTCAAACTTTCCCAAAAACTATATGAGAGAAAATTTCCTAATGCATTATAAGAGGCCAGTATTATTATCATACCAAAACCTGACCAAAATAATTACAAGAAAAGAAACCAATAGACCAGTATCTCTTTTGAATATAGATACAAAAATTCTCAACAAAGTACCAGCAAACCAAGTTTAACAACGTATAAAAACAATGTATATATCATACCCAAGTGAAACTGATTCCAGGGATGGAGGGTTGGTTCAACATACGAGAATCACTGTAATATCATATATTAATTTTAAAAAGGGCAGAAAACACATGAGCATCTTAATAAATGCAGAAAAGGCATTCAAAAAAATCCAAAAATCATTCATGGCAAAAGCAGTCAATAAACTACATAGAGAAAGGAACTTTCTTAACATGATAAAGGACATGTACAGAAACCACAAGTAACATCATACTTCAAGGTGAAAGACTGAAAGCCTTCCCCCTAAGATCACAAACAAGACAAGGATGTCTGCTCTCCCCACTTGTTTTCAACATTGTACTGATGTTCCAGCTAGGGAAATTACTCAAGAAAAAGAAACAAAGGCATCCAAATTTGAAAGCAATAAGTAAAACTATATCTATTTATAAATAACATTGTCTTGTATATAGAAAAAGTAAATTCACAAGAAAATTATTAAAACTAACAATACAGTTTAGTAAGATTGCAGAATAAAAGATCAATATACAAAAATCAATTGTATTTCTATATATCAAAAGTGAACAGTCTGGAAAAGAAATTGAGAAAAACAGTTTCATTTACAATAACATCAAAGAGATTAAATTATATAAAACAAATTTAACAAAAATGTGCAAGACTGTTATGCTGCAAATTACAAAACAGTGTTGCAAGCAATTAAAGAAGATAAATAAATGGAAAACATGTCAGATGTTCTGGAATTAGAGAGTGGTTATGGTTTTACAAGTTTCTGAATACACTCAAAACCACTGAATTTTATACTTTTTTGTTGTTCAGTTGCTAAATCATGTCCAACTCTTTGTGACCCCATGGAGTGCGGCATGCCAGAAGGACAGACTTCCCTGTCCTTCACTTTAACAAGGGTGAATTTTTATTTGAATTATATAACAATTTTTTAAAAGGTATCTAGATTTTGTTTTGTTTCCTAAGTGCTTTGCCCAGTTGTATATCTTCTGGGAAAATCGCTTTACTTCTGCCCAGAAATCAGAGTTAGAATAATGGCATAAACATTACAAGAAGGAATATTTCATGGCAGTACCATTCGATAATTCAAAAAAGTAAAAAGCTTAGTGATGGTTTCTGTCTTGCTAGACACAAGGGATGTAGTTTGAGCAAGACAGGAATGTATCTTGCTTTTAAGTGGTAGACAGTCTAGTCAGTGAATTTCCTGCAGTTGGAGCTGTCCAAAAATAAAATGGCTTCCTTCCAGAGGTGTTACGATGTCCTTTCATCACTGATGACCACCTTTGGGGATGTTACAGATGGAATTCAAGTCCTGGATAAATGTCCAAGGCCTTTAAACCTCCATTAGACTTGAAATACTGATCTTCTGACAAGTCTCATTAATGTGCCAGTGATTGCTAGTTTGTCTTATAATATAAAGAAAATTTAAAAATGCTTCAGGATTTTGGTCTTATATTTAAAATATATTTATTGCAGAATTGGAAAGTGAGAAGAGAATGCATATGGTGTCTACTGCAATTATAACTACCTACTTTTCCCTTACTTATTACTTTGTTTGTTCCCAGTCTGCTTAGTCTATTGTAGAGGTTTTATTGTTTTTGTTTCTGCCTGTAGGATTTTCTTGCTCTTTTAAATTTATTGCAGTAGTCATCATATGAGGAGAGTGGTTAGGCTTTAAGGATCTCTTCTAAAAGAAATGGGCCCTCAGAATGTTACTTTTGAACAGGAAGTCAGATAGACTTGACTTTAACTCATGGGTCCTCCTTTTAATAAATAGATGATCTTCTTCAAGTTATTTTATTTTTCAGATCCTCAGTATCTTTATCTGTAAAAACATTTAACTTGTAAGTCTGTTAAATGCTTTAAAGATTATTTATAATCTTGGCACACAAGAATGGCAGATATTATTGAGATTATTTTGGATTTTTTTTTAAGATTTTTTTTAATGTGGACCATTTTTCAAAAGTCTTTATTGAATTTGTTACAGTATTGCTTCTATTTTATGTTTTGATTTTTTGATTGTGAAGTGTGTGGGATCTTAACTCCCTGACCAGGGATTGAACCCACACCCTCTGCATTCCACTGGACTTCCAGGGAAGTCCCTTCATTGAGATTATTTTGATGAGCACAAAAGTGAATTAAGGACTAAGGATGTATATATGTGCCACATACCATATATTACTGCATATATGTGGAAAATCTAGAAAAATGGTACAGATGAACCTATTTGCAAAGCAGAAATAGAGACACAGATTCAAAGAACAAATATATGCACACCAAGGGGGGAAATGCATGGGTGGGATGACCTGGGAGATTGGGATTGACATATATACACTACTATATGTAAAACAGATAACTAGTGAGAACCGACTGTGTATCACAGGGAACTCTACTCAGTGCTCTGTGGTGACTTGAATGGGAAGGAAATCCAAAAAACAGGGAATATGTATATACGTATAACGGGTTCGCTTTGCTGTACAACAGAAACTAACACACTTTGTAAAAAAACTTTAATCCAATAAAATTTTTAAAAATGAACTAAAGAGGGCCTCTTTTCCTTCTTACAAGATTTTTATATAAGATATGCTTCTAATTTTGAATATACAGTCCAGCCAAATTATTATTCTAGAATAGAGAAATAAGCATTTAAGTATAGAGAAGCTGCATAGGATATTAGGAAGGATGTTGAATGTGAATTTGGAGATTTAAGTTCCATCTTTTAATGTAAGTAGTCATGTGGTATTAAATAAATGTTTATATTTTGAACATCAGCTCTCTCATCTCCTTTATGTGGGGGTTACTCTAGGTCAGTGTTTTACAAAACAGTTTTCCTTGATTACGTCAATTGTTGGAAACTCTGGGCTGAACAAAATCAACTTAAGAAAAACATAGTGCTTCTCAGAGCCATTTTCTGCCAGTATGTATTGTGATTCTCAAGCAGGGAATATAATATGCAGTGTTTCTTATTGGCACTGGCCCACTTTCTATAGAGCATCTCACAAAACCAGTGTGGCACAGAACACACGCTGTGAAATCCTGCCCTTCCTAATATCTAAGGAAGCCCCTTCCAGCTCTAATGTTCTGAGGTGAACTGCCTTCAAAGTTGTCTCAAGGGAATATTAACCTCTTTGAATTTTTTCTTTTACGTCTAAAAAAGTGAGGATAATTGACATCTGTTTACTTTACAACTTGGTGGGAGGACTAAATAAATAATGTATTTGAAATTCTTTGTGAATTATAAAATGCTTTACAAATACAAGAAACTTTCTCTTATTTTTTTTTAAATCATGAAGGTTTGCTAAGAATATTCAAGAGAATATAAACAACAGATGTATGTACATGTTTATACCGAATTCAAGACAAGAGAATTATGCCCCACACGAAGGGAATTTTCTGCTTATTGTTTGAACTTGAGTTTAATTCATATGATGCATTATGTATTTGTGATTTCCCATACCCTGAGATGATAAAGAATCTGCCTGCAGTGCAGGAGGCCTGGGTTTAATTCCTGGGTCAAGAAGATCCCCTGGAGCAAGGGAATGGTTACCCACTCCAGTATTCTTGCCTGAGAAAATCCACGGACAGAGAAGCCTGATGGGCTATGTCCATGGGGTCACAAAGTCTGATACGACTAAGCAACTAACACACACACATATACCCTCAGGATGCCTGCTAATATAACTGACAAGTAATTAAACTGTGAAGGCCCACTGGACCCTACAATTGCTGAGGGATAGAGGGTACTCATACAGATTGTGTTTCCCGTATGCTCTTCCCGTAAGAATGGGTTCAGGGCCTTTGGACATGAGAAATATTAATAGAATGGATATGGTAGGTAGAGAGTAAAGAAACAATAAAGATAAGTGACGAAATGGAAAGAATATGTTTGGAGCCAAAAGACCTGAGTCTGCTTCTGATTATTCCATTCACTGGCTGAGTGATTCTAGACAAGCTATAACTCTCTGAGTATCAGAATTTTCCTTTGTAAAATTTCTTCATATAATGTTTTTGGGGGAGAGGGTTAAATTATTATATGACTATTTTAAAGAAAAAATGAGAAAATCCCATGTACTTCTAATTTGCTATAAAAATACTATGTTTGAGACTTTGATAGATGTTTGAATATACTTTTTGAACTGAATTTATGAACAAGAAATCATCAGAAGATTCTGAATAGTTAAGTATCTACCAACTTCTTTGACACCTTTTTACATTTAAAAGCACATGAAAATATAACAAACCAAAATCACACAAAATATATATGGTATTATATACAAGAAGGTAACTATTTTTATGTGGAATTTAATACCATTTAATCTATGGTGAACCATATCCAAATTGATGTTTTTACACACTTGATCTTATAGTATGGAACATCCTTTAAGAATGATTTCACTATAATACAGGCATAAAAAGAGCATTTTGTAAAAAACTAAAATTTCTAAGTAATTGTACATCTCTTCCTTCTCTACTTTTAATATACTTCCTATATCCATAGACAAAATAAATACTAACATAAAGGTATAAAAAACCCTTATTCACACTTACAATATGCTATATTTCTGGAAAAGATATTCACATAGCAGTTTGATATTTGTCTCCATGGAAATAGGATTGGACTCAGGTTGTTTTTCTGAAAAGTAGCTTGTTACTGGCTTTTCATGGACTAAATCACAAACTCCTTTTTTCCCTATAAATAGCATTTATTTTTGCTATATAATAATCAGTGGATATTTCTTTAGAAACTTTGATGAAGGAAAACTCAGCGGTGCCCAAAGGACAGGAAAAGGTCAGTTTTCATTCCAATCCCAAAGAAAGGCAATGCCAAAGAATGCTCGAACTACCGCACAATTGCACTCATCTTACACGCTAGTAAAGTAATGCTCAAAATTCTCCAAGCCGGGCTTTAGCAATACGTGAACCGTGAACTTCCAGATGTTCAAGCTGGTTTTAGAAAAGGCAGAGTAACCAAAGATAAAATTGCTAACATCCGCTGGATCATCGAAAAAGCAAGAGAATTCCAGAAAAACATCTATTTCTGCTTTATTGACTATGCCAAAGCCTTTGACTGTGTGGATCACAAGAAAATGTGGAAAATTCTTAAAGAGATGGGAATACCAGACCTTCTGACCTGTCTCTTGAGAAACCTGTATGCAGGTCAGGAAGCAACAGTTAGAACTGGACATGGAACAACAGACTGGTTCCAAATAGGAAAAGGAGTATGTCAAGGCTGTATATTGTCACCCTGCTTATTTAACTTATATGCAGAGTACATCATGAGAAATGCTGGGCTGGAAGAAGCACAAGCTGGAATCAAGATTGTCGGGAGAAATATCAATAACCTCAGATATGCAGATGACACCACCCTTATGGCAGAAAGTGAAGAACTAAAGAGCATCTTGATGAAAGTGAAAGAGGAGAGTGAAAAAGTTGGCTTAAAGCTCAACATTCAGAAAACTAAGATCATGGCATCTGGTCTCATTACTTCATGGGAAATAGATGGGGAAACAGTGGAAACAGTGTCAGACTTTATTTTTGGGCTCCAAAATCACTGCAGATGGTGATTGCAGCCATGAATTTAAAAGACGCTTACTCCTTGGAAGGAAGGTTATGGCAAACCTAGACAGCATATTTAAAAGCAGAGGCATTACTTTGCCAACAAAAGTCCGTCTAGTCAAGGCTATGGTTTTTCCAGTGGTCATGTATGGATGTGAGAGTTGGACGGTGAAGAAAGCTGAGCGCCGAAGAATTGATGCTTTTAAAGTGTGGTGTTGGAGAAGACTCTTGAGAGTCCCTCGGACTGCAAGAAGATCCAACCAGTCCATCCTAAAGGAGATCAATCCTGGATGTTCATTGGAAGGACTGATGTTGAAGCTGAAACTCCAATACTTTGGCCACCTCATGCAAAGAGTTCATCACCGACACGATGAACATGGGTTTGGGTAGACTCCGGGAGTTGGTGATGGACAGGGAGGCCTGGCGTGCTGCGGTTCATGGGGTTGCAAGGAGTCGGACACAACTGAGCCACTGAACTGAACTGAACTGATACAAAATTATAGCTAATGATTCAACCTCATAATAAACTATATAAGATTGTTAATTTTGAGCACTTGTTTAGTGCAACAAATATGAAGAAAAAGAACTGACTTTATAAGGCTAGAGAAATGGATTGAATATTATATGTTTTACTCTTTTTGTTATAGTGAAATTCAAGTTCAGTTTTTCTGCTATTGAAGGAGTTGGAATCAATTTTCTTTGCAATGATGAACACAATGCATATGGAAAAGCCATTATGTTAGAGTGGAAGCTGGCATGGTCAGATGGGTATGGTTTGTTAAAAGCCGTATGACTGAATGAGTGGACAACAACACAGTAAACAAAACAGATAAACAAGGCCCTAAAGGAAGTAAGGGCTTCAATGGCAACTTGAGAAAATAGATACAACTCAGGTTGTAATTTACAATGCTGCCTATGCATTTGGATCCCTAGGCGGTGTTCCTTGTGCAATTGTAGCATCACTAAAGTTATAGGACCACCTGGGGGAGAACCTAAAAATATCAGTTTCTTGTCACATAAGCTTCTCAGCAGAGCTGCTCACAACACGGCAGCTTACTTCCCCCAGAGTGAGAAATCCAACTGAAAGCAAGTAAAAGACAGCTCCCCAGAGGTCTTTTATAACCTATATCTTTGGAAGTGACATCTTATTACTTCTACTGTGTTCTGCTTGTTAGAAGCAAGTCAGTAAGACCAGCCCACATTTAAGGGGAGGGGAATATACAAGTCATGATGGCAGGAGGCAGAAGTCATTGAAATCATCTTTGGGGTTGCCTACTTTACACAGTCTTATCAAAAGACTGATTTTTTTCTGTAGCCATGGAAACAAACAGCCATCACGTCAATTTTAAACCCATTTAACAGATGTACTACAACTTCATCATTAAACTGCTTTTGCAAGCCCAGCCAAAGAGTATGATTAACATCTTCCTTTTGTAAATCAATCAGTGTGGAATAAATTCACTCAAATTAGCACACTCTCTGAATGTGCCAGCCAATCAGCAAAAGTCTCATCTGAGTAACCATGATTCAACAGATGATAGCCACGAAAACCTGCCAGTCTTTGAACTTCATGGATTTCCCCAAGTCCTCTTTAAGATCAGCAGTCTGATCTAATTGATGAGACTGTTCCCAATCAGCATAGCTCTTCTCTACTATGTCAGCAATAAATTTAGTTTTAAATTTCTGTTTGTTTGAGGTATTGAGTGATGGTCTATCACCCCCTGAGAATTCAACAGATAATGTTTTAAGCCACTAAGTTTGGGTAGTAAGCTGTTAGTAAGCAAAAGCTAACATACACTCTGTGAAATAACAGGTCCATCACAAGACATACTGTTTTTCATCCTTAAGAGAATAGGATCCTGGTTCATTTGGCATGGAAGTTGGAGAGCGCTAATGGAAATAATGGCTTGTAAAAGCAGCCTAGTATCAAAGTTATCATTGTCATGAATTCAGATTAATTTGTGATTTGATACATTTTATTTTGTCATATCCCTACAATAGTCAGAAATTACAGATGTTTTCAGTGTTTCTGGAGGAGACTTTTCTACTTGGCTTTTAAATGCATTCAAGGCCTTGGTCTTTTCTCTTAAAATACTTGAAATGCTAATGTTTGTCTTGTGAAGGCACATACTCTCACACAATTGCAGAATGATTTCTGAGAAGTTGGTATCTGGAAAGCATGTTTAAAAGCTCTGATTTATTTTTATGGTGAAACAAAGGAACCATTAAGAAATTCTTGGAAGTGGGCTATGAGTGGGCTTTTTTCCTCCAACATTTATAAGCTTTCATGTGAAGCTCCCTTAATGCAACACTGGTCAAAACATGGTCCATGATATCTTGTGTTGATTTTCCTGAAGAACAACACATTTTAAAAATTCTGAGGTTTGTCAAAGGCTGGTCACTAATCAAATGATCAGCAAACTCTACAAGGGAGGAATATAGCAAGAAATAGCCTAAGAAATAAAATTGTTATTCTCCAAATCAGTTGTATTCAATACATATTGAATATCTTAGGTATAAAAAGAACTGGGTTGAAGGGTTGGAATTGGAGATAGAACCAGAAAAGTTTAATCTTAAATGACATAATAAAGAACTCTAAGTATATTTTTGTGGATTTCTTTGGTGACTTAGGGCTTCCCCAGTGGCTCAGCAGTAAAGAATCTACCTGCCAATGCAGGAGACACAGGTTTGATCCCCTGGAGAAGGAAATGGCAACCCACTCAAGTATTCTTGCCTGGGGAATCGCCTGGCAGGCTTTAGTCCATGGGGTCACAAAAGAGTCAGACAGGACTTAGTAACAAAAGCGCAACAACAAAGTATATTTTTAAAGAACACAGGGAGCTTTTGGAATGGTTTAAATATAGCAATGACATAATCAATCTGGTGTTTTAGCAATAACAGTCTGGTGTATGTGTAGAATGTGTAGGATAAATAGGATTGGAGAGGTAGTGAAGGAAAGTAACTAGTTGGGAAACCATCGTGATACTCCAGGTTGTGAGTTCACATTGCTGTTCTACCACTTAGCAACTGTATAACCGTAGAAGTCACCTGATAGTTACACCTCAGTCTCTCCATCATCACAACGGGTTGAGATTGATCTATATGATCCGTAAGGTCCTTTATAGAAACTAAAAGCAAAGCCAAACTCTTTAACTCTCTAGTGTTCTGGGAAGCAAAATCAAAGCAATGCAAGAGTTTGGGTCATTGAAAGAGCAACAACAGCCATGCTAACTGTTAGTCAAGGTTAAGATTCCTTTGCTTATTCAACCCTCTCCCAATGTTGAAATCTCAAATCTCGCCTATGTAATAGCTGACAGACAGATGGCTCTCAGTCTCTACTTCAATACCTCCACTAATAGAGAACTAACTCCTCTGAAGGACACCACTTCATCTGTGACTGGGCAGCTCTAACTGTGTTTTCATTTGTTTTAATGTTGAGGTAAAATTTGTTCATTAAGTCTGGAATTACACTGAATAAGTCTGTTTTTTTTTCTTCTGTGTGACCATTAAACTTGATCCTAGTCATTCTCAGGCAAACGTGCTAAAGTATTTTCAACTGTTTTCTGAGGATTTGAGGCCCTTCAGCATCTTGAATATCCAGAAGTGCTATGAGTGTAGTTTCCATGAATGTCAGAACGCTGCTGCGACAGCCCCTGGCTCCTCCTCCTCACCCTTCCACTGCTGTTGGAGAGCAAGCACAGCTCAGATAATCAGAACCCGTGGTTCTCCAGGATGCAGGCTCCAGGAATGAGGCTTGTGGAATGCCCCAGGAGCTCTGTGTGGATTGTCAACAAGTGGGTGGGGACTGAAAGTCCCTCTTTCCCAGTAGGAGAGGCTGCACCTGAGCTCAACTTGCCAAGGACATGGTGGCCTCTGAACTGGTAGTTTCTTTCCCACAGCAGGAGTGGGTGTGAATTCCCACGGGCTCTGGGCAGATGCCATTTCTCAGTGCTCCTGTCATCAGCAGGCACTTAGGTTTAGTCAGCTCAGCACCTGAGTCCAAAAGCATTTGTTCCTCTCATTGAAAAGGCCATTTTCAAGATTGTCCAATATGGAGGACAAGGGTCTCCAAACACCTTTGATTTTTATGTTTCCCCAATAAATCTTGTACCTTTATGCCTAGTCTGTAGGTATGGAATTCATTCTCATCCACTTCACCATAGTGTTATAGTACACACACACACACACACACACACACACACTCCCCTCCTAATTTTTTTCTTTTTGCTGAGACATTAGGTCCCAGTTTTGACACTGGATGTAATTTTCCTTCTCCAAACCATGTGTATTGAATTTTTCACTTACTGGGTTTTCTGAAAGCAAAAGAATTAATCCCAAGCACCCGTCTCTTACTCAAAGGTGATCTCTTCCCTGAACCCAAAGGACACAGTGTTACCACACAACTATGGGAACCAGGTAGAGATAAGGTCTGGGAGAAGGAGGCTCGGAGCCCCCAGAACATTCCTCTGAGGGTGGCTCTTCCATGCATCCAGCATCTGGGGTGCAGCCGTTCAGGGATGGGAACTGGAGCTTGCCTGAGCAGGTCCCTAAATGCAAGGGATCCAGAAGTTTCTTTGTAAAGGTAAGGACTTTAGTTCCTGAAAATCTGAACTATTATTACTCAAGTTGGTCTCTGGTCATTTAGTCATCTTTCTGTCTAGGATGATATGATTGGTTCTACAATCACCAGCAAGCAGGAAAGGGTGATGTCTGTTATTGGCAGGGGGTTGCAGGTGGCAGCTGGCAATCCCCCTTTGGGGATGGAACTAGGGATGGAACTAGGGAACTTATGGGGATAGAAGGCCTATAGGCATCATCCAAGAATAGAAAGTCTGAGGAACACACCCATTCTTTTTTTTTAATGTATTTATTTTTAATTGAAGGATAATTGCTTTACAATATTGTGTTGGTTTCTGCCATACATACATCAACATAAATCAGTCATAAGTATACATACATCTCCTCACAACTATTCTTTTGAGAAACTTCCATATTATCTCAATCAGGTACTAGGCGGAGCTATTTCTCAGAGCAGAAAGGCCCATTTACTTTGGTAAAGAGAGATAAAACATCCTCTTCATGGTATGCATTTGCAGCATGCCTTCTGGCTATGTCACTTCATGCCAGGCACAGTTCTAATTGCTTTACAAATTTAAACTTGTTTGATATACAGAAAAAGAATATAGCAAGGACATTCATAGTAACTCTGTTTTATAGGTAAAGGAACTGAGACACAGAGTTAGAAGTCAGCTCTGGGTTACAGGGTCAGTGGGTGGGCCAGGGCCAGGAGTGAGACCTAAACAATCTGGCTCCAAAGCCCAGGTCCGACCACTGCACCACCCTGCCTATCCAGATATTGCTGCCCCTTCAGTATGGCCCCACCTTACCTTTGCAAGTCTCTCTCTTTATTTCCACATAGTAAAACTGGAACATTCACTCTCTCCTTAACAGAATCCATTTTCCACACGTCTGTGTCCTCTTATGATATTCTTTCTGCCCCAAATGCTTATCTTCAGGTCCCTTCTCTGCCTGAAAACCTCACATCTGTTTGGGGGAGAATCCATCTTAAAGGTACAATCAAAACAAAAGAAAGTAACATTTGCTAAGATCCTACTCTCTTTGGGATACCGTACTAAGGAAATTCACATAAAATATTTTGTTTAACTCTCAATCCAACTCTCTGGGATAGGATAGATAAGAAAAGGCTCTGAGATGGATTTTCTGCTCACCCAGGAAAGGGTAGAACTACACAATCCTTGTGCACAGTGTGTTCAAGGACACTAAGTGTGTCCTGTCTCTTCATTGTTCCTCCTGCAGAGCATGCTGGCCATCTCTCAGGAGGCTTTACCATACCTTAGAGTACAGGTAGTTGTGTAACGTCCCATCATAAGACTTGTGACAGCAGAAGTTGTGTCCATATTCCTTTTCCTCTCTGAGGTGCCCAGCCTAGTCCTTTGAACCCAAGTCAATTAACAAATACTTGTGTGATTGAGTGAAACTGAATCAAGGATCAGGGAGGCAGCCTTGGTGGGGAAGACAGGC
Source organism: Giraffa tippelskirchi (assembly GCF_054371585.1). NCBI lineage: Eukaryota > Metazoa > Chordata > Mammalia > Artiodactyla > Giraffidae > Giraffa > Giraffa tippelskirchi. Next base: position 134,675,368 of record NC_137278.1, on the reverse strand, counting down.
TCATGCTTGCCAACTCCAACACTTCTTCCAAGTTCTGAAATAATGAGCTGTCAGTTTCCTTGAGTTGCTAAACCTTTTGGGAAGGAAGAAGTGAACTGAAACAAGCAAGTACGTGCCTCAATCCATCAGAAGAGGAAGCTCCTGCTTTCAGACATGACAAGTTCCCAAAATATGTGGTGTTAACTCCAACAGCATGCATTTAGCACAACTTGTGACCGCACAAACATGTGGAAACCAGCTCAGGAACAAAGAGACATCCTTACCCAAAGGTGCCAGAATACATTAAAGCACCAGAAAAGCAATTTCACTTGAATAGTACATGGCTCCTGCAAAGGAAAATAATCTGTTTGGAAACTTTCTTTTATCATAGGCCATGTTTTCACTTAAATATGTCTAATGAACCTGTGTTTGTTGGGTGCCAGCTGTGTAAGTAATTAGCTAAGGAGCCCAAGGCACTTGGCTGTTCCACCATTGCTAGATCCTAAGTTCCAAAAAATAGAGAAACAGAACAGTGAAAAATACCTTCCTCTTCAATTCCTGCTTCCTTTTCTTCTCTCATTCTGAAGCAGAGGGCTGAGAGACATAAAGATAATCTGGCCATTCAGGGGATGCAAAAAAGTTTCAAGTTTCCAACACTTTATCTTGTCCTTATACCAAAGAGCTGAAAAATATGTGGCTTTAAAATACATAAACCTGAAGAAACCATCACCCACAAAGCACTGCTGCTGCTGCTAAGTCACTTTAGTCGTGTCTGACTCTGTGCGACCCCATAGACAAAAGCCCACCAGGCTCCTTCGTCCCTGGGATTCTCCAGGCAAGAATACTGGAGTGGGTTGCCATTTCCTTCTCCAGTGCATGAAAGTGAAAAGTGAAAGTGAAGTCGTTCAGTCGTGTCTGACTCTTCGCGACCCCATGGGCTGTAGCCTACCAGGCTCCTCCGTCCATGGGGTTTCCCAGGCACGCGTACTGGAGTGGGGTGCCATTGCCTTCTCCGCACAAAGCACTAGAGGACAACAAAAAGGGAACTTCGCTTACATTTTACCCTACACATCAGAACACAGGTAATTCAAGGGAGTAAGGAGTGGTGGAAATTGGATTTGAAATTGATCAAAAAGGCTGTATATGTGAATGATACATTTTGAGGGGGTAAAAATGCAAGGAAATCAAAAGAAAATGATTACTTCCTAAAAGATGATAAGAACCTCCTAGGTCAGTGTTAGAAGGAATGATGAGGCAATAATAAGTCTGGAAAGGATTCGGGAGGTAGTGGGAATGGACTGGTGATTGAGAACAGGAGAGGGATAAAAGACGACTCCCTTTCTGAAGGCTGGAGTGACTGGGTGGGTAGCGCTGTCACCCCCTGAAATATGGAATATGGGATCAGCAGAAGGGCAGGGACAAGATGAAATGGAAGTTGAAGCAGCTTAGCTGCTTGCTCCAGCAGGAAGCAATGCCATGTGATAACAATTGAGAAGAGGAGTGTGTTAGGGCCTTGAGGACGGTCAAGGTTGACAATGGTAACCGAATACAGAGAAGATGCTGACCAAAGGGAGCACAGAGCATGACGGGCAGAACTGAGGACTCAGCAGAACCCTAAGGACACAGATTGGCAAAGTAGTATGGTTTTCTCCAGCTGTGTCAACTTAGGAGGGAGAGCAGAGGGTGGAGCCAATAAGCTTCAAAAAGGAGACATCCTGGAAGGCACAATGATGACTTGGTTTTGCATACTCTGATTACTGAAATCTTGACTGAGATAGTTAGGAAGTATCTACCCAGGCCAGATACTTAACCCACATGATATGTATTTTAAATTAATCACTGTATAAGTGAAAGTGAGAGTCGCTCAGTCATGTCTGACTCTTCGCGACCCCTTGGAATATACAGTCCATGATATTCTCCAGGCCAGAAAACTGGAGTAGGTAGCCTTTCCCTTCTCCAGGGGATCTTCCCAACCCAGGGATCGAACCCAGGTCTCCCTCATTGCAGGCAGATTCTTTAAACCAATGCACTTTGAGAAAGACTTGAGGGAACCAGGCCTAGATGAAGGGAGACGAGGTTGGAAGTCAGTCTGTGTGAAAGATGAAGTTCTGGACCAAGACAGAGTTAGCTGAGTTATAATTCAGGACCTTATGAAGTCAACAGAAAGGTGGATTTTTGTTGTTGTTTTTCCTTTTTTTCCCCCATTTATATGATTATCTGTCTGCATTAATATATGACTGAATCCTTAAAAGAGAAACAGATTTAGATGTATTATTTTTAAGAGACAGTATGATTTGGCAGGTAAGAACACATGCTAAGGTAAATCAACTCCCTGAGTTCAAATCCCAGCTCTACCATGTAAGAGTTGTGTGATCCCCAACAAGTTAGCTCACTCCTATCTATAAAGTGGAAAGAATGATTTTACTTAGTTGTATGGTTGTTGTAAGACTGAAATATGCTAATACATTTAAAGAGCTTAGAAAAGCTGGTACGTATGAAGATCTCAATAAATGCCGGTACTATTCTCTTATATATTTAATACAAATGTCTTCATCTCAGTCATTTTGTTCTTGATGTTAGAATTAGAATGGCTAAAGGGTCTTCTACAGTGCCCTCCTCCAAATCTGTGTGCTTTCCTGAAGATTATAGGAGCTCTTTCTCACAAAACGTCTGCTTACTTTTCATGTCCTGCAGTTGTTCTTTGTTCTACTAAGAGATAGAATCTTTTGTCCTAGAGTCCCTGAAGTATCTCCATCACAAGGCTAATTAGAAAATTTTTATGCAAAGCTTTAAGAGGGTAACAGTGGAGTTGATATCACAGCTCTGCAATTTACCATGAACTCTTAGACACCCCTGATTTGGAAAGTCCTTTGGACAGTCCCATTGCCTAGAAGGTGTCCCTGGCCACTGTTTTGTTCATAGGATAAGTTTCTAAGCCTCTTCTTCTCTCTTTCAGCCTCAACTTCTCCTCTCTCTTCCTTTTTAGTCCAATCTCCTCAGGTCCTATTTCCTGGGCAACTGGAGGAACTCCATCTTTTTTCCTTTATTAGTCGTATCAGTTAGCAATCTTTTTGTTTCACACTCCCATCTTCCAGAACTATGGCCTTTCAGTGTTTTTGTCAGATTAAAAATGAAATTATATTTTTAAAAATAATATATTAGCAGAATATGACTTCATTCATCAAAATGATTCCGATTAATCATTTGTAGATGATGACTGATAGCCAGATGCAATTAATATTAACTGAAATGGTTAAAATTAGAATTATTTAAATGTTTTTCACCATTGAGGACACCACCATCAGCCTTTGTTCACACCACTGTAAAACTGAGTTAAAATTTGTAGCTATAAGGGCAAATATAGCTACATTGATAGAATATGGACTGTTTAAGAATTATTAGCCTCGATTTCACAGCTTTAAAACAAATAGTGCTTTTCTTTACAATTTAATATCACTATGACACTTTCTCCATATACATAATGAGAATAAATACTGCTTTCTCTTTTCAGTGTTGTAATGTCCAAATAATTTTAGTAAAAGATCTTTATTTTGATATTATATAGAAAAAGGAAATGTATATCCATTTAAGAACAATATTTTTAAAACCAAACACTAATAAAATATTTTAATATTGCATATCCTACACTAATTAAAGATAAAGAACCATTTTTTTTTCTTAAACAAGATGGGAAAAAACAATGAAAGGACTAATAAATCAAGAAAAGAGAGATTCTCTCCCTAGGAAAATGCTGCCGTTGACTTTTAAAATAAATGTTTCACCGTTAAATGTAGTTATGTAAACAATGAGTAGGTGCTACATAGTGTTGTTCTAATGTAAATGTCTAATTCCTCAGTATATACTCTGGTGAAAAGTTTCCTTTTGTTCAACTTGTGGAGCGTTTTTGCATCTTTAATTCTGAGAGAGATTGATTTGCAATTTTCCTTTATTGCAATGTTCTTCACAGTTGTTGGTGTTGAGGCTAAACTGGCCTTAGAAATAGAGCTGGGAATGCTTATACTTTTTTCTTCCCTGAGAGAATTTGTATAAAAATATTATTATTTCTTCTATAATGTTTGGAAGTGTTCACAGGTAGGAACACTGGATCTGGATTGCGTGTGTGTGTGTGTGTGTGAAGTTGTATTGATGAAGCTCAAATTGTTTTTTATTTTAATTTTTCTTATCCATGTAGAAAAAGAAAATCTAGCTATAAACTCCATATGGCCCATCATTCCTATACAAATGCAAGAACAAAATCAAGTTATATGCTAAAAATCACAAAACTGTAAAACCTGTAATGTTTAAAATAAATATTTAAAATTAATTGAGGAGAACAAGATGGCGGGTGGAGGAGTGGGAGGACGTGGAGTACATCTCTCTCCACACGTACATCAGGGATACACCTTCAGACACAGAGGTGCTAGCAGAACAGCAACTGAGAGAGGCAGGAGTATCTGACCACTGGAAAAGAAAATATAGAACCATGCAAATCTTGGTAGGACAAAGGAAGTAGGGGGGAAAAGAGGAGAGTTAGTAGGACTCACCCTGCCCTTGGTGGGTGGGGGAACTGAAGCAGGGGTCTGATCCTCACATTGGGGCAATTTTGGGGGACAGAGGAGAAACATTTGAGGCTGAGAGCGAAGTAGCTGATCTGAGACAGTCTAAATGGAATGAGAATCACGTAGACAATCCTTGCCACAGCCATACATATCCCAGGGAGGGACATAGGTCCCACAGAAGGCACAGCAGCTGGGAACTGGAGCAGAGGGATTGTGGAGCAGTCCCAGGGTGAGGTCTGCTGTTGACTGCTGGGATATAGCCCAAGGTCATGTGAAGGAGGAGATTGTGGTGTGAAAACCAGGAAGCCATGGCGGCAAGGCAGTACTGCTGAGTCATGTGTAAGGGTGGAGCCATCACTGTAACCTCTCTATCCCCAAATGCCAGCACTGGCAACTGAACAACAGAGAGCCTGGCTCTTTAAGTGCCTGACACGTGGAACAACAGAGTAAGACCCAAGCCAAGGGGCCCTTTAAGGGCCTAAATGGAGGGAACCAACAGAGAAGGACCAGTCAAAGAGGCCTTCTGATCGCCAGCTACTAGAGGCTAGAAGAAGATTCTAACAGGACCATAGTTCCTGTGGCTGAGACAATCCATGTCACTGCACACTTGGTGCCTGGAGGATCCCTGTGACCCAAGTAGTCCACCACCTTCACACTCAGTCCTCACTGGAGCAGAGCTGCCACAGGCTAGAAAAAGCCTTAATAGCACAATTTACTTTGTGACAATAGATGCCAGTGCTCCTGCGTAGCCAGCATTGACAGGGTCCCCATGATCCAAGCAACTGCACCACCTCCATGCATGATCCCCACTGGGACAGAGTTGTCAGAGGGTATAAAAAGCCCTGCATCCATGCATAAGAGGTCACTTCAGTCATGTTCAGCTCTTTGCGACCCTGTGGACTGTGGCCTGCCAGGCTTCTCTGTATGTGGGATTCTCCAGGCAAGAATACTAGAGTGGGTTGCTATGCCCTTCTAGAACACCATATTTTCTGCTGCCCTAGCTGCTGGCTTCCATGGTGCTGCTGGGGCTCATGCAACTCAAGAAGCTGCATCACCTCCAAATCTGGCCCTCACAGGGGCAAACCCAAGTCCTGCAGGGCAGCCTCAGGAGCAAACCCCTGTGGACAACTCACAGGCAGAGGTGGAGATAAAGCCACAAATGAAACCCAGGGGCAGTGTGGCTAAGGAAGAGGACCCAAAACCTTCCCACCACCTGTGCAAGCTGTAGGTTAAATCCACATGATTAACCAGGCAGACTCTGTCTGTGTCTATGGAATATATAAAAGGACAATGAGAATTCCCACAAAAGAAAACACGCTAGTTCTGACAGCTGTGGACACTGGAGATAAGAACACACAGGAGTAGGACCAGATTAGAGTCTGAGCTGCCCTCACAGCAGATCAGAGACCAGCCCAGTGTTGGAGGGCACCCTAGGGAAGCAAGGTGGACTATGACTCCCGGTGAGGGAAAGGACTCTGACAGCAGACTCAAGAAAAGCATATATTAGTCTTACATTTTGATTTGTTCTGTAGTTGCTTCTGGAGTTTTTTTCTTTTTTTCTTCTTTGTTGTAGTTGTTGATTTTATTTGTACTATTAAATCTATTTAAGCTTTTGAGATTTTTTTAAAATCACACTTTCTTATTCTTTTATATACTTCTGCCTCTACTTTAGGTCTTCTGTGGTTCTGTATTTTCCTTTTTTCTCTGTTTTTTTTTTAATTTTAATTTTTAAAATTTATTATTTTTTTTATATTTATTCTTTTGTTTGCTTTCTCTACTGTTCTTTTCCCATTGTAGTTAATCTTTAATAATAAATCTTCTTTGCATTTCTATCTTTTCTTTCTTTTCTTCCTTTTGTTTGTTTTTCTCCCATGTTTGTTAGTTTGTTTTGTTTTTGTCGCTGTATTCTCCAGGTGGCACTTTGCTTTAGTTTTGCTTTCCAGTTTGTGATTTAGTCAGTTTTGGTTTTTACTGGTGAATATAAATTTTATTTTCCTTTGTTTGCCAGGTCAATCTATTGTACTTTATTTTTTGACTGTTTTGGTTTTGTTTATGGGTGTATATTTCATTATTTTAGTTGTTACTTGCCTGATTTTATATTGTTATTTGCCTGAGGTGTGTCTTTTGTTTCTTGTTTTTGTGTATTTGTTTTAATTCCATTTAATGCCATAACAAATCACCTGTGGAATCTATGTCCCTAGGCCAGAGATTAAGCCCTGAGCCTTTGAAGTAGGAGTGCTGACTCCAGGACCATAGACTACCACAGAACTCCTAACCCTAGGGAGTATTAATTAGCGAGAACTTCCACAAAGTCATTCACCCTTATACAAGACCCAGCATCACCCAACTGCCAGCAGCACCCTGTGCAGGATACCTCATCCAAACATCAAAGAAGACGAAAGTAAAAATCCAATCATCAGCAGACAGGATTACCACCTCACACAGTCTTGCCCATAAGAAGAAAAAAAAACACCTCACCTCCTCCCACCAACACAAGCACAAATCACATCCTATATGAAGCTTACACAAATCACTGGACCAACCTTACAAGGGCAGAAACCAAAAGGAAGAAAGAATTCAATCTCAAAGTCTGGGAAAAGGAGACCTCATACACAATAAGTTAAAAAAAAAAAAGAAAAGGCAGAGAAATATGGTGCAAATGAAGGAACAACCTAGAAACACAAAAGTCCAAAAAATGAAAAGGAAATAGGCAAACTACTTGAAAAATAATTCAGAATAATGATAGCAGAGATGGTCCAAAACCTCAAAAATAGAATGGAGAAACTGCAAGAATCAATTAACAAAGACCTAGAAGAAATGAAGAATAAAAACAGAGACAAACAACACAATTACTGAAATTGAAAATACTCTAGAAGGAATCAATAGCAGAATATCCGAGGCAGATGAGTGGATAAGTATGCTAGAAGATAAAATGGTGGAAATGACTGCTGAAGAGCAGGATAAAGTAAAAAGAACGAAAAAAACTGAAGATAGTCTCAGAGACCTCTGGGACAATATTAAATGCACCGACATTCAAATTATAGGGATCCCAGAAGAAGAGAAGAAGAAAGAGTATGAGAAAATTTTTGAAGAGATTGTAGTTGAAAATTTCCCCAATGTGGAAAAGGAAATAATCAAGTCCAAGAAGTGCAAAGAGTCCCATACAGGATAAACTGAAGGATAAACAAGCCAAGATATATACTAATTAAACTAACAAAGATTAAACATAAAAAAGGAATGTTAAAAACAGCAAGGGAGAAGCAACAAGTAACATACAAGAGAAACCCCATATCCTTAACAACTGATCTTTCACCAGAAACTCTCCAGGCCAGAAGGGAATGGCAGAATATATTTAAAGTACTAAAAAGGAATAATCTACAAACAAGGTTACTCTACCCAGCAAGGATTTCATTCAAAATTGATGGAGAAATCAAAAGCTTTACAGACAAGCAAAAATTGAGAGAATTCAGTACCCCTAAACCAGCTTTGCAGGAGAAGGCAATGGCACCCCACTCCAGTACTCTTGCCTGGAAAATCCCACGGACAGAGGAGTCTGGTAGGCTGCAGTCCATGGGGTCGCTAAGAGTCGGAAACCACTGAGTGACTTCACTTTCCCTTTTCACTTTCATACATTGGAGAAGGAAATGGCAACCCACTCCAGTGTTCTTGCCTGGAGAATCCCAGGGATGGGGGAGCCTGGTGGGCTGCTGTCTATGGGGTCACACAGAGTCGGACATGACTGAAGCGATTTAGCAGCAGCAGCAGCAAACCAGCTTTGCAACAAATGTTAAAGTGACTTATATAGTCAGGAAATACAAGAGAAAAAAGACCTACAAAAACAAACTCCCTACAAAGAAGAAAATGGCAATAGGAACATAAATATTAATTACTTTAAATGTAAATGGATTAAATGTTCCAACAGAAAGACGCTGACTGGTTGAATGGATACAAAAACAAGACCCATATATATGCTGTCTACAAGAAACCCACTTCAGACCTAAAGACACATAGACTGAAAGTGAGAGGATGGAAAAGTATATTCCATGCAAATGGGAAGCAAAAGAAAGCTGTAATAGCAATCCTCATATCAGATAAAATAGACCTTAAAATAACGTTACAAGAGATAAGGAAGGACACTACATAATGATCAAGGGATCAATCCAAAAGGAAGACCTAACAAATGTAAATTTTTATGCATCCAACATAGGAGCACCTCAGTACATAAGACAAACACTAACAGACATACAAGAAGAAATTGACACTAATACAATAATAGTAGGGGACTTTAACACCCCCACTTACACCAATGGAAGATTATCAAAACAGAAAATTAATAAGGAAACACAAGCTTTAAATGACACATTAGGCCAGATAGATCTTGCTGATATCTTCGGGACATTCCATCCAAATGCAGAAGAATACACTTTCTTCTCAAGTGCACATGGAACATTCTCCAAGATAGACCACATCTTGGGTCACAAATCAAACTTCAGTAAATTTAATAAAACTGAAATCATACAAAACATCTTTTCTGACCACAATGCTATGAGACTAGATATCCATTACAAGAAAAAAAAAACCTGTAAAAGCACAAACACGTGGAGATTAAACAATATGTTAGTAAATAATGAACAGGTTACTGAAGAACTCAAAAGGGAAATAAAAGAAATTCCTAAAAACAAATGAAAATGAGAACACAACAACTCAAAACCTATGGGATACAGCAAAAGCAGTGCTAAGAGGGAAGTTTATGGCTCAAAAAACAAGAAAAACATCTAATAGGCAACCTAACTTTACACCTAAAACAACTGGAAAAAGAACAAAAAAATCCCCAAAGGATTTTTTGGAAAAAAGTCATAAAGATCAGAGCAGAAATAAATGAAATAAACAATAGTAAAAGTTAATAAAATTAAAAGCTGGTTCATTGAGAAGATAAACAAAATTGACAAACCTTTAACTAGACTCATCCAGGAAAAAAGAGAGAAGAATCAAGTCAACAAAACTAGAAATGAGAAAGGAAGGTTTACAACAGACAATGCAGAAATATAAAGGATTACAAGAGACTATTATGAGCAACTATATGGCAGTAATGTGAACAACCTGGATATAATGGATGGATTCTTAGAAAAGTTCAATCATTCAAGACTGAAATGGGAAGAAATAGAAGCTATGAACAATCATTCACAAGCATTAAAGTAGAAACTTTGATCAAAAATCTCCCCAAAAACTCAAGTCCAGGGCCAGATGGCTTCACAGGTGAACTCTATCAAACATTTAGAAAAGTGTTAATGCCGCTCCTTCTAAAACTCTTTCAAAAAATTGCAGAGGAAGGAACACTTCCAAACTCATTCTATGAGATCACTGTCACCCTGATAACAAAACCAGGCAAGGACAACACACAAAAAGAAAAATTACAGGTCAGTGTCTCTGATGAACATAGATGCAGAAATCCTCCTCAGAATTCTAGCAAACAAAATTCAACAGCACATTGAAAAACTCATACACCATGATCAAGTAGGGTTTATTCCAAGAATGCAAGAATTCTTCAATATATGCAAATTAATCAATGTGATATACCATATTAACTATTAACAAATTGAAAGTTAAAAACCATGTGATAATCTCAATAGATGAAGTAAAAGTCTTTGAAAAAATTCAGCACCCATTTATGATAAAAAAAAAACCCTTCAAAAAATGGGCATAGAAGGAACCTACCTCAACATAGTAAAGGCCATAGGCAGTGCTAAGGCAAAGTGTTAAGGCATACGATAAAACCACAGCAAACATTATTCTCAGTGGTGAAAAACTGAAAGCATTCCCTCTAAGATCAGAAATAAGAGACAGGTGCCTACTCTCATCACTATTATTCAACATAGTTTTGGAAATCCTAGCTACAGCAATCAGAGAAGAAAAAGAAATAAAAGGAATCCAGATTGGAAATGAAGAAGTAAAATTCTCAGTGTTTGTAGATGACATGATATTATACATAGAAAATCCTAAAGATACTATTAGAAAATTACTAGAGCTAATCAGTGAGTTTATCAAAGTCACAGGATACAAAATCAATACAGAAAAATCATTTGCATTCCTGTATACTAACAATGAAAAATCAGGAAGAGAAATTAAAGAATCAATAGCATTCACCATTGCAACAAAAAGAATAAAATATCTAGGAATAAACTTACCCAAGGAGACAAAAGAACTGTATACAGAAAATTGTAAGACACTGATGAAAGTAAATGTACAAAAAAGATCTTCACGACCCAGGTAATCATGATGGTGTGATCACTCACACTCACCTAGAGCCAGACATCCCAGGATGTGAAATCAAGCGGGCCTTAGGAAGCATCATTACAAACAAAGCTAGTGGAGGTGATGGAATTCCAGCTGAGCTATTTCAAATCCTGAAAGATGATGCTGTGAAAGTGCTACACTCAATATGTCAGCAAACTTGGAAAACTCAGCAGTGGCCACAGGACTGGAAAAGGTTCATTTTCATTCCAATCTGAAAGAAAGGCAACGCCAAAGAATGCTCAAACTACCACACAATTGTACTCTCATCTCACACGCTAGCAAAGTAATGCTTAAAATTCTCCAAGCCAGATGTTCAAGCTGGATTTAGAAAAGGCAGAGGAACCAGAGATCAAATTGCCAACATCTGCTGGATCATCAAAAAAGCAAGAGAGTTTCAGAAAAACATGTATTTCTGCTTTATTGACTATGCCAAAGCCTTTGACTGTGTGGATCACAATAAACTGTGGAAAATTCTGAAAGAGATGGGAATACCAGACCACCTGATCTGCCTCTTGAGAAATCTGTATGCAGGTCAGGAAGCAACAGTTAGAACTGGACATGGAACAACAGACTGGTTCCAAACAGGAAAAGGCGTACATCAAGGCTGTATATTGTCACCCTGCTTATTTAACTTATATGCAGAGTACATCATGAGAAACACTGGACTGGATGAAGCACAAGCTGGAATCAAGATCGCCAGGAGAAATATCAATAACCTCAGATATGCGGATGACACCACCCTTATGGCAGAAAGTGAAGAACTAAAGAGGCTCTTGATGAAAGTGAAGAAGAGTGAAAAAGTTGACTTGAAGCTCAACATTCAGAAAACTAAGATCATGGCATCTGGTCCCATCACTTCATGGGAAATAGATGGGGAAACAGTGGAAACAGTGTCAGACTTTATTTTTTTCGGGCTCCGAAATCACTGCAGATGGTGATTGCAGCCATGAAATTAACAGACGCTTACTCTCCTTGGAAGGAAAGTTATGACCAACTTAGACAACATTTTAAAAAGCAGAGATATTACTTTGTTAGCAAAGGTCTGTCTAGTCAAGGCTATGGTTTTTGCAGTAGTCATGTATGGATATGAGAGTTGGACTATAAAGAAAGCTGAGAGCCAAAGAATTGATGCTTTTGAATTGTAGTGTTGGAGAAGACACTTGAGAGTCTCTTGGACTGCAAGGAGATCCAACCAGTCCATCCTAAAGGAGATCAGTCCTGGTTGCTCATTGGAAGGACTGATGTTGAAGCTAAAGCTCCAAGACTTTGGCCACCTGATGCAAAGAGCTGACTCATTTGAAAAAACCCTGATGCTGGGAAAGATTGAGGACAGGAGGAGAAGGGGATGACAGAGGATGAGATGGTTGGATGGCATCACCGAATCAATGGACGTGGGTTTGGGCGGACTCTGGGAGTTGGTGATGGATAGGGAGCCCTGGTGTGCTGCAGTTCATGGGGTCACAAAGAGTCAGACATGACTGAGTGACTGAACTGAACTGATGAAAGTAATCAAAGACAACACAAACAGATGGAGAGATACTCTATGTTCCTGTGTTGTAAGAATATTTCATTATTTTTGAAATGATGAAATTGTGAAAATAACTGTACTACCAAATGCAATCTACAGATTCAATATGATCTGTATCAAATTACCAATGGCATTTTTCACAGAACTAGGACAAAAAATTTCACAATTCACATGGAAACAAATAAGACCCTGAATAACCAAAGCAATCTTGAGAAAGAAGAATGGAGCTGGAGGAATCAACCTTCTTGACTTTAGCTTAAACTACAAAGCTACAGTCATCAAGACAGTATGGTGCTGGCACAAAAATGGAAATATAGACCAATGGAACAAGATAGAGAGCCCAGAAATAGACCCACACACCTATGAGTACTTTATTTTTGACAAAGGAGGCAAGAATATACAATGGGACAAAGGTAGCCTCTTCAATAAGTGGTACTGGGAAAACTGGACAGGTACATGTAAAAGAATGAAATTAGAACACTTCCTAACATCATACACAAAGATAACCTCAAAATAGATCAAATACCTAAATGTAAGACCAGAAGCCAACTCTCAGAGGAAAACATAGACAGAACACTCGATTACATAAATCAAATCAAGATCCTCTATAACCCACCTCCAAGAGTAATGGAAATAAAAACAAAAATAAACAAGGGGGACCTAATTAAACTTAAAAGCTTTTGCACAGCAAAGGAAACTATCAGTTCAGTTCAGTCGTGTCCGACTCTCTGCGACCCCATGAACTGCAGCACGTCAGGCCTCTCTGTCCATCACCAACTCCCGGAGTCTACCCAAACCCATGTTCATCGAGTCGGTGATGCCATCCAACCATCTCATCCTCTGTCGTCCCCTTCTCCTCCCGCCCCCAATCCTACCCAGCACTAGGGTCTTTCCCAATGAGTCAACCCTTCGCATGAGGTGGCCAAAGTATTGGAGCTTCAGCTTCAACATCAAACCTTCCAATGAACACCCAGGATTGATCTCTTTTAGGATGGATTGATTGGATCTCCTTGCAGTCCAAGGGACTCTCAAGAGTCTTCTCCAACACCACAGTTCAAAAGCATCAATTCTGCGGCGCTCAGCTTTCTTCACCATCCAACTCTCACATCCATACATGATCACTGGAAAAACCATAGCCTTGACCAGACGGACTTTTGTTGGCAAAGTAATGTCTCTGCTTTTAAACATGCTATCTAGGTTGGCCATAACCTTCCTTCCAAGGAGTAAGCGTCTTTTAATTTCATGGCTGCAGTCACCATCAGCAGTGACTCTGGAGGCCAAGAAAGTAATGTCTGACACTGTTTCCACTGTTTCTCCATCTATTTCCCATGGAGTGATGGGACCAGATGCCATGATCTTAGTTTTCTGAACGTTGAGCTTTAAGCTAACTTTTTCACTCTCCTCCTTCACCTTCATCAAGAGACTCTTTAGTTCTTCTTCACTTTCTGCCATAAGTGTGGTGTCATCCGCATATCTGAGGTTATTGATATTTCTCCCAGCAATCTTGATTCCAGCTTGTGTTTCTTCCAGACCAGCGTTTCTCATGATGTACTCTGCATATAAGTTAAATAAGCAGGGTGACAATATACAGCCTTGACGTACTCCTTTTCCTATTTGGAACCAGTCTGTTGTTCCATGTCCAGTTCTAACTGTTGCTTCCTGACCTGCATACAGGTTTCTCAAGAGACATGTCAGATGGCCTGGTATTCCCATCTCTTTCAGAATTTTCCACAGTTTATTGTGATCCACACAGTCAAAGGCTTTGGCATAGTCAATAAAGCAGAAATAGATGTTTTTCTGGAACTCTCTTGCTTTTTCGATGATCCAGCGGATATTGGCAATTTGATCTCTGGTTCCTCTGCCTTTTCTAAAACCAGCTTGAACATCTGGAAGTTCATGGTTCACGTATTGCTGAAGCCTGGCTTGGAGAATTTTGAGCATTACTTTACTAGCATGTGAGATGAGTGCAATTGTGCGGTAGTTTGAGCATTCTTTGGCATTGTCTTTCTTTGGGATTGGAACAAAAACTGACCTTTTCCAGTCCTGTGGCCACTGCTGAGTTTTCCAAATTTGCTGGCATATCGAGTGCAGCACTTTCACAGCATCACCTTTGAGGATTTGAAATAGCTCAACTGGAATTCCATCACCTCCACTAGCTTTGTTCGTAGTGATGCTTTCTAAGGCCCACTTGACTTCACATTCCAGGATGTCTGGCTCTAGGTGAGTGATCACACCATCGTGATTATCTGGGTCGTGAAGATCTTTTTTGTACAGTTCTTCTGTGTATTCTTGCCACCTCTTCTTAATATCTTCTGCTTCTGTTAGGTCCATACCATTTCTGTCCTTTATCGAGCCTATCTTTGCATGAAATGTTCCTTTGGTATCTCTGATTTTCTTGAAGAGGTCTCTAGTCTTTCCCAATCTGTTGTTTTCCTCTATTTGTTTGCGCTGATCGCTGAGGAAGGCTTTCTTATCTCTCCTTGCTATTCTTTGGAACTCTGCATTCAGATAAGAATATCTTTCCTTTTCTCCTTTGCTTTTTGCTTCTCTTCTCTTCCCAGCTATCTGTAAGGCCTCCTCAGACAGCCATTTTGCTTTTTTGCATTTCTTTTCCATGGGGATTTTCTTGATCCCTGTCTCCTGTACAATGTCACGAACCTCTGTCCATAGTTCATCAGGCACTCTGTCTATCAGGTCTAGTCCCTTAAATCTATTTGTCACTTCCACTGTATACTCATAAGGGATTTGATCTAGGTCATACCTGAATGGTCTAGTGGTTTTCCCTACTTTCTTTAATTTAAGTCTGAATTTGGCAATAAGCAGTTCATGATCTGAGCTACAGTCTGCTCCTGGTCTTGTTTTTGCTGACTGTATAGAGCTTCTCCATCTTTGGCTGCAAAGAATATAATCAATCTGATTTTGGTGTTGACCATCTGGTGATGTCCACGTGCAGAGTCTTCTCTTGTGTTGTTGGAATAGGGTGTTTACTATTACCAGTGTGTTCTCGTGGCAAAACTCTATTAGCCATTGCCCTGCTTCATTCTGTACTCCAAGGCCAAACTTGCCTGTTATGCCAGGTGTTTCTTGACTTCCTACTTTTGCATTCCAGTCCCCTATAATGAAAAGGACATCTTTTTTGGGTGTTAGTTCTAGAAGGTCTTGTAGGTCTTCATAGAACCGTTCAACTTCAGCTTCTTCGGCATTACTGGTCGGGGCATAGACTTAGATTACCGTGATATTGAATGGTTTGCCTTGGAAACGAACAGAGATCATTCTGTCGTTTTTGAGATTGCATCCAAGTACTGCATTTTGGACTCTTTTGTTGACCATGATGGCTACTCCATTTCTTCTAAGGGATTCTTGCCCACTGTAGGAGATATAATGGTCATCTGAGTTAAATTCACCCATTCCAGTCCATCTTAGTTTGCTGATTCCTAGAATGTCAACGTTCACTCTTGCCATCTCCTGTTTGACCACTTCCAGTTTGCCTTGATTCATGGACCTAACATTCCAGGTTCCTATGCAATATTGCTCTTTACAGCATCGGACTTTGCATCTATCACCAGTCACATCCACAGTTGGGTATCGTTTTTGCTTTGGCTCCATCCCATCATTCTTTCTGGAGTTATTTCTCCACTGATCTCCATTAGCATATTGGGCACCTACTGACCTGGGGAGTTCATCTTTCAGGGTCCTATCCTTTTGCCTTTTCATACTGTTCATGGGGTTCTCAAGGCAAGAATACTGAAGTGGTTTGCCATGCCCTTCTCCAGTGGACCACAATCTGTCAGGAAACTATAAGCAAGGTGAAAAGGCAACTCTCAGAATGGGAGAAAATAATAGCAAATGAAACAACTGACAAAGGATTAATTTCCAAAATATAAAAGCAGCTCATACAACCCAATATCAGAAAAACAAACAACCCAATCAAAAAGTGGGGAAAAGACCTAAACAGACATTTTCCCAAGACATACAGATGGCTAACAAACACATGAAAAGATGCTCAACATAGCTCATTATTCAGTTCAGTTCAGTTTAGTCGCTCAGTCATGTCCAATTCTTTGCGACCCCATGAATCTCAGCACGCCAGGCTTCCCTGTCCATCACCAACTCCCGGAGTTATGACTAACCTAGATAGCATATTTAAAAGCAGAGACATTACTTTGCCAACAAAGGCCCGTCTAGTCAAGGCTATGGTTTTTCCAGTGGTCATGTATGGATGTGAGAGTTGGACGGTGAAGAAAGCTGAGTGCCGAAGAATTGATGCTTTTGAACTGTGGTGTTGGAGAAGACTCTTGAGAGTCCCTTGGACTGCAAGGAGATCCAACCAGTCCATCCTAAAGGAGATCAGTACTGGGTGTTCATTGCAAGGACTGATGTTGAAGCTGAAACTCCAAGACTTTGGCCACCTCATGCGAAGAGTTGACTCATTGGAAAAGACCCTAATGCTGGGAAGGATTGAGGGCAGGAGGAGAAGCGGACGACAGAGGATGAGATGGTTGGATGGCATCACCGACTCAATGGACATGGGTTTGGGTAAACTCCGGGAGCTCATTATTAGAGAAATGCAAATCAAAAGTACAATGAGATACCAACTCAGACCAGTCAGAATGGCCATCATCAAAAAGTCTATAAGCAATAAATGCTGGAGAGGGTATTGAGGAAAGAGAATTCTCTTGCACTGTTGGTGGGAATGTAAATTGATACAGTCACTATGGAAGATGGTATGAAGATTCCTTAAAAAACTAGGAATGAAACTGCCATATGACCCAGCAATCCCATTACTAGGCACATACCCTGAGGAAATCAAAATTGAAAAAGACACATGTATGCTCAATGTTCACTGCAGCACTATTTACAGTCACTAGAACATGGAAGCAACCTAGATGTCCATTGACAGATCAATGGATAAAGAAGCTGTGGTAATATATATGACGGAATATTACTCAGCCATAAAAAGGAACACATCTGAGTCAGTTCTAATGAGGTGAATAAACCTAGAGCCTATTATACAGAGTGAAGTAAATCAGAAAGAGAAAGATAAATATCATATACTAACGCATATATATGGAATCCAAAAAGATGGTACTGATGAAATTATTTGCAGGGTAGCAATAGAGTCATAGACATAGAGAACAGACTTATGGACACAGTGCTGGGGGGGCGGGGAAGGAAAGAGAGGATGAGATGTATGGAAAGTGTAACATGGAAACGTATATTACCATATGTAAAATAGATAGTCAATGGGAATTTGCTGTATGAATCAGGGAACAAGGTGTCTCTGTAGCAAACTAGAGGGGTGGTATGAGGAGGGAGATGGGAAGGAGGCTCCAGAGGAAGGGGAGATATGTATACCTACGGCTGATTCATGGATTCATGTTGATGTTTGGCAGAAACCAACAAAATTCTGTAAAGCTGTTATCCTCCAATTAAAAAATAAATAAATAAAAATTAATCATATTATTTCAGTATGGTGGATAATTGTTTTCCTTGGCTATGTTGTGATTTGAAATATAAATGCATGTTGTTTGGGCTTCTAAGTTTACCATCCAGAAGTTGTCATGTGCCAATGGATGACTCAATTCTCCCATTCCTTTTCTTCATTTAAATATGAGAAAATTCTCTCATAAGGTACACAGTGACATCACCTGGTCTTCATTTAGCTGAAATGTCTCATCTCTACATTAAATCCTCAACTGTTCTTTATTTTTACACTAGCCCGTAATCATGAGACTAGTTCATTATTTCACTTGCTGGCAGGAGTTTATTTCATATTGTCAAATCAATCTCATTTATTAGTTAATATAAGAAACAAATTTCATGCTATGGAAAAATTTTTAATTGAAAACAATCATTCCAAAGAAAACTTGCATGTTCCTAAGTGGCAAAATAATTTGAGTGTAACTGAGAATAAGAGACAAGCATCTCTGTTTTGATATATTAGAACACTTAAGGTCTGGCTACTTTACTTATTTTATTTTATATATTCTTGGCTGTGCAAGGTCTTTGAAGTTGCTCGAGCTTTTCTCTAGTGTTGGTGAGCAGGGGTTGCTCTTTAGTTGTGGTGCATGACTTCTCATTGCAATGGCTTCTTTTGTCACACAGCACAGGCTCTAGGGCATGTCAGCTTCTGTAGGTGTGGCTCCTGAGCTCTAGAGCACAAGCTCAACAGTTGTGGCACACTGGGCTTAGTTGCTCTGCTGCATGTGGGATCTTCCCAGATCAGGAATTGAACTCGTGTCTCCTGCATAGGCAGGCGCCAGATTCTTTACCACAGAGCCACCGGATAAGCCCCTGGCTGCTTATCTAACATCAGGCAAACATGCTTCCAATGCATTAAAACTTAAATGTGGTCACTTAAAATGACTCCTTATGGTTACTGTAAAGACAAATGGAGAAGTAGGAATTAAAACTGCATGATGCTATTTGAGGATAAAGTGGTTGTCTAGATGATTACTAATATGTTTATAGTAATTTTTAAGATCATCATCTAAAAGAAAATATAGACTTAAAGAATGTGTAGGGAACACGTGAAATTGAAAATGCACTAAAATATAAACAGTAGATGACAGTAACAAATGCTAATATGTAAAATTCAGTTCTATTGTTCTATAATAGCCAATATCAGGAGTTTTGTTTCTGTAAACAGAAACTGTAGGAGAAAGCACATGTACTGTTCAAAAACTGTATTTTTGACAATAAACGATTAAATGAAAAAAGAAGAAAGAGAACTTAAAGACCCCAATTAGTCTAAGCCCCCTAGTTGAGAAACTTTATTTCATATGAAAGAATCAAGGTTTACAAATTCTGATACCATCTGATGACCTGTTCATTCATCATCCAATTCCATTGTCCTTTTCTCTGTGTCCTCTGCTGTCTCGTCCCAGGGCTAACGTGTACTTTTAACAGGGTCCTTGCTATTGTTCACAGAGATTTTAGACCTTGCAGCTAGACATGCAAAGTCTACTCAAAGTGTTGAGCTAAGAAGACTTGGCTGTCCTGTAACAAGTACTATAAAGGAATAGATACCAGCTATAGGGCAGGATCACATTCTTCCCTGTTGGTTTCTGTTAATTATGTTAGTTGTTTACCCTGTGACCTTCTCCTCTTGGAGCTAGATGATTTTGATTGTTTGTGGGCTCAGTCATGTCTGACTCTTTGTGACCCCATGGACTGTAACACACCAGGCTCCTCTGTCCATGGAATTTCCCAGGCAAGAGCACTGGAGTGGGTTGCCATTTCCTCCTCCAGGGGATCTTCTCGACTCAGGGATGGGGGACGAGTATCTCTTGAGCCTCCAACATTGGTAGGTGGATTCTGCACCACCTGGGAAGCAATAAGAGATTTTATTGTCCCCCAAATAAAAAGCACAAAAGAACCAAAGAAGTACATTAAATCCTTGCCTTTAAAATGTTGTAAAAGCCTCAAATGAAACACTGAGCTGTTCATCAGCCCTTTTGCTAGCTGCAAGGGAAGGTCTTGGACACAGTTGGAGTAAATTTAGAGGACAAGCAGAGAGCAAGATGCTGGTGAGGTGCTCTGAACAGGTTTGCTGTGCCCTGCTTCCCTCCCTTGTGGTTAGCTCCAACACTGGGGAGTGGATAGCTAATAGAACAATTCTCCCAACTGTGAGAAGCCCGGAGCAGAGGGGCCAGGGCCTCTGTTTTCTCTCCAGGACCCTGGGAACTGCTCATTCAGCAGCAGCATCCCATGACAATCTGAGTTGGCCAACAGAACTGTGTTTGCCAAGGAGCTGGGGTGTTGGGAAGGATGGACTGGTAGTTGGGGTTAGCGGATGCAAACTGTTATGTAGAATAGATAAACAACAAGTTCCTACTGTATAGTGCAGGAACTATATTCAATGTCCTGTGATAAGATATGGAAAAAATATGTAGAAGAATGTATATATGTATGTGTCTATCAGCTCAATCAGTTTAGTCACTTAGTCATGTCCGACTCTTTGTAATGCCATAGGCTGCAGCATGCCAGGCTTCACTGTCCATCACCAACTCCCAGAGCTTACTCAAACTCATGTCCATCGAGTTGGTTATGCCATCCAACCATCTCATCCTCTGTCATCTCCTTCTGTACCCACCTTCAGTCTTTCCCAACATCAGAGTCTTCTCCAATGAGTCACTTCTTTGCATCAGGTGGCCAAAGTATTAGAGCTTCAGCATCAGTCCTTCCAATGAATATTTGGGACTGATTTTCTTTAGGATTAACTGGTTGGATCTCCTTGCAGTCCAAGGGACTATCAAGAGTCTTCTCCAACACCACAGTTCAAAAGCATCAATTCTTCAGCGCTCAGCTTTCTTTATACTTCAACTCTCACATTCATATGTGACTACTGGTAAAACCATAGCTTTGACTAGATGGACTTTTGTTGGCAAAGTAATGTCTCTGCTTTTTAATATGCTATCTAGGTTGGTCATAACCTTTCTTCCAAGGAGCAAGTGTCTTTTAATTTCATGGCTGTAGTCACCATCTGCAGTGGTTTTGGATCCCAAGAAAATTAAGTCTGTCACTGTTTCCACTGTTTCCCCATCTATTTCCCATGAAGTGATAGGACCAAATGCCATGATCTTAGTTTTCTGAATGTTGAACTTTAAGCCAACTTTTTCATTCTCCTCTTTCACTTTCATCAAGAAGCTCTTTAGTTCTTCTTCACTTTCTGCCATAAGGGTGGTGTCATCTGCATATCTGAGGTTATTGATATTTCTCCTGGCAATCTTGATTCCAGCTTGTGATTCATCCAGCCCAGCATTTCACATGATATACTCTGCATATCAGTTAAAGAAGCCGGTTGACAATATACTGCCTTGACGTACTCCTTTCCTGATTTGGAACCAGTCTGTTGTTCCATGTTCAGTTCTAACTATTGCTTCTTGACCTGCATACAGATTTCTCAGGAGGCAGGTAAGGTGGTCTGGTATTCTTGTCTTTAGAAGAATATTCCACAGTTTGTTGTGATCAACACAGTCAAAGGCTTTGGCATAGTCAATAAAGCAGAAATAGGTATTTTTCTGGAACTCTCTTGCTTTTTTTGATGATCCAGAGGATGTTGGCAATTCGATCTCTGGTTCCTCTGCCTTTTCTAAATCCAATTTGAACATCTGGAAGTTCCCAGTTCACGTACTGTTGAAGCCTGGCTTGGAGAATTTTGAGCATTACTTTGCTAGCATGTGAGATGAGTGCAATTGTGCAATAACTTGAACATTCTTTGGCATTGCCTTTCTTTGGGATTGGAATGAAAACTGACCTTTTTAGTCCTGTGGCCACTGCTGAGTTTTCCAAATTTGCTGACATACTGTGTGCAGCACTTTCACAGCATCATCTTTCAGGATTTGAAATAGCTCAACTGGAATTCCATCACCCCCACTAGCTTTGTTTGTAGTGACGCTTCATAAGGCCCACCTGACTTTGCATTCCAGGATGTCAGGCTCTAAGTGAGTGATCACACCATCATGGCTATCTGGGTCATTAAGATCTTTTTATATAGTTCTTCTGTGTATTCTTGCCACCTCTCCTTAATATCTTCTGCTTCTGTTAGGTCCATACTATTTCTGCCCTTTATCGAGCCCATCTTTGCATGAAATGTTCCCTTGCTATCTCTAATTTTCTTGAGGAGATCTCTAGTCTTTCCCATTCTATTGTTTTCCTCTATTTCTTTGCATTGATCACTGAGGAAGGCTTTCTTATCTCTCCTTGCTGTTCTTTGGAACTCTGCATACGAATGGGTATATCTTTCCTTTTATCCTTTGCCTTTTGCTTCTCTTCTTTTCTCAGCTATTTGTAAGGCCTCATCAGACAATCATGTTGCATTTTTGCATTTCTTTTTTGGGGGGATGTTCTTGATCAGTGCCTCCTGTACAATGTCACGAACCTCCGTCCATAGTTCTTCAGGCGCTCTGACTATCAGATCTAATCCCGTGAATCTATTTGTGTATGTGTATATAGGATATATATATATATATAGAAATTAGCACAACATTGTAAATCAACTATACTTCAAGAAAATAAGTTAAAAATAAATTGAGATGGCTGCATGGGGAACATGGCTGGAGAGCCTCTGGTAGTCACAGCAGCTTTCCCCCAACCCATTTAGCAATGGGAAGGATTCAGAAGAAGTTGAGAGGAAAGCAGAATATTTCCATACCCCAAGAAAAGCACAAAAACCAGCTAAATGGAAACTGGCAAACCAGAAGTTGTTATATCAGTTCCAAGGGGAAGTCATCAAAAGATCTCAAAGGATAGTAGGTCTAAAAATCACAGAGAATGTGACCTCTTAGAAGATACTGGCATAAAGTGTAATGCTATAACCAGGTGAGACAATGGCCATGGTAATGAATGTAAATATGGACAGATGTCTAACAAGTAGATGCCTCCCCTGATGCTGTGGTGGTACCTGAGCCCCAACATAGATGCCACCTCAGGAAAAGGAGGGCAGAGGACAATCCCCAGTGACTGACGCTAGGATGACTACATTTATCTAGAACTGGCTAATCATATTTGTTATTATTTTTCAGCATCTAAATATGGCAGAAATTCAAAAGAATAGAATCATAAATTAATGAGTTCTCTTCTGTAAAAATATTTATCAAAGAAATATATCCTAAATTAAGGCTAAAAGGTGCTATCTCTCTCTGGGCAAGATGGTGGGGTGAGGGGGATTGGGGGGCAAGGCTGGTACGAATTTGGGGCAGCCGCACTATAATTAATATAGGTGCAGCTGATCTTGAAGTTCATGAGAAATCTATGGTTGTAAAAGCTATTTCTGGAGTTCACACTGTCCAGTTCAAAAATAAGCTGGAAAGAAATATTACAATACAAATTGACTATGCTAATGTTAAGATTTATAAACTTGATGACCTATACTGTCCTCTACCATGTTTCCTTTGTTAGGGCTTCCCGGATGGTGCAGTGGTAAAGAATCTGTCTACCAATGCAGGAGAGCAGGAGATAAGAATTTGATACCTGGGTTGGGAAGATTCCCTGGAGTAGAAAATGGCAACCCACTCTAGTATCCTTGCCTGGGAAATCCCATGGACAGAGGGGCCTGGTGGGCTACGGTCTTTGAGGTAGCAAAGTGTCTGACATAACTGAGGATGCACACATGCACGTTGCCTTTGTTGACTGCCCTGGAATATCACAATATTGTGATGGCTCTGTGCTGAACAATGCCACAGTGAGGGATCCCGCTTCTCTGTTGACAGCTGGTAATGAGTCTTGCCTTTTCATACTGTTCATGGCGTTCTCGAAGCAAGAATACTGAAGTGGTTTGCCATTACCTTCTCCAGTGGACCACGTTTTGACAGAACTCTCCACCATGACCCATCTGTCTTGAGTGGCCATACACGGCAGGGCTCATAGTTTCATTGAGTTGAACAAGGCTCTGGTCCGTGTGATCAGTTTACTCCAGTACTTTGGCAATCTGATGCGAAGAATTGACTCATTGGAAAAGACCCTAATGCTGGGAAAGATTGAAGGCAGGAGGAGAAGGGGATGACAGAGAATGAGATGGTTCAATGGCATCACCGACTCAACGGACATGAATTTGAGCAAACTCCGGGAGTTGGTAATGGACAGGGCATGCTGCAGTCCATGGAGTCGCAAAGAGTCAGACACAACTGAGTGACTGAACTGAACTGAATGAGTCTTGTCTTCAGCCTCAGACTTCTGAACACTTGAATGCTCTGGAAATTATGAAACTGAAGTATATTTTGATTCTACAAAGTAAAATTGATTTGGTATTTAAAAAAAAAAAAAAGCCAGACTAAAGAACGGTATGAACAGATCCTTGCATTTGTACAAGGTACATAGAAGGAGCATAGAAGGAGCTCCTATTATTCCAATTTCTGCTCAGCTAAAATACAATATTGAAGTTGTCTGTGAATACAGAGTAAAGAAATCTCCAGTGCCCCCAAGAGACTTTTTACTTCAGAACCCTGACTTACTGTTATTAGAGCCTTTGATATCAACAAAGCTGGATGTGAAGTTGATGACCTTAAGGACAATGTAGCTGGTGGTAGTGTTCTAAAAGGAGTATTAAATGTGGGTCAGGAGACAGAAGTCAGACCCCGTGTTGTTTCCAAAGATAGTGAAGGAAAATTCATGTTTTTATGGCTTTTCGCAGAGCATAATGATCTTCAGTATGCTGCTCTGCGTAAGTCGCTTCAGTTGTGCCTGACTCATTGCAACCCTATGACTGTAGCCCAGCAGGCTCCTCTCTCCATGGGGTTTTCCAAGAAAGAATACTGGAGTGGGTTGCCCTGCCCTCCGCCAGAGGATCTTCTGGACCCAGGGATCGAACCCGTATCTCTTATGTTTCCTGTGTTGGCAGGTGGATTCTTTACCACTAGTGCCACCTGGGAACCCTAATAAGCTGCTCTAGGAGGTCTTATTGGAGTTGGAACAAAAATTGACTCTACTTTGTGCCAGGCTGACAGAATGGTGTGGCAGTTACTTGGTGCGATTGAAACTTTACCTGAGATCTTCACAGAATTGGAAACTTCCTATTTCCTATTTAGACAGCTCCTAGGTGGACGCACTAAAGGAGACAAGAAAGCAGCAAAAGTGCAAAAGTTATCAAAGAATGAAGTGCTTATGGTGAACACAGGATCCCTGTTGACAGGAGGAAGAATTAGTGCAGTCAAGGCTGATTTGGGCAAAGTCGTTTTGACTAATTCTATGTACATGGAAGTAGAAGAAAACAAAACTGTCCTTAGTCAAAGAGTTGAGAAACACTGGCATTTAATTGGTTGGGGTCAAATAAGAAGAGGAGTGACAATCAAGCCAACACTAGATGATGACTGAAGAATTAAATAACAGATCTGGATGAAGTCAGAATTTCTCTTAACCTAGGGGTATAATTTCAAAGCAATAGTGGGGAATCAATTTCACAGTTCATTACCTTAGTAGTAGCTGTAAGGTTATTCTCATTTTTGAGTGATGAAAATTTAACCTCTAGTACTGAGATAGGGTCTACAAGAAATGTAAAAGTTGGCATAATGTTGGGTTGAATCTACATTTTACCAGAAATTAATCATTTCCAAATAATGTCTAATTTATACAGTGCAGGTTTGAAAGTAAACTGCTTGCTACAACCAGACTTTGCTGTAGCACGCATTCCACCGAACCTGTTCAAAATAAAATCTTTCTTCTTAAAAACAAAAAAGAAGATGCTATCTGAGAAAATATCTGGGCTTCTAAATTTTGCACACTTCAATATAAAACTATTAAGATTTTAATTAAGAATGGTTTCAATTTAACATTTGCTCTGAGCTTCCTGCATACATCAGTGTCTGTAGAGAGATTTTCTCAGGTAGATGAAGTTTACAGAACAGGATTATTTGAAAGTATTAATCATTTCAAACCCATTAACCACAAAATGCAAATCTGAGAAATATTTTAGGCATAACATTTCGTAAACGCCCTATTCAAAAAGATAAATTTGTCAAATGATACCAAGGCACGATAACTAAAGATAATAATGCTAAGAAAGGAATTAAAGCTCATGAATAAATCGAAAATGAAAGATTTTTACATGTCTTTGCAAGGAACAGATTTAATTTCAAATTTTACTTATGAGTAACATAAATATAGACATGAGCAAAATTGTAAGTGTAGAGTTACTTTTAGAGTTACATAAACTGAAACCAGCAGCCAACTGGAAAAATAGGCACTTCCAGGACCCCAGAAGCTTCCCTGCAGTTCCCATCTACCCCTCTCAGAGTACCCATTCTCCTAGCTTCTATCACCATAGATTAGTTTTGCCTGTTCTTGAATCCTATTCCTTTGTGTCTGTCTTCTTATGCTTAGTATTGTATTTGTGAGATTCATCAGTGATTTTGTGTGTAGTTATATTTTGTGTATTCTTGTTGCTTTGTTCCTCTATTATATAAATACACTATGATTTTTTATCCATTCTACTGTTGATGGACGTTGTGATGTTTTCATTGGGGGGACTTTTATGAAGAGTGCTGTAAATGACTACATTCTTGTGTGTCTTTTGATAAATATATGTACACTTCTATGTTGGGTCTATTCCTATGAGTGGAATTACTAGATCATGTGGTATACATATGGGCTTCCCAGGTGGCACTGCGATAAAGAACCTGCCTGCCAATGCAGGAGACCTGAGAAGCGTGGGTTCAATCCCTGGATTGGAAAGATCCCCTGGACGAGGGCATGGCAACCCACTCCAATACTCTTGCCTGGAGAATCCCATGTACAGAGGAGACTGATAGGCTGCAGTCCATCAGGTCACACAGAGTTGGAAATGACCGAAGCAACTTAGCATGCACGCACAGTATACATATATTCAGCTGTAGAAGATGCTGCCAAACACTTTGCAAAGCACTGGTACCTTTATGTCCAGGTGTTGCATCAATAGAGCCCCAGATGCTGAGTGTATCCTTATTAACATTTGCCTTTCTTCTCCTACTTCTTCCTCTTCCCAGTCTTCTCTGTCTTCTCCCCCTCTTTCTCCTGCTTCTATCCCCTCTTCCTTCTTCTTTCTCTTCCTTTCCCCCTTCCCCCTCTCTTCTCTTTCTCTTCCTCCTTCTCCTTCTCTTTCTCTTCTCCGTCTTCTATTACCCATCCTAGCACTCCTCCTCATCTTCTTCCTTCTTTTTTACCCTTTCTGTCTGGTGGATATCTACTGGTAACATATCGTGGGTTTAATTTGCATTTCTTGATGTCTGAACTTGAGCGTGTGTCATATTTGGAGATTCCCTTTTGTGAAACACCATTTAGAAAAATTGTGTTGCCTACCTTTTTCTTACAGATATGTAGTTCTTTGTAGATTTTGGGTATGAGCCCTTTGTCATATACATGTATTTCAAATATATTTTCCCACTTGAAAATTCTTACCATTCAATATGTGATATATATTTTAATTTTAAATACTCTATGAGAAAACAAATTTTCTTTTTCAGTCCTAATTTGCTAAAAGTTTATCATAAAAGAGCATTACATTTTATTAAGTGCCTTGCATCTTTCAAGTTGAACATATGTTTTTTCTCCTTTATTCTGTTAATGTAAGTGAGATATTATATACTGATTGCATTTGAAATGGCAAACCAATTTCAAGCTCTGGAAACAAACTCAACTTGTCCTTTTCTTTACACTTCAGAATTTCATTTGCTAATATTTTGCTTAAGGTTTTTGCATCTACTGAGAAAGAGTGGTCCATAATTTTCTCTTCTTTTGGTGTCTTTGCCCAGAATTAATGTCCTCATACAACATGCCAGTAAATATTCTCTTCTTTTCTTTTCTCTGGAAAAGAATTGTAAGATT
Organism: Giraffa tippelskirchi; assembly: GCF_054371585.1. Taxonomy (NCBI): domain Eukaryota; kingdom Metazoa; phylum Chordata; class Mammalia; order Artiodactyla; family Giraffidae; genus Giraffa; species Giraffa tippelskirchi. The sequence goes on along the minus strand of NC_137278.1, from coordinate 134,647,711 downwards.
AATTATTTTTGCTTCCTAAAATGTTTAGAAGAATTCACGTGTGAATCCAGCTGGATCCAGAATTCTCTTTGTGGGATGTTTTTAAATTACAGATTTAATATCTTCAATAAATATAAATAGTTTTTACTTAATATAAATAGTTTTTACTTTCAGTGTCATTTGGGGGAAACTGTATATTGACATAAATAATATATAATGTCTTGTTATGATTTTAATCATCAGTAATATGCATAATGTGGTCTCATTCCATTCCTGATATTGTAATTTGTGTTTTTTTCTCCTTTTTCTTGACCAGTCTTCTTAGGACTTTATTCTTTTTGTTAGTCTTCAAAGAACCTCCTTTGGATTTATTGACTATTTCTATAGTATACCAGTTGTAGAGCATTGTTACTTTATTAATTTTTTTCTCTTTATTATTTCTTTTTTCTATTTCCTATAATTTGCTGTATTTTTAACTTCTCTTTATAGAGAAGTATTAATTTAAACCTTTTGCCTATTCGAATATGTGCATTTAACACAATAAATTTCCTTAAAGAGCAGTGGTAGCAGCAGCCCACGTGTCTTGATTTGCAATAAATTTACTAACCTTTAGTTTAAAATATTTTCCAGTTTCTACTATGATATATTCTTGATCCATATTTAATTTCTAAGCATTTGGAGATTTTTAACTTCTCTTTTGTGGTTAATTCTGAGCTTAATTCCACTGCGTTATGAGCATACTTTGTGTGATTTTTATATTTGAAAAGTTTTTGAGCCCTATTTATGAATCCCTGATGGCTCAGTTGGTAAAGAATCTACCTGCAATGAAGGAGACCTGGGTTCGATCCCTGGGTCAGGAAGATCCCCTGGAGAAGGGAATGGCAACCCCCTCCAGCATTCTTGCCTGGAGAATTCCATGGACAGGAGCCTGGTGGCTGCTCTGTCCATGGGGTTACAAACAGTTGAACACGACTGATCAACTAACACACACACATAAGTAATTTGAGTAGCCATCCCATAAACAATTATAAAGAAAATATTCTGCAGTTGTTGGTTTTGAGTTTGTTAATCTCTGTTCAAATTCTCTATGTCCTTTCTGATTTTTAATCAATTACTTAGAGATTCTAGCTAATATTTTCCATTATGTTTATAGATTTATCTATTTATCCTTTAATTAAAGGGAATTATTTTCAGTTTTATTTCTACTGCCACATGAACAAACTCAGGGTATCCTACTGGAGAATGAGCATTTCACTGTCATCCCAGTCATTCCAGCTAAGGTCTGAGACATGTAAGTGAACCCAGGCATAAATAGATGATCCTGGTCCATACTAGAATGACCACCCAGTTGTTCTCAGTCTAAACTGATAACTACAGACTCATGAGCTAGGTAAATATTTCGTTGCTTTAAGCCACTAAGTTTTTGGTTGCTATGTTATGAAGCAATGAAAGTGAAAGTCTCTCAGTCGTGTCCGACTCTTTGTGACCCCATGGACAATACAGTCCATGGAATTCTCCAAGCCAGAATACTGGAATGGGTAACCCTTCCCTTCTCCAGGGTATGAAGCAATGGGTAAAATTAATTAGCAGAGTTTTGTAATTTGGGGGCCATGTCAGCATTTCCTTCCTGGGTTTAACTTTCTAATTGGTCTCCTGGGGCATGATGGAATGTAGTTAAACACCTGAAAGCAATGAGAGGTGGTATAGATGGAACATGAGGAGACTTTGAGCAAGAACTATCTCAGACAGAGAATGAGAAGATGATTTTACTGTCAAAGAGTGATCAGTAGAGTTGGGGGGATTCAGAATCATCTCATTCACCATTCTCATGTTCATGGTTCTGCTCTTTCTCAGTCTATGCTCTGCTTTCACATGAAGTTGTAAGACAGTTTTCCAAACAATGACACTCCACATTTGAGTTTTGGTATATTTTTCTTGAGACAAAGAAATTATCTTACGATAATCTGAGAAACTTTCTGGTTCTCTGATCATGCCTTGATGTAAAAACTTACATCGAGCAGTGAATTTCCTTTCTTTAAGCTTCAAAGCATATTAGAAGCATCCAACCCTCAGTACCTCTCTTGTATTTCTTGTGTCTTTCACACTGTGCTATGGAAGTGGCCCCTATCTGCCAAAAGTGCTAACAGACGCTTCCTGCGTACAGCTTTAAAGACAGTTTAAGTAGCTTTTTGACATTGCATGTTGTGAGTGATAAGTATTCTATTCCTTAATGGCAGTTGGATCTTCACTACCTTCCATCCACCATATCAGAGAACCAGTCCCTATCAATTGAGGTACCCCCAGTGAAAATTCGGTAGAGTCAACTGAATCCATTCAAACCAGTTTAAGCAGGAAGACATTCAGTGTAGGAAATTAGATGCTTTTTAAAACTTTGAAGGCTTAGGCTGAGCTTCTAGGAATGACTCCTTAAATGGTCTTGAAGAACTGATCTCTAAGTGAGCTTCTACGTTGACTACGAGCAGGAAGCTCAGAAAAGAGAAAGCTGCCATCACAACTACTGGCTCTAGAATGACTCCCACCCCTGCCCTCTGCCATGACATGGGCAAGTAAATGGATCTTCTTGCTCTCAGTATTCATAAAGCTAGAGATGGTCTTAAAAGACCAGCATCTTCTCTATCTGACACAGAAATACTCCCATGACACTGTTTTCCAGAAGAACTAACAGAGCAGAACTTTTCCCTTTCTAGATACCCTAGAATTTGAATCTTCCAAATCTCATGCAAATATATTTGTTGGCCTAAGCTCTGTGACTAGTTGAACTCCAAGGAATCAGGGACATTCAGCCCCTATTTTCTGACTGCACAAAGTATATCTGTAGCCCTATGGCATCAGCAACATTTGTGAGGAAACAGAGATAAGCAAGCCCATTGCAGAACCTGACACAAGGGCCAGGATGTTTAGTCTCAATGCCAGGGATATGGATGATGCTCAATTCATGTTAACTGTTACTGTTATTTGCCTGGCATTGCTCATCATGGGAATAAACAGGCTACAGAGTAAGCCTGAAGCTTCTTCAGGCCACAATAGCAGCAAATCTTTATTTTGTTTGTCTCTTTTTAAATTTTTTAATTCATTTCTTACTCTTTTTTTTTTTATTATATTTTTATCTTTTGGCTGTGCTGCATGGCTTGTGAGATTTTAGTTCCCTGACTAGGGATTGAACCTGCAGCCTTTGTATTGAAAGTGCAGAGTCATAACCACTGTACTCCAGGGAATTCTTTTTGTTGAGTGTCATGCTCTGATAAAAGGCATTCCCAAAATAGTAATGCTGAAAGGGGGCAGTTTTTGATGAGTAATTTTCATACTGTTTCTCTCTCATCATGAACTTCCTTCACCAATTAACTCCCCTATTGAAAAAAATTTCACTTTCTGTCTCTCCTTTCCTTGTTATCCTGTTTTTGTTTCTTGGTTTCCAGCTCTCCCTCCAACTCTTTCTTGCCCTTTTCCTCCCTCTTTCTCTCTCTTTCATGACTTAAAAATAAAGTTTTTATGTTATTAGAAACATTTTATTGTTTTTCTTCAGCCTTTGGACTTCACTAAAATGAGTTAATATTTGTAAAGCATTTAAAATAGTTCCAGACACATAGTAAGCATTGTCTGAATGTTCACTTTTATTTATTTACTGGCTTAAAAGAAGACCTACTTCAGGCATACTCTGGGGTCCATCTTTCACTGTAGGGTTTTTTCTTTTAAACCTTCAGGAATTAAATCACTTTGGATAGGATCCTACTTTTTTACAGCTATAAGTAATAACTGTAGATATAATCAAAGCCTAACATTGTATTAGTTTGTGTACAATATAATGATTTGATATACGTATGCATTACAAAACGATTACCTTAATTAATTTATCCATCACCTCACATAGTTACAATTTTTTTTCTTGTGATGAGAACATTTAAGATTCATTCTCTTTGCAACTTCCAGATACATAATGCAGTATTTTTAAATTTAGTCACCATGCTGTACATTATATCTCCAGGACTTATCTTATAACTGGGAGTTTGTACCCTTTGACCACCTTTACTCATTTTGCCCCATCTCCCACCCCCAGTGTCAGCAATTCCCAGTCTCTTCCCCATATCTTTGAGTTCAACTTTTTCAGATCCCACATGTAAGTGACATTATACAGTATTTGTCTTTCTCTGACTAACTTATTTCATTTAGTATGAGGTCCTCAAGCTCCACCTATGCCTTTGCAATTATTTTATACTAAATCTTGCTCTCAAGTGAAAAACATAAGACTTCAAGGTTGCCCGGACAAGGTTTCTAAACCTCTAGCTAATACATTGTAGGGAGAATAAAATGATGCTGAACATTTGGTCTAATTTAATGTGATTAAACCACATTTTATGAATAAAGATAACTCAGTTGCTTTAGGTGCTTAATTTTGCATTTCTTTAACACTTTGTTTCACACTCACTTGCATGACTGCTTAACAAGATTGGATACTGACTTTCCAGAAAAACCCGAGATAAATTGAAAGGAAACTATATACCTATTCGTCACAGACATATTCATATATTGGACAATTTTAATTATAACCTGATGTGCCTTTTTTAAAGGACTCTGAGAACTGCAAGAAAATAGAAGTACAGTGACAGTGAATAAAGACTTTCGAGCCTGAGAGGATGTAGCAGAAACTGAAGGGCCCACATCCTGGGAGGCTCATATCAGGGCAAACTTTGCCTGTAAAGATGTCCTTCAGATTTGTGGGAGACAGAGAGAGCGATTGTGAGTGGGAAACCCTGAGTCTTGCTTATTTGAGCCCTTACCGCAGTTAGCTGATTTGTTTTCCTGCATTTCAGGCACAGTTGAGGTTAATGTATTTGTCGAATGGTCTTTTCATCTACACATCCTTCCTTATGTTTTCTCAGCTGTGACCAACCCAAATGGACACTGGGTGCCCAGCTTTCAGCCTCTGAGACAGCAATTTTATCTTTTAAGTCACTTCAAAGGAGCATTTTACAACCCCTATCTCAGCTTCTTTGAGGTGGGGAAATGATCATTTTAAACAGGGTTGCAATAGACCTCACATTTGACACTTTCTTTGTTAGATTTAAGCACTTTGGGAATAAAAAGAATGGCAGAGGAGGAGGTTCTCAACAAGAACAGTCATTAGTAGAGCCCAATTCAAGAACTAACAGATCTTGATTCAACAATGATAATGAAAATCTATCTATGACTTGTGGCCAAGCAAGGATCCAGCTGTTTTCTCCAACATGACAGGGCTCTCTCCAGCGTAGTCAGTGTGACTGACAGATGGCTACCTTATGATCATTCAGTTCAGTTCAATCGCACAGACTCTCTGTGACCCTGTGAACCGCGGCACGCCAGGCCTCCCTGTCCATCACCAACTCCCAGAGTCCACCCAAACCCATGTCCATTGAGTCGGTGATGCCACCCAATCATCTCATCCTCTGTCGTCCCCTTCTCCTCCTGCCCTCAATCTTTCCCAGCATCAGGGTCTTTTCAAATGAGTGAGCTCTTAGCATCAGGTGGCCAAAGTATTGGAGTTTCAGCTTCAACATCAGTCTTACCAATGAACACCCAGGACTGATTTCCTTTAGGATGGACTGGTTGGATCTCCTTGCAGTCCAAGGGACTCTCAAGAGTCTTCTCCAACACCACACTTCAAAAGCATCAATTCTTCGATGCTCAGCTTTCTTTATAGCCCAACTCTCATATCCATACATGACTACTGGAAAAACGATAGCCTTGACTAGACGGACCTTTGTTGACAAAGTAAGGTCTCTGCTTTTTAATATGCTGTCTAGGTTGATCATAACTTTGCTTCCAAGGAGTAGGCATCTTTTAATTTCATGACTGCAATCACCATCTGCAGTGATTTTGGAGCCCCCCAAATTAAAGTCAGCCATTGTTTCCACTGTTTCCCCATCTATTTCCCATGAAGTGATGGGACCAGATGCCATGATCTTAGTTTTCTGAACGTTGAGCTTTAAGCCAACTTTTTCACTCTCCTCTGTCACTTTCATCAAGAGGCCCTTTAGTTCTTCTTCCCTTTCTGCCATAAGGGTGGTGTCATCTGCATATCTGAGGTTATTGATATTTCTCCTGGCAATCTTGATTCCAGCTTGTGCTTCTTCCAGCCCAGCATTTCTCATGATGTACTCTACATATAAGTTAATTTGACCCCATTTTCCAGGAGAATCTGGTTTAGGCATATTGTCCCTTTATTCATACAGTTAATAGCCTCATTCACTCTCATGTATGTACAGATTTGGATGATAAACTGTATGGACAACTTCTTTAACATACAAGCAAGTGTCAGGAACAAGTCACACATGGGTGTGCATTATCTGCTCTTGTCCTACAGGGTTCCTGGAGTTCTGATAAATTGTGATTTCTGCTAACTGAATCAGGAACTTAATGGTCTTCAGTGACAGGTGTGGGGAAGTGCTCCCCACTCACCTGTACTCTCCCTCCAGCTTTCCATTAAAACTGTACAAGACAAGACCGTTGGCATCATTTTGCTCATTTCCCATCTCCCCACTCCTGTCCTTTATTCCCTTTCTGCTGCTGTTCCTTTTCTCCTTCTTTCCCTCCCTGTCCCCCTCCTCTTACCTCCCCTCCACTCCCCCTCACCGTCCTCCTTCTCTTTCTCCCTCTTTTTCTTCTTCTTCTTCTCCTCCTCTTTCTTCTTTTTCTTCTATTTTTCCAGATTATTTTAAAATTGCATTTTCTATTTTAGGAATCTTTGCTCAGCAATTGTAATACATATTACAGCTGCAATATAAGAAATTCTTTGTCTTGATTACATGCTCTCCTGGTTACTTTTTCTATTTCTCCTATTCTTGCATTTCTTGTATATCTGTCATTCTTCTTCTTGGATTACATTTTTATTTTGGGTAATATTTTTCAGAGGGGTCTGTGGGTGGCAAAATTTCTAAATTGCTTGCGTGTTCAAAATTATCTTCCTTTTGCTTTCATACTTGAATGGCAGTTCAGCTGGGAAAAATTTACAAATCCTTTTCCCCCAGAATATTTTGCATATTTCTCCATGATTTTCTGGCTTCTTCACTTGCCAATCAGAAGTCTGGTGCCAGATTCATTATAACCCCTTTGTGATACTTTTCCTTCTACCTTCTGTTTTTCAAAAGTTCCTTCCACCTTCTCTTTTTTAAAAGTTTGTAGAATTTTCTTTTTATCCTTGGAATTCATGAAAATCATCAGAATGTGTGTTTTCTTAATATTTGTGTAAAACATGCTAAACCCTTTTGATCTGAACATATGTCTTTCTTTAGCATATGGAAATTTCTTCCACTGTTTCTTTGATTTTATTTTTCCCTCCATGCTCTCGGTTCTCTCATTTTATTGGGTAAGTATTTGAATGTATATTTATCTGGATACAGCTCCAAGTTTATTAATTTCTCATAGTTTTCATTTTTATTTTTTTGAATTCTTAACAAGTCCTTAGCCTAAGCTTCCAGGTTGCCAAGTGTACCTGCAGTCCTCTCTGTTTCTGTATTCAGTTCTTCTGTTGAGTTTTTAGCAACCAGATTTTTAACTCTCAAGAATTGTTTTGGGTTCTCTTGCATTAATTTTGCTTCCCCTGATGATTTTTTTTTTTACTTCTCCCATTTATTGCCTTTCTTTCTGTTTCCTCAAATGATGTCTGGTTCTATAGTAAGTGGGTTGATGTGATGAGTGGGCTTTTTCTGAAGTCCAGAGAGGCTTATTTATCTTTGAGTGTGAGGCTGTATGTCCTCAGAGAAGCCAGAAATGACCTGGGACATTACACCACTTCTCTCTCCAGCCCCATGGCTCATGCTGGGCACTTCGTACAAGTAAATCTATTGTCTAGAGAGGTATTTTTAGGACTTTAGACTGGGGCGAATGCTACAGGCAGTGACCTCAAAAGCAGATTCCCATACCCTGTTAGGTTTTGTGAACATCCAAGTCTAGTCCATCTGCTTTATACCATACAGATATTACCTCATATTCTCGTCTGCTACCATCAGCTTTTTGGTTTACTAGTGCTTCTAAGGATTTGGTTTTTATCCCTTCTATGGTACTGAGGGGAGAGCAAGTAAGTAAGTAGTCCACCCATTTTGAGCTATAAGGCACACCAATTCTCCAACTATTCTCATCCCAAAGATTTGCCCAATCTAAGCCATATGGATTGTATGGTTGATAAAGCTGAGCATAAAACACTTCTTATTATGTGCTTCTATTTACTGCTTTCTAATTATGTCTCCAATTTTGCATTTTTTCCCAATTTCTAACTCATTCATGTTGAAAAAAATCCTACTGTATGCTACAACTGTATTATAAGGACATTATTGGTAAGTTGCTGCTACTGCTGCTAAGTCACTTCAGTCGTGTCCAACTCTGTGTGACCCCATAGACGGCAGCCCACCAGGCTCCTCCATCCCTGGGATTCTCCAACCAGGAACACTAGAGTGGGTTGCTATTTCCTTCTCCAATGCATTAAAGTGAAAAGTGAAAATTGAAAGAGAAGACGTTCAGTCGTGTCCGACTCTTAGCAACCGCATGGACTGCAGCCTACCAGGCTCCTCTGTCCATGGGATTTCCCAGGCAAGAGCACTGGAGTAGGGTGCTATCGCCTTTTCCATTGCTAAGTTGAGCCAGTCACAAAAAGACAAATGCTGCATGATTCCACTTATATGAGGTGTCTAAAGTAGAAAAACTCAGAGAGTGGTTGCCAGTGACTGTGAGGAGGGAGAAAAAGTTGTGCAATGGATACTGAGTTTTAATTTTGCAAGATGAAATATTGCTAAGATAGTAAATTTTACATGTTTGTTAACCACACAAAAAAAATCAGAGCTTTAAATCTCAGTTCAAGAGAAGCTTTAAATGTAAATAATCCAGTAGGAGGGAAACAATTGGCTTAAATTTAACCATAGGTGTAAGAGACCAGTGTCAGGCCCTGTTATAATAGCAGGTTTGCAGAGCAGGAAGGGCTTCCCCAGTGGCTCAGCAGTAAAGAATCCACTGGCCAATGCAAGAGACTCAGGTTTAATCCCAGGGTCAGGAAAATGCCCTGGAGAAGGAAACCCACTCCAGTGTTCTTGCCTGGGAAATCCTATGGATGGAGGAGCCTGGCAAGCTAGAGTCCATGGGGTTGCAAAAGAGCTGGACACGACTTAGCAGCTAAAACAACAAGAACAACAACAAAGGATGGCTGATACCTTGACGCTGTGGGGCTTCTGAAGGGACAAGGTAGGCATAATATGTTGCCAAAGGGTTAGACCAATGCCGACTGTTACCCTGGAAAGTCAATGGTTGTTCTGACGCTGACACTTAGGGATTGAGCAATACACCTTGAATTGATAGATGACATTTTTGCAAAATTCCTTCAAGGAGTCAAAGGATGTTTGGAAAACAAATCCTATGGAGTATCATATGTCATTCAGGAAGTTATGAGCTTCTTTGGAAGATTATGTTGTGTATATGAATGTGTTCTGAAAAGTTAAAAATATATAAGGTAAAGCTTCATGGAGACAAAATCTGCCATAAGAAATGGTTTTGACCTGCTTTTCCTTTTTAAGCCCCTGATTATCTAACTTCCCCTAGTCATCTAACTTGCTAAAAGCTAAATTTAAAAAGCCTCTGTGTTACAGGACAACTCTTCACACTGCTGTTTTAATTGCATGTTTCCAATTTCATACCACTGACACCACACTGAGTATTAAGGGGAAGTTATGAAATATAAAAATTCCAAATGACCTAACTAATAGATGAAAATTAAGAAATACTAATGTTATCTTTTGATGAAAGATCATGAAAGCAAAAACAGAACACTCAAATTTCTAAGCTGGAGTCTTATTTGGAGCAGGAAAATTTTTGCTATGTAAAGTTAATGATTTTAAACACCAAGTTCAGTTCAGTTCAGTCACTCAGTCGTGTCTGACTCTGAGACCCCATGGACTGCAGCACGCCAGGCTTCGCTGTCCATCACCAACTCCCGGAACCTACACAAACTCATGTCCATCGAGTCGGTGATGCCATCCAACCATCTCATCCTCTGTCATCCCTTCTCCTCCTGCCTTCAATCTTTCCCAGGATCAGGGTCTATTCCATTGAGTCAGTTCTTTGCATCAGGTGGCCAAAGTATTGGAGTTTCAGCTTTAGCATCAGTCCTTCCAATGAATATTCAGGACTGATTTCCTTCAGGATTGACTGGTTGGATCTCCTTGCCGTCCAAGGGACTCTCAAGAGTCTTCTCCAACACTATGCTTCAAAAGCATCAATTCTTTGGCGCTCAGCTTTCTTTATAGTCCAACTCTCACATCCATACGTGACTACTGGAAAAACCATAGCTTTGACTAGACAAACTTTGGCAGCAAAGTAATGTCTCTGCTTTTTAATATGCTGTCTAGGTTGGCCATAGACTTTCTTCCAAGGTACAAGCGTCTTTTAATTTCATAGCTACAGTCACCATCTGCAGTGATTTTGGGGCCCCAAAAAATAAAGTCTCTCACTGTTTCCGTTATTTCCCTGACTATTTGCCATGAAGTGATGGGACCGGATGCCACGCTCTTAGTTTTCTGAATGTTGAGCTTTAAGCCAACTTTTTCACTCTCCTCTTTCACTTTCATCAAGAGGCTCTCTATTTCTTCTTCACTTTCTGCCATAAGGGTGGTGTCATCTGCTTATCTGAAAGGGCAAACTAATCCAAAAGCTACTTTTTATTTCAGGAGGGTCTTACTTAAGTGATTTTTTTTGTTCTCCTATCTTCTCATTATTATGAATATTTGCTTTATAAATGTATTCTTCCATGTAATCAATATCAAAGTATTTGCAGATTTAGCATCTGGTGAGAGCCCTCTTTCTGGCTTGAAAGTGGCTTTGCCTCTTCATGGCAGAGAGAGAGAGACAGCATACATTTGGGTCTCTTCTTCTTTGTATAAGGGCACCAATCCCATCATGAGAGTCTCACCCTCAGGACCTAATCTAAACTCAACTGCCTCCCAACAGTTACCTCCAGATAAGCATCAGATTCAGAGGTAGAGTATCAGTGTATGACTTTGGCAGGGGTAAAAACATTCATTCCATCACAGTGTGTGTGTGTGTGTGTGTGTGTATGTGTGTGTGTGTTACTGATGAGAGAGAGCTACATGGGGCTGGGATGTGAAGAATTGTATAAACCAGAAAGCTATGTCCTGGTCCTCTACTTTAATGTGAGATTCTGCCCAAACCTTTGGGCAATCTGTCTTTCTGGGAGATTTTGAAAATATCACGGGAATTCAGCAATTTTGAGACTTTTACTTGGTAAGGTTTCCTCTAAGTTTTCCTTTAGCTGAAGTCTCTTTCGTAGACTCAGTGGGTCTCTGGTTCAGATCATTTGGTTTAATCAGTCCACCAGATGAAGGGCTTTGTTGCAGGGGGGTCTTTCCCAGGATCCCCTGGCAAGGGCTGGTAGCTACCATTCAAACCTCCAAAGCCTCACTTTTCAATTTTTCTACTCCCCCATCAGCAGAGTTGGAGTTGGAAATAAAACAATATACTTTAGTTAACTCTTATTCTAAACAAGTAGTGAAAATAATTACATAAATCTCACTAAATAATACTTCATTTCATAACATTATTAAGTAGACAATGGTCTATGTGATGAGCATCCTTCACAAGTAAATAATTACTTGGTGAAATAGTCTATCTTCTTTTCCTTTTCTTGCACAGCAAGATATAGACTACTGTCATTTAAAGAGCAGCTATATCCATCTAGCAACCCATCCTGGCCAAGATTTGTACCTTTAGGAAAAGGGATAGATCCAAAATGGCAACTATTTTTAATACTCTTTAAGTTGCTGAGTTAGTATAGGCTGAAAGAAATTCTGATTATTCATCTGAGGACAGAGGTTTGGTCTGTAGACCAGGTTTAGACAATCTTTTACTCACCAAGTGAAACTGGTGATTTTCCAAAATTTTAAGGTAAAAAACTGGCAATAATGGAAAAAATATGCCCGTCACTTTATGGAGAGCAATCAAGTTTTCCTTTGAGATGATGGTACCAGGAACCTGATCATAGAAGAATCAGTCTCATGTAGCTTATTCACAAATAACCCTGATTAAATTCTCCACAATCCTGTGCCAGGGAAGCTGAGCTATGAACGGCAAAGAGTTGGGGTTCTGGCTTTCTCCCTGCACCCCCAGGGCTGGTGGAAATACTCCAGCTTAGTGACAGTTTCACTTAATGTCAAACTAAGAGTAAAGATTGTTGTCTAGGAGTCTTGTTGTTGGAGCTATATACTGTGTGAGCCAGGATTGAGAATTTCAAAGGCCAGGAAGGCCAAGTGCAGTGTGGAGATCTTTTGACAATTACCCCTTCATTCCTGGACCCTCAATTTCCCTTTTACAATATTTTCTTCTTATGGGTCTACTAACTAACAAGTTAGATCAAAATAAATCTGATTTGGAAAAAATTCATATTGCAGTGAGTTCATGTTTCATATGGTTACCTTCTGTAACCTTTCTTTGGCTGGTCTGGCCCCCTTCATCCTACCTCCAAAGCACACACAGACACACAGACACACACACACACACACATCACCACCACCACCACCATCATAGAATTAGAGTGGTACATGGTGGCAGTAATCATACCATTTTGTACTGCCATGCATAGGAACTCTAAAAAAATGGAGCCCATGTCCTTTTTATCAAAGAATGTTAACAATGACTTTTACAAAGGGTATATTTTATTAAAATAAAGATGTTTTAAAATTTTAAGATACACCATTATTTTATGAACCACTAGCAAAGGAAAATTTCTGTCAAACTAAAACACAATGCTTTATAAATTTTCCTTTTTATTTTGTCAGTCTTGGTAGAGGTTTATCAATTTTCAATTTTCCAAAGAATCAGCTTTTGTTTTATTGACTTCCGCTGCTGTTTTCTTATTTTCTATTTCATTGATACATGCTCTTACCTTTGTTATTTTTCTTCCTTCTGATTTCTTTTGTTCTTTTTTCTCATGTTTCTTAACTTAGGAATTTAACTTATTGACTTGAGACCTTTCCTCATTTCTAATGTAAACAATTTAGTGCTGCAAATTTTCCTCTCAGCACTGCATTAGATGCATTCCACATCTTTTGATATGTTGTTTTTAAAAATTTAAGTCAGTTCTATGTATTTAAATTTTTCTTTGATACTTTTTCTTTGATCCAAAGAGTATATAGAAGTGTGTTGTTTAATTTCCATATCTATTACTGACTTTTAATTGATTCCATTACAGCGCTTGAATAAATTCTGTGTATTCTGCTGCTGGTGATGGAGTGTTTCATATATACTAATTAGAACGTTTTAGTTGACTATGTTGTTCAGCTCTCTATCTTTACTGATTTTCTGTCTAGTAGTTCTATCAGTCCCTGAGAGACGAATGTGGAGGTCTGCTACTGCAATTGTGGATTCATATTTCTCCTTCAGCTCCATCAGTTTTTACTTCATGTATTTTGAGGCTCTGTGGTGTTGGAGAAGACTATTGAGAGCCCGTTGGGCTGCAAGGAGATCAAGCCAGTCAATCCTAAAGGAAATCAGTCCTGAATATTCATTGGAAGGACTGATGCTGAACCTGAAACTCCAATACTTTGGCCACCTGGTGTGAAGAACTGACTCATTGGAAAAGACCCTGATGTTGGGAAAGATTGAGGGCAGGAGAAGGGGGGCACAGAGGACGAGATGGTTGGATGGCATCATCAACTCAATGGACATGAGTCTGAGTGAGCTCCAGGAGTTGGTGATGGACAGGGAAGCCTGGCGTGCTACAATCCATGAGGTCGCAAAAGTCGGACACGACTGACTGAGTGACTGAACCGAATTGAACTGATTTCGAGGCTCTGCTCTTTGTTGTGTGCACACTTAGAATTGTATTTTCAGCTGCATTGATTCTTTTATTGTTATTTACATGATAGGGACAAAGGGCCATTGCTTTGTCTCTATTATTTTTCTTTCCTCTGAAGTCTATCAGATATTAATATAGTCACATTTCTATTATTATTCATTTTTTGAATGTGTATATTTTTTCATCCTTTTGCTTTCAGCCTACCTATGTCACTGAACGTGAAGCAAGTCTCTTGTAATCAGCATGTAACTGGGTCATGATTTTTATTCATTCTTCTAATCTTTTTTTGATTGGGGTACTTAGATCGTTTACATTTAAAGTAATTACTGCTATGTTATTGCTTCGGTCTGCCACTTTGTTATTTCTTTTCTTGTTGTTCTTTCCGGTTCTCATTCTTCTATTTCTCTTTTATTATTGGCTTCCAGTGTGCTAAGCATTTTTGAGGAATTCATCTTGGTTTAGTTATAGTGTTTTTGAATGTGTTTGTTTGGATAGCTTTTGTAGTGGTTACTCTGGATATTGTAGCATACATATATGATTTATCACATTCAACTGGTATCAACATTTAATCACTTTGAGCAAATTGTGAAGACCACACTTCTATTTAGGTCTCTGTTACCTTCACCATTAACAAAATATTACCTTGAGTATCAGATGTTATTGTAATTTTTGTTTCAATCACAAAATGTATTGACAAAACTCATGAAGAAAAGAATAGTCTATTGTATGTATATATATTTCTGGTCTTTCATTTGTTTCTTCTTTACTGATGCTCTAACATTTGTTCTTTTATCATTTGCTTTCTGTTTGAAGGATGTTCTTTAATCAATTTTTAAGACTAGGTCTGGAACAATTCGTTCAGTTTTCCTTTTTAGGGGGAGTGTTGTTATCGCCCTTCATTTCTGAAGAATACAGAATTTGCAGTTGACAGTTCTTTTTCTCTCAGCACTTGAAAATTGCTGTGCTGCTTTTTTCTGATCTCCATAGGTTTGGTAGGAAATCCTGTAATATTTGAACTGGTATTCCTCTGTAGATAACATTTTGTTTCTCTTGAGTGCTTTCAAGACTTTTTCCTTACCTTAACTTTTTAGAAATTCGAGTATTATTTGTTGTGGACTTTTTTTTTTTTTTGAGTTATCCTTTAGAGTGTAGCTTTGTATCTTTCACCAAATTGGGGAAATAGTTAGTCATTATTTCTATAAGCTGACTTTTAAAAGCCAATTTCTTCTCATTTTCTTCTAGAATTCTGATAATACAAATGTTGACTTTTTGTTTTTGTCACATATGTTCACAGTCCAGTTCTCTTATTTCCTTCTCTCTTTCTTTCTCACTCCCGTCTCTTCCCCTCCCTCCTCTTTCTTTCTTTCTCTCTTTCTTTCTTTCCCTAGTTCCTCTTTCCTTCCTTTCTTTTGTTCAGATTAGGTGAAAGTAAAATGAAAGTGAAAGTGTTAGTCGCTCAGTTCTGTCTGACTGTTTGCAACCCCATGGACTGTAACCCTCCAGACTCCTCTGTCCATGGAATTCTCCAGGCAAGAATACTGGAGTGGGTAGCCATGCCTTTCTTCAGGAGAACTTCCAAACCCAGAGATCAAATCTGGGTCTCCTGCATTTGCAAGCAGATTCTTTATTGTGTGAGCCACCAGGGAAGCCCCAAATTAGGTGAATTCCATTGCTATTTGCTCAAGTTCAATGATTATATCCTCATCATCTCCATTCTATTACCGAGAACATCAATGAATTTTTCTTTAAATTTCTGTTATTGTATTTTTCAGTTTATAATTTGCAGTTGATTCTTTTTTGAACTTCTGTTTCTTTGTTAAGATGTTCCATTGTTTTCCTCTTGTTTCAAAAGAGTTTATAATTGACCACTGAAGCATTTTTATGATGGATGCTGTAAAATCCTTGTCAGATTGTTCCAACATCTGATTCATCTCAGTGTTAGCATCAGTTAATTATCTTTTTCAATCAAATTGTACTTTTC
The DNA here is from genome assembly GCF_054371585.1 of Giraffa tippelskirchi. Lineage (NCBI taxonomy): Eukaryota > Metazoa > Chordata > Mammalia > Artiodactyla > Giraffidae > Giraffa > Giraffa tippelskirchi. The sequence continues at coordinate 134,631,905 of NC_137278.1, read as the reverse complement.
TTGGTTCTTGATATGACTAATGATCTTCAGTTGTGTGTCAGACATTCTGTCTATTTAAATCTTTTACTGTAGTGGGCCATCACTCTCTTTCGATTTGACACATTGGTCCTGGTCTACTTTGTGGCTGTAGTACTAGGCACAGTTTAATTTTAAGAATCTTTGTTGTTTTACTTGCTCTGCTTGATTTGTATGATTCTGCTGGGGCTTCTACTGATTCATGCTGTTGCTGTGGTAAGATAATAAAAGATATTTTTAAAGTCACTAAATGTGTGGTAATTTGTTATAGCAGTACAAGGAATCTAATACATGGTTTGTGGAAGGCATGTGCATACATGTTTATGTGGGGAATGGGGAGGTCAATGAGAGGAATCATGTTCTTGTGCATAATACTTGCTCTTCTACTCCATCTCTTTACCTGATAACTCCAATTTGTTCTTTAGGATTCAACTTATGGGGTATCTGTTGCCAGAAATCCATGACTACTCCTCTTTCCCAAGGCTGAGTTGAGCACTCCCTTTAGCGGTTCCAGGGAATCCTGGGTATATACTAAAGCATTTTCCATTTTGTATTGTAACTATCTGTATACATGTTCTTCCTCCTCTAGGGTCCTTAAAACTCCTTGAAGATGAGGACTATTCTGTATTCTTGTACCTAGTGTGGAATCTGGCATGTTCTTCACTGAGTAAATGTTTATCCATTAAATTACTCAACCTGAGCAGCAAGGCAGAGTTTTCCTCAGGAGCATTTGACGTATCTGCTCATTTCCAGGACAAACTGCTGAAATCATCGTTGCAAGGTACGCTTTGTAACTTTCCCATTGGAAAGAGTTTTTCCAGCCCTCATTTGTGACTACTGCCAAACCTCTGCATTAAAGATATGATTGTTATAAGACAGAATCTTCTGACATTTCCAGTGATTACAAGCTAAATGATCTTGGGAATTACATTATACAGAAATTATTCCAACAAATATGAGGAAACTAAAGCTCAATAAAATTAAATAATTTGCCCAGAACATGGATATAGGACTCAAAACTTGGTCTCCTGACTATGCTACACTGTTTTCTTCAAGTCATCCTTATCTCATCCCAGCCCTACTTCTGATCAGGGTCTGTCCCATCCTTTGAGGGTCTGCTTCAGTCATTAATGACTATTCCCTAATTGTGAATTGCACGTTGATTTAATTATGCCTTTAGACTCAGCTGAAAATATAAAAATGTATAGAAATTGGCAGCATGGTTTAATTCTTTTCCAGAATAGAATTTGGCAGAAAGCCTTTTCTATTTCTGAAAAGTTTTTTCCTAATGATAAAAGGAATATATAGTCTTCACAGAAAATTTAGAAAATAACAGAAACATATGAAGATGAAAACTAACATTGCTAATCATTTTTCTACTTACAAATATTTACTTTTAACATTAGGTCGCTTTCTTTTTTTTTTTTCTATTTCATGCTTTTTTAATATATAAAATTGGGATAAGAAAGCTTTTATTCTTTTTTTACTTAATATTATGCCATAGTTTTTCATTTTATTAATGAAAATATTTTTTATTAAAATACTTTTGATGACTGCATCATCATCCAGCCTATGAAGGTACTAGAATTTATTAAATGATTTCACAATTTTGTACATTTGGAATATTTCAGAACTGTAAGATATTGCATGTTGAAAGAAGACAGAGTATGTAATAGTTCACTTTTCTGATTATTTCCTGAGAACAGAAATTAGTTAATCAACAGACATGAATATTGTATTTCATAGTTTCATATTGCTGTCATAGCCAACTATCACAAATTTAGCAGCTTAAAAAGGCACTTGTTTATTATCTCACAGATCTTTAGGTCACAAGTTTGGCTGGCTCAACAGAGTATTCTGCTTAGGCTCTCTAGGCTCAAATCAAGGTACTGGTGCCCTAGGCTCCTACTTGGAAGCTTAGGAGAAGCATCATCTTATTGTCTTATTTAAGTTGTTGGAAGAATTCATTTCCTTCATACAGTTTCCATGTGGTCTCCTCCATTTTCAACTCAGCAATGGCAAGTTGAGCCCTTCTTCTGCTTTAAATATTTTTGACTTTAGCTGAAGAAAGTTCTCTGATTTTGAGGGCTTATGTGACTAGATTATTCAGCATACTCTTCCTATTTTAAGGTCTATACTTCAATTCTATCTGCCAAATTCAATTTCCCGACATATTTTCATGTGCCAGGGATTAGAGTGTGAACATCTCTGGGGAGACTACTACAAGCATTTATGAGGGTCTGTATACGCATGGCCAGAATGAGTTCCACATAAGGCTAGCAAAGGAAAGGTTTCTGTCACCAGAATGAGAGTGATTAACTCCTCACAGTCATTAAAACAGAACATTGTCTTTTCTTTATTTTAGTACTCCGACAAAGCAATTTTTTTAGTTATGCTTTTACTTGCCTGTTGTTGATTCAAAGTGAGATCTAATTATTTGTAAACATGCATTCACCATTCATTTCTGTATGTGATTTCATGTTCTGTCGTCCATTCTTCTATTAGATTCTTAATAGATCTGTATTATCTCTTCATGCATTGAGGATATATTGGCCTGCATTTTGTAGTAGCTATTATCTTTAATTGTTTATTCTTTAATGGACAGGATTATATTTTCTTGCTACATAGTTATGTCTAATCATCCTTGACTGCCTTTGCGCTTTTTGCCATTGTGCTTTACTTTCCAGTGTGTTTTACTTTCCCTGATGGCTCAGATGGTAAAGAATTCACCTGCAATGCAGGAGAGCAAGGTTCGATCCCTGGGTCTGAAAGATCTCCTAGAGAAGGGTATGACTATTCACTCTATTATTCTTACTTGTCTTGCCTAAAGAGTTCCAAGGACAGAGGAGCCTGGTGGGCTACAGTCCACAGTTGTGTCACAAAGAGTTGGACACAAGTGAGTGACTAACACTTACTTTCATATGCAGCTATCAAACAGTTTTTCTTTAAATGTCTCCTCATCATGTTTTGGCTTTCCTAATGATTTTTTTTCATTTTGGTGTTTGGTGTGAAGAAAAGCTCTAAACTAATTTTATTAAACTAATAATTTGTGCAAAATTTTTTATTGAGAAAAGACAGTCATGAGGATGCATGCCACAGAAGCACAAACTATGCAAACTGCTTCTGTACATGAAGGAAAATACAGAGTCAAGAGAAAATGGCAGGACTTCCAAGCTGGTAAATGAGAATCGAATAAACTAGTTTCTCTTGTTTCCTCTATATGTGCCTATAGCAAGGGCTGAGGGATCTAATAAAGTAGACTACAAGTAGCTGAAAAGGATTTTTGATGTCTTGGGCCTATACAGGCAGTACTAGGTCTCCAAACTAAGATTTAAAGTGACTTAGAAAAAGTTATTTTTAATCAAAGATCCGTATAAAACAAGAACTAGATTAGCATACATTAGATGAAGCCAACTATAAAGCAAAAAGATACAATAACAAAAAAGGGAAAGAATTCTCGTACTCTCCAAATTTGAAAATCTAAACAATTATGACAATTAATCGACCATTCCAATTAATCTCATCCTCATTAAGACAGGAATTGCAAAACACATTTAGGAAAATGAGTAAGTATGCCATAGACTGGGAAAATACATTTGCAATCTGACAAAGGACGTGTATGTAGACTATATAAAGAATTCTGACAAATACACAATAAAAAGACAACCTAATTTTAAAAATGAGCAAGGGATTTGAACAGATACTTTACAAAAGAAAACATGAATGGTCATTATATGCATGAAAAGTTTCCCACACTAGTCATCAAGTAAATGGAAATTAAAATCACGGTGAGATAACTTTCCACACCTACTTGAAGGGCAACAAAGTACAAAAGACAACGTCAACTGTTGGCAGGGATGTGGAGCAACTAGAACTTGTGTATATTACTGGTGAAAATGAAAATGGTAGAACCACTTTGGAGAATGACTTGGAAGTTTCTTAGAAAGTTAAGCACACACTTAATATATGACCTGTCAGTCCCACTACAAGTTCATTTCTCCCCAGTCCTCAGCACTCCCATGTTGCTTTCCCTTCTCCCAAATATTTCAGATCTTTCTTTAACTATTTTCATCTTTCTTCTATTCCCTCTTTTTCCATCCCAGATGAATTCTTCATTAATTCACCATTAAGAGAGTCATTTCTTCCACATTCATTCTAGGATGATACAAAACAAGCATGATTTCAAATTAGCTGAGTATTTTGCCAGGATAAGATGGCAACTATTTCCTGAAAGCTATAAATACTAGTTTTATGTCAGAGTAACAATAAAAATGGAACATAAACCAATATAAAAGAGACAATATTAAGATTTAAAATATGTTTTCATTTATAAATAATATTTTTCATGCCTTCAACAATAGAAAGAAAATTACATCATAGTCATTTGAAAAGTTCATTTATTATATACCAATATACACTTTCTGTAATAAAAAAAAGCCTTCCAATATATTGAACCATCTTATAAATGAAATAAGAAAATAAAATTTTCATCTGTTTATAAATGGGGCTAAATTAACCAGTACAATATACCATGTGTATGCTTGTCCCGCAGTCTATGTGAACTCTAATCCTGAAAATGACCAGGAGAAAAAACGATGCTTTATTATTTGGCACTGTAGTATTGCTCTTGAATATTTATATAATTTTACATGTTGATACTTTCAAGTGAGTCATTTCAAATGTAAAGCATTCAAAATATATACAGATTTTACAGCTTTTCAGTTTTTTGGATCAATCCATTGTATTTACATTTAAATACATTCAGATCAAACATTTTTAACACTCAGAAGGCACCTTTTTTCCATTTTCTATTTTGATACTCTCTTTAGATGAATTGAAAATAGAAATATATCTTAAAAATGCTATTTGGTAAATAACAGTAAGTCAGAAGTCATGATAGTTTCTAGTAATGCTCAATTTCCCTAACACAGTGCACCATTTTACAATATTATGCCTCTAGAGAATAATACATAAAACAAATATATATTTATGTAAGGCACATTCCAGCAAAAACTATTGAAATATGATTTAATATTATCATACTTACATAACACCTGTGTTTCATACTAGGCTATACTAAAATATACAACAAATGTGCTTGCTACTGATTGAGAAAAAAAGGACAAAACTGTTAATTTTTAAATCCATTTCATGTAACTATGTTGTAAAAGTGAGCAAGAATGATAATTTGCATCTCTTTGTAGTGTTAGCACTTTTATTTTTGTAGAGAATAGCTCAATACTGTATTAAATGGCAAATCAATGTTAGCAAACACCTGTTCAAGCTAAAATGAACTAAATCCTATTTTAGACCTCCTAAATTAAAAGAACTACCTTAGTATTGATAATTATTTGCAAATAGGAAACTTATTTTCTTGTAGATGATTGTGGTAATATTGTAAACACTGAAGAAGAGCATTACCAAACTATTCAATATGTCACTCAGGTTTCAAATTTAAAATATGCCCAGTAGACAGATACATACATGTGGATTTTTGAGCCTGTCAACTCAATTCCCTACCCCCACCCCCAATAACATAAATGTTTGACTGTGAAGAGAGAAAACTACACATAAAAAATAAAAATCAAATGTACCATACATTAAAATTCTGATAACTACAGAATAAGATTATATACATAACCATAAAGCAATCACAGTTTCCTGCACTGAATGTTTATCAAATAAAAATGTATTAAACAATACTGGGTAGTGTAGCTCCACATGAATAGTGGTTTTCTAAAAATTCTGAATGAAAATGGAAGACGAGAGGGAGGGCATTGTTCAGTGACAAAAGTATGACAAGAGGACTGGGAATAACATTAATAAACAAATGCTTCCAGAACTTTCAGTACAGCCATAAGCATTGTTTTGCTGGTGCTCTATAATTTCAATAAAGCCCCTCTCTATGTTTCATAAGATGTTTTAATATTTACAGAAGAACGATTGAATGAAGAAGTCACTAATTCAATGTCACAAGTAGGATGGGCAAAATTTTCCTTTAGTGTTGAGCATAAGATGCTCCAGCCTGGTGTCTGATCACTCATGTAACTTGCAGAGACAGTTCATAATACATGTCTTTTGCCTCTGTCATTAAATAGACCCGGAATTTTTGGTGCAAGATTGAGGGAAGGGATTAAGTGGTGATAGCTTTGCCATCAGGGCATTTTTGCTTGATGTTCTGAGAATACAGAAATTTGGTACTTTTGTGGGGAGAGGGAAAAGGGTATTATCTGATGATCGTTACATGCAGCTACCCTTATTCTGTATACGCAGAAGCAAAAATACATCATCGCATACTGCTCTAGTAAATCCTGGGTGGAAATGTGCACCACAGATTTTAAACATATTAACAGCCATTTGTGACAAAAATGATGATTTTCTCTTTTGTAGGTGCTTGGTAATATTGCTGGTAAACATCTTTGGAATCTCCCTGTTATTTCCTATGACTAACATTCCAAACAAGATAACTAAAATGTCTTTGGGAGCATAATTGGTAACCATCTCCAACAGGAAAAGATAGTATTTTCCTTGGGTTAATGATGCTTGGAATTTGGGGGATTGTAAATCCAGTCAATTATAATGAGTGCCATGCTTCCCATCATGAAGATGATGCCAACCACGAGGAAAACTAAAGCCTGTAAGTCAGAAAGAACTTGTTAGGGAACACAGACATTATACTTCCTTAGTACAGTTTGCTTTTATAAGTTGTTTACTTAAGACAGCCATTTGATTTGCATATTGAATTGTATTATTCTTATAGCTGCCCATGCCTAGCAGTTAATTGATTTAGAACCCTACCTGGGGAGACAGGGAAAGAATACGATAGTAGCCAGATTTAACCCAAATGTTCAATATAGAAAATGGTTAATTGATTTGGTACATAAAATATTGGAATATCCTGTAATCCTTACAAACCAAGTAATAGAAAAAGATTAAATGACTTACGGAGTGCTCACAATCTTTCAGGTGAAAAGGGGCAGGTTATAAAAGAGTAGCATGTATGATATGATTAATTTTTTTAAAGCAAACAAAATCAAAGCCTAGTGGCACTAGTGGTAAAGAACCTCTGCCAATGCAGGAGACATAATATGAAATGCAGGTCTCATCCCTGGGTCGAGGAGATCCCCTGGAGGAGGACATGGCAACCCACTGCAGTGTTCTTGCCTGGAGAATCCCCAGAGGACAGAGGAGCGTGGCAGGCTACAGTCCATGGGGTCACAAAGAGTTGGACATGACTAAGGAGGCTGAGCACGCACACAATATAATGTATATTGCATATTTCTTGAAAAAAAAGCCTCAAAGTATATGTGTGTGTATTAATATGTAATTACATATACATATATGCCTATACTTGTAATATACCTGTAATTACATAAACATATAAATATTTCACAATTTTAACACTAAAAGGGGCTTTATAGACTACCACATAGATTGACTTCCTAATTCTACTTAAGAAACAGTGACTGAAGCCTTTTTTCACTAAGAAGGATCTAGGATATAATTTTACTCACTTTTACATCCAGCCAAACTGAAAAAGTAATTTACCAAGGTCAAAGTGCTATAAAAGTTGAAGCAGAATGGACTACATAGAGTGGAAATCTGGGGGCAAGATGATGGGAGGAGCTTTTGATACCAAACTTTCCTAAAGTCCCCAAACCATCCTGAGAGGAGAATGACTCACAGGCAAAATTCAGAGAGTCAGTCAGAGGCACTTTTCAAGCCTTAATACAAGACTTTATTAAGCAGTCATAGATAATATTTAATATTGAAGAACAATTATTTCTAGTATACATTTTTGTAGTACTATTATGGGAAAGAAATATTTACTTCCCAGGTTAATAGGACTATAAATTATATGGAAAGAGACTAACTGGACAACAGATGGTTCTGTTCTTAGTCCACAGGGAACAACAAGGTACTGAGGAGGGGAAAACAAAAGCAACATTTTTTTGCCTCACAAACCTAATGACTGTGACCATAATGTTTATATTTTTTCATAAAGCTGCTAAGGAGCCTAATTCCTTCCTGCATATTTTCCTGTGGATAGTGCAACAATAGCTTGGTGGTAGAAACTGTTATAAATGTATGCCTGTGGGCAAACTCCATTAGCATTTGACAAGTAGGAAGGACTTAGCACAAGCTATTTAATATGTGAAGAGAAGAAATCCCAGAATCATCTCAGTGCTAGAAATCTACACCTCCTTTTTTTTCCATCAGAGTTCCAGCCATCTTTGATTTTTGGTTCTTGTGCATCACTTCAATTTTTGGAACATGTGCATGCATTTCCTGGTTTACTCTAAGTAGTGGAAACTTAAAGGGAGAAATCGTAAACCTTACTTACCCCGACCTTTTGGGGTGACCTAAGAGGTTCTTTCTTGACAAGTTTAAGATAGAAAACTGCTGGAAGGATGAAGATCAGCATAGTGGCAGAAGAAGCCCCTGAGGAGAGACATGGGACGAGTCAGTCTTACTCAACAGGCAGAGACGTAAGGGCATATACTCAAAAGAAACCAAGTCTAAAACTACCCTTAGCAAAGCACAAAGCACAAAGCACAAAAAGCTCATGGTTTGTTGTTCAGTTACTTAGTCATGTCCACCTCTTTGTGACCTCAGGGACTGCAGCATGCCAGGCTTCCCTGTCCTTCACTATCTCCAGGAGTTTACTCAAACTCACGTCCATTGAATTATGCCATCCAACCATCTCATCCTCTGTCGCCCCCTTCTGCCCTCAATCTTTCCCAGCATCAGGGTCTTTTCCAATGAGTTGGCTCTTCGCATCAGGTGGGCAAAGTACTAGCCCGTGGATGTTTATTCAAAACAAAATATATTTATAAATAAAATTAAAATGCACCGAACATCATCGCTGCCTAGTAAATATACATCACACATGATAAACAACAAAAAGGCTGAGTGTTATAGATTTATAGGAAATTAGTAATCTAAACACATACTAAGGAAGCTGAACTCCTCACACACCCTTCGGATCCACTTCTAACTTTTCAAGTTGCTTACACCTGTGTTTTTAAAGTTTTATATTGTACTTAAAATGTGAGTAAACCCTCAAATCAGCAGAATGGAAAATTAAACACATTAATGGGTCACCCAGTTAAGAGAAATAATATGCTCTACAAAGTCAATCTCCTCTTTCTCCAAAGACATTCTTTAATGCTCAGCTGATACTCGCAGATCATTTAAGTAGAATCTACCTTCTTTCCTCCTTTTTTTTTTTTCTTGATGCAGAATTAAGACCTCAGTCCAAATCCTGTGTTCACTCCAACATATGATTTGACTTCTATAGGGCTAAGTTGCATTGTTTGTCGGAAAAGGCAACTAGATTAGATGACCTATAAGGTAGGTTTTAGCACCAACATTTTCTGGTCCTGTCCATAAAGTCCAGTGTCACCTGGGAGGAAGGGATGGTGACCAACTGGAGCCCAATTGGGCTACTAGGAATTCTGGGAGCTTGAGATGGACTAGGATCCCTGACCTCTCATCACTGGCTCCCTGCTCTCCATTTATGGACAGCTCGAGTTGACTAAATAAAAGCCTTTTGGAAACTTACCTATGAATCCAAAGATGTATTTTATAGTTGGCACAAGGATGACCAAAACATTATTAAGAGCAATAATTATGGCTGCAATCAGGAAATGCCTTATCCAGCTGAATGGTCTTTTGGGAAATAACAGTGTGGTCACTGATGTGCGAATCTGCAATAGGAAAGTTCAAAGGCAAGGTCAGTGCTTTGTGTTATTTTTTTATTGAAAATTCTTTTACAGTATTATGTTAGTTTCAAGTACACAGCAAACTAATTCAATTATACATAATATTATACATATTTATACATGTACATGTATATTATATATATTTATACATATATTATAAATATTCAATTATACATATAATTATACATATTTATGTATGACTATATATATTCTCTTTCAGGTTCTTTTCCATTACAGATTATTACAGTATATTGACTGTAGTTTCCTCTGCTACACCGTAGGTCCTTGTTAGTTATCTATTTTATATACCGTAGTGTGTATATGTTAATCCCAAACACCTAATGTATTTCCCCTCCCACTCCTCCTATCCCCTTTGGGTCAATGCTTTGTTTTCATCTACTTTTTCAAATATTCTCATCCCTCTAAAGCATTTTCTTTGTTTTTCTTTTCCCCCACAAAAGATCTTGATGCTGATATTTTTCCAAAAACATAAAAAATTGTGGTAAAGTACAGATAACATAAAATGTATCATCTTAACCATTTTTAAGTCTCCAGTTCAGTGGTATTAGATACATTCATATTGTTGTGTAAGTTTGATGCTGATTTTTTATGTTTGGGAGGGAGTCACTTTTCCTTGGCAATCTATCTTGTGCTTACTTTCTCAGTTTTCAGAATTTTTTTCTTGAAAACAATCTCAGTCAGAAAGATATAAAAGAACAGATAAGATATATAATTCAGAGACACAGAAAAACCCCTGTTGATTTCTAATTATGTCTCATCAGCCAGGATTAAGTATGAAGGGCAAGCACTGAATTTATTTGCATATGATTGTGAGCAGAACATTTACCAATCTGGCATCTCTTAGATTCACACTGTATTTAACATTTTTACCACCTGGTATTTTAAGAAACATGATACTTTTCGTGTTTACTTCTTTCTTTTTCCCCCCATCACCTCCCTGGCTCCCAGTATAGATTATAAATGCACACAAGGCAAAGAACAAGACCTAACAATCTTAACATTCCTCAGAGTTTCTATCTTAGTGTCTCACATGCAGAAGGCACCAATAAATGTCGATGAATTGAACAGAACAAATCCTTCCCCTCCCTTCAGGATTCTTATGAGATTTCAGTCCTATTGCAGCAGCTGAAATAAGTAGGTGAAGGGTCAGGTAGGCTCCAATTGTAGCATCTGCTCAAGTTACCCTGATGTAACCGGAGGAAAAGATCCTTGTGGGTAGAGGGAGGGAGAGCCTTTTATGTTTGTACAGCTTCACAAAGTTGAAAATATTCTTATCTTTGGAATCTTTTAGAAGACACTTTTGAACTTAGTGGAATTAGTTTATTGGCTTTTCAATAAATGAGCACTTCAGTTAAGCTAGGACTTCTTATTTTTAGAAATGTGGAATTGATTTGCACCTTAAACTTTTGCTCCTGAAGTCTCTTAATAGTGGAAAGATTGGAATTCACTGAAAAGAAAGAAAAGTAAAATATATTTTGAAAAACACATACAAATAACAAAAACTTTGAGTGGAATTGCCTCAGTGTCTAATGTAACATTCTTTTCATGCCAGTCCACCAAAAATTAAAGCCATCTGTTTAGGTTTAAAAGGTAGTTTCATTTCCAGAATGGCAAATCTGTATAGTCTCTGGAAACCGTTTAAGAGTGAGTTTGTAATGGATTTTAAAAATTGGATGAGTGAAAATTACACAACTCTGAAAAGTAGACGAGGAAAACAAAAGGTTTGACTTTGTTTTCCCCAATAGTTTATTAATTCTACATTATGTCTGACAATTAGTGCTTATTCAATGCTGTCCAAACTTAACATGCTTAAAATAAGCTTTCTGTGGTTTTAAGGATTTGTCTGAAAGTGATAAAGTTATAGCATAAACAAGTAGAATACAGGTTATTTTCAAGCAGGGGGTCACATGTTTATGCTTTTTAGTCCTTTATTGTAATAATACCTTTAATTGTATAAGCTGAGTTAGAGGCAAGCCTATATGTACTGGGTGTCTGAATGTAAATAAATACAGTTTCCTAAGATCTCATGGCTCTCAAAAACATTACAATTTGGCTTAATGATGTAAGAGTACAGAAAGTTTACAGGAATAATGGTTGAAGTAAATGGTGAAAGCTTGTGCTTCAGAATGAACAAGGAATAACAAAATCTCAGACAGAACTGAAGGCGTATAGAGTTGCCCATGTATTCCTAAAATGAGCGATAGGGCAAAGAGGGAGATGGGAGATGGGAGATGGGAGATGGTGGAAAAAAACAGAATGAAACTTGCTAGTCATTACACATAAAAACACTGCCTTGTGGAGTGAGCCTGGGATCTCGAGGTCCCCAGCAGCTCTATTTACCTATGTCAGGACAGAGGTGACTCTGGTTTATTACTGACTTATCTCCGTGTCCTTTTCTCTACTAACACAAACTGATAAGAACCTGGAAATGTGGGTCAGATACTGTGGGGAGGAAAGTTCCCCAAAGTGATTCCAGACAAGTTCCATGCAGCTCTAGAGAAAACATGTTATTTCCAGATTTAATGTTCCAAACAGGAGCCTAATAGGAGGTATTGTGTTCTAATATGGGGGCCCAATGGAAAAGTCAGAAGTGTGGAGGCCAATTGGAAAGCAGGACCCTTTGTTCTCAACTCTAAAAAAAAAAAATCCATTCTATTGCTTAGAAGTGAACCATACTTCACTTTGCAGGATTGTGTAGGACAAAGAGTGTAGGAAATACCAATGGTCACTGTGCTATTCCAGACATAGAAACATCTGCCATATTTCTATGCCTACATCCATATTCACTTCAAAACAGGAAATCTGAAGGCAACATAAGTGAAAAGAATGGTTTTACTAAAATAAAATGAAATGGAAGTAGCTGGAGGATCCGAGACATGATCTCTCTTTTTTCTTAAAGAGAAAAAGGTGCAGTGAGTAGAATTTGAGTCTTTGTGTTTTTTCTGTTTTTCATGAAAATGTGTGCATTTTCTGCATAAAGAGAAGCACAAGCTGAAAATGTCAATTCCATAATAGACACCCCAGCCCCATATCACCTTCTCCAGCTAAGAAAGAAAAAATGTTGAGCAGCTTGTAGAAAAACTAGCCTTAATTCTCTTTATTTGTTCAATAAATACTTTGTGCCTTTTCTAAGGAGGAAAATGCTGTCTGGAAAAAAGAAAGATAATAAACGGAGAGATAAAAGGAAAACCCAACCACCACTGGCAGCAAAACCTTTGTTATCTCTTCCTGGGCTCCTAAGAAAAATGACCAATATATTTGTTGAAAAATGGAGAATACCAAAAATACCTGAAACTGATAGATTTTAATCCAGATTAAACCGAATCCAATTTAGGTTTTGCTTGTTTTATTATTTATGTGTGGGGATATCAAAACAAAGTAAATAAATGTATTGGTCAAGACTTTCTTAATTCAAAGAAACTCATCAGGAGAACCATGCTATTTGACTCAGCATGCGACACATGGAAAATTTTGGTTAGAAATTGGAAGAAACAAAGAAATGCAACACAACCAATTTCTACCATTTTGGGAGAGAAGTGACTAAAATGCAGCCTGAATGTACTTAACTGGGACAAGGAGGCCAAACCCATTTTTATGTCATCCATCAAAACATGGAGGCTTGGTTCAGGTAGCCGAGATCCTCACTCAAACTGAAGCTCATGGCAGATGTTGGCAAGGGGAAGAGTCTATGTCTTTTTTGCTAGACAAGGCAGTTCATACAATTTAAGAGAAGGCAAGTTTCATCTGGAGATCGTCTTCCTTAGCAAACATGGTTGAGCTCATCCTATGCTGGTCACTGTGCACACCCCTAACCTCTAGGGGAAAATGTGGACAGTTATATAGACCCTCTCAATGTAACACTGTAAGGGTGAGGCGGATTTACAAACAAAATGTTTCATAACTGCTAATGTTGAATGAAAATACATATTGAAGGATAGCAGTTAGTTATGCTTTCTGAAATTTGGTTCTAATGGTCAATTTTGGTTTTAATGGGCATTGGATGGGAAATGCTTCTACACCACTACGGGAGATACATCTAAAGGGAAATGTGTTGCCATTCTTGATGGTCGGATTTATGCCAACGCCTTATCTGTTATACAGGGGAAGAATTTCTATGGTCAATCTGGATTGTTAATGTCAAAGTGAAATGATCATCACCAAATGAAATGCTAACTTCTACTTCCCATGATTATGACTACAGCCATCAGTGTCATCCGTGAGCAATGCATTAGCTCAAATGTTACCAGCTAGCTGGGTAACACAACCAAGTCCATTAATCTCCCGAGACCTCGGCTTGAAAGCACCTCATTTAGGGCTTATGAATAAAAAATAAAAAACAATGCAGAAGCACATAACAGATTTCTTTTATAAAATGCTTTGATTCAACAATGATATGAGTGCCCACTGTGTGCCAGAATTTAATCAGTAATATCTTTACACACAAAAAGAAGGGTTCCAGATATTCTTTTCTTGGTGATGCTGTTTGCTTGGAAGTTTTACCCTATGGTACAGTTTCTGTCTACAGCTGTTTTCTGCCTTATACCTACAATGGAGCTGACTTTAGGCTAAAGCTGTGTGCATGACATTTGAAATACTTTCAGATAAATGAGAGACAAGACATTATTTAAAAGTAAACTCTTAGCTGCTGTTGTAATAAAGATCTGATTCATGCGCTCATGAAAAAGGAATGTGCCAACAAATATTTCAGCATACAAGCTGCATTTAAAGTGACCACAGTGTCATTATATGACTAGCCCTCATCTGTTTGGCCCTGTATGGAACATTCTGTACAGGACAGTGCTGACTACTGTGCTGCTAATTTTTCCCCTAAAACGAATGGTAAATTCAGTGTTTATGAAAGGAAGGAGAGTTGGCAGGAAAGTGCAGACTTGTGTTTCTCCATAGGTAGTGGTTTTAACTTGTAACTCAAGTCTCCACAACCAGCCCTGCTCTATGATCCCATAACAACTGACCCCAGCGGTAAATGCCATGAAGGGACTGTCCCAGTACCAGTTCGACAAGAAGGTATGTGTCAGTCTTAGAAGCAGTAGAAGAGATATATGATGGATAATATGACTATTTTTTTTTAAAGGAAATTTGGTTGTAGTGTGTCATTTACTTAACATGAATCTCCTTCTCATTCACCTTTAAGAATCAGATTAAATAGGATGACTTTTGAATGTTAAGGCAGCATAATAGCACTAGGAGGTAAAAAATTGAAATACCTTCAGAACTGTGGTAAAAATTCAATATAATCTGAAAGTGAATGTGGTTTTGGCTTTCCAACTTCAAAAGTTGTATGAATTATTACTCATTCCTACTAATCTATAAGAGAGAAGCTCAAGATCTGCTTTTTTAAATTTTAGGTTAAAAACAAATTTCAATCTCAATAAAACCATAAAACAAATAAATACATAGAAACAAATTTGGTGATTTTTTTTCCCTACATTTGAAAAGTACTTAGCATTTAAAAATTCTCGCTCTACGGAATTCCCTGGTAGTCCAATGATTAGGTCTCTGTGCTTTCACTGCCAGAGATATGGGCTTGATTCCTGGTCGATGAACTAAAATCTGGCTAGCTGGATGACTTGGCCAAATTTTTTTTTTAACTTTTAATAAGTAAATAAATAATTAAAAATACTTGCTGTATCTACATATTACATAGTCAGTAGGTTCAAAATGCTATATAAAATATAACGTTCTCAGGAATTCATTTTAATTAAATCAACATCAAGTCAGAGCATATGTACTAATCTATGTGATCAAGCAGGATTCCTTTATCAAAGCCAGGTACTTACAGGGAACAGCACTATGGGCACGGTTAGTGTTACTGCCACAAGGACAGCCAGGCGTACCATGAGGAGAGGGGTATCAAATGTGTACACTTTGCTGTAAGCATGAAGCAACTCATCTTCAACTTCTCCTGCAAAGAGGAAGAGGAGAATGAGTCCACTGGTGTAGTCAAGTCGGCACTGCTCACCTATGACAACGTTTTATAGGAAGAACACAGTATAGTAGGAAGAACCCAGATCTGAGAATCCAGATACCTCTGCTTTTATCCTGTCTCAACTTATTAGTTGTGTGTGTGTGTGTGTGTGTGTGTGTTCGCTAAGTCACTTCCGTCGTGTCCAACTCTGCAATCCTATGGACTGTAGCCCACCAGGCTCCTCAGTCCTTCGGATTCTCCAGGCAAGAATACTGGAGTGGGTTGCCATGGCCTTCTTCAGGGGATCTTCCCGACACAGGGATCGAAACTGCCTCTGTTGCGTCTCCAGCACTGCAGGTGGATTCTTTATTGCTGAGCCACCTGTGTGACCTTTGTTCAAATGAACAAAGGGTCCTGAAGCTTGTAAAGTTGCAGGATTTAATATAAAATTGTTAAGGCTCTTCTCTGGGTCACTGACATTGTGATAAATCTCTCTGCTTTACAGAAGCATCACAAAACAGGACAGGCTGAGGTCCTCTGGTTGAAAGGGATGAAACAACTAAGCTTTATCATTCTGTCCCTGACATCTTGCCATCTCCTTTCTCTCCCACCTACCTAGTGAGCCCTGATGCAGCTTCTCCAAACCCAGTATGGAAGCCCTAGGACAAATGATCTCTAATACTTTTTCAAGCTCAACAGTTATGACCCCTTCATGACTCTGATAGACATATTCTTGGACTTTGTCAAGTTTTTGTTTGTCTCACTGAGTTGAGACTCATTAGACTAAGTAGCTGCAAGGAAATCAAACCAGTCAATCCTAAAGGAAATCAGTCCTGAGTAGTCATTGGAAGGACTGATGCTGAGGCTGAAACTCCAATACTTTGGCCACCAGATGCAAAGAACTGACTCATTGGAAAAGACCCTGATGTTGGGAATGAGTGAAGGCAGGAGGAGAAAGGGACAACAGAGGATGAGATGGCTGGATGGCATCACCGACTCGATGGACATGAGTTTGAGCAAGCTCTGGTAGTTGGTGATAGAGAGGGAAGCCTGGTGTGCTGCAGTCCATGGGGTCACAAAGAGTCGGACACCACTGAGTGACTGAACTGAACTGAGACTAAGTAACAATGCAAAGATGAAGTAGTATGATTGCTATAGAGTCTTCAATGAAGACTGCCCTAAGATTAAGATGCTGCCCTCCTGGAAAACACATTTCATTCAGAATTCCAGGCACACATGATAAGGAAATACTTACAGAATCAGATGTACTCTGATTTTCCCACTCCTTCCCTCAAATCAAAGGAAGCTAGAAATACTATCAATGACATTGTCCTGACTTCCATTAATTTATAACCAGCAGAGTTTATGCCCAATCTAAACCAGAGCTTGGTTAAAAACCAAATATTAGTCAAAAAGAAAAAAACCCAAGCAAATGGTGCCCTCTCCAGCCTCTTCCTCCCCAACTTGTCTTGCAATCAATTTAATTTGCTGAGTCAGTCAGAAAAAAATACAAAACATTAGAGAGTATTATTTTAAAAATATGTGTAAGTTGATAACATTGATTAATATTAATGTTTGATTCCCTGAAACTCATCTATAGGGCCATACTTCAGGGAAGAGAAGAACAATCCTGATCCCTTTGTATCCACAGAGCAAATATTTTCAGCATAATCTAATGTGACCAGAGTCACTTTGTTTTTTGATAATATGTCCCCAGATTGAAAGGAATTCTGTCAAGTCCTCTTCACTTAGAAACCAGTCACTATAATAGAATAGAATGAAATTAGCCAGAAAATTTGTCTAATGCTCCAGGCCTCCAGATTTGACTTGACTGGTAAACAAGAAGCAGGTTCCAACTCAAGGACTTTGTACTTTTTCTGCTATTTGTTTGTTAATTAGTTATTCTACCAAAACAGCTTTACAACATACAGCTGAAATATCCTTTATCCCTTAAGAAAAGGAATTATGATTGAGAGATTTTTTTTATAAAATATGAGGGAATTCACAAATTATTACTGTTATTAAACTGTTAGGTAGCCTAATTCAATTTTTCTTAAGCCATTTTCTTAGATCAAATGAGGAGGCTAAAATAGCATGCTAATTGAGTATGTGTATCTATAGATCATGCTGTTTATTGAGAGTAATTAAAAGAATTATACCTACCAGGTTAATGATCTGTCCAACTAGGATTTGCACAAAGAGAATGATTTTGACAGAGTGACCTACCATAAAAGGTTAGGTAACCAAAGAGGGCAGCAAGCAGATACATGACGAGCATCCCAGTGATGGAGACATTCGACACCGTTTGCATCTTCTTCCGGGACCGACTAAAAAAGATAAAGGACATTGAGTTTTGATTTTCTGAACTGATGAAAATACTACATTTTTGCAATTTAAAAACTAAGAAAATAATATATGTCTGTGTTGCTTATTATAAAATCACATTTTTAGTGCAAAAACATCACTTATTTAAATTTGCCTTCGAGAATTGTGTCGGATTTACTTCCATTTTTCTTAAATGCTACTTCTTCAGTCTTACAAATAACTATTTTCCTAGAAAAGGATCAGCTTATTTTATGTTGATAAGTATGCTTGTCTATTGCACGTTTGAGAGTGTAATTGACACAAAGGTCAAACTGGCTTCTAATGTAGAAAGCCTTCATACTTCACAGTGAGATAGATTTGAGGACAAGAATCCACTAGAATCAACAAAACAATCCTTCTAGGAGTCCAGACTACCTGAAAGCTGGGTATTTTTACCTGGGCAGCTTCTGGAAACCATTCTGGAGGCACCTGGCTGCTTAAACCATCATCAGGTCTCTAGGGTAATAGCTATCACCTCTCTGTCTTTCAGCTAAGATCAAGTGTAGATGAACTGCTACATAGGACTTTCCAAGTAAATCAAATTGAAGTGCTCTAAAAGTTTTTCAAGAAGTAAATCTGAATATATGGGGCAAGTTATTGTTGTTTAGTGAGAACTGAGTATTGAAGTCTCAGTAAAGAAGATGAGAATTATTATATGACACCCTCCCCTCGGGGTAAAAGAAGAAGCTGCTTAGCCAGGCCACCCTAATCATAATTTTTGGTCTGCATGGGTGTGGGTCATTTCCAGCTCAGGTGACATTTTCTTCCCACCAATTTCAAATTCAAATTCCCCATGCCTGCCAAAATCTTTGCAGACATGGGCTCCTCCTCCCCCTGAGCCCCTCACCTGGATCATTAGGATGAAGGAGTAGGAGAAAAGAAAGTAGTGAAGGGGCTGATTCACACCTTTGTGGTTAAAGCACGTTACTGATGAGTGGTTACAGCATAAACTTTCTGTAAAGACAAAGCTGTAAACTATGCTTCTGTATAAAGCACCTTTGAACATATGAGCACATTTTCAAAGCAAGTTTAAACGTTAAAATGATGGCTGCCTTACTCTTTAAGTTCACTGTAGATAGGAAGGACCTCAGGGTGGCATACAAAAGCAAATGCTAGGATGGGAATTGCATAGGCCGTCTGAAAAACAAAGATAACACCGCATATTTAACATTCCAACACAGAGGGCTACCTCAGGCCATCTCAGCTTCTGAAATAAAAACTCAGAGACTCCATTGCTAGGCTCTTAGAGGCCTCTGGTTCTCACATACCCTGGAGTTGAAGACAAAGTATTTGGGCTGACACTTGTCATCACTGTGTGCTTCAAACTCCACTCCACTGCCATGAAGAGAGCCCTTGGCCTGGTTCTCATCAAGTCCTGCAGCATTCTGGTGGGTGTAATCCATCATGAAGTTCACACCACTATTCTCAGAGTTGTTGAGTAACAACACCACATGCATTGGAACTGTATTGTTGAATGTCAGATTCCCAACACTGTGATCCAGAATAGGCAGAGGACAGGGTATTTGGAATTTCTTGTAAATCACCTAAACCAGATCATTAACAACAATACCAACAGAGTCAGCCTTTTGAGGAAAACAATGAAACAAAAATCCATATGGTTGGTTTATGGGGTAGACATGTGGGAAGTCTGCTGAAGATTCCTCTTAGACTAATGGATGATGGAGACTCCCTATAGCTTCTGTTCAAGGGAAGGAGCTGGAGCTATGGTTGGAGTTGGAGCTATGGTTTGCAACAAGACAGTATTTTGTGTGAATCTATCCTAAGCTTCATGCATACTCTTCCATGAGAAAAATGATCATTTTCTTGATGCATTTCATCTCTTTCATTTCTTCAAACTAATGAAAATAGTCATCAGAAACTCTTCCTTCCTCCTTTGCCTCTTTGGAGAAATGCTATATAAATGTCGGTGTTCATGATATTAGCTGAAATTCCTCCTTTCAGAGGGGAGTGGGATAGGGCGGGAAAGGATTTCTTTCTTTAATTCCCCTGTGGTCACCTTCTCTTCATGGGTAGAATGAGTAAGAGAAAATGGCTGATTCATGCAAATGTGGATAATTCTAGAGTCTATTCATTTATTTTCTGGGTCTCTTCACTTCTTCTTCCTCCACCTTTTTAAACACTGAGTTATTGTCACATTCCTGCTGAAGTGTTCCTTTTGTCCAACTATAACATCTAGTGTGCCTAGAACATACTATTAGCAATGGTCTTGACGTTCTAACTAACCATATTTAAACTCATGACTATTCTTCTCTCATTCCAAATGACAATACAAGAAAAGTGCTTGTGATGCAAGAACTATTTCATGCTAATGATGTGCTTGAACAAAAATTAGGACACCATTTCAGGCACTGAAAGCATCACATGCCTACCAAGTTACAAGGATCATGTCAAAAATCACTTACCACACTGACAAAAAACACCATGCAGGTAAGAGAAAATCCGCTGGTATAACCAAGGTAACCTAGGAGGTAGGAAATTCCAGAAGGTGAATATGGCATCCACAATCAGCTTACCTCTTAGAATATGAAATGAAAATCAAAATGGAAAATAACTTTACCTAAATTTTTAAGAAGAGAAAGTGGAAGAATTATTCCAACAGACACAAATATGACGAGGTAGTTGCCGTTGAGATACCATTCTCTAGAAAAGAAAGACCAGAATATTAGGATCAGAAAAGACAAAGTAGAATGAGTCTATTGATGTTACAGAGAAAACAGAAGACATACCCAGTATTTTCTTCAAGTCCCATGAATGCTCTGATTACTTCAGGTAGTTCATATTTAATGATAAAGAGGTAGCTTGACATGGCTAAAATGGAAAACGTGACAGCTTAGTGGTGTTTATGGCACCAACGTCACAGGCAAGTTGTGAGAAGTCCAGGCATTGGGGACATCCCAACTTCTCAGTAATTCCCAAACCGAAAGAAAAGCCACCCCCTGTGTATTCTGTATGCCTTCCAAGTTCTTCTCATAAATGGATATTGGGCCCTTTAGCTCTTCCCAATGGACGTTTGCTGACAGTATCAATGCTGATTCTGTGTTAAATCCAGCTCTGAGGTTTTCAGTGAAGCTGCAGTTTTGAAGCTTTCCTGTTAGTAGTCATCATGGCCTTACTTGTGTGCCTGTTTGTATCTAAAACTCAGGCAGAGGTTTGACAACCAAAGGTGTGAACCACAAGAGAGGGGGTAGAGTTGCAAGGTGGAGTTGGGTAGAGTACATGTCACTCTGCCCTCCATAGGTGGACACCAGTTTAGTCCTCTGTGATCTCCATGAGGGGTACACAAAATCTCAGACTGCTGATTCTCCAAATTGGAGTCATACTGGATTGATAAAGAAGAAAAGTACAAGAGAGGATAGCTTCTCTAACCTTTATCAAAGAAGTGTTTTTCTATATCCTTTGTCCAACTAAGAAATCATAACAAAGTGGCAAAATTTCTTGAGCATCTCTACAAGTGATGCACGTGTGATCATGTACTCTTCTGAAAATTTGACCTATAAAAATGTGCAAACCCTCTCTCTGGATAAACATTTATATAGACATGCGCAATAACATATAATTTGGGGGATTTATGCAACATCCCTTTCCAAAGTCCATCCACTCAGTGAAGAATAATACTAATTTGCTATTTCACACACGGTCAAAAGGCTCAACTGAAAGTAACACCGACAAGTTTCACACTGCAAGGTTTAAGTGTGTGCTACATCCTTCTAGTGAATTTTTGCTAACAGACATTTCAAGCAGCGATCCAAGTTGCAAATTGAACTATTAATAGTTTAAAATATTTCCTTAACCTCAAATAAAAGTAATAATAGTGATAACCATTCTCCACATGGTTTTGTTTTGCACGTGGTCAGCTGAAAAGCCATATGAAAGAACAAGATGCATCTTATCATCTTCATTCCACAGCGGAGGATATAATGATTATGAGAGCTTAAATGACATGTCCAACATCACACAGCTTGAAAAATGACAGACCACATCCAAAATATAAGCTCCCTAATTTCAGGCCAGTGTTTCTCCTCTATTGTGAAATGAAATGATTTTTACAATACCTGATGTGTCTTCTGTAAACATGACTTGGTTAATCTTTACAAAGACCTTGGCTAAAGCTAAATCTTACGGAGGGTAAACAGAGGAGATATTTCTGATTAACTAGTTCAGTGAGGTACCATTCAATTTTAGAGCTGTTAATTGCTGACTTTCAGTGATGTCACCACTGTTAATGTGTTTGGTATTCAAAAATTCAGAATGATCCAGACCTGTCTGGATAATATCAACATTATTCTGCTGATGTTGAAACATCCATGGTCAGTGTTAATTTTTCAGGGTATTGAGAGACTTACACGTTCTAAATGTGGAATTGCTAAATACAGAAATGCAAGTGATTTCTTTTAGGCCACAATAACCATTAATCACATAGAGTAACCAAAGTGAGAAATTTTCAGGAATGGTGTATGAAATTTCATCTTACTCCCTTAAAGCCACACTGTGTGTGTGTGTGGTGGGGCTTGATTGAGAGACCATGTTATAGGTTATTCCATTGTTTAGAAGCATAATAGTAGCTATCCTTGGAACAATAGACAATGCTGTTGCCACTCAGCCTACTGGTATCAGGGCTGAGTATGTGTATGTCCAGTTAGTTCTGTGGGCCAAATAAGTATATTAGATCACTTGCAAAGGACTCCTATGAAATCCTTAAATTTAAATCTCCTACTATGAAATGCTTGATATTTAAATCTTCATTGTACCTGTTCAGTCCAACTCTTTGCAACCCAATGGACTGCAGCACACCAAGCTTCCCTATCCTTCACTATCTACCAAAGTTTGCTCACACTCATGTCCATTGAGTCAATGATGCCATCCAATCATCTCATCCTCTGTTGCCCCCTTCTTCTCCTGCCCTCAATCTTTCCCAGCATCAGGATGTTTACCAATGAGTCACATCAGGTAGCCAAAGTATTGGACCTTCAGCTTTAGCATCAGTTTTTCCAATGAATATTCAGGGTTGATTTCCTTTAGGATTGACTTATTAAATCTTAATAAGGCTGAAAATTTGAACCAAATGTAAAGCAATTTATTTGGTGGAAGCTGGGCAACTTATATGCTTGGGGCTCAATGCCAGTAAAAAGAATGAAACAATTACTGCCAAATTCTACCTGGGATTGTACTCTTACTACATAAAAATATGACAGACATAAATACAAATCATTATGATATGACTGGATTTTATTTATCTTTTTACTAACTATCCATTAGTAGGAGCAATTATAGTTAGATAAAGGTTTTTAAAGAAATTGCTGCATTTTAGAAATCCCAGATAATTCCAATGATTTTATTAATCAGAAAGAATGGCCTCCTTGCAAGATCTCTATACAAGTTCATCTATTGCAGCATTGTTTGCAATAGTGAAAAACTGGAAACATTCCAAAACCATTCATGAAGTGATTCAGTAAATCAATTACTGTGCATTTGTACAATGGAAAATTCAAAAGCCATTATAAAGAGTAATATGCAAAAACATTCAAGGCATATTATTAAATAAAAAGCAAGCTGTAAATCAGTATTATAAGATGATCCTATTTTAACAATAATACTATATTTGTTAAATTTGACAGAGAGGAAAACCTGAAGTGGTTTTTTCTAAGGCTGATTTACATAAACATTTCTTTGTAATCTGTATATTTATGTAATGTTTTAGTTTTTCATAATTAGCATGTATTTGTGTTATAATTATAAAAATCCCATGTAAGGACAACCAGAAAACTGGGGAGGAATTATGCACTGAACCCGTTTTATTATGACCTTGTGAGAATGAACTACTACTCTCATTTACATAGATGGAAAAAATGGACGCAGATGTGTAAAGTGACTTTCCCAAGGTCATAGATAGGGACAGAAACAAACTCAAATTCAGGTGCGTCAAGCTCCAAAAGTCTGTTCTCTACTCAAAGATTTAAAAACCTCTTGAGATGGTTAGATAGCATCACCAGCTCAATGGACATGAGTTTCAGCAAACTCTGGGAGATAATGAAGGACAGGGAAGCCTGGCATGCTGCAGTCTATGGGATCAAAAAGAGTTGGACACAACTGAGCAACTGAACAGCAAAAACATACCAGTTCTATACAAACAAGGTTAAAGGAGCCCAGAGATGCCAGTACCTAATAGCTTAGAGAATGATAGATCATGGGAACAACCAAAGAGGGAGAACCAGAGAATGAGTGTGTGGTAGGGCTGGAGGATGGTAAAAGTAGGGGAGCTGAATGTAGTTAGTTATGACACAGAACACATAAGGAACAGACGATAGATGGGTAGGGAGAGAGAGAGAGACAGATCGATAGGGGGTTTTTCAGGAAAGGTAGACAAAGAAAGATGGTTAAGACCTTCATATGTCAGACTAAAGAGTTTAAATTTTATCTTGAAGATAATGAAGGCATGCTGAAGAATTTTATGCATGTGAGAAGGCAGGGTAGATCTGGATTTGAGAAAGTTAATTTGGAGGATGAATTACAAATGGAAGAGGGGAAGCTCAAGACAGAAAGATCAGTTAGATGTCTACTGCAACAATCTGTGGTGTGGTGATGAGACTAAAAGGAGAAAGATTAAAAAGATAAACAAGAGAAAGAATGGTTCAGTTCAGTTCAGTTCAGTTGCTCAGTCATGTCCAACTTTTTGTGACCCCATGGACTGCAGCACACCAGGCCTCCCTGTCCATCACCAACTCCTGGAGCTTACTCAAACTCATGTCCATTGAGTCGGTGATGCCATCCATCTCATCCTCTGTCGTACCCTTCTCCTCCTGCCTTCAATCTTTCCCAGCATCAGGGTTTTTTCAAACGAGTCAGCTCTTCGCATCAGGTGGCAAAAGTATTGAAGTTTCAGCTTCAACATCAGTCTTTCCAATGAATATTCAGGACTGATTTCCTTCAGGATTGACTGGTTGGATCTCCTTGCAGTCCAAGGGACTCTCAAGAGTCTTCTCCAACACCACACTTTAAAAGCATCAATTCTTCGGTGCTCAGATTTCTTTATAGTCCAACTCTCACATCCATACATAATTACTGAAAAAAACATAGCTTTGACTAGATGGCTCTTTGTTGTCAAAGTAATGCCTCTGCTTTTTAATATGCTGTCTAGGTTGGTCATAGCTTTTCTTTCATGAAGCAAGCGTCTTTTAATTTCATGGCTGCAATCACCATCTTCAGTGATTTTGGAGCACCCCCAAAAAAGTCTTTCACTGTTTCCACTGTTTCCCCATCTATTTCCCATGAAGTGATGGGACCAGATGCCATGATCTTAGTTTTCTGAATGTTGAGCTTTAAGCCAACTTTTTCACTCTCCTCTTTCACTTTCATCAAGAGGCTCTTTAGTTCTTCTTCACTTTCTGCCGTAAGTGTGGTGTCATCTGCATATCTGAGGTTATTGATATTCTTCCCAGCCATCTTGATTCCAGCTTGTGCTTCTTCCAGCCCAGCATTTCTCATGATGTATTCTGCATATAAGTTAAATAAGCAGGGTGACAATATACAGCCTTGACATACTCCTTTCCTGATTTGGAACCAGTCTGTTGTTCCATGTCTAGTTCTAACTGTTGCTTCCTGACCTGCATACAGATTTCTCAGGAGGCAGGTAAGGTGGTCTGGTATTCCCATCTCTTTCAGAATTTTCCACAGTTTGTTGTGATCAACACAGTCAAAGGGTTTGGCATAGTCAATAAAGCAGAAATAGATGTTTTTCTGAAACTCTCTTGCTTTTTCAATGATCCAATGGATGTTGGCAATTTGATCTCTGGTTCCTCTGCCTTTTCTAAATCCAGTTTCAGCATCTGGAAGTTCACGATTCACATACTTTTGAAGCCTGACTTGGAGAATTTTGAGCATTACTTTGCTAGCATGTGAGATGAGTGCAATTGTGTGGTAGTTGGAACATTCTTTGGCATTGCCTTTCTTTGGGATTGGAATGAAAACTGACTTTCTCCAGTCTTGTGGCCACTGCTGAGTTTTCCAAATTCACTGGCATATTGAGTGCAGCACTTTCACAGCATCTTCTTTTAGGGTTTGAAATAGCTCAACTGGAATTCCATCACCTCCACTAACTTCATAGTGATGCTTCCTAAGGTCCACTTGACTTTGCATTCCAGGATGTTTGGCTCACATCATCATGATTATCTGGGTCATGAAGATCTTTTCTGTACAGTTCTTCTGTGTATTCTTGCCACCTCTTCTTAATATCTTCTGCTTTTGTTAGGTCCATACCATTTGTGATCATTATTGTGCCCATCTTTGCATGAAATGTTCCCTTGATATCTCTAATTTTCTTGATGAGAACTGTAGTCTTTCCCATTTTATTGTTTTCCTCTATTTCTTTGCACTGATCACTGAGGAAGGCTTTCTTATCTCTCCGTGCTATTCTTTGGAACTTTTCATTCACATGGGTATATTTTTCCTTTTCTCCTATGCCTTTCACTTCTCTTTTTTTCTTAAGAGCTGGTATTTAATTGAATGGTCAGGGTTAGGGAGAGAGGGAAAGGTTTAGGCTGATCCCCAGATTTCTGGCTTAAGAAACTGGATGCTGCTGGTATTGTCTGTTCATGAAGATGAGAGAACAGAAGGATGGAATAACCGATTTGGGGACTGGGTAGGAGGTGGGGAAATAAGTGCCACTATGTGATGATATAGTCTGGATCATACCAGAGGACATAGTCACAGGACATCAGAAATATGTATTAAAATGTCTTTAGAAGGTCAAAGACATGACAGGACCAGTGAAGTTGGTGGGAAAGTATAACCTGGAACACACTTAAAAAATATATACTTCTAAACTCTCTCTGGAAATGATCATTTGCTAAGAATTATAGGAATCTGTTTTACAACGCTTTCGATGCCTCACCAGATTTTTACCTTAGCACAGCTTCTGTGAACACTGCCCAGTGGGCTGACTGGACGAGATGTGTCTCAATGACCCCAAAATTTACCACGTGCCTCAGATACTGAATTTTTCCTTTTGTGAAATATGCTCAATCATATATATTTAAATATATTTGAAATCAAGAAAGGTTTATTCTTTATTTTTTTATAGAATTTGTTTCATAAGGTTTATATAGTATTTCATTTCAATATAGATATTCATGTTTTGGGTTATAGAGAGATAGCAAATCTGTTTAGGAAACTTTACTTATTAAATTTAAAAATGATAAAACAGGTATTTCTATTTAAATTCTTGTTCATTGCCATTAAATTTTCTTATTTCTTGAACCTCCTTTAGAAAGTTTAAATGGTTTGTTGAAAGCTATAACCTCTTACCTCCAATGTTCTGCATTGTAATGGAAATAAAAGCTCCGATTTTCCCAGGCCATCCAAATGCCTTTTCACCTAGTTTTTCATAAATTAAAGACCCTATAATCAGAAATGAAAAGAACCTTGTTAAGAAACTGCTTTAGTGATGAAGATATTTCTATAATATAATTCTGCACTGGAGCCTCAAACATGTAAATAAACAGCATATAGAAATCACAGATCTCAGGTTCAGCCCCTGGGTTAGGAAGATCCCCTGGAGAAGGAAAATAGTAACCTGCTCCAGTATTTTTGCCTGGAAAATTCCATGGACAGAGAAGCCTAGGGGGCTATAGTTCACGGGGTCACAAAGAGTCAGACATGAGTGAGCACAAGCACCTAAATGACCTAAGCGACCATCTATAGAAATCATAAACCCCAAATACGCAATCTCAAAAGCCATTACAAAATATGGTGAATGTTCTCCAAACAAGGAGTGATGACTTCATTCATCTTGGCTCCATGCAGCAAGTCAGAACTGTTATTTCTATCATCCACCAAAAGTCTTTTTCTCTATTTGGCTTGAACCTGAGCAGGCTGACTTTCACTTTTACTTGATTTTTCACTTGCCTAGATAACTAAAAACATGGAGAGGTCATGTGATTGGGATTAGAAGAAAATTAAATGTAAAATTGACTAACACCATCTTATAGGTATGGAGCTGGAGACTGAAATGCCTTTAACTAGAATCAAAATGGCATGTCTGGTGTCTAAGGAGTAGCATACCTCCTTCTTTGGCAGTCTTTAATAAAAGATGAACTGAATAAAGAGATAGGACTGCCACGGCAAGCAGCATGATTCTGTGAAAGGAATAGAAAGGAGACAATAAGATTTCTGTAAAAAATAAGACATAATAATACATGATGTTACAATACATTATTACATTGGTCTTTTCAATCATTAACTTTCCAAGAGTATGTGGATTTGGGGAAGCTGAAAAATTCTTTTTCAGAAAGTCACAAATACTCTTTAGTGCTTCAGAACTGAAATTGGCTTTATTTTATGGGCCAAAACATACTACTGGAAGTCCCTAACACATCTTTTTTAGTGTGTTACTACTACCAGTAGTAGAATCTAGTTTAAAATTTAGATGCTAAAGGTACAGCAAAATTAGTAAATACTATATCTACTTACTCAGTATAAGGGGCATATGTATATATATATATCATATTTGCATGATATTCTCATGAATATTTATAATTGAAGGGCTATTCAATGACCTGACTAAATATCCATCTAAAATCTAGAAATAGAGAAGCCAAAGCAAACTCTGAGTTCCATTACTATTGTCTGTCCATTATATGAGAATGATCAGAGGTGTGAACCAGAGAGTCTGGCAAATGCCTGTATAATAGAAAAAACAGAAAAAGGTAAGTCTAGGCTGCAGGAAAACCTTTGTTGTACTCAGAAAAGAATCATTTCTGGTTCAGGGCCCTCCACATGTCCACAGGCATATATGGTTTCTTTATGTATTCAGTGATCAGTGCTTTCCAAAAACAAGAACTGAACAGCAAAAATAGAGTGCAGATAGAAGCAATTATATAATAAATTAAGGAACAATAGTAACCTTTACCTGAAACTGAAAAAAAAAATCATATTCTTTGTCTGTTTCCTATGATGAGAGCACACGAACCATTCTCCCCACAACTGATCTAATTCTTTGGTAATTCTTGGGGAAGTTAAGTTTGCAAACATAGATTTAGACAATGAGGTACAAATGTTCTAACAATTCTAGCTCTATTTATCACAAAATGTGATAAATTTATCACAAAATGTGCTCTTATTTATCACAAAATGTGTTCACCAGAACTGTCTAATCAATGTCTTATTCATCTATTGCTCTATACAGCTTATGAATTGACCTGTTTTTAAGAATTACACAATTCAGATTATATAATTTTATTCCCTGGATAAATAATGAGAACACTCTATATTCTAAACATATACTTGCTTTGGCAGAAAATACTAAAAGTAACACCAATGAAATCCTGTGTCACTTGTTGGGAATTAAGGGAGATTGCTGAATCCATTTTGGGCTACTTGGATACACAAAACACATCTCATGATCTCTAATGATTTAATTGCTTCGGCCAAATTAATCTGCTAAATGTTTACAGGCCTAAAATGAGGCTCTCAGTTTTAAAAGTGGAATATTCTCTTCCCATGAAGATGATCTGTGGCTCTAGAATCGGAGAAGGTATCTCTTACTTCTATTCATCAGTGATCTATGAAAATCTCCTAATTAATTTTAATGGTATGTGTAATTAGTACAGAGAAGGCAGACTGTTTGTTTGGAAGACAGAGTGTAATACAAAAGTATACAACTACATATATAGCCATTAAGAATCTGAGAATTTTTTAAAACTACTTTATTTCAAACATGGCTTAGAAAGCTAAAGTTGACATAAAAACCTATTCAACTAAAAACTATAATCTAACAGCTCAATCAAAGCACTGACACAATATCAATATTTATAGTCTAGCCTGATCCTTGACCCTCAAATAGCTATGTGATTATCTAATCATATGTGATGTTTGGAACATAAATAGCATATATTTATAATATAAATGTTACATTCTTAGACAGTTATTTAACACTCCAGCACTGCATTAGGGATTGTGATCTACATTTACACTGATGCCTGACTAACTTTATTCTTGTGAAGTATTTCACTGTTGCCAACTGTGTCTTTGAAAATATCAGGCTGTACATAATGCACAAATGTTTGTGGCTGTCTGTCACAATGTGGTCTCCATCCTCCAGGTCGGCTCTGTGATGCTGCTGCCACTAGGCAGCATTTGACCAAGTTTGGATAAAGTGCATTGGTTTAGGAATAAACTTCGGCCACTCTGCAAAAATTCCCCATGCCAAGCATTGTTACTAGGTCTTGGGGATACAGACATGAGGTGAATAAAAACAAGGTTGAGCCATCTCCAAAGGCTCGACACTTTGGAGATGATAGTCTAGCAAGGGAGAGAGCCATTAAACAAATGAATCAGACAACTGCACTAAAATACTAACACTGTGAGGAGACTATAAGGTGGTTTGTCCCAGTCATGGAGACTGGGGGAAGGCATAACTGAGGTGAGGCTGAACTGAGTTATGGGGGGTTAACTAGATGTAGAGGAAAAGGAAGAAGGTTCTAAGATCATGTGCAAAGGCCCTGTGGTAAGAGGGAATGGCACCTTCAAGGGATGGAGAGCAGGCCCCTGTGCCCATTGTATCTGGCATATAGAGCAACAGATGATGGAACTTGAGATGGGATCGAGGCACACAGGACTCTGCAGGTCCAGTTTAGGAGGGGATGTTTTTCCTAAGAGTGTGATAAAGTCAGATTTGCTACTGGGAAAGATCTTTTAAACTATTAAACACCAAATTATTTTACAATGAATAACTTTGGACTGGTAGGGCTGTTCTAGCACTTTGGGGGCTGCTGCTGCTAAGTCGCTTCAGTCGTGTCCGACTCTGTGCGACCCCATAGACGGCAGCCCACCAGACTCCGCCGTCCCTAGGATTCTCCAGGCAAGAATACTGGAGTGGGTTGCCATTTCCTTCTCCAGCGCATGAAAGGGAAAAGCGAAAGTGAAGTCGCTCAGTCGTGTCCGACTCTTAGCGACCCCATGGACTGTAGCCTACCAGGCTCCTCCGTCCATGGGCTTTTCCAGGCAAGAATACTGGAGTGGAGTAGGGTGCCATTGCCTTCTCCGAGCACTTTAGGGGAAGGGGGCTCAAACACATAAACTTTCTGCCATTTGAATAGAGATGGCTGGCGAACAAGTACCAGGATTAGACTGCTCTGATTATTTCTCATTGCTGTTTTGTTTAAAAAAGAGAGAGAATATGCTAATACTTTCTCAGATGATTCTTATTTACAAAGATCAAATTTTATTAATTGAAAGAGCACCAGGTATGCACAGGCTTTGAATTGCATGTAGATACGTCCAGGCACTTACATGAAAAGTATGATCCCTGTGTTGGCCATGGCATAGGACAGGCCCAGGATTCCACTGCCCATGATGGCATTACTCAGGTTGAATGAAGACATTCCAAAGGAGGTGGTCCCAGGATGCTTGAAGAAAAAGTGATACATGATAAGCAGATACCCACCAAAGGATGAACCTTTTTTGGATTATTCTTATCCTCTATTATCTTTTTTGGAAGAGACTACCACCAAAAATTGAAGATTAAAGTAAAATCACAGCAAATAAAACCCTGATTCAACTTCAGTAAAAGCGTGTAATTTTCTGTGGAATGTGGTACTTGATTTCAGCAGAGGTCTCAGTAAAAATAAAAAATACAGGTTGAGTAATAGAAAGAAGGGAAAGCATGTATGACTGCAGATCACGTTTGAGTTAGAATGATTTCTCCAAAAAACAAATAAATTTCATAAATGATTTATGCAGCCATATGGCGAACAGGAAAAACAAGCCCTTATTCCAGTAAGGGCCTGAATAAACAGAGAATGTGCTGATCAAGGCTTGGAAAATTTCAGTCACATTGCTTTCCTGCAGAGACCCAGGTAGATCAGACATCCTCAAGTCCTGTTTACTGCTGGAAAGCAGAGAATCACTTACATGTTCATCGTCATAATCTGCCAACTTCTTTTTCCCCAAAAATCCATTTGTCAGGAATTTCTGACTTTCAGCATCTTCATTAGTAAACTGACTGAACATACACACAAAGGAAAAGAAGACAGTAAAAACATCTAGTAAATGCTCTGATTTATATTTATGTTTCAGGTGACCAAAGCCACTGAATTAAGGGAGGAAAAACATGACACTTAAAGCTTTTTTTTTTTCTTTTCTCCTCCTCATACTAGTGTTCCTTCCAGACAAAAGGACTGAGTCCTATTTATGAGTATACTTTGGGAGGGAGAGAGAAAGCCCTGAAAGAAGAAAATATTTTTCAGTTGAAATCTTTTTAAAGCCACATTTTTCCTCCCACATTGACTATGCAAAAAAATAGAATAATTCGAGCTAATTTTTGCCATTTCAAGCTCTCCCAAAGAAAGGGAACAGAGCAGTGACTGTGTTTTCTCAACTGTTAAAACACCATGACCTCAGGATCTTATTAATTCAATAAGTATTTATTAAGTGCTTTGGCACTGTGATCTCATCTCTCTTGGTGCTCAAATGTCTTCATAAGGGAAACTTCTATGTCTGATATGAAGCAACTATGGCTCAGAAGAGTAAGACAGCATGTCCAGCCCCACCAGATCCCTAGTCTAGGGTCTCCTACAGCACCATGGAGCCCTAGACAGAGCCCTTAGCTGGTATTTTCCTCTTTTTTGATTCCACATTTTATATGCATATCTCTTGCTGGAAAGGAGTTCAATGGTAGCTCTGTGCTGTTTGGTTGTGTGCAAGAATGTGTATTTTAATTACTCTGGAAATGTACTTGGTTGTGTTAGACAATGAATGAACTAAGAAAACCTTTTAAAGAAACCCAATGAATTAGTAGAAGAGTTGAGAGGGCTGTAAGATGCAGGATTAAAAAGCAGCACTTTAAGACATCATTATCCACACAGAGCAGGGCTTTCTTGGTGGTTCAGTCAGTAAAGCATCTGCCTTGCAATGCAGGAGACATGGGTTCAATCCCTGGGTCAGGAAGATCCCCTGGAAAAGGGCATGACAACTTCAGTATTCTTGTCGGGAGAATCCCAAGGACTGAGGAGCCTGGCAGGCTACAATCCATAGGGTCGCAAAGAGGCAGACATGACTGAAGAGACTGAGCAAGCACAAATCCACAAAACACTGTGACAGTGGTCTACTTGGTAAAGGCTGGAAGCTGCACATCCCATGACAGCACTGGTTGGCAACTGAAGCTGTATGCCAGAGACTTTGAGGATATGAAGCTAGTACCAGTCACGTTTCTGAACGTTTGACTAATGAGTTCAGCAGTCACCACTGCATTTTGATACTGGAAAATGTCACAGGCTTTCGATTATAGGAAATACTCAAATATGTATGCTTTTTAAAAGTGCTTCATTATTAGATAAATTGCAACTTTTAAGGCATTTCTTGCATGAGAGAATAAGGTAAAATGATTGGAGTTTTTTTTAAAGTAACCCTTAGAAATAAAAAAGGTAAAATAATTATTATAGATCCGTGCAAATTATCTCTTAGAAGTTAACCTGAAAATATCTTATGAGAAAGAGGGACAATAAGACTACTTTTTGATAACAGAGAACAACATAAAGTGCAGACAGAACTAGACAGATCAGGAAGATAAAATCACAAAGTTTCATGTGCTTTTCTAAAAACCAGGAAGTGGGTTTTCTTGAACCTCGTGGTGTACAAGTTAGGAATATTTCCTGTCATTTCTCTTCTATCTCTTGAAGGAAGAATAATGCCCTCAGAGGCTGTCTTCCTCCATCTCTGCACTCCTTCCTCCCTTTTGTGCTTTATTTTAATAGTCTGTAGTTAATATACTTGCTAGGCGGAGACTGGTACACAATGTTCATAGCTAGAAACGGAAAAGATAAGATGAAACAGAGCCCCAGATGGGCCTAACGATTATAAAAACAAAGGTGTCGTCTAGATTTAAACTCTGGAATATCCAACATTCTACTTTTAACCTTAATCAATAAGCTAGAATCCTTTAGCCCATGAGTAATTTTTAGTTTTAAATGTAAAAGTAAACAGACTTTCTCTTTTGAGGCATTTGCATGTTCTTATTTTGGCATGAGATGAATAGTAGTCATAAAACATGCCGAGATTATATAAAATATATGAGAAATGTCCCCAGCGTCTTCAGTGATTTAATATCAAACCCAGCATATATTGAAAACATGAGTATAATGATTCCAAACAAATGTATTATGTTGAACTTCCCCCCAATTTACATTTAAGAGATCAAACCAAATATAAACAAACCCATCTTTAAAAATGATCATAAAATTGCAAAATAATGACCCACTAGAGTCAGGACTTACAAGCTAAGTCCTTGTAAGTGTTCCAGAGCACATTGTCTGAAGCTGACAAAAGCATTCTTGCTCTTTTCGTGCCGGCTTTCAGAGGACCAAATCTAATGACTCTGTAGGACTCTTCTTAGGACCCTGTCCCCTTCAGCTCTGTCACTTCCACAGAGCTCATATGTGTATGCACCCTTCTCAGAAACAAAAGAGCCCTTGGATTTGATCAATTTCCTGAGTGATGAAGTGGAGGGGAAAAAACAAAAGTTCACTGAGTATCGTCTATCTCAAAGGCACTCATTTAATCCTTAGCAAAGTAGGTGTTGGTTTGCCATTTTGCATTTTCCCCTGAAGCTCAAAGAAGATAAATATCTTCTCCAAAGTCAGATGACTCCTCTGCCAATTCCAAAGCCCTGGTTCTACCACATTGTGCCTCCTCAAAAGTGAGTCAGAAAGAGAAAGACAAACATTGTATATGAACACACATATACATATTTATGGAATCTAGGCTTCCCATGTGGTACTAGTGGTAAAGAACCCGCCTGCCAATGCAGGAGACACAGCAGACCTGGGCTTGATCCCTGGGTCATGAAGATCACCTGGAGGAGGGCAGGGCAGCCCACTCCAGTATTCTTGCCTGGAGAATCTCATGAACAGAGGAGCCTGGTGGGCTATAGTCCATAGGGTCACAAAGAGACACGACTGAAGCAACTTAGTATGCATGCACATATGGAATTTAGAAAGATAATAGTGATGAGCCTACTTGTAAGACAACAAAGGAGACACGGACATAGAGAACAGAGTTTTGGACACAGTGCGGGAAGAAGAGTGTGAGATGAATGGAGAGAGTATCATTGAAACCTATATCAGTTCAGTTCAGTCGTTCAGTCGTGTCCGACTCTGCAACCCCATGAATCACAGCATGCCAGGCCTCCCTGTCCATCACCAACTCCCGGAGTTTATCCAAACCCATGTCCATCGAGTCGGTGATGCCATCCAACCATCTCATCCTCTGTCATCCCCTTCTCCTCCTGCCCCCAATCCTACCCAGCATTAGGGTCTTTTCCAATGAGTCAACTCTTCGCATGAGGTGGCCAAAGTATTGGAGTTTCAGCTTCAACATCAGTCCTTCCAAGGACTGATCTCCTTTAGGATGGACTGGTTAGATCTTCTTGCAGTCCGAGGGACTCTCAAGAGTCTTCTGCAACACCACAGTTCAAAAGCAACAATTCTTCGGCGCTCAGCTTTCTTCACCACCCAACTCTCATATCCATACGTGACTACTGGAAAAACCATAGCCTTGACTAGACGGACCTTTGTTGGCAAAGTAATGTCTCTGCTTTTAAATATGCTATCTAGATTGGTCATATATTACCATATATAAAATAGATGGCCAGTGGGAATTTGCTGTATGACACAGGGAACCCAAAGCCGGTGTTCTGTGACAACCCAGAGGGATGGGATGGGGAGGGAGGTGGGAAGGGTTTCAAAAGGGAGGGGACATATATGTATACCCATGGCTGATTCATATTGATGTATGGCAGAAACAACCATGATATTGTAAAGTATCCTCTAATTAAAAATTTTAAAATATATTATGCTGAAAAAAAAAAGAGTCACCCAATCTACAAAAAGTCATGTTGACATCTCCATGGCCTCTCTCATCCAACAACACTAATGTTTACTGGGCTGGCTTCCTAGAAGAAGAAGAGTGCTTCCTCCTGACACCCTTCCTGGGTGTTGTGAATGCAATAAGACGTCCTGATTTGAGGATAATATTCTCTACTTCAGACCTAGATTTAATCAAAAATTCACTTCTGAATATCTTAAATCATGAATAATTTGTGTTATATAATATTTTATAAGAAGTTAATAAACTTATCAAATAACAGTTGTGCAGCTACTCTGTTCCAGGCAGTGCCATTAACCTGTTGTGGTAGCATCATGAACATCTGGGTAGGGAGAAGGTGCACAAAGCAGGTGATCACTTCTAACTGCGGGATGGCTTCATAAGAGACCTGATATTGAGCTAAGTGTTGAAGAAAGAGTGCAGCCAGTAGAGAAAAAGGGGGAAAGTGAGTGGGTAATACTTAAATCAGGGCATTCCAGGCAGACAGAGCAGAGTGAATGAAGGAACAGGAGTTTTGAGTGGCTCAACAAGGCTAAAAAACAGCACATAAACAGGGAACAGGGCAAGAGATGAACAGGAGATCTAGGTGAGGGCCAGATCATGAAAGGGATGGGATGGGGAGCAATCTTTCTCTCATAGCTACTGAGGAAGCCCTGAAAGGGTTTACTTTAGGATAGGACATGAGTCAATTTGAAATTGTAAAAGGTTACTTTTGCAAGGAATGTGGAGGGCTATCTGGAAGAGAGTGAATTGTAAGATGGGGAGTAATCAGGGCTGTTCTAGTGGACAAGTGACAGATGATGAGAGACAAAAGCAAGATGGCAATAGAATGGATATAGACAAGTGGGTGGATCTGAAACATTAATGAGGTAGAAGCAACTGGATATAGTTAAACATTGTACATGCAGTTTTGGAGAAGGGATGAGTCAAAGTTGACGCCAAAGGCCCTTTGATTGAGTTGCTGAATGATGCTGATGACTTTCACCAAGATGAAATTGCTAGAAGAAGGGAAAATTTTGAAGAGGATGATAAGAGTTCAATATTAGACATCACAAGTGTAACTTAATCAAGGAGGCAATTCAGACACATGAGTCATCCAGTAGAGATGTATAGTAAACAGTTGGATATGATGATCTGAAATTCAGCTGAGAAGTTTAACAGGCTGAAGATATGGCATATGTTCAGTGGGTGAAGCCATGATGGTTATGAATAAGCTTGCTCAGAGGACACTTTTAGCCAGAGAAGAATCTCAGCAGAACTCTAGAGATATAGAAACACTTAACAGAGTGGTCAGAAGAAGAGGAACCTGAGAGAATAACCCAAAAGCTAAGAGAAGTGGTATGTTAATTATAATTTAAATTATTCTATGTTATTAATAGGAACAAGAACACTGTAACTGAAATGTTAAAGTAATCATACAAAGGACTGACATACAATAATGATATAACAATGTGTACTTCAGGATCAGAGAGTTGATGGGTTAACATCAACATCATTGTTATCTCTCAAATAGGTAATAAATCCAGTTCTTCCCAACAAAAATTTTGTTTTCCATGTCTGTAGACCTCTCATTTTTCCATGGAGCCTGATCATTTTAACCCCATACCTGCTCATTGCTGCCTTTTCTAAATTTCCCATCCTGGTGTAGCTATCTTGAATACTTTCTCCACTGATGCTCTCATCATCAGGCTCGATGTTGACATTGCTCAGTTCCACGGGATCCATTTGAGCTGTCAGCGCTTTCTTGTCCACACACAAGCTCCTTCAGTGTAAACAAGATACTGTACCTTCAGCTTGAGGCTCTTCTAGTTGATGTTATGTTCAGAACACTCTGTTCTGTAAACAGAACACAAAATAAATCATTATAAATTTCTTTAAATTAGATAAATAAATCCAAATCACCTACTTGTGTATGTTCTCTGTAAAAACATGAAAAGTAAGTAAATTCCTGAAAAATTCACAAAGTATGTCTCCAAAGTTTCCATTACCCAATACCAAAAAAAAAAAAACAAAGAAAGAAAATGAAAGAGAAAAAGGAAAATTCTTAATAAATTGCCAAATTAGCTGGTATTTATAGAATGTTTTTTCAATGGCAGGGGCTTTGATAGTTACTGTAGGAAGAAAAAAATAAATCTTAAGACATGGCAGCAGTCTTCAAGAAACTTTAGGTATTTGTTAGCAAACTGTATTACTTAAATGGGTGACAATGGTAAACTTGATAAAGAAAGATCTGCCAAGGTAGAATCTACCAGTGTCTCCACCAGCAGTAACACAGAAAATTACTGTGTTAATTTTGCTTAATTTGTTAATCGGGCATGAAAGGATTAACACCATCAAAATACTTGATAACATGCGTCACAAGGTAGAATCAGGCTCAGGGAGCCACTTTTCAGGCACTTGGATCATGAAACCAAAGTTAGGAACAGTAACAAAAGTAAGTACAAGTCTATCTTTGAATCAGCCTCAGTCACCATCTATGCAAAGTTGAAATGAATTTTAACAAGAAAGGGATCGAGCTTTTAGGCTTTGCTCTGCCTTTAATTCACTGGATCTCAGCACATTTAATTTTTTGACCGCATTTTCCTCAATTAAGTGGAAAGGGGTGGACTGGTACTGTGCAAAAAAATTGCTATAAATCCATTAATGTTAATATTCTGAAATTTTTACTATTAGTTTCATTCAATTCTTATTGAATCAATATATTGGGAAAAATACTATCACTCTTGGAAGGTGTGGTTCTGAAACATACACTACCATTTGGTAAGGAAATCCTGAGCAGAGAAACTAACATAAAAATTGCTTCAGTATGCATGGAATCTGTAAATTCCCTGGCAAATAAGAAACAGGCACATGAGAATGATGCCATAAATCCAGTGCTGCAGCAGCCCATCTGTGGAGGACAAACCTTGATCAAGATGATTTCACACTCCAAATCACAAAAGTTGCAAATCACATATGGAAACTGAAACTCACTAGGAGAGTCAGTAGGCACAAGAAGTAATAATTCACACCTGAGTGACTACAAACTGCAAAGTAATTTAAAACGGACTTTATGATAAAAGAAAAAATAAAGTGGACTATCAAATTAATATAATAAAAAGTAATAAAAGATTTGAAATAAGAAATAACATCAACAGATTATGAACACAATAGAAGATCAGACTGGTTTGAGAAAAAGACAAAAAGAATTCTAAAAATAAAATATATAATCATATTAAAAAACTCAGCTAGAGGGAGAGTAATGAAACTGGAAGATAGATTGGTGGAAATCACTCAAATTATATCACAGAGAAAGAAATAAAAATATGAAGTTAAGAGACAAGGGGAAGAAAAACAGAAGTAAAAAGTTAAACATGTCTGAATAGTTATTCTAATATGAAAGAATTGTGAGATGAGAGACTAAAAGGACAAAGAATTGTTGAGAACTAAAGGAAGAGAGTAGTTCTCAGGATTCAAAAAAAAACCACACAGTACTTCCAGCAAGAGGAAGAAAAATGAATATTTTCATTAATAAAAGGTACTGTAAGTGTATAACATCAAAGATAAAGAGAGGAATCTTAGAAGCACCAGAGAGAAGCATACAATTAAAAGAAGAAATAGAAACTTGTATTAACTGAGTACAAACTTGTCTCAACATCCCACAGAATCCCACAGTTAGCAGTTTCACTTCCCAGTAGCAATCACTAATGACAGTTACTGTTTTTACTTCTTCATTTAAAGTTAGTCATTCTAAATTTAAAGTATTCACTAAAACCTCTCTGACTTGGTTTATCAACTCTAAACTGACACTTAGGAAAGATAAGGAAATTAACATACTTCTTCCTATACTCCTAATTGCTTCTTCTACACTCCTAATTGTTTCAGCTCATAAAATACTTCTACAATGTTGAGATTCATGATAATGTAATCTAGTCTGTAAAACAAATCTCTCATAATTTACCTAAATAATCAGCATTTACAACATTGATGTGCTGTAATTTACAACATCACAGTTGTGCAAATAGTATGCCCAAAGAACCAACCGGTATATTTGACTACATAATAAAGGCAATATAATCCTATACTACTAAAACTTTTGCTTCCCAGGTGGCGCTAGTGGTGAAGAACCTGCCTGCCAGTGTAGGAGACATAAGAGACATAGGTTCAATCCCTGGATTGGGAAGATCCCCTGGAGGAGAGCGTGGCAACCCACTCTAGTATTCTTGCCTGGAGAATCCCATGGACAGAGGAGCCTGGTGGCTTACAATCAATGGGGTCACAAAGAGTGAGACATGACTGAAACCAACTTAGCAGGCATGCTCTAAAATTTTGGAAGCAAATTATCCACACTCTTTTACTTTCTGAAGGGTTTCCTTCTCCCTCTTCTGGGTCTTATTCAGCTGCCTATGTTTCTTGAATGCCATGCTATCTCCTTTCTTCAATTCATTTTGCATTGTGCTGAAATACTCCCTTGAATAACTTTTTCGCACAATAGGTCCAGAAATGGAATTTCTGAGTTGTTTCATGTTGGAAAATGTCTTTACTTTATTCTCAAACTTTTTTGATTGTTTGAATTCTAGATTCAAAATCATTTTCCTTTACAAGGTTGAAAACCTTTGTCTCTTGACTTCCAGCTTCTTCTGATGAATCAGCTTCTCATCTTTCATTTTTTTCCCCCCTTCTGGAAGGTTTTAGAATTTTCCTCCTTAACACAATCTGAAATTTCTCCAGGATGTAATTAGATACGAGTACGTTTTAAAATTCATCTTAATCCACATGTAGAGAGCCCATTCACTTAAGAGACTTGTGTCTTTCTTCTGATAAAAATGTTCAACCATTTTAAAATGTTTCCCTTCCTTTGAAACTTGTATTAGTCATGTACTGGCCCTCTTTATCTCTATTTCCAAGATTTTCTCTTTATTTCCCATCTCTTTGTTACTCAATGTTCAGGGATAGTTTCTCAATTTCCAGAATTACAAATTTGATTTTCAGCTGTGTAACATTGTGATATAATAGTATATATACATTTGGTCTTCATTCCCATTTTTGACACAAAGCTCCAAATGTAATTACATAACTAATATTTGGGTTTTGTACTCAGATCCTGAAATAGTTCTGGAATGATAAAGATGTTTTTGTTGTTGTTGCTGTTGTTGTTAGACCAATGGTAAAACGGTTGCAAGACCGTTTTAACCACATCTGAGTTTATGATAATGAAGTGGCTTTTGCAAAGCCCTTGGGATAGGGGCTGTTTGCTAAAGGAACCAACCAATTGATTAGAGAGTTGGAACTTCCGACCCTACTTCCAATCAACTGAGAAAGGAGACAGAGTGTGGGCTGAGTCAGTCACATATGGCCAATTATTGAGTCAGTCATGTCCAGATATTAAGTTTCTATAAAACACCCTAACTGAAGGGGTTTGAAGAGCTTCTGGAGTGGTTATCATATAGAGGTGCTGGGAGAGTGTCCACAAGGAGAGGGCATGAAGGTTCTGAGTCCCTCTCCTCATACTTAGTCCTGTGCATCTCTGCCATCTGGCAGCCCCTGAATTATATCCTTTTATAATAAACCAGTAATCTAGTAAGCAAACTGTCTTCCTGAGTTCTGTAATTCTAGAAAATGATTAAATATGATTTATAGCTGACTGGTCAGAAGTACAGGAGGTCTGAACTTGCCATTGCATCTGAAGTGGAGGCAGTCTTGTGGGACTGAGCCCTTAATATGTGGGATCTGATCCTAACTCCAGGAAACAGTGCCAGAATTGACTAAATTATAGGACTCCCTGCTGGTGTGGGAGAATTGGCTGGTATGGGAAAAATTCAAACTTTTGGTACCACAAGAAAGTATTGGGGGTAGAGTATAAAACCTTTGTTTACTTTTAAGCTGTACCCATTTTATTTTTCAACCTGCCAGCTAATTATTTTTCACAATCATGTTTTTAATTTCTGAGCATTTGTTTATTCTCTTCTTTTTTCATACCATCTCTTTTGTTCATTTTACAGATGCAGTATTTACACAAACCTTTCTAAGGCTATTGATTTCAAGTTTCCAAAAGCTCTTGTTGTTCTCTAAATTATGTATTTTGTCCTGGAATTATTCTGTTTGTTCATCTTGGCTCTTCTCTTCCATTTGCCTGGCTTTCCTGAAATTCTTAGTGATCCTAGGTTGTCTGTTCATATTTATGAATGAAGAGTATATTGGTTAACTTAGAAAGCTAGTACTTGGGGTTTCTCTGAAATCTTACAGGCTCATTCCACTGATGGATTCCTCCCTCGTAGGTCCCCTGTTGCAGCTTCCCTGCTAGCTCAGTGGTAAAGAATCTGCCTGCAAATGCAGGAGTTGCAGGTTTGATCTCTGGTGAAGATCCCCTGCAGAAGGGAATGCCTGGGAAATCTCATGGACAGAGGAGCCTGGCAGGCTGCAGTCCACAGGGTTGCAAGAGTTGGACACGACTTAGTGACTAAACAGCAAACAACAGGTCCGCAGTAAGTGGCGTCTATGCAGCCAGTCTGTCTGCAGAGCAACTGTAGGACTCCACTCCCAGACATAGTTGACACTGTAGGCAAGGTTCCTCAGGGAGCAAAACACAATGATGTATTTTCCTCTTGATGGAGCTTCCATTTTTGCTTGTTATCTCTCTCTGCCTGCTGTGGAGGTCTTAATATCTGTTATAGAGTCCATTCTTAGGCTCTCTTTACAGACTAGATTGCAGCCTTATTTTTTGACCAGAAGAGGCAGCCCAAACAGATGAAGAGTCCAAACCAAAGTTCCTTGGTGATCACCTGGTCATTGGTTGCTCATGAATCGTGCCTCCTCTTTGTGTATATTGACTTCACTTGGAACTCCTACTGGAATGCCTCTGGAAAAAGCCCAATTACCTGGTTTACTCTGGTTCCTTTTCTCTTTCACAGGTTTTCCACCCCTATCTGCTTCCTGGCTTGTAGGAATTCTTAAAACTTCCATTTGTTGCTGATCAGTTCAGTTCAGTCACTCAGTCATGCCTGACTCTTTGCAACCCCATGGACTGCATCATGCCAGGCTTCCCTGTCCATCACCAACTGCCGGGGCTTGCTCAAACTCATGTCCATCGAGTCGGTGATGCTATCCAACCATCTCATCCTCTGTCGTCCCCTTATCCTCCTGCCTTCAATCTTTCCCAGCATTAGGGTCTTTTCAAATGAGTCAGTTCTTCGCATCAGGTGGCCAAAGTGTTGGAGTTTCAGTTTCAGCATCAGTCCTTCCAATGAAAATTCAGGACTGATTTCCTTTAGGATTAACTGGCTTGATCTCCTTGCAGTCCAAGAGACTCTCAAAAGTCTTCTCCAATACCACAGTTCAAAAACATCAATTCTTTGGTGCTCAGCTTTCTTTATAGTCCAACTCTCACATCCATATGTGACTACTGGAAAAACCATAGCTTTGACTAGACAAACCTTTGTCGGCAAAGTAGCGTCTCTGCTTTTTAATATGCTGTCTAGGTTGGTCATAGCTTTTCTTCCAAGGAGCAAACTTCTTTTAATTTCATGGCTGCAGTCACCATCTACAGTGATTTTAGAGCTCCCAAAAATAAAATCTCTCACTGTTTCCATTAATTCCCCATCTACTTGCCATTAAGTGTTGGGACCAGATGCAATGATCTTAGTTTTTTGAATGTTGAGTTTTATTATTTTACAGATCTCTTGTGATTTTGTTCCTTTAAGAAGGATCATTTTATTTGAAGTTTCTTTGCTTGAATTCCTCCAGGATAAGTCCTAAACTCCCCTTGTTCCAATCTACTCCCAAGGCTTCATAAACCATGGACTCTTTAAGTCACAGTTCTGGCCCAGGCCTTCATTCTGACCTCTAGTTACTTGTGTCCAGTGGCCTGATGTATATACATTTGTGTATCTCAAAGGCAGTTTAAACTCAATGTGCCTAAAATCTAACTTGTGACAGTTCCTCCTTCTTCCAATATTTCCAATCCAAAGAATGTTGTCACCATTTGTCCAGATCCTCACATCAAAAATATCAGTCTTCTAATTTTTTATCCTTAACATTTACTCCTTTCTAAAGTCTAGTTGATTTTGCAACAATTAAAGTATTTCTCAAATTAGTCCACTTCCTTCTATTGCTTCCACCACTGGTTTTGTCCAAACTTTCTTACATTGTCAATTGCAAAAATCATAACTGATACCTTCATCCTTTCTTGCCTACCCTCCCCCTCCTCATTTATTTTCTACAAACAGGCATATTGATCTTTTAAAAACAAAACTTAGATAATGTCATTTATTTGCATAAAATCCTCTATTGTCTTCCCTTTACTCTTAGGATAAAGTGTAAAATTCTGCACATGCCCACAAAGTTCTACATGGTCCCTCTACTCCTGATTTCACTCCTTCCACACTCTTCCCACCTCACTGTTCTAGGTACTCTGGCCTCCTTTCAGTTTCTGGGTCTCCCTGAGTTCTCTACCACCTTAGGCCATTTGCCTGATAAGATAGATTGCATGAAGTATGGCCCCTAATCCTAATTTTGGTTCTGGTCAAGGAACATCTTCCCACCAAAGTTGGAACACAGTTTCACAGCTCATGTCTTTAGCTTTGAAGATTCTATTACTGATCTATTTTAAAGGAACAACAGCTAAAAGCACAATTTTAAAAGAATTAGAACATTACGAGAAACTAGATACTCTGAGTCATTTGCCTGCTGCACAAAGTAGGTCCTTTGAAGCATTTAGACCACAGCATAATTGCTAAACCTTAACAACATGATTAATCAACAAGGAAGTGTATAAAGATGGTATTTATTTATTTATTCAACAAATACTGAGAATGAACTATCAGCCAGAAACTATGAAAGATAAAGCACGAATAAGACAGAATCCCTATACTTGATGAATTCTGTTTAGTAGAGAAAACAGATTTTTGAACAAGCTCTTATATTATAATCTTTACTTTTTTCTCTGAATAAATACTTATTGAACTAATCAACGAATCATTCCCTGGGGAGACTAGAAAAGAATGATGCTGTGATTGAAAAATAAAATAGCATAATATGTGTGTGTGCTCAGTCACTCAGTCGTGTCTGACT
This sequence comes from Giraffa tippelskirchi, assembly GCF_054371585.1. NCBI lineage: Eukaryota > Metazoa > Chordata > Mammalia > Artiodactyla > Giraffidae > Giraffa > Giraffa tippelskirchi. Next base: position 134,586,911 of record NC_137278.1, on the reverse strand, counting down.
CTTCACGACCTCACAGACTGCAGCCCACCAGGCTCCTCTGTCCATGGAAAACTCCAGGCAAGAATATTGGAGTGAGTTGCTATTCCCTTTTCCAGGGGATCATCCTGACCCAGGGATCAAACCTGGGTCTCCTGCATTGCAGGCAGCTTCTTTACTGTCTGAACCACCAGGGAAGCCCTTTTCATAATATAATATATATTAGTTTTCATAGCCATAGATTCTTCTGCTGCTCCCCATCTCAGTACATGGCACTTCATAAGAGGTGCTCACAGTGAAACGGAGCAGAACCCGATAGTCCTTGCTCTCCTCCCCTTGTCCTCTGCCCGCCTTTTGCCTGTGGAAAACCTTAGTTAAAGAGTAACTTTAATCAGAGAAGTGAGAAATGCAGAAACAAAGGAAAACAGTCAAAGGAGACCAAATAATAATAATAATGTAGTCATTAAGCATAGTCAAGGACCTTCAGTTCTTTCTCAAGGGCTATACATAATATTCTGAGCCATATCCCATGAGCTGTCTTACAGATACTCAAACATCAGGTGGAAGAATTAACTAAATGATGAGTCGACTGAACCCACGACATGAGCTGCCACAATTCTGAGAACTGGCCACAAAGAAATGGGAACAAACGGACCTTGGAACTGAAGATAAACTGTACCTAAAACAACCACGATGAGACTGACCAGACCACCAATGATCAATCTGAAGATGACTGTCAGAGCTGACTGTGCTGTTTTTGCACATAGCTCCCTCTCTCTGTCTATAAAAGCTCTAATCCCCTGCTTTTCAGGGATGGTGGGGGCAGAGGCGGGGAGCTGGCCTTTGGACAGATGTCCACCCCCCCACCCCCCCATCCCAGTTGCCAGCATCTGAAATAAAGCAAATTTCCCTTTCCACCAACCTGCCTGTTTATTGGCTTTTGGGGGTCAAGCAGCCGGATCCCACACACCTTTCAGTAACAATAGGAGGAATCTGGCTGAGCTTCCCAGGTGGTCCAGTGGCTAAGACTCTGTGCTCCCAATGCAGGGGCGCCTGGGTTCAATCCCTGGTCAGGGAACTGAATCCCACATGCTGCAATCCTGTGTGTCGCAACTAAGACCCAGTGCAGCCAAATAAATAAAATAAATATTAAAAGAAAAAGAGGAATCTGGTTATCATTATAGGTACTTCCCCTTCCCTACACTGTACTCCCTCTCCCATGTTCAATCTATCACCATATCAACCTTTCTTGCAACATTTATTTAAAATTAATTCACTTTTCTCTCCATGACCATTATGTTAATCCAAATGACTACATGTTGAAGGACCCAAAATTATTTTTCTCATTACTTTTCAGAATAAAGTCAAATTTCCTAACATGATATAAGGCTCTACATAGCTTAACCCAGACAGAGCTCTTGACTCCTGCATTGAATCACATGCCCCCTCACAAGATACACTGGACTTCTTTCATTTCTTCATTGTCACCTCAAGACCTTTTTAACCTGCTGTTTCCTCTGCCTGGAATTCCCTTTCCCGCATTCTTAACAAAGTGTCTCCCACAGTTAACTAAAAGAACCTAAAAATCTTTGAATGCCACATGGTCAGAGAGGCCCCATGTCTAAATTAGATTCCCCCATGGAGCATGGTCTCCTCTTCCTTACAAACTCATCACACTTTGAACTTACATTTTTAGTTGCATGCTTATTTGATAAATATTAATAACTGTTTCCTCTGCGAGGCAAAAAAAAATTTCATGAAGGTGGGACAAGGTCAGGTGTGTAGACCTACACATATTTCTATTATCTAGCACAGTACCTGGTGACATATTCTTCTAAGACCAAGGCAATTTTATATGATCTCCTTTATAGATACAAGTACAATTCTTATTATAGCTTTATAGGTTAACATTTCAAAGTGAAAGAGAGATGTTCCCTTCTGGTTCCCAACAGGAAGAGCAGCTTTGTTGTACAAAGAATGTTCAAAATTCTTCTAAAAGAAAAACCAAATTTGATTTGACAGAACTTCCTCGCTAATGAAGTTAGCTTTCTCTGCAAGAGAGATTTTGCCGAAACAGACTGGATATTTGAGTGCAGTGATCTTCTGCATTACCATTTTACTTTGTTCATTCATGAAAGTATAAAATCAAAATTTGCAACAAAAGTATTTGGAACACTATCACCATTTAGAAGTCTTTGTTTCCTCATACTTATTACGTTATCTGAATGTCCTAATAGCTGATTCCTTATATTCAACTTTTAGTTATTAAGTATTATATATAACATTTCTTTGTAGTATGATTTATAAACATTTATTTTACCTGATAAATGAAAGCACAAAAGGAGCTAAATTTCCCACCATTGCTATTTGTTTTTCATGCCAGTCCAGTTCTGATGAATCTACTCTGAAATCTAGGTTCAGGTAGCAGATTTTACCCTTTGGTTGGATGAGCAGGAAGTTGCTGATCCTACAGCAACTCACTCCAGTATTCTTGCCTGAGCAATCCCATGGACAGAGGAGCCTGGCAGGTTTCAGTTCATGGGGTCACAAGAGTTGGACATGACTTAGTGACTAAACTACCACCAACCACAACTTCTAAAAGCCAAATTATCTTGCATCAAAGGAGCTGATTTAAATCCACATCCAAAATATATCTTAGATAAATGAACAGATTTGACAATGAAATGAATCTAATATTACCTTTATATAAAATTCTCTTAAACAATTTCCCCAACAATGTCATTCTAATCACACATTGATACTCAGATGACTCATTAGTCTATGGCATGATTTTTCACATAAATCAGCTTTCATAAAAGCATTCACTGTCAGTCTGAAGTACATCTTACAAAAGAAACTGCCAATAATAGCAAAACCGTATTCACTTGACTTGGACTTCACTGGTGGCTCAGATGGTAAAGAATCCCCCTGCAAAGCAGGAGACCCAGGTTTGATCCCTGGGTCAGGAAGATCTGCCGGAGAAGAGAATGGCTATCCACTCCAGTACGCTTGCTTGGAGAATGCCATGAACAGAGGAGGCTGCTGGGCTATAGTCATTGGTGTCTCAAAGAGTCGGACATGACTAAGTGACTAAGCATGCACACATTCACTTGACAACTTCGTATTGCTGGTACTAATATTTCAACATTTTCATTCCCTTCCTCTACTTAGACATAGTTTAGAAATAATATCAAGAGAGAACTAGAAAGTTAAAAGAATTTACCGTATGTTGAGGTCTTGTCCCTTTGCTAAGAATATTACATGCTTGCTAATATAAGAATTAAAGCAGCCTTTTGATGAAGTATAAAGGACTATTCATAAAATCCATATACATTATTTTGCTTATAAATTTTCTAGCTCTGCTCTTAGAAAAAGACATAGATTCTCTAGTCATCTTAAATGTTAAGAAATACCTTAAATTCCTGCATAAATTTTAGTTCCTATTTCCCCAAACAGTAGTTTGTTTCCACAAGTGCACAGCCGTATGTAGCATATTTAATATTACACAGTGAACTCCTTATGCTATCCATGTTAATGCATAATATTTAATAATTTGTCATAAATTGTGGATATACTAAGTTCTAAATGTCTATATTCTATATAATAGACACTGGATCACCCCCAGAAGTACCTTTTTTCTTCTGAAATAAACTATTTAACTTTTTAAAATTAACTCATATATTAAAAATAATAGCTTCAATAACCCTAAAGCATCTGTATAACATAGCTTAAGAAAAGTCAAGAGATGAGCTCGCAAAGCTATATTTCTCAGTACTTAAATGTTACTGATATACTTCTTAGAAGTAGAAAGACTTTCCAGAAAATCCCAAAACACTATCTAAATATAAATCTGAAAAAAATGGAAGATCTTGTCTTGTAAAACAAATGGCTATCTTTTCTAGGAAACATACCTAAATTTTTTTAGTTTGTCAAGAATAAAACTTAGTCAACGAATTGTCCATGAATATGATGTATATCATCATTTAAAATATTTTTCCACTGAGTTATAAAACAGTTCTGTTATCACCTAGACATTTAATTAAAATAATCACCATATGCTCTATAAGAAGCTCAAAATACATTGAGAATTCTCCCACTGTCTGATAAATACATTTGAGGAGGACAGATCTAATTTTTGGATATCTGATTCCAACCTTTCTATATCTAAAGCTTTGCTTATATTCTACTAATCTGTCAGTTTCTTCCGTTAAATTTGCTGTAAAAATTCTCCTTCACTAAAATGGTTACATAAAAACACAAGCTAAGACACAATATTTTTTTTTTTTCTTTTGAAAATGATGCCACCCAAACACTTAGCCTTTCACATCTGCTGTAGTGGTATGATGTTCCTTCTCTGATTAAACTAAGTTTTGGTGGGTGTTTTTGCTTTTAAGATAAAGAAAGTCTTTAATAACACTAAGAATGTACATCTCAAATGTTATACTTTTTCCTAAGACAAATTGTGTCAACTCTTCACTCCAGAGCCTCCTCCCAGGATCGGGGTAAATAATTTCAATATTTGACATTATATTGAATTGATTTTTTATAAGAAAAGTTGCCCAAGCAGTATTTTCAAACATTCTAATTTGTAATAAATAATCAATACCATAAAAAGAAGAATGAAGCATTATTTCAACACTGCAAGTTTTCATGTAAAAACAGCTTTACCTTAATTATTTATCCAGTCCTGTGCAATCTTTCCAGAATTGTTTGGCATAGCAGACCCCTGTTGCAGAGTTGACTCATGTGAACTTTTGGGGATCTAGACAATGATTTAAAGACCAGTGGGAGTGAGCTAGACAAGCCAATCATCACCAACCCCTCACCCCAACACCTCCCTCTGTCCAACTTGCGTCAGCTCTTAAAAAAATAGAGAAGCTAAATCAATTTACTGTTGTACACTCGGATTAAACACCAGTTACACCAATTTCTGTTTGCTTTTAGAATTTTGGCTTTTATACAACAAAACAGTCACTTACTGAAAGCTTTACCTTGATTGGTATCTTTCTGTATCAAGATTCTACAGGTTGGTTGACTGATAAATCTGAAATGTTAATTTTTCTAGAGGTTTGAACTGAAGTCAAATTAAAATAATACCATAATAATGGAGTCAGACTGCTTAATGAAATATTATAATCAGAAAGTGTAGAAAGTATTAAATAGCAGAAGAGTTATTTTCTTTGGAATTGTCGATTTTATCCAGAAGAAACATTATACTAGAATAACAGACACTCACAACAGCACCAAGTTACTCAAGGTGACGTGAGGCTGGAAAGCATAAGCCCTTTCAGCCTCTGCTACCATTTCAAAGGTAGTGTGCTGAGTAAGTAAAACATTATTTGGAGTTTTTAAAGAATTTCTAAACAGACATTTTCTCCCTTTCAAAAAAAATCTACTTGATTTTCCATACATCAGAGGAAGAGTTAAAATGTGTTGGCAAATAATTCATTCTGTTATGAAAATGTATAAAGCAGACAACATTCTGAAAGTTAAGTGAGAAAACAGATTAAAAAATCAGTCCGGAATTAAGAGTTCTTTGCCTTTTTAATATTTATAACATCGATGAGCTCTCCAGTAACCAATCAAAAGACTCTAGATTGCAACAGTTGTGTCAATTTCCTATTTCTGGAAAAAAAAAAAACAAAAACTAAACGTTGTTCTTTGAGAAAATCTTAAGTTGATGCAAGAAATTAAACATTAAGCAAAGTGTCCAGTTATCCATTTCTCTTTTCCTTTTCAAATAGGCCCATTTCGTCTATTAACTTTAACATGGTATGTTTACTTTCATTTGTCTTTTAGTTGCTGCTTCTTTATTTTTCAGAGTTACCTTGTAGCTTTGTCCATGATCGGATGAAAATTATTATGGTATAGGGGAAAAATGATAACAAATACACTAATTTGTTGTCAACTGAAGCTCCAATACTTTGGCCACCTGATGCGAAGAGCCAACTGATTGGAAAAGACCTTGAGACTGGGAAAGATATAAGGCAGGAGGAGAAGGGGACGACAGAAGACGAGATGGTTGGATGGCATCACCGACTCAATGGACATGGGTTTGAGCAAACTCCAGGAGATGGTGAAGGACGGGGAAGCCTGGCAAGCTACAGTCCATGGGGTTGCAAAGAGTCGGACATGACTGAGCAACTGACCAACAACAACAACACTAATTTAAATTTCAGATAAATTTAAAGAATATTTCTTTTCAAGTTATTTCCATCATTTAATTATTATCTTTCTAACTTAACATTTTCTTCTGTTTGCAAAGTTATAAGATGACTATAAAATCAAGAAAGCAAAAACCTGCACTAATTGTTAGAAAATGAAATATCTGTGTTCTTGTAAAATTTCATGTAATAGTACAATTTCATTTCATAGCATATCTTCATGCAAAATAGGGTGGAGATAAATGAATAAATACCTACAGTTTTACCTCTCAAATTTTAAGTCTTGGCATCCATATAATTCTTTTGTTCTTCAAGTTCACTAAGTAATGATAGCAAATTAGCATGCTGGATTAAAATGAAAAGTACACAAAAGAGACTTCTATGAAGAGTTTTATATTTTTTTAGAACCTACTCTAATTACAAAATTCTTATCAGAAAACTTTCCTGACATTGACTCAAAAGTCAAATATACACAGACGAAAACTAATTTGACAAGAATTAGGTGAATTAAAATGACTTAGGAACTTTTTTATTGTGCAATCATTTTTCCCCTAGATATCTGACATGTTTGGACATGCAAAGATTAATGAAGAAATGTATGGTTTGGTCTTGACAAAACTCATAGTAACTTTCCTTTCACAAGGAAACTACAGACTTAAGCATTATAATTTTATGTTCTGAATATTTCTTAAATCATATCATAATGTAATTTCATATACATTTGGCAATAGGTTTATTCTCTTTTGATTTTTAAAACATAAAAATGCCACATAATCTGATAGGATCTAATTTGGTACAAGCATCAGTGTACAAAGAGGTAATGAACCAGAATATGTACAGACTTTTCAAAAAATGAATAAAATGAAAAATATGTGGATAGTGAATAATGAAGCAAGTCTGAACAATGAAATGAGAGACACTATGATCCTTTTCATAAGGAATTCATAGAAGCGCCACCAAGAACAGGTATATGAGACTTGGTTGAGGTGGGGAGCTGGTTTGCAAGGTGTAATATATGTCCACTTAAGCAGATACCCAGCTTCCAGATTACAATATGATTAATATTAGCAGAATTATATCATATATTCCAGGACTCTAGCAGATGAAAAGTCCCCAGGGGCTAAGATCATCCAAGATGACTTGAGGGAGCCTACTGATCTTGAAGAGGGCCTTAAAGTCTGGGTGATATTCCAATGGGTAGAGATGAAAGGAAGAGGCATTTTGGAGGCAAAATGTAGAAATACCAGAAGCATATTCTGGCAACAGTGAAAACTAGTCTGGCTGCAGCAGAGACTTTTCAAAGAAAAACAGATTGGAATGGAATAGTTCAGGCTCTAAAAGGCATTAAATCTAGAGAACTCAGATTTCTGTGACCAAGATCTCTTGAAAGCTTCTGAAGAAAATCACAGAATCAGCGGGGAGGGATACAGGTGAGATGATAGGGTAGAAATGGAGAAGAGTACAAGAAGGATGCTGAGGAGGCTGACTGATGGCTTGGCTTTGGTGATATTTACCTGTCTGAGAATAATGGCAGAAGAGAAGGCAAATGGAAAGGATTTGAAGTGGGGTCAATGGTAGTTTGACTTCTTCTTGTACTACTGTTTCTATTTATCACTTTCACTAGCTCACAATGCATGGTGTGAATTTTATGTGATACTTCTATCAGAAATAAGAAACTTGTAATGAAACCTTTATATTTCTCTATACAGAGAAAGAGAATAACTCATCTACTTCAGCACCACATCAATCTGTGGTTCTCATTTTCAAATAGTACAGAGAAGATCCTAGAATGTATATCCCAATATGTTATCTAGTAAAAGTACAAACTTTCTGACTCAAACTGATTCAGATTATACCCATGCATTAAATCAGATTTTTTTCTTGCCTGTATTTAAAAGCACTACTCATCTTGTATCAAACTTCTACCTTCATCAATGTCTTCGAAGGGAAAGTTCCAGCTGGATAAAGTTAAAAATTGGTCAACAATAATATATATACATAAATCTCCTTTAGCCAGACTATCACGGCATTTTGCAATGACACAGGGAAAGATAATCTCTTGTTCTCATGATTGTACCCAAATTTCTAATTTTAGTCATGGGACAAAATAATACTTGGAAATACAATGTGGTTATAGCCAAATTGGCAGAATATTGGTAGAAACAGTAATGACTAAGAAACAAAATCACCTAATTTTTAATAATTTTGTATTGCCTTTGTATCTGTATTCAAGTGCTTTTCTTTGCTCCTATTTTAATTTCCCTTTAGGTCACCTACCTTTTTCCTTGCTCCTGTTTCTTTTTAACTTTTCTGTGCTACATTGTCCTTTTTTAAATCTATTTTTAATTGGAGGATAATTGCTTTACAGTGTTGTGTTGGTTTCTGTCTTGCGACCATGTGAATCAGCCATAAGCATACATATATCCCCTCCCTCTTGAACCTCCCTTCCACCCCTTCTATCCCACACCTCTAGGTTGTCACAGAACACTGAGTTGAGCTCTCTGGATTGAGCAACTTCCCACCAACTATTTATTTTACATATGGTAATGTGTATGTTTCAAAGTTATTCTCTCAATTGCTATACTGTCTTTACAAGCCCTTATTCAATAAGTTATCTTTTACAATTTCTAAGTTTTAGCTTTGTAAGCCCAAAATCGAATACAGTTGATCAGTTGCCAAGATTATAGGTCTGTCCTCATCCTACAATATTAGTGCTTCCAAATACAGACAATATGTGAATTAATCCAACTGTTTTTTTATAGTATTGTAGGTAATCATCTACAATGACCAAGCCATTCCTAGAAATGGAAGACATTAACATAACTGCAATTAGAAACAAGACTTCGATTACTTCTTTTTAACTTAGGATTTATTCTCTGGCTTTTGGATTTCCAGCTTCCAGGGACAAAGAACATTTGTGATCTTTACTGACATCACTCTTTGCCCCTCCAAATTCTTCATCGTATCTTAGTATGAACATTTTCTAAAAAAGAAGAAAAACCATATAGAGATGTTGCAGAAATCTTCCTAAATCATTCAAATCACAGAATTTGTGTTATCCTGGAGGTGATCTGAGCACATAGGTCCTTTGAATCATCTGCAGAGTGAGGGAAGCATAGACGTGCTATAGGTCTCTCTCTTCATAGTTATGAAATTATTAATCTCAACTTACAGAAAAAAAATAAGGACTACAAGAAGAAAAATGTAAATATGACCCTCAAAAGCCACATACCAAATTAACTGTAAACATAGAAATACAAATGAATAATTTTCTAATTCTTCTTTGGCAGAGGATTCAAAAATACTTTTTAAAATATTTAAAAATCCAAAAGAGGATTTCTGAACTGTCATACATTTTTCAATGTTCCTATTTCACAAAATAACACCTCAACACACATATAATACAAGTGACTTTATGAAGAGCCTTATTTGATGATACCTTTTAAAAGTCTAAATTTGGGACTCTCTCAAATATGAGTTCTCAAAAGGCTGCCCAGCCTGGCCCCAAGGAGAGGCTCTGCTTTTGTGTTCAGAAAAAAATAAAAAAATTCCCTGACCAAGAAAAGGGCAATGACCCACATTTGCTAAGGAAATTGCTTGATGGATGGCATCCCCCTCTCTTGAATCCAACCTAAACCACCTTTACTGTTATACAATGGAGCATTCTGGAAATGTTTGAATAGTCACCGTGTTGCAAAATTAGCAAACAAGGTTGGGGCAGGTTGACAAATTTACTGACTTGGCCACAGACCTAAATAGAAAATTCCTTTAGCCTCAGCTGATGGAAAAAAAAAAAAAAGACTAGTTAGAAGACAGCTCATGTTGTTCATGTTTTGTCGTTTCTGCGTTTTGCTTTTCAAGCAACTAAGATCCTTCTGATCCATTTCATTTCTTGATGCCACATTGAAACGATTCAGAGAAAAGTGTATCTCAAGTTCATTCTAGGCTTCTGCCTGAGCAGTTACACCAAGGTGAAGAAAGATAACAAGATCTGTGGGGCTTGTGGATAATTATAACTTAAATAATGTACTGAAATTCTAAATGTTAATTGTTGTCGTTTAGTTACAAAGTTGTGTCCGACTCTTTGTGAACATGAACTACAGCATGCCAGGTTTCCCTGTCCATCATCATTTTTTCATGGAGTTTGTTCAAGTTCATGTCCATTGAGTAAGTGATGCCATCCAACCATCTCACCCTCTGTTGCCCCCTTCTCCTCTTGCCCTCAATCTTTCCTTGCATCAGGGTCTTTTCCAATGAGTTGGCTCTTCACATCAGGAGGCCGAAGTATTGGAGCTTCAGCTTCAGCACCAGTCCTTCCTTGCTTTATACGATTCCTATCATGTAAAAGGCCTGCTTGAAAAAACAGCACTACTAGCAGACAATGATTAAATTATAGCAGCACTTCCTAAATAAATCACCTTGATAATTTAAATTTTTTACAGAGAATATAGTATTAATATTGTGCTAAGTTGAGCTGACTGCCTTTCTAACAAATAGCAATTAATGTTTCAAAAACTACATACTATTTGGGCCGCAGCACATTAATTTTCGTTGCTCTCTCCCTTCACTTTCAAAGCAAATTCCCTTCCAAAATAATTTCTGTGCATTTGGATTTTGTAATTTCATCAGTGATTGGACTTTGTAATCCTGGTGTCATCTTGCTTGGATTGGACAACCAACAGTTTCTTAAGCTGGGACCCAATAGGCTGCCAGCCTAAACTGGGAGGAGATAGACAGCAAAGGAGACCAAAAAAAAAAATCACCCAGCAGGATTTTTAAAGGGAAGGGGCTCTCCAAAAAGGGGATGACACAAATCCATGCTGTACAAGAATCAGCGTCCCTAATAACAAAAGACATGCTCAAGCTGGCCTCTCCAGAATTTTGAAACCAGGAAAGTAAGTCTACGCTAAGGTGTTCTTCAAAGGAATTTGAGCTGAGTGAGACTTATAATAGTGATGTCGACATTTCTTAATGAATGGACTTTTCAGGGAATGCAGATGATTTCCTGAGTTAGATCTCAGTAAGCGAGGGGGCAGCTCTCTCTCTCTGCTGAGCTATAAACAACCCCCAGGGCCAGGTCATGGTGTGGTCAGAGCTCTTTGCAGCATGTTGACAGATGCATTGTCTTCTGCTACAAGGGTTAGCAGGAGGCAGCATGGCAAGATTCACTGAACTATTTGTCCTTTATGGGTTTTATGAGTTAGGAATTATACTTCCTGGAGGGCTGGGTAACACAAGTCTTTCTTTAAATATAGGAAAGCTGACTCAGAAAAAGTACATGTCTTGACCTCATTCAGCAAGACAGCAGTCGAGAGGGACATATGGGTAGATGGTATACTTAGGAGGTTTGGGGATAAATTCAAGTATGTCTAGACTGCCAAGTTAGATTAGTTGTGAATAATTTCTTTTGTTTGTTTACCTTAATATTGGGCTATGGCCTGTTCATAGTAGGTATTGCATAAATGTTAAATGAGTGAAAGTCTTTATTAAAGGTACTATCTCAATGTGTGCATCCAAAACAATTCTTTAGAACTTATTTAAGGGTTGCAACAAGAAACATTATAATTATTCTAAATGAGGATCATGCCACATATTAAAACAGAGTAGTTCCTTCTTGTGCTCAGAGACAGTTGTGAGATGGTATGGTGAATGTCCATACTACATGCAAGGAGCCATTAGTCCTTTTATAGAGAGCCGGATTCCTGGAATATTAAGCAGTAATCACCAATCATGTATTGAAAGAATATTCAGATAATAATAAGGGCATGAGAAAATTATATTTATAATCAGTTTTGAAAAGCAAGATACAAAATCTAACAATAATATGTTCCTAGTGTTGTTTTTAAAATTATACATATAATATATAAAAATATACTATATATATAATATATATATTTTAAAGGGAAAGGGAAAAATGCCTTAGAGAACACATATCAGAATATAAAGAGTGGTTATTTCCAGATTGTGAAAATGTCAACAGTCTTTCTTTTCTCATCTATATTTTCCCATAAACTTTAAAGAGTATGGATTACTTTTACTATGAGAAAAACAATAAATACTATTAAAATACTAGGTTTTGTAAAAATTGTTAATCAATCCTGGACATTAGCCACAAACTAAATCTCTATTTTTAGTGAGAATATTTTGGATGCTTGACCAAAACAATCAACTCTATTTAAAAAAAAACTTCAATTCTGAATGGGCATTTGAGTTATTTAAGGTATAGACAAAATTATCCATGTCCAGTTTATTCTGGTGGGATGGATTGTTTTTCTTCCCAATCAGCAAGAGGTACTGTAATAACTCTCAAAATATTACTGAGACAGAGAGATTTAAATATATTTGGAGCCTCAATGTTTTCTCATAATGCTGTGAGATAGTCAGTTTCTGTTATAGCCTAGTAAGCAGTCATCTTCATTTATTCATTCAATAAGTATTCATGTGCCAGACTTTATGGTAGGGGCTAAGGCAAGACAGACAAAAATGTAAGACCCAGTCTCTGTTCTCAAGAAGCCCTGGTCTCTCCAGGCAATCTGCTTAAGTAGGTCAGGATGCTATAATGTGGTATGTGAAATGCCCACAGGAATGGGGAGAGGGGTCAGAGAAGTGCAGCACCCAACTCAGCTTGAAAAGGACAGAGAAGACTTACTGGAGAGGTAACAGCTGGGCTTAGACTGAAAGAATAAACAGGAGCTGGCCAGGATCAATGGCGTGGGAGCCGACTGCAGGTAGACAGACAGCACAAGAAAAAGCAAGAAGGCAAGAAGCAGCTCCCAGTTGCCTGGTGTTCCTGGAATGTTGAAAAACACTCGACTGGCAAAGTCACTGGTGGGATCACAGGGGGTTAGGGTTCCGTGTTTTTTCTCTATTCTGTTCAGTTCACACAAGTTCATTTAAAAAGACTGGCCCAGCAAAGCCACATAGAGCTCACAATTTCAGATATGTGAAGAAAATGTGCTTTGTCAGGAATGGTGATAGTTAAGGTTACTGCTAACAGTAATAACCAACAGGGTAGCATGAGGCAGTTCTTTCCTGCATTGTGTTTAGGTGAGCTGGGGTCACTGCTCTGTGTTTGCACCGTCAGGATTGTTGTATTATAATTTGCCTAAGAACAGAAAAATTCACATTCATGAGGTATTTTGCTTAAAATGATGTAAATAGATGATTTGTTATTGAGTCATCAAGTTATATCCAACTCTTCACAACCCCATGGACTGCAGCACACCAGGCTTCCCTGTCCCTCACCATCTCCTGGCGTTTTTCCAAGTTCATGTTCATTGAATCGGTGATGTTATCCAACCATCTCATCCTCTGTTGTCCCTTTCTCCTTCTGCCTTCAATCTTTCCCAGCTTCAAGGTCTTTTCAAATGAGTCAGTTCTTCTCATCAGGTGGTCAAATAACTGGAGATTCTGCTTCAGCATCAGTCCTTCCAATGAATATTCAGGGTTGATTTCCTTTAAGATTGACTGGTTTGATCTCCTTGCAGTTCAAGACTCTCAAGAGTCTTCTCCAACACCACAGTACAAAAGCATCAATTCTTCAGTGCTCTGCCTTCTTTATGGTCCACCTCTCACATAACTACTGTAATTATAAGACTTATAGGAATTGAATTTTTAACTATAGAAATCTTGACCCTTTCTTTAGTTATTCCTAGATATTTGAACATTATTTTTTAAGTTAGAATCTAAGGTTCAACCTATTTAAACTCTCTTTTTTCCTTTTTCAAACTTTTTATTAATTTGATTGCAAAAATGTATGTCAGTCATGGTAAAGATGGTATATTTTCTAAGGCTATCAAAACAGAGAGAATTTTGTATCAAAGATGGCCAGAAAGCAGACATAAACTTTCTAATATGGATAAAATTAGGGCAAATTGTATTGGTCAAAAAGAATTCCTACCATCTTTTAAATATTAAAACAGCAGGAAAGTATTATTAATGTGTTTTTGTACTGTCCTGGTAAACTTTCCTTAATTATTTTAAAAATACATCTAAGTGAAGATTGATAACCAAGTAAATTATACATGAGTAATATACTCAGTAATATTAATGCCCTAACTTTCAAGTGTCTACAGTCTGTAATTCTTTTTTTTATAGTATCTAGTATAGTGTAATAAATAACAATTGGAAGACTGATACTTGCTTTTAAATGATGGATGATCTGATTTTTACATGCACATAAGACAATCGTAGTGATGCAAATAATTTTGCTTGTGGCCTTTTTTCAATTTTAAAAGACTGATGACATTTCCTTTGAAACTTATGACTTTTAACAGCTTTTTCAGAGGAAGTCTGAGACGAGCTCACATTTTCTGTCTTGAAACTGTCTCTATTCATCCCTTCTAATCTTTGACACCCAAATAATTTGAATGGCTAAACAAGGTCTCTCTCTTTTGTTATGCTAACATTTTCCATTGCACTTGATTCTAAAGATTTGGGTTCCTGGTCTAACTCCATCATTTACTAGCTGTGGAATTATCAACTCAGTGAACTCTGTGGGCCTTTGTTTTCTCATTTACAAAACAGTATATAATTCCCGAGGTGACAACAAGATGACCGGAAGAAGTAAATGAAATTCACTCATTCATCTATCCGGAAGAAGTAAATGAAATTCACTCATTCATCTATTGAGGATCTACTGTGTGATGAAAAAACACTTATAAACATGACTATAGTTCATACTGGCAAAACAGTTATTTCTTTCTTCCCATAGAGTCCCTTTTGCCACCGTTTGAACTACAAAACTTAGAAATGTAAATAGATGTTAACTATATTTATATAACTGTCAAAGAAATAGCAAAGTGGTTTTCCACTAGAGACTCTTTGGACATAAAATTCTGATTGTTGACATAAAATTCCTATTCTAAATATTTAGATTTAAATAACTCTCATCAAAATTTTAGCAAGCTAAAGGGTGAATAACAGAATGAATTGTCTTTAATCTCTTTTTTTTCCCTTTCCTTTTCCTGTTTTCTATCGGTCAATTAGCAATCACTCAATTAGGGTGTAAACACTGAACACCTATTATGTATATGCTCCTATAACCGTACCCATCAGTGTTTCCCTGTCTTTAGTCTTTCCTTCTACTTCTGAACATCTGGCTGTTTTTCTCTGACAAACCCCAAGTCACAAGAATGACTGGAGAGCTTTACAGTTGGGTTGAGATAAACAAGAGTTCTGTGGCTATCTATATATATCTTTTAAATTATATATTCTACGTTACATATACAGAGAGATCTGTATCTATGTTTACATTTATATCTATTAGGATTCAAAGTGCTTTTTTCCCCTTTTTAAAGAAACTTAGCTTTTATCCTTCGGTTCATATGCTAGGGTACTATAAGTGCATTGCTGTTTTCGCACTGTAATTCGCAATTCTTTTACCAAACATGGAGTTGCCCTATGAAATGGAGAGCACACTGACTCCGGAGTCCAAATTCAAGGATTCGTATCTAAACCCCATTGTGCTGCCTACTAGTTGAAGGACTTTACAAAGCAGTTAATCCCTCCCTCCTCTGTGCTGTCTCTGCTTCCTAAAAGCTTTGCTACCATGCCAACACGCTCTCTTAGCATATTTGTCTACAGTAGCTTCTAGACTTTGAAGTCCTTAGGAGCAGCCACTGTGTCTCATTTAGTGTAGTTGAATCTAGTACAGGTTCTGGACTTTGACTGCCTAGACTTAAATCTGATTCTTGTCACTTCATAATCGTCTGACTCTGGGCAAGTTGTTTTTTACTTCCATGTCTCAGTTTCCTCTTTTGTAAAAAGGAGATAATAACAGTGCCTCCCTCACCTTGCTGTTGTGGAAATTAACTAAGTCCCTGTTTGTAGAACATTTAGAAGAGTTTCTGACACATAATAAATATTATGTATTTGTTATATGTGTATGCTTAAGGAATTGTCTCTAACTTCGAAAGCTAATATGGTATTTATTTTCTTTGTTGAAAAGTAGATAAAGGAATGTAAATATTCTAGAACTCAGTCTTGTCTTTAAAATTGTGCCTAATAAGAACCATTATGACTGTGAGGATGAAATGAGATAACGGATATTTAACCATTATAGAGATAAAAAGTATTTTTGTGGCTGTTTGATTATAAGGGCAATGTGACATTAGCAAAGTCATTCATAGAATTAAATTGGTTTCAACGCCTTTTGGTTTGGAAGTGTATTGTCACTGTTTATTAGAGTATTATTTCATCTGTTAAACTATTGATTAGTGCTGTTGAAAAGCTAGAAAACGGCAGGTTTTGACCCTGACCCGTGGAATCTCAGAAAGCAACCTCGTAATAAGATACCGTTTGCAGTACATGTTTTTGTTTAACATTAACCAACCTGTGAAGCTGCAGGTACCATGGTACATATTTACCTCTGAACGTGTCCTCAAGAGACAGTGTTTAAACATGCAAATGTGCTGGTAGGTCTAGGGAGGTTTGATTTGGCTTGCTTTGGATTTTTTTTTTGTCTATAAGATTGACAAAACACGAAGATCCCAAAATGTACCAAGACACACGTTTCAGATGCCACAATAAATGACTGACTTTTTGCTTACACTATGGGATTTGAGATTGCTGGCCTTCTTGTACTAATTCTCAAATTGTCCAGCCACATAGGCTTGTCTAATCAGAACCAGTTGATTCAAAGGTAAGACCCTTTTAATCATTATGAATCAGTATCTGGATAAGCTGGCAACATGAATGGATGACTGGCTGCCTTTGAAGCAGCTTCTTGATCAAAGAAGGACCCATATCCTTATCTCTTAAATACAGGGAAGTCTTAAAAGCATGCACATATGCTACTTCTCACTAACTTCCAGTTAACTTGTATAAGACTGCTTAGAATTTGAGTTGAAGTTTAAAAGACTAATGTGTCAAATTTTTTATTTTTTATTAAGTCTAGTTCAATATATTCTTGGAAGTTTAGAGATGAAACATATACACAGGTGTATTCAAACAGAAAGCTTCATAGAAATGAAAAACATTAAAAATCTTTAGTATTCTTATCAAACATTCTTATGCTTTTTGGGAAACAGGCCATTTTTTCCTAGGTGGTACGGGTAGAAATGGGAATAAACACAACGCTGGTAAAAGTTGGTGTTATCCACCCTGATATTTTACTTTCTTTCCATCTTTTCCTCTTTCAAACAGTTGATCTTCCAGTTACTGACATAATGAACTGTTTTCACATGAGTGTATCCATACTGACATCAAGCCCTGTCTTTCTCCTAAACAGAATAATGTTGAAGTATATTTATTATATCAGTATGGATGTCTCAAGACTTAATACTTATCTAGACTATTAAGACTCATGGTCTCAACAATGCTGTTTAATTTTCAGAAGATAAACAGTTGTTTTTTAAATCAGTCCATTTGGTGGTAGGATAACAATAACTATTCTGTTGTATTGCTCATTGTCCAATGTGTCACCACGTAGACTGGTTTTCCTGGGGCAATTGTTAAGTAAACAAGATTTTATCACTCCCATGCTCGATTATGAAAAGCATCAACAGGAGCAAGAACTACAATATGAAACAGAAAAAAAAATGAGACTGCAGTGAGTTATTGAAAATATCCCCAGAAGATTTTTCTCAATGTTTTTTGGTCATGTTTTTGTCATAGGAAATACAGCTTAAATATTTCTTTTATATCCAGTATAGATAGTATTTGTAGCACTAATAAAAGGATTTAGAAGTATGTGGCAAAGAGATGAAACACATGTTTAGATATCTTCTCACTACAGCTAGAATGAAAAATGTGAGATTCTGTTTATTATTTTTCCTAGGATTTTAGCAAATAAAAGTGTTCAGTTTCCATATGCATTGTCACCAAGTTTAGACCTACCCATGAGGAATGTCTAGGTGTATGTACAGGTCATTTTCAAAGTGTAGAAACAGGTGTGGTCATATGGCCTGCTGAGTTTCCACCACAAATGCTTAAGAAACAATTTTCTTTCAAAGCTTTGCATTATCTCATCTAATCATACTTAGTTATTCTCTGTTGTGACCACTAAAATTATTTGAGAATAACTGTGCATCAGATAGTAAGCCTACATCGAGCAGATCTGGAGGGGGCGGGGAATAACTTTTCGGAGATTCTATTTATAAAAAGTTAAAAAGCACCTATCTTGATCTCTGTGTATAGCTCTATGGATCAAATGGAAATGGTTTTTGCTTTGTATCTTGAATAGACTGGTAAATTAAGACATTTTATTTTCTATTATATTGCTTTTTCCTTCTTTTTTGTTCTTATTTTTGCATGGAACACATTAACTTATTAAAGAAGGTATATGCATTTGTTATTTACTTTTCCACAAGTGGGATCATACATGTACAGAACTTAGAACAGAGCTTGGAATGTAGTAATATAGATACAGATATGTGCCATGCTGTGCTGTCGCTTCAGTCGTGTCTGACTTTTTGCGACCCTATGGACCACAGATTGCCAGTCTCCTCTGCCCATGGGATTTTCCAGGCAAAAATATTGGAGTGGGTTGCCATGCCCTCCTCTGGGGGATCTTCCCAATCCAGAGATTGAACCCTCAGTCTCTTATATCTCCTGCATTTGGAGGCAGATTCTTTACCACTACCTCCACCTGTATAGAAGTAAACAAATATTAGTTGTTGCTGTTGGTTGTATATTTTTAAATACATGAACCATATGAAGTAGCCTAGGAATTTAGTGTTTTTATGAGAACCCTCTTAAACAGTAGATTATTTTTGACTCAGAAGAGCAATTATCATGTACTAACCAAGTGAAGTCGCTCAGTCGTATCCGACTCATTGCGACCACAAGGACTGTAGCCCACCAGGCTCCTCCATAAACATTTCATTCTGTATTCTCGGCTGAAATCCAGGTGGCAAATTTAATTCCTTGGCCTACTAGCAAACATTCCAAGAATAGCCTCCAAACTTTTGTTATTTGCAATATTCACAGATCCCCAGGAAAAATAACTTCCTTTCATGGGCTCCTTTGAGAGAATAGCATTGAAACATGTATATTACCATATGTGAAATAGATCACCAGTCCAGCTTTGATGCATGAGACAAGGCACTCAGGGCCGGTGCACTAGAACGACCCTGAGGGATGGGATGGGGAGGGAGGTGGGAGAGGGGTTCAGGATGGGGGACACATGTACACACCCATGTCTGATTCATGTCAATGTATGGCAAAAACCACCACAATATTGTAAAGTAATTAGCCTCCAATTAAAATAAATAAATTAATTTTTTTTAAAAGTCAGCCTCTTAAGCATTAGCATTCATTACCTTATGTTAACTTGCTTTGGAGTTAACATTTCAACATAGGAAACTCTGAAAACATATATATTCATAACAGAAATACTGACATACTCTTGATGCTTCCAGCTACCTCTGCCTTCTGCAATGTCTGTTTACTCTGATCTGGTATTTATTAAAATATACAAATTTGCCATAGCAACCATTGCAAGATAAAGCCTATATGTGTTTCTAAAATAAGGAGAACCTTTTTTTTTAAAGAAACATACAAAAATATGCTAGTTATCCAAGTACAGATTAGATATTCTGCAAAATGGAAATGTGTATAGTAACAACATTTTCATATGGAACCATAAGAATATCTTCAAATACCTCGACTGTTTCTAAGTACCTATTATTGCTACCACCATTATTTTTTAAAAAAGAAATCTGAAAGGTGTGGTGTTATTGGATACATAACAATGAATCTGGCAAAGAAGACACAACAGTGTAAGAATTTGAGTTAATGGCTATCATTTTACAAAAAAACATGATTTGTAAACATAATGCCTTATTTTTATTTTCTATGACATTTGACATTTTGTTTTCAAGTTTATTTGTTAAAAGTGAACATTGTAGAACCTGAGAAAACCCACTCTATATCTTTTTAAAGAGCAAGTGAAAAAATTCCTTCTTTTTTTATGCTGAAAAAGTGATCTATGCTTTATTGTCAGGTGAGCAGGTGACTGGGCCTTCTGTTGGCCTCAATATTTGGTGTATTTGTTTGGCTTAAATCCCATGAAATTTGAAACCCAACACACTTAACTATTTCCATGCCTTCCCTATTCAAAAGTGGGTTGTCTCCATCTATTTTTCTCACTTAATTTTGGTAGAAAATAAAGGAATAAAAAAAAAATGTATTCACTTAGGTTATTGAATCATTTTTATAATTTTTTTTTTTTACAAAACTTAACAAATCTAGAAACTAAGGACATATACCTATATTAGTTGTACTGAAAGAATTACAAAGAGATACAACTTAGCTTTTTATTTCAATTCTGATGAAAATTCTTAAAAAGTAAGTAGATAGAAAGCAATAGCTCAGAGGGATTGAGGAATCTGAGTATAGAATAATCTCTCACCAGTTGAGAGCATTAAACTTCTGAAAAGTCCATGAGAGGAGAATTCCAGGTTGGGTAATTCAATATCTTAAGGGATGATATGTTTTACAGGGTTAGGGCCAAGCCTGAGTGAATCCACAAAATACTTTTACACTCATAAAAGTAAAAATATCACCGATAATATTATTACATATTTTAAATTGATGATTCCAACTTCTCACCTTTTGCCCATGAAAATGTCCCTAGAATCTTACATTTTGCTGTTGCATAGCAGATTATGACAAAAAATTAACTATTATTTACCCTGGTGGATCAGTGGTAAAGAATCTACCTGCCAATTCAGGAGATGCAGACTTGATCCCTGGGTCTGGAAAATCTCCTGGAGTAGGAAATGGCAATCACTCCAGTATTCTTGCCTGGGAAACCCAATGGACAGAGGAGCCTAGATGGTTATATCCCACGGGGTCGAAAAGAGTCAGACATGACTTAGCGACTAAACAACAAAATTAATTACTTAATGACATAATAGAAACTTATTATGAATAGAAGCTAAATGTCCTTTGAAAAGTATTTTCTAGTATATATGGCTACTGTAAGCATAAGGTGTTAATTCTCTTACCTTTCCAACGAATAGAACAAAGGGAAATCAAACTAAAGTTAAACGTTGATAGGTTTTGGGAAAGTTTTGCTTTTGACCTTCACCTTGGAAAATAAAACCTGAATTCTCATCTGGCATAATAGCTGGGAAAGCTTATAAGTGTGATTGTCATAATCCATCTGAGCATCTTCTCTTATGGGATAATCAAAGGGTTTGGGTCATTCCTCTTCAGGGAGTCTTTTGTCAACTATTAGTAGACTATAGGGACATGTTGATGGGTTCTGCCACACTAGAGTGTTAAAGAAGGCAGTTTAGTCAAATCACAAAACCAATGAATCACCTCTGCATGAGTCACATTTTCAATCGCTCCAACCCCATTTCTCCATTTTATTTAAATATTATTTAATATTGATTTTTTCACTTGAAAACTAACCTGTTTTTAGATAAATCAAAGTTTGCATTGTTCCTTAGACATGATGTTTTTAAATTGGAGGATAGCTGCTTTATAATGCTGTGCTGTTTTATTCTGTGCAACAATGTGAATCACTCATAAGTATATTTATGTGAATCAGTCATAAGTATATTTATATCTTCCTCTTTTTGAACCTATGCCCCCATCCCACCCCTGTAGGTCTAGACAATTTTTTAAGTGTCCTTGGCAATAAAGTTTCCCAAAATGGAATGTTTCATTACATAACTTAGCTTATATACTGTATTTTATTTTTATTTCTTACTAGGGAATATTTCAAATTTATACAAATGTTGGTGGAATAATATACAGAAACCTTACATATGCACTATCAGCTTCAACAATTATCAGCCATCATTAATCTCATTACCTGTAAACCACCACTCCATTATTTTAAGGCAAACCCCAAATATGTTAACTTCCAAGTAAATACATCTTTGCATATCAGTAATAGAAAAGTATGCTTTTAAAAATGTAGTCACATAGCAGAGTTTTTAAAATCAAAACAACCCCTACTGTTTATTGGTGATGTCTTGCAATCTTAGAGAAAGTTGAGTAAGCACCTAGGTTAGTAGATCAGTACACATTTTGAAACCATACTGAAAGGGCAGTCCAGGTTGGCCAGATTCTATCTGGAAGAAATGTTCAGTAAATTACAGATACTATGAATAAGGATATTTGTGCAAAACTGCACAAAATGTAGGCGGCAGGACAGGACCCTCAAGGAAACAGGCAAAGAAATGACAACAAAGTGCAATTTTTCTTTAAAACAGAAGCAATTTACAAGAGTTAGAATGAAGAAGGCAGACGATTTAGAGTTTGAGGGTGACATTTTTAAGGTTGTATAAATTAACAAAATTCAGAATATTGAAAATTCTATCAGACATATGATTGGGATTTATCATCAAATAAATTACATAAGGTTAAAAAAAGAGAGAGAGAGATAAAGTGTGGCTGAACCTCTAGGTTAAAACAGACAGGAGAAATATCAACCAATGAGTGTGTGAACCTGTTTCATTCTGATTCAAACACAGCAAGGGTAAAACAAAAGAGAGAATCAGGTATTTGAACACTGCCTGAATATTTGATAATATTAAGGAAACATTGGTTTACTTAAGGTGTGATGACATTTTAGCTATTTTTAAAGAGCTCTTATCTTTTTGAGATACATCCTGAATCGTGTATGGACCAAATGGTATGATGACTGGCATCTGCTTAGAAATAATCTGGGAATGATTATGGTTTTGGGTAGCAGGGAGGAAAGGTTTGGGTGTAGGTGAAATGCAACAGACAAGTATTAACAATTGTTGAAGTTAGATGGAAGACAGAGTTACAGACTATCACTCTCTACTTTGAAATATGTTAGAGATTTCCATATTAAACATGGTTAAGTTTCCCAGTTCAGAACTACTACATGTATTTTCTTTGCTATTTCTCCCAGAAGTTTAAAAGCAGAAGGAAGAGACTATCAGGTTCTTCAACCAACCAGAAATTTCTATTAACTGGCACCTTTGAATTTGGTCATTACAGATGAAGTTCATGATGGTGAGCCCAGGATACTCTGAAACATTGAAAGATTAAATTACATTTGATAAGACTGTGATTTTAAAATGAATCTTGCTATGTTCTAATTCTTTGAAAATCAGCAATCCATAGCAGGTACAATTTCCCCTTAATCGGAACGTTGCATTCCTCAGTCATTTAACAGAGCTTTTCCATATCCTTAGTTAGACGAAGGAGACTTTTGAGCAAATGTTCTTCCTCTGTGCCTGTGAAATTTGTACAGATCCATGTGCATATGTGCACTTCACCTAATACTGAGGACTCTTTTAGAGGAGGCTGTTATTCAGAAACACTCGCACACATAGTTCCAACCACTTAATAAAAGAGTAATTATAAGGAGTGGCCCCAGAATAGGAAAAAGTCAGAATTTGTATGGGACCTTTTATTCCAGACCCACTATATTCTGCTATTTATTTAAAGTATGGCTGTTCTGTTTGTAATTGCATGCTATGGTCTAAACACATCCTTTTTACATCTATAATTCAAAACACAAAAGGAGTTTGTTTAGACAAAAGTGTAACCAGAAAAAGGGCTAATAGTTATGCCCTTGATTTGATTGAAGCCATGCTTCAGGAAAATATCAACCAATTTGTAGGGAAGCATTAGAACTCTAATAATTTGGTATTATGTAGCTTGAACAACCAGTTAATTCATTGAAATTTTCACTTGTCTGAGGCTACAGGTTGTGTTTGTGAATCAAGGATAGATGATTCATCATGAGACTATTTTAATTACTCTTTGTAGCTAATATCTAGGATTTGTTCCTTTCTTTATAAAAATTCATCCATCACTTGATTATCTCTTACTAAAACTAAAATCTGTGCCAAACCACACATATTTCCATTAGATTTAAGAAGGGAAGAATCATTCTGCTTCCATCTGTTTGTATCCAGTCTCAGTGGGTGGGCAGCTGGAGACTCTCTCTTCCTTGCTGACAGGCAGAGAGGGACTCTGTTCCTCCTTGTGGTATCAATTAGGATTGAAAGATGCAGAGAAGTCTAAACAATCAAGTTTTCTTCATCCTCCACTCACATCATTATCCTGTTAATTTTGTAAAGTCTGAAATCTCTCTTATTTAAGTTCTCACTAGTAATAATCATATTCATGACAGCCCAACAGTATGCCAGGCACTTGTATCAAGTCAGTAATATCCTAACCTTTGTTCTTGTTCAGTCATTGTGTCCGACTCTTTGTGACCCTGTGGATTGCACCATGCCAGGCTTCCCTGTCCTTCACTCTCTCCTGGAGTTTGCTCACATTTATTTTCATTGAGTTGATGATGCCATATTATCTCCCCATTTTTCAAGTGGGGCAACTGATGATCAAAAAGATGGAGTAACTTATCCAAAGACCAGAGCTGGTGAAGGACTGGCTGAGCAGGACACACATACCCCCATGTCTGACTACAGAATCCCGTTCAATGTCCATGGAGTACCTACTCCATGTTGGACACTATTTCTAATAGAGTCCCTGTCATCAAGTAATGGAACTAAACTGGAGGGCTCAGCAAGAGAGTTGGGACAAATAGAGCAGGTGTCATGGAGGGAAAATGGTGTGGCTTCTGAGGTGAGAGGGGTTCCAGGCAGGAGTAATGGTTTCAGAAGTTTGGGCCCAGAAATAGCAAAATGACTATAGCCTACTTTATCTCAAATGGAACGTTCATGCAGGGTCTGTCTGAGGTTGGCCCTGACCACCAGTTAAGGAGTTTGAACATTCTGTAATTCTGGTATAAAAATAATGTAAAGCATTGGATTTTGTTTCGTTCTTCAAAGTGTGGATATTGCTATAGTGTTACAACATTGTTTGAAAGTAACTGTACAGCTAATACTTGATTTCGATGTACACTGATATAATACATGCATTATTTATATTTCATTTTTCTTTCAGAAAAGCTCTACTTCTTTTCTTTAAAGAACAAAAATTCAAAAACAAACAACCTCCCCATTATCCCTTAAAAAACAATCACTACAGTGCTTATATTTTGTGTCTGCCCCCCTATACTGTCATCATTAGTCACATAAGTAAACAGCATTAATATAAGAAAGGTAAACTAAATTCAGTGGGCCTTTCGTTCAGTCTTCCCATTGACAGCCAAGTGTTGGCTCCTTCAAGATAGCAGGGTTGAGTTATCTGCCCTACCACATTCTGTGTGACCATGTGGTCCAAACACAGGAGACGTGACCCAGAATAATAGCCTGTAAATCAATATAGGATATCTAACATTTACACAAAATAAAATAAATCATAAAGACAGTACAAACAATTCTATTCCATTTTGAAAGATTCAGAAAAGCAGATTTGCCTATCAAAGAAGTTATAAGTTATTTTAGCTATGACATTCCTGGTCCTTTCTATGTTTTAGGCTTTGGAACCAGCATCCTGTATCTACCTTCCATCCTCAGGCAGAGGATGAGGGATAAGAAATATTTGTCTGGTAACGTAAAACATTAAAATGGAGACTTAGTGGACAGTACCTTCAGTTAAACTTGGTTCTAGTCAGGGTTCCTGACTGATAGTCCATGTTATTTTGTGAATTGTTGTGACTCAGAAAGCCCAAAATGTGAAATTCTAAAAGCTTAAAGGAGTATTTACAGTTTCAGATAGTAGTAGATATTTCATTCTTTCCTCTGCTTGGAGGCATGGTAATATTGGGGTGGGAAGTTCCCTAATTAGGTGCTGACTGATGGAAGGGCCAAGCCTACCTCTTCCAGTACTATAGAAGTGATGCACTCCCTTAGCCGTTACAGCCACCAGCATCCAGGCTTGTGGGCATTCAGGTGAGAGATAACATATTCTCTTAACACTTAAGTGACTTCTAGGGGATGCTCCTCCCATTGGCCGGTGGGATGAAAAGCCAGAGTAAGGTAACACTGACTGTCTCTGGACCCTTGATAGTTGCCCTGGGGCCAGAGATGCTATTTTGACTCTCAGTGACCCTGTCAAACTAAAGGGCCATTTGCTGGCATTTCCAGTCATATGTCTGTCCCTGAGTTATCAGCTACGTGACTGAGCATAAACTGGCAGGGGATTTCCTACTGCAGAGGCTTTGTTTTTGTTAGTTTTAAGAAATTGGAGTTGTCTAAACTAAACGTAAAATCACAGAATAAATAATTAAATAGGTATGGAAATTTTAACAGATTCTAGATTTTATAACTTATTGTCTAAAGACATACTTTCTCTGCCCTATTCCTTTTCTCTTTTCCATCCCTCCAATGACCTCCATCTTAAATGGAGATATAGTTCATACACCTTTTTGTCCTACCATACAAATGTCATTTTTAAGAGAAAAACATTCAAATTTTACCTTCACACTTCACATCATCAAGTTCCTTCAGCACCTCTTTAATCCAACTGAAGTTCTAAATAAGTATATCAAGTGAGAGGAAAAAATATAAAAATATGCCAGTAAATACAGTCAAACAACTGGTATACTACTTGCCAATAGAAAGGACCCAACTATGAATACAACAACCCATTTCCCAGGTGGCACTAGTGGTAAAGAACTCACCAGTCAATGCAGGAGACCAAAGAGATGCAGTTTTGATCTCTGGGTCAGGAAGATCCCCAGAAGAAGAGCATGGCAACCCACTCCAGTATTGTTGCCTGGAGAATCCCATGGATAGAGGAGCCTGTTGGGATACTGTCCATAGGGTTGCAAAGAGCTGGACACAGCTGAAGTGACTTAGCAGGCATGCATACATGGATACAACAACTTGAATGACTCTCAAGAACATTATGCCAAATGAAAAAAAATTGATCCCACAAAAGATCCCATACACTATAATTTCATTTATGTAACATCCTGAAAATGATAAAAATAAATAAATAAAGAGATGGAAAATAGCTGTTTGCCAAGGGTAGAGAGAAAGAGGAGGGTGTGACTACAAAGGTTCTTCATCTCTGTGGCATGGAAGCTCTGTCTCTTGGTTGTGATGGTAGTTGCACAAATCTGTGCATGTGATAAAATGACACAGAAACTATGTATACATATTGCACCAGTGTCACTTTCCTGGCCTTGATATTGTAAGAAAATTATGTTCCAGGTAACTACTGGAGGAAACTAGCTTTGAAAAGTACATGGGGTCTCTCTGTGTTACTTTGCAACTTACTGTGAAACTGTAATTGCCTTAAAATAATAAATTTATACAAATCAACCAACAATGCTGACTCCTCTGCACAGCAAGTATAAACACAGCATAGCTACCAACGCCAAAAAAGTATCAGATCTTTTTTAAAGGTGTGCTGTCTCTAAAGAGTTGCTTCAAAGGCAAGAAGGAATAAAATCGTGCTGGACTGTGTTCTTGGGGCTATCACAGCGTCCTCCATTTCTCCAGTGCTCTGAACCATCTGACTGTTTTCTAGGGGTGCACAAAATGAGGATGGAAGCACGAACCCCTTTAGTTGGATCCCGTCAACAATCAAGGTCAGTTTGGTCATTTATAAGAACATTCTGCATCCAGGTACCATATTCCTCTCTCCCCTTTGAAAAAATTCCAGAAAATAAGGCATGTAGCCCCATGTAGCATGCAGGAAATGTTTCTTGAAACAGAAAGGATCACCATAGCCTCTCTCCTTAAAGAATGCCTCTCTCTCCCCACCTTTTTCAGTTCTTTGCTAAGTCTCCCTCCAAGTTCACCTAACTCATTAGCCTGATCTTTCTAGTGAAGTTGTATTAATGGCAAAGCAGGCAAACCTGTGAGCGATGTGGCAGCCCCAGGCGGTGGCCTCCTACGGTTCTCCCTGTGCACAGCGACCCGGCGGGCGGGGCATGAGAGTAAACTGCGAACCACCAGTTGCCCCTGTAGATGCTGCTGGGCAGCCCTCACCAAGTACCAACACTGCGAACACAACAGCAGCCTGATCAGCTGTCGGCCGAAGTTGCCTCCTGGTGAATTACATCTTTTTTTTTTTTTCTCATTTAACATTTTTATAGTACTGTGTGCTGCTGCTGCTGCTGCTGCTGCTAAGTCTCTTCAGTCGTGTCCGACTCTGTGCGACCCCATAGACGGCAGCCCACCAGGCTCCGCCATCCCTGGGATTCTCCAGGCAAGAATACTGGAGTGGGTTGCCATTTCCTTCTCCAGTGCATGAACAGGAAAAGTGAAAGTGAAGTCGCTCAGTCATGTCTGACTCTTAGCGACCCCATGGACTACAGCCTACCAGGCTCCTTCGTCCATGGGATTTTCCAGGCAAGAGTACTGGAGTGGGGTGCCATTGCCTTCTCCGATAGTACTGTGTACCCAGTGTTATAAAATTATGCCAAAACAAAGAGCAAAGTCCTTGTCCTGAGGAGTATGCGGTATAAAAGAAGCGAATGACGCAAGGAAAAATAACAGCACAAACACATAGGGTGGGGAGAAAATGTAAGGTAGAATCAGTAAGACTTTCAATAGACCAAGAAAGGAAAGGCTATCGGCAGGGCTCCAACTCCTCCCCACAAAACAGAAATATAATAGCAGTAGCAACAGTAACATTTGGAGGTGTTTCTCGTTATTAATATGCATCGTGCAGTCTTGTGGAATTAATTCTGTAATGCAGGTACTTTTATTATACCTACCTGGAAATAAAGGGTTTCTTTTAACTGTTAACAAACACCTCTAATGCTTACAAAGTTCCAAATATGCTTCTGAATAAATTAACTCATTTAATTCTCATAAAATCTTTCTGAAATAGGAACTGTTTCACTCACTTTACAGATAAAGGGAATGAAGCAGTCAGGTTAAGTGATTTGTTCAATGTGGCTCAGGTAGAAAGTGAGGGAGCCAGAATTTGAACCTGAGAAGTCAGAAGGATGGAGCCAAGATCCAAATCCAGGAAGCCCAACTCTGTGATGGCTCCAGGATTCATATCCACATGCTCTGACTCTCAAACCTGTCTGTTTCATTATGTGCAATGAAGTACAATGAAAAACTAATTTAATTTTAAAATATTTATATTGACTATTCACAATGCAGATTTATTTTGTAAAGGCCTTTAATATTGCGATGAAAAAGTGTTTATTTGAAGAATAAATATTGTTTTAAAAAAAAGGGGAACATGTTTTCCTCCTTCCTTCCTTCATTCAATAAACATGCATGAGTGTCTGTTTACACCAGACACTATGTGAGGTACCACGGTGACAGCAGTGACCGAAAGAGACAAAAATGAGAGAAAATTAGGGAACTGGACATGATGTTCATTTGAATGATGAACATACACTAGATTTATCAGGAGCGCTAGGGGCAAATAGCCAACAGGAAATAAGGGAACATTTTAATCTTATTATACGGGGAATGACATTATTCTGGGCTGGACTGTCCCACATGAGGATTCTTTAGCCCTCTTTTCATTTCCTCCCTTCTGTTTCCTTCATTGTAGTTTCAGCACTTCAACAAGAACACGTTATCAAATAACACTTAGTACAGACATTTGTTAACGCTTCAAATACTGCTCTGCGTGACAGAAGGAGTAACATTAATGATAAGAGCTATCACATATTAAACGCTTCTTATGTATTAGGCATTAGTCTAAGAATTTTACGTATGTTAACTCATTTAATAGATCGTGAGATCGATTCTATTATGATCCCAATTTTATAGACAAAGAGATGGAAACTCAGAAAGATTAAGAAACTTACCCAAGGATATAATGCTAAAATTTGGAGGTTTTAATCTGTTAATGGAAATTAGGTTTGGGATTACCTATAGGTTTCAGTCACTCTTTGAATTCCCTTCCTCATTACAGTGTGAGTGAGTGTTTTACAAGTCTGGAAATGGTGAAGTGGCATGCAGACCTCTGAACTTGCAATGAAAAATTAGTATAAAAGATCCCTAGAGAAAAAAGAGATTCTGAGAGTTAAGTTTTCAAAGTCTAATATCAAAAGCCAAAATTGGCTTAAACATCTATTTTGGAGATAGGAGAGTGAAATTTATTACTGTCTTCTCATTTCATTTTTTTAAAATAAATTTTTACTTTCTGATTCTTCTTTAGCATGCTAAAATGAAAAATAAAATCAATATAAACTAAAATAAGAAGAGAAATTCACAGCCTTCCAAGCTACCTTTTAAGAAAAGCATAATAAAGCATTAGCTTGGAAGTCTTTTTCATGATTATGTATATTGTACCTATACCAAAATAAAATATCCTCTTGAGAACAAGAAAAATAATTTGGTTTTCCCATACAGAGGACAACAAAGTCTGGTCTTCCTATCTGAGCTTAGGTTTTAAAACACTAACATTATAAAGAGTTATAGTCCTCTATTAAAGGGCCATAATAAAATGATAAAATAATAAAATGTATCACTAACTCTTACATTCAGTTATTTTGTTCCCTGTGAGCACAGTTCACTTCCGACGTTCAAGAGAGAGGCAGAGCTATGGGATATTTGCAGAGAAATCATGCAAGGACACAGACCATATATTCCCCAACCCACCTCCTCCCAGCAATCTCCACTGAACTCTTAAATTCCCGAATGGTCCCTACCTTCTTTCTCTGCTTAGGCCAGTCTTTCTGTTGAGAATCCTCCCCTACTTCCTTCACTTCTTGGCCTGGCTGACTTTTATTTCTGCTTCAAAACCCAGCTGAGGTATCATCTGGTCTAGAAATGTTCTCTGACCCCTTTCCTAAGCCAGGTTTGGTGACAGAGTGCTCAAATCTGGTTTTTTCCCCCTGGCCCTTCACATGCTGTTAACACAACTGTGTGCTTATTTATTCTTTCCTCCAGTAGACTCATCCTTTTACTCAACAAACATTTCTTGAGCACCTGGGACTGTGGTAGGTGTTAGGGAGACAAGGAGAAAAGAAACTCCCTAATACACTTCCTGGGGGATCATGATAGTCAATGATTGTTTGCAGAATGAATGAATGGAATTAGGTCATTACAAACAGTGGAAAGAAGACCAGAAGATTAGCAGGCACATGAAAGTGATTTGTTTTTTCCATTCTCCCATTTCTCACGGCCCCCTCTGTTGTATAACACCTCTCTAAGCTTCTTGCTTTAAGTTTTCGCTCTCCTCGTAGTCTTCATCTTACTGCTGTCTTTATGGGAAGCAGGAACTTTGGCATAGGAGGGACCACAGTTCTGATGCCAGCCCTGTCCCTTACTCTCTCTGTGATCCTTGGCTCTTTGCTTAATTTCTCTGAGCTGGAATCTCCTCCTCTGTAAAATGGAGATTACAAATACCTATGCGGTGGAGTACTGTGTGAAGATCAAATATGATTCACACATGAAAAGGGCTTGACTCAGTCTGAAGAGTCTTCCTTTCCTTTCTTTTGGCTCTCCCCTTCTTCTATCCCTCATCTTCCTACAAGACATCATCAGGGTAGTAGTAGTATGTGAGATGGTTCCATGTGATACATGGAATTTTCTGGAATAGTAATATTACTTTTATATATATTATACATTTTTAGAATAGTAATATTACTTATATATATTAAAATATATGGTCATTAAACTTCATTCAACTTTTGTTTTCTATAGAAATTATTGCTTTGGATTTGCAAAAAATAAAAGAGAGATTTAAGTTTTTAAAAACAGGAAAAGAATTTGAAAAAGAATGAAGATATATATACTTCATAATAAAATAAAAATTAAATTTAAAAATGAGAAGAAAAAAAACAAAACCAAAAAAATAGAAATATTATTGTCAGTACAAAGGATAAGGGGGGGAATATATGCCTAAAAACCACTGTAGAAATGAACAAAAATAATGATATGAAAGAAGAAAAACCTTTAGCTCAGAAGTTCACAAGCTGCTATATTTATTATGCTTGCCCTGAGAGCTTGATAAACTGAGAAGTAAGCCTCTTGAAAGCGAAAGAGGAGAGTGAAAAAGTTGGCTTAAAACTCAGCATTCAAAAAACTAAGATCATGGCATCCGGTCCCATTGCTTCATGGCAAATAGATGGGGAAATAATGGAAACAGTGACTTTATTTTTCTGGGCTCCAAAATCACAGCAGATGGTGACTGCAGCCATGAAGTTAAAAGATGCTTGCTCCTTGGAAGAAAAGCTATGACCAACCTAGACAGCATATTCAAAAGCAGAGACATTACTTTGCCAACAAAGGTCCATCTAGTCAAGGCTATGGTTTTTCCAGTAGTCATGTATGGATGTGAGAGTTGGACTATAAAGAAAGCTGAGGACCGAAGAATTGATGCTTTTGAACCGTGGTGTTGGAAAAGAATCTTGAGAGTCCCTTGGACTGCAAGGAGATCCAACCAGTCAATCCTAAACGAAATCAGTCATGAACATTCATTGGAAGGACTGATGCTGAAGCTGAAACTCCAATACTTTGGCCACCTGATGTGAAGAACTGGAACTGACTCATTGAAAAAGACCCTGATGCTGGGAAAGACTGAAGGCAGGAGGAGAAGGGTACAACAGAGGATGAGATGATTTGATGGGATCACCAACTCGATGGACATGAGTTTGAGCTAGCTCTGGGAGTTGGTGATGGACAGGGAAGCCTGGTGTGCTGTAGTCTACGGGGTTGCAAAGAGTCGGACACGACTGAACAACTGAACTGAACTGAACTGAACCATAGTTATGCATTTCTCAAATGTCACTTGTAAAACAATCCAGTCCTGGGTCTGACAAAGATTAACTGTTAAGCTGCATGGACATGCTTTTGGCTTTCTTAGCATAGAATTAGTCTCTAATAGGCTAAGAAGTCAGTCTTGGGTCTGTAGATGGTACCTGTCCAGTTCTGACTACGATTAAATATAAAGTGAAAGAAGATTGTTCTGTACACCTAAGAATAATTAATGCCTAAATAGAATTTCCAAAGATGTTCTAAGTCCCCCACACTGTGTACTCCATTTCTTGATCTATAATATAGGGAGAATTATAGAATCTAGTTCAATAGGCTAGGGTCAAATGAGGGTCAAATGTTAAAAGAAGCACTTAGTAACATATAGGGAATATAATAACTGATATGTATGTGTGAGCCATTATTATGATGAATACAGTAGAGACTAGCCTCTTTGGGGCACCTAGCACTGCCTACTCGGGCAGAAGAACTGGCCTCCTATGCCCACAGCCTTGAAAGTTATTTATCCCTTTACCCCAGTCTTTCTGTTTTTTTGAGGTTTTGTGATAAAATCAGCCCATTAGAAGCTTTCTGTCTCTGAACACATATTTGTTGTTGTTCAGTCGCTAAGTCATGTCGGACTCTTTGCCACCCCATAGTATTCTGTAACTTGGGGAGATCAGATCCTCCCTTCAGTGTCTGTGCTTACAGTCTTTTACCAAAAACACAGATTTTCTACAGATTCATTTGTTAGAATTTGAGACTATATCACACACACAAACATTTCTTGTGTTCCATATGAGAGAGTCCACCAATCTCACCCACTCCTTAGAGACTTATTTGCAGTGGGGACAAAAACAAACAAACAAAAAAACCCAAGGTCAACTTTACCTTCTCCCAGCAAACGTTAAGGTCAGTAAAAAGTTTTAACCAAAGCTGAAACAAACCCAGGCCCTGGAAATTGTGACCTGGGTGTAGGATGCTCTCTTTACAACATAAGACGATTTAGTCATAATGATGATGTCATAATGATTATGTCTGCACTGCCTAGCGGAGAGGGCAATGGCACCCCACTCCAGTACTCTTGCCTGGAGAATCCCATGGATGGAGGAGCCTGGTAAGCTGCAGTCCATGGGGTCGCGAAGAGTCAGACGCGACTGATGGACTTCACTTTTCGCTTTTCACTTTCATGCACTGGAGAAGGTAATGGCAACCCACGCCAGTACTCTTGCCTGGAGAATCCCAGGGACGGGGGAGCCTGGTGGGCTGCCATCTATGGGGTCGCACGGAGTCGGACACGACTGAAGCGACTTAGCAGCAGCAGCAGCACTGCCTAGGGAGCGAGTAAAGATGAATATAGGAAATCAAGAATTTGGGAAACAGACCATTCACGGTGAAAGGCTGGCCACTCCCTCCTCTTCTTAAGGGTGCCAAAGTGCACCACTACCCAACCAATAACAAAGAAAGCAGGTCCAGCAGCCTTGGGGGATGGGGCACCTGACCAGGTGGCGGAGGAGGTAAGTGCAAGACCAGGTCTGCTTACACCTCCAGGGCAGAGGTTACCCTTCGCTTCTCCTCTCTTCTCTTATCAGGGTCTAAGATGCCTCTGAGACAGGTAGAAATACACCTTTTGCACTAAGAGATACACATCAAGAGCCAACCTGGCGTCCTCCGGTGAAATCAGGCCCAAGTATTTAAAGGCTCTGCGGAGGACTGCAGGTGGGGATCTCTGGATCATCCCTGGTTTAGTTTACCCAGTTCCTCTAACCAAGTCAGCAGCCTGGTACCCACTTCCTGGGCTGGTTCCGGTGCACGTGGAAGGGACACTCTCAACCTTTCCCTGCTGGATCACTAAGGGGAAGCTAAGGGACGCGCGGTTTCTCCACTTCCAGCCAGCGCTCACTAGGGCGCACGCCCACCTGTGCGAATAGCCCCTCCCTGCACCTCGCGCGGCTCTGGAGCTGGTCCCCGCGCTCACCCCTCTCCTCTCCCGGACTCCGAGGTGCTCCCAGCGTCCCCGCTCCCGTTTCCATCCTCTCTTCATTCCATTCTTTCTCTCCCTTTTCTCCATTTTCCTTCCTACTCCTACTCGTCTAGGGGTCTGGACCCTTATCGCTCTCTCCTTCTCCCCTCCTCGTTGTACTTCAACCCTCTTTCCCGACGGCTCCTGTCCGTTCCCTTGGCTCCACTTGTCTTTTCTGCTTGCTTTGCTGCGCCGCTCTTTCCCTGTTTTCTGCGCGCCCCAGGCTTCTCAGTCCGACGGCAAGGAACGCGCTCACCGCCGTCAGCCAAGGTCCGCAGATTCAGCGCTGATCTCGCCTTCTTACTCCCCTAAAGAAGCCTCCCCGGAGTTCCCTGGGCCAAGCCAGAGCTCCCGACCCAGGGAACAGCGCTGGCCTCCCGGGGGACCCACCTGTCAGGGAAGATGGGTCTATTTTAGGTCCTGCATCCAGTGTCCACACTCCGAGGACGCGGGCATGGGTCCCGCGACTCGGGTAACACCTCTCCAGCAAGATCCTGAGCTGACGCGGAGCCAGTTCTTCCAGAGAGTCTCGGACCCCTGGCCAGGCAGGCGGCGGCGCCACGGCTGTGGATGGCGGTCTCAAAACAAGCATCTCGAAATTCGAGCACCCAGGGAATCCCGGGCTCGCGGGCGGGGCGTTCCAGCGCAAGCACCCACTGCCCGCCCCCCAGGAATAGGCCGCCTTGGCACAGTCACTTCTCCTGGCATAGAGACTCACAGGAGCTTTCCCAGCCTGTGCCCTTTACCTCGGTTTGCCCTGGTTTACCTAATTTCTAGTCAGTCGGGTTATTAGCCTGCAGTAACCCACACGCAGTGGGATCCTTTGGAAAATGATAAGGATTTCGGACCATCAACAAGACACAAGGCGCCACAGCGCCTGACCTAAGCCCCAGAAGGTTGAGAGATCACGCTGCAGACGTGTGCGTGTCCCCATGCGCACCCGAGCGCGCGAGCGCGTACACACACACATATCCCAGTTGGGATCCAGCCACAGGTTTGCACACTGACAAGCTTTTAAGTCAAGGGAAAATATAAACAGCTTCACTCACCCGCCTTTTCCTTCCCTCTCCCGATTGAGATCCAGGGGAAAAGGGTGGATTAAGAGACCCTTCTTTCTTTTCTTTTCGCCTTTCTAAAGAGTGGAAATTTCCATCATGAGATAGGGGGCAGCATCCCCAGTGTCGCGTTTCCTGTGGACCCTCCCTTCCAGCCCCAGCCACCAATCGTCAGGCGGCAACCTGAGATGTCAACGAAAGCATCCTCCCAGGTGGGGCTGAGCTGTCCAGCTGTCCTCCAAAAGTGAAGCCTGGGACCTGCCAGCCCCTGCTCCAGCTTTCCTGGGCCCACGACAACAGAGGATATCGTGGTGTGAGTTGAGCTTTTCTGTAGGTTTGGTTTTTTTTTTTTTTTTTGAATGATTAAGTTTCTTCGCTAGTCAAGGTTGCATATATTGGATCTTTCCTGTATGTGGAAATATATGTCCATGCTCATTTTGAAGTCTGTAAAAGAGTCTTTTTTTCAGTAGGTGGCTCTAAACTTCCTGTAGGTTTGATGATGTCCAACCTGAATCTGACATAAAGGAAAAAAAATTGAGGAAGGGTTGCAAATGAAAAACCTGTTATTCACAGTAAAAATCACTTAATGCAAGAGCACTGTAGAAGATAGCTTGCCAGCCCTTAATCATGGCTAGGGGTCTTTTGCAGTCATTTCCCACCCACTCCCCACTGCCTCCACTCCAGGATTCCACTGTAAGCATAATCCTCAGTATATATGAAGAAGGAAATGGGATTTAATAAATAGCACTATAATTTCAGTTCTGCTTGTTAAAGGCACCACTTACCATTTTAAGGAAAGCTGTTTACATTGAAACTTTTCTGAGGTTAACCAAAATTTCTGTTCCCAAAAAGCCTATGCATGTAACAAATATGTTCACAACCTCCTGTTTATTTAATGCTCATTCGTCATTCTTTAAGGGAAAAAATGTTCTCCTATAGAGACCTGACCCCATAGTTTAACAAACTTATCAGGCAACGCAAATTACTTTCTAAATTCTCACATACCAAATTTAACTTTATCCAGAATGGTAAGGTTCACTGTTCAGACTGAATATCTAGAACTGTCTTATTTTACAGTTCCCATTAACTAATGCATCAGCAGCATCTCAGCACTTAGAGAAAAAAAAAGAACAACAAAAACAAAAATCCATCCAGACAATGCAGATATATAATAATCAGGAGTATTAAAAACTCTCCATTAACACACATACACACACATCTGCTGCTGCTGCTGCTAAGTCGCTTCAGTCGTGTCCGACTCTGTGCGACCCCATAGACGGCAGCCCACCAGGCTCCTCCATCCCTGGGACTCTCCAGGCAAGAACACTGGTGTGGGTTGCCATTTCCTTCTCCGATGCATGAAAGTGCAAAGTGAAAGTGAAGTCGCTCAGTCGTGTCGGACTCTTCGTGACCCCATGGGCTGTAGCCCATCAGGCTCCTCCATCCATGGGATTTTCCAGGCAAGAGTACTGGAGTGGGTTGCCATTGCCTCTCAAATTGTATTAAAACCATCCAACAATGTAAATTGAGTATAAGGATGATGTGATAACTACCTTCACTGGAGTTACCATTTTGAAACCTAAAAACAAATACATTAATTATTTAAACAGGATATAGAGGGTATATTTTTTATGAAAGCTGATTATCCCCTGCCTAGCCAAATGCAACAAGCATCTTTAGTTTGTCATAAGAAGTTTCACCTTATGAAATTAGAATACATCAGAATAATTTTGATGTCTCTTTAAACTTGTTAAAACTAAATTATCTTCACATTATTACATTTTTCCATTGATTCTTGTTTAATAAATATAAGCATCTTTTATAAAAGTACTACATTGTCAAAACTGGTAAAATTGGGAGAGGATTAATGAGAGATCATGATAGATATATATTTCTCTCTACCTAAATTAGTAAAAGCAAAATCCAAGGTTCTAAAACAAAAGGCCCTTTCAGAGAAAATATAAATAAAAATGGGATCAATGCAGTCCTAAGATTGATACTAGTTCACTATGCAGCTACTCGACCTTTTAATAAATTGCTTATTTAGTCAGTTCTTGGTGTCCATATCTTAGCTAGTACAGAAAAGTAGTGGTTCATTGCCTAATTTTCTAGAGAACTATAGGTTGTTCATTTACATATGTGCTACTTACTTTAATCATACATGTATTGAAATAAAATGCGTTGCATTGCCTACAAAGCCACAAAGTGATGAGCAAAATTCAAATTTGTCATCTTTTGTAGCTATTTTACATTCTGAGAGTTTTAGAAGAGCTCTGAGCAATATCCAGGTGGTCTGAGACAACTGGTATGCCATTGTCTTTCCGTGATACAATCAAACTCTTGAGCCTTTGATGACTATGCTGAATCTGCTTAACAATCCTCAAGGGCTTGTTTTAAACCAGTGTTTGAAAGAGAAGGGAATGGCAATCCTTGGAGAAGGGAATGGCAATCCACTTCAGCATTCTTGCCTGGAGAATCCCATGGACAGAGAATCCTGGTGGGCTGCAGTCCATGGGATCTCAAAGAGGCGGACACAACTGAGCAACTACTACTACTACTACTTGTGAGGCTGGTGTTTTTATCTTTACTTTTCAGATGAGAAAACAGAGTGAATGAGTTAAGGGACTTGCCAGAGGCAGAATCAGAGTAAGGATTCAGCTATATATGATTCCAAAGGTCTCCCCTTTCCATCCCACCTTTAGACTTGTCCTCATCTGGGCTCCAGAAGCACATCATAACACACGAGTATAGGCCCCACTAGACTTCAAGCTCCTGCGCAACCATCCTCTGTTTATTCTTATCAGTGTTCCTGGTATTTGCCATAGGGTAGTTCTATAGTCAGAGAAGGCAATGGCAACCCACTCCAGTACTCTTGCCTGGAAAATCCCATGGATGGAGGAGCCTGGTAGGCTACAATCCAAGGGGTCGCGAAGAGTCCGACACGACTGAGCGACTTCACTTTCACTTTGCACTTTCATGCATTGGAGAAGGAAATGGCAACCCACTCCAGTGTTCTTGCCTGGAGAATCCCAGGGACGGAAGGGCCTGGTGGACTTCTGAGTATGGGGTCTCACAGAGTCAGACACGACTAAAGCGACTTAGCAGCAGCAGCAGCAGCTCTATAGTTATTTATTGGATGAGTGGATGAACTAATGAAGAACACCCCTACAATATGTATACTGTCACAAACACTACCTGTGCCTGAGTCATTTGTTAAACAAAGTGATCTGTGATTTATCCCTAGTGATATTTTGCATCTTCTCTCAATTTTTTCTCTGTAGTTAAGAAGAACCGTAATTAGGTGGCCAGTTAGAATTTTGGTGCCCAGAGAGACAATCGCTGATTGAGTCTGCCAGGATACCAGTTACTCTGACATGCTTTGCACAACTGGTGTTTGAACAGAGACTGACATTGATTTGCTATTGCCGGGTAACACAATCGCATGACAGCTTTCAGAAAATACCGAATTACTCTCAAAGCAAATTTTCCCCTTTGCGACATTCCTCTGAGAGCTAGAAACATAGTCATGTCAAACTTAACTTACTATTTCCTTTATTTGGAAAAATAAAATGAAAGAACTTATCACTACTCTCCAAAAACTAGAGATGTTTAATGAGAATTACCACATTTAAAATAAGTATTAATATATACATGTATGTTTTGCAAATGAATAAGATGTAGAACATGTAAAGTTAAACACTTGGTTTCTGATTTCTGGAACCAGAATCCTTCCTGGGTTTGAATTCCAACTCTGATATTTACTAGCTGGTAACTAGTTATTAGTTATATAATAATAAGGTAAATTATTAACTTCTCCATGCCCCAGTTTCCTCATCTGTAATTTGGGGATAACATGGGCTTCCCACATGGTGTTAAAGAACCACCTACAATGGTAAAGAACCTGCCTACCAATGCAGGAGACTTTAGAGACTCAGGTTCAGTCCTTGGGTTGGGACAATCCCCTGGAGGATGGCATGGTAACCCACTCCAGTATTCTTCCCTGAGAAACCCCATGGACAGAGGAGCCTGGAGGGCTACAGTCCATAGCGTCGCAAAGAGTTGGACACGACTGAAGTGACTTAGCATGTATTTTTACCTATTCTAGAGTTGTTTCAAAAAATTAAGTAAGTCTCGTAAGGCTCTTAAATCATCCTTTTTCACATGGAAAATACTGATTATAGTTGTATCATCTGTTACTGAAAATTTCTTATAATTACCCTAAAACTTCATTCTATTCTCCTGGGCCTGTTTCCTCATTCTTAGCACAAGAGAGTAGACTATTTGATCCTTGCATCCTGTGTGATCTTAACATTCTACAATTGCACAGCTCGTGGGTATTTACTTCTTTTATTCCCTTGTTACCACAATAAAACCCTAGTTCCCTAAAATTTGCCTTCGGAAGTAATGGAGAACAGGAAACTATCATTAACCTATTACGTAAATTTCTTAAGATTGAAATTTAAAGCAATACAAAATTTGCAGTTTAATTTTGAAACCATGAAAACGTTTAACTTCTAGTCTTCAAATATAAAAGATAGATGTTGTGAAAGAGGTCAAAACTGTGTGCTTGCTTTTCCATGGCCCTGTTCCAATGCTGCAGTAGGTTTCATTCTTTCTCATTGTATAATAAATTGTTTACATGGTTCCTCTGGAGACTCTAAATTCTATAGATGTGATACGAAAACATATTTGCTAAATAAATAAATGAGTCAATCAATTGATGCTTCTCTGTTTTACAAAAAGTTGAAAAGCTAAGTGATAATTTTCTTCAAGATAAGGATAGAATTTAATCAAACAAAAAACATTTCAAATTCAAATACCACTATGAAGACACTTTAGGAACTCACTGGTTTAAAATTATAATCTGGCTTTGCGTGCTGTGCTTAGTCACTCAGTCGTGTGTCTGACTCTTTGCGACCCCGTGGACTTCAGCCTGCCAGGCTCCTCTGTTTATAGGGATTCTCCAGGCAAGAATACTGGAGTGGGCTGCCATACCCTCCTCCAGGAGATCTTGCCAACCCAGGGATTGAACCCAGGTCTCCCACATTGCAGACAAATTCTTTACTGTCTGAGCCACCAGGGAAGCCCTGGAGGAGGCCATGGTAACCCACTCCAATATTCTTGTCTGGAGGATCCCCATGGATGGAGGAGCCTTACAGTCCATGGGGTCACAAAGAGTCAGACATGACAGAGTGACTAAGCACAGCGTGCAAAGCCAGGTTGTAATTTTAAACCAGTGAGTTCCTAAAGTGTCTCCATAGTGGTATTTGCATTAATGTTTTTGTTTGATTACATTCCATCCTTATCTTGAAGAAAACTATCACTTAGCTTTTCAACTTTTTGTAAAACAGAGAAGCATCAATTGATTGACTCATTTATTTATTTATTCATCAAATGACTTTACTGGGGGTCTTATTTTACTCCAGCCTGGATGAAGGTTCTTCCTAACCTGTGTGGGACATTGGAAGAACTGAGTCTTCTTGAGATTTTCTTTGCCACTCCATGTAGCTGTCGCTGACCAAGGGGGATTCCTCCTTCTGTGTCACCTAGGGGTTCAATGCTTTTCCAGATCCTTCTCTGATGAGGCTTTCAGCAAAACAGAACATCCAGACTCTTCTCTTTCATGTCATCCCACTTGGACAGCCTTCAATAGCTCGCAAGTGCAGACTATGTAAATATGCTAAGTTCTGAGGAGTGAGGCGCATCTCTGAAGGGTATTCTAAGGTGGACAATTCAGGGTTGAAATTCTGACTAATTTGACTGCACAAAGGAAGGCTCTGACATGAAGCCTCATGTATGTTGCTTTTACTTGAGACATCTCTCCTCTCTGAACTTTGTCTGCCCACAGGTAGTCCCCTGTTTAACGCTCATGACCCCATGTCCTTCCTCAGAAAATCCAGTCCTGTCTGCATTTGCTCATCCTCTGATTTAAAAAACATTTATTTGGTACTTCCTAAGTTCTAGCTATGAGTGACAAAATGGTGAGTCAAAATAGACACAGTCTTTGTTCTCATGGAGTTTATAATTTGGTAGGAGAAAGCATTTTAATCAAAGTGTTAAGTGTTAGTCACTCAGTTGTGACGACACTTAGGGACCTCATGGACTGTAGCCCTCTAGGCTCCTCTGTCCATGGAATTCTCCAGGCCAAGAATATTGGAGTGGGTAGCCATTCCCTTCTCCAGGGGGTCTTCCCAAGCCAGAATCGAACCCTGGTCTCCTGCATTGCAGATTCTTTACCATCTGAGCCACCAGGGAAGCCCGATCATGAGTCAGAGCAGACACAATCTTTGTTCTCGTGGGGTTTATGATCTGGTAGGATAAAACAATCAAAGTGTGACACTAATACACATAACATGACAAAGACTGCAGTGGAAGATGGATACACTGATCATAGGGACAGACTTCCCTGAGGAAATGAGTCGTGAAGATGAAAGTGAACAACTTTAATGTATTCCCATGCATATAGGGAGCCCATGCCTGTAGGGGAGGCAAGGCAGCCTGGTGCTCCTGAGATGGTGGGACATGTGGATCCATCTCAGGTAGAGTGAGCACCTTCGGTAGCAAGAGGGACACCTTCCTCCTCTTAGTTTTCTTTACTCATTCTCTCCAGAGGTGGACAAACTCCTGTCCCCACAATGGGATAAATGCAAGATCTGATTCTAGTTCTGTCTCCCTATCAGTGAGAGCTGTGAGCTGGCTGGTCTGTATTCCTAGATCCTCTGTAAATCCACACATTTCACAGACACATGATTTACTCATCTAGG
Organism: Giraffa tippelskirchi; assembly: GCF_054371585.1. Classification (NCBI taxonomy): domain Eukaryota; kingdom Metazoa; phylum Chordata; class Mammalia; order Artiodactyla; family Giraffidae; genus Giraffa; species Giraffa tippelskirchi. The sequence goes on along the minus strand of NC_137278.1, from coordinate 134,544,458 downwards.
GACAACCAGAGTTACTCCTCTTTTTGTTGATCCTTTAGTAACCCGATAGCTCAGGTGGTACAGAATCCACCTGCAATGTAGGAGACCCCAGTTTGACTTCTGGGTGGGGAAGGTCTGCTGGAGAAGATATAAGCTACCCACTCCAGTCTTCTTGGGCTTCCCTTGTGGCTGGTAAAGAATCCATCTGCAATGTGGGAGACCTGGGTTCGATCCCTGGATTGAGAAGATACCCTGGAGAAAGGAAAGGCTACCCACCCCAATATTCTGGCCTAGAGAATTCCATGGACTGTATAGTCCATGGGGTTGCAAAGAGTCGGACACGACTGAGCGACCTTTCATACATACTCAGACTTAGGAATCCGAGAGAATCCCATCCTACCCCTAACACAATACTTTCCGGTCTTTTTATGTTCTTCCTTAAGCCAAGCACATCACACTAAACATCATGGTACACTAGTTATCAGTTATCCCTTTGCTTTCTAGAAGCAATGATCCAGCTTGATGGGATATTTTTGATAAGAGATCCTCTGCTGATGCTCTAGATAGGAGAGGATGGAATCTGTTAGTTCAATCTGCCATAGAGAGTTCAAGGTAAAAAAGGGTTCTGGCTTTTATAATAAAGCCAGACTGTAAACTGGCGAGAGCATCTGAGTGGGATGGTAATGAATGAGCCTCAAACTCAGGAACACTGAACACCATCATTTTGAGGAAGATCTGGTGCATGAAACAGAGTTTCCTTTAAAACTTAAAAAAACAAACAAATGAAAAGTCAGTTTAAAACTGAGATTTACAGTCAGTGCATAAATTTTTCTTAAACCTATGTTGACACATTGCAGCATGTAGTATGTTAGGAAAGACCTGTTGCAATATTTAATGTGTAAAGGACAAAGTCACACCTCAAGCCCAGCTTCCAGGCTCTGTGTTTTTTAACATAACCCATTTTTATGTTAGCAGTTCCACTTATAACTTACAGGGCAAATGCCTTCAGATAAACTTGGCCATCCTTCTTCAAAGGTATGAGCTAGTACACAAGAGTGTCAAGGTGATCATGACAATTGGTTTCCAAATGTAAATTTCAAGTATCCTCATCAAATTGAGTCTTCTGTTCATGAACCTGGTATTTTGTTACCTCTGCTCTCACTTTAAAATCAGCTCACCACAGAGAGTCAGAGAGTCAGACACAGCTGTAACTGAACACACACACACACATCACCTATTTAGGACTGACCTCAGCACGGAAGTTGACAGCTTGTGTCTGTCAACTGAGCAGATTTTGACATGGAGAAGGATAAGAATGTGAAGGCGTGGGGACGCCCCCCACATCACATCCCATGGGGCAAGACAAAGCTGAAGATGCATTAGACGTATGTCAAACTGTCAACTTTTGTGCTGAGGTCAGTCCTAAATGGGTGGGGTGTGTGTGTGTGTGTGTGTGTGTGTGTTCAGTTACAGCTGTGTCCGACTCTTTGTGACCCTATGGACTGTAACCTGTCAGGCTTCTCTGTCCATCGGATTCTCCAGGCAAGAATACTAGAGTGGGTTGCCATTCCCTCCTTTGGGGGATCTTCTCAACCCAGGGATCAAACCTGTGTCTAAAGAACCTAAAGAATGGCTCCCCATTCTTTAGGCTGGCCTTAGCCAGAAGAGTAAATGCAATGAAATGTGACTGACATATTCTCTTACTTTCCCCTTTGAGTATCCTCTGGTCCCTGCCTGAACATGTCCTATTTCCTATCTTTTGCAGGACAAGAAAGAGCCTTCTGTCTGTTTAGGAAGGCAAACTCCCTACTTTGCTCCCTGAGGTAGTGTCCTAATCTGTGGATACCCCATAAAAATGTAATACTCTTTCTCTCATTTTATTTAGAAGCTTGTACTTCTTTAGGGCAAGCAGGCCTTTAAGCATTCAATACACCAAAATCCTCAGAATCACCCACTCTGTGAACAGGCCCTTAAAAGAACTACTTGATGACAGCCTAAGAGATGTCCTAATACGGGGGAGGTATCACTTATTTGGGTCTCCGCAGTGGCTCAGTGGTAAAGAATCTGCCTGCAATGCAGGAGACACAGGAGACACAGGTTTGATCCCTGGGTTGAGAAGATCCCCCAAAGGAGGGAATGGCAACCCACTCTAGTATTCTTGCCTGGAGAATCCGATGGACAGAGAAGCCTGACAGGTTACAGTCCATAGGGTCACAAAGAGTCAGACATAGCTGTAACTGAACACACACACACACACACACACACACACACATCACCCATTTAGGACTGACCTCAGCACAAAAGTTGACAGTTTGACATACGTCTAATGCATCTTCAGCTTTGTCTTGCCCCATGGGATGTGATGTGGGGGGCGTCCCCACACCTTCACATTCTTATCCTTCTCCATGTCAAAATCTGCTCAGTTGACAGACACAAGCTGTCAACTTCTGTGCTGAGGTCAGTCCTAAATAGGTGATGTGTGTGTGTGTGTTCAGTTACAGCTGTGTCTGACTCTCTGTGACCCTATGGACTGTAGCTTGCCAGGCTTCTCTGTCCATGAGATTCTCCAGGCAAGAACACTAGAGTAGATTGCCATTCCCTCCTCCAGGGGATCTTTTCGACCCAGGGATCGAACCTGTGTCTCCTACATTGCAGGCAGATTCTTTATCACTGAGCCACTGGGGAAACCCAAATAGGTGATACCTCCCCCATATTAAGACATCTCTTAGGCTGTCATCACCGGCATTAAGGTGTGAGGATTTGAGGTACTATCTTCTGTCTATTTAGCAACATTTATTAACATGCTGGATAATGTCTAACATGCAGAGACTAGTTAGACATTCACTGTTCTTAAGAGGCCTTCCCAGGTGGTGTTAGTGGTAAAGAACACGGCTGCCAATGCAGGAGACACAAGGGAGGCAGATTCTATCCCTGGGTTGAAAAGATCCCCTGGAGGAGGGCACGGCAACCCACTCTAGTATACTTGCCTGGAGAATCCCATGGACAGAGGAGCCTGGTGGGCTATGGTCCATAGGGTTGCAAAGAGTCGGACACAACTGAAGTCACCTAGCCCACCCACCTTGTTTTTAAGAATTAGCAGTCTAAGGGAGAGGGGTGTACAGGTAAAAATAGTTATTCTAAAATAATTTGGGAGGTGAGTGGAGGACAGTGTTGAGAAGCACGTGTGAAGGAATGTAGAACTAAGCAGCCTCAAGGTTCCAGCTGGGTCATGGTTGGAAAACATCTCAATACCCTCACCCAAAGCAATGTGATAGTGCTTAATGTTAATTATTCCTATTCTCCAGCACTTAAAGGGACCCTCTTTCCCTGGAATGTTTGCTGCTGATAGAGTAACCAAACAACCTTTAGGCCAAAGGAATGAATCTCTAATTGTGCAATTTCGGGAACCAGAAGAAATGTGCTATATCCTTACTGTCTCTAATTCCTGACAGGTCCACATACAAATTTGTACCAGATATGTCTGAAGCATGGGGTATATAGAAACTCCCGAACTCCATTCTGAAAAATTTGATTTGGTAACATCAATTTGTGTCCCTTGAATCTACCTCTTAATGATATACCTTGGATCATCCTAATGTGTGGCTGGGTTTGAAAACTACAATGCTATCTCTTGAAAATCTGAAATTATACTGGGTCAGATCATGTCTATTTGTAAGGTCAACTCTCACCTTTCCCCAGGGTCCTACTTAATGTCAGAGAATGACTTAGGTCCCAAAAGATTGGAGTCTTACTATTTCAGTGTCCATATCTGTTACATGGATCATACTAGCTTTGGAATCCAGGTCCATAAACTTTAGCTGGATAGGGCCCATTTTCCTGGGCCTGGAATCAGATGAAAATTTTGTGCAAGACAGGGTCCCTAGATAGCCACCTGAATGGGAATTCCCCAGAATACTTGTGAAAAATTCCCTATTCCACCCCCGGCGTGCTGAACCAGAGTCTCTAGAATGTGAGGAAAACCATATTTTTAACACGTTCCTCAAGTGGTTCTCACGCCCACTAAGACAGAGAATATCTAGACAACAAGATACACCCACTGATGAGACAAATTTGAGGATGTGCTGGGAGGGTGGCAGGTCCAGCAGTCTAAATACAATACTTACAGGGTCTGGTGACAACTCACCATATTATCTCTGATGCAGCTTCTTCATGGAGAAGCAAGAGGGCCAGGCAAGTGGAGATGCTGAACAGGTAATTCTAGAGGGTGGGATAGGGAGGGTGGAGAGAAGCCCTGAGTTAGGAGATTCAGGAAGCACTACGATCATGAGCAGAAGGACCTTGGTTATAACACTGAGAACTGGGGTTCGGTGGCACTTGAATCTGCATATGAATTTGCTCAGTAGGAATGACTAGTCTCTGCTCTACAGAGCATCAGCTGTGAGAATTCACTTCCAAGACAGCTCATTCACATGGCTCACAAGTCGGTGATGACTGTCATCTAGTTTCAACTGGAGCTATGATCTGAGAGCTTCAGTTATTCTCCACGTGGGCCTTGCACATGGAACTGCTTGAGCGCTCTCAGTGCCATGGTGACTGATTTCCAAGAGTGAATGTTCCAGAGGGTAGAGATTGGAAATGTTATCTGCTTAAGTCAGGGCCTAGAAAAGGGAATGTAGCACCTCTACCATAGACAAGCAGTCACAGAGCCTGACCTCATCCTCATCCTCTTAATGAAAAAATGTTAAAACTTTGAGACCTTCTTTAATCTATCACAATGAGAATGCATTAAGTCAACAGAAATAAGAAATATGATCAATTACACTATTGTGTTAATTTTAGGTCTACAGCATAGTGATTTAATTTTTTGCAGATTATATTTCATTAAAGGTTATTATAAGATATTGGGTGTAATTCCCTGGGATATTTCAGTAAATCCTGTTGCTTATCTATTTCATATATAGTAGTTTGTATCTGTTAATCTCATACTGCAAATTTACCCCTCCCCCAATCTCTCTTCTATTGACAACCATAAGTTTGTGTTCTAAGTCTGTGAGTCTGTTTCTGCTTTGTATATAGATTCTTTTGTATTATTTTTCAGATGCCACTTGTAAATGGCATTATATAGTATTTGTCTCTCATTTAACTAAGCATAATATTACCTAGGTGCATCCACATTAGTGCAAATGACAGTATTTCATTCTTCGTTTTATGGCTGATATTCCATTGTATGTATATACTACATCTTCTTTATTTATTCGTCTGTTGATAGGCACTCAGCTTTCATGTCTTGGATACTGTAAATAGTGTTGCTATGAACACTGGGTACGTGTATCTTTTACAAATTAGTGTTTTTGTTTTTTCTAGATATATACCTAGGAATGGAAATGCTGAATCACATGGTAGTACTATTTTCAGCTTTTAAAGGAACTTCTATACTGTTTTCCATAGTGACTGAACCAGTTTACATTACCACCAGCAGTGTAAAGGGTTCCCTTTCCTCCATATTCTCTCTAACATTTAATTGTAGACTTTTTGATAATAGCCATTCTGACAGGTGTGAGGTGATATCTCTTTGTTATTTTGATTTGCATTTCCCTAATAATTAGTTATGAACATCTTTTCATGTGCCTGTTATCCATCTGCATGTCTTCTCTGGAAAAATATCTATTCAAGTCTTCTACTAATTTTTGTTTGTTTGTTTGTTTGTTTATATTGAGTTGTATGAACTGTTTGTATATTTTGGAAATTTAACCCCTTGTCAGTTGCATCATTTGCAAATATTTTCCCCATTCTGTAGGTTGTCTTTCCATTTTGTCATTTTGCTGATGGTTTCTTTTGCCATGCAAAAGGTTTTAAGTTTAATTAGATATCATTTGTTTATTTTTGCTTTTACTTCTTTTGCCTTGGGAGACTGACCTAAGAAAAAATTGCTATCATTCATGTCAAAGAATGTTTCAACACAACATCGTAGGTCAACTATACATGAATAAAACTTTGTAAAAGAATGTCTCACCTACATTCTCTTCTAAGAATTTTATGGTGTTGTGTCTTCATTTAGGTCTTTAAACCATCTTGAGTTTATTTTTGTATAGGTGTGAGGAAATGTTCTAATTTCATTCTTTTACATGCAACTGTGCATTTTTCCCAACACCCCTTATAGAAGAGATGGCCTTTTCTCAATTGTATATTTTTGACTCCTTTGTTAAAGATTAATTGACCATAGGTGCATGCGTCAATTTATTTCTGGGCTCTTTATTCTCTGCCATTGATCTATGTGTCTGTTATTATGTCAATTACACACTGAAAGAAACAACAATTTAAAGTCTCTGGAAAATGTCCTAAAAAGCATATAGCAAGTGAAGAAAATTTTACTTATTCAAGAAAATCCGCTAAATCTCAGTAAGAATAGCAAGAGCCTGTGGCTCTTGTACCATGATCCTCTCTCTCACTCCCCAACTCAGTGTAATGGGAGCTCCACATTGGGGAATGTGGCTAAGAAACTGGAGCTTTCCCCAGATCTCAGTGAAGGGATACAATTTCTCACTGGTAGAGCAGGATGCCAGCATTTCTCATCACTCCTGGTTGAAGAGTCTAAATTCCTGGTTGCACAATCAAGAGATTAGGGGTTCCTTCCTTCATCTAGCCTGCATTTCTGAGAGATACTTACACCAAGAATACTGGGAATTGACTATACCGGCTCACTCAGAGAGCAGACGTTCCACACCAACAGAGGCAAGCTGACACCAGAGGTTATCACCTTCACCCAGAACTCGGCTTATAAAGGAAGGGTGCCAATCAGAGAGGAGTAGACAGCTATCCCCATCTGCAGCTCCTGAGCAGGGACTCAGAGGTTTTGCCTACAGAGAGAGGCAGTCAGTAAGAACAGCTCAAAGCTCTTCCTAGAGGAAATGATTTTATTTGAAACAGATTTTGGGGAAGTTCAAGCTCAAGCACTCTTAAAAATTATGGTGGTTTTGGTGGTAAGCAATTAAGTGGAGGCTAATAGCTTTATGAAGGTAACAAGCTAAATTGTAGGTCAGTCTGTTTACTGAGTGAACCAGGGAAAGAAAAACTGAGATCTCTTCTAAAATCAAAAAACCCTCAAAGACTGGCTTCAAAGACTACCCTTGCAAAGGAACCTGAATTTAATTGGATCATACCGTGGGACAGTGGATGCCCTAGGGTATCATCAAAACAATAGAGCGACCATCCAGCGACTAGTGGAGCCTAACATCTGGATGTGATACCAGAAGAGGCAGACAACTTAACAGTGAAATCAGGGAAAGACAGTCAAAGAGAACTCTGTTAAAAGTACTATACTCCCAGAGTAAATGTGTACTTGTCCAAGATTGCATCCTTTGAGGAATAACATCAGAGACTTTACATTTATGGGAAATAGATTTCATTTAAAATATTTCAGTGAAGTCACTAAACAATTGAAAAAGCAAATAATAAGGAAAATAAACTCTAGGGAAAAGGGGAGAATAGTATCCAAAATTACCACAAATTTTACCTAAAGTGTCCAGTTTTTAACACAAAAAAATATGAGATATAAAACACGAAGGAAAGTATGACCCGTACACAGGAAAAGAAAGCAGACAACAGAAGCTATCTGTGACTGGGTCTAGTTATTGGATTTAACAAAGACTCTACTGTAGCTATTATAAATGTATTTTAAAAAATAAAGAAAATTATGTTTAAAGAAAAAAAGTATGATGACTATGTCTCATAGAGAATATTAATAAATCAATATAAATTATCCAAAAGAACAAAATGGAAACTCTGCCAACAAAAGGTGAAGGAATTGAAATGAAGAATGCAATACACAGGCTCATCAGTTTATTTCCACTGGCAGAAGGAATCAGAGAACTTGAAGATATATCAATAGAGATTATGAAATATGAAGAACAAAGAGAAAAAAAAGAATAAAGAAAATAAACAGAGCTGCAGAGAAACGTGGGATCCTATTAAAGTGCACCAACATATACATAGTGGAAGTACCAGAGGGAGAGGTGAGAGAGAAAAAAAACAGAAAAAAGAAAAAGCTTAAAGAAATAATGGCTGAACATTTACCAGTTTGATTTTTTAAAAAGAAAGAAAATCCATTAACTATAATCTACACATCTGAGGCTCAACAAACTCCTAGTAAGATAAACACCAAGAGATCCACACCTAGACATATCACAGTAAAATTCCTGAAAGCCAAGGACACTGAGAAACTTTTGAAAGATCAAAAAAAAAAGCTATTAATTATATATGAGAAAATTAGTAAGATTAACAGCCAACTTCATTGTTCAGAAAAGTTGGAGCCCAGAAGGCAGTGGGATGACACAGTCAAAGTCCTCAAAGAATAAAAATGATAAATAAGAATTTTATATTCAGCAAACCCATTTTCCAAAACTTAAGGTGAAACAAAGACTTTTCAAGAGAAATAAAGACTTTTCCATTTTGGAAAACAGTCCAGCAATTCCTCAAAAAGCTAAACAAAGTATTACCATATGATCTAGTGATCCCACTCCTACAGAAACATGCATCTACCTAAAACTTTGACACTGATGTTCATAGTATCATTATTCATAATATTGCAAGAGTGGAAACAACCCAAATGTTCATCGATTGATAAATGGATAAATAAAATGTGGCCTGTTCTTACAATGGAATATTATTTGTCAAAAAAAGGAACTATTGATATATGCTACAACATGGCTGAACATTGAAAACATTATGTCAAATAAAAGAAGCTGGCCAAAAAATAAATAAATAAAAGAAGAAGCTAATCACACAGCCTGGGTGGGAGGGGGGTTTGGGGGAGAATGGATACATGTATGTGTATGGTTGAGTCCCTTCCCTGTTTGCCTGAAACTATCACAACATGGTTAATTGGCTATACCCCAAAATAAAAAGTTATTTTAAAAAAAGAAGCTTGCCATAAAAAACATAAAAAACACATATACTGCATGACTCTATTTATATGAAATGTTCAAAACAGACAAATGCGTGGAGAGAAAATAGATTGGTGGTTGCCCGGGGCTGTGTGGGGATGGTACTTCGGTGTGAGGGGAAATGATGAGTGACTGTTTGTGAGTACGGAATTTCTTTTGGGATGTGATGAAAGTGTTCTAAATTTGATTGAGCACAAATAAAAACCACAATGAGATGTCATCTCACACCTGTTAGTATAGCCATTACCAAACAGAAAAGAGAAGACAAATCTTGGCATGGATTTGGACAAAATGGGTAATGTGCACCATCAGTGAGATTGTAAGTTGGTACAGATACTACAGAAAAAAGTGTTTAGGACACTCAAAAATTTAAAATTAAAACTAATATATAATTCAGCAATTCCATTTCTGGGAATATATCCAAAATAAAAAACACTAAATCAAAAAGAGTATATGTCCCCTATATTTTTGTTCAGTTCAGTTCAGTTGCTCAGTCGTGTCCAACTCTTTTTGACCCCATGGACTGCAACACGCCAGGCTTCCTTGTCCATCACCAACTCCCAGAGCTTTCTCAAACTCATATCCATCGAGTCAGTGATGCCATCCATCCATCTCATCCTCTGTTGTCCCCATCTCCTCCTGCCTTCAATCTTTCCCAGCATCAAGATCTTTTCCAATGAGTCAGTTCTTTGCATCAAGTGGCCAAAGTATTGGAGTTTCAGTTTCAGCATCAGTTCTTCCAATGAATATTCAGGACCGATTTCCTTTAGGATTGACTGGCTTGATCACCTTGCCCAAAGTTTATAGCAACGTCAGTAGTCAGATATGGAAACACATTAAGTGTCCATCAATGGATGAATGGACAAAGAAGTTGTGAGGTATATGTGGGATATAGCCTGCCAGGTTCCTCTGTCTGTGGAATTCTCTAGGCAAAAATACTGGAGCAGGTTGCCATTTCCTTCTCCAGGGGATCTTTCCAACCCAGGAATTGAACCTGGGTCTCCTGCATTGCAGGCAGATTCTTGACCAACTGAGCTACAAGGGAAGCACAATATGTGGAATACTATTCAGACATTAAAAACATGAGAAAATTCTACTGTTTGCTACAAATGAATAGAACTTAAGGCATTATGCTAAGTGAAATAAATCAGACAGAAAAAGATAAATACTGTGTGATCTCACTTATATGTGAAATCTACAAGAAGGAAAAACCCCAACAAACTCATAGAAAAGGAGATCAGACTGGTGGTTGTGAAAGGCAAAAAATGGAGATGAGGAGAATGCAGAGTACATCATGAGAAACGCTGGGCTGGAAGAAACACAAGCTGGAATCAAGATTGCCGGGAGAACTATCAATAACCTCAGATATGCAGACGACACCACCCTTATGGCAGACAGCGAAGAAGAACTAAAGAGCCTCTTGATGAAAGTGAAAGAGGAGAGTGAAAAAGTTGGCTTAAAGCTCAACGTTTAGAAAACTAAGATCATGGCATCTGGTCCCATCACTTCATGGGAAATAGATGGGGAAACAGTGGAAACAGTGTCAGACTTTATTTTTTTGGGCTCCAAAATCACTGCTGATGGTGATTGCAGCCATGAAATTAAAAGATGCTTACTCCTTGGAAGGAAGGTTATGACCAACCTAGTTAGCATATTTAAAAGCAGAGACAATCCTTTGCCAACAAAGTTCCATATAGTCAAGGCTATGATTTTTCCAGTGGTCATGTATGGATGTGAGAGTTGGATGGTGAAGAAAGCTGAGCACCGCAGAATTGATGCTTTTGGACTGTGGTTTTGGAGAAGACTCTTGAGAGTCCCTTGGACTGCAAGGAGATCCAACCAGTCCATCCTAAAGGAGATCAGTCCTGGTTGTTCATTGAAAGGACTGATGTTGAAGGTGAAACTCCAATACTTTGACCACCTCATGCGAAGAGTTGACTCATTGGAAAAGACCCTAATGCTTGGAAGGATTGGGGGCAGGAGGAGAAGGCGACGACAGAGGATGAGATGGTTGGATGGCATCACCAACTCAATGGACATGCATTTGGGTAGACTCCGGGAGCTGGTGACGGACAGGGAGGCCTGGCGTGCTACGATTCATGGGGTCGCAAAGAGTCGGACACAACTGAGTGACTGAACTGAACTGAGTCAAAGAAAAGTGCTTCCCAGTTTTCTCAGCAGTAAAGAATCCACCTGCCAATGCAGGAAACATGGGTTCAATCCCTGGCTAGAGAAGATTCCCTGAAGAAGGAAACGGCAACCCTCTCCAGTATTTTTGCCCGGGAAATTCCATAGACAGAGGAGCCTGGCAGGCTATAGTCCATGGGGTCACAAAGAGTCAATCATGACTTAGTGATAAATAACAATACCAAAGATAAACACTTCCATTTGTAAGATGAATAAACCCTATGGAGGTAATGGATAGCAATGACTTAGTTGACACTGTGTGTAATGTATTATATATATAATATAATATATAGGAAAGTTATTATAGTTAGAATAGAAGTTGAGAGACTAAATCCTGAGTTCTCAATATAAGCTAAATTTTTTCTTCTTTCTTCTCTTTTTATTATATTTGTATGAGATAACTGTTGTTAGTTGAATTTATTGTAGTAATCATTTCACAATATATGTAACTCAAACCATGCTGTATGCCTTGCACAGTGAAGAACATCAGCTATTTCTTAATAAATAGTTGAGAAAAAATTGATTGTCATTATTGTTGTACAATTGTGTGAATACACTAAAAAAAACATTGAATTGTAAACTTTTTATCATATAAGTTTCAGATGTATAGCATTATAGTTCAATATCTGTATCCACTACAGAGTGTTCACCACTACAAGTCTATTTACTATCCCACACCACACACTTGACGTCTTTCAGACAGTTTGTCTACCCCACAACCCCCTTCCCCTCTGGTAACCAGTAATCTGTTATGAATTTCTTCTGTTTGTTTATTGTTTTGGGGGTTTTGTTATTGTTTTTTGTTTTTTAAATACACATATGAGTGAAATCATATGGTATTTGTCTTTTTGTGTTTGATTTGTTTCACTTAGTGTAATACCCTTAAGGTCCATCCATCTGTGGGAGGATTCCATTCTTTTATGGATAAGTAATATTTCATTACTTATGAATACTTATGTATACCATATACTACATACTTATATATACCACATCTTCATCCATCCATGAACACTTAGGTTGTCTCTATAGCTTGGTTATTGTAAATAATACTGCAATGAACATATGAGTGCATATATCTTTTCAAATTAGTGTTTTCATGTTCTTCAGATACATAACAAGAAGTGAAACAGCTGGGTCATACAGTAGTTCTATTCCTAACTTTTTGAAGAATCTCCATACTGTTTTCCATAGTGGTTGCACCAATTTCCATTCCCACCAACAGTGTACAAATCTTTCCCCATTTTCTTCAGCACTTGGTGTTTCTTGTCTTTTTCATAACAGCCATTCTTCCAGGTATGAGATGATATCTCTTTGCAGTTTTGATTTACATTTCCATAATAATTAGTGGTAACATCTTTTCCTGTGTCTATTGGCCATGCATATGTCTTCTTTGGAAAAGTGTCTATTCAGATCTTCTGCCCACTTTTAAATAAACTTGTTCATTTTTTATTGTTGAGTTATATGAGTTCTTTATATATTTTGGATATTAAGCCCTTATTGAATATATGATATGCCAATATCTTCTCCCAATGAATAGGTTGCCTTTTCAGTTTGATGATACTTTCCGTTTCTATTCAAAAGTTTTATAGTTTGATGTAGTCCCATTTGTTTATTTTTGCTTTTGTTTCTTTTGCTTTTGGAATTAGAGCCATGAAAACATCACTAAGACTAATGTCCATGAGGTAAAGCCCTGTTTTCTTCCAAGAATTTTATGGTTTCAGGTCTTAACATTCACATCTTTAATCCATTTTGAATTAATTTTTGTGAAAATTGATTTTTTGCAAGATATTGGCCTTGTTTCATTGTTTTGCATGTGACTGTCCAGTTTCCCCAACCTAATTCATTGAAAAGACTGTCCATTTTTCACTGTATGTTCTCTCTTCATTTGGCATAGAATATGGGGTCCATTAATCTATGTGCCCGTTTTTGTGTCGCTACCATACTGTTTGATTACTATAGCTTTGTATATAGTTTGAAATCATGGAGTATGATACCACAGTTTTGTTTTCCTTTCTCAAGCTTGTTTCAGCAGATCAAGTACTGAGCCATATACTCCTTAATATAGAGGCAGGTAATTTTTTAGAGAAAGCACCCTTATAAAATCATCCCTTACCCTCTCTTGGGGGTAGTGGGGAGGAAGGGGTGTTGGTGGTTGCAGTAATTAGTGGTACTGAGGAGGGAGTAAGTGACTTCATTATTCCATTATACTACCAAAGCCACTTCTGATTAGAGACCACTTGTGTATCACTACTCTTCTTTCAGACATACTTTGTTCCCAAATTTTAAATAATATCCCTGCTTATATAGTTTCACAGGAGTAGTATCCACTCATTAAGCCAGACTAATGACTTTTATGTGCAGCCAAAGCAAATAATGTTGGCCAATTTCCTGTTTCCCATTATCCAAAAATATAAACAGAGCCAAGATCTTATTTGTTATGGTTTCTATAATGTTGGAAATTCCTACAAAAATATCACCAGAATCTTTCATGGTGTATCTTACTCAGTTAAGTTCAGTCACTCAGTCACGTCTGACTCTCTGTGACCCCATAGACTGCAGTATGCCAGGCTTCCCTGTCCACCAGCAACTCCCAAAGCTAGCTCAAACTCATGTCCATCGAGTCAGTGATGCCATCCAACCACATTATCCTCTATCGTCCCCTTCTCCTCCTGCCTTCAATCTTTCCCAGCATCAGGGTCTTTTCCAATAAGTCAGTTCTTCACATCAGGTGGCCAAAGTATTGAAGTTTCAGCTTCAGCATCAGTCCTTCCAATGAATATTCAGGACTGATTTCCTTTAGGATTGACTGATTTGATCTCCTTGCAGTCCAATCTTATTAGTTTGAGACTAAAATCTTTCCATCTGTGGCTAAGCAATTCCTTGACAATGTCTATCATCCTTTATTTTTTCCCTTAACTGCTTCTGCTGTTTAATTTTCTGGCCTGAGTTTTTATTGTCTGAGGCTTTATTTCCTGGAATTTATTGTTGTTAGTTTTTGTTGTTTTATTATTAAATATTTCATTTATTCAAAAAGTACAGAGACATATAACAAATACCACATATATACCTTTAGACTTAGACAAATGCCAATATCTTATATGATTTGAAATTTTTTTAATAAGTAAAAATTACAGATTTATTTGGGGCCACAGAGGTGCAAGGTGTTTTCCAAATTCTTATTGATGCTAATATTTTTAAATATATTTAAGAGAAATTTATTTTAAGAAGTTCATACATTTTTTCAGAAAATGTTTTTCTTTTAAATGACTGGGAAGTGAGTCCTTTACATGAAAGTGTTGTGGATGGTTCAATCTAGGCCTCTTTTCTCCTCACGCTATAGTTCTTCCCTACTTGATCTCATTCATGCCCATGGCTTGATAACTACTCCTCTGATGTCTCCTAAGTTTATATCTTCAACCTAGGTGTCTCCTTTGAGTCCCAGATCTGTACATTCAGCAACAATCTTATTGTGCCACAAACTCTCCAATCTTAACATAACCCACCAAACCCATGATTTCCTCCAAATCTGGACGTCTGCCTTTCTCTGTCTCAGCAAATGGCACCATCATTCATGCAATTGGGCATCTCAGATGCCTAGAACCTAACCTTGACACCTTATTCTCCACTTTTTACTTACTCTGTCAGCAAGTCCTACTGATTCTACCTCTTCAAATATGTATCAAATTGACTATTTATTTCTTCCTTCATGACCACAACACTAGTCCAAAGCCATCATTTCATGCTCACATGACAGCAATAGCTTCCTAGCTATTCTCTATGCATCCTCCCCAGACCAGACCCTTACAGCAAGATTCTCTACACTGTAGCCAGAGTGAACTTCTAGAACACAGATTTGAACACAGATTTGATGATAAGATCCCATCATGTTAGACTATTATTCTTAAGATTAAAAAGAATGAAGCATTATCAGCATAATCTAACCAGGCTACCCCTCTTGGCCTCTTCCCATTACTCTTACTATATATCCCAGCTTTCTAGGTTTTGAAGCCTCTCCCCAAAACTTTGCATATGCTGTTCTAGAGTGTTCTACTTCACCCATTTATGGGCTTAACTTCTATTCATTACTCAAATCTCAACTCACATATCACTTCTTTAGGGAAGTTTTTCCGACCTACCGATATGGATCGATTTTCTTTGTTATTAGCTTATATTTAACTGCACCCTTTCCCTTCCAGGGACTTTTTTCAGATACAATAACATATTCTCTTATTCATTTAAGGCTTCCCTGATGGCTCAGATGGTAAAGCATCTGCCTGCAATATGGGAGACCTGGGTTCGATCCCTCGGTCGGGAAGATCCTCTGGAGAAGGCAATGGCACCCCACTCCAGTACTCTTGCCTGGAAAATCCCATGGATCGAGGAGCCTGGTCGGCTACAGTCCATGGGGTCGCAAAGAGTCGGACACGACTGAGCGACTTCACTTATTCATTTAACTGATTAAACTCTGTCTCCCCAACTCTCTCTTCTCTGCTAGTGTATTGTAAGCTCTGTGAGAAAATGAATGAATAAGTGAATCTAGAGCTGCATAATTTATAGATGGCCTTGTCTGGATCATGTGGAAATACGTGTGATGGTGCTGATAACAAAGTTCTTGTATTCTGTATTTTCATGGCTATGAATTTCTCCCTCCCATGTTTCAAAAATAACAGCAAACCACAGGCTAGTGCTCCCACCGGTATAATAAGATAAAGGAGGGAAAAGCTCCTGGTGTAAGATATGCAATGAAAGATAGAGGGTGTTTTTAGATATTTTTGTGACATGAAAAGGGCTGTGAATTCAGATGTCTGGTTTGCCTATTTGAGCTTTGAGATGAACAATTCCCAGCCTCAGACTCATCATCTGTAAAATTACAACATGCTGTCTCCTAAGTTAGTTGTAGTAACTAGAAATTATATATTCACAGTGCCTGCACCATAGTAAGAATCAGTAACTATTTGCTGACCAAAGAAATAAATGAATGAGTAAATAAACAAAAGTAAGCACCCACTGGAATTCCTGGCAAATCACAAGTCCTCAGTAAATTGTCATCGAGAAAATATGATAAATGATGGACAGGAATGTTTTCCTGTGATAGAAAGGAAGAGTGAGCTGATGTAGGAAGAGAAGATTGAACACAAGTGGAGAGCAGTGCCAAACAACCACCCAGAGCAGGTTTTGTTTCAGGAGTGGTGCTCAAGCAGTCTAATTCTATTAGTTGCTCCGGAATGGGAAGACACAGACAACCAGATGCCTACCACACAATATTACAGCTAGAGACAGAAATGAGTGGAGAAATAGGGTCTCACAAAGGAAATTAAAAGCATGAGCCAGAAATAAAGGAGCAGAATTAGCAGAGGGTGTGTCAGAAAGGCCAAATGAGGAGACAGCAGTCATGGTGTCAGACCTGAAAGAATCAGTTCAGCTAGGACTGAAGGCATGTCATCTGTATCTAATGATAACGATAAGGCCACTGATGATTCGGCAAAGATGATTTTCAGCAAAGTGGTACGGAAGAAGGCAGACTCCACTGAGTAGGGCAGTGAGGGATGGTGATGAATATAGACGGTGACCTTATATTATTCTTTCAAGAAATTTGTCCAGAATTAGCAGAAGAGTGATTGGGAGGAGTACGTTGAAAGGGAGACGGGTTAAGAAAAAGTTTTTGTTTTTAGGTGAAAGACGCTTAGTATATTTATAATCTGAGAAAGAAAATTAGAGGCAAGGGAGATGTGCAATGTCCAGGAGAGAGAGAGATAATTAATAGAGTTGAAATTCTGAAGATGTGTCAGAATGCCAGCCCAGCTCTTATTAACCTGCTTGTTCACTGCTTGGTAAACTCTCCCAAATTAATTTAAAAATGCATTATCAATGTCCCTTCTCCATTCATTCATGTGGCCCTGGACCTCTCACTTCATCTTGCTTTGCATTTACATTCTTGACTTCCTGCTGCATTCCCTTGACCTTTTACTTTGACTCATTTTCTGTCACCTGCATTCACCCTTAAGATCTGATGACTGATTTAGCCTCTCTGGCCCCTGGCCACTGCTCTCCTTGGCCACGCTATTGCCCTCATCCTCAGCTGTTGCAACTCTTGGCCGCTAGGAGTAAATGCCCTGCCAAGCCCTCCTCCCTGATTTGTCCACGTGGAGGAGAAGTGCTTCCTAGAGGAGATCACAACAAGAGGATGGAATCTGGGGCAGAGGGGGAAGGTTAACTCCTGAGGCTGGAGAGGAGGTGAGGAAGGGAGCCAGTGGAATTTACCGGGGAGGGCTATTTTGACATAATAATGCAATAGTACATGACGAATAATGTAATAATACATTATTTAATATACTATTCTGCTTTTTTTAAAAACCACAATAATATATGTTAAAAGCAAAACTTTTGTTTTTAAAATGAAAAGTTACATATGAGAGAAAGGAAGTGTGATCATTCATTTGGGTAACAGTCCTACTGAGCCCCTACTAACTAGACCATGTGCTGGGAGCTGAGGACACTGATGAACAGGCTCTATCCCTGATCTAATGGTTTTCTATCTAGCAGGATAGATACCAGTAATCAGATGCCTATTTACATCTGTACAAAAGTTGGGACTCTGAGAGAGTTTGACCCTGAAAACTTCTGAAAGGTAGGAGGCAAAGTTATTTGCTCACAAAGGAGATGGAATTGAGCAGAGAGCTTGAAAGGAATGATAAAAGTTAGGAAGAGGAATTGTAGGGAAACGGGAAAAAACAGACCAGGAATATGTACACAAAAGCAGAGTTATGCATAATTTTTGCTTGAATGTCTCCAAATTCAAGTCTCAGAACTTGATTTTCAACTGCCTGTGTGTGCCACATATTGCTTTAAAAAAGCAAATTCCTTTTCTTTAAAAATCTGTTAGTCATTGCTCTCTTTAATAACATCATCAACAACAATCTCTTTTATAAAATGTCTTCAATTCACAGTAATTGTACTGGTAATGGCTCATCTATGTCTTCAGGACTGTTAAGTGACAAGATAGATTTTAAAAAGTTAGCTTAAAAAAAAACACAACTGTGTCCTTAATCTGTCCTTAATTAGAGTTTAACACAATACTCATAAGAGTTGCCTGTGATTGCTCATCTCTTGAGTCTTGGTGGGTGGGCCAGCTCTCTTCCACTGGATTTTAGCAAGCTTAGAACACTACTTTCCTAGGGCATAGGCATCATAGTCCTGATTAAGCTTCAAAGTGTATCCAGTTATCTAATGAGACTGTGGATATGAAAGAGAAATTTTCTATTAAAAGAAAGATTATCTTAGATAGATATTGAAACTGAGAAAATTTGTAGAGTGTATTAAGGAATTTGAAAACACTTCTTCTTATATCTAAATAAATAGTTTTTTAAGTGAAAGAGCCAAAGCTTGAATTTTTAAAATAAAGACAAACAAGAAGCATTCAAAAAAAGCTTCAAAGTGTGTCACTAATAAATTGACTCCAGTTGTGTCTATTATATTGAAACAACAACATCTTAAATTCTTGTAAATTATAAGTGCATTAGAACTTTTAAAATGTTAAGTGCACATTTCTTAATATCATTCACTATTTTATGAGAATATATTTGCTGAATACTGGAAAAGAGAGTTAAAAACACATAATATTTTTCTGTTGTATGAAGGAGGGCTTTATTTAATTTATCTACAGATTTTACCTTCTACATAGTGAATTTCTAAATGTATTTAAATTTTGATGAGTGGTATGTTAAAACTGGCATGCTTTCAGATATTAAAGAATGACGACAACAAAAAAAAGAAGTTGTGACAAAGAAAAGTATTTTACTTGTATTTTATGGGTAATGGATTCATTTGTTTTGTGTATATCTTGCCCTTATCCTTCTAGTCATCTCATTTGCTTTTACAGAATATCTATCTGGTGCAGCTTGATCTGATATAAGCTGTAGAGAGAGAGACAGAGAGGGAAAAAAAAGATGTATTTCTGAATTTTTAATAACATCTGTATATGTTGCACATAACAGCAAATAATAAATATTTATTGATTTGAATTAAGTTGAGCCAGGATTAAGGATATATAGCTGATGGTTGAAATACACATTGCTATGGAATCAAGTTGAATCAATAATATTGGAGGAAAGGAGGGGAAAAGAAGGAGGCAAAATACAAAGCAAAGTAAGAAAACAGAAATGAAGAGAGAATGATTACAATGATGATTATTTATACATATATACTTTACATATACTGTTACATATATATATATATACACAGACTTATACAGATAGTAACTCCATTATTTATACATATATACTTTATATATACTGTTACATATATATATATATATATATATATATATATATATATATATATACACACACAGACTTATACAGATAGTAACTCCATCATTTTGTGTGTGTGGCTGTGTGAAGAAATAACATTCTGGGGTCAAACTTTAATAAATAAAAACTTGAGTTAAACTTAGTCATATCTCGTACATTCATTTTTTAGACCAACAACTCAGTTTCCACATCTCTTCATACCACGCAGTGATCCATGTGATGTAATGCTTGTAAGTAGCCTGAAGGACACTATTGTTATTGGAAATGTGCTTTCTTCTTTAAGTCCCCACTATCCATGGACTGACCCCCTTTTCAACTTTGTGCTGACTTCCTGTAACCTGTTATTGCATGTAGGCACCATCTCATTTGTGTTTTAGGATGCCAAGTAAAGTCAAAATAGATGGTAAAAGAAACAAACAAGAACAGGAAACAACAACAAGTTAGTGTTGGCATTCTCAGCTGCCCAGCAGAGTCCCTACTTGTACTTGGGAAATTCCTCACCTCTTGGGTCTTGGTGAGTGGCTCAAGGCACTCGAGCAACAGACATTGCTGTTATCACAGCAGAGTATGTCAGAGAACTGCCTTTCCTGTCTTCTTTGAAGCAAGGGCCAAAAGTAACTCAGGTATTGCCAACATACTCCACCCTAGAGCCACTGTCTCTGCCAGCAGCAACAAGAGTGCCAGTGTTGTGGGCTGAGCCCATGCTTGGTCTGTCGCACAACAGGGTATGGCCCTCAGGGAGGTGGCAGTGACCAGCCTTATGGAGCAGTGGAGCTTTGTTTGGATCTGTCACCCTGTATCAAATTCTTCACTCAGGGCCTGTTGAGATCTTTCTGTGAAAAATAAAAAGGTGCCCCCTCCTGGTAGAATGGGACTCTGCCAGCTTATAGTGGCTTTGTCCCTCTGTGTGGGTCTCTGAGGTATTCATGCTCCTTTTCATGAATTTCTTTTCTATCTAAATCATTTTGCCTGGTGGCTTACAACTAAAAACTCTTGCTAATATAATGACTACCATATGCGTCTGGTAATATCCATAGCCTCTTCAAAGTGTTATGCTCCGTTTAACACACAGTCGTATGCCTAATGCCAGGCTGGATGAAGCACAAGCTGGGATCAAGATTGCCAGGGGAAATATCAATAACCTCAGATATGCAGATGGCACCACCCTTATGGCAGAAAGTGAAGAACTGAAGAGCCTCTTGATGAAAGTGAAAGAGGAGAGTGAAAAAGCTGGCTTAAAGCTCAACATTCAGAAAACTAAGATCATGGCATCCAATCCCATCACATAGCAAGTAGATGGGAAAATAATGGAAACAGTGACAGACTTTATTTTGGGGGGCTCTAAAATCACTGCAGAT
Source organism: Giraffa tippelskirchi (assembly GCF_054371585.1). Lineage (NCBI taxonomy): Eukaryota > Metazoa > Chordata > Mammalia > Artiodactyla > Giraffidae > Giraffa > Giraffa tippelskirchi. The sequence goes on along the minus strand of NC_137278.1, from coordinate 134,523,722 downwards.
GGTGACTGCAGCCATGAAATTAAAAGACACTTGCTCCTTGGAAGAAAAGTTATGACCAACCTAGATAGCATATTAAAAAGCAGAGACATTACTTTGTCAACAAAGATCCATCTAGTCAAAGCTATGGTTTTTCCAGTAGTCATGTACGGATGTGAGAGTAGGACTATAAGGAAAGCTAAGTGCCAAAGAATTGATGCTTCTGAACTGTGGTGTTGGAGAAGACTCTTGAGAGTCCCTTGAACTGGAAGGAGATCCAACCAGTCCATCCTAAAGGAAATCAGTCCTGAACATTCATTGGAAAGACTGATGCTGAAGCTGAAACTCCAATACTTTGGCCACCTGATGTGAAGAACTGACTCATTGGGAAAGACTGATGCTGGAAAAGACTGAAGGCAGGAGGAGAAGAGGACGACAGAGGATGAGATGGTTGGATGGCACCACCAATTTGATGGACATGAGTTTGAGTAAGCTCCAGGAGTTGGTGATGGACAGGGAAACCTGGCGTGCTGCAGTCTCTGGGGTCGCAAAGAGTCAGACATGACTGAGTGACTGAACTGAACTGAACATATGCCTAAATAGACATTTCTCTAAAGAAAACATACAGATGGCCAATAGGTACGTGAAAAGATGCTCAACATGACTAATTATTGTTTTTCAGTTGCCAAGTTATGTTTGACTCTTCATGATCCCATGAACTGCAGCATGCCAGGCCTCCCTGTCCCTCACCATCTCCTAGAGTTTGCTCAAGTTCATATCCATTATATTGGACTAATTATTAGAGAAATACAAATCAAAACCACAATGAAGTATCACCTCACAATGGACAGAATGTCTATCATCAAAAGTCTACAAATAATAAATGCTAAAAAGGGTGTGGAGAAAAGGAAACCCTCCCACACTGTTGGTGGGAATCTAAATTAGTACAGCCACTATGATGAACAATATGGAAGTTCCTTAAAAACACTGAAGGAGCATCAACACTGTTGTTGTTATTCAGTTGCTCCGTCATGCCCAATTCATTGTGACCCCATGGACTGCAGCATGCCAGGCTTCCCTGTCCTTCACTATCTCCCAGAATTTGCTCAAACTCAAGTCCATTGAGTTGGTGATGCCATCCAACCATCTCATCCTCTGTCGTCCCCTTCTCCTTTTGCCTTCAATCTTTCCCAGTATCAGGATCTTTTCCAATGAGTCAACTCTTTGCATCAGGTGGCCAAAGTATTGGAGCTTCAGCTTCAGCATCAGTCCTTTCAATGAATATTCAGGATTGATCCCCTTTGGGTTGATTGGTTTGATCTCTTTGCTGTCCAAGGGACTCTCAAGAATCTTCTCTAGCACCATAATTCAAAAGTATCAATTCTTTGATACTCAGCCTACTTTATGACACAACTCTCACATCTGTACATGACTAATGGTAAAACCATAGCTTTGATGATACAGACCTTCGTAGGCAAAGTGATGTCTCTGCTTTTTAATATGCTGTCTAGGTTGGTCATAACTTTTCTTCCAAGGAGCAAGTGTCTTTTGATTTTGTGACTGCAGTCACTATCTGCAGTGATTTTGGAGCCTAAAAAAATTGCTATCATTTCTACTTTATCCTCATCTATTTGCATGAAGTGATCAGACTGGATGCCATGATGTTCGTTTTTTGAATGTTGAGTCTTAAGCCAGCTTTTTGACTCTGCTCTTTCACCCTCATCAAGAGGCTCTTTAGTTCCTCTTCGCTTCTTGCCATTAGAGTGGTATCATCTGCATATCTGAAGTTGTTGATATTTTTCTTGGCAGTCTTAATTCCAGCTTGGGATTCATCCAGCCTGGCATTTTGCATGATGTACTCTTCATAACAAGTTAAATAAACAGAATGACAATACACAGCCTTGATGTAGTCCTTTCCCAATTTTAAACCAGTCCACTGTTCCATGTCCAGTTTTAACTGTTGCTTCTTGACCTGCCTACAGGTTTCTCAGGAGACAGGTAAAGTGGTCTGGTAGTTCCATCTCTTGAAGAATTTCCCACACTTTGTTGTGATCCACACAGGCAAAGGCTTTAGTGTAATCAGTGAAGCAAAAGTAGATGTTTTTCTGGAATTCTCTTGCTGTGTCTATGATTCAACAGATGTTGGCGATTTGATCTCTGGTTCCTCTGCCTTTTCTAAATCCAGCTTGTACAACTAGAAGTTCTTGGTTCACGTACTATTGAAGCCTCACTTGATGGATTTTGAGAATTACCTTGCTAACATGTGAAATGAGCACAATTGTATGGTAGTTTGAACATTCTTTGGCCTTGACTTTCTTTGGGATTGGAATGAAAACTGACATTTTCTAGTTCTGTAGCCACAGATGAGTTTTTCAAATTTACTGGTTTATTGAGTGCAGCACTGTCACAGCATCATCTTTTTAGATTTGAAGTAGCTCAGCTGGAATTCCATCACCTCTACTAGCTTTGTTCATAGTAATGTTTCCTAAGGCCCACTTGACTTTATACTCCAGGATGCCTGGCTCTAGGTGAGTAATTTGCTGCTGCTGCTACTGCTAAGTCGCTTCAGTCGTGTCTGACTCTGTGCGACCCCATAGACGGCAGCCCACTGGGCTCCGCCATCCCTGGGGTTCTCCAGGCAAGAATACTGGAGTGGGTTGCCATTTCCTTCTCCAGTGCATGAATGGGAAAAGTGAAAGTAAAGTCGCTCAGTCATGTCGCTCAGTCATGTCCGACTCTTAGTGACCCCATGGATTATAGCCTACCAGGCTCCTCCGTCCATGGGATTTTCCAGGCAAGAGTACTGGAGTGGGGTGCCATTGCCTTCTCCGGGTGAGTAATTTAAATAGTACTAAATAAGTATTATTCCATCATGCCTTCTTGGAAAGATACAACTCTGGATAAACCCAATCACTGGCATTCCCTGAACATGTGTTCAAAGACTGAGCATTACCAGAAATCTTTTCATGTAATTGTGAAAAATAACAACTATAGATACTCTTGATCATTAAACTCAAATTGGCCCTCAGTACTACTGGAAGTAAATTCGTTCTTCCTTTTACAAGTATTTCATTTGCTCTCCCCTCATCCCCAACCTTGCATCTGATCTCCCTAAACTTCCCTCATAGCTCAGTCAGAAAAGAATCTGCCTGCAATGCAGGAGACCCAAGTTCGATTCCTGGGTTGGGAAGATTCCTTGGAGAAGGAAATGGCAACCCACTCCAGTATTCTTGTCTGGACAATCCCATGGACAGAGGAGCCTGGTAGGCTACAGTCCATGGGGTTGCAAGAGAGTCCATGGCGTTGCAACCACCAAATTTACATGCTATCTTAATACTACCTCATAACTTATAAAGAAAATAGAAATCATCACTCATGAGCCCCCCTGCCACCTCTTTTGCTCCAACAAGTCTAAAACTATTCCTGAATCTGTTCCACTCTTATTTTCATCCTTTCTGCTACGGGTTAAATATCCCCACAGTTACCAATAGCAAGTGTCTCTTTTATTGTTTTGTATCTTTTCCTGCCTTCCCAAAGACCTCAATCTTCTAATTATCCCATCCTCACCCTTTACCTTCCCTTTTATAAAAATTAGTTTTTATTGGAGTATAGTTACTTTACAATGATGTATTAGTGTCTGTTGTATAGTAAAATGAATCAGCTATACATAAACCTTCCCTTTTATGTAGGTCCTTCTTATAATATCTTAAGAAGAATCTCTAGATTTACCCATTTTATGTATGTGTTTCAATACAATCTCCCAGTTTGTGGATTGCCATTTCCTTTGTGGTGTCTTTTGATGAACATGAGTTTTTAAATGTAATTAAATTCATCAGTCTTTCATGGTTTATACTTTTATATCATATTTACAACATTCTTCCCTACCCGAAGTCATAAAGTATTCTATTTTATGTTTTTAAGGTTTCTGATATGATGATTTTTGACAAAGTCAAAAGCATCGGCAAATCCGCATTCCTTTCTGTAGGGTCTAAGCACTTTCAAACTCATTCAAGTTGTTGGCAGAATATAGCTCCAGGTGGATGTAGGCAATGCAGTGTTGCTGTCCTGACCATCACGTGCTGGCTGTGGGTCTTTTTAGTGTGGAGCATCATGCTCCAATGGTTGAACTTGCTTTCACTAAGCATGGGGGAAACACAGGCATCCACAGGGAACTGAAGTAAACTGTTTTATATATAATGTGCTATATGTGTGTCTTGTGTGTGTGTTTTAAAAAAATTGCTTCAAAATAAATGGTGTTGTAAAAACTCAATGCTGCATACAAAGACTGCAGAACTCTTTTATATTAGGCTCTTCCCCTGCTAGACTGTAAGCTTTGAATGTAGAGGCCCTGCTGATGTTGTTTACCACTCAGTCCTCAGTGCCAAACATAATGTCTAGCACAGAGGAAGGGAGAAGGCAATGGCAACCCACTCTAGTACTCTTGCCTGGAAAATCCCATGGACGGGGGAGCCTGGTGGACTGCAGTCCATGGGGTCACTGGGAGTCGCACACGACTGAGCGACTTCACTTTCACTTTTCCCTTTCATGCACTGGAGAAGGAAATGGCAACCTTCTCCAGTATTCTTGCCTGGAGAATCCCAGGGACGGGGTAGCCTGGTGGGCTGCCGTCTATGGGGTCGCACGAGTCGGGCACGACTGAAGCGACTTAGCAGCAGCAGCAGCAACACAGAGGAAGTAGTCAGTAAGTATATGTTGAAGAAATAAACGAAAAACAGTTTATACTGGTCACCAAAACCAGACTACAGAAGTGTTTTAAATCTTAGTTAAGTGTTACCTTCGTAAGCAAAATATAATACCACTGAGCATAGAAGTAATATACCTGAGTGAGTGTAGGAGAAGCTAAGTCTATAAGAAGTAAATTTCTGTTCCTGATTCAGTAATCCTGTCATGGATCAACCAGAGATGAGCAGGTCCTGCCCTGATGGATGGATATGAGGTGAGACCTAAGCCTGGGGCAGGCTGGGGCTGCTCTTGCATCTAGCTCACTGGTTTAGGTGGTGCTTTGAAACTGACCTGTTCCCTATGTCTTCTGCACAAGAATGCAACAATGTAGATGACGCAGCCATCAAGCCTTGGTCCAAGAAGCCCTAGTACTTCATTTGTCCCAAACCCAGCTGCCCCAAAGGAGACAATGTAGGCCCTCAGGATACACTACCTTAGAACTATGTGGGGGATGGGATGGTCAGTCTTCTTCCTGAATTTTCTTTACAGTATATGATTCCCTTTGAGCCAGCCCTTCTTCCTTGTGTAAGGGACTGTATTGAAAGCTCAAATTGATCTAATAATGGGGGGTGGCTTACAATGAATTGTCTTTAACTCTATTCAACTACTAGAGAAAAGATCCAGATGAAACTGTGCAAAGTAAAGAGAGTGGACTAATGCCATTTGTGAATATTTTTCTCTACTTCCCATATTATAGAAGCTGGAAGAATGATTATACTAATGTATGGAGTCGATTCCATAAGCCAGAAAATGTTCAGTAAGCTGATGTTGAGCAGGCTCATAATGAGACTACCTCTTTAAACAGAAACATTAGTTTCGTATCTAAATTTAAGAATGTATTTGTTCACTTCATACATTCAAACAGATGTTTAAAATAATGGTATAGATGATCTTACTTACAAAGCAGTAATAGAGACACAAATGTAGAGAACAAATGTATGGATACCAAGGGGGAAAGAGGCAATGACGTGAACTGGGAGATTGGGATTGACATATATACACTATTGATACTATGTATAAAATAGATAATTAATGAGAACCTACTGCATAGCACAGGGAACTCTATCTACTCAGTGCTCTGTGGAGATCTAAATGGGAAGGAAATCAAAAAAGAGGGGCTATATGTGCATGTGTAGCTGATTCATCTTTTTATACAATAGGCATTAACACAATATTGCAAAGCGACTACTCCAATAAAAATTAATTTAAAAAGTCAAAATGAAAAATAAAAGAATTGTCATTCAATTTCTGTTAATGACCCAAAAAGGAAAATTGTATTGAATAACCGCCTCTAAGTGTCCCAAGGGTTTTGTGGGTTTCCCCAGTATAATGAGCAATTACACATCAAGATCAAAGCCAAGGAGACAAAGATACTTTGTGGTGAGGGCTAATGATTTGCCATATGACTTTAGATGTGATTTCCTGATCTGGGCTCATTCCCTAATCTCTGAGAGAGGGTGAACATTTCTCATTAAGGGTTTTGAGAAGCCATCAACAAGCTCATTATAAAGCACTTTGCCAAAATACCATGCCACACAAGTGCTCAAAAATAAAGGCTGCTTTGTAATTGCAGAATGTTTTGAAAGCTCATCAGAGATTATGAGAGTGATGTTAATTTTGAAGCTAAAGTTTTGGTTAGATTTATTTTGTTTTCTTGCAGGGTGGTCCTGTGGGGAGGGCTACAGTCCCAGGGTTTAGTGACTTAGGTTTTATGTAATGGGCATTTTGACAGACAATGGAAAGACAGTGATGAATAAATAGTTCTTGCCTTCAAGGAGCTTAGATAATGGAGGGGAGGCAAGGAAATGGGCACTTACCACTCTACTTCAAGAGCACTTTGTGCTGTTTGTGCTGTGAAATAGAAGAACGTAGAGAAGAAGGCCCCAGGAGTGAAGAGCAAGAACACCAGATATCTTAGCGGAACTAAAAGTAGTTCCTGTTTGGCTAAAGTGCAGAGAAGAATGATCTTCTGGCAGAATAGTGGAGGGATTTCATCCACATTAAGAACTTTAAACTTTATCCTATGGGAAATAGGCAGTCAAAGGTTTTAAACAGGAAAGCAACATAATCAAATTTGTGTTCTAAAAAGTCACTATGCTAAAAAACAAACAAACAAAAAACCTCAGTCACTAGATCTCTAAAATAGTCACTATGTTATGTATATTTTACCAGTATATATGTATATATTTTTTTAAATGGCTACTATTAATACAACTTTCCAAAATCTTTGAGACACAGCAAATGCAGTTCTAAGAGGGAAATTTATAGTGATACAAGTCTATCTCAAGAAACAAGAAAAATCAAATAAAAAGTGGTCACTATGCATCATATCTTTAATAAAAGAAAAAATGGACCTCATCAAATTAAAAACATTTGATTTATATATGGAGATGAAGAGAGAAGATACAGACCGGGAGAAAATGTTTGCAAACCACATGTCCAACAAAGGATTAGTACCTAGAATATATAAAGCATTTTCAAAACTTAGTAGTAAGATTTCAACAACAACCAAATAATGCAATTAGAAAATGGAAAAAAATCTCATGAGCTGTCATTTCACCGAGGAGGATATACAGATAGAAAATAAGTACATGAAAAGGTTCAATAACCATTAGTCGTTAGAAAAATGTGAATTAAAATCCCAGTGAGATATTACTACACACCTATTGTTATGAAGGAACGAGTTGTTACAAGTTGGTGGTGGACAGGGAGGCCTGGCATGCTGCAGTCCATGGGGTCTCAAAGAGCTGGACATGACTGAGCAACTGAACTGAACTGATTGTTACAAAGTACAAGCTCACTTTGCTCACCACATGACGGGCCAATGAATCTAAGAGACGAAGTACTGAGGCAAGGAATACGACTGTATTCTGACTGAGAAGATGGCAGACTAATGACTGAAAACAACCGTCTTGTGGTGCTCTAGATGCCACATTCTTTTATAGAACCAGAGAGAGGTGAGGAGGAACTAGTCAAAAGGCAGAATAGAGACGGAGAGGCAGTGAGGAAGTAAGAAGGACCATCAGCCTTGAAAAATGTCTCCACAAATGACCAGCATCAGGAAAGAGATATATTAATCTCTTCTTTCTTGCAGACATTCAAAGGTAAGGAGGGGGGCAGATTATCTCTCTAGGAGCTGAACAAAGGCACTTCAGTTTAACCATCAGGCAGAGGGGCAGGGTCCTCTGAGGCAGACTGTTGTGTCTGATTATAATAACAACAGCAACAAAAAGCAAGTCCAAAGAAACAGTTCCAACATGGAGTCAGAATGTGTTCTCTGCAGCACTATCAAAATGCCTAAAAAAAGAAAAAAACTGTACCAACACCAAATGCTGGCAAGGATGCAGAGAACAGGATTATTCATACTTTGCTGTAGATTTCCACAGTGCTGTATCTAAATGGTTCAGCCAGTTTGGAAAATAGCTTGAGTTTCTTTTAAAATTAAATGTAAAACTACACCAGTTCAGTTATTCAGTCATGTCCGACTCTTTGCAACTCCATGGACTGCAGCACTCCAGGCCTCCCTGTCCATCACCAACTCCTGGAGCTTGCTCAAGCTCATGCCCATTGGGTTGGTGATGCCGTCCAACATCTCATCCTCTGTCATCCCCTTCTCCTCATGCCTTCATTCTTTCCCACCATCAGGGTCTTTTCCAGTGAGTCAGTTCATATCAAGTGGCTAAAGTATTGGAGCTTCAGCTTCAGCATTGGTCCTTTCAATGAATATTCAGGACTGATTTCCTTTAGGATTCACTAGTTCCATCTCCTTACTGTCCAAGGGACTCCCATGAGTCTTCTCCAACACCACAGTTCAAAAGCATCAATTCTTCGGCGTTCAGCTTTCTTTATGGCCCAACTTGCTCATCCGTACATCAGTTCAGTTCAGTCGCTTAGTCATTTCTGACTTTGCGACCCCATTGACTGCAGCACGCCAGGCTTCCCTGTCCATCACCAACTCCTGGAGCTTACTCAAACTCATGTCCAACAAATCAGTGATGCCATCCAACCATCTCATTCTCTGTCATCCCCTTCTCCTTCTGCCTTCAGTCTTTCCCAGCATCAGAGTCTTTTTCAATGAGTCAGTTCTTCACATCAGGTGGCCAAAGTATTGGAGTTTCAGCTTCAGCATCAGTCCTTCCAATGAATGTTCACGACTGGTTTCCTTTAGGATTGACTGGCTGGATCTCCTTGCAGTCCAAGGGACTCTCAAGAGTCTCCTCTAACACCACACTTCAAAAGCATCAATTCTTCGGCACTCAGCTTTCTTTCATTCACTCCATACGTGACTACTGGAAAAACCATAGCTTTGACTAAATGGACCTTTGTTGGCAAAGTAATGTCTCTGCTTTTTAATATGCTATCTAGGTTGGTCATAACTTTTCTTCCAAGGAGCAAGTGTCTTTTAATTTCATGGCTGCAGTCACCATCTGCAGTGATTTTGGAGCCCAAAAGAATAAAGTCTGTCATTATTTCCATTGTTTTCCCATCTATTTGCCGTGAAGTGATGGGACCAGATGCCATGATTTTAGTTTTCTGGATGTTGAGTTTTAAGTCAGCTTTTTCACTGTCCTCTTTCACTTTCATCAAGAGGCTCTTTAGTTCTTTTTCCCTTTCTGCCATAAGGGTGGTGTCATCTGCATATCTGAGGTTATTGATATTTCTCCCGGCAGCAATCTTGATTCCAGTTTGTGCTTCATCAAGCCCAGCATTTCTCATGATGTACTCTGCATAGAAGTTAAATAAGCAGGGTGACATTATACAGCCTTGACGTGCTTCTTTCCTGTTTGGAACCAGTCTGTTGTACCATATCCAGTTCTAACTGTTGCTTCCTGACCTGCATACAGGTTTCTCAGGAAGCAGGTCGGGTGGTCTGGTATGACTACTGGAGAAACCATAGCTTTGACAATACAGACCTTTGTCAATAAAGTGATGAAACTACATACCACCTGGTAATTGTATTCCTGGATATATATCCCCAGAGAAATTAAAACATATGCTTAACACAAAAGCCAGTACATGAATATTCAACAGCCACTTTTTTTATAATAGTCAAAAACCGAAATCAATCTAGACGACCTTCACCAGGAATGAACTGTGGTACACAAGTACCATAGAAATTACTCAGCAATAAAAAGGAACAAGCTGTTGGTTCACACGATTTGGATGAATCTCCAGGGAATTATGTTGAGTGGAAAAAGTGAATCACAAAAGGTTACACACAGCATAATTCCATTGATGTAACATTTTTGAAATGACAAAATTTTAGAAATGGAAAACAGATTAGTGGTGGCCAAGGGTTAGGGACAGGAAGGCGGGGGCTGTGTGGGAGGGAGGTGGGTATGTTTATAAAAGAACAAACTGAAGACTCTTTGTGGTGCTGGAACTTGCCCATGATGGTGGATACATGAAAGAGTGGCAGAGAAAAAGCCAATTCTGACTCCATGTTGGAAACTGTTTCTTTGACTTTCTTTTCACTGCTTTTGTTATTATAATCATACAGAATAGCCTGCCTCAGAGGACCCTGCCCTTCTGCCTGACTGTAAACTAAAGTGCCTTTATATAGCTCATAGAGAGAGAATCTGGCCCTGCCCACCTGCAAATAGCTACAACAAAAAGAAGAGGTTAACACACCCCTTCCAAAGTCTGTCCATTCCTTAAGACAGATATTTTGCAAGACTGAAGACCCTTTCACTTTACTTCCTCAATGCCTCTCCCTCTCTATTCTGCCTTTTGAATTTAGTTCCTCATTTCTTCGCTCTCTGTCTCTCTGACTCTATAAAAAAGGGTCTGGCATCCAGACCCCAATAAGGTGGTTACTCTGAGACATTAGTCTGCGTCGACTTGGTCAGCCAGCTTTTCGAATAAAGTTGCATTCCTTGCCTCAACACCTCATCCCTCAGATTCATTGGCCTGTCGTGAGGTGAGCAGAGTGAGCTTGGACGCAGTAACAAAAGTACACAGATTGCTGGACTCCACCTGCAGAATGTCACATCCAGTGGTCTGGGTGGGGCCCAAGATTCTGCTTTCATAACAAGCTCCCAGGTGATATTGATAATTCTGGCTGGGGAAACCACACTTTGAGAACGACTAAATTAGAGAGTCACTGTGGCCTTCCCCCACTTAAGGTAAAAACCAGAATTTGGCTTTTTCCTCAGTAATTCTTTTCACAAAGACTTGAATCTCTGTGCTGGGCTTCTGAAAGGCCAGGTCTTTGAATATTGCCCAAGACACATGTTTTATGGTGGCTTTGGCATATCCAGTAAGAACAGGAGTGCTCAAAGTGTACAGTAGTATCAGCATTATCTAGGGACTTGCTAGAAATGCACATTTGGGGGCTTCACCCTAGATTTAGTGAACAGGAAACTCCACAATCTATTGGTTCTGATGTAGGCCGAAGTTTGGGGACTATAGGATTAGAGAGGTTGTTGGGAAGCCATTTAGGATCTTTTTAGTAAATATTAGCAACTGTGATTGGGATTTCCATGTGGTGCTAGTGGTAAAGAACACACCTGCCAATACAGGAGACATAAGAGACCAGAGTTCAATCCCTGGATTAGGAAGATCCCCTGGAGAAGGGCATAGGAAATCCACTCTAGTATTCTTGTCTGGAGAATCCCACGGACAGAGGAGCCTGACAGGCTACAGTCCATAGATTTGCAAAGAGTCAGACACAACTGAAGCAACTTAGCACTCAGGCAACAACTATGAAGGGCTTTCCTGGTACAACTATTTCAAGACAAGATGTGGCAAAGGAAAAAATCAAGCTGTGGTCTTCCTAGGGCAGTGGTCATTGACTTTCAGTCTTTCATGAGTAGATGCAGGCAGCAACACTCTTACCTTCGCCACAGCTAGTGCTGGTTTAATTAACCAATTAAGGGATCATAGAGCACACAGATGGAGAGGGCAATGGCACCCCACTCCAGTACTCTTGCCTGGAAAATCCCATGGATGGAGGAGCCTGGTAGGCTGCGGTCCGGGGGGTTGCGAAGAGTCGGACACGAGTGAGAAACTTCACTTTCACTTTTCACTTTCATGCATTGGAGAAGGAAACGGCAACCCACTCCAGTGTTCTTGCCTGGAGAATCTCACGGATGGTGGAACCTGGTGGGCTGCCATCTATGGGGTCGCACAGAGTCGGACACGACTGAAGCGACTTAGCAGCAGCAGCAGCAGCAGCAGAGCACACAGACAGACTAAAACCCAAGATTACCATTAAGTGGCAATTAGTGGTATTAGACAGTGCCCATTATATGCTCATAAACATATTAACATGTTGCTCTTAAACAGGAAGAAATACAGCCAGATACCATTCAAAACTACCAGGCTTCCAGGGGCCTCTCATTTATTGCAAGTCACAGGATCAATTGCCCCTTGATCAATTACATTTCACATAGGTTCATTCTGCCAACCCAGAATTTAATCTTTCAGCTACCTATGGAAGGCCTACTCTGGTTTTTCCATTATGCTGCCATGAGGTTTCTAGAAGTAATGGGTGGTATCTGGTTTCTCAGTCCCCTTCTATTCCTAGCTGGGAATTTAGACCTGGCTCACTGTCAACATTCAGAAACGCGGTAAGTCACTGGGGACCACAGCTCAGGGTGCATGTGTGAGCAACCGGGTTTAATTCCAACTCTGTGTGTTTGAGTCATCACTGCTCTATTTGTGGAACAGAGCAAACACTGCCAGCGATCTTAAATGCCTGATGGCTTGATAGATATCTAAGTGGAGGTGAAGTTGAAATAATTTTACCCATTTATTGTGCTGTTCGCAAACTTAAATGTCTAAAACTTGCAACATTATTGTCAACATATTGTTAGGGGGGAAATTGAAAGCTCTCAAAAATACTCCTTTGTTGAGAACTTTCCCCAAGTTCTTTTGAAATGTCTCACCAAATTCTGACTTCATAAAGAGATAGATATGGTATAGATGAAAGAACCTGAGTATTGAAATCAAACAGATTTATGTTTGAATAGCAGAACTGTCACTTCATAGTTTGGATACTTTGACTGGTCAAGGGACTTAAATTCTCTAAGCCTCAGATTGCCATGTGTCATCAGAGAGCCAACTCACTGGAAAAGACCCTGATGCTGGGAAAGATAGAAGGCAGGAGAAGGGGACGACAGAGGATGAGATGGTTGGATGGCATCACCGACTCAATGGACATGAGTTTGAGTAAACTCCGAGAGATAGTGAAGGACAGAGAAGCCTGGTGTGCTGCAGTCCATAGGTTTACAAAGAGTCAGACACAACTGAACTGAGCTACTGAACAACAACAACAATGTGGGCTAACATACCTGCCTTATGAGGTTGATTTGAGAAAAACAAAATGACACATGCTCAGCACCTGGCATGCATTTTACATGAAAACTTCTTAATTCTTTTCTCCTAGTACTGAAGATAATTGCTTTGTCTTGGTATGAGTTTTTCCCCCATAAACATAATAGTATGTGGGAAAACTCCAGCTATCACACAACAGGTCCCCTTTGCTGTCCGTTGTTTCCTTTTCTCACCGCATCAGTCAGCTAAGCCAGTTCTTCCAATGTTCAGTCAGTTCTAGTCCATTTGCCAAGGATCCTATCACTTCTTTTATGGTCTGAAAAGTGATATTCACGTCTGGAAAGCATCCAAATCATGATACTTCAGCTCATGTCTATCACAGCTACAAAAAACAGTCTATAAAGTATTTAAAGAAACAGAATCATTTTCCTATACCTTCAAAAGCACTGAATAAAAAACAACTGACTGTTTAGAACAGTATGACCCAAAACATGCTGTGATATGTGATTATATATATATATACATACATATGAGTATAATAAAATTATAAAGTAGGATAAAATTTACTAACATTCAACTCCACAAATAATAGCAAACTCATGTTAGACAGCAAAATATTTTGTAAAAGTTATATGCAAATATTTTTTTGGCCAGGTGTGCATTGTCCAGCTAGCCACAGTACCACCCTTGCTATTTCACACCCACTGGCCCACCTGCTTCTTCTTTTGTAGGGAACTTGCCATTTTCCTGAAGTCATTTTAATCTGTAGACCCCAGTCCCAACCACTTAGATCAAATTACTGGGTTCCTACTCAGGCATATGGGCTTCAATAATGAGATGATCTGGCTTTAAGGTAGTTTTTCCTCTTCAGCACAGAGATGGTAGAAGCCTCCTATATTTATTTATCTTTGAGTAACTTGATCTTGCCATCTTTTGCATCTCCACAATTTCCAAAAATCTTGTAGAATCTCTGTTTTAAAAATTTGATCTGTATTAATGTTTGAAATACCTAGTGTGGTTTCTGTTTTCCTATTTGTACTCTGACTCATATAAAGCCAGACTGAACACAGCTACAAAGGAAACCAAACTCAGTATGTGTACTGATCGATATTCATAAACCTAAAAAGGAAATCAAGGGTTACTAAGCATTTAAGGAAAATCAATAACTTGGAAGAGAAAGACAAGATAAACAAAAGAAATACTAACTCTAGTGAAAAGGATATAACCTGGTAAACAAACAAGAATCTAGACTTTATTGTGGATTAAAGTATATAAAATGGATAACCAACAAAGACCTATTGCATAACACAAGAAACTAGGCTTAATACCTTGTAACAACATATCAGTTCAGTTCAGTTCAGTCACTCAGTTGTGTCTGACTCTTTGCGACTCCACGGACTGCAGCACGCCAGGCCTTCCTGTCCATCACCAACTCCCAGAGTTTACTCAAACTCATGTCCATTGAGCCGATGATGCCATCCAACCATCTCATCCCCTGTCGGCCCCTTCTCCTGCCTTCAACCTTTCCTAGCATGAGGGTCTTTTCCAATGAGTCAGTTCTTCAACATCAGGTGGCCAAAATATTGGAGTTTCAGCTTCAGCATCAGTCGTTCCAATGAATATTCAGAACTGATTTCCTTTAGGATGAACTGGTTGGATCTCCTTGCAGTCCAAGAGACTCTCAAGAGTCTCCTCCAACACCACAGTTCAGAGGCATCAGTTCTTCGGCACTCTGCTTTCTTTATAGTCCAACACTCACATCCATACATGACGACTGGAAAGCTCATAGCTTTGACTAGATGTATCTTTGTTGGCAAAGTAATGTCTCTGCTTTTTAATATGCTGTCTAGGTTGGTCATAGCTTTCCTTCCAAGGAACAAGCACCTTTTAATTTCATGGCTGCAATCACCATCTGCCGTGATTTTGGAGCCCAAAAAAATAAAGTCTGTCACTGTTTCCATTGTTTCCCCATCTATTTGCCATGAAGTGATGGAACCAGATTCCACGATCTTAGTTTTCTGAACGTTGAGCTTTAAGCCAACTTTTTGACTCTCCTCTTTCACTTTCATCAAGAGGCTCTTTAGTTCTTCTTCCCTTTCTGCCGTAAGGGTGGTGTCATCTGCATATCTGAGGTTATTGATATTTCTCCCAGCAATCTTGATTCCAGTTTGTGCTTCATCGAGCCCAGCATTTCTCATGATGTACTCTGCATATAAGTTAAATAAGCAGGGTGACAATATACAGCCTTGACATACTCCTTTCCCAATTTGGAACCAGTCTGTTGTTCCATGTCCAGTTCTAACTGTTGCTTCTAACTGTTGCTTCTAACTGTTGCATACAGATTTCTCAGGAGGCAGGTAAGGTGGTCTGATATTCCTATCTCTTTCAGAATTTTCCACAGTTTATTGTGATCCACACAGTCAAAGATTCTGGCATAGTCGATAAAACAGAAGTAGATGTTTTTCTGGAACTCTCTTGCTTTTTCGATGATCCAGCGGATGTTGGCAATTTGACCTCTGGTTCCTCTGCCTTTTCTAAATGTAGCTTGAACATCTGGAAATTCATGGTTCACGTATTGCTGAAGCCTGGCTTGGAGAATTTTGAGCATTACTTTGCTAGCGTGTGAGACGAGTGCAATTGTGCAGTAGTTTGAACATTCTTTGGCACTGGAATGAAAACTGACTTTTCCAGTCCTGTGGCCACTGCTGAGTTTTCCAGATTTGCTGGCATATTAAGTGCAGCACTTCCACAGCATCATCTTTTAAGATTCGAAATAGCTCAACTCGACTTCCTAAGGCCCACTTGACTTCACATTCCAGGATGTCTGGCTCTAGCTGAGTGACCACACCATCGTGATTATCTGGGTCATGAAGATCTTTTTGGTACAGTTCTTCTGTGTATTCTTGCCACCTCTTCTTAATATCTTCTGTTTCTGTTAGGTCCATACCATTTCTGCCCTTTATTGTGCCCATCTTTGCATGAAATGTTCCCTTGGTATTTCTAATTTTCTTGAGGAGATCTCTAGTCTTTCCCATTCTATTGTTTTCCTCTATTTCTTTGCATTGGTCGCTGAGGCTTTCTTATCGCTCCTTGGTATTCTTTGGAACTCTGCATTCAAATGGGTATATCTTTCCTTTTCTCCTTTGCCTTTCACTTCTCTTCTTTTCACAGCTATCTGTAAGGCCTCCTCAGACAACCATTTTGCCTTTTAGCATTTCTTTTTGTTGGGGATGGTCTTGATCCCTGCCTCCTGTACAATGTCACGGGGCTCTGTCCATAGTTCTTCAGACACTCTTCTATCAGATCTAATTCCTTGATAGTAACATATAATGGGAAAGAATCTGAAAAAGAAAATATGCATATATACATAGTGTGTGTGTGTATAACTAAATCACTTTGCTGTATACCTGAAACTAACACAACATTGTAAATTAACTATATTTCAATAATTGTTTTAAAAAAGAGCTTACATTAAAAATAATATTAGAATTTAGAAGATCTTGCAGCGAAGAATGAGAACAGGCTGCTATGAAAATAGAGCAATCAGAAAACAAGAGACACTTTATTACAATTAAAATTACCATTGCCCAAATCAAAAAAAAAGGTCTGAAAACTGAATTAAACATCTAGGAAATTCGATGGTATGGAAGGTAAATTCGAGGAACTCTTTAGAATATTTAAGCAAAAAATCAATGAGGAAATAGGAGCACTTAATGTGCCAGACTGCTGTAAGTGCTTTAGTTATAATAACATAGTTAATTTTCATAACAACTCTCTGAACTGAGAACTATTATTATATACAGGGAGAAGTTAAGTAGCATACCCAAAGTCACACAGCTAATGAAGTGACAGAGCTGAAATTCTAATCCAGGGAATTTGAATCCAAGATCTTGTTCTTAACTATTATTTTCCACTGTCTATTTTAAAAGTAGTAGATAAGTTGAGAGATATGGAAGATATATTTAGGAAATCCAATAGCCACTTAATTTGAGTTCCAAAAGAAGCAAACAGGATGAATAAAAGGAAAGATATAATTGAGAAACAAGAGCAGAAATGTACTGAGCTGAGAAAAGATTTGAAAGATCCTATTAAGTGACAATAATAATAACTTTAAAAAACATATCTAGACACATATTCAAGAAGTTTTAGAACTCTGGGATAAAGAGAAAAATAACTAGCTAATATCAGACATTTCATTTCCAGCAAGACAATAATGGTTTATAGGTTCTAAAGCTTGGATTTAGGATTTTGTACCCAGACAAATATTGATCAAATGATCATGGAAAATTAAGACAATTTTGGACATGCAAGAATTCAAAAAGTCTAGCATCCATTGCTATTTAAACAGGCAAACCAATCAAGTATAAAATGTGTCTTAGCTTGGGCTGCTATAACAGAATTCCATTGACTGGATTGTTTACAAATAACAGACATTTATTTCTCACAGTTCTGGAGGCCAAGTCTAAGACCAAGGTGCCAGCAGATTCAGTGACTGATGAACCCACTTCCTGGTTCTTATCTAGCCACTTCTTCCTGTATCCTCATGTGGCAGAAAGGGTGAGGGAGCTCTCTGGGGTCCCTTTTATAAGTACACTAATCCCATTCATGAGGGCTCTACCTTCATCAACTTATCACCTCCCAAAGTTCCCACTTCCAAGTGCCATCACACTAGGGATTAGATTTCAACATATGAATTTGAGGGGCATACAAATATTCAGTCTATAGCCAAATGATCCTAAAAAACAGTAGGATGTGAAATTCAAGGAACATCAACAGTTGAGTCTGATGCAGAAATAAAACACTCTAGAACAAAGTTAAAAGTGAACTCATCAGGCTGGGATTTGTGAAACATTCTCTTTAGAAAAATATAATGAGAATAATAATATTTATTTTTACTTCTCTGTATCTCCAGCATTTGTTTCGACAAGAAAAATATTTATGTAATCATAATATAAGTAAATGACTTTTAAAATTGTTATTATTTGAGATTCAAAAAAATTATGTTCATATAATTTTTAAATACCTAATTAATGATAATGAAGAAAAACAATAAGTTCTAGTAGTTATTAAGATATTTAAGCCCCCAAACAAAAACAAAACAGGTTTAATTATCAATCACAGCTTGATTGATATCAAACAACTTTTTCCCACTTTGCTTCTGTATTTTTTCAGAATAATGGAAGCATGCTCTTTTCTTGATTCTGTCTCAACTGTTCTTGAAAAGACAAGCAACAACATCTTCCAGCAATCCTAAAGAAATTGCTAGGCATAAATCCAAGATATAAGCAATGGTTTGAGACCAGCTGAACAATTTAGATGGGCTGTATCTAAAAGTTATCTGCAACTTTCTCAGCAAGCTAAACAGTTTGAGAAGCCAAACACTAAAAAATCCTATTTTCATTTTTCATTTCCAGAGTTTGCTAATAGATTATATTTAGGTGTAGTAAAAATGGTGAGAAAAACCATATCAAATTATAACCATATAATATTATAATATTCTCTGTCTATTTTACTCTTGCTCCTTCAACTTTAAATAATATATTTTATTCAGCTATCATGTCTTAATGACTTTATATGAGAGAAATATTAGACTCAGAACAAATGTCTCTAGGTGTTATGTATCTCTTAAAAATTTTCATAATGAAATGAAACCAAAGCTCACTCAAAAAGAATATTCATTTCATCTCTTAGGCTTAAAAAGGTGATTTTTAAATAGCATGGTAATACATACTAGAATCCTGTTATAAATTTAATCATCTTTTCTAATCATCAAAGTGAATTGGATTTATTAATTCTATTTAAGTCATGTTGGCAAACAATGACACTTGGTCTTCTGGAATTAGATGGAGGAAGAATGTGGGGAAATTGATTTAAGAGTAGGTTTTAACCTGTTTTGAAGTCAGATTTCTTTGAACTGGAAGTAAATTCTTATAACTCATCAGTCAGTGCTGACTTGCATATGAGCAAAACACAGCTCAACTTTGGAGCTAAAGGTAAGAAATTAATACACTTCATCTACTCCCCCAGGTCAAGATGTAAAAGTCAATCAAAATCAGTGCTGTAAGTGCTAAAAAAATTACTGGCTAAGAGTAATCTACTCATGGTAGTTGAAAACTTTCGATCAGTATCATGTTGTTGCTCATTAATCTGTCCATCCATTTACAAAGCATTTATTGAGACTCCCTATGCATTAAACATCGTGCTAAACTCTGGGAACTCAACGGTGAAACAAGGAAACATAACACTGCCATTGAGGGATGTTACACTTGCCAATGGGATGGCATCTAATATGGACTATTTAGAAAGATTACTCTCTGTCACTGTCTAAATGTGAATTTACGTTTGCTAAATTAGATTATCCTTCTGAAATTAGCTATATTCTGATTTAAAATGAAACTGTTTTGAATGCCATGCACAGTAAGAACGGAAGAGACTTTTCCTGCTAAACGTGATATGCTTATCACATGGTTATCTCTTTTGCTCCTGAACACCATTAAAATGATGAATGAATAAAGCAAGAGAGGGAGATGAATCATCAACAGACAGAGGATTTCAATACTTTCAGATGATAAAGTGAAAAATACCTGGTAAGTGACTTAGAGAGAAAGAAGATAACACCACAGTGTCTGCTGAAAGGACCACTGATGAGGAATGAGCCAATTTGCTGCGTTGAAACTAATAGTCTCAGAACTTGGAGTCACCAAAGCGTGGATATAGCAAAAGGTTAAAACCAG
The DNA here is from genome assembly GCF_054371585.1 of Giraffa tippelskirchi. Lineage (NCBI taxonomy): Eukaryota > Metazoa > Chordata > Mammalia > Artiodactyla > Giraffidae > Giraffa > Giraffa tippelskirchi. Next base: position 134,503,992 of record NC_137278.1, on the reverse strand, counting down.
GGGGATAAGTTGGAAGTCTGAATTGGAAGTGGTTGAACGTCCCAGATAACTTCTTCCTTCCCACATCAGACAAGTGACAACCTTTTCCTAACCACCTACTCATCACCTTTCTCTAAGTGACCACAAACTGGAGGAATTAAACAAGAGATGTTCTGAACCTAAAAGCATTAAGGTGTGGTGTTGAGGACAGAGTGACATATCGTTGCATGTTATTTATCTAGGAAACTCAGGGAAAAGGCCAATTCACTGCCCCAAAACTTTAGAGTAAAGCCTACCTGTTGATTAACCTCTCTCATGCACACAGCACTTCCAATTAGTCTTTTGGTATTTCACTTTTTGATATGAATGAACAAGTCTTTTCAGGATATGGTACTGAGTTGATTGAATATCCACACGTGAAAAAAATGTAGTTGTGCTGATTTTTCATAAAAAAAACAAACAACCCGCTAAAAATGAATCATGGACTTAAATGTAAGAACTCTTGAGAGTCCCTTGGACTGCAAGGAGATCAAACCAGTCAATCCTAAAGGAAATTAGTCCTGGATATTCAGTGGAAGGAATGATGCTGAAGCTGAAGCTCTAATACTTTGGTCACCTAATGCGAAAAACTAACTTACTGGAAAAGACCCTGATGCTGGGAAAGATTGAAGGTAGGAGGAAAAGGGGACGACAGAGGATGAGATGTTTGGATGGCGTCACTAACTCAATGGATATGAGTTTGAGCAAGCTCCAAGAGTTGGTGATGGACAGGGAAGCCTGACGTACTTCAGACCATGGGGTTTCAAAGAGTCAGACACGACTGAGCAACTGAACTGAACTGAAAACTATAAAAGTTATAGATGGAAATATAGGATTAAAACTTTATGACCATGGATTAGACAGAACACAAGCAATAAAAGAAACAAAAACAGATAAATTTGACTTCATTAAAATTTTAAACTTTTATGCTTCAGAAGAAACCATCAAAAAAACTGAAAAGACAACACACAGAATGCGAGAAAAAACTTGCAAATCATGTGTCTGATAAGAGACCTATGTCCATCCAAGAAGGAGGAGAGATATGCATACATATGGCTGGTTCACTTCATTGAGCAGCAGAAACTATCAAAACATTGTAAAGCAATTATATATTATATATAATATAATTATAATAAAATATATTATATAAAATATATATATAATATATTATATAAAATATAAAAAAATAAATATAAAAAATAAAATAAAATATAAAATATAATTATATTATATTCCAATAAAAAAAACATATCCAGAACACATTAAAAAACTTTTATGAATCAACAATAAAAAGGTAAATAATATAATTAAAAATGGACAGAGGATCTGGAGATACTTCTCCAAAGAAGATATACACTTATTCAAGAAGCACATGAAAGTATCATTAACCTTTAGAGAAATGCAAATCAAAATCATAAGCTACCACTCCATACCCTCTAAGATGGCTCTAATTAAAAGAACAAATCATAACAACTGACAGCAGATATATAAAGAAATTGAAACCCTCATACATTACTGGTAGGAATGTAAAATGGCACAGCACTTTAGAAATCTTTTCTGGCAGTTCCTTAAAAAATTACACATAGAAATATCATCTCTCAGTTGCTCAGTCATTTCTAACTATTTATGACCCCCATGGACTGCAGCACACCAGGCTTCCTTGTCCATCACCATCTCCCAGGGCTTGCTCAAACTCATGTCCATTAAGTCACTAATACTATCAAACCATCTTGTCCTCTGTCGTCCACCTCTCCTCTTGCCTTCAATCTTTCCCAACATCAGAGTCTTTTCAAATAAGTTGGCTCTTTGTAGCAGGTGGCCAAATAACTGGAGATTCTGTTTCGGCATCAGTCCTTCCAATGAATATTCAGGGTTGATTTCCTTTAGAATTGACTGGTTTGATCTCCTTGCAGTCCAAGGGACTTTCAAGAGTCTTCTCCAGCACCGCAGTTCAAAAACATCAATCCTTTGGCACTCAGCCTTCTGTATGGTCCAACTCTCACATCCATACATGACTACTGGGAAAACCACAGCTTTGACTATATTGACCTTTATTGGCAAAGTAATGTCTCTGCTTTTTAATACATTGCCTAGGTTTGTCATAGCTTTTCTCCTGAGGAGCAAGTGTCTTTTAATTTCATGGCTGCAGTCACCATCTGCAGTGATTTTGGAGCCCAAGAAAATAAAGTCTATCACAGTTTCCCCACCTATTTGCCATGAAGTGATGGGACCAGATGCCATGATCTTAGTTTTCTGAATGTTGAGTTTAAGCCAGCTTTTTCACTTTCCTCTTTCAACTTCATCAAGAGGCTCTTTAGTTCCTCTTTGCTTTCTGCCATAAGGGTGGTGTCATCTGCATATCTGAGGTTATTGATATTTCTCCTGGCAGTCTTTATTCCAGCTTGTGCTTCATCCAGCCTGGCATTTCACATGATCGTGATGTACTCTCCATAGAAGTTAAATGGGCAGGGTGACAATATACAGCCTTGGCGTACTCTTTTTCCAATTTGCAATCAATCTGTTGTTCCATGTCCAGTTCTAAGTGTTGCTTCTTGACCTACATATAGGTTTTTCAGGAGACAGGTAAGGTGATCTGGTATTCCCACATCTTTAAGAATTTTCCAGTTTGTTATGATCCACATAGTTAAAGGCTTTAGGATAGTCAATGAAGCAGAAGTAGATGTCTTTCTGGAATTACCTTCCTTTTTCTATGATCCATCAGATGTTGGCAATTTGATCTCTGGTTCCTCTGCCTTTTCTAAATCTTACTTGAACATCTGGGAGTTATCGATTCATATACTGTTGAAGCCTAGGTTGGAGAATTTTGAGCATTACTTTCCTAGCATGTGAAATGAGTGCAATTGTGCAGTAGTTTGAAAATTCTTTGGCATTGCTATTTTTGGCATTGGAATGAAAACTGACCTTTTCCAGTCCTGTGGCCACTGCTGAGTTTTCCAGATTTCCAAATCAATGAAACTATGAGCCATGCCATGTAAAGCCACCCAAGACAGACAAGTCATGGTGGAGAGTTCTGACAAAACATGGTATACTGGAGAAGGGAATAACAAACTATTTCAGCATTCTTGTCTTGATAACCCCATGAACAGTATGAGAAATATCATATGATCCAGCAATGTTACTACTAAATATAAACTCAAAAGAAATGAAGGCATGCCCACATAAAAACTTACACAAGAATGTTCATATAAGCCTTCTTTATAGTAATCAAAAAGTGGAAACCACTCAAATACCCATAAACTGACCTGGATAAACAAAGTATGATATAGTCTTACAATGGAATATTATTCAGCAATAAAAGGAATGAAGTTCTAATACATGCAGCAACACTGAATGAATCTTGAAAACTTCATAAATAAAAGAAGACAGTCACAAAAGACTATTTTATGATTCAACTTTTATGAAATGCCCCAAATAGACAAATACATAGAAACAGAAAGTAAACTAGTGACTTCTTAGAGCTGGGTTGGGAACAGGGAGGGGAGAAATTGACTGAGGGTAAACGGAGAGTGACTACTGATGGTACAAGATTTCTTTTGGGGGTAACGGAAATTGCTAAGCCTTACTGTGGTGATGGCTGCACAACTCTGTGATTACACTACAAAACATTGACATGTGCATTTTAAATGAGTGAATGCTATGGTATGTGCAGTATATATCAGTAAAGCCATTAGAAAAATGTGCATGGCAAGCCACAGACTACCAAACATCTGTATAAAGCCTGCAACATTAAAGACAGTAATGAAAACAAACCACACAAATAAACTTGGTGGGGAAAACACAATATAAGAAATAGAAGAAAAGTTCAAATTAAACTTATTAGTATCCTTAAAGAGATGGATAAGAAAATATCCATCTCAATATTTTCATAACAGACCAAGTTCCTGTGAATAAATAAAGATTCCCACAAATAAAAATGCAATTACAACTAAATCAAAGGAACAATTCCAGAAAAATGAAACAAAAAGACAAAGAGTTGTAATCCAGTAGAGATAAGATAAAATTAGAAGATAAATAAGAAATTTCAATAATAAGGTTTGTAGGAAAAAAGAGCAAAGAATACGGAGTAGAGGAAAGTAAAAAAGAAATAGCAAGAAAATTTTCTATGGCTAAAGGACATGAGCTTCCAAACTGAAAACTCCACAGAACACTCTGAGAAACAAATTTTTTAAAAAAAATTTATTTCAAGACATTTTTAAATTAAAGAAGACCAAAACATAAATATATGATTCTTAGTACTTAAATAGCCAGAACATACATGTGTGCACATATATGAACATATGTAAAAATATGAACATATGTGTGTATATGTGTCTGACTCGATGGACATAAGTTTGAGTAAGCTCCGGGAGTTGGTGATGGACAGGGAAGCCTGGCGTGCTGCAATCCATGGGATCGCAAAGAGTCAGACACCACCAAGTGACTGAACTGAGCTGATGTGTATATGTGTGGAGATATATATAAAATCAACGGCATGGCAAAACACTTTTCATTTGTAACATTAAAAGATAATGAATCAATGTCTTCAAAATCTGAGAAAAAAGACTTTAGGCCCAAAGTTCTATACTTAGCCTACAAAGGCTGTATGATATGAACTACAAAGGAAGTATGATAGCAAATGATATTTTCAGATGTACTAGGGCTGAGGAAAATAACCACCCCTGCACCCTTTCTTACAAATGTACTGGAGAATATGCTTTAGAAAATGACGATATAAACCTACAGAAGGAAGTTGTATGACCCAGGAAACTAGGGACCCAGCATAGGAAAACAGCAAAGGGAAGAATCCAAATGAAAGCTTCACTCAAGACAAGAAAGTAATTTATGAAATCTGGAACAGAAGAAATGAAGAGTCAGGAATGGAGATTTGTCTGAGTTTCAGGGAGCAGATGTGACATCGATAAATATTTGAGGTAGGTATTTGGATATTTTAATACTATTTTACAGGTCCCATGGAGCAGTTGAATAGATACACAATAAACTACAAAAAAAAAATAGAGAAGGAAAATTAAGTATTATTATACAAAAAAGAAAATATATCAAACTATAAAGTTTGACTCAGTGGTGTTTACATAGCTATAGTAATGCAATTGTGAACTAAACATTTAATTTGAGAAATTGTGATATAGCTGGAAGAAACAGAAGAAGGGGCAAAGGGAAATGTCTAAGGGGGAGCAGGACTTGTAAGAGAGTTAAATAATCTCAACAGTAAATATTAGCTAAAGTTGAAATAAATCAAGATGGAGATATTACAATTTTAAAATGTGATGGTAAAACCCAAACAACAGTTAAAGAAATTGAAAATTATTTGTGCATGTGTGTGTTGTGGGGGGAATGATAAGGAGAGATGGGTTAACCAATCTGTAGTTTTTAATCAAAATGTCTAAATATTGACTGTTGTTTTTAAACCATGTGCATATAATTACTTAGATTGCTGTTGTTGTTGTTGCTGTTTGGTCGCAAAGTGTTGTCTGACTTTTTCCAACCCCATGGACTGTAGCCTACCAGACTCCCCATCCATGGGATTTCCCAGGCAAGAATACTGGAGTGGGTTGCCATTTCCTTTCCCAGGGGATCTTCCCAATTCAGGAATCGAATTTGTGTCTCCTACATTGCCAGGCAGGTTCTTTACCACTGAGCTACTTGGAAAGTATTAACTTAGATAAACTATTTTAAATTCATTTTAAATTATAGTACTGAAAAAATCTCTAGCACTATGAGGTCAAGAAGCAACAGTTAGAACCGGACATGGAACAACAGACCGGTTCCAATCGGGAAAGGAGTACGTCAATGCTGTATACTGTCACTCTATCTATTTAACTTATATGAAGAGTAAGTATATCAGGAGAAATGCTGGGTTGGATGAAGCACAGCTGGAATCAAGATTGCTGGGAGGAATATCAATAACCTCAGACATGCAGACGGAGAAGGCAATGGCAACTCGCTCCAGTACTCGTGCCTGGAAAATCCCATGACGGAGGGGCCTGGGAGGCTGCAGTCCATGGGGTCGCTAAGAGTCGGACACGACTGAGCGACTTCACTTTCACTTTTCACTTTCATGCATTGGAGAAGGAAATGGCAACCCACTCCAGTGTTCTTGCCTGGAGAATCCCAGGGACAGCGGACCCTGGTGGGCTGCCATCTATGGGGTCGCACAGAGTCGGACACGACTGAAGTGACTTAGTAGCAGCAGCAGCAGACATGCAGATGACACCACCCTTATGGCAGAAAGTGAAGAAGAACTAAAGAGCCTCTTGATGAAAGTGAAAGAGGAGAGTAAAAAAGTTGGCTTAAAACTCAACTTTCAGAAGACTAAGATCATGGAATCCAGTCCCATCACTTCCTGACAAATAGATGGGGAAACAATGGAAACAGTGACAGACTTTATTTTTTGGGGCTCCAAAATCACTGCAGATGGTGACTGCAGTCATGAAATTAAAAGACACTTGCTCCTTGGAAGAAAAGTTATGAGCAACCTAGACGGCATATTAAAAAGCAGAGACGTTACTTTGACAACAAAGGTCCATCTAGTCAAAGCTATGGTTTTTCCAGTAGTCGTGTAAGGATGTGAGAGTTGGACTATAAAGAAAACTGAGCACCAAAGAATTGATGCTTTTGGAGTGTGGTGTTAGAGGAGACTCTTGAGAATCCCTTGGACTGCAAGGAGATCCAACCAGTCCATCCTAAAGGAAATCAGTCCTGAATATTCATTGGAAGCTGAATATTCATTGGATGCTAAAGCTGAAACTCCAATATTTTGGCCGCCTAATGTGAAGAACTGACTCATTGGAAGAAACCCTGATTTGGGGAAAGATTGAAGGCAAGAGGAGAAGGGGATGACAGAGGATGAGACAGTTGGATGGCATCACCCACTCAATGGACATTAGTTTGAGTAAGCTCCGGGAGTTGTTGATGGACAGGGAAGCCTGGCATTCTGCACTCCATGGGGTCGCAAAGAGTCGGACATGACTGAGCGACTGAACTGAACTGAACTATGAGGTATAAGCACAGACTGTCAGAAATTTTAGAGCAGATAGAAATGACATACTGTTTTCTTTGAAGACCACTATCACACCGAAAATCAAACTGCAATTGTCTGTTTTAATTCTGAATTATCTTGGAAAAACTCCTTAACTATAAGATATAGAGACAGTTTACAGACTTCTTCACCATCCAAGGTCTTCCCTGATGGCTCAGTTGGTAAAGAACTGCCTGCAATGCGGGAGACCCTGGTTCGATTCCTGGGTCGGGAAGATCTGTGGAGAAGGGATAGGCTACCTTCCAGTATTCTGGCCTAGAGAATTCCATGGACTGTATAGTCCATGGGGTCGCAAAGGGTCGGACATGACTGAGCGACTTTCACACACAATGGAGTTGTCTCTTGTCTCTTTCACCATCCAAAGACAGTAGTTCCAACTTGCAAGAAAGATATTGCATGAGAAATAAGAACTCTCCCAATACTGACACTCCTAATATGTTTTATGACCAGGAAAAGATTCCACATACACAGTCAGTGTACCTTGGAAGGAGGTCCCACCCAAGGACAATGTTGCAGTATTAATCTCAAAACTGGATCTGCCGGGTGTAAAGGTAATTGACATAGAGTGAGAGTATTCTGGTGCAGTGCTGGAGAATCAACTGAGAGATGTTTTGGGGTCTGCATATCAAAGATACCCAAGGCATCAGGACAGAGGCTTGTCCCATCCCCTTGCAAGGCCACAATCCAAGAGGCAATAGAATTCTTCCCTTTGGACCAAATCTTTGAAACCACCTTAGATCAATTGTCGTCTTCCATCCTATCTAAATCCCAGCATATGGACCAAGCAAATGGTCCACTCTGCTATTAATAACAATATGTGGGATTCCATGGTACAAGCCCTATCCAGTTAAACAGAGCACAAGACAAAAAGTCTGGTGTTTGTGGGAGTTAATACATTTATCTGGCTGTCAAGCCCTGTTGGCCAGTTCTCATAGCTCTAGAATTTAAAGACACCAAGTCCATTCTGCCTTGGCTGGCTTGCAATCGTGCGTTTTTCTACAGCTATTGAACTAGGAAGGGAGTAATTCCCAATGCCTTCCTTTAATCCCCTGGATGCCATGCTTTCTGAAGACCCCTATCTACTTGCCCTCACTGGGGTCCTATCTTGTCATTCTCAGGACTTCCTACACTCTTAGTTTTATGTACTTATTAACCTCTTATTAAAAGAAGAGTGATGGAGTAGGAAATGGCAGCCCACTCCAGTATTCTGGCCTGGGAAATCCCATGGACAGAGGAGCCTGATGGGTTACAGTCCATGAGGTTGCAGAGTCGGACACAACTTATGGACTAAACAATAACGTGTATTGATTACTATCCCCAAAACATTTAAAATATAAACTTCACAACAATCCTAGGGCAAGTATTTTACTTACTTTGCATAGAAGGAAATAGAAGTTGAGAGACATAGTACAGTGATCTAAGTCACTTTTTAAATAAATTTTATTGGAGTATAATTGCTTTACAGTGTTCTGTTAGTTTCTATCATACAGCAAAAGTGAATCAGGTATATGTATACACATATCCCCTCTTTTTTGGATTTCCTTTCCATTTAGGTTTCCATAAGGCAGTGAGTAGAGTTCCCTGTGCTATATAAATGCAGGCACATAGAATCTAGAAAAATGGAATAGATGATTTTCTTTGCAAAGCAGAGACACAGACATAGAGAACAAACACAGATACTCAAGAGGAAGGAGAGATAGGATGAACTGGAGATTGAGATTGACATATATACACTATTGATATTGTGTATTAAAATACCAAAATCATTTTTAATTGGCCTCTATTCACCACTTTATTAACAGTCGTCAAACTCTTACGTCCATAGAATCTCGTAGCATGGCTCTTATCTAAAACGGAAAGGGCGGAATGATAACATGCATGAAAGAAAAGTGCTAAAGGTGGGCACTGTGTCACACGAAATAAGTCAGAAAGAGAGAGGCAAATACTGTGTTTATATGTGGACTCTAAAAGATACGACAAAAGTAGTCAATATAACAACAATAACAAAAAAGCAGACTCACAGATGTAGAGAAAAACCTAGTGGTTACCAGTGTCGGGGAGGGACAACACAGGGGAGGAGGAGGGGGAGGTACAAACTGTTGGCTGTAAGATAGGCTGCAAAGCTGTATTGCACAACGCAGGGAATATAGTCCATATGTTTTAATAATGTAAATGGAAAGTAACCTTTAAAACTGTATAAAAATAAAAGATAAATTATTTAAAAAAAAAAAAAAAAAGAAGAGTGAGCTTCTCAGGCCAGATTCCTACTTTCTACTTTCTGGGGCTCCTGCATTTCCTCTTTCAGATGGCCTCTGTTCACTACTTTATTAACAGACTTCAAAACTCTTACATCCATAGAACCTCATAGAATGGCTCCCATCTAAAACAAAAAGGGCAGAATGATAACATACATGAAAGAAAAGTGCTAAATGTGGTGGTTTGAGGAAAAACATATGACGTGTAGTTGGAAGAAGTTTGTACAGAGTTTATTAAATAATTTTATGCAGCTTGTGAGGCATCTGGTCTGTGCTATAGTCCATGTTGTTTTAGAGGAAACCAAAGGTGTAGTGACAAAGTTGGGCTGAAGAATATCCAAGTGCTGGAGGATGGGTGAAGAGGGGATCATTCATTCTCCTGTGGGTAGGAATAAGAGTGGAAGCCTAGGAAAAGCTTAATTGAGGACAGTGGTTTTTGACCCAGACTTTGAGAATAAGTGGGAAAGTGATAGGCAGAAATGCTAATATAGAGATTGTAGGCATAGGTCAATCCTAAAGGAAATCAGTCCTGAATATTCATTGGAAGGACTGATACTGAAGCTGAAGTTCCAACACTTTGGCCACCTGATGTGAAGAGCCGACTCAACAGAAAAGACCCTGATGCTGGGAAAGATTGAAGGCAAGAGGAAAAAGGGACAACAGAGGATAAGATGGTTGGATGGCATCACCAACCCAATGGATATGAGTTTGAGCAAGCTCTGGGAGATGGTGAAGGACAGGGAAGCCTGACATGCTGCAGTGCATGGGATCACAGAATCAGACATAACTGAGCGACTGAATAACAACAAAGGCATAGGTAATAGCAGGAGCGAAAGCTCAGCCATTTACTGGAAGCTGTGTCACTTGAGGCAAATTATTTAGCTTGTCTCTTGATTTCCACATCTGTAGAATGGGGATAATAATACCAAACATGTTGGCTTTTGCGAGAATTAAATGAGCCAGTATATATGAAATGTTAGAATAATACCAGCCACATAGTAAGCGCTCAGTAAAGGATGACTAAATTATTGCTGTTGTTCTGTGGTAAAAATGACAACATTGACAAATTTAGTGACTGGTGTATACTTTTAAGGAGAAAAGCAAAGCAATTCCAGAACAAGTTTTAGTAGAAAAAGACAATATTTCTTTAAAAAGTCACTCAATAATTTAGTCTTTTTGTGTACATAATAACTCATTTCCCATGTTTCTGATGCAGTAGTTCACATTAGTTCTAAAAGCATATTTTCAAAATCACAGACAAGTTCAGAGAGACTTCTATATAATAGAGTTTAGAAAAGCTTCCATTGATTAAGGTGGCCTTAAGCTCCAAAAGATATTTTGGCCTTTGCAAATGGCACTGTACAGATGTCTAGTCTGTTATTATTTGCTTTGTATAATTTTATATGTGACACAAATATTAAGTTTTTAGCATCTGAACTGTTTAATAAATATTTTGTTATTTGATTTTTTCAATATGTTGGGGGAAATGTGGTGACAAAAATATTACACTTAATGTGAACCAGGAAGATAGACAGATTTTCCTTCCAGTTTGTTTTATACTTGCTCATTATACAAGACTATGTTGGCCAAGTGGAATTCTGATTCCTGGAGGTCATAATTCAGTCAGATTCCTTCCCTGTAAAATTCTGTAGGAGGCTCTGCCTGGAAAGTGTGCTCTGATCCTCGTTCTGAGTGTGTCTCCCACCTTCTCTATTACTCTCTGTCTCTCTGTGTGTATCTTCCTCACTTCTTGGTACGTTCCAAATGTTCTGTTTGGTATTTTTACTGTTCTCCCTGCTTCTTTGTTACTATTTTCACGTGTTCCTCCTTTTCCCCTCATCTATCTCCTCTCTCAAAACAGAAGAAAATTTCTTTAGATATTCTAGTTGCATATTTTGTGGTTATAATGATAAAGCTGATGATAGGAATATTGCTGCAATATACCTCTTATTTTGGGCTTTTTGACTAATGATAGGTAACACCTTCCATATCATACTGAGAATGATGCAAAGTCTCTCAGCAATAAAATATTTCCTATAGAAATGTCACTTATCTATCCTATCCATTAGGGTGTTCCTGATTGCCACTTATAAAACATACTTATAATGCTTCACGAGTATCTTGAAGATCTCCTTGGACTTATGATATAGCTTTCATAAGCATCCATTTATCAGTCCCTGAGCTAACATAGATTGAAAATTTGTAAAGCTTTACTAATAAAATCAGTAGTAACATAAAATAGATTTTAAAATAAACCAAGATTTATAAATGTCATGGAAAGTGCAGATTATTAGAATCTCTGACCTGTAAACATGGTGAGTAACATTTTAACGATTACTTTGGTTTAAATTAAGATACATAAGCATAATGTTTAAACATGAGGAAGATAGAAATTGGAGGAGTATTAGCAGGTAGATGGGAATTGACAGAGTTAAAGTAAATCCCAGAAGATGAGAGTAGGAATGAGGATGATCTGGTCACCAAGCAAAGCAGTACCGATGTTAGTCACCCAATCGTGTCTGATTCTTTGCAACCCCAAGGACTGTAGTCCGCCAGCCTCCTCTGTCCATGGAATTCTCCAGGCAAGAATACTGGAGTGGGTTGCCATGACCTTCTCCAAGGGAATCTTCTCAACCCAGGGGCCCAACTGGGATCTCCTGCACTGCCAGCAGATTCTTTACCATCTGAGCCACCATGGAAGTCTCAAGCAGTATCAGGACTCTGATAAAACAGGACCATTTGACACAGCTATATCCTAGAGTTTTGATCAGTGTTATCCCTGAAGGTTAAATTATATTGTGGACAGTGATGATACTGATAATTTACCAAGGATTTCCCAAAAAGCATACAATTTCTGATGCAGTTATATTAATAAAATTTTACCTATACAAAGTTAACCTGGGAATGACTGTCTCTTCTGATTTGACAAGTAACGCAACTCATCAAACAAACCTACTTATTTCCAACACCTTTCTTAAGATGAAAAAAAGGAATATTTGCAATTTTCAGGGACCCTCTGGGAAATCTCATATAGTTTTAGGTATGAAAGATAGTTTGAGAATTTTTATTTTTTCTGTACTTAGGATTCTATTTTGGAAGGTAAAAATGAAAAAATTTGTCAGAAGAAATTCAGACACTTGGTAAGAGAGTCATGAGTGTCTTAGAAACAACAATTGGTTGTCTCTTTAATCACAGTGACAGTAAAATATTTTAAAATAATAAACACAGACCATGACCTGGTTGAAAAGAACCTTAGCTTTTTCAAAAGTGTGGACTAAGAAATTTTGGTCTTTGCCTTCCTCCCACCCCCATTATCAAGGATCAGATAAGAGGAGACTATAGGTTATGTGAGAAGAGAAAAAAAACAGGAGTGGTTTAGGATGAAATAAGGAAGAAGATAGCGGACCACACGGGCCTGTAGTCTGGGGAGTGACTCAGCAATGTGGAATGTGAAGGTGGGTGGGATAAACTGGACACAAAAATCAAAATGTAACTCTGGTGTACTGTTCTTCTGGTACCAATGAATGTAGACTGTGGAATCAATGTCAGATATTTGAAGACTTGGATAGTGGAACCAAATCAGAGCATTTCTGAAGTAGACCAGAGTTTAAAGAGGTTGTGTTATTACAGTTTAATATGTTGATATGAGAACACTTAATGCACAGTATCCTGTACATTTTTCCATTTAAATCTCTTTAAAATGTTTGTCCTGCTGTACACCATTTTCTTTAAGAATACAATGTTTGTTCATTTCTGCAGCAATTCCTGAGGATTTATCTATCTTGTCTACTTTTTCCTCTTCTGATTAAGATAAATAATAGAAGTCAGAAAAATAATTCCTTCTTGAAGAGTTCCCTAAGAGAAGAAAGTATAAATCTTTAAAATATCAAAAGCCCATTTGAGAGTATCAACCTGATAACTTTGGATAGAAAATGTTTTGATTTTGGCTCTTAAACTCAACAAATCAGTCTGCAACTGTACCCTGCCAAAATATCAAGAACAAAATGAAAAAGATGGTCACTGGATGTTTCCACAGATTGGGATATTTGGCATGATGCATTTGGAACATCTGCACAATTGATTAAATTCTTCATCTGGATATTTTGGCATCATGACACCAACAGCTTTGGAATCCTTTCTTTTCCACTGCAAATTTGGGCAGAAAACACACAGACCCACATATAATCCAGTGCTTGACTTTTGAAAGACAAGAGGTGCTGCAATCTCATTTATTTTCTCACTGAAATCTTTTTCAGAAGTTAGGCAGAGCAGATGAGTTAATGCACCTCCACAATTCTCTAAGTGAAAAAATATACAAACCATCATGTTTCTTCCTTACCCTTCCTCCACCTTGTGAGTTTCATCGTTCCAAAGATTTTATCATCTTGGTGCTAAGGACCTTGTATACTGAAGGGTGGGAGAAAGAGAGAGTTGGGAAACACACAGGGCCACTGAATCATCCCAAATGTAGATGTTTGTCAATAAAGGAAGAAAAAACTTTTATGACCATGGCAGGGAGTGTTTGTTAGCTTAAGTGGGGAACAGAATAATATTTTCTGGATGAGTCCTCAAGATCTCTTTTCATTCTATTGCACGAACATGATTCTGAACTTCAAACCTATCTCAGGGCACTCAGTTCAGGGATCAGTGTTTAGGGAGCACCAGCTGCAAACTCCTCTTGGAGTTTGAAATCCAGCACAGAGTCAAGACTTAGGACAGAAAAGAGTGAACAATACAAATTTGAAGTTCTGTGACAAGCTGTATACTCTGAATGTTTCAAGTCGATGAATTACTATGAAAACCAGGATTTGGGGGCAAGTACATGGAGAAAGGAGTTCTGAGTTGAACCTTGAAGGATGGCCAATATTTGATTGTGTAGAAAAGAAATATTGTCTAATGGAATCAACAGAAGCATAGAAATAATTAATTTATGAACTTGATTAAAGAAGAGTTCTATGTGGTCAAATTATAGAAAAGAAGAGGGGAAGCTCTTCGAGGCCAGGTTAGAATATTTACCCCTATGTCATGACGGTCAGGGAAGCATGTGAGATGGTTCAGCAGAACTCAGCAACTGTCACTTCTATCTCTGTGTCTTCTACCACACCTGCCCTTAGTAGGTATTTAGTAAATGCTCCTTGAGTTAAAGTGTGGCATGATTGTGGAAGATTTCAAAGATTTAAATTCCACAAATAGGACCTAAAAGTCACAATTTATGCTGCATTTTCTGCTATTTTTTGAGAAAGGAGGGAAAAGACATTGTGCATTTCAAGAATAAAAGCTACTAACATTTTGAATTTACTTTACTGGATCAATAAATTATATAGATGATATTTATTGCATATTTACTGTGGGTCAGGCACTATTCAAGTCTCCTGAGATTCCACTATGAACAAGAGAGGCAAGATGCTTGCAAGATCATTTTATCCACTGACAACTGCTTTGAAGACAACAAATACAGGTGATGGAAGAGTGACTGGGCAGGACTCATTAAGGAAGGGCTCTCTGAGGAAGTGACATATGAGCAGGGTCTTAAATGGAAAGAAAGGAAAAGGCATGGGAAGGTCAGAGCATTTGGCTAGAGGCAAAGGTCTAGGGAGGGAACACTTATCATGCTATAGCCCACAACGTAAAGAAAAAAAATTTGTTTTTGGATATAAATTCATTTTAAGATATGCTAAGAAAAATCTGGCAAGGAAAAAAATTTAATTCCACTATTCTCTTAGACTATTTTCAAGAACAAAATTGAGCCCTCCCAAGACCCTGTAGTAAAGGGGAAAACTTGTAATAGCCAAGAGAACAGAAAGTAAATCAGCACTGAACAAGGGTTTGAAAAATTATCTGGAAGCACTGTGTACAAAGCCAAGACTTAGAGGCAACCTAAATGTCTATCAACAGATGAATGAATAAAGAATACGTAGTATACACACACACACAATGAAATACTACTAAACCATAAAAAATAATGAAATAATGCCATTTGCAGCAACACGAATTGACCTAAAGGTTATTATACTAAATGAAGTAAGTCAGACAAAGACAAATATCACATGATATCACTTATATATGGAATCTAAAAAAAATGATACAAATGAATTTATTTACAAAACAGAAATAGACACACATAGAAAATAAACTTATGGTTACCAAAGGAGAAAGGGAAAGGGGTGGAGATAAACACATACACATTACTACACATAAAATAAACAACAAAGACCTGCTGTATAGTACAAGGAACTAAACTCAATCAGTTCAGTTCAGTCACTCAGTCATGTCCAACTCTTTGTGACCCCATGGACTGCAGCATGCCCGGCCTCCCTGTACATCACCAACTCCTGGAGTTTACCCAAACTCATGTCCATTGAGTCGGTGATGCCATCCAACCATCTCATCCTCTGTCATCCCCTTCTCCTCCTGCCTTCAATCTTTCCCAGCATCAGGGTCTTTTCAAATGAGTCAGCTCTTCACATCAGATGGCCAAATAACTGGAGATTCTGCTTTAGCATAAGCCCTTGCAATGAATATTCAGGGTTGACTTCCTTCAGGATTGACTGGTTTGATCTCCTTGCAGTCCAAGGGATTCTCAAGAGTCTCCTCCAACACCACAGTTCAAAAGCATCAATTCTTTGGCTCTCAGCTTTCTTTATAGTCCAACTCTCACATCCATACATAACTAATGGAAAAATCATAGCTTTGACTAGACAGACCTTCATTGGCAAAGTAATGTCTCTGCTTTTTAATATGCTGTCTAGGATGGTCATAACTTTTCTTCCAAGGAGGAAGTGTCTTTTAATTTCATGGCTGCAGTCACCATCTGCAGTGATTTTGGAGCCCCCCAAAATAAAGTCTGTCACTGTTGCCACTGTTTCCCCACCTATTTGCTGTAAAGTGATGGGACCAGATGCCATGATCATAGTTTTCTGAATGTTGAATTTTAAGCCAACTTTTTCACTCTCCTCTTTCACTTTTACCAAGAGACTCTAGTTCTTATTTGCTTTCTGCCATAAGGGTGGTGTCATCTGCATATCTGAGGTTATTGATATTTCTCCCAGCAATCTTGATTCCAGCTGATGCTTCATCCAGCCCAGCGTTTCTCATGATGTACTCTGCATATAAGTTAAATAAACAGGGTGACAATACACAGCCTTGACATACTCCTTTCCCTATTTGGAACCAATCTGTTGTTCCATGTCCAGTTCTAACTGTTGCCCCTGACCTGCATACCAAACTCAATATCTTGTAATAATCTATAATGGGAAAGAATATGAAAAAAAATAGATATGTATATGTATAACTGAATCACATTGTATACCTGAAACTAATATAGCATTGTAAATCAACTATATGTCAATATAAAAACTCAAACCAGGAGGAGGGGATATATGTATATTTATGACTAATTCAAGTTGCTCTATGGCAGAAACCAACACAACATTGTAAAGCAATTATCCTCCAATTAAAAATAAAAATTAAAAGTTTAACCTTGGGGAGAAAGTATCTGGAAGACTGAGAGGATGGAAGCTCAAAGACACCTAAAACAAAAAGAGGAAGAGTACAGAGGGTGGGGACAGCAGCCAAGGGGAGCCGAGGGAATGGCTCTGCCTCCCAGAAACAGAGAGGCCAGCCTTGTGCATATACTGTGACTGCGCCAGTCAGCAATCCACGTTCCCTTCCCTTCCTCTTCCTCCTTGGAAAAGAACCTGAAGACAAAACTTAGAAGGAGTTGGGATAAGTGAAATAGGACTGTGCAACTGACTCAGAAAACTGTAAAGAGATCAGCATGCATGGATAGAAAGCCTTCCAAATGTTTGGTTATGAACAAGAGAGACTATGGCTAGAGCTAGGGAAAAATGCAGAGGTCACAGGAAGAGGTTCTTATGGTGGTGTTGTTGGCAGTGGCGAAGCTTTTCAAACAGCACAGCCTTGAAGATGTTGAAACATCCGTGAAAAGAGTAGTGGCAGAGGGCTTCCTAGCCAGTGTTCATATTCCAGGCTTCCCTCTCTTTCCTCCATCTTGGTTATTTCATTTTAGCTAATTTTTCTAAAACTCTGCAGGTCTTCAGCACACATCCTCCTCTGCTGTTGTTACACCTCTGCTCTTGCCCTTTCTGGTATTGAAGATATTTTCTTCACATGTCTACCCCTGAAAACGCTAGTGAACTTTTGGCTACCTTTCAAATGAAGCTCTCTCTTACATTTTTTTGGAGGACAAGCGCTTGAGCTTATTTCTTGTTTGTTTGTTTTCTTCACATTCTGGTCACATGTGTTGATTCTTCTCCCAAAATGTTATCACTTTTCCTAACACCATTTGTTGAACAGTCATCTGTGTCCTCACCTCCCACTCACCACACTCTGGCTGCTGCACCCAACACACCCCTGGAAACGCATTTGGAAGATCTCCCACATGCTCTTTATTGTCGATCCAGAGACTACTTTACAGGACTTTACCCTGCATCAGGTTTCAGCAGCAGTTGACTCTCTAGACCAAAACTTTCCCTCCAACATTCTCATCTCTTGATTTCAATAACACTTCATTTTCTTGGCTTTCTTCTGATCTTTCCCTCCTTGTCTTCCCTTCAATGTCACATTCAGGGCTCCAACTTGGCTTTTTTTTTCTCTTCTCACTCTGCTTCCTCTATGTGGCCTTCCACATCAATATCATCAACCGCATCTTTCTCTTCAGCCCAGTCCTCTCTCCTGAGTTCCAGACAATGAGTGTCATTGTCTCTAGACACCCGCTCTTGGACATCACCATCATACTTTAAATTTACTATGTCCAAGACCAAACTCCTCCCCTCTGCTCTACTCCTTCTCCTCCAAACCTTGTCATCACAAACCACTTTGTCCTCCATGCTTTCCTATCTCAGTGAATTAAACTATCTATCTTCTAGTTTTTTAAATCAGAGTTTGACCTCAGCATCATCTTTGATTACCAAAGCATGAGTCAATTTGTGTTCTTTGGAGAGTAGTGGTGCCCTTAACAGTGCCTGATACTTTTAGGAGAAGTTTAACTCTTATTTGTTTATTTGTTTGGAAAGGACAAGGAAAGAGTGATTTATCTGGATTAGAGAGGTTGAATGTGAAGTCACTGGGATGCCTATGTAAAAAATATTGATTGGGCATTACTAAATGTAGTTACTGGAGTAATGAAGAGATTTCAGAGCTAGAGTTACACATTTGCCAATTATCTACAATACACAGAGACGATAACTGAAACCATGTGAGAGGATGAGATCATTATTGAAAAGGGTACATAGAAACAAAGATATGTGGAAACAAGTTGTCAGACCAGGTCACAACTCTGAAAGCTGACAGGACTTCACACATCATCTGGCACAACTTTTTTTTTCACCTGAAAATTATACTAAGAGAGGAAGAGAGAAATTAAATTCCAAAGAAAAATCTACTTATAAGATCTTTGATGCCAAGTTACTTGAAAGTTCAAAAGCTCAAAGAAAAATTCAGAAGGAGCTGACTCTGCTCAAAGTCAAAAGCAGTGATTCAGGATCAAGACAACATTGTTGCTGGAGCCAGAAAGAACCTGCATCTTTTATGAATCCCAAGACCTAACAGATAAGCAAGCCCTAACTCACCTCACCTCCAGCTTTCCTGTTAAACCAATCTATTCCTTTATAGTGTAAGACAGTTTGGTTTGTCACTTTCTGTTACTTCAGTAAATCCTGCCGCCAGCTCTCTAGAACTGAGTGGGCACATCTTTTCCCAACTCTGTATTCAGTGACGTCATCTTGTTAGGTTAAAACTGACCATTGTGGGACTATTTGAAACTCGAAATTGGCAAATGCTCTGAATTAGGGATTCCCACCACCACCACCCCTCACTGGAAACCTGCTTGTTGAACATTTTCCTATACATCACTGGGCACAGCCAAAAGTACTTTGCTGATACACATGTTGAATCAAACACAGGATAAACAAAAAGAGGATGGTCTTAAGGGACTAAAAGTTCCCCAAAAGGGGACCTAATAGGTGTGGACTGTCCGGGAAACAGGAGAATGAGGGTGGGAACTGATGTTGGCCAACCTACGCTGTCTTCATCCAAGTCAATGAGCTGTGAGTGCCTTCTTGGAATGATGTTAGGGGTGTTGATCATATCACAAGAGTCAGCAATTGTGTGTCTGCCATAGGAGGGAACTAATCCAAGATTATGACTGTACTAGTACAGTTAGGATGGACTATCACTATAATTTCTCTCCTTCTCCATTTGTTCCAACAGTGAAGGGGCCCAAAATGGCAGCTAGTGAGGGATGAGGAGTTGGGACTAGAAGAAGCAAGAAAGAGATCCACCTCAGTCTCTTAATCCTGCAGATTTCCCAGCCTTGATGTGAGAGGCAGAGGCTTTAAAGGGGATAAATGATGGACATTCCAAGGTTAGATCAGAAGATGCTTTTTCAATCTACAGGATGAAATTACTCTTATGATTCCCGGAGACTAGAAAAGCTGTGGAGTATGCTTGGTATTTCCTCCAGGGGCAGGAAAGAACCTGCAAGAAGGGGTTTGAAGGGTCCTTGGGGGAAAACAATAAGGAAAATTTCTCTCTGTGCCCTACTGGCTAACTTAATAAACAGCTTTGCATAGATGATTGCAGCACTTAAAAGCTTTATTAACTATACAGAAGCACAGTAAATATGCTTAACTGATGTCTATTGAAGGAATGAATAAAACTCTAACTTGCAGGAAGAGAAAAAGATTTAGGAGAAATTCTTCCATCAGAGCAAAATTAGAAATTGTTTGAGTCTATGTCATATCAGAAAGAAAAGTACTTTCTTGTAATTCTTCACGTTAAACAAAGTTATATTTCATAGATTCATTGGAAAGTGATAGTTTGTGGATATTTACATTTTTTTCTTTGAACTCCCATAAAGCTAAAGACAAACACAAAACTTCTGTCTCACTTCCCAACCTCTGCCCTGTGCAAAGAGAAGAGAAAGATTCCGTTCTGTCTTTTGATGGTTTTACTTTTCTCCATGGGCAATGAGGGCTGTGGTAGTGATCTGGACCTCTAACTTTTCATGGGGAGAATTAGAATGCATGGCTCTTAGGATCTAGCAGCCCTGGATCTGCAGTTTGCAAATAACCACTAGATGCAGGTGGTTACTTAACTATAAATTAGTCAAAATTAAATAGAATTAAAAACTCAGCATGTTTTAAGTGTTCATTAGCTACAGTCACGGAGAAGGCAAGGGCACCTCACTCCAGTACTCTTGCCTGGAAAATCCCGTGGACGGAGGAGCCGGGTAGGCTACAGTCCATGGGGTCACTAAGAGTCGGACACGACTGAGCAACTTCACTTTCACTTTTCACTTTCATGCATTGGAGAAGGAAATGGCAACCCACTCCAGTGTTCTTGCCTGGAGAATCCCAGGGATGGGGGAGCCTGGTGGGCTGCCGTCTATGGGGTTGCACAGAGTCGGACATGACTGAAGTGACTTAGCAGCAGCAGCAGCAGCTACAGTCAACTAGTGGCACAGATTTAGAATATTTTTTTTACCATCACAGAGAATTCCACTGGACAGCATTACCCTAGCTCTTCATTATAGAAAGACAAAATATTTTTGAGATAAATTTTTACCTAATATGATTCAGATCCATTCCAAAAAGTTTTCATATTTAAACCAGTCAAGAAAGTAAATAAAATAATCTTCAAATAAAGAATTTGGAGTACATCTAAAAACAGACTTTGATGGAAGTGGTCTTTCGTGTGTACATTTTATTAAAATGCTTTCAATGTGACTGTTTAGATAATTTTGTTATACTGCATTATAATGTTACAATATGTTTTCTGGGATCATTCCCAGAGAGTTCATCTCAGTTTTTGTAAAGCATTACGTAGCTATTTGATAATGACAAAGAGAAATTAAAATTGTCTGCAATTAGAAAGGAGTCTTTACATTCTCCATGACTAAAATCTTTGGACAAATCCAAGCAAATTAGATTGATCCTTACCAAGCATAAGGAGATTGCTTAGTTTCCCTCTCTGAATGCCAAGAATAATTTGTAAGTTTCACTTCCAACTCAGAGCTGGTGACTGGGGGAAAACTCTTATGTTAGAAGAGAACCCATTGGATTTAACATATGGTAACTTCAGTAAAAGTTCATTATAATGGAGTATGTGCATGCATACATGCTAAGTTGCTTCAGTCATGTCTGACTCTTTGCAACCCTATGGACTGTAGCCCATCAGGCTCCTCTGTCCACAGGATTCTCCAGGCAAGAATACTGGAGTGGGTGGTCATGCCCTCCTCCAGGAGATCTTCCCAACCCAGGAATCGAACCTGCAACTCCTGCATTGCAGGTGGATTCTTTACTGCTGAGCCCATTCTTTACTGGGGAAGCCCATGGTGAAGTATAATTGTAACAAGTGTCCATAGCATGAGAATTACCAATGGGAGAGGACAAGAACAGATAAGGGAAAGAACTGCAAAACTGTCGTTTTCCTGGGGATGAAGACAGACTCCTTGAGAGCAGATATCTTTGTTCCGCTATTGGTGTCTTGGAGCCCACAATCAGGCCTGACACATAGCAAATGTTCAGTATTTGTTGAGTGAAACTGTTTAGCACAGATAAAAAGTAACTGGCATACGTACACAGACATACTGACTTTTTAACCAACTGGCCAATGGTATGTTTTAATCAACATCTAATGCAAATGGAGTAGGAAAACACACTGTTTCTGTGGAAACCCTGGTGGCTTAGATGGTAAAGAATCTGCCCACAAAATGTCCACCCTGGGTCTGGAAGATCTGAAGAAAGGAGTGGTTACCCGCTCCAGTATTCTTGCCTGGAGAATTTCATGGACAGAGGAGCCTGTCGGGCCCTAGCCCGTGGGGTCACAAAGAACTGGACTTGACTGAGTGACTAACCCTTTCTGCGGAAACACCCCTTTCTCTGTTAGCGGCACACTCATTCAGCTCTTACCTTTATATTCCAGGAAGTTATTTTGCTCTCACAGTTTAACAACAGCAATAATAATAACAAAATGACAACAACATAAAAATCCTTGCTTACCTTGTTCTACTAGAGAATTTTAATATCTAATATTGTAAAGGACAATCTTGTAACTTTTTTGTATGTAGCTATTATGTTAACATGTAGGGTAATTTATAATCAAACAGGGATATATTAGGCTGAGGGAAATGAATCCTAGATAGTTTTCCCTTCAAATCAAGTGTTTTATTGTTTAAACAAACTTCTTCTTTAAAAAGAAAAAGAAAAGAAATTGTGAGCTAGCAACTTGCTGTGATATATCTTAGCAAGCATTCACTGAATGTCTAATAATATACAATCATCAATATGGTGCAGGGGGATAACATTTTACTAAGACAAAGTTTTTGCTCCGAAGAAACTTGCAATTTAATGAGGGGGATACAGATGAGTACTTTAAAGACAAGGGGAGATATGGTTAAGTACAACTTGAACACAGGCCAATGAGGACACAAAGTTGAGAAGGGATTTTTTTGTTTGTTTTGTTTTGTTTTTGTTTTGTGATGTGGAAGGGCTAATGATAGAGGGCAGGACCCAAATGCACTGCAGTACATTTTAAGATGATAATGTATTCAGTACCAATTTAAGAAACAGTTTTAATTTGCATAGAACACAAAGACAGTTCATTACTTCTTCATTCCTCATCTTTTCCTTCAGTTTTGTCACCAACCTTCCCAACATTTTGACATCATCATTTAACTTGTTGGTTTGATTTGCCCCTTGTAGTATTAGGAGATTATTTCCTGGTTAGTTCCTGGTACCACCTGTTAAAAAATATTCAGCTTGAAAAACAAGGCTCCTGTATATTCTTGGCTAAAATGAGTAGTTCTCAATCTTGGGCACATGTTGAAATCACATGGGAAAACTTACAAGTGATAGATGCCTATCATTTGCCTCCTAAGATGATATACTTGAGAAGGACACAGCATCACTCTGGAGTGTCCCTGCCAAAAAATGCAGAGACTGAATTTAATCATAAGGAAACATCAAAAAAACCCAAATTGGCTAACATTCTACAAAATAATATGTTATTTACATTTTTTTCATGTTATGAAAAATATGAAGACCAATTCCATATTAAAGGAGACTGAAGAGACACGACAAGTAAATGCAATGATGACCTTGAATTTGATCCTAGACTAGAAACCAAATCAGAAATATGACATACATGAGACATTTGGAGAACTCTGAATAAAGTTTGTAGATTAGATCATATGACTATCACTGTAGATTTTTTATTTTGATTATTGTATTATACTTATTTAATAAAAGGTTTTTATTTTTAGGAAATACCCACTAAAATATTTTGAAGTAGAGCAGTGTCATACCATTGACTTATTCTCAAATGCTTCAGAAAAAAAACATGTGTATTTGGAGAGAATATATATATTCAGAGAGTGATAGAAAGGAGAGGGGGGGTAGGGGCAGAGGAGGAGAATGATAAAGATATTGTGAAGAATCTGGAATAATGGTATACAGAATTTTTAAATATTTTTTGGAAATTTTAGGTAAGTTTTATATTATTTAAAAATTTTATTCTGTAAAGCAATTATCCTTCAATTAAAAAGTTGATTTAAAAAAAAAGAGAAAAATTTTTAAATATTTTTAAGTTAAAAGAAAATCACTGATGCCTGGATCCCACCCCCAGGGTTGCCAATTACTTCTTCTAGGGTGTGGTCTGGGCATCAGGATGTTGAGCTCTCTCCAGCTGACCTTGATATATAGCTGGAGTTGAGAGTCACTGGCTTATGCAGACTCTGGTGTAGAACAGCAGAACACAAGATAACAGGTAATGGAGAGAATATGGATGAAATAAAGTCATTTAATCTTCCACAACAATCCAAAATTGGTAGGTCTTTTTTGCAGCAGTGGGGTATCAGCTTGTAACATCTGGACCTGAAAGAAAAGAGAACTTTGGTCATGACTATTAGGCAGAGAAATTAGACAGCACTTAGATTCCCCTGAAAATATTCTATTGCTGACCAGACACAATGTTTAGGGAATAGGTTTATATTAAATTTATGCAAAATATATATTTAAGATAAATTTAGAAATAAGATAATATGCATTTGATAACTGTTTACACAGTGCTAACTTTAACTTTCCACAAGGCTTTATGTTACTTTGTCTACAAGTAACATAAAGCCTCAACTTAAACAGGTTTAAACAATAGGCAATTTAACATCTAATATAACATCTAATGTAACAGCAGCTCAACAATGTCCTCAAGGATTTGCGTTCTTTCCATCTCCCTGTTCCACCGTCTATAGTGGGTCATGTTTACCCTAGGTTATGGGCTTCCCTTGTGGTTCATCTGGTAAAGAATCCGCCTGCGATGCGAGAGACCTGGGTTCGATCCCTGAGTTGGGAAGATCCCCTGGAGAAGGGAATGGCTACCCACTCCAGTATTCTGGCCTGGAAAATTCCATGGACTATACAGTCCATGGGATCTCAAAGAGTCAGACACAACTGAGTGACTTTAACTTTCACTTTCTTTCAGGTCTTCTTAGAGTCCCAAAAGGACATCAAGGCCTCACATCCAGATGTAGTGGTGATCTTTTCTTGTTTTTACCTTCTAGGAACAAGGAGATCTTTTCCAGAACCCCTTCCCCTATGTCTCAATGTCCTTAATTGGATCACTTGTTCATTCCTAAACTAGGCATTGCAAAGAATATGGGATTTCCAAGATGGGCTTAGATGCTTAGGATGGTATCTGCTTTGAGGATGGGGTTATTGTCCTCTGAGACATGAGGGAGACAGAATGCTACAAAGCTGGGGTGGAGGTAGGGAATAAGCATTAAGGCTTCCCTAGAGCTCAGTTGGTAAAGAATCTGGAAAAAAAAAAAAAAAAGAATCTGCCTGCAATGCAGGAGACCCGGGTTCGATCCCTGGGTCAGGAAATGGAAAAGGAAATGGCAACCCACTCCAGTACTCTTGCCGGGAGAATTCCATGAACAGAGGAGCCTGGGAGGCTACAGTCCATGGGATCGCCAAGAGTCAGACATGACTGTGTGACTATATTCAGACATTTCTCTGAGATTAAGTCAGACTTCCACATAAGACAGTCGACTGTGTACACACTCAATGCAAGGAGACTGGCAAACTAAGAATTTAAAAACTGAGAAATGTGGACTGCAGGGGGTAAAAAAGTATAAGACTAACTAAGAGATTTGACTTTAACCAGTTAAATGACCTTGACCAAGTGACTTAATTTTTCTAGACCTCATTTATTTTCTCACATAAAAAATTAAGGTTGGACTGGATAGTTTCTAAGATTACTTCCCACATTTATAGCCTATAATCACTGTTAACTAAACTCTCTATCAATAAATGTAGAGTAAGTTGGTATTTGTGAGAATGCCTCTCAGAGTAACTAGTTCTGCAATGTAGACACCCACACAAAAAGAACAAAGCAAAGGCTTTAAAAGCATAATTAGGACTTCTGGTTTCTGGTCTGGCATGTAGAGTGCTTGGAAGTCATCACTTCCTCCTAACAATAAGTAAAAAGCTGAACAAACTGAAAAATCAAGAACTCTTAGAGAAATTTTCCAGCGCATTCTCTTCTTCTTAACAAGGTCTATGAGCAAAAGAAATGATTTTTACCAGAGTTTGCATTATTGGGGTTTTAGCAGAGCCTAACTGATCTGAAGAAAGAGAAACATTCAACTCTAGTCTTGCATGTGGGAGAAAGGAAATAACCAATTACAGCCCAGTCTAGCCGTCCTGTACCGCCTAAGAGATGGTGGGAAATGGACATGGACTTGTCAAGTTCACAGTGCAGGGGTACAGGCTCATTAAAAGATTGCTCCCCTTCCCCCACACTTTACCACCACAGCACTAAAGAACAGTATGTCATGTCTGTTTTTCAACAATTACAAGGAATATTAAAAGGTAAAAACACAGTTTGAAGAGCAGGCCAAGCATGAGAACCAGGCTCAGATATGGCAGACTTAGACCAAGAATTTAAAACATCTATGATTAATATGCTAAGGCCTCTAATGGATAAAGTGAATAACATGTAAGAACAGGTGGACAGTGTAAGCAGAGGGATGTAAATTCTAAGAAGTCTGTGAATAGAAACTTCCAAAATGAAGAAGTAAAAATAAAAAACACTGGAAAAAATAAAAACCAGAATACCAAAGAACTGTGGGCCAACTACAAAAGGTGTAACATACTTACAATGAAAATATCAAGAGAAAAAAGAGAGAAGGGACAGAAATATTTGAAGCAATAAAAACTGAGAATTTCCCCCCAATTAGTGTCAGATATCAAATGACAGATCCACGAAACTCAGAGAAGAATAAATGCCTAAAACACTACACTGATGTATATATTAAATTCAAATTACAAAAATAAAGAAAAAATCTTGAAAGAAGGCAAAGAGAAAAAAATCTTACCTATAGAGAAGAATGTGCGCTAAGTCACTTCAGTCATGTCCAACTCTTTGTGACTCCATGGACTGTAACCTGCCAAGTTTCTCTGTCCATGGGATTTTCCAGGCGAGAATACTGGAGTGGGTTGCCATTTCCTTTTCCAGGGATCTTCCAGACCCAGGGGTCTAACCTTGTCTCTTACATCTCCTGCATTCGCATTGGCAGGCAGGTTCTTTACCACTAATGCCACCTGGGAAGCCCCAAGAGAGAAGCATAGATAAGAATTATATCTGATTTCTCTTCAAACACCATGCAAGCAAGAAGAGTGGAGTGAAATACTTAAAGTGTTGGAATTAAAGAAACACCAACTTAGAATTCTGAATCTTACAAAATTATCCTGCAAAGGTGAAGGAGAAATAAATACGTATTTATTTTTGCTATGTGGCACTTGGGATCTTAGTTCCTTCACCAGGGATCAAAATCACATCCCTTGCATTGGATGCAGGGAGTCTTAACCATTAAATGACAGAGAAATTCTGAGATTCTTATTCCTAATTGATCTGATAACAGTTCAAAATAATATCAACAGTGTATTTGATCATGTATTCTTATGTATGCGTCTGTATAAGAGAAATGAATGACAACCAGGATATAAGAGATGGAAGGGAGGAATTAGGATTATTTTCTTATTATAAGATATTGCACTACCATGAAATGGTATAGTGTTATTTGAAAGTGGACTTGGTTTAGTTGTAAATGTATATTGCAAACTCTAAGACAACCACTTAAAAAGTAAAAAAAATTTTAAAAAGCATGATTGGAATGCTAAAATAGAGAAAATGAATTTCTATAAAATTTTCAATTAAAACTACAAAGAGCTGAAAAACAATGAAAGATAAAAAACAAAGAACAAGGGCAATGAATAGAAACCAATAATAAATATGGTAAAATATTAATCCAACTACATCAACAGTCACTTTAAACATCAGTAGTCTAAATACACCAACTAAAAGACAGAGATTATCAGAATGGGTCAAAAAATAAGACATTCTATCTACAAGAAACCAATTATGTTTTATTATTTTTGTTTGATTGTTTTAATTTTTATTGAAACAGAGTTAATTTATAATGTTGCTTAAGTTTCAGGTATAAAGCAAAGTGATTCAGTTATACATATATTATATTCTTTTTCATATTCCTTTCCATTATGGATTATTACAAAATATTGAGTATAGCTCCTTGTGCTATACTTATTGGTCCTTATTGGTTATCTCTTTTACATATAGTGATGAGTATCTATTAACCCAGAACTCCTAATTTATCCCTCCCCCCATTTCTTCTTTGGTAACCATAACTTGTTTTCTATGAATATGAGTCTATTTCTGCTTTGTAAATAAGTTCATTTGTTTCATATTTTTTTGATTTCACATATAAGTGATATCATATGTAGTTCATCTTCCTCTGTCTGAATTACTTCACTTAGTATGATAATCTCTAGGTCTATCATGTTGGTGCAAATGGCACTATTCCATCCTTTTTATGGCTGAGTAATATTCCATTGTATATTTGTACCGTATCTTCTTTATCCAATCGTCTAAATGAGTATTTGACGTACATTAATGTTGCTTCCATGCCTTAGCTATTGCAAGTAGTGCTACCATGAATATTGGGATAAATGTATCTTTTTGAATTAGAGTTTTCTCTGGATATGCCCAGGAGTGGAATCACTGGATCATATGGTAACTCTGTTTTTAATTTTCTTAGGGAACTTTTATAGTGACTGTTACATGCTGCACTCCATAGTAACAGCAGTAATTTACATTCCACAAAGTAGAAGAAGAAACCCATTTTAAATAAAAGGGCACTTATAGAGTAAAAGTAAAAGGAAAGATATACCATGCTAACATTAACCAAAAGAAAGAAGTAGCTATACTGATTTAAGACACTGAATAGATGGCAAATAAGCATACGAAAAGATGCTTAATATCATATGTCATTAAGGAATGGCAAATTGAAACAAAGAGATATCATTGCAAACATATTGTTCAGTCTCTCAGTTGTGTCTGACCCTTTGCAACCCCATGGACTGTAGCATTCCAGGCTTCCCTGTCCTTCAACATCTCCCGTAGCTTGCTCAAATTCATCTCCATTGAGTCAGTGATGCCATCCAACCATCTCATCCTCTGTTGTCCCCTTCTCCTCCTGCCTTCAATCTTTCCCAGCATCAGGGTCTTTGCAATGAGTCACCTCTTTGCACCAGGTGGCCAACATATTGGAGCAACATATTAGAATAACCAAATCCAAAATACTGGCAACAGCAAATGCTGGGAAGGATGTGGATCAACAGAACCTCATTTGTTGCTGGCACAGTGGTACAGTCACTTTCGAAGACACTTTGGAAAACTCAACTTGTGGGTAAACTTTTTACGGAACTAAGCATATTCTTACTGCTGTTGTTGTTCAGTCACCAAGTCATGTCCAACTCTTTGTGACCCCGTGGACTGCAGCACACCAGGCTTCCCTGTCCTTTACCATCCCGAAGTTTGCCCAAGTTCATGTCCATTGAATTGATGATACCATCCAACCGTCTCATCGTCTGTCATCCTCTTCTCCTACTGCCTTCAATCTGACTCAGCATCAAGTTCTTTTCCAATGAGTCTGTTGTTAGCATCAGGTGGCCAAAGTATTGGAACTTTAGCTTCAGTGTCAGTCCTTCCAATGAGCACTCAGGGTTGATTTCCTTTAAGGTTGACTGGTTTGATCTCCTTGCTTTCCAAGGGACTCTCAAGAGTCTTCTCCAGCATCACAGTTGGCAAGCATCAATTCTTCGGTGCTCTGCCTTCTTTATAGTCCAGCTAGCACATCTGTCTGTACATGACTACAGGAAAGACCATAGCTTTGACTATATGGACCTTTGTCGGCAAAGTAATGTCTTTGCTTTTTAACACACTGTGTAAGTTTGTCACAGCTTTCCAGCAAAGAAGCAATCGTATTCTAATTTGATGGCTGCAGTCACCATCCATAGTGATCTTAGAGCCCAAGAAGAGGAGAGCTGTCACTGCTTCCTTCCACTTTTTCCCCATCTATTTGCCACAAAGTGATGGGACTGGATGCCATGATCTTCGCATTTTAATACTGAGTTTTAAGCCAACTTTTTCACTCTCCTCTTTCACCTTCATCAAGAGGCTCTTTAGTTCCTCTTCGCTTTCTGTCATAAAAAAGAAAGGCTTTCATCTGCATATCTGAAGTTGTTGATATTTCTCCCAGCAATCTTGATTCCAGCTTACAATTCATCCAGCCTGGCATTTCTGATGATGTGCTCTGCGTATAAGTTAAATAAACAGGATGACAATAAACAGTCTTGTTGTACTCTTTTCTCAATCCTGAACTACTCAGTTGTTCCACACTGGGTTCTAACTGTTGCTTCTTGACCATCATACAGGTTTCTCAGGAGACAGGTGAGCTTGTCTGATATTCCCATTGCATTCTTACTGTATGATCCAGCAATTTTACTCCAAATACCCAAATGAGCTGAAAACTTACGTTCACACACAAACCTGCACACAGATGTTTATAGCAGTTTTAGTCATAATTGCCAAAACTTGGAAGTAATCAAGATGGGCTTCAGTAGGTGAATAGATAAATAAACTATGGTACATCTAGAGAATGGAATATTATTAAGAGCTAAAAAAAAAGGCTTATCAAGCCATGAAAAGACAAGGAGAAATTTTAAATGCATATTACTAAGTGAAAGAAGCCAATCTGAAAAGGCTGCATACTGTATGACTTCTAACTATATGACAATCTGGAAATGGCAAAACTATGGAGGCAATAAAAAAAATTAATGGTTGCCAGGGATTGGAGGGAGGGAGAGATGAATAGTCAGAGTCCAGGGATGTTTAGGGCAGTGAAACTGCCTGTATGATCCTGTAATGGGGGATACATGTCATTGTATGCCTTTTAAAACCCATGGAATGTACAACATCAGGAGTAAACTCTGTGACTTCGAATAATGATAAGTTCATCCATTTGACAAGTGTGCCAGCTTAGGGCAGGATAATTATTAGCAGAGGAGGCTGTTGCATGGGAGGGGGGCAGGAGTGATGTGGGGCAGGGGTCCACAACCTCCAGGATCTAATCCCTGATGGGCTGAGGTGGAGCTGATGTAATAATAATAGAAATAAAGCTCACAATAAAGGTAATTCGTTTGAAACATCCTGAAACCATTCCCTCACTTCTGGTCCATGGAAACATTGTCATCCACGAAACTGGTCCCTGGGGCCAAAAAGGTTGGGAACCTCTGTTGTCAGGGTATCTCAATGTCTGCTGCTCAATTTTTCTGTGTACCTAAAACTGCTCTAAAAAATAAAGTCTATTAAAAAAAATTATTAAAGCTAACTCTGTCAGACCCTGAGATATAATATTTCATGTAATGAAATAAAAGTTTTCTCTTAACTCCAAGCCTTAACTTTCCCTTTCCTCAGGCACATCCTAGTAAATAAATGTGTCTGGGAGTTTGATGAGGAAGAAAAGCTATCTGAAAGTTCCTCCTTTGCACTTCTCGTCTCCATGTATGTGGGCAAATTCTCCAACCTCTTCCCTCCCAAGAAGAAATTCAGATTTTTTTTAAGGTAAGTGTCTAAATGATCTATTTTCTTTAAAAGTACCATTTCAGATATTTCCTGTCCTTAAGATCCTGCCATTGAACAAATAACCTGAATTCTGCTTCTATTAAAGCAGATGTGGAAATGAAATGAGCAAGGTTAGTCCTGACATCTACTGTCAGAACTGGAGTATGAACTGCTTTACGCAAGCCTCCCACTGTAATGAGCTGGGCAGTGGGTAGCAAAAGGGGCAGGTGCAGGAATGACTGGGCTTCCCTGGTGGCTCAGATGGCAAAGAATCTGCCTGCAATGCAGGAGATGGGGGTCTGATCCCTGGGTGGGGAAGATCCCTCAGAGAAAGGAATGGCTGCCCACTCTAGTATTCTTGCCTGGAGAATTCCATGGACAGAGGAGCCTGGGGGGCTACAGTCCATGGGGTCGCAGAGTCGGACACGACGGAGCCACTAACACATGATAGGAGTGATTGGAGAAGAGCCACCCAAAACTCAATTATACTGAAAGAGGGAGCCAGGGAACCCCTCAGCTCTACTTGAGATAAACATGCTGAAGATTCCAGAGGCAGAAGGTAAAACGAATGTCAAGAGATGTTCTTAATTCTCACCCAGGAGTCTTCCTCGGGCTCTGACATCTTTAACAAAGCTCACTCTTTGTTTTTCTTGTCATGCTTCTCTCTCCGGTGCTCTAAAGAAAATTATATACTGGGTTTGATTCTTAGAAGAGCGAGAGAGGAAGGAAAAATAGAAAGCTTCCCTCACCTTGGTCTTTCTCCTGCCCCGGGGTTCTGCTCTATGCTAAAGCGGCTCTCTACCTTTAATTCGTTATTTTTATCTTCCTCTGGAAATATTTTCCACCCCAACCCAGGAATTAGCTATGGAATTAAGTCACCAGGCTATTTTAAAAGGTGTGCATCCCATGAGGGCTCTCACTTCATCACCTCCCAGGCTCTTGTGTATCTCATAAAGAGCTATTCCCCAGACTGGGGAGAAGAGATCCAGAATGGACAGTATTCTAGGTGAAGAGAAGCGGGCACTCGTTCTTGCTGTGGCTGCAGTGTGTTGTAATGGTTGTTACACAAGGACTTCTGTAAAAATAGAGAATGGCCATGTTGCTGTCTGAAGTCTGGCCTCCATTGTTACCAACCAGGGGAAGGTCGAACAGGCCCACAAGGATGGACTAGAGGACTCGGGAGCCGTGAGTAAATATCATTAACCACCACCCTCAGCGCAGCTGATGGCAGTATCCTCTGGCCTTGCTCCTCATCATCCCTTGCCCTTGTACTTCCCTCATCTGGTAGACACACACTGCCTCAGAACCACAGGCCTGTTCCTTAGTACATGAAGGACTAGCTATGCCCCCGTGTGGAGAACACAGAGAAATCCTCTAGCTTTTTGCCCTCTGATTGATTTGTATTCAAGGCAACTTAACTGTCATACTTTTTTCTTTTTTTGCTCTAGGTTATTTAAGTATTTAAGATGGGATGTGTTTTTGAACAAGAATTTGCTCTATACAACAGGGAACTATATTCGATATCTTGTAATAACCTACAAAGAAAAAGAATCTGAAAAGAGACATATGTGTATAACTATCACTTTGCTGTACATGTGAAACTAACACAGCATTGAAATTCAACAGTGCTTCAACTTTTTAAAAAATAGGATGCTTTTTAAGAAAGGTTGTTGGTAATAGTCAATATCCTTCATGGAAGATATTTGGGATGAAATCATAAGAATATTTCTCTTTTTATTCATACAGATGTAATCAAAGCATTCTGAACAGCTGCTCTTATTTGGTTGGCACTTTGGAAGAATCCACGATATACAAAAATACTTTTAAAAATCTGTTCCATAAGAGGCCACTGTGTGTTCATTGAACAAACAGGACAGAGGAGGCGGGCCTAGCAAGTTGATGAGCTGTTTTCACTCCCACTGTGATGCTGTTCCATGTGGTGAACAGTGAAACACAACACTCAGGAGCATGGACCCTGGTCTTACAGTGCCTGCATTCAAAGGTCGATTCTACCCATCATGCACTATTACTTCACACTCTGACTCAGTTTCCTCACCTGTAGAATGGGATAATAAGTAAAAATATTTAATGCTGTTCCTGGCACTTTACAAGTTCTCAGTTAATATAATCTATCACTATTATCAAATGTGGGCTTCCCTCATAGCTCAGTTGGTAAAGAATTTGCCTGCAATGCAGGAGACCACAATTCGATTCCTGGGAAGATCCCCTGGAGAAGGGAAAGGCTACCCACTCCAGTATTCTGGCCTGGAGAATTCCATGGACTCTATAGTCCATGGGGTTGCAAAGAGTTGGACACGACTGAGTGACTTTCACTTTCACTTTTTCATTATTAAATGTAACAAGGTACTACTGGTCATATCCTATCTTATTATAAAAGAAACATCCTAAATCATTGCCTTGTCTTTCTTATTGAGGTGTTATAAATTAAGAAATGTTGGGTTTAGAAAATATCTGATTGGGAATTTCCTTGTTTAGAGGATATTAGTGTTCCACTAATTTTGGGGATATTTTTAACACAACTTGTTTTGTCAACAAAAAGACAATTTTTTAAAACCCTGTATCCTACTTCAAATCTTCTATCTATGGGTTCCCTTGCTGTGCTCAATAGCCCCTGATGAGTCTTTCCAGTCTTTTATTATTATTGTTATTGAGGTGTAGCTATCTACAATGTTGTGTTAGTTTCATGTACAGCAAAGCAATTCACATGTAGATATGTGTATATATATATATATATATATGATTATTTTTTTATGAGTCTATGATCGAGTCAGTTTGCTGTGTATACATGTATGTGTGTATATTTATATATATGTATGTTACTCATTCAGTTGTGTCTGACTCTTTGTGACTCCATGGACTATAGCCCGTCAAGCTCCTTTGTCCATGGGAATTCTCCGGGCAAGAATACTGAAGTGGGTAGCCATTGCCTTTTCCAGGGGATTGTCCCAGGTCTCCCACACTGCAGGCAGGTTCTTTATCATCTGAGCCACCAGGGAGGCCTGATATATATATATATATATGCGTTTATACGTTATGACAAGACATTGAATATGGTTCCCCATGCTATACAGTAGGACCTTGTCATTTATCTATTTTATAAAATGTATTAATAGTTTGTATCTGTTAATTCCAAACTTCTAATTTATCCCTCTCCCCTCCTTTTTGGTAACCATAAGTTTGTTTTCTCTGCTTATGGGTCTGTTTCTGCTTTGCAAGTAAGTTCATTTGTATTATGTTTTAGATTCCACATATATTAATAAGTGATATATTATGATATTTGTCTTTCACTTACTTCACTTAGTATGATAATCTCTGGATCTATTAATGTTGCTGCAAATAGCATCATTTCATTCTTCATATGACTGAGTAATATTTCGTTGTCTGTCTGTACCACATCTTCTTTATCCATTCATCCGTCAGTGGACAGTTAGGTTGCTTCCATGTCTTGGCTACTGTAAATAATACTGCTATGAACGTTGAGGCACATGTATCCAAAAGAAAGAAAATGTTTTGAAACTATCGTTGTCTCATTTCTGTTTTGTTTTTTGTCTGTTTGTTTCTGCTTTCCTCGAGAACTTTAGTCTCTTTTGCTCTCCTATGTTCTTCTCACTTAAGCTCATTTCCCAGTCCTCCATCTCCCGCTTCTGTTTCTCACCCTGGGGCCCCAGCATCAAGGATTCTAAGCCAGGTCCCCTCTAGGCCTCATTATGAAGAGAAATCACAAGAATGCAGTGTACAGAAAGAGAACATGCAATTGTTCGGCCAGCAGCAGTGGTTTCTTTCCTGGTCAGGGCTGGGGGAGGGAAGAGGAATGATGTCAACTGATGTTAGATTGAAAACATGTGAACCCCCAGCACTGTCTCCTGCTCCCAGCCCCACTGCCTCTGTGCGTCATGTTCACTCACCTGATGTTCACCCCGGACCTAGGATGTGCACCTACATTTCCTGAGGCATCTTAAATTTGGCACTTCCCTCTTCATTGAAGTACGTGTGTGTGGGTGGGTGTGTGTTAGTCGCTCAGTCGTGTCTCTCTGCAACCCCATGGACTAGCCCACCAGGCTCCTCTGTCCATGAAATTCTCCAGGCAAGAATACTGGAGTGGGTTGCCATTTCCTTCTCCAAGAAGTATGAGAAAGTACATATTAGCTAATTCTAAGAGAAATTTGGAAAAACATGTATGTGCACCCTTCTCCCATTCCCTCAGTTGTTAACCATTCTTTGTCACCTATGATATTTGTCACCATTGGAAGGGGATATAGTTCTCAGATTCTCTGCCCAGGCCACTGCCCTACCTTATCTTTTATGAGCCCTCCATTTGATCTAATGCAAATAGTGAAAGATTCCAATTAATTGTGTGGTAAAAGATCCCAGCTGATGGTGGTTTGTTGAGGCTTAATTCAGTATTTGGCATTTGTCAGCTTCATGCCCTTCAAAGGCGATAAAGAAGAGATAAAATTAACTGGGAAGGAGGTTTCATGTTACTGTTGCCTGTCGTTGTCACTGACCCCTACTGCCTATAGTGGGACTCCTAATGTCCTAGGTGGCTCAGAAAAAGTCCAGCACAATCCACTGCACTAAAGTGCCCTCTGCATTTCTGGTGTGCCAATATTTTTTCAGCTATTGATGGGCCCTAATATTATTTTAAGTTTTAAAACATATCTTCTGTAAGTATACTCAACCGGAAACAAAGTATTTATTTAGAAACCAAGAGATCTCACTATTTCATTATCCATCCAAAATGAGATGACTTGCAAAATGAGATGACTTGCAACATTTTCTTAGTCAAATTTTTCCCTCAAATTGTCTGTTTCAAAAGCCCAAGTCAGGAGAACAAGATGGCGGAGGAGGAGGTAGACATGGAGTACATCTCTCTCCCAGGGACACATCAGGAATACATCTTCAGACACAGAAGTGCATGCAGAACACCAGCTGAGAGCAGATAGGAGTATCTGACCAATGGAAAAGAATTTATAGACCCGCGCAAAACATGGTAGGATGAAGGGACTAGGGGGAAAAACAGGAGTGTTAGTAGGACTGGACCTGCCCTCGGCGGGTGGGGGAACTGAAGCAGGGGTCTGATCCCCACATCGGGGCAATTGTCTGAGTCAGAGGAGAAACATTTAAGGCTGAGAGTGAAACAGCTGATCTGTGGCAGCCTAAATGGAATGAGAATCAGACAGTCCTTGCCACAGCCATATATACCCCAGATGGCGCAGCAGCTGGGAGCTGGAGTTTAGGGACTGTGGAGCAATCCCCGAGCAAGGGCTACTGTTGATGAGGAGAGAGGGATCCAGGGGATGTGAAGGAGGTGATTGTGGTGGGAAATGCCTATGGAGGAAAGCTGGGCAGCCATGGAAGCAAGGCATTACTGCTGAGTCACACGTAGGGAGTGGAGCCATCATCATAGCCTCTCTCCCCTCACATGCCAGCATTGGCAGATGAACAATAGAGAGGCTGGCCCATCAAACAGCGGACACACTGAACTACAGAGAGGAACCCCAACCAGAGTGCTCCTTTAAGTGACTGATGCGCTGAACAACAGAGAAGGATCCTAGGCAAGGAAGCCCTCTAAGTGCCTGAACAGGAGGAGCCAACAAGAAAGACTGGCCAAAGAGGCCTTCTGATCGCCAGCTAAAAGAGGCTCAAAAAAAGACTCTGATAAGGCCATAACTCCTGCAGTGGAGGCAGTCTGTGTCCTGGCATACTTGGCGCTGCCAGGGTCCCCTCAAGCCAAGCAGCTACACCACCTTCACGGTCAACTGTCACTGGGGCAGAGCTGCCACAGGCAAAAAGTCTTACACCTATGCACACAGAGTCGCTTCGGTAGTGTCTGACTCTTTGCAACCCTGTAGACTGTGGCCTGCCAGGCTTCTCTGTCCGGGAGGGGGATTCTCCAGACAAGAATACTGGGGTGTATTGGCCAATACTGATTGCCATACCCTCTAGAGCACTGTATTTCCTGCTGCTCTAGACGCCAATTTCCCTGAGTACCTGATGCTGCCAGAACCCCTGCGACCCAAGCAGCTGCACCACCTCCACACCCAAGTCCTCCAGGGCAGCCTCAGAAGCAAACCCCAGTGGATGACCCACATGCAGAGGTGGAAATAAAACCACAATTGAAACCCACGGGCAGTGTGACTAAGGAAGAAGACCCCAAACCCTCCCAACAGCTGTACAAGCTGCAGATTAAATCCACATGATCAACTAGGCAGATTCTGTGTCTATGGAATATAAAAAGGTCATAGAGAGTTCCCACAAAAGAAAACACACTAATTCTGATAACTGTGGACATTGGAGTCAAGAACACGGAGGAGTAGGACAAGATTAGAGTCTAAGCTGCCCCCACAGCAGATCCAGAGATCAGCACAGTGTTAGAGGGCATCCAAGGGAGGTGAGGTGGACAGTGACTCCCAGCGAGGGAAAGGACTGGGACAGCAGTGACTCAAGAAAAGCATTTATTATTCTTATGTTTTGACTTGTTCTGTAGATTCATTTGGATTTTTTTCTTTTTTTTTCCTTTCCTCCCCCTGTTTTGGTTCTTTAATGGACCGGAACTTGGGGTACAGAGTCGACCGATAAGAAAGTGAAAGAAGGAAGAAAAGAGGCTGAGCAGCCTGAAGGGGACAGAGAGAGAGAGATGAAGAAAGACACTGGGACCAGAGTTCTGGTGGAACAAAGGCATTTATTTAACATATTGTGGGCATATATATACTCTCTTACAAGACAGCCCTTTAGCAGAGACAGGGATAAAAAACCTTACAAGTTATTCAAGAAGCTTGAGGCTAGAATCATTTTCAAAGGAGGGGATTGTAAAAGTTACTTTCCATATCAGAAGGGAAAAGAGTAGTAAATGGCTGCTATTCACCATATGGAGAAGCTACTATCCATACGAACGAGATGCATAAATTCTTATTATTCCAGGAACTGCATGCAGTTCCTCCAGCGCCTGTATTCAGGTGCTATGAGGAACAAAGGATTTACGCAAGACCAGAAGCAGCAGGGTTTGGGTGGACTCCGGGAGTTGGTGATGGGCAGAGAGGCCTGGCGTGCTGCAATTCATGGGGTCGCAAAGAGTCGGACACGACTGAGCGACTGAACTGAACTGAAAAGCAGCATACTGGAAGCCTTCTGTTAAATGCTACCTTACATCTCCCCTCTTTTGTAGTTGTAGATTTCATTGGCACTAGGAAATCTATTTAAGCTTTTGAGCTTTTTTTTCTTTTTTCTTTTTTTTCTCAGTCACATATTTTATTGTTATTATAAGCCTCTGCCTCTACGTTGGGATTTTGCAGTTCTGGGGAGTTTTCCTTTTCTTTTCCTTTTTTCTTTCTTCTTCCATTTTTTTTCTTTTCTCTTTTTATTTTTAATTTTTAAACCCATGGCTGATTCATGTCAATGTATGGCAAGAACTATTACAATATTGTAAAGTAATTAGCCCCCAACTAAAATAAATAAATTTATAAAAAAAAAAAAAAAAGAAAAAAAAAAAAAACCTATTATTATTTTTCTACATTTATTCCTTTGTTTGCTTTTCCTACTGTTCTTTCCCCCTTGCAGTTAACCTTTAATATACATAAATCTTCTTTATCTACCTTTATTTAACTTTGCATATCTATTCTTTCTTTTCTTTCTTTTCCTCTCAACATATTTGTTAGTTTTATTTTCATTGCTTTATTCCCCAATTGGCACCTTGCTTTAGTTTTGTTTTCTAGTTTATGCATGAGTTAGTTTTTGTTCTGGTAGACATAATTTTTGGTTTCGTTTGCAGGTCAACCTATAGGACTTTACTTTTGTTGGACTGTTTTGATTTTGCTTATGGCTATATATGTATATGTGTATATTCAATCACACTTTTTATCGTTGTTACAAACCTCTGCCTCTATGTTGGGCCTTTGCAGTTCTATGGCGTTTTCCTCTTCTTTTCTTTTTTCCTTTCTTCTTCCATTTCTTTTTTCTTTTCTCTTTTTTATAATTTTAACTTTTAATTTTTTAAACCTATTATATTTTTATACATTTATTCCTTTGTTTGCCTTTCCTACTGCTCTTCACCCCTTGCAGTTAATTTTTAATGTATATTAAATCTTTTTCATCTACCTCTATTTAATTATTCATATCTATTTTTTCTTTCTTTTCTTTCTTTCTTTTCCTCTCAACATATTTGTTAGTTTTGTTTTCACTGCTTTATTCCCCAATTGGAACCTTGCTTTAGTTTTATTTTCCAGTTTGTGATTTAGTTAGTTTTGTTCTTAACTGGTAAATGCAATTTTTTATTTCTTTTTTTTGCCATGTCAATCTATTGTACTTTATTTTTGTTGGATTGTTTTGACTTTGCTCATGGGTGTATATGCATATGTGTGTATTCCATTATTTTAATTATTATTTGCCTGATTTTGTAACTGCCA
This sequence comes from Giraffa tippelskirchi, assembly GCF_054371585.1. Taxonomy (NCBI): domain Eukaryota; kingdom Metazoa; phylum Chordata; class Mammalia; order Artiodactyla; family Giraffidae; genus Giraffa; species Giraffa tippelskirchi. The sequence goes on along the minus strand of NC_137278.1, from coordinate 134,464,237 downwards.
TTTCTCTGGGGTTCATCTTTGGTTTCTCATCTGGGATATTTGTTTTAATCTCACTTAATGCCAAAACAAACCACTTGTGGAAACTTTGCTCCTGACCAGAGATCAAGCCTTGAGCCTTTAGAGTGGGAGCATTGACTCCAAGACCCTAAACTATCAGAGAATTAACCCTAAGGGGTTAAAGGCCATATATGATAAGCCTACAGCAGAAGTTATTCTCAATGGTGAAAAACTGAAAGCATTCCCCCTAAGATCAGGAACAAGACAACGGTGTCCACTGTCACCACTATTATTCAACATAGTTCTGGAAGTCCTAACCACAGCAATCAGAGAAGAAAAAAAAATAAAAGGAATCCAGATCAGAAAAGAAGTAAAGCTCTCACTGTTTGCAGATGACATGATACTGTACATAGAAAACCCTAAAGATAGTATCAGAAAATTGCTAGAGCTAATCAGTGAATTTAGCAAAGTTGCAGGATACAAAATCAATACACAGAAATCACTTGCATTTCTATATACTAACAATGAAAATCAGAAAGAGAAATTAAGGAATCAATGCCATTCACCATTGCACAAAAAGAACTAAAAGAACTAGGCATAAACTTACCTAAGGGGATAAAAGAACTGTACACAGAAAATTATAAGACATTAATGAAAGAAATCAAAGATGACATAAATAGATGGAGAGATATTCCATGTTCCTGGGTAGGAAGAATCAACATTGTGAAAATGACTGTACTACCAAATGCAATCTACAGATTCAATGTGGTCCCTATCAAATTACCAATGGCATTTGTCACAGAACTAGAACAAAAAATTTCACAATTCATATGGAAACACAAAAGACCCTGAATAGCCAAAGCAATCTTGAGAAAGAAGAATGGAGCTGAAGGAATCAACCTTCCTGACTTCAGATTACACTACAAAGCTACAGTTATCAAGACAGTATGGTACTGGCACAAAAACAGAAATATAGACCAATGGAACAAGAGAGAAAGCCCAGAAATAAACCCATGTGCTCCTATGGGTACCTTATTTTTGACAAAGGAGGCAAGAATATACAATGGGGCAAAGACAGCCTCTTCAGTAAATGGTTCTGGGAAAACTGGACAGCTACATGTAAAAGAATGAAATTAGAACACTTTCTAACACCATACACAAAGATAACCTCATAACGGATTAAAGTCCTAAATGTAAGAACAGAAACTATAAAACACTTAGAGGAAAATATAGGCAGAACACTTGATGACATAAATCAAAGCAAGATCCTCTATGACCCACCTCTTAGAGTAACAGAAATAAAAACCAAAGTAAACAAGTAAGACTTGATTAAACTTAAAAAGCTTTTGCATAGCAAAGGAGACTATAAGCAAGGTGAAAATACAGCCCTCGGAATGGGAGAAAATAACAGCAAGTAAAACAACTGACAAAGGGTTAATTTCCAAAATATACAAGCAGCTCATACAACTCAATGCCAGAAAAACAAGCAACCCAATCAAAAAGTGGGGAAAAGACCTAAACAGACATTTCTCCAAAGAAGACATACAGATGGCTAACAAACACATGAAAAGATGCTCAACATCGCTCATTATTAGAGAAATGCAAATCAAAACTACAATGAGATATCACCTCACACCAGTCAGAATGGCCATCATCAAAAAGCCTACAAACAATAAATGGTGGAGAGGGTGTGGAGAAAAGGGAACGCTCTTGCACTGTTGGTGGGAATGTAAATCGATACAGCCACTATGGAAGATGGTATGGAGATTGCTTTAAAAAACTAGGAATAAAACCACCATATGACCCAGAAATCCCACTCCTAGGTATATACCCTGAGGACACCAAAATTGAAAAAGACACATGTATCCCATTGTTCACTGAAGCACTGTTTACAATAGCTAGAACATGGAAGCAACCTAGATGTCCATCGACAGATGAATGGATAAAGAAGCTGTGGTACATATACACAGTGGAATATTACTCAGCTATAAAAAGGAACGCATGTGAGTCAGTTCTGATGAGGTGGATGAACTTAGAACCTATTATACAGAGTGAAGTGAGTCAGAAAGAGAAAGATAAATACCGTATTCTAATGCACATATACAGAATCTAGAAAAATGGTACTGAAGAATTTATTTACAGGGCAGCAATGGAGAAACAGCCATAGAGAATAGACTTATGGACATGGGGAGGGGGGAGGAGAGGGTGAGATGTATGGAAAGAGTAACATGGAAACTTGCATTACCATATGTAAAATAGATAGCCAACTGGAATTTGCTGTATGGCTCAGGAAACTCAAACAGGGGCTCTGTATCAACCTAGAGGGGTGGGATGGGAAGGGAAAAGAGAGGGAGGTTCAAAAGGGAGGGGACATATGTCTACCTATGGCTGATTCATGCTGAGGTTTGACAGAAAACAACAAAATTCTGCGAAGCAATTATCCTTCAATAATAATAATAATAATAAAGCCCAAGTCAGATGGCATCAATAGCAAGGGATTCCTTCAAAAATTACTGCCACTCTAAGTCCTTAAAAATACATATAACCTTTGAATACATAGTGCTTTCACATCTGGTAATTTATCACAAGGAAATCATTAATCCTAAGGAAATGAATACTTAGCTGAAGACGTTTATGGCAGTGTTATTTGAAGGAGTGAGTTTTTGAAGACAGTCTAACTGTAGAATATAGAATAATGGTCAAATGTTCATGGTATCTCTATCTGAAGGAATTCTATGCCACCATTAGAAGCGATGTTGACATAGGAATGTTTATTGATAAATGTTTGTTGACATAGGAAAATATCTTGATAAATTGTTAAATGCAAGAATTAGGTTCAGGGTATCTGTATAGAATATGTACAATATGCTCTTATCTTTGGAAAATATATACATATATGCACAGTAAAAGTCTGAAAAGCTTTCAGGCAAAATGCCAATAATGGTTAATTTTTGGGTGGTGGAGAATTTAAATTTTGTCCTATTTCTTAACTTGTATTTATTTTCCAATGAATGAGTAGTCATTATATATTTTTAAAGACTTCCCCCAAAAGTCATCACTGCTCTTGTGAGAGCCGCAAATAGACATGATTTCAGCCCTTATGCACTGAGAAGTGTGCAAAGTATTATCAGAAACTCTAGGATTTGAAAGAAGTGTACATGTAGATTGTTCAGAAGGTTTTGATTTATAAAGCACCTGCATAAACCTGGTTAACAGATTTACTCTTATTAAAGAAATCTAAATAGATTCATATTTTGCAAAATATGTTCCTACTGACAGAACCTTACTCATCAGTGTTTAATGACTGTGTAAATTGCATTAGCACTACAACCCATACAACCCATACAACCCATTGCTGCACAGCCCAACCCATAACAGCACTTGAACCTGCAATAATTCTGTTCTCAAGGAAGATGACACCAGGGCCTGGAGGTTAAGGAGGCTCTGTTGGCTCTGAGCATGCTCAGATGTAAGGAGGCAAACTCAAGGTGATGGAGGAAGTGTGAACGAAGTGCAGTGGAGAAGGGGTCATTAGAGTCTCCAATCATAGGCATTAATGAGTGTCTCCTGTCCTACCCCATTCTTGGTATGTGAGGAACAGAACCCCAAAGGTCTGGATCCAAGTCAAGTCACATGAATGTTAAGCATGTAAATAAAAATCTGGAATACCTGTAAAACTTACTACATTTTAAGCCAATCATTTATATGCAGAGCATTAAATTAAATGACAAGCACAATTTTTGACTAAACAGAAAAAAACCCACACCAACTTCCTAGTAATTTACTTTGTCACCATAGTACTTCCGTTTCTGATGGATTTTGGTACACCTGCATGTTCACCTATAAAAGAATTTCACCTAAAGGCACCAATAAAATTTAAGCTTGCTGCTGCTGCTGCTGCTGCTGCTAAGTCTCTTCAGTCGTGTCCGACTCTGTGCGACCCCATAGACGGCAGCCCACCAAGCTCCCTCGTCCCTGGGATTCTCCAGGCAAGAACACTGGAGTGGGTTGCCATTTCCTTCTCCAATGCATGAAAGTGAAAAGTGAAAGTGAAGTTGCTCAGTCGTGTCCGACTCTTAGCGACGCCATGGACTGCAGCCTACCAGGCTCCTCCGTCCATGGGATTTTCCAGGCAAGAGTACTGGAGTGGGGTGCCATTGCCTTCTCCAAAAATTTAAGCTTACAGATGGACTATTAGGAGAATAGCTGAAAGTCATTCCCAAAATTGGAATGAGCCCAAGATAGAGGATGGAAAAACCCAAGCTTCTCTAGATGTTTACCAGAGTTTTTAGAGTTTAAGATGGCCTTATTTAATTCCTAACAGCAATTCCTAGCAGCTTAGGATGCTTGAACTAAGCAGAGTAAATGATTCAGAACCAAAGCAGAGTAACTCATCTAACAATCAGAATTAAGCCTCATGTCTATAGGTGGCATGGATACATGCATTTATTCAACAAACATTTATTGAGCACCTCCTTAATAAATCATGAGGCCCAAAGATGATTTTCTAGACCGAAAGGTGACTCAAGACCGTTCATTCGGTATGTGTCCTCTTTAGCTCAAAAGCACTCTGTGTACCTAGTCCAGTTTGAATGAACATAAGGGCTTCAGTAAGAATAGTGACAAAGGTACAGCATTCAGTGTAGAAGTGTGTGTCTGTGTGTGTGTGTGTGTGTGTGTGCATGTGTGTGTATGTGTTTAATGGAGAGAGAGGTGACAGCAGAATTTATCTTTCCTTTCTTTCTAGATCTCTTTACCTTGGGAGCTGTGGGAACACTGCAGTCCTTTTTCCTTGTCAGCTCTCTTTCTCTCCCCCCTCAATTAAACTATGGGGCCTAAAATAATTTCTCTGATTCATCATACTCAGGATAACCATGGGGGGGAAGGTGTGCATAGGAAGAAAGGAGGCCGCTGGTGCTATGTGGCCTCCTAGAAACCACTCAGTGCTCATGGACTTGAGATGCAAAGCTGCATAAGTATGTCAGAGGCCAAGGATTTTCCATATGTATTGAAATAGAGCAAAGTCTAGGATAACTAAATGAGAGACTCAGGTTATTCTACTTTCCCCTTTGCCAAGAGTTAACTGCCTAAATGCCAAAATCTTTTTAGTGTCTTCTTTCATGAAAACTATTGATGAAATATATTATTTCTGCCTTAGCAAATAGAATGGGCTTCCCAGCAATAAAGAATCCACCTGCCAATGAAGGAGATGCAGGAGATCTGGGTTGGATCCTCGGGTCTGGAAGATCTCCAGAGTAGGAAATAGTAAACCTCTCCAGTACACTTCTGTGGAAAATTTCATGGACAGGAGCCTGGTGGGCTACAGTTCATCGGGTCACAAAGAGTTGGACACAACTGAGCAAATGACTGACTGATGAGTCAATAGAACGTTTTTAATATATGATCAAAGTATGTTATGCTTCAATAATAATTTTCAACTCTAAGTAACTGAAGATGTCCAAGGATATTAAAATCACATTAGAAGTTATGATTGTTTGCTTGTCATTTTTCCATAAAATTAAAGCGTTGGCTGTAAAAAATGAAAATCTGATTATTTGAAGGTTCCAGTTATTTGGATTATTATTATTCTAACCTGACTTCTCTGTCCATGAACTTGAGGTAAACTTGAAACATAAGTGTTTTTCTGGAACTAAATGACTAATTTCTAGATAAAGAGAGACTCAAAATGTTTTTGCTTTTTCTCAGGTGAGATTTCTTTGCATTACATCAGATCATTGAAAAATATTCCAAGCAAGTTATGAGTGGATAAAAAACTGGAAAAACACAGAGGAAGTTTGACTATTGAAATGGCATTTTCACAATAATTTCATGAAAGGAGTCATTAGGCCAAAGTGGTTTTGTGTGGATTAAACTGTGCTACATAAACTATCATGAATTTAAAGAACAGAAAAAAAGCAGCCCAAACAAAAGGAGAAATGGGTCAACAAGAAGTTACTTAATTTATCTGAAGTTCAACCATACACAAGCAACAATGGAAAATGCATTTTTCACTGCTTTCCTTGCCTCTTGGTTACCCTGAATTTCACATCATATTAAGAGCAATCCACCCCTGGAGGGTCCAGATGAACACTCATTCTGGTCTGGCTGAATCCGAATGTGCACCTGAGCCCTCACACATCTTCTCTATGTGGTGCTCACCCACCAAGCAGAGGGGGCTGTGCTCAGCATATTCCTCAAATACCATTTGGATGACATCGTAAAAATTATGTGCACTGTTGTTTGTTTTGCCTATTCTCAGCACTTACCGTTGTGGACATTACTATTTCCACAGACAACAGCTGTTTTAATTAAAGGGAAGTCAAGTGTTCTTAAGAGCCAAGTAGGTGTTTCAATAAATGTGATCTATGCTGCAAGGTATAAGGTGTGTCATTTATTCACCCTGAGATGTTATGAATGTGCATTTGTGTAAGCCTAGTAGAGACAATACAGTGCTCTAAAACAGGCATCCTTTCATTTAAGAGCTGTTTCACTATGCGCTTGGGAAAGTTACATTTCTCAGGAAGCTCAATAGCCTTCTCTCTCTTTTTTAAATGTAGTAGTATATCTTAAACATATGTATATATGTGTGTGTGTTAACATATATAAAAGTTACATGGACTAAAACAAGATTGGTATTATGAATGCTTGGAAGTCTTACCACAATGAGGTATCTTCCAAGAAATGAAAAGTAAAGCTGCTTCTGGCAGTTAAATTTTAAATCAATACATTACCAAGATGTGCTGTCAATCCCCTTAAACAAGAAGAGCAACTGCCAGACTGCGGGGTGTGGGCCGTGGAAGACGTCCAACTTCCCGGTGTATTAACTGATGAAAGACTCACTTTCCGGTTCTGAAATCCTCCAGCAAGTCACCACTGAGGCCCAGTCTCCCATGGGCTGCTGCAGCCAATCACTGAGCACAGCAAGAATGCTATTATTGTTGCTCAATCACTAAGTCCTGTGACACTCTTCATCATCCCACGGACTGTAGCAAGCCAGGAGGCCGATCTAATCCTGGGAGGTGGGAGATTCCTTCTTCTGCCCATTTGCCTCTAGCTACCTTTTCCCACCCCACCCCTGCTCCCAGCAGCCTGGAGGAACTTCTTCAGCCTGTGTGGCAATCTAGGACACGTCCACCTCTCTTCTCTCCCTTTCTCCTTCATTCAGGGTCAGACTTACCCCATGGTCCAATGGCCCGTCCAGTCTCCCCTGGCTCCTCCCCCCAATAAAATCCATGCATGTTTAACCCCATCTTGACATCTGCTTCCTGGACTAACATAAATCCCACTGTAACTTGATTAATTAGTATATTACTATAAGTAAGGGGAAATATGTTACTCTCAGAAAGAGGTTGGTCAGCTTAGGGAGCTCTGCAAAAGGTACCAACATCTCAGTTCCTGCTCTTCGGACCAGAGGAAAAGATGGCCACATTCCAGCCCAAAGGTTATCCTCATCGTGAAGTGTGTCTAGTGCCATTAAGTATGTCATTTCTCTAACTCACCTGACTCTGAGTTCATCCTCCCCAACCCAATGTTCACCTGACTACTTAACTTCCCAGTAGGTCTCTTTTTAAGGAGGAAATGTATACATGAAGTGAAGTCCACCAGGGAATTCTCAGGGATTTTGAGAACTGCAAACTAGAGACTAGCTATGACTACTGAGCAGACCAAGGCTTCCCTGGTAGCTCAGATGGTAAAGAATCTGCCTGCAGTGTGGGAGACTGGGGTTCCATCTCCAGGTCAGGAAGATCCCCTGGAGAAGGGAATGGCAACCCACTCCAGTATTCTTGCCTGGAGTATCCCATGGAGACAGGATTATGAAAAGTCAGACACGACTGAGTGACTGACACTACTAGAGACTCAGAACTGTGACTGCTGAGTGGACCATTTATTACCAACAGCAGGATCCCTGGATGCTGGAGTCAAAGGTGTAGGGCATCCTGGGTTCTGTAGGGGCGATGGGTCAGGCACTGGGGAGGAAAACTTGGTGGTGTCCGGCATATATTATAGCAAGTAGTGAATGTTGGCAGTCATTCTTGCTTTGAATTATGGATATAATTGTCCTCCAGAGCAGGGGTCCCCAACCTCCAGGATCTAATGACTGATGATCTGAGGTGGAACTAATGGAATAATAGTAGAAATAAAGTACATAATAAATGTAACGTACTTGAATCATTCTGAAACCATCCCCTGACCTTGGGCCATGGAAAAATTGTTTTCCATGAAACTAGTCCCTTGTGCCAAAAAGGTTGGGAACCACTGAGCTGGAGGGAGAAAGTCTTTAGTTTCTTCCAAAGATTCGTGTCTTAGGTTCCTAGGGAGTCTGATATATGACACAAAAAACCCAAAGCCAGTGCTCTGTGACAACTCAGAGGGGTGGGATGGGGAGGGAGGTGGGAGGGGGATTCAAGAGGGAGGGGACATATATATACCTGTGTCTGATTCATGCTGATGTATGGCAGAAACCATCACAATATTGGAATTATCCTCTAATATAAAAAATTAAATATATATATATATATACATATATATTTAAAAACTACCATAAATTGGGTGGCTTGAAATAGCAGGAAATGGTTGATTCACAGTGCCAGAGGCTAGAAATCTAAAATCAAAGTGTTGGCCACGTTGTTTTTTTCTGAGGGGTCTGAGGGATCACCTATTCCATGTCTCTCTCCTACTTTCTGGTCATAGGCCTTAGCATTCTTTGGCATGTAGATGCATCATTTCAATCTCTGCTTCCATCTTCATACAGCATTTTCCCTGTAGATTTCTGTGTCTTCACATGGCCATCATCTTCGTATAAGGACACAAGTCTGTTGGATCAGGGGTTTATGCTACTCCAGCATGACCTCATCTTGACTTATTACAGTTGTAACTGCCTTATCCAAATCAGGTCACATTTGAGGTACTGGGGGTTAGAACTTCATCAGATATTACTGAGGGACACAGTTCAATCTATAACAACCCAACTTTGTAGAATCACCAGATTATATAAAATTCCTGAGAGTATAGTTTCATGCTGTTAGTCACTCGGTCGTGTCTGACTCTCTGCAACCCCATGGCCTGTAGCCTCCCAGGCTCCTCTGTCCTTGGAATTCTCCAGGCAAGAATACTGCAGTGAGTAGCCATTCCCTTCTCCAAGGGACCTTCCAAACCCAGGTCTCCCACATTGCAGATAGATTCTTTACTATCTGAGTCACCAGGGGAAATGGATGATAAGTATAAATTGGGATGCAATTAAGGACAGTACAAACTTTGCAGCTGATATTTGTTCAAATCGACTTAAAGGATGGGTGGAGTGCAGAAGAGAGGATGAGAGACATCTGTAGGAATGACACCCAGAGAAGGAAGGGGCCCAGAGGGCAAGGGCACGGCTAAGCTCTACGGGACAAAGGGTTTTCTCACTGCCCTTGAATTCCTGATAGACAGTTGATAAGGATCGTGCTCTGAGTCATTCTCACCCCACACCCCTGCCCAACGGGACACACACACTTTATCCAATAATCCACACATTTTCTCCTAATCCTTTTGTCTCATATCATTTGTCTCTCTGGTCTGGCCAAGAGGTTAATGCAAATAAAATATATCTACTGCACTGTAATACTTGAATAATGAAAAACCACTTCTAGTTTCCACATTCAGATTTCCTGGCAATGTTAAGATACTTATTCTATTTTAGCTTATTAACTATAGGCAACATACGTTAACTATGTTTTACTTTATTTTGTGATATTAACATTTGACTTTCAGATAATCATTTAAATGTGTGCCCCTGGAAAATAAGGCTCATAATTACTTCAGTATTTACATTCCTCAGGGTTAAAGCATAGCAATTTGAGTGGACACTGTTTAATAAAGAATTAGTATAGATAGATGAAAATGACAGAGAATTCTAAAACGGCCCAGTGGTTTAGGGAAAATAGCAATCTCCAGCAATCCCTTGTGTTTGACTTTAAAAAAAAACAAAGAAAGAAAAAGCAAGACAGCTGTTGGATGCTCTTAGGCTACTCTGCATTTACGGAATTTTCCACTGGGTTGTATGTATTCAGGTCACATACACAATGAGATTTCCTGCAGTGACAGTATAGATAAACAGGCTGTGCAACTTGGTGATAACTGTGCTCCATTTAGGCAAACCATCAACTGGTGCATTTTTATATTGTCTGAGAAGCCTGGGAGAGGCTTTTTGTGCAATCTTAAATATGAATTCATTAGCACCCCAAAAAACAATAGGATGTGTTTTGAAATGCATTTTAATGAGAAATAGGCATGAACAGGTTTTCTGAATTCATGTTTCTATACACTTTAAAGTTATTAATTAATTAGTGGTTATTTCCTCAGTCAAATTTAAAAGTAAATAAACCTTTTCTTCCCATTTTCTAGGAGTGTTTTTCCCAAAATCTGATAATATATTTTGAATATCTACTGTTTCTATTATCATTATTATTATTGGGTTAGAGCAGAAGGTTTAGTAGCTTCCTAACCATAGAAGGAAAGGCTGAGGAGAAAGGAATATTACAGTAATCAATGTTTTTGCTTTGCTTTTGTTTTTAGTTCAAGGTATGTCTTACAGCGGAGAAGGCAATGGCACCCTACTCCAGTACTCTTGCTTGGAAAATCCCATGGAAGGAGGAGCCTGGTAGGCTGCAGTCCGTGGGGTCGCTAAGAGTCAGACATGACTGAGAGACTTCACTTTCACTTTCACTTTCATGCATTGGAGAAGGAAATGGCAACCCACTCCAGTATTCTTGCCTGAAGAATCCCAGGGACAGCAGAGCCTGATGGGCTGCTGTCTATAGGGTCGCACAGAGTCGAGCACGACTGAAGTGACTTAGCAGCAGCATGTCTTACAGTCAAGATGAAAGATTGTATACTGTCCATGAATTGTCAGTAGTTCTCACTACTCCTACTTACTAAACACCAGTGTTATCAAACCCTTTGTGGCATATCTGTTAGACTTTTAAGTCTTTCTAGAAGATATTTTCCTTGGTGTGCAATACCATGCTGGTAGAAGAGTTGGAATTTGACTCACTGTATATCAGCAAAGCTGCCTTGAGGGCTTCTCAAAGACATGAAAACTAGTGCAAATATGCTCAGGCTGGTACAGCAAGAAGTCTGTCATTGCAAAGAAAGAATGGGCATAACACTGAAGCTACAAGCCTTTAAAATATTTCTTGTGATAAACAAGATACAAAATGTCTAGCACAGTTGAAAATGTCTAACACTAATTTCCAAAGAAATGAGTGAAAAGCTAGACTTCTCCCTTGAAAGATGCCTTAGTAAATAAAATTATTATTAATATATTGTGTACATTCCCAAAGCTGAAACAAGTTTAAAAGGAATGGTTTTGTGTATATGGGTTATCTTAAGAAAGATTCTCTCCTGTCTTTTCTCAGTAACTCGTGCTATCTTTAGCCCCTCTTCACATCTGTATCAGTCTCTAGCTCTCTGTATCCCTGCAGTGTCTAAAATGTAGCCAGTAAACTTATGGGACTATTTAGACATAAGTGTAAATGAATTAAAATTCTGTTCCTCGGTTTTGTTTGTTTTCATATTCCCTCTGGAATGTTTAGTTTGATGAAGAGAGCAGAAGATTGGGAGTCAAGAGACCCGGGATGCGGCTCAGGTGATGCAACTGAGTGGATATGACTTTGGAAAAGTAAATTAAATCCTGAGTCTATTTCTTTGACAGTCAAAAGTTAACTTAGATAAGTTTCCATATTCAAGGCTGATATTTACTCGATATGTTCTAGGGTGGCCACACTGCTTTTTAAATTATTGAAATAGTCTCACAACAGTTGGTAAACAGCTTCCTTTCTGCAACCACTCCCAGATCCACCCCTGGAATCTTCCTCTCTCCTAGTGATGTAAAATCGGAAAGGTTTTTAGCATTAGCCTGGAACAATACAGGCCTCTCAGGACCCTGCTCAGCCCATGGCTGGCATTCATTCTGATTGTCAGTTTTCATTCCAGAATGGTTATTAAATATTTTGGACATATACACATCCTATATGCATCCAAATATTGTATACAACAGTCCCATTTATTGTGTGTACAGGTTGTTTGACTCAGTTTAAATTTGAAGTGTAAACTCAAAGTTGGTAAATTATTTAAGGTATATGTTATATCAGACTTTCACAAATGAGTCAAAAAACCTTGTCCATCTGAGGAGTGGGAGGCATTCTGGAATGCTCTCCATATATTGATAGCTGTAAGTTCTGTGAGCAGCTTCATGCTGTTGAATCATTCTATGTCAAAGCCAGCTTTGCCTCCTCAAAGTATTTAGATAATGGGTCGCTGACCTAAAAAAGTAGAAAAAAAGAGTTTAAATTATCATCTTTGACGTTTAATACATTTCAAGATTATTGAACCAGATTCTCTTCCTATGACTCACTTTATACTTCCTGAACCAACATTAATTTACCTCTTAAGACATCTGACAACTTCGGGGAAAGAAGTATAGAACATCTAATAATTTATTCATAAGGTTCCAGTCATTGCTGATTTTAAAAGACAAATCTGTTAGCTTCTCATTCAAAGGTCACCCTCTTCACCTTCCTTTTAATGTTATATGCAATTTCTACAAGACTAAGAAGGAATAATTTTTTGATTATATATATTGTTAGTTGAAGTGTAGTCGATTTACAGTATTATATTAGTTTCAGTTGTACAACATAATAATACCATATTTTATAGATTATATTCCATTTAAAGTTATTATAAAATAATGGCTGTATGTCCCTGCACTGTACATATTTTATACATAGGAATTTGTGTCTCTTAATCTCATACCCATATTCTACTATGTATAAATATATATGTCTGTATGCTTTAGTCACCATCCTGTCCGACTCTTTGCGACCCCATAGAATGTAGCCCACCAGGCTCTTCTGTCCGGGGGGATTCTCCAGGCAAAAACACTGGAGTGGGTTGCCATGCCCTCTTCCAGGGGATCTCCATTCACCTATTCATAGCCACTGATGTTGTTTTATATCCTGGCTATTGTAAATAATGCTGCAATAAGCATAGGCGTGCATATATCTTTTTGAATTAGTGTTTTTGTTTTCTTTGGGGAAAATGCCCAGAAGTAGAACTATGGGATTGTATGATAGTTCAATTTTTTTTATTTTTTGAGAAACCTCCATACTTTTTTCTATAATGGCTGTATCAATTCACATTCCTGCCAACAGTGTACTAGAGTTCCTTTTCTCCAGATCCTCACCAACATTTGTTATTTGTAGATTTCTTGATGATAGCCATTTTGACATGATTAAGATGATGTCTCATTGTGGTTTTTATTTGCATTTCTCTGATGATTAGTGATACTGAGCACTTTTTCATATGCAGTCGGCCATCTGTTTACCTTCTTTGGAAAAGTATCTATTCAGGTCTTCTGCTCATTTTTAAAATGTGTTCTTTGGATTCTTTTTCTTTTTTGGCTGTTGACTTGTATTAGCAGGTTATATACTTTGAATATTAACCTCTTAATATATCATTTGCAAATATTTACTCTCATTCAGTTGTCTTTTCATTTTGTCAATCATTTCCTTTGCTGTATAAAAGATTTAAGTTTAATTAGATCTCATTTGTTTATTTTACTTTTATTTCCTTTGCCTTAGAAGATAAATCCAAAGATCAAGACAGATTGTATTCCTACAATTTATGTCAGAGTGCTCTACCTAAAGGGAACACTCATACACTGTTGGTGGGAATGTAAATTGTTGCAGCCACTGTGAAAAACAAGATGGTGGTTTCTCAAAAAGCTGAAAATAGAGCTACCATATGACCCAGTAATTCTACTCCTGCATATATATCTGAAAAAAAAAATGAATGACTAATTCAAAAAGGATACATATCCCCCAGTAAATTGATTATTTATAATTGTCAAGAAATAGGAGCAACCTAAGGATCCATTAACACATGAATGGATAAAGAAGATGTATATGCATATATACTACTTAGCCATAACATTAAAACATAATAAAATGTTGCCATTTGCAACACTGATGGACTTGGAGAATATTATGCTAAGTGAAATAAATCAAACAGAGAAAGACAAACACTGTATGATATCACTTATGTGTGCTTAGTCTCTCAGTCATGTCTGACTCTTTGCAACCCGTCAGGACTGTAGCCCGTCAGGCTCCTCTGTTCATGGGGATTCTCCAGGCAAGAACACTGGAGTGGGTTGCCATGCCCTTCTCCGGGGGATCTTCCCAATCCAAGGATCGAACCCAGGTCTCCCGCATTGTATGTGGATTCTTTACTGCCTGAGCCACCAGGGAAACCCAAGAATACTGGAGTGGGTAGCCTATCCCTTCTCCAGGGGATTTTCCCCACCCAGGAACCAAATAGGGGTCTCCTGCATTGCAGGCAGATTCTTCACCAGCTGAGCTACCAGTGAAGCCTATGATATTACTTATATGTGGAATCTAAAAAAAAAAAAACTAGTGGATATAGCAAAAAAAGAGTAAGACTCACAGATGTAGCAAACAAACTAGTGCTTACTAGTGAGTGGGTGAAGAGAAAGATAGGAATAGGTTATTAAGAGGTACAAATCACTATGTATAAAATAAATAAGTTATAAGGATATATTGTACAACACAGAAAATATAGCCAATATTTTATAATAACTATAAATAAAGTATAACCTTTAAAAATTGTGATTCACTGTATTGTACACCTCTAACTTAAATGATATTGTATATCAATTATACTTTAATTAAAAAATAGTGCCCTGTTTATATTATCTTCTAGGAATTCTATCATTTCAGGTCTTACATTTAGATCTTTAATCCATTTTGAGTTTACTTTTGTATATAGTATGAGAAAATGTTCTAATCTCATCATTTTACATGTAGCTATCCTGTTTTCCCAGCACCACTTATTGAAGAGATTGCCTTTTCTCCACTGTATATCGTTGTCTCCTTTGTCATAGGTTGAAAGTGAAATGTGAAAGTGTTAGTTGCTCAGTTGTGTCCGTGTCCGACTCTTTGCAACTCCATGGACTATAGCCCATTAGGCCCCTCAGTCTATGGCATTCTCCAGGCAAGAATACTGGAGTGGGTAGCCAGTCCCTTCTCCAGGGGATCTTCCCAACCCAGGGATCAAACCTGGGTCTCCTGCATTGTAAACAGATTCTTTACCATATGAGTCAAATGTGCGGTTTTATTTCTGGGCTCTGTTCTGTTCCATTGACCTATGTGTGTGCTTTTATGCCAGTACAATGTTATTTTGATTACTGGAGCTTAACATGTCCAGCTTTGTTCTTTTTCTTAAGATTGTTTTGGCAATTTGGGATCTTCTGTTGTTCCAAATAAGTTATAAGATTATTCTAGTTCTTTGAGAAATGCCCTGGGTACTTTAATAGGGACTGTTTTAAATCTGTAGAATGCTTTGGGTAGTATGGACATCTTAATAATATTAATTCTTCCAGTCCAAAAATATAAGGTATGTTTCCATTTCTTTGGATTATTTTAAAATACCTTCATCAATGTTTTATAGTTTTCAGAGTATAGGTCTTTTATCTCCTTGGTTAAGTTTATTCCTAGGTATTATATTATTTTTGATGTGATTGTAAATGGGGTTATTTTCTTAATTTCTCTCTCTGATAGTTCATTATTAGTGTATAGTAAAGCAACAGATTCCTGTATACTAATCATGTATCCTGAAACTTTACTAAATTGATTTATTATTTCTAATAATTTTTATGTGGAGACTTTAGAGTTTCTAGATATAGTACCATGTCATCTGCAAATAGTGGACAATTTTGTTTATTCCCTTCCAGTCTGGATGCTTTTTGTTTCTTTTTCTTATCTGTGTCTAGGACTTCCAAAACTATGTTAAATAAAAGTGACGAGAGTGGGTATGCTTGTTGTTCCTGATTTTAGAGGAAAAGCTTTGAGCTTTTCACCATTAAATATGATGTCAGCTGTGGGTTTGTTATAAATGGCGTTTATTATGTTGAGATATGTTCCCTCTATATTAACCTTGATGAGCATTTTTTATCATGAATAGATGTTGTAGGTTATATTTCAATCTAAATTCTCAAGTTCACAACTGATTTTTGGAATTTCTGCAGTTAGTTTTCCAAATACTGCTTTTGCCAAATAATTAGGATTTTTTTCTCTTTCTGCACCGACACTCTCAGTTTATCTGTTAATTTTCCTCAAGGTAGCAAGAAGGTTACAGAAACTTTTGACATCATATCTTCACAAACAACTGTGAAGAGAAAGATAATATTTCCCAGAAGTCATCCTAGCCAAATTATCCTACATCTCATTGTCTGGTATTGGATCCTTCCTAAGTCAATTATTGGACAAGATGAAGAAATCACTCTGGTTAAAATGAATCAAGGTCTACCCAGTGGGTTTAAGTTTAGGACCAACCTGATCACAGTATTCATAGAGGACTGTGTTCTGTTAGTGAAGAAGATGTGAACGGCTGTTGGGTAGGCTGTTACTGGTATCTGCTACACAGAAAGGCTCTATAAGATAGACATTATTATTTCCCCCATCTTATAGTTGAGTAGAGTATGATTTGACATGGTAAGCAAGGTGCTCAAGGATGAGAAGTGGTCAGTGATTTGGCTGTGATTTAAATCAAAATCTGTCCAGCACTAATGTAGGTAAACCTGACCACTGTAATCTACTGTCTCTTCATTACATGGTACATGCACTACTAAAGTTTTTTACTTCTAGCTTACAGGCTTTATCTTCACCACAATCCTTCTCATTATCCTGAGGGATTTCAGTATTGGTATGGTGACCCACTGAACCCTAGCCACAACATTTCCTGACCCCAACTTCAATGGTTTTGGTTGTTTTGTTTTGTTTTTCACCTCCCTGTAGCCTGTAACACTCTTGGCCTTATGGTCAGTAACTACGCCAGTGCTGCTGCTGCTGCTGCTGCTAAGTCGCTTCAGTCGTGTCCGACTCTGTGCGACCCCATAGACGGCAGCCCACCAGGCTCCCCCGTTCCTGGGCTTCTCCAGGCAAGAATACTGGAGTGGGTCGCCATTTCCTTCTCCAAACTACGCCAATGTTGAATCTTAAATTCTAATATCTCATGCTCAGACAAAATTCTTAACCTTCCAGCCTTTCCCTAGTCCTACTCTTTCCTACTTCTTCTTCATTATTCCAACTACATCTGTTCTTTAACTTCCTGGAGTCCTACAACTTGAAATGTCTATTAGAATTTATGAACTTGCAGGAATCTCAAAGCCCATGAACCCCTTTTGATGGGGTTCAGGATATGCTACCCCAAAATATGGCACCTTGGCAGACTGAATATTTTAAGTTGTAGGAGTTGAGAAAACATCAGAAGCAGGAAGGATATCCTCTCTGCCATCCTCCCCTAAAACAGGTCATAAAATCCTTACATGAGAGGTGACCTCCTTGAACCTGGAGGAAAAGAGCATCCTTATATCCAAATACAAAGGGATGCCATGAAGAATCCTAGCACACAGGGCTTGCTACGTTCCCTCAGTTTACTACACTTATCTCCTATGCTTTGACCTACCAGAGCTCTCCACACCTGTCCACTCTTCATCAGACCCAGCAGAAAAATACTCTGGCCTGTTTGTTTATACAGTATTTGTTTATAGAAATATTCTGGTCTCATATCTTTGTTTACCTGTGAAAGCTCCTGAGTCACATAAAACTTAAAATAAATCTCCTGTTAATATGTCTGTCAGTTTATTCTGTCAATAAAGGACAGAAATGGTATGGACTTAACAGAAGCAGAAGATATTAAGAAGAAGTGGCAAGAATATACAGAAGAACTGTACCAAAAAGATCTTCATGACCCAGATAATCACGATGGTGTGATCACTCACCTAGAGCTAGACATCCTGGAATACAAAGTCAAGTGGGCCTTAGGAAGCATCACTACGAACAAAGCTAGTAGAGGTGATGTAATTCCAGTTGAGCTATTTTAAATCCTAAAAGAGGATGGTGTGAAAGTGCTGCATTCAATATGTCAGCAAATGTGGAAAACTCAGCAGTGGCCACAGGACTGGAAAAAGTCAATTTTCATTCCAATCCCAAAGAAAGGCAATGCCAAAGAATGTTCAAATGACTGCACAATTGCACTCATCTCACACGCTAGAAAGGTAATGCTCAAAATTCTCCAAGCCAGGCTTCAACGGTATGTAAACCGAGAATGTCCAGATGTTCATGCTGGATTTAGAAAAGGCAGAGGAACCAGAGATCAAAGTGCCAATATCCACTGCATCATAGAAAAAGCAAGAGATTTCCAGAAAAACATCTATTTCTGCTTTATTGACTATGCCAAAGCCTTTGACTGTGTGGATCACAACAAATTGTGGAAAATTCTTTAAGAGATGGGAATACCAGACCACCTGACCTGCCTCTTGAGACACCTGTATGCAGGTCAGGAAGCAACAGTTAGAACTGGACATGGAACAACAGACTGGTTCCAAATAGGAAAAGGAGTACGTCGAAGCTGTATATTGTCACCCTGCTTATTTAACTTATATGCAGAGTACATCATGAGAAATGCTGGGCTGGAGGAAGCACAAGCTGGAATCAAGATTGCCGAGAGAAAGATCAATCACCTCAGATATGCAGATGACACCACCCTTATGGCAGAAAAGGAAGAAGAACTAAAGAGCCTCTTGATGAAAGTGAAAGAGGAGAGTGAAAAAGTTGGCTTAAAACTCAACATTCAGAAAACTAAGATCATGGCATCCAATCTCATCACTTCACGGCAAATAGATGGGGTAACAGTGGGAACAGTGGCTGACTTTATTTTGGGAGGCTCCAAAATCACTGCAGATGGTGATTGCAGCCATGAAATTAAAAGATGCTTACTCCTTGGAAGGAAACTTATGACCAACCTAGACAGCATGCTAAAAAACAGAGACATTACTTTGCTAACAAAGGTCCGTCTAGTCAAGGCTATGGTTTTTCCAGCAGTCATGTATGGATGTGAGAGTTGGACTATAAAGAAAGCTGAGCGCAGAAGAATTGATGCTTTTGAACTATGGTGTTGGAGAAGATGCTTGAGAGTCCCTTGGACAGCAAGGAGATCCAACCAGTCCATCCTAAAGGAGATCAGTCCTGAATATTCATTGGAAGGACTGATGTTGAAGCTGAAACTCCAATACTGTGGCCACCTGATGCAAAGAGCTGACTCATTTGAAAAGACCCTGATGCTGGGAAAGATTGAGGGTGGGAGGAGAAGGGGATGACAGAGGATGAGATAGTTGGATGGCATCACCGACTCAATGGACATGAGTTTGGGTGAACTCCGGGAGTTGGTGATGGACAGAGAGGCCTGGCGTGCTGCAGTTCATGGGGTCGCAAACAGTCGGACATGACTGAGCGACTGAACTGAAGTTAGAATAGAAAGATTTAAAGGTCCTGTGAAAATCATGGGCAAATCTGAGTTGTGCAAGCCCAAGCAATGGCAGGAAATGGATTTATCCAGTCTACATGGCTAGTGTATTCATATTGTAGAGATGGATATAGTGGCTGTCAGAGTTTATGCTTGCTGTATATCCTATTCATGCAACTAATTCCCCTTGTTCTGTTTTATTTTCCCCAAAGTAAATTTCTTAGTGTATTTTGTGTTGATCACACTGACTTGAATGTGAGGTCTCCTTGACAGTTACATTTCCCTTGAAAATCTAATAGATTAGCATTCTGTGTTTCTACTTCATGATCTTTTTAGTTTTGTCAGCATAAAGTGTATCTCTAAGTTCAAGGAACTCTGGGTTTCTGATGAGTTTCAGAGCCCACAAGTCTGAGGTCATTCCCTGGCAAGTGGTAAATTCATTACCTGGACAGTCTCTTCATGTGGACCTTGTGAGGGCAGCCAGCCAGCACTCTCCTGGCAATGCCACTGTCTCCTCCATGCACCTCCTCACGGACTTTCAACCAGATTCAGGAGAGATGCCATCACTCCCATGTTCTTTTCCTCAGAGAGTCCTTCATATACTCCATTTGACAGTCATTCCTCCTCCAGTAAGGGCTTGTAGTACCCGACTCCACTGATAGATAACGACCCCACTCTATGATAGAAGAAGGGATGCAATCGTATCTAAATCAGAGAGAGAGGGAAAAGCAACCAGTCAACCCAATGGACAACCCACCACTCTGTGAATGAATAAGAATGAATGATTGTAACACTTTTTCCTGTAAGTTTTGTGTGCATGGATAATAAGTAGACTCTTGTTCTTTTATAGAATGCTTTATTTCAGAGAACTCATCCACCTCAATATTTCTCACTTAACCCTCATGCTTTCCTGGCTAACCCCATTCCATAGGTGTCACACCAAATTCATCTTTAGAGCTAAGAAATTCAACTAGACGGTGCACTTTCTCTCAAGAAAAAATTGTGACGAGGACCTTTGTGAATTCTTTGTTTCGTTAGATTTATCATCCAAATTTAGCTTTCTGTATGTGAGCAAAAAATATTTCAAAATATTAAATGCTCAAATTAGTGTCAAACTTTCAAATATGAAGTCAACATAAATCCCATGCCTCTTGGTAATTAGTAATAACATTGCCTTAATAATACACAAGGCTAAAAGAAGAAATATGTTTATTTAAGTAAAAGCAGCTTTTAAAACAAAGAGGCTTAGATGTGCATGTCATCTAGTGGATCAAACTCTCTGATTTCAAATTTTCAACATCTCTCTTGATCCATCAATCATTACTGGCTGTCCTTTTAGCTGCTGAAGGGACTATATTTTTATAATAGATTGTCTTTGACTACTGAAGTGATCGATCGGGAGGGGGCATGGGGAATATCTAAAAAATATAAAATCTACTGGATTCAAGTAATGTTACTTTGTGACACTTCAAGGCCTAGTATCTCAAAAACAAGCTAAATCTACGCAAATTCACTTCATAATCGGAGAAATGAAGTAGATGGTTAAGAGCAGAACTCATATGTGCCACCATGTGGCCAGCATTGTGGGATATACAGAGGAGCTTCCCTGTCCCTGTCACAGAACAGGGACCCATGAAAGAGATGGGATAACTGGGGACACTGCCAGCCCTAAGAGCAGTGGCAGTCTGCCTTCTGGGACTGGAACTCATTTCTATTTCTACCACCCTCAGCTGCCCTCCAGTCAACCCTGCATCACCTCTTGCAAAGTGATTGGTGTGAATACTTAGAGACATAGAGATGAAAGTGATGTTGAGACTGCAAACTATAGTCCCTCCATTTTCTCTTACAAAATGCATGCCAAAATAAGTCTTCAGGAATCAGAATCTTTTCCTACTTTTTCTCAAAAGAGTGATTGAAAGATCAACAATTTTTAAGTTTTTTGGAAGTCCTAGGTTAGCAGCCTGGCCATAGCTCAACCTGGCATGACTCTCTTCCCCTTTCTACTACCTGCACCCCTGCAGTGACCTGTTTGTTTCCGGGACTTGATGGGCTGATCACTTCCAACAACTAGTGGGTATGGCTTGTAAAAATAGCTACCCTGGGCTTGCTGGCAATGTCTACATCTCAAGGAAGATGAGTAGTGGTCTGAGTCAGCTATTCATGAAATTCAAGCAAGTGGACAGGGTGATTAATCAGGAAAGAGAATTGATGGTGACCAAAATGTCCCCAGATAGCACATAGTCTCAGTGAGGAAATGGAGACATAAATTGAGCAGAAAAATGTGCCAATGGATTTAAAAAAATTGTTTTCAGTATTATATTTTAAAAGATTATGTTGATTATGTTTATTGGGAAATCTTCCCTGGTGGCTCAGACAGTAAAGAATCTGTCTGCAATGTGGACATTGCATAAATAAAAGTTCATAAATAGGAGGATTAATTCAATGACTCATTTTTTTAATTGGAGGATAATTGCTTTGCAATATTTGTTGGTTTACTCCATACAACAATGCGAATCAGCCATAAGTATTAATATACATATAATCCCTTCCCTCTTGAGCCTTCATCCCACCCCTCCCACGATCCCACACCTCTAGGTCACCACAGAGCATGGAGCTGAGCTCCCTGTGCTATATAGCAGCTTCCCACTATCTGTTTTACATATGGCAATGTATGTATTTCAGTGCTACTTTCTCAGCTCATCCCACCCTTCTTTCCCTAGCTATGTCCACAAGTCCATCATCTATGCCTGCATCTCTATTCCTGCCCTGCAAATAGGCTCATCAGTACCATTTAATTCAATGACTGTTAAACCTGGAAACTAGAGTAGTATAATTGTCCTCAAAAGTTCTCTCTATTACTGGGATTTAATTTTTCAATAACAAACCACAGGCTTTGGGGAGAGTCTGCAGTTGGACCAGTGTATGGTTTCTATTCTAAAGCCAGAAAAATAAATTTTTCCCTTTTCTGTCAAGATTTCCATCTAGCCAGTAGATTTAATCACAATTTATGTGTAATCATTGTTAATAATCTTTCATCTATTGAATATCCATTTGGCTTAAAGATCAGAATATTGTATTTTTAAGAAAGTAAAAGGAGTCAATTTTGTTTAATACTACTGGTTATTTTTTACAGAACTGAATATATGTAATCATGCATCCCTGAGGCCGATGTCTGGACACATGTGTGTGTGTGTGTGTGTGTGTGTGTGTTCAGTCACTAAGTTGTGTCCGACTCTTTATGACCCCATGGAATGCAGCACGCCAGGCTTCTCTGTCCTTCAGTATCTCCAGGAGTTTGCTCAGATTCATGTCCATTGAGCTGGTGGTGCCCACTGTGTATTCTCCTAGTTAGTACCTAGCCAAAAAAGTGCAGGAGGTAGAAGAACAAAGTTTATACCAATACTTGGAAACTGCTAAGTCGCTTCAGTCGTGTCCGACTCTGTGCGACCCCATAGACGGCAGCCCACCAGGCTCCCCCGTCCCTGGGATTCTCCAGGCAAGAATACTGGAGTGGGTTGCCATTTCCTTCTCCAATGCATGAAAGGGAAAGGGAAAGTGAAGTCGCTCAGTCATGTCCGACTCCTAGTGACCCCATGGGTCTGCAGCCTACCAGGCTTCTCCACCCATGAGATTTTCCAGGCAAGAGTACTGGAGTGGGGTGCCATTGCCTTCTCCATACTTGGAAAAGTGACCCATATAAAAGTGGAATATATGTTACCAATAGTGCATTAAAAAGTTTCAATGTTTATGCCAAAGACCCTTCAGATTTGCTGATTAACTTCAATAATTAGTTGGTCTATGGGTGATGTTAATGCTTTTTAGTACTTTTTCATGCTTTAGTATGTATCAGATACTTATCATAATCAATGATTTTAAAGTTCAAGAGGAGCACCCATCTCTGCTCTGCAGGAAGAAGCAAGAGTGGAGGGGATTTTCCTCCATTCCTTTACTGTCAGGGAGAGACTTCACTGCTTCAAGGCACCCTTCTCATAACCAGTGCACAACTAACAGAGTAATTCAAGGTTCATAGAGTGATTTCATACCTCAGCATCAACCGTGACATTTTTCAGGATAAAACTGAGGCACCAAGATCTGAAGTGCCTCTCCCAGGAGAACACAGCAAGGGAGAGAGGTTGGGTTTAAATTCAAGTCTTCCTCAGACCTCAAGCCCTTTCCACGGTATCATTTAACAAGTCCCAAGCAGGAAGCATTCATTTCTCAACAGACAGAAACAAGGCAATGTACAATCTAGGAATATAGATAAAGTCTTTCTCCTAAGGCTTAAAGATATCTTAACTGATGAGACTTCTTAGGATCAAATTTTTTTTCTTAAAATCTCCAGTTATTATTCACATAGTGTTAAAAAAAAAAAACTTTCAGATTTACAGATTTAAATAGGAAAATAAAATCCATCCTAGAATAATTTAAGAAATTTTGAAAATAATGCATGCAAATTTTTGAAAACGTGATATCAAAGCTGCTTTTGGAACTAGAGGTGACAAGAATGTTAATGAAATACAGTTTGAAAATGACCAGAGATCCTGGGAGGAAGGAGGTGGCTAGATTCTTTGAAATCACACAGCCTAAACGACTGGAAAAATATGATAGTAATTGTATTACAGTGACACCCAGACACTCCTCATACCTAAGGACATGAGCTGGGTGCAGAGCTTTGCTCTGTGTATCACAGGCTCTTATTGGAGCAGTCTTCTAAATGATTGAAAATATTTTTATCTTCTTCAGAGAAGAAAACTAATGTCAGATTTTCATCTAGAGGAGTGCATACACACACACGCGCACGCACGCACACACTCCTACTCATAAATCCTCTGTGGATGAATTTGGTAGACAGACCATCCTTTCAGGTCTTTCTCTTTAAAAATCAATTCAAGGGTATTTTTAAAGCCGTTTCTAACCAAAAATCTCTGTGATGGTGTTTGAAATGGTTGTTTAAAAATATACCAAGCATGCAGTAGATGCTTGTTATGTATTTCTTGGCTATTTGATTGATCTAAGATGGCTTGAAGAGGGGAGAGAAAGAAGACAGGAAGACCGGGTATTGACTATTGCAACAGCCCACCAAGAAGTGATGAGGATTTATTTGGTGGCAGTGGGAAGAAGAGAGAAGACACCAGGGCCATTGTACAGGTAGAGCTGACTTCCTTATTGAATATGTGGTAGCTTCCCACAATCTAGAGAAACTAGAGGGCTTTCTACTAATTTCCTTTATCAACTTTCCTAGCTTTACTCATTCTCTATGAAAAGTTTTGTTCTCACCAAGTCATCTGGAAAGTAAGCAAACCTAAAACATGTAAATAATTAAAATTAGCTATATTCCAGTAACATCAGAGGCAATCACTATACTCTTTGTGATATATTTTATAGATAAAACATTCATTTAATGTAGTCATGTCTGGATAGGTTGAAATCATAGTTAAAAGAGACATTTATCTTCAGGAAATAAGAAGATAAGAGGAAGAAAAATATCAGACTATCACTTATATGAAATCTAAAAGTATGTGTATTTGTCTTTCGTTGAGACTGGTCCTTGGATGAGCCAAACCAGATCTCTCAGACAGAAAAGCTTCTCCTATAAATGGTATGTCACTTCCTTGGACTTGGGGACAAATATGGAGCAGAGTCTTTGGTTCCCCCTATAGACTCACTCCTATATACAGCATTCATGGTGTCTGCTAGGATCTATCCTCAAAAATTGCATTGGCTTCATCTGTTGATGCCTGTGAACTACTTCTGGTTGGGAAGGTAGAGGATAAAAGGGAAAGAAATAGCCCACAATTCTAGTTCAGTCTAAGGAGTTCAGAGACAGTTTAAGAAATTGGAACAATTACTAGTTCAGTTCAGTGATTGTGTTTCAAGGGCCTACTTTGCATTTACTAATAGGCTTTACAAAAATTCTTGCATCAAATTGTCACGGATTTTTAAAATTTCCACTTTGTGCATTTGACTTGTTTTCAGTATTCCTCCTTTTGATGTATCCTAAGTTGATAAGATATGTTGCCTCCAAACTATTGAGCAGTTAGCACAAAAGACTTTCATCCTTGTTCCCTGTTCTCTCTTATGTGTGTTTTATTAGCAACTGGTTAGAGATAGGATTTGGTATCAGGCAGAAATATCTGGCGAGAACGGTTCACATATATTTAGAGTAAAAGGTTCTATAATGCGATGAAAGAAAACAAAGCACAGTTAAGCCTACATATGGGTATTTTAAAATAATGGCTTATGTGCAGCAGCTTAAAAAGTATATTAGTGTTACTTCCACTCATGTGACCTAATATTTATGTCATTCACTTAAATGGTGAAGATGACCTTGTCAATATCCTGCTTCTTTTTTGAGGATTCCAACTTTTTCTTTTCCTATATGCCCATCTAAAAGAACCATGGCTGTGGTGTGTGGTGAACAGCAGTGGATGGGGAGATGAACTCTCCACCAAGGAAATAAAACATTTAAATATATTTCTATATAGTACCAGGGTAGGTCATATGGGGTCAAAAACTGCAAATAATTCCTCTTAAGGGCACTAAGGGTAAGTTAGAGTGACTCTCTGGTGCTTTTGAGGTCCTTGTGAATCCTAAAGTCTGGAAATAGAAAGGGCTTCAACAAGTTCTGCCAGATGCCTTGTCCTGGCAGGTTTTCCTCTTATTATTCCCCATGATACCAAGGAGCAACTTTGCCATTGCCATGTGCAGGTCAGGGCTGTGCAATCCACAAATCAAATAGGCAGCAATTGGCTTTTAGGATGTGACTCCAAGTCCACAGAACAGGCTCCTATGGGGATTATGCTCAGCCAGACCTGCCAGGGCACACTGAGAAGGATCTGTACTGGGACATTTTATTGTTCTTAACTCCCAGGCATTTCTCTGTAAATTTTTTGAGGGTTGTTTTTAATAAGAAATTCTGAATTCAGGGTATTTGTTGTGAATTTATCATTTCTGCATTCCTCAAGATTGAAATGATTAAGGCGCCTATGTAGCAACTTTGTTCTGGGAAGTGATTAAACTAGTGCCCACTTCCCCATCCGCGTTCGTGGTGGCTGCCATTCATCTGCCATGAGGCTACAGCTAAAAGCAGCCATAGAGCTTTCTCAATCCAACATTCCAGGAATTCTATTGGTATTAGTATGTGAAAGGCAGCCTATTTGCCTAGATTAGGGAGCTTCAGTTCAGAGCTGCACAGAGGACTTATTAATAAGAATGCTATATTTAGGACAGGATTCCTTAGTTGACCCCTGGCTTGCCTTGGTGAGGAAACCAAATCTCAAAATAATCCGAAAACTCACCCAGGCTCTCAGGAAGTGTCAGGATAAGCAAGGCCAACTGACTTGGTCTCATCCTAGGTTACATTCATCATCAACCTGGATTTACTTACAGAGAAGAAAAATGCCAACCATACCTTTATACAAGTTTCACTGTCTCATTTTAGACTGTTCTAGAATAGAGTCCATAATTTTTATTTTAGTGGGAGAAAAAAGGTTCTTTATGGCAGGTAATACTCTTAAGTAATTAGGTGAAAATTGCCTTTGAAGGCTCTCCCTTTTCTCTGAAAATAATCAGATTCATGTGAGTAGGAGTGGTAGATGGAGAAGTTTTGTATGTAAAGTTTTTCTGTTTAAGTAACGATGTTCATTTAGCCAATACTTACTGAGTGCCAAGCACTGTTTTAGTTGAAGGTTAACAGAGAAGAACAATACAAGCATCCTGATTTTCAGAGGATGGAGGGTGAACCCCAAGCAATGGCCATACTGGTGTGTAACTCTTATGCAATACGGACTATATGTGCAGTAAGACGAATACGAACCAAACGCTAGCTAGACAGCACAAAGAAGGAAATGCCAGACCTCCTGGAGTTCAGGGAGTTCTCAAGGACATGGAAAGACCGTCAAATAACTCAGCCTGCGCATAACAAGACTGGTGGCTTTTAAAGTTTGCCACTCGGTTCTATAAAAGTTCTCAGCTGAAGAACTCAGAGAGGTTCAAGAAGGAGGTTCCCACTGTCCCCTTGTGATCTGGGTTTAAGGCTGCATTGAATTGTTTTGACAGCCTCTGGATCAGGTTTGATTTTGGGCTTTGGCTTTTAGTGTGTAGTATTTTCACCTTCAACTATCGCATACTCAAGTCATGTCATGCCTGGTCCAAATGAGGCACCGCTGGTTTTGTACATAACTGAAGCATTGCTCAGAATCTGTGGGGGACAAATCAGAGAGCTGTCTAGGTTGGCCTTTATTCTTGGGATGGCTTGGCTTGTCCTGATTGTAAGCCATTGAAGCTATTCAGGATAAGCCTTGGCAGTCAAACCTGGAAAGCCTCGGGAGTCATTCAAAGGATCTTTGCAGAGCTTCCACTGGTGCAGCCAAGGGGAGGCTCCTGATTTAGCACTTTCTGCTTTGAGTGAGGACACACGGCCTGGGTCAAGTGTCCAGTGTGGCAATTCGGGGTGGGGGCGGGGGCAATGTGCGTGGAGGGAGTGCTAGCAAATGTTACAGCACCAGCCCAGCTGCCAAGAAATTCCAGCAGCTCAGGCTGCCCCATAGCCCAAGGCAGCTGGCAGGGTAGGCTTTTGAGGCTTTTCCCGATGACAGAATTTAAACCACTTATTTTTCTCTCTTGAAAAAACGTACAAAGTTGAGGGGGACTTTTTGGTTATTGCCAGGAATTTCTGTCATCTGACTCTTGATCTGGGGGGCTTTTCTTGGTTCAGAATGACCTGGCTCAGCAGATGGATTTGATAATTTTTTTCTTCCGAGTTTGGAGACTAGCGTTTGTGTTCTATGGTTTGTCAAAGCCCCCCCAGCGTAACTCAGCTGGTAAAGGATGTGTCTGCCATGCGGGAGACCTGACTTCAATCCCTGGGTTGGGAAGACCTCCTGGAGAAGAGAATGGCTACCCACTCCAGTGTTCTGGCCTGGAGAATTCCATGGATTGTATAGTCCATGGGGTTGCAAAGAGTCAGACTGAGTGACTTTCACTTTCACCCAATGCAGAAGTCACTCAGCAGGCCTGTGCTATAGTGTACACCGAAGAAGCTTTGTCATTGGAGTCCAGAGACCTGGTTTTAGGCCCCTGGCTCTGCAAACATTAACTATGTGCCTTAGGGCAATTGAGTTAACTTCTCTGAAATTCAGTTTCTCTTAGTAGAAGCAGTCCCCAGCTATAGAAAATAGGAAGATGAGCTTTACTGGTTATTGTCTCAAGCTAAGAATACTTTCAGCCCCACGGTGTTTTTGCTATCTAGCTCATGATGAATGAATCATGGGCAACTCCTCTAAACCCCAATTGTCATTTTGTGAGAGAGATTCTCCAAACCATAGTTGTTTTTATATCAGGTATACAATGGTTTATTTCCTTTGGATTTTAAGCAAATATTTTGCAACTAATTTTTCCTGGACGAGTTAATAGGAAAGTAAGCTATGTGACATGTTATATCTCATAGGAGCATTGCTGAAAGATTTCTTTAGCCAGTGTGCCAAGCATTAAGCTAAGTGCTAAGGACACTGGCCCCGTCCTCAAGGACTTCACAGTCTTGAAAGGGATGGAGTCAAATAAACAGAAAAGTGCAACAGAATATAGATTAATCTAGATAGTGCAATGGTTATTATTCCCAGAAATTACAACAGAAAATGAATGGTGCCTCTAAAATTTGTAAATTGTTTGTAAACTAAGCTGTTTATAAATGTAGAAAAGAAAGAGCCAATATTACTTACATATTCCTTTCCTAAAAACACAAATAGTCAGACTGAGTTTCTTATAACTGAGTCACTAGATTGAATGAAGCATAATTTAAAATGCTTATTTCACCCTTCATTTACTATTTCTTTCTAAAAACCAGCATTCATATATTTTATAGTTATAAAAATAATATGAGCTTTTACAGTAACTGGAAAACGCAAAAGTGTTTACAAAAGGAATCACTCATAATTCAATCACTCAGTGACAATAATAATATTTTGATACATTTAGGTAGATTTCCCCATATGCATAAATACATTAATTGAGATAATATGCTATATACAAAACAGTGCCTCTCTATTTTTTACCAAACATTGTATCCTGTTCATTTTACCATAACATTAATACTTTCCACCTCCACAAAACATGAGAAAAACAAGTTCAACAGTACATTAAAAGATATGCTCGCTTCTAAGTCGCTTCAGTCGTGTCCGACTCTGTGCGACCCCATAGACGGCAGCCCACCAGGCTCCGCCATCCCTGGGATTCTCCAGGCAAGAATACTGGAGTGGGTTGCCATTTCCTTCTCCAAAAAGATATGTTTAAATACTAATTAAGTGGCATTTATCCCAGAGAGGCAAGGGTAGTTTAATATTCACAAATCAATCAATGTGACACACCACCTTAACCAAGTGAAGGACAAAAATTACATGGTCATCTCAACAGACATAGTAAAAGCTTTTGACAAAATTCAACATCCATCAATGATAAAAACACACAACAAAGTGGGCATAGAGGAAGCATACCTCAACATAATAAGGACCATATATGACATACCTATAGCTAACATAATTTTTTTTCTTTTTTTTTACTATGTCGCTTCAGTCATGACCATCTCTTTGCATCCCTGTGGACCGTAACACACCAGGCTCCTCTCTCCATGGATACTCAACAGCTAAAAGCATTATATCTAAGATCAGGACTAATACAAGGATGTACACTCTCATCAATTTTATTCAGCATAGCATTGGTAGTCCTAGATGCATAAATCAGAGAAAAAGAATTAAAAATATTATAAATTGCAAAGGAAGAAGTAACACTGTCAAGAATATGCACTGAGGAAAAGACAGCCTCTTAGATAGATGATGTTGGGAAAACAGGAAAGCTACATACAAATGAATCAAATTGGACTACTTTCTCACACTATATATAAAAATAAACTCAAAATGGATTAAAGACCTAACTGTACAACCCCAAACCATAAAACTCCAAGAAGAAAGCATAGACAGTAAACTCTTTGATATTGATCTTAGCAATATTTTTTGGAGATGTCTCCTCAGGCAAGGGGAACAAAATCAAAAATACAAATGGAAGTCCATCAAACTAAAAAGGCTCTGCACAAAGAAGGAAACTCAATGAAGTGAAAAGGTAGCCTACTAAATGAGAGAAAATATATGCAAATGATAAACCCATAATATACAAAGAACTCATACAGTTCACTTCAGTTGCTCAGTTGTGTCTGTCTCTTTGTGACCCCATGGACTGCACCACGCCAGGCTTCCTAGTCCATCACCAACTCCTGGAGCCTACTCAAACTCATGTCCATCAAGTCGGTGATGCCATCCAACTATCTCATCCTCTGTCGTCCCCTTCTCCTCCCACCTCCAATCTTTCCCAGCATCAGGGTCTTTTCCAATGAGTAGGTTCTTTGCATCAGGTGGCCAAAGTATTGGAGTTTCAGCTTCAGCATCAGTCCTTCCAATGAATATTCAGGACTGATTTCCTTTAGGATGAACTGGTTGGATCTTCTTGCAGTCCAAGGGACTCTCAAGAGTCTTCTCCAACACCATAGTTCAAAAGCCTCAGTTCTTTAGCGCTCAACTTTCTTTACAGTCCAACTCTCATATCCATACATGACTACTGGAAAAACCATAGCTTTGACTAGATGGATCTTTGTTGGCAAAGTAAAGTCTCTGCTTTTTAATATGCTGTCTTGGTTGGTCATAGCTTTTCTTCCAAGGAGCAAGCATCTTTTAATTTCAAGGCTGCAGTCACCATCTGTAGTGATTTTGGAGCCCCCCAAAATAAAGTCTCTCACTGTTTCCATTGTTTCCCCATCTATTTGCCATGAAGTGATGGGACCGGATGCCATGATCTTAGTTTCTGAATGTTAAGTTATAAGTCAACTTTTTCACCCTCCTCTTTCACTTTCATCAAGAGGCTCTTTAGTTCTTCACTTTCTGCCATAAGGGTGGTGTCATCTGCATATCTGAGGTTATTGATATTTCTCCCGGCAATCTTGATTCCAGCTTGTGCTTCATCCATACTGGCATTTTGCATGATGTAATCTTCATATATGTTAAATAAGCAAGGTGACAATATACAGCCTTGATATACTCCTTTTCCTATTTGGAACCTGTCTGTTGTTCCATGTCCAGTTTTAACTGTTGCTTCTTGACTTGCATACAGATTTGTCAGGAGGCAGGTCCGGTGGTCTGGTATTTCCATCTGTTAAAGAATTTTCCACAGTTGTGATCCACATAGTCAAAGGCTTTAGTATAGTCAATTAAGCAAAAATAGATACTTTTCTGGAACTCTCTTGCTTTTTGGATGATCCAGCGGATGTTGGCAATTTGATCTCTGGTTCCTCTGCCTTTTGTAAATCCAGCCTGAACGTACAACTCAACATCAGAAAACCAAACAACCCAACTGAAAAATGTGCAGAGACCCTGAATACATATTTTTCCAGGAAGGTATACAGATGGCCAACAGACGTAAGAAAAAATACCCCGCATCACTAATCATGAGGAAAATGCAAATCAAAACCACAATGCAATATCCCCTCACACCTGTCAGAATGGCTATCATCAGAAAGAACAGGAAATAACAAGTGTTGGTGAGGATATAGAGAAAAAGGAACCCTTGTGTACTCTTGGTAAGAATGTAAATTGGCACAACCACTATGGAAAACAGTATGGAGATTGCTCAAAAAATTAAAAATAGAGCTGCTACATGATCCAGCAATTCCACCTCTGGATATTTGTTTTGAAGAAAGCAAAAATGTAAATTCGAAATGGTATATGCATCCCTGTGTTCACTGCAGCATTATTTACAACAGCTGAGATAATGAAAGGAACCAAATGTCCATCAATAGAGGAACAGATGAAGATGTGGTGTGTGTGTATAGATAGATAGATAGATAGATACACACACAATCAATATTGTTTAGGAATAAAGAAGAATGAACTTTCACCATTTGTGGCAACACTAATGGACCTAGAGCACTTATGTTAAGTGAAATAAATCAGACAGAGACAGACAAATACTGTAAGATGTCACTTAAATATTGAATCTGAAAAACAAAATAAAGCAGGAACTTCCCTGGTGGTCCAGTGGTTAGGACTCTGCTTCCAATGCAGGAGATGCGGACTTGATCTCTAGTGGGGGAACTAGGATCCTACATGCCATGTGGCAAAAAAAAAAACAAAACAGAAAACAAATTTATAAATACAGAGAGCAAACTGATGGTTTCTAGAGAGCAGAGGGGTGAAAAGTTGGGTAAAATAGATAAAGGAGATTATGAAATACAAACTTTCAGTTATAAAATAAATGTCAGAGGGATATAATATACAGCATAAAAAATATAGTCAAAAATATTATAATAATTTTCTCTGGTGACAAATTGTTACTAGACTTGTAATGGTGAGCATTTTCTAATGTATTTGATTGATCACTGTTTTATACTGAAAATGAACATAATATTATATGTCAATTATACTTTAACAAATAATAAAATTTAAAAATAAAACACTGACACAAAAACCTTTTAAAAGTATCCTTTTAATAACAGCATAATATGTTTTAATGAATGTGCCATAATTTATTTGCTACAATTACATTTTAGATAATGCAGTTAATATAAATAATGCTGTGATAAACATCACTATACATATTTTTTTATGTTTCTCATTATTTTCTTATATTAAAATCCTATAAATTAAATACTTGTTGTTCTTATTGAATGGTACTTAATTTTGTGATTTGACTCAAATATCTATTAATATATTAACATTGTATAAGGATTCAATAAGATAATGTATGTTCTTATTTTCCGAATCTGTATAGGAATAAAAGCTGTGGTTATACAACTAGAAGAACTAGAAAAATATTAAGAAGAGGTGGCAAGAATACACAGAAGAGCTATGCAAAGATAACCACAATGGTGTGGCCACTCATCTAGAGCCAGACACCCTGGAATATGAAGTCAAGTGAGCGTGAGGAAGCATACTGTGAACAAAGCCAGTGGAGGTTATGGAATTCCAGCTGAGCTATTTCAAATCCTAAAAGATGATGCTGTGAAAGTGCTGCACTCAATATGCAAGCAAATTTGGAAACCTCAGAAGGGGCCGCAGGACTGGAAAAGGTCAGTTTAGTTTTCATTCCAATCCCAAAGAAGAGCAATGCCAAAGAATATTCAAACTACCCTACATATGTACTCATTTCACATTCTAGCATGGTAATGCTCAAAATCCTTCAAGTTGGGCTTCAACAGTACATGAATCGAGAACTTCTAGATATACAATCTGGATTAAAAGGTAGAGAAACCAGAGATCAAATCACCAACATTCATTGGATCATAGAGAAAGCAAGGGAATTTCAGAAGAACATCTATTTCTGCTTTATTGACTACTCTAAATCCTTTGATTGTGTGGATCACAACAAACTGTGGAAAATTCTTAAAGAGATATGAATACCAGACCACCTTACCTGTCTCCTGAGAAACATGTATGCAGGTTAAGAAGCAACAGTTAGAACAAGACATGGAAAAATTGATTGGTTCAAAATTGAGAAAGGAGGACGACAAGGTTTTTATTGTCACCCTGCTTATTTAACCTCTATGCAGACTACATCATGTGAAATGCTAGGCTGGATGACTCACAAGCTGGAATCAAGATTGCCAGGAGAAATATCAACAAATTCAGATATGCAGGTGATACCACTCTAATGGCAGAAAGCAAAGATGAATTTATAACCTCTTGATGAGGGTGAAAGAGAAGAGTGAAAAAGCTGGCTTAAAACTCAATGTTCAGAAAACTAAGATCATGGCATCTGGTCCCACCACTTCATGCAGATAGATGGGGAAAAGTGAAAACAGTGGCAGATTTTATTTTCTTGGGCTCCAAAATAGCTGCAGATGGTGACTACAGCCATTAAATTAAAATGTGCTTGCTCTTTGGGAGAAAAGCTATGACAAACCTAGACAGCATATTAAAAAGCAGAGACATCACTTTGCTGACAAAGGTCCATATAGTCAAAGCTTTTTTTTCCCAGTAGCTGTGTATGGATGTGAGAGGTGGACCTTAAAGAAGGCTGAGCACCAAAGAATTGATGCTTTTGAACTGTGGTGTTGGAGAAGACTCTTGAGAGTCCGTTGGACAGCAAGGAGATCAAACCAGTCGATCCTAAAGGAAATCAACTCTGAATATTCATTGGAAGGATTGATGCTGAAGTTCCAATACTTTGGCCACCTGATAGGAATAGCCAGCTCATTGGAAAAGACTCTGATGGAGGGAAGAATGAGGGCAGGAGGAGAAGGGGACAACAGAGGATGAGACTGTTGGATGGCATCACCTACTCAATAGACACGAATTTGAGCAAACTCCAGGAGATAGTGAAGCCTAATGTGCTGCAGTCCATGGAGTCATAAAGAGTTGGACATGATTTAGTGACTGAACAGCAATTATCTTCTTGGCCATTTCTTCTCCATCAAAAAAAAAAAAAGGTAGGAGGAGTTGTAGAAAGAGAAACCACTGTTCTTAGAGAATCATTCTCTGAATTTTACATTAGTTCTCTAAATCCTCTCTTCATTCTCTATGAAAGTGAAAGTGCAGTCGCTCAGTCATGTGCAACTCTTTGCAACCCCATGGACTGCCAGGCTCCTCTGTACAGCGAATTCTTCAGGTAAGAACACTGGAGTGAATTACCATTCCTTTCCCCAGGGGATCTTCCCTACCCAGGGATCGAGTCCAGGTCTTCTGCGTTGCAGGCAGATTCTTTACCATATGAGCCACCAGGGAAGCCCCCATCATGCTCTATGGCCTTGTCCTAGTGACCAGATTCTCTCTAAAACAGGTGTCTGAGGCTGACCAGAGAATGAAGTTTCTTGAACATTCTTTACAGAGTTAGTGAAAAGGGAGAAACCAGAAAGGCCTGACCCTGTGACTTGTAGAGAGATTAACCTTTTACTTTTTAAGGAAGAGATGAAAAGTGAATCCAGAGAAGGCAATGGCACCCCACTCCAGTACTCTTGCCTGGAAAATCCCATGGACAGAGAAGCCTGGTAGGCTGCAGTCCATGTGGTCGCTAAGAGTCGGACACAACTGAGCGACTTCAGTTTCACTTTTCACTTTCACGCATTGGAGAAGGCAATGGCAACCCACTCCAGTGTTCTTGCCTGAGGAATCCCAGGGACGGGGGGAGCCTGGTGGGCTGCCGTCTATGGGGTCGCACAGAGTCGGACACAACTGAAGCAACTTAGCAGCAGCAGCAGCAGAAAAGGAAATCCAGTTTTCTTAGGAATTGTCTAACATGCTTTGTAAATAATAATGCTGTTCTTTCATGTATCACGGACAGGAAGTTTTCAAAGTTATATCTTGTGTAAGGTTTATGAGCTTTAGTGAGCTTGAAAAATACTAATTTCTTCAATACTTTCCTCCAAGCAGAGTTTACAGTTGTTTAGAATTGAGGAAATTGGATTGAAATGAAGCTTCACAGAATCCGGGGAGAATTCATTATTTTGAGTTGGCTTCATATCAAATTGTGTGAGGCATTCTTCTCAGATGGCCTGTAAGATTCCAGACTCCTAGAATAATCTCCTGTATAATCTCTTCACCTTTCATGTGTTTGGGTCTTATGAATATGATGATATTCCATTTCTATGATTAAGTTACATGAGGTGCAAAAGTAAAAGGACTGCACAGATATAATAAAGGTCCTTAATCATCTGACTTTGAATTAACTGAAAGCGTAAAAACCAAACAGCTCAATTAAAAAAATGAACAAAGGACTTGTATAGACATTTTCTAAAAAGATTTAAAACAGCTGATAAACACATGAAAAGTTGCTCAAACTCACTAATCACTAGGGATATGCAAATCAAAGCCACAGAGAGATATCACTTCATATCCAGTAGTAAGGCTGTTATCAAAAAAGTGGAAAACAGCCAGTGTTAGTGTATCTGTGCACAGTTGGTTGAGATATAAAACAGTGTGGAAACAGTATGGTGGTACTTCAAAAAAGTAAACACTGAATTACCATTCCATCCAGGAATTTCACTTTTGGTAAATCCATAAAAGAATTGAAAGTGAACTCATATTTGCTCATATGAGCCTAAAGATAGAAACAAACTAAATGTTGATCGATGGGTGAATGGGTAGACAACATGTGGTATATACATTCAATGGAATATTCTCAGTCCGGTGAAATTCTAATATGTGTTACAACATGGATGAAATTTGAAGACAAATGGCAGGAAAATACTGTATAATTCTACCTGTATGAGGTAACTAGTATAGTCAAATTCACTGAGAGATACAACAGTGATTACTAGAGCTGTGAGGTGGGAGAGGTAGAAAGTTGTTGTTTCAGGGGTACAGTTTCAGTATAGGATGTTGAAAAACTTCTAGAGATGGAATAGTGGTGATAGTTGCACGACAATGAATATACTTAATGCCACTGAGCTATACACTTAAAAATGGTTAAAAGGGTGACAGTGTGGAGGAAATATCATTCTGGGTGGGCCTGACCTAATGAAGTGAACTCTTTATAACACAGTTCAGCTCTTTCATGAGAGGCTTTATAGCAGCAGTGATGCTCTCCTACTGAACTGGAAGGAGTAAACTGCCATGTTATGAGGAGGACCATGTGGCAGGAAACAGGGCCTCTAAGAATTTAGGATCTCAGTCCTACAACCATATAGAACTGAGTTCTGCTAATAACTAATGAGCTTGGAAGAGGACCCCAAGTCTCAGCTGAAATCATAACTTCAGCCTACGCATTGATTTCACATAACATACAAATGTAGCAGAACCATGTTGCTCTCACTTTTCTGCCTGTCATTAAGGCAAGATCCTGTGATAAAGACTTACTTGTATGTCTGCGTTTTTCCTTTCCCTACTTCAAACCTCACATACATGTTTACTAATGATGATCATTCTTGATCTAAGAGATCCTGTGATACACCACTCCCCCATGGCTCACTCCATCATGAACTGGAGTCACTTGAAAATGATTTGTAATGTTCTCCCTGAGCCCAGCTCAGGGTGTTCTAAGGTCTTAGGGACCTGCAATCCCTAAGTCACATGACAGCTTTTCCTGTTGTGGTAACAGGATGAGCACAGAGGTGAAGTAGTGGCTGGTCTGTGGCAGCAGGTCAGGTCCTGTGTCCCACCCCTGCTCCACACACTGACCTGACGTTTCTAAATGAGACAACCTTTTCCCCTGCCTCCATTCATAGACACACTTACTTTTCAGATTCAACGTGTTCTCAGCATCCACCACTCACAGAACCAGTGTTTTCCCCCTTGCAGGCCCGTAGCTCCTTGTTTTAGATTCTCAAACACAAAATGTCTGAGTGTTCACCTTTCTCAGGGCATGAATACAAAAGAATACAATGGTGGTTGTGGAGAGGGGTATGCAGCTGATGTAATCTTTCATGTTTCAAAGGTCTTCAGCAACCCTAGGATAACCAAATTTCTCTCTCTCTCTCTCACACACACACACATTTATTCTCTAGAAGACCATCTCATCCCAGATTTATACCCCAAAGTTTACCCTTGTGTGAACCCACTCTGCAGGGGGTATTTGGGAAAGCAGGGAAAGAGGAAGTGGATCCTTTATTCTGTCACATTCATCACTGGATGGGGGCAAGTATTTTAATCCCCATGATAGGAACATGTTCATATTTCTGTGTTTTTATAACCCTTTGGTCTACTTACATGAATATCTAAGGACCCTGTTAGTCAATATTCCATTTAATAGCTTTATTTTTAAAAAAGACAGTAACAAAATAAACTTGAGTCAAATAGATGGCCTCATATAAATGGCATCTCCAGCACTTTCAGTAGCCAGGCACTTGATGTATGAGGCTATTGTAGTTTTCTTTCAAAAGAACACAGAACAGCTTCATCTCTAAGACCATATCTAAGATTGCTAAATAATAGCTGATAAAATTATATCCCCACTGGGGATACTTGAGAGCTTATTTCTTACTTTAGACAAATACATTCTTGTTTCACAGATTGTTTTTGTAAGAGTCTTTGCCTGAAACTAAAATTTGGCCAACACAGTGAAGCAGGAGTAATTCCTCATGCTATTGGGGTTTCTTTGGAAACTTGTCCACATGTAATCAGCGAGATTTCACTTGAGTGTAGAAGACATTCACAGAGAAAAAAGAGAATGTACATGAGATTGCAATCACAAGCACCACATTTCTTGTTGTTTAAAAAAAAATGTTTTTAGAAATGTTTTAGTTTTCAAAACAAGCAAATAAGGACATGAACAAACACTAAAGTGTTAGCAAAGAGCCCTTCTTTTGTGACTTTTTATTTATTTATTCTCTCTAGTAGCATAAACTTTAACCTTTATACACAATATTTGAGGATTGGAGCAAGAATCAAGACAGAGAAAAAGAATAAGGACTCTGTATTGAGATGGGCCATCCTTCCTCCCTCCCAAGGTGAGGGGAAGACCCTGAGATCATCAAGGAGGGAACAGTGCTTCCAAGCTGGGCCATGGAGACTCTGTCAGCATTTGAACTTGGCTTGCTCAGCTTCTCACCCTACCCTCACCCTCCCACCTCCCCTATCCTACCCTTACTCCTGCCTTCAAGCCACAATTCGCAGCTCTCCCAACTATCCGGGATCCCAAGCTCTTGTTCTGGCCCCAGTCTGGAAGCAGAGCCTGGAATATGCCTAGCTGGTATCTCCTTGCCTTCAAGGCCTCAGCCTTCTCCTCCTGGATGCCCTGACCAGACATAATGTTCTGTTCTCCATGATCTCAAAGCTGGCATCATGTCTGTGACATAGAGAGGACAGGTGGCTCCCCTCTGTACTTGCAATTGTGCGATTTACAACCCAGAGTACACAATACACTCTAACAAACAATGATGAACGAACTTGCAGAAGGGAATCAAGGAAGCAGAGAGGGACCTGAAAGTTCTAGGTCTCATGTTCTGCTCTGTAAACTAGGCTTATGCATGCAACCGCCAGAGGTTACAAGGGATGAGGGTCTGGCTTGGGGATTCTCCGAGTCCCTCGGGGCTTAGTTGAAACCTTGCCTGACCCAGGAAGACCTCCTCTACCCCCATTTGCCTGACTGGGAGGGATGGGGGAGGGGTGTGTGCTGTGCCTAAACCTGGTTGGGCAGCAGTTATTGGTGTATTCCCTTAAATCGGATAATAAATGTAGACATATAAAAGCTTTTTGTTGTTCTTTAAGCATTCTTGATTTTTGCTTCTACTCAATAGAAAAATGAGATTTTCATCCTAAAAACCTCTCATCCAGAAAGTTCCACTGTAATGTGATAAGAATCAAGGAAGCAGGGTGGCCTCATGGGCTTTGCGTCTTCTTTTTTTTTCCAACCTTTTAAAATTATAAGCAGTTTTCAAGAAGGTAAACAAAAATTTTTCTCTTAATTGAAAGGTCTTCTTGAAGAATTTGGGACCTGTACTTTGAAGGTTTAAGGTAGCAATATTTCCTGTGTTCACAGAGAGGAGCTGGTATATATCCTGGAGCAGAGGTTCCTTTTGGTCTAGAATAAACTATTTCTGTGAGCCAGTTTGGTTATAGATTTATAACCTATAAACTCTCCCCTTGGTGGCGGTGGGGGAAGATGGGAGGAGAGTCCCACAGAAAGCCCTAAACCAACAAGGTGATACTAACATTAGTACAAATGCAGATGTTTTAGCACAGGTTGAGCTCTTTTCATATGACCTACCTTGGGATGGATCCTTGCCAGGTCTAAGCCTTTGCAGAATCAGAGCCACCATGGAGCTGCAGGTAGATTGGATCCTACTCCAGGACACTTGTCTAAGAGGAGAGAACTCAGGCAACACTCTGCTCCCCAGTCCATGAGGTGCTACTCTTCTGGGAGAAATGGCACTTTTTTCTAATTTTCACAGGAGTGCCATAAAGGAGAGGGTTCCTGAAAGACATTGCAATACCCCCAGGCAGTGCCAAGAAGAGCCTCCGCATCTGATCGGATCTTCACCTTTGACCAGAGGGCAGACCATGAAGAAATAAGTGAGTTTGGTTTGGAAGTGCTGGATTGCTTGGTTTTGTTCTGCTGATGTGCCGTTAAGACCTTGGGAGATGTAGAGTCAGCTGTTGAGAGTGTCTTGTCTAAGCAATGGATGAGGGAGATGGATGGGCAGACCACATGCTACGGGGGCGGGGGGGGTGTCGGTGGTCTAGTCTCTCAGTTGTGCCTGACTCTTGCGATCCCATGGACTACAGCTTGCCAGGCTCCTCTCTCCATAGGATTTCCCAGGTAGGAATACTGGAGAGCCATTTCCGTCTCCAACAATGGAAAGTCGATGTGCTCCTAAACAAATAGGAGCTCCTCCTGCCAACCAACCTAAGGGCAGGAAAGGAAAAGGTCTAGGAGATCCCCTAGGAAGGGATCTCGAGGGTCATGAGTAATTGAGCTGGATTTCGGGTAGGAGGATGCAGGCAATGATCCTTGAAGAAGGCAGCATTCTGAGGATCAAGGAGAAAGAAAACATAGAGGACAACACACGGAAGGGCACAGATAATGGAATTGGGTGTAGTGATAGCTGGATATCTGGGGATATTACTACAGTCCATTTAGTAGCCTCCAAGCCTTCAATAAAGTTTCCTTTAAAACTCAAACTTATTTACTGATGTTTCGGAGAAATGAAGGTGTCCAGACCCATGCATGGGGTGTGGTAAGGGAGAAGCCACAGCAGGGTGGACAAGCTATTGTATGAGAGGGGAGCAGAAGTTTGGAGAACAGTGGCTGGCTCAAGGGACCAATGTAGGGGAACATCTTTGAGGAACTATAAGCATCTGTGAGGACTCTCAGATATAGTTGATGAGGGCAATTATATACCTTGGACATCATGCAGTTGTGCAGGTCAAGAGTTTGGATTAAATTAACTGGTATTAAAGGAAAGGTTGGCCCTGGGAGGCTAGAAGTCATAAGGACATGTGAGGCACCCAAGGGAGAACGAAGCGCTAGGAGAGAAAGTAATGTGGTACTGCTGTGTGTGGTACCACAACACACTTTTCTCTTAGTTCTTAAGGGGAAAAGGTCATAATTCCATTCTTATTAAGAGAGAAGTATTTTGCTAGATGTATTTCCATTTCCTCTCTGTTGTGGCTGAAATATTGATAAACTATAAATATTTGTTCAAGAAAAATTCAGATTCTGATTCTTTAAGAACTAAGTATGTTTTTAAATTAAATATATTATTGCAATACACATGCAAAGACAGAAAAACAAATAATATTTGTATTTTTTCCCCTCCCACTCCTTTGATATTGACTAGTTACTCGTGTTTTCCTGTATTTCAATCATCTCATCTCAGGCACATATTAAAGACCATTACTGCCTATTATTAAAATAAAATTCCCATTTCAGAATGCTGTGCATTATTTTAAAGAAAACCAATATTACTTCCAGATGGTCATGTTTAAGACAACCAGAAAAAAAACTTGTTAAAATAATGGCATAAAGTTCGAAGAAGACAAATAAGACAAAAGCAAGAAGAATATTTATTAGAATATAACTGATTTATAATTTCCCTAGGATGCTAGTAATCTGAAATAACTAAGGAAAAGTTTACTTTGGTCAACTCGCAACTTAGTATTAATCTAACTTGTTGATTTGTAGTGTTGAAAGTGAGTCAATAAAAGAAACATCTGGGATGAAGTCATGGATTTAATATTCCACTGTTCCTACTGCAGTTGAACAGCTTGCAGAGAATTTCACTCTAAAACTCGACTGCCAAGCACTGTGGGGACCACTCTTTTCTATTTGTCTTAAACATCCACAACTTAACATAAATTGTACTTACTAGCAAACAAATACCTTTAATAAATCATAAGTGTTAGGCAAGAAGACAGTGAAGCCACAAAAATTTATATGCAAATTAGCCCACAAATGAATATTTTTTGGATTCCTTCTATGGGAGGGCACAGAATTAGATGCTGGAGTTGAAGATGTGGATAGGACACACATCATTTCTGTCTCACAAAGCTGACTCTCTAACCCTACCTTCAACAAATGTAACAAGTTATACAATAGTGTATGGGTGGCCTGGATGTGGGTAGCATGGAAGGAGAAGCATCAGTGAGATGTGAGCAACCTCAGGGTCCTAATCTGGCTGTGACTAGCATCCCTGAATGAGAAAGGGAGACATAGAAATATTTGAAGAAATAAAGGCATATTTTTTCCTAATTTGGTGAAACTATAAATACACAGATTCAAGACATTCAGCAAAGCACAAGACAAGAAGCATAAAGAAAACTACACAAAGGCACATCATAATCAAAATTTTCAATAAAGCAAAGATAAAGGGAAAAATCTTGAAACCAGTAACAGGGAGGAAAAGAAAGCACTACCTACAGAGAAAAGGAAGATAGCAAATTGTTGGTCAGAAACAATGTAAACAAGCAGACATCTTTAAAACACTAGGGGGAAAAAAACATGTCAGCTGAATAGATTTCTATACCTAGGGAAAATATCTTTCAAAAATGG
Source organism: Giraffa tippelskirchi (assembly GCF_054371585.1). Taxonomy (NCBI): domain Eukaryota; kingdom Metazoa; phylum Chordata; class Mammalia; order Artiodactyla; family Giraffidae; genus Giraffa; species Giraffa tippelskirchi. The sequence goes on along the minus strand of NC_137278.1, from coordinate 134,421,418 downwards.
AGGCAAAATACATTTTCAAACTTACCCAAGCTGAAATAATTTATCACCAAGACATCTGCACTGCAAGAAATGTTAAAAGTCCTTCAGACAAAGGAAAATTTATACCAAATGGAAGTCTGCATCTACACAAAAGAATGAGAAGTCTTGGAAATAATAAATAAGTGGATCATAATAGCTTCTCTATTATTAATTAAATTTCTCTGAAAAAAGAAGTGATTATTTAAATAAAAATGACAACAATACACTGTGGGGTTATAAAATATGTAGAAATAAAATATATGAAAAAATAGCACAAAGATGGGGGGAGAAATAGAAGTATACATTGTATTGCTCTTACACATCAACAAAATGGTAAACTGGGATAAGTCCAAGTTTTGTATTAAAATCCTAACACAACAAGTGAAAACATAATAATGAGTTATATCAAATGATTTAAGAAAGGAGATAAAATGGAATTATCAATAAAAAATTAATCCAGAAAGTTCCCTGGTGGTCCAGTGGTTAAGACTCTGTGTTCCTAAATGCAGGGAGCTGGAATTCAATTCCGGGTCAGGGAAAGAGATCCCACATGCCACAACTAAGAGTCACATGCTGTCACTAAGGATCCCATGTGCCACAACTGAGTCCCAGTGCAGTCAGATAAATGAATAAGTAAATAAATATTTTTAATAATAAAATTTTAAATTCTTAAAAATAAAAATTTAATCCAAAAGAAGACAGAAAATTAGGAGAAATGGAAATAAAGAACAGATGGGACAAGGAGTAAAAGCAAGACGATCGATTTTGACACAAACAACCACATTAAATTTAAATGGCATACGCATTCCAAATAAAAGGCAGAGGTTTTCAGATTGGATAACAAAAGTAAAACCTAATTATATGCTGCCTAAAAGAAACACACTTTAAATATAGAGATACAAATAGGTTAACAGTAAAAGGATGGGAAAAGATATGCCAGGTTAACACAGGTCAAAAAATAAGTTGGAGTGGCTATATTAATATCAGAAAAAGTAAATTTTTGAACAAAGATTATTATCTGGGGTAAAAAAGATGGTTTCATAATGATAAAGGAGTTAATTCATTAAAAGGAAATAACAATCATGACCATCTAACAGACCATTAACATGACTAATAACAGAACTTCAAAATACATGACACACACACACAAATTATAGAATATCAAAGAGAGGTAGAGAAATCCACAATCACAGTCAAAGATTTAAACAACGTTATCAACCAACCTGACCTAGTTGACATTTGTATAACACTGCACCCTTGATCAGCAGCATAGACATTCTTTCAAGTGCATATAGATCATTTACCGAGATAAATGATATTCTGGACCATGAAACAAACCTCAATAGATTTCAAATCATTCAAATCAGGTGTTCTCTGTTTGTAAAAGAATTAAACTAGAAATATGCAGTAGAAATATCTCTGGGAAATCCTCAAATATTCAGAAACTAAATAACATACTTTTAAATAACCCATTGGTCAAATAAAAAATCAAGAGGAATTAGAAAGGTTTTTTTAGCTCTATGAAAATGAGAGCACAGCATACAAAATCTGAAGAGGCAGCTAAAGTATATTTTGAAGGTTGAGTCAATAGAATGTATTAATCAAATGGATGTGGGGTATGAGGAGAAAAGAGCCAAGCCTGACCCCAAGGACTCTGTTCATAACACATGGTTGGATGGTGGTACAAACTGCTGAGAAGGGGACAATGAGCTGAAAGAGTTTCTAGGCACTACCAACGCCCTCTCTTCCTGGGGCAAGAAACTCATAAATACAACCCTGCACTTGGAAAAGGTACAAGGAAATAAAAAGGAGAAATAAAAAGGCATTGGCTTGGGACTTGCCTGGTGGGCCAGTGGCTAAGACTGCAGGCTCCCAGTGCAGGGGCCAGGGTTAGATATCTGGTTGGGGAACTAGATCTCACATGCTGAAACTAAAGATCCCACATGCTGCAACCAAGACATAGCACAGCCAAATAAATAAATATGTTTTTCAAAGGCATTGGCTTAATATTTGTAAAATGCTATCCCCAAATTACACTGTACATTGTCTAGTCTTAATCATGTTTTTAAGATGCATCAAAAAAAAACTGGAAAGATATATCAGGAAGTTAACCGTGGTTATCGCTAATTAAAGGTTTGTTAGAGGAATCCATTTTCTTTTATACGGGTTTCTGTATTTTACATATCTTTTACAGTGAGTCTTTGCTATTCAGATACTCAGAAATAAAATTATTTTTAGAACTATCTTAAGCCCAGAAGCATTAAGTGTTATATACAAATGAGTATATCTCTATTTGAAGAGACATCATCTTCCCTCAAAAATACATCAGTAGAAGATGCTTCATATTATTTATTATATATCTGATATATATAATATATATTATGTATCAAGTGTAATTTTCATCCTAGTTCATCTGTTCACCTTTAAAAATAATTGTTTTCTACCACAAAATTTTCTTCAACTTAAAAATTAAACTCAGTGCAGTTTAGATTTGACATTTTTCTGTGAGAAAGAAGGGTGCTTGGATAGAGATTCTGAAAGCCCCTGATTAATACAATGCCTAAAGATGCTTGCTCCTTGAAAGGAAAGCTATGACAAACCCAGAGAGCATATTTAAAAGCAGAGACATCACTTTGCTGACAAAGGTCCATATCATCAAAGCTATTATTTTTCCCATAGTCACATATGGATGTGAGAGTTAGACCAAAAAGAAGGCTGAGCATGAAGGATTGATGCTTTTGAATTGTGTTGCTGGAGAAGACTTTTCAGAGTCCCTTGGACTGCAAGGAGATCCAACCAGTCAACCCAAAGGAAATCAGTCCTGAATATTCATTGGAAGGACTGACAATAAATCTGAAGCTCAAAGACTTCAGCCACCTGATGCCAAGAGCTGACTCGTTAAGAAAGACTGAAGGCAAAAGAAGAACGGGGGAGCAGAGGAGGAGATGGTTAGATAGCATCACCACCTCAATGGACATGAATTTGAGCAAACTGTGGGAGACAGTGGAGGAGAGAGGAGCCTGGCATGCTGCAGTCCATGAGATCACAAAGAGCTGGTCACGACTTCGCAACTGAACAACAACAAAGGAAACATCAAGCTAAGTACAAAGTTAGTCTCTTGTTCCTTGTGTCCCTGTGCTTGTAGAATCAATTTAATGCTAAGTTTTGGAGAATCTATTTGAAATGAAATCACATTTATCAGTGAGGCTATACTTGTGACACTTGAATAAACAGGGAGCAGATAGAAGTAAGTTCCCACCGCTGTCGGTGAACTGGATGTCCCAGGGAGCGTGCCATGTACCCTGGTTTGATAAGCTACTGACTGAAAACCAACTTTTGTCTGTGTGCCTGCTGTGTCAGAGGTCAAAGTGAGATGGAAAATGGAAATTTCTTCACATCTAATAACACTCACTTTTCTTGTTTCCCTTGATTACCTCAAAAGATCGTCAAGGTAAATTTTTGGTTTGGTACTAAAACTGCATTTCATCCCAGCTAAACAAGCACCCAGCCACTTTAAGGTTAATAAGATATAGTAAAAAAAAAAAAAATTACCTTTCAGATTTCTATAGGGTCTTTGAAGTCATACTGTCCACAGTTGGAGTATAAAAATAGCCTTAGGCACCAAGGGAGCCCTGGAGCCCCCTGGTGCCCAGAGCATTTCCCCATCTACTTTCCCCATCGTAAGCTCTACCTGTGGAATAGAGATTCTTCTGGGACACCCAAGAAGTTGTGAGGGGTGTGACTGTTGCTTTTGCAGCAATAAAGGCAATCTAGCAGGTCTCCAAGCAACTCCCTTTTTCAATGAGCCCCAATCTGAAGTCTACCCTCTCACTTCTTCTGGTTCTCCCCTAGATTTAACAACCAACTGTTTTCCTGTTCATTCTGGTGAGATGGAAAATTCATATAACATATGTAGGAAATTCAGGCCCAAACCTCTTTGAATGTCAAGGTCATTCCCCAAAGTTTATTTAATCACTTTTATTTTTGATCAAGTTTCATTCAACTAAACCACTGTGGGGTCACCTTCTGTTTTTTTGCCTGGCTTTTGCCTGTATAGTCATTCCACAATTCTGGAATATTTCCCTTTCTCTATCCATCTTTTCTAGGGGGGAAAAAAAAAAGCTAATGAAGAAGAAATAAACAAAACTAGAAAGATTGTGTTTAACCAGAAGGAATAATCACTATTTTTTAAATGTCAGCTGAAGTGAATTTTGAGATAAATTGTTCTGTGTCGTTTCTGGATTTAGTTAAGAGAAGAAGCCTCATGGTGTGCCTGATAAGGCATTCCCTCACCTAGACAAAGAGGCTTGGGTGAGATGGTTTCCTAAGGTTCCTTCCAGAGCTGGGGTTCTATGATTAATACAGAAGAAGTGACTTCAATTCATCTCACAATTCAATTACATTGTCACAATAATCTAAGTGATAAATACATGGTTGAAATAATAAAAGCATTTGCTAATATTTTGAAAAGAAGATAAGATCACCTTCTAGGAGAGAAAAAAAGTGGTCTAATCTACACATTATAAAAGAGATGTCATCATGGTGGTAAACCGAGGGACTTTAAATATTTGTTTGAAGAGTTTTGACAACAACCAGAATTCCAGTCAAGAGCATGGTATAATCTCAGGGAGGCAGGACTATAATCTAAGGGAAACTCTACTCAATTTTACTCTTCCCTGTCTGGATAAAGACCGTGAGAACAAAAGGGAGTGGCCAGTAGGAAGCACAGAAAAGGGAAACTAAGGAGTCATAGGTGATAACATATGTTGAGGTACATCCTATGAAGAATTTGACTAAATGCAGATACAATTATTTAATAGTGTGTGCTTTGGTGATAGGGATAGTTCACAGAGTCTCATCTCCTGGTGAAATATCCCTCCTAGTTTATTCATAGTCTTTTCCACTAACTATAATTTTTGAAACATGACTTCCTACTTACTAACTCATGTTCCTAGCTACCTCAATAGTAATAGCAGGGACCCTGGATGGAAACACAGTATGGTCATTAGAAATAAAGACATCTCACTATTTTTTTTCTTTTACTTTCTTTGATAAATGTGTTTAGTAATTTGAATAGTTGCTTTGCAGAAACTTTAAATTTAAAAATCTCTTACTTTTTATACAAATAAAATTCTTTACTGACATTATGTGGATAGCAATATGTACTTTTATGAAGATAAAAATAAAGAATATATATAAAACACCTGGCACAGACCTGACCCATAATAAATATTCATTATTTCCCTTCCTTTGCTTCCATTCAGATAAGTGACACAGAATAATATTAGCCAACTGATAGATTACCTGCTCGGCTTTCTATTTCTAGTGGGCTGTGTCCTCAGGCAAGTCATTGATTCTGCTGGACCTTCAAATTCCTAAGATAAAGTGATGGGTTTGGAGTAGATGGTGTCCAATTTCCTTTCGGTCTGCAACAGTCAAAGAGACTGAATGTTCGAGATCAATCCTTAGACGGTCATTATCATCCTATTCAGTCTGAGATTCAATTATTCTGCTCAATTGATCTTTCTTAATAAAAAACAAAATCAAATAAAGTAGAAAAACTGTCAGGTTAGCATGGCAGCAACTTAGCAATACCTAACAGACACCTTCTCGATGTCTTATTAAAAACTACCCGTGAAAATATACACAGAGATGAAAATGTGGCGCCAGCATGACAAACCAAAGAGAAGATGTGTCAACATTCAGGGAGACTTGCCAGCTTTCCACCAATGACATCATTCATGGGGAGGAGTTGAGAAACACGTTCTTGGATTGCACAGATACCACACTTTGAACCAAAACACCAAGAGCAACCGCAAAGCACGAGGAAGATTTTGACTCTGCCCCATTGCTGGCCCTTAACTTCAGGACGAGGGAATCCACTGTCCAGAAAAGGAGAGCTGTCATCTGAGCCAATCATAACCTCTCTCTTTTCCCCTCAGCAGTTCTATTTCTGTATCCATTTATAGGCTACATTTCCCAGTGTGCCACTCAGCCTGAAGTAGAGGAGGTTGGGTAACCATGTAATAAATGTCAAGTACAAGCTGGAATGGGAACTGTACTGAAAACTGTGTGTGGTGAGTGCTGGTGGGGAGGGGGAAGGGTGCCATTTTTCCTGTGCTGCACTTTCATAGAAATTGCATTTCAATCACTGTCAGACATCCCAACTCCGTCCAGCAGTTGTATGCTATGCCCATAAGGTACCATATACAAAACCTTTGACCTTCTTTGGGTAGATCTGGGAAGGAGAGACTGCCAGGCCCAGAACGAGCAGTAAAGGAGACTTAGACCCACTCACCCACCCTATCTATTGGTAACCCATTACCAAAGCCTATGAAATTATTTAGTAACATCAGGGAAAAAATATTTATACCAATGAGTCAAGGAAGAGCTTATTTTTTAAATGATTGCTACAAAATTCAAATGGGATGATTCTTTATTTTAAAACAATTACTTCAATGTTTTCACTAGCTAAATATTCTCAGCCTCTTTTAATCTTCGAAAGCCATTTCCTGGTGACCCTTATTCACATGGGTTATTTTGATCATAGTTTTTCACAAGAATTATCCAAGAGACTGGATTAACTTGCATAACTGTATCTCCTTTAGTGATTCTGTGAACTGGAATATAGCACATGCAACTCTTCAGTTCTATGATTGAATGTATTCTTAATTTGAAAGTAAACCAAATGGAAATCTCTGTCATGATCAATAATGCATTAGACACAGTACAGACTGTTACCAGAGGATTTCATTCTGCTTTTTCTTCAGTAGGTCACATTGAAAGAATGGCTGTAATATTCTAAATTGTTATGTTATTATAGTCAAATTGGGGCTGGAAAGACTTAGAATCTAGATAGTTTGAACAGATGAAAGGCAATTCAGAACTTGCTCACTTTTCCCTTTACCATCAGGATAACAAATAGCTATATTTTAGATCCATTAATTCTCCCCATAAATTTAGGAAATAGTTTAGAAATATGTTAATAATTAATAGATTTCTCCCCCTTTTCTCTACTTTGAAAGCTTTCTTTATAGGAATCGAGAGGTGACTGCAGCTGCAGCAGTAATCAGAGCTAACACTTGTTGAATGCACACTGCGTGTGTGATCAAATGCCACACACCGCTCAGCATTTTACATACATTACATTGTATAATCTTGATGATCACTCTAGGGAATAGGTATGTGATTACCTCCATTCTACAAATAAGGAATGCAAACATTAACTCTCTGGAGAATGCTCTTGGAGAAAGAAAATTCATAAGAGTGGAAAGGTACTGGTTCATAAAATGTTATGGTGAATTAAATCTTATGTGTAACCAAGAGAGTTTCTATCTTAGTTAATTAATTACTTAAAATCATCAAAAATTTATTGTGTGCTTACTATGGCAATTTTCTGGGCAATTAGGCATATAACTGAATAAAACAGATAATACAATCAAAATGCATATGGGTTATGGGTAGATGCCAGCCATAAATAAACAGATGAACAAGTTATATGAATAAAAATGAAGCATGATAAGGGACTTGGCTTTGATGGAAAACAGTCAAGGATGTGGAAGGTATACAAATAGTGGCTACAGATAGTTTCTCTAGAAGATAGATTTTAAGTTGAGAACTCAATGAAGTGAGGGAGTGAGACATGTGAAAATCTGGGGGAAAGGTTCCACACAGACAAACAGCAGTTGCAAACACCCTGGAGTGAAAACAGACTTGATAAGGTCAAGGAACAGAAAGAGGACTGGGGAAGCTGGAGCTAATCAGCAGAAGGAAGATTAAAGAAAGTTAGTTGTGGGCCACTTTGTAAGGGCTTTATGTCTGGTAAGGACTTTAAATTTTATTGTGTGAGATGGGAAGTTTACTAGGTGTTTATCCAAATCTCTATTCTCCTCTTCCTCCTGGGCACACAGCCAGACCAAATTTTACAGCAATTCACTTAGCAATGGTCATACGAATGAGAACTAGCCAATAGAATGTGGGTAGAAGTGACGTGAACTACTTCTGGACTGGCCAATAAAAATGATCCACCTGTGTGTCTCTGTGCCATTTCTCCTTGCTTGCTCTCTGGGATAGAAATGTTGATGGCAACCTGCAAAGCCATGTATTTAAGACGACAGAGCCTCTACCACCTAGAAATCTAATGACCACATCCAGAAAAGTTACAGCAATTCATACTTACCCAAAACTCTTTTGTGAGACAAAACTAGCTTCCATTTTGTTGAGTACCAACATAGTTAGGTCTATGTATTACCATAACCTAGTCTACCATATTGTTCTTGAATATCCATTCTCACTTTTTGCTATTGTAATAGAACCCTTAATTTCCAACACAGTGTATGACTACATGGAATTAAAATTATATTTCTAAGCCTCCTTTGCAGTTAAGTGTAGTAACAACTAATTTCTGGCCAATAGAATGTGAGTGGGATGGAAACCTGCATCTCCTCCCCTTTTCCAGTTCCTACTGTCCTGGAAGCGGATGAGTTGACCTTAAGCCATCTTGAATGAGGATCAAGATTACAAACTATGCATAGTAGAGCAATAAGGTATAAGTAGCCTGGGTGCCTGACCTGTGGAGACATCATTAACAGCCCTTTTATCTTGCTGACGCTGTAGTTACTTAGGGTCTCAATTTAAATAGCTGCCTATACGTTAAATAATTCAAAGTCATTAGAGGATTTTAAGGAAAGAAATTACCCAGGCAGCACAGTGGTAAAGAACCCACCTGCCAATGCAGGAAACACAAGAGATGCAGATTCGATTCCTTGGTTGGGAAGATCTCCCTGAGGAGGAAATGGCAACACACTCCAGTATTCTTGCCTGGGAAATCCAATGGACAGAGGAGCTTAGTGGGCTACAGACCATGGTGTCACAAAAGTCGGACATGACTAAGAACATTATTAAACATCTTTTGGTTTATATTTTAAAACTTTGGTTGCTAAGTGGAGAATCAACTGTAGGGGGCAGAGTAGAAGCAGAGAGACTAGTAAAGAGTTTATTGCAGTAGTCAAGGTAACAGATGATGGAGCAGCCCAAGGGGTAGAGATGTGATATGATTCAGAATGTTTCTGGAAGACTGAGCAAATATTACCTGATCTAGATGAAGGTAAGGTGGTTGCCAGAAAAAGAAGACGGGAGAATGACTCTATTGTTTCTGACTTGAGTGATTGGGTGAATGGTGGTGCCATTAACTGAGATGGGGAACATTGAGGAAGCAGCGAGTTTTGGGGAAGAAATCAGTTATTTTTTGGTTACTTGTCCAAATGGAGATGTCAAATTAGTTTAGAAGTGCTCAATCTGGAGTTTAGAGAAAATGTCGGGACTAGAATATATTGGGAGAAATCAAATTAATACATTACTAAAACAACATACTAGTGTAATCTCAAGAGGTCTTTTCATAGCCAAAAATACAAGTAAAACAGAGGCAATATCATGTTGAGTTGGTCCAACATGATGTTGGCTATTTTTCTAATTGTCAATAATATAAGACTTTATACATAGTATTTTTGTTTATTTTGAATTGACATGTAATTAAAAATAATTGCTATACAGCTCTGAGTCCTTCAAAAGATGACATAATATTTTTTTTCTTGAAGTATAGTTGATTTATAATGTTGTGTTGGTTTCTGGTGTGCAGCAAAGTTATTCAGTTATATATTTATTATTTTTCATATTAGTTTCCATTATAGTTATTATAGGATATTGAATATCATTCCCTGTGCTATACAGTAGGACCTTGTTGTTTATCCACTTTATATATAATAGTTTGCATCTGCTGGCCTCAAACTCCCAATCCATCCCTCTCCCACCACCCTCTTGGTAACCACAAGCCTATTCTCTATGTCTGTGAGAGTGTCTCTGTTTCATAGATAAGTTTATTTGTGTCATATTTTAGATTCCACACATAAGTGATATCATATCTGTGTGTCTTTCTCTTTCTGATTTATTGTAATAATCTATAGGTCCATCCATGTAACTGAAAATGGCATTGTTTCATTCTTTTTTCTAGTTGAATAATACTCCATTGTGTAGTTAGATAGATAGCTAGATAATCTCACAGCTTCTTTATTCATTCATCTGTCAATGGACATATGGACGTTTAGCCTGTTTCTCTATCTTGGCTATTGTGGATAGTGCTGCTATGAATATAAGGGTGCAGGTAACTTTTTGAATTAGAGTTTTGTCCAGCTATATGCCCAGGAGTGGCACTGCTTGATCATATGGAAATTTTAATTTTAGTTTCATGAGGAACTTCCATACTGTTTTCCATAGTAGCTGCACCAATTTATATTCATACAAACAGCATAGGAGGGTTCCTTTTTTCCCACATCCTCTCCACCATTTTTTTATTTGTAGACTTTTTAATGATGATCATTCTGACTAGTATTAGGTGGTAACTCATAGTTTTATTTGCATTGCTCTAATAATTAGCAATGATGAGCATCTTTTCATGTGCCTGTTGGCCATCTGTAAAAAGATGGCATAATATTTTGCAACATTTAGAGAGGAAAAAGATTTATTGGCCTGATGCCCAAGAACAGTCAATTGTTTTCTACTTGTTTTTATTCACATTAACTATAGAAGTGTTCCTGTATGTCTTGCACTGCTTATCTCCCAAAGAGTGGGAAAGCCTTTATCACTGGGAGCCCTGCTTGCTAAAGCATAGAAGAAAGGGGAATTTGCACCTCCACAGGCACAAAGTGAAAGAGGTAACTTTCACTGTTTCCACTCCCTTTATCTCACATCTTCTTAATGGATACATATTCTCTAGGTAATTGTTTATTTTTTGTTTATCTTATATTAACCCCTCCACTACCCAGGTAGGAAGGCATATCATCTTTTCCTGAAAGGACTTGTAAAGGTCACATGCACAATGGGTTTAATTACATAGACTTGAATGACCATTCCTAGTTAATGTAAACACCATTTACAAGAGTTTACTTAATACTTTTAAGATTGTTAATAATATATAGATGGAGCTTCCAACAGTGAGAGATCAAAATCAAAATAGCCTGTTAAATTGTGAGCATTTCTAAACGGCAAAAAAAAGTCCTATATTATTTTCAACTATTTTCTCTCTCACTCCCACGTTCAATCCTGCCTTAATTACTTTGCTGTTTTCTCTTACCTAAGTCAGATCCTTGTATTAGTTTCTTAGGGATGCTGTAACAAATAACCACAAACTTGGGTGGCTCAAACAACAGAATTCTATTCTCTCACAATCCTGCAAGCCAGAAGTCAAAAATCAAGGTGTTAGCAGGTTAGTACTCTCTCTGAAGGAGAATCCTTCCTGTGTCTTCCGGTGGCTCCTGGCATTATTTGACTTGCTGGCTGCATCATTCTAATCTCTGCCTCTATCTTTACACAGGCTTCTCTTCTTCTCTCTATGTCTTATAAGGACACTAGTAATTGGATTTAGGGCCTACCTACATAATCTAGGATGGTCTCATCTAGAGATGCTTCATTACGTGGCAAAGATTCCTTCCAAATAAGATCACATTCAGTTTCCAGAGAATAGGACATGGACACAAATCTGGCTAGATTACTTCAGTAACTTTATAAAATAAAGATTTCTAACCCCATCTTTAGAGACTCTGAACCAAGGACCTCATTGGTTTGCACATTTGTGCTTTTTTAATTTATTTATTTTTACTTGAAGCATAATTGCTTTACAATATTGTGTTGGTTTCTGCCATACAGCAACATGAATCAGTCATAGGTATAAATATGTACCACCGTCTTGAACCCCTCTTCCACCTCCCACCCCATCCCCCCACATTGCTCTAGGTTGTCACAGAGCCCCAGTTTGAGTTCCCTGAGTCAAAGAGCAAATTTCCCCGGCTATCTATTTTACTTATGGTAGTGTATATGTTTCCATGCTACTTTCTCCTTTCTTCCCACCCTCTCCTTCCCTTCCGCTGTGTCAATAAGTCTGTTTTCCATGTCTGTGTCTCCTTCAAATATTTGTGTTTTAAGGTGGAAGATAAGAACCACATCAGGATTAAAAAAAAAAAAAAACTCTCCAGGTGATTCTGATAGTTGTAACCCCATCCTTTCAAGTTCTTCACTTTTGAAAATATCATTTTGATCTGTTATTTCACCAATGCAGTGAAAGACAATATAATATCAAGAATGGTAAGATGGTACAGGGGAATTTCTGGACTTGGGAATCGTCCAAGCCTGAATTTGAAATCTGTCCTAAATTACCTAAGTTACCTAAATTCCCTATGATTCAATTTTCTCATCTGTGGAATGGAGATCTTTATGTCATGCTGTTATTGTGAAGATTAATGAGACTCAAAACCCCAGCACATCACATGGCCAATGATCAATTAAGTCAAGACTATTATCAGCAAAAGGTAGATTGAGCAGAAGGGCTTTCCAGATGGTTCAGTGGTAAAGAATCTGCCTTCCAACGTAGGAAATGCAGGAGACATGGGTTCCATCCCCAAGTCAGGAAGATCCCCTGGCATAGGAAATGGCAACCCACTCCAGTATTCTTGCCTGGAAAATTCCATGGACAGAGGTGCGTGGCGGGATACAGTCTATGGGACAGCAAAGAGTCAGACAGGACTGAACGACTGAGCACGCACAAAGCTTGAGCAGCCCACTCTATTCCATATAGTTATAATACATTTATCCGAAAATAACTCATTAATCATGTGTCATGATTTGCTTGATTTTGATATATCAAAAGAGTAGTCTTGATCAGTTTTAGGATTATGGGAAAGTTTGACAAAATAGTGAGAGAATGTGGTAGAAAGTATAACCTTCTTACCTGCCACAGTGATGATTTTGCAACTTCCGTCAAGTTTCTAAAATCCTAGATAAGTGAAAAGTCTCCAATGTGCAACTGATTCAGTGCTGCATGTAACCCACTGTCATGGACTGAATAGTGCCCTCCAAATTTACATATTGAAGTCTTAACCCCCAAGTGACTGTATCTGGAGGTAAGATCTTTAGGAGGTAATTAATGTTAAATGAAGTCATATTGATGGGACCCTGATAGAATAGGACTTTTGCCTTATAATAAGAGAAAAAAAGGTCCCCTCTCTCTCTCTGCCATGTGAGAACACATCAAGAAGCAGCCATCTACATCTCTCACCAGAAACTAAATGGGCTAACACCTTAATCTTGGACTTCCCAACCTCTAGAACTATAAGAAATAAATTTTTCTTGTTGAAGCCTCCCAGTCTATGGCCTTTTACTAGTCTTCCAGAGCAGACAAACACACCCACCCCTACCTAGCCTACACCCCTTTTTTAGCACCATCTTGAAAGGATATGTCTTCAGAGATTCAGTGCCCATTCTCCAGGCCTGCTGATTCTCCTCATTTCTTACAAGCGGCAGTGATAGGGCCAAGTCGTAGGCAAAGGGGTGTGTTTCCTAGAAATGAGTTTGTAAACTCATCAAGCCTAAACTAAAGGGATCATTATAGACTGCCTTAATGGGAATACCAGATCTATAGGTTCTCCTAAATCAGAATCAATCTTTTTCCTTGAGTAAATTTTCTTTTGCTTTTTCCATGAGTAAATTCCTTGATCATTGGATGGGTTTATTGTTCATCCTCGTGCTCAAAAAGCTTTGATAGTAACCATTGCTTTCAGAATAGTCCAAAGACTCATCAATGCTCAGTGGAAAAGACCCGCCTTACCTTAGCGCCTCCTCTTTCTGTGAACTTTCTATCAGATCCAGCTTGCACACCATGTAATGTCTCACTGACCGACTTTGTTCTTCCCGCCTCTGCACATTCTTGCATCTAATTTCCTCTGCCTCGCATGCTCTCCTGACACAGACGCCCAGACCCAATCTAAACAATACTTTCCACTTTACCTCCTACCTTTTCTGAAAAGGCTTTGCTGCCCACCCCAGGCAAAGGCTTAGGTCACGGCTCCTTTCACTTATTCTTGTCCCAGCACTCTAGAGAGGGCAACTGTTTAAAAAGACTTGTTGACTTAAATGTGTTTATCTGTATAAAGATAAAATGGGAAAAGGAAAGACAGATTTGAATGACCTTCTCAGACCCCTTCTGAATTGAGACGCCCTGATTCTATGAACTTTAAAGTGTATCAAAGCACATGGTACAGAGGCCTCTCAGTGCTGAACAATGTGCCCTTTAGAGAGGCTGCTGCATTACCCACACTTCTCTCATTGTCCAGAAGAAAGCCTGACAAGCCCACGAAATGATTTGGAATTCCTCCAGGCCTTGTGAGCCCATTGTTTGCTGTTATCTAATTGGCATTTCATAGTTATTGGACCCTAAGGAAACAGCCTGAAAACTTGTTGCAAGAGATGGAAATTTCCAGTTGTAGAGAAGAATGCTAATAATTCAGAGACACCTCACTCCTGCTGATGTCCCAACAAAAGGTTAATGTGAATGCAATTGCCTGTCAAGATTTTCCAAATATAGAATAGTTACCTTTCTTGAAGATAGCTGAAGACAGATGTATAGAGATACAAATTAATATTTAATTTGGATGATCTTTCTACCCAAAAATGAAGCCCCAAAGAATTTGCTCTCTTGACTTAAATTGGAATATTATACTCTTTTTGACTCTCATTTCCATATATTATTTCTGTGCATGAAAAGCCAATGCCTTGTGGGACAGTGACATGGAGAGCTGTTGGTGTTGGCATTTCTGAAGACATGAAAGCTGAGTGATTTCAGGGGCATCAGAATCCCTATCACTTTCAACTAGAACCCTTTTTGGTTTTCTTTCAGTCTGAACTCTCTACCTTTGATATCATATTTTTTAGGGAAAAAATCTGTTTCATACACTGCTTTAAAAAAGTATACACATACACACATACAGAAGTGAAATGCAACCTTTTAAAAAGACATGGAAGTTAAAAGGTCTACAAAGTCATCCTGAAAAGGAAGAAGAACATAAAAATTTTAAATCCTGCTTGAAAATTTTATTTGGTGTGTCCCCATGTGAGAACCAAAATCTTCTATGCCACAACCTTAAAAGCCAAAAGCATGTGTCAATATTTCAAGATGCTCAGGGTTTTATCAGTAGCTGTCATTCTAAGAGCAACTCAGCCTTCACAGAATCTCTCCACTCTTCATTTCCCTGCCCAGTGTCTTTGTTCAGCCCAGCATCTCATCAGAATTTTAAAAACAACTCTCTGTTCTCCCAGTCTTTACTTTCTCTCCACTTCCAACCAGAGCTGAAGCACAGAGCCCGCTCTGCTTAGCCACCCCCTAGGCTCTGTGTGGCTGCTGTAGAAAGTCTCGGCTCCTTTGAGGACCCGTGTGTGAGGTCCTTGCAGACTCCTCGGCTCTTTCCCCAGCATGCTGTCCTCCACCCACACCTTCATCTTCCTAGTTCCTAAACAACTCCCTAACACTCAAGCATTCTGCACGCATCTGTGCCTTTTCACATACTCTTTGGATGTCCTTCCTCCTTCTCTGTCTGGCCAAGGTACCCTAATTTTTCTGGCTTCGCTCACCTGCCACACAGATGCTACAGGCAGGATCAGGCTGAATCTAGATGTGTGTGATTTCAGAGTCCCAAGTTCTTCCTCTCAAGTTACCCTAACTGAGTTGTGAAATGCAAACTGCAAGTCTGTGGCAAGAGGCACAGAAGTTCTGTCCCACACGGCTCAGGTTTCTCCTCACCCCAGCTC
Organism: Giraffa tippelskirchi; assembly: GCF_054371585.1. Lineage (NCBI taxonomy): Eukaryota > Metazoa > Chordata > Mammalia > Artiodactyla > Giraffidae > Giraffa > Giraffa tippelskirchi. The sequence goes on along the minus strand of NC_137278.1, from coordinate 134,405,770 downwards.
AGCCAGCTAGCCCAAAATTCTGGTGACAAAGTACCCCTGCTCTCCTCACCACCTCCAGCATCATGCTTCTAAGTTTCTCAGTAGGGCCCATGGCTGGAGGTCAGACTCAAATTTAGAATTCTCACATTCTTGGAGCCCCACGTGGGACTTTTCAGGAGTCACCCCCTCTCCTTCCACACTTGTTCCCTCTAGTACCATGAGGACCCAGAGGCACAGGCGCATGGGTGCCCTAGCTTCCAGGCCAAACTCAATCCACACCGGCTCCCAATCACCACCACTTGGCAAATGGAGCTATTTGGGCAAAGATTTCCAGGGTCCTGAGTACCTAGAATACAGTAGAAGGGAGGGCATGGGCCATGGGTGGCCATATCCTTGTGGTCCCAAGATCAGTTGCATTGGGGGAAGAATGCAGCCTCATCCACCTGGACCTTCTTTTTTTTTTTTTAATTTCTTTATTTTAGTTGGGGGCTAATTACTTTACAATATTGTAGTGGTTTTTCTACCTGGACCTTCTGATGAAAGCAAGGAGTAGAGGATAAGTGAGTGGTGTCAAGCCCACCATTTTAATTGATCCTTCGTTGAATTATAACCATATATTGCATTATTCCTTATGTGTAGATGTCCAGTGTCTGGTGGTTGTCCCATGTGAAGAGGGTGGGAGTTGCTACTGCTATTTACTTGGTAGAGACCAAGGATGCTGTTTGCCATCCCACAATGCACAGGACAATCAATGCCATCACAACAGAAAATCTTCTCTAGGGAATTCCCTGGTGATCCAGTGGTTAGGACTCTGAGCTTCCATGGCTGGGGCCTGGGTTCCATCCCTGGTTGCAGAATTAAGATCCCACAAGCAGCACAGCCATATATAGAGAAGGTATATATACCTTCTCTAAAAAAGTTGGTTTGTAAGTTGGCTATATATAATACTATTGCCAAACATATCTTCTTAAAGCAGAGTTTGGTTCATGTGACTTGACTACCCTCCCCCTACCAATTCCTTATAGACCAAAGTCCAAATTTCTTAGCTTCACATTCCATCATTCTTTACCTTGAGCCTACTCTATCGATTTCATCTTTCTCTATTATCTCAATATGTAGCCCAAAGCCTGTGTCTACCCTAGACCCAGACTTATATATTTCAGAATGTCATGTGGCCATCTCCCATATTTTCCCCATCAACCTTTGGCTTACTCAACTCAGTATCCAGTAGTGAATTAAGTCCCCAGGTGAGCCTTCTAATGCAAGTCAGAGATTGTCTATATTTAAACATAATTACCCAGTAGGCTGTACCAATCAAAGCTGTATCAGTAACATAATGATGATAAGCTCTTGGGGCTGGGAAAATTTTTAATAATGATACCATGTATAAATTACTGAAGTTACCATTGTGATATGCTTAGCGTAAGATAGGTGATCAATAAATAGTCTCTGTCCCCCACCTCCAAAATGAAAAAAAGCATTCCAGTTAGGAAAATAGCTTTTGCAAATAAATTAAGGTAAGATTATTTGCTGTGTAAAAAAAATCTTAATGACTTTGCACAGTAGAAGCTTATTTCTCACTCACATAAAATTTAAAAGAAATGTTCCTGGTTAGGTGGCAGGAATGGAAAAATGGGCATAGAAGTGGAGGAAGACTCTGCTCCATATAACCGTTCAGAGCTCCAAGTTGATGGATTCTCCACCACCTTCTACACGGCTTCCAGCATCATCCTGTTTGTTACTATCTACTATCTACTATCTTTTGGTGGAAGGGGAGGGAAAAGTGCCAAGAAGGTTCTTAATCATCTTGGTCAAGAAATGGCCCACATCATCTCCATTCATATTGTGCTAGCAAGAACTAGCGACATGGCCTAACCTAGATGCAACGGAGGGTGGGGCTGAGAAATGTGGTCCTGGGCTGGTCAGGCCTTCTCAGCACCAGCTCTGCTCAGTGGAGAGAGATTTTGCCATCTTTGCCAAAGCAAAGTGCAGGGGAAGAGAGGAGATTAAGCAATAGCCCACAGAGTGGGCCAGTCTGCCTGGCAGGCCTAGTCATTGAGGTCCCAAGGCAGATGAAACTAGTTAGGCAACTACAACTAGAGATCATCATACTACGTGAAGTAAGTCAGAAAGAGACAAATGCCGTATGATATCATTTATGTATGGAATCTAAAATATGACACCAATGAACCTATCTATGAAACGGAATCACCAGCTTAGAGAATAGACTGGTGGTTGTCAAGGGGAAGGGAACTGGGAAAGACAGTAGGAGGCTGGGGTCAGCAGATGTAAGCTTTTGTATCTAGGCTGTACACACGACGAGGTCCTACTGTATACACAGAGAACTATATTCAACACCCTGTGATCAACCATAACAGAGAAGAATATTTTTAAAAGAATGCACATATAGAGAGAGATACATATATTGCAGGCAGATTCTTTAACGTCTGAGCCACCAGAGAAGCATGGGGAGACAAAATAACATTTTTGAAAACTGCAGGTACAATAGTAGGTTATATGGGTAAACATTATATCATTGGATGAAAGAAAACATCAAAAAGTTGAAAGTTGACTGTAAATATGAATTTCTATACAATAAATTTCCTCTTCCCACTGAGTTCTATTATAAAATGAAAGATGCATTTCTCTGGATAATGAAAGTTGATGTGGGAGATACCATGTAGGAAAGTAGGAAGTCTTTTATATTGACATATTTAAAGGGAAATTCTATTTTAACATCTTAATAAAGGTATTGAGATGTCAAAATTTGAACGCTATACAGTTAAGGTTAATTTCCTGTTTGACACATCATGGAAGTCTAGGGAAAAAATGACATTTTAACGCCACCAAATATATGGGCTAAAAATCACGCAGGCATAATTCTTTTGAGGTTCTCTGAAGTGGTCCTAACAGTCACTGGATGCTGATGGGTTTTAGAAATTAATAGTCTGGGCCAAGATAAAGAAGGAGAACAAAACATTGCAGAGGCAGCAATTAAAGCAGAGTAGCAAGCGAAGAAACACAGTGGCTGAGCCAGCAGGTTTATAAAAGTAACCATGGGGAAGCACATTGATTGAAAGGGAGCGTTGGAAGGGATGCGAGAATTCCATGAAAATGGTCCTTAGTAATCCAATTGATTCATTTTTTTTTAATTATGGAGAAGTGCCTGAATGAAAACCAGGTTCATTTTATAATGAAAGGAACATTTTTCTGAAGCTACACTTTTGCATTTAAACAGCACTGTTTATCAAGTAACTGTTCTTCAAGGTCTGATTTACGACTATCTCAAATCAAAATAAAGTTCATAATAATAGGATCACAGGTGCCCCACTGGCTGGCTGTCCTTGCCTAATTATTGCTTGTTTGGTTTTTTCCTGGTGGCTCAGACGGTAGAGAATCCGCCCGCAATACGGGAGACCTCTGATTCCTGGGTGGGGAAGATCCCCTGGAGGAGGACATGGCAACCCACTGCAGTATTCTTGCCTGGAGAACCCTCATAGACAAAGGAGCCTTGCGGGCTACAGTTCATGGCTCCGAAAGAGTCACACGACTGAGCAACAAACGCTTTCACTTTCACGTGCCAGACTATCACCGCTGCTCGTGCGCCATCTAGTGGTTCACGTTGTGATATTTTCTGGGTTTTGTTGAGGTAGAAAACACTTTAAATGACATTTAAGAGGATCCAATGCAGAGATAAAATTATTGTATTAAATTAGCCAATGGCAAAACGTTGAATCATCCAAAAATGCATAGGAGGTTATGCGTAAATTATTATTAGCAAATATAATTAAGAAATGGAGCTTTTGGAGCAAGTGAACATGCTTGTTAACTTATTGTATCATAATATACAAATCATACCTGCATTTATACCTGCAATGTATCAAGAATCAGAATGCAATAAAATAAACTTGACCCTAAACTTGTTTGTACTCTGTCACTCAGTGCAGTCAGACTCTGTGACCCTATGGACTGAAGCCCGCCAGGCTCCTCATGGGATTCTCCAGGCAAGAATACTGGAGTGGGTAGCCACTCATTTCTCCAGGGGATATTCCGCACCCAGGGATTGAACCTGCATCTCCTGCATTGCAGGTGGATTCTTTTTCAACTGAGATACCAGTGAACCCCCTACAGATGTATAGTTTGAATATTTAAAAAAAAACAATATTTGGGCTTTCTGGGTGACTGGACTTAAAGGATTTTCTGTCTATAAAGGACCAAACCTATAGGGATCAAAGTGAGTGGTGTCAAGCCCACCATTTTAATTGATCCTTTGTTGAATTATAACCATATATTGCATTATTCCTTATGTGTAGTGAATTAATAATGAGAGATAATGATACTGGTTTTTATCTGGTAGCTTTATAAATGCCAAGTGCCTTGTTTTCTAACCATCCCAAAGTGATAGAAGAGATTCTTTTCATGCTACATACTTTTCCAGAGGTAAGTTATGAAAGAATGATGGATTTTGCTGTTGAAGATAAAAGGAGAAGAAAGCAAAATCATATTCTCCAAGCACATATAGATAATATTAGAAGCGTGAAAAGTAGTTATTGCATGTTGGGCCTTGAAACAGCATTTATTATAATAAAAGTCATATTTACTATTATTAAAGGGACAGTTATTATAAACATAGTTATTTCAGAAAAACTTTTCTGGAATCAGACATGGGAAAACAGCAACCCCCACTTATTAAGTTCTTAATATACACTAGGGCTTCCAGGGAGCTCAGTGATGAAGAATCTACCTGCCAATGCAGGAGACGCAGGTTCGATCCCAGAACACACACACACACAAGTCCTGAGCACTTTCTTTCTTTGCTTCCTTTAATCATAACAACAAAACTGTCACTTTACCAAAGGCTGAGTCATTAAGTAATTTGTTCCAAGTCACATTACCAGTTAAGGGTCTCATTTGGGTAGAACCTATGTGTGTCTGGTTCTGGGTCTTATGCTTGTAAATGTGACCGTGCATTTGAGAACCATGTTATAAAAGCCTACACTGTCCCTGCTTCTCAACAGTGCCCAGCCAAGTGCAGATATCATGCATTCTCCTAGTTGCCATAATCAAGCCAATGGGATAGTGAAACATGTGCTGTGCTATGCTTAGTCACTCAGTCATGTCTGACTCTTTGTGATCCCATGGACTGTAGCCTGCCAGGTTCCTCTGTCCATGGGGATTCTCTAGGCAAGAACACTGGAGTGGGTATCCCCTCCTCCAGGGGATCTTCCCATCCCAGGGGTCAATCCCAAGGTCTCCTGCATTGCAGGTGAATTGTTTACCGTCTGAGCCACCATGGAAGCCCAAGAATACTGAAGTGGGTAGCCTATCCCTTCTCCAAGGGATAGGCTTGGAGACTATTCCTAGCTCAGACTGCTGCCTTCCCCACAGCAGTCTGAGCTAGGAATCTAACCGGGCTCTCCTGCATTGCAGGCGCATTCTTTACCAGCTGAGCTACACAGAAAGCCCATAATGAAGCATAAACAGTAGTTAGCTGTTAACTAGTATATTCCTTGCGGTTACTTGATGACAGACCCAGCCATTATTGCAGAACAAGGCTACCAATCATTAGAGTAACATGATTCTTAAATGCCAAGGTAGATAAATGCCATATCAGACTTTTTCAAGGGTATAATCATCACAACAGAATAGTGTACGTCTGTTTTTCTGGCTTCTTCCAGATAACCAGCATTGGGCTTTTTCTTCAGAAAGATTTGTAACATCTGTTATGTCTTTATCTTCTTTCAACTGTTAGACCAACATGCCAAATCATTGATTCTACCTTAGTCAGGGTCCCCCTTATTCAAAGAAAGATTCAAGCTCACAATTTATAGCTGTAAATAGACCATTGTGGAGCACAGAGACCAAAGTCTGGGGACTGAGCTTTAAGAATGTATTGTAATATTGCGATCATATAAATCTTGCAAAACTGAGTCATACCCACTGCGTGGGTTTTTGAGCTGCACGCTAACTAGGCACAATGCTAAGCAATCAGTGTAGAAGAGTATATACACTCAGAGTACTTTACACATTTAAACCAAGAAATGGAAGATCTTGTCCTAGTTTGTTAAAAATCTAAAATGTCTAGATTCCTAACCAGAAAGGACTTGTGATGGATACCATTTGCTGTCCCCCTAGTATCTACTCCTTCCCTACTTTTCCCAACCAGTGTAATCCCAATATTCTCAGGTGGCTGCTAAGATCTCTGCTTCTCAGAGACAGTGAGTCCCCAACCCAGTGCCAGAGATGAATCACGGTTGGTCTAAATCTGTCTTAGTATCTCATTCTCCTCCATCTGGGAGTGTCAATGTGACAAGTTTTGGCCAATGACATGCAAATGGGCTCTTCTGAGTGGGGCCTCAGGGAAAATTTTTGTCTTCCTGAGTAACATGAGTAAACTTGATGGGTATAGCCTTTTATCCTTCTTCACCCTTCTGCCAGGGACAGATGCACGGTGCCTGGAGGCACAGCAGACATGTGTGATCATGAGATGACAAGTATGAAAACAAAAGGTGACTTTATTAGGAGGGTAGGACAGAAATATAGAAAGATCCTTGGTCTCTGACAGCATCACTGAACAGCTATCTCATCCCTGGGCTGCTTTGCATCTCTCATTATACAACACAAGCATTTATTTATTTAAGCCACTGTTTGCTGTATTTTCTGTTCCCTGCAACCTCTTACACTAAGCTGTGTTTAGTTGCTGTCCATTGTCCAGTTTCCCCAAGTCCAGGGCGTGTCCTCTGTTGCTTCAGTCGTGTCCCACTCTTTGCGACTTCATGGACTGTAGCCCGCCAGGCTCCTCTGTCCTTGGGGATTCTCCAGGCAAGAATACTAGAGTGGGTTGCCATGCCCTTCTCCAGGAGATCTTCCCAACCCAGGGATGGAACTCAGGTCCCCCACATTGCAGGCGAATTCTTTACTGTCTGAGCCACCAGGGAAAAAATAACTGCAATTTTGGGAACTTCCCTGGCTGTCTGGAGGTTAAGACTCTGTGCTCCCAATGCAGGGGGCACAGGTTTGTTCCCTGGTTGGGGAGCCAATATGCCACATGCTGTAACCATAAAATAAAATTTCCATTTTTGTAGGTCAAAAATTGTTGAAAATCATGACTTAGCTGTGCTAAATCTCTTCAGTCATGTCCAACTCTTTGCAACCCCATGGACTGTAGCCCACCAGGCTCCTCTGTCCAAGGAATTCTCCAGGAATGAATATGGAGGTGGGTTGCCATTTCCTCCTCCAAGGGATCTTCCCAGCCCAGGGATTGAACCTATGTCTCCTGTGGCTCCTGCACTGCAGGTGAACTCTTTACTACCGAGCCACCAGGGAAGCCCTCATATGGCTCAACCCACATTTTAAATAGATGTGGAATTCAAAAACATTTCACTTCTTCAGTAGTCAAAACTTCTCCTTTCTCTATCCCTTTCAGCCACCTGAAAGTAGATCTTTTTTTTGAATATTTCTGATATTTTATCTGTGGTGTGTTAGTGAACCACCTCATTTGTAGGGGAAGGGGAATCCCTAATTCAGCATTTGCCGATTTCTGTGATGTAAGTGCTCCTACCATGGCCATTTCAAGCCAACTTGAGGTCACCAAACAAGAAGTTGGAAGATATGCATGCCGTGAGCTCTTGTGAGTTGGAACTACAGGACCCCCTCTCCATGCTGGCCACAGCTCTTTGCTATAGTGTCTGATGGGCTATGCCAAAGTTGCTACAAAGTGATTGACTATTCCTACTATGAGTTCTCTTCATAGGGTTAGGACAAAAATATGAGGAAAAGGATATAATTAGGACTTGGTTTCCCAGGTGGCGCTAGTGGTAAATAACCCACCTGCCAATGCAGGAGACATAAGAGACATTAAGTGTGATCCCTGGGTCAGGAAGATCCCCTGGAGGAGGGCATGGCAACCCACTCCAATATACTTGCCTGGAGAATCCCCATGGACAGAGAAGTCTGGCGGGCTACAGTACATAGGGTCTCAAAGAGTCAGACATGACTGAAGCAACTGAGAACATGCACCAAACTTGGGGAAACTGGACAATGGAAAGGGTATGCCTCTACCCTTTGATTCATTTGAATTTTCTACTGAAAAAAATGCACAATATGAGAGTTTTGAGTTAAGTTTTATTTGGGGCAATATGAGGACTGCAGCCTGGGAGACAGCACCTCAGATAGCTCTGAGAAACTGCTCCAAAAAGATGGGGTTGTGGGGAGAGGGGACAGTATACATGTGATTTTGGCAAAGGGGGAGTACATGCAATCAAGCACATATTTTTTGTAGAAAGTTTCTGCTGGTCTCATGAAGCTTCTACTAGTCATAAGAAACTATCATCACCATGATTTTAGTTCTTTTCTATATAAGAGGAGATACAAGAATTGGGCTCATAAAATCAGCTCCTGAGAATATCTAACTATGTAAAGACCTGTTCTGCCAGTTTTTTCCTGAACACAGAGTGCCTTATTTCTGCTCTCCACCCTGAACTCCTTCAGAGGGTGCTGGAGGTCAGTAGCTACAGGAATACATGATTTAATCCTTGTAGAGATAGATGGCAAGCATCCACAGCAAGTGCCAATTTGTAGTTGACAAGATCTTATGAGAAAGAATACAGAAAATATGTAAGATGGTACCCACCAGGGAAACAAACAAACAACCAAAAAAAGCTTTCATTAACACAAACATTTTTTTTTTACCAACCAGCACTTCCATTGCCTAAGTCTATTCGCTGTCTCTAAAAGAATGGATAAGAAAGAAAAGATACCCCTTAATTGCTTATTCACTTTTTTAAAAAACAGTGTTTTTTCAGAGTGACAAAAGATGAAGTGTTTGATTTCCTTTGGGGATAATGATCTTTATAAAAAGGTCATAACAAAACTCATTACCTCTAGTTGTTAAGTGCCAAATAACGGTCTAGTTCTCAGACACTGACACTTTCATTTGCTTTGGGTAACTGATCCAAGAAATGATTAAAATTCTTCCCATTTAAAACCAGAGTACTAAAATAAATAAATTTATAAAAAAAATAAAATAAAATAAATTAAAAAAAATAAAAAATAAAAAAAAAAAACCCAGAGTACAGCAAGGGCACCCATATCAAGTGTGAAGTCTCCACATTCCTTTTCATAAGCATTTTTACCCTAGACTGAGAGATTCTCTCCAGAACTGCACACAGAATGACTTGTTATTACCTTGGATTTCTTTTTATGCTTAAGGAGCCCACCTTTGAGGAGTGGAAGTGTGGAAGCTTTTGTCCTTTGTGGGCACTTGAAGCTGACAAATGACACATTGAAAGATTTTCCTTTCAGGGCTGAATCATACTAGCCCTTCAGATGTTGTAAGTTGAATACTCTCCCTGGACAGAAATCAAAATGCCCTCCAGTCCTGGAAATATTTTTAAAATAGGTTAACCTTTATATTAAAATTAAACATATTTTTGTTGCAAATAAATTTTTTAAGAAAAAATGTCTGATATTGATTGATTTAAGACATACTTACAGAAGAAGGGATATAACAAATGAGAGGAAAGTGACGCTAACATGAATTTGAGGCAGGAAAGTCTTAATAGAGGAGGGATTTGACCAGGGCTTTGAAGGATGGGGAGAGATGTAAAGATGGGTGAAGCAAAGCATAGTGAAGAGAAGAGAAAGGGAGGTGATGGAAAGCCCACATTTCCTCCCTAGTGGCTTTCTAGATCTTACGACATTGCCTATTTCAAGAAAGATACGCCAAAACAACTTCTAAAACCCATCCATCTTTCCAGCTATTTTAAGCCATAATTCAGGATTCTAATCTCTGGACCCATTTGTGGTGCTGATGTCCTTGAGAATAAGGAACCATTTGGGTATGATGCCTATTCCAGCAAGGCCATGGATATACAGGTCTGTCCAATTTCTTTCTCCAAAGTGCCATTCATTTTCTTCTGCTTAACCACTGCTTTAAAAACAGGAAGAGTCTTTGTTTTTCTGTTTTTTAATTTGATAGGCTGTTCAAAGTGTAATAATGTATTTTCTGTTTCCAGAAAGAAAAAACAAAAAAAAAAAGAAAAAATTCCCAGCTATTCCATGATGTTACCATCAAGTCTGTGAGTCTTAGAGACTAAAGTTCTGAAGTCACTTCCTCCTGACTTTTTTTTGTTTTGCCTCCTTGAGGTGCAAATGGAACACATCTCTCCCTGACTTCTGGATACACCAGTGGCAGTGAAAAAAGCACAGAGGTTAGCACTCTCCACACACTAGTTCTTTAAATCCCCACAATAATTCAGTGTGTTCCATTACTACCCCCATTTCACAGGTGAGGAAGCTGAGGCACTAAGAAGTTAAACAACTTGCCAGAGCCATGCCACAGTGGCAGAGTCTGCAGAACTCCAACGCAGGCAGTGTGTCCCCCAAGTTAACCTTCTTGACAGCCACCCTCCATTCCTTTGGCAAAATTACAGTAGGTTCTCTTGCTTAGTTATGTCTCAGATACCTTTGTTCTTTCCCTGATACAGCTACTTAATGTCACACCAGTTGAGATCATCATCAGTTTTTGCCCAGATTTACTGTGATGACCTCCTAACTGGTCTCCCTGTCTCTGGTCTGTTTCCCACTCTCCTAGCGCATCCTCAGCCCAGCCTGTAGGGACAGAGTGCTTTTCCCAGATTGCCCATCCAATCAAGTCCTTCCCTGGGGCTTCCAGGAGAAGGCTGAAACTTCATCTCTTAGTAACCCTGACTCTGTGTGTTGCGAACCCTCTATCCCCACTCTTCAGCACATCTCAACAGAACAGTCCTACTAAACTGCCTCCACTTTCCCAAGCACGTCATGCTTTTGCTTGTGTTGCCCAATGGTGCTGACTCCCTGTTTTCCATTTAGTTAATTTTTGCTAATCCTTCCAAACTCTAATCCAAGAGTATCTGTCAGCCTCCCCTATCTATCATAGTGTCCTGGGCATAGCCCACATTGTAGTTCACATCCTCAAGAAGCTCCTGCTGAGTTAAGGAGGCAGACAACTAAACCAAGTAATGGACAGTTCCTGTTTTCAAGTCACAGTTCTTAATATTGTATGATGTCTTATAGTAATCACAGACATTCAAGCAGCTGATGGTATTCACAAAGAAAAGTGTCATTGTTTGGATTGCTATGTTTTAAACGGGAAAGATAGCTTGTCTAGTCAAGGAGGCCTAGCCATGTCATGTGTTTCTAAATCCATCTGTGCAACTCTCCTCACTCAAGTCTACTGAGGAGACCTGTAAAGTGTTTTACAACAGAACTAATTTTTTAGTTTTATTTCCTTTGGAAGTTATGGCTTTTAACTTATTTCTTGGTGTTCTTTCTTTAATTTCCTAAAAAGGATGAAGATGGAAAAATAAGGGGAAAAAAAGGAAATCTCAAAAGACAATTAATTTTTCAAATAAGTGAAGTACTGCTTATTGCTCTATTTTATAAGTTTATAATGCTTTGACCCTGGACATGAAATAGGAAGAGGAGTTGGATAACTGTAGGAGAGGCAAGTGCATTTTGTGGATTGGCTGTGCTGGAATCAGATTAATCTAAAATTAAGAAAGACCTGGAAGCAGTATGTAATGTTAGTATATACTTTCAAGCTAGATTCTGCCAAACTGTGAACATCCCCCATCAAATACCCACCCCCCCACACACACATACACAATAGCCGCTTCATCTTTTACGCAGTCGATCAATCGATTAATTATTTGCTTGTGCAGATGAAAGACCTGGAGAAAGATGTGTGCTATCTCAATACCATAGCCTAGTTTAGAGGGCACCTAGATATAGATTATCCAAAACATTTTTACTGAAAGTACATTCAACGAGTGTTGAGTGAAAGACATTATCATTGACAAAGGTGTGAGAATTCTTTGGAAGCCAAGCAGAGAGTAAATGTGGAGGGTAACAAACTGACAAGAACCATAGGCCTTCCTTCCACTATAGGATGCCAGAAATGCAAGTATCATGTTGATGGCATCATGTAGAAGTTACAGTTTTAAGGAAATGGTTAGGTCTTATAAACTTTCATAAGACTTACAACATTGTGAACACATTTGGACTGAATATCAGCTATTCTTATTTGGAGCCCAGTTCCTTTTCTTTTGTATCCTCTCTGTATTCAAAAGGCTGAAAGTCTAAAAACTACCTTTTTCAGAATTGCTTGGAGCTAAAGTTTTAAATGTGATTTAAGTCTGGCTAATGATACAGACTCATACAGATATAGAAAGCAAAATGGCAGGGAAGTCCACCTTTGTGGTAAATAAGATAGCAAGCAAGTTCCCCAAAACATAGGTGTTTGTGGCAGCTGGACTCTGTTCTCACACCTAGTTCTCAGCTTCCCAGATGTGAGCAGGTGTGGTGATGGCAACTATGACAACAGAAGCAATAGCAGCTATGGTGGTTAGATATGGGAACCAATAATAGATCAATGGTATTGATCAATGGTCCCATGACCTTCCAATACATTTGTAAGTGCATAATTGCCTATGTTAAATTTCCTCCTAACTGAAAAATCTAAACTGATTCCTATGTTATGTGCTGAACTCTGGTATAATATCTAAACAGTAACTTGGAAAATCTGATTTATAACAGAAAATGCATATAATTCAATATCTATGCCTAACTCTGTCTTATCCCCATGGTGCTAGGTCAGACGATAGATCCCCAACTGAGGTTAGGGTTACTGTCGGTCTGTTTGTGAGTACGGTACTTACATATATGCTCTGTGTAAAGTATGTGAGGCAGAAACTGAGGAATCGATAGTTACAAGAGGGATCTGTGGAAGGAGTGGCCTCTGAATTCATGAAGAGCCAGTAATGAAATGGCTTTCTTTTTTTAGACCGTCGTTGGTGATTCTCCTCTTCTTCCCCTCCCCCATCACCTCCTGTGCTGGGTTCTCCTTGCTCTGAGCTCTGGATGTGGAGGTAGCCCAGGCTCTCCACCTAGGACTTCTCTCTGCACCTGTGCAGACTACTCAAGCAATCTCATCTGCATGTATGGCTTTAAATCCCATCATTATGCCGATGACTCGAAGTCCTCAAGTCAGAGCCTTTCCAGGGGACCACATGGTGAGTTTCTTCATGGATGGATTGGGGAGAGGATTGTGGTAAGAGGTGGATAACTGACTAATTCTCAGGTGTTTGGGTTTTTTGGAATCCATACGAACTGATGCATAGAGTCTTCTAGAAACCATCCTCAAAGGGCCTCTCTGAGGCTGAGAGGTGCAGACTACTCCCAATATACTGAAGCCCGTATATGTTAACAAAAGAAAAAAGACAAAGGAATGTTACAAAATTATAGTGTATTTCAAATGTTTATAATGGATAAATTAATGCCTTTAAAGTACATGCAAATTCAGTACCTCTGCTGACAGCCTCATTTGCCATAGACCAAATGGTTTCTTGCTCCCTCCTACTGCTGGTCTTGTAACCTTGTGAACTGCTGACACCAAGCAAGACTCTGGGGATGTGGAAGCATTTAAGCTAGAGGTCATCCTTCTTCTGACAAAGGGAAATGGAGCTGGGCTCACCATTACTGGAGTCGCTACACTCATGCACTCAATCCCAATGTTATCTTCAAGTATTTCCATCTTTGACAAGGACTATCTCCTTAACCAACTTAAGCTGAGTCTTCTGAGCATTCTTCCTGAATGGGCCTTGTCCTTGACCTGCTAAGTCAGCTTAATCATTAGTGTTCACCTGTTATAGGATGCCAGAAATAAAAAAAATTTTGAAGATAATCCTCCATCTTTGATATCTAATCATGTCCCTCTTCCCTCACCTCTGGTATCTCACCAAGTCTCTCTTATTACTTTTCCATCCACTGACCTTCTCACTTGGCCCCTGGCTGTAAGTCCAGAAACCCTTACTGTTTCTGCAGTTGAGCTCAGTTCTGTATTGAACTCTCTCTTCTCTACTGCAGTAGCTCAAATAAAGTCTGTCTTGCCATTTTTAACAAGTATCTGATACAATTTCTCTTTGACACTTTGTGTCCTTCCTCTCTCAAATCCAACTTACTTGAGACTGGATAAAGCATGTTAACTTCAGAGATGGGGCTGATAGACTAACAGGAAATCATCAGACTAGCTGTCAGGCAGGAGTCCTGCTAGTTCTCCTACCAAGTCAGACACTGAGCTCTGAATCACAGAGAGGATGAAGGTTACCCAGAGCAAAACTGAAGACAATATTTTGTCTTCCACTCACTGCGTCTTTCACAACATTCTTTGTTAGTCACTCAGTCGTGTCCAACTCTTTGTGATCCCATGAACTGTAGCCTGCCAGCCTCCTCTGTCCATGGAATTCTCCAGGCAAGAAAATTGGAGTGAGTTGTCATTCCCTTCTGCAGGGTATCTTCCCAACCCAGGGATCAAATCTGGGTCTCCCACATGGCAGGCAGATTCTTAACCATCTGAGCTTGGTTTGGGGAAGCCATTGTGTTCTGCACGGGTGTCTTGTGATCTGGAACTTTCACATCCTACCTACCTGCCAACTTTCTGTGCTTGAAAAAGTTCTTTTACCAAGATCAGAACTTGGTAAAACTACATTTATTCCTTCATAGAACGATCTGCATTTAAATCTCCTAATGGGAAACATTAGGAGCACATAAGCACAGTCTTTCTAAAAAGTAAAATGTTTATAGTAGTTTGATATGATATTCCTATGAGTATTTGTATTGTTAACAGGGAATATTGCTTAGATGCCATGAAGGCATCTTAATTGTGGAAGGCCACCAAGAACTGAAACTGTCTGCTCTGATACTTGGCCTGCACATCAAGAACAAAAACCATACCCACTGTCTATATTAACATCATTTTGCTACTCCTCTGTCTTCATCAGCATTGCATTATTTTTCCAGAAGTCTTCTGCCCAGGGACATGGCTTGATTGTTCATTACAGGACCTTCCCAAAAGACCCATTAGCTCTTCCATACCCACTGTCTATATTAACATCATTTTGCTACTCCTCTGTCTTCATCAGCATTGCATTATTTTTCCAGAAGTCTTCTGCCCAGGGACATGGCTTGATTGTTCATTACAGGACCTTCCCAAAAGACCCATTAGCTCTTCAGTGAATAACATGAACAGAAAGTTTGAACATAAGAATCTTTGAACCCCTTGCCTTGATGTTTCCAATAGTCTTGGATGGTTGCATTGTGGTCCTTAGCCCCATTTTGAAAGACTTACCTTACATCATCCTTTTAATTCTCAATCAATTCTGTCCTCGTCTTCCCCCACTCCAAGAAAATAGTAGAGCTTTGTGAGGTGGTGGTCACCCCTTTTGGGGTAAGTGATAAATGCAGAGTTGCCTTATCAACAGTTTCTATTGGTGATATTTGGGGAGCCATCTTTTATCAGCTCAGGAATTTTGAATTGAGTGAAATCTGCAGCTGTTCCTTTAAATCATCCATACCACTTAAATGTGAGGCTGGCTCTAGGCCAACTTCTTTCAAACTGTATATAATAGAAAGGCACAAAGGTTGGTGCCAGAAAATTCTTAGTTGTCAGGATAGGTTAAACCTCATAACAAACCCACAAGATGCCAAAATTCTATCATTCCTCAAAAATCCAAAAACTCACATGAGTCATAACTATATCCACATTTGAATGTGCCAATTAAAAGAGTAAGATAAATCTTACAAAGTGCTGTTGCACTATAGAGTGTGTTAATTCTAAATAGGAAAATATTCTATATTTCTGTGGTAAGATATCCTTCAGCAAGGAGCTATTTTCATACATAACTACTGTGGGAATGCAAAAACAGTAACACATTTCATTCTGGAAGGAGAGAAATATATGAGATACCACAAGTTTTACAATATGTCTTGAAAGCTTCTGAGAGCTGATATATAGCAAATTGGAAGAGTTTTTTTTCTCTCATTCAGCTTAAAAGTAATTTTTACTATTTCATAGTCAAGAAGCCACTAGAGGGCCCTAAAGCCCACTTTAAATCCAGAAATTTCTCATTTCAAAGGGAATGATCAGTGCATGTAGGTTGTACATGATCTGGCAGGAAGCAGAAAAAACTCTAATCATTTGCTGATGAGTAAAACCCAGAAAAATGGAATTCATACAAAAGTATAATATATATCCTGTGTCTACTTAATTGCTTAACAGAAGGAAGTTTTATTCCCCTAACATAGCAGCATTTTTCTCTCTGGAAACAAATAAGTACGGACCATAATAACCACTTGTCTCCAACATGAGTGATTTTTTTCAGGTACTAATACAATAAGTTTGTTTTCCAATGTTGACCCAATGATTGGAGCTTTTTAGCAGGAATTTTATAGTAGAGGAATTCATTTTATAAGAGATAGTGAAATTGAGTGAGGCAGCAACTCATTTGCGTTGATCAGCATAAGAAACAATACTACGAACTTTTTACAAAAAATCACGTGCCCGTGTATAGTACACAGAGAGTTGCTGGCCCTCCGAGCCCATAGTTCTGCCACCTCTCACTCACACCCCTCTGGCCTGTCCGCCTCCCTACAGAGCCAGGGACTGTGGCTCCCTTGGTCACAGTTCCCTCCACATTACCTAGTTCAGTGGGTCTTTAAAATGTTCCTGGCGTGACAGTGCCAGGGACAGAAGAAGTACTCAATACATATTCAGGAAAGTTTTACATATTACTTAGAAGGAAGCAGTCACACTTAGTGCTGTAAATTAGTTGGCTCATTCAAAACAGAAGATACAAATTAAGCAAAGGTCCAGAGTTCCACAGCTGAGATCATGTGGAAGTAGAGATAAGGAATAAGCACAAGTGCAGAATGAAAAGCAGCGACTTATCACAGCAGGAAGCAGGAGGCACGGCTGTCCCTGAGACCCGAGTGAGACTCCTGGCAATGAGGAGGAATCTTGGAGAAGACACCAGATTTTCCACAAGGTGGAAAATGGGGACTCAAGCCAGCCTGATTAAAATCTTCAAGGATCAAAAGACCCCAGCAGGCCCAAAGTTGTTGCATAAGCATTTTAAAATAGAAACTATACAGAGAAGTGGGCAGCTGAAATGCAAATGACAGAAAGGTTCTGGGCAAATTGGTTCAGCGCCTCATGATACAGGAGAAAATGGAATCATCCTGGGGCAAAGGGGAGGGTGGGAGAGGAGAGACAGAGCCCGAGAAGTAAACTTTTGTAAAAGCGGCCGGGCGAATGTTGCCTGAGTGAAGCAGCTAAGGTCAAGACTGGGCATTTCTTAATCAGTCATGGCTCCAGATTCTTTAAAATACAAATGTCTAGATTTATCTGGCAAAATAAAGCTCCATTTCATGAGTGAGCCGCCACAAGACCAAGGAGAGAAAAATTATTTTGCCCTTTTCTGTGTTTTGTTATTCCCAGCACTCCTCCTCTCAAGGTCATTTCTATGTCTGAGACAAGCATATATTTTCATTATCTGGTAACATGTCTGATTTTTATATTTATTAGTATGCTTTATTTGTTATTGTCATAAAAGATCCAGAAATAAGTGAAACTACAAGTGTTCAGCTGATGGCTCGTGAGCCTTCATTTCTCAAGGTGCCCCTGGTTTGTCAACAGAGCATCACCCTTCTCCTGGCTGGATCATAGCACCAGTTCCTGATTTGCAAGCTCACTTACCACAGTGCATCCAGTGAAATAGATTCACTCACTCATCAAATACCTACTGAGCATCTACTATAGTACATGCTGCAAAGAAAGAAAGAAAGAAGCCCGATTCCTACCCTCAAAGAACTCAGGTCAAGTAGAAAAGAAAGAAAATTAAGTGATGATACGACACTCTAGTAATGATAAGATACTCGTGATGTTCATGTGGTCTAAAGCTTTAGGCTGCAGCTTGTATTTATTTGTTAGTACTGCTTGGTGTTGTCTGGGGGGCTCTGAAGAGCTCTGCCTGGTCCTTTATGTCTCCGGGCAAAAAGAATTCAGTAAGAGACAAAGTGATAGATAAGAAGTGACTTATTAGAATAGGATGCTTGTGAGGCTTATAAGTTGGAGGGCAAGGGGAGGGAGTACCATCCCCTGAGAGCTTATCGGGCTACCATTTTATAATCGAAGGAAAAGTGGGGAGAGAAGAAAATCTTTTTTTATCTTTTTTGAGTAGATGTCATTCTCCTCCTCCAGGTTGGGCAGGGGAGTTTTCTCGTCGCTACATGGTCAAGCTAGGTGCACAAATTATTGTTTTTTATGTGTGCAGAGAGCATGTCCTAGGGATCATTAACTTACTGAGCTCACCAGGCAGGATGTGAGTCTCATGCCACCCATTGTTTTATTGTTTGGGGGCATGTCTTGTGCTTCTCTTGCATGGTTTTATTGCTAAGCAAGCCTGAATGGTTTTGTAGTTAAGTAAACCTGCTTTCTTGAATAATCATTAACTTACAGGTATCTCTCTCTCTCTTTTTTTTTTTACTTATAACTCCCTCATGGGATTAACTATTTAATCACCTATTTTGTCCCTTTACTCTGTCCCCATCATTAGGAGTCCATTCAAAGCAAGAAAACCCAACCATCCCTCACCACAGTTTATTTTTCTCAGACAAGAGCAGAGGTGGGCAGTTCAGGGCTGGTGCAGGAGCTCCACGATGCCATCAGGGATCCGGCATTTCCATCTTTCCCTCCACTATCCTTAGCTTGGAGGCATTTGCCTTCATGCTCATTGCCTTATGACTGCAAAATAGCTGCTACACTTCAAAATATCACATCTGTCCATGTTCTAGGCAGAGAGAAGGAGGAAGAAGAACTGGCAAAAAGAAGCACGCTAGTCCGTTTGGTCTCCTTTTTATCAAGGAAGTTTGGATGAAGAATGTCATCAGTAAACAGAGGGTATTGAAATCATCAAGCCATCAGCCACTGCCACTGCCCCCAAGAAAAACAGGATATTGTTTCCCTACATAGTTAAGATGCTTCCAGGGATGCCAGCACTACAATTATCCCTTAACTTACTCTCAAACAGGAACATGGCCTTCCTTAGGCGTTCATTGTACTTTAGCCACTGTGTTACCCTCCTTTAATCTTATAACAACCACTTTATGAGAGGTGCTAAGGCACACAAAAATTGAGTTAACTGCCCAAGTCATGGGACTCACAAGTAGTAGAATGAGGATTCAACTCAGACAGTCTGCCTCTCACTGGACACTGTGTAGTCACCTCAGTAGCCCAAAACTGTAGCCCAGTAAGTTCTTGGGGCATGGCACCCCCTCCCCCTGTCCTCCCACTTATAAGCCTTAGGACAGTAAGTCACCTCTCCTGGTAAAGAGGGAGATTATATTCTCAGCAGTTCTTCAAGCTACAGACGTGAGACCCCTGGAAAGTGAAAATGTTAGTCGCTCAGTCATGTCCCACTCTTGCAACTCCATGGACTGCAACCCAGGCTCCTCTCTTCATGGGATTCTCCAGGCAAGAATACTGGAGTGAGTTGCCATTCCCTGCTCCAGGGGATCTTCCTTACCCAGGGATAGAACCCAGGTCTCCTGCATTGCAGATGGACTCCTTACTATCTGAGCCACCAATGAAGCCCAACTGTTCTTATCTGGCATGGAATTCTCCAGGCCAGAATACTGGAGTGGGTAGCCGTTCCTTTCTCCAGGGGATCTTCCCAACACAAGGATCGAACCTAGGTCTTCTGCATTGCAGGAGGATTCTTTACCAGCTAAGCCACCAGGGAGCTCTGAGACCCCTGGAACCAACTCCAAATCAGCTTAAAAGGGGCATGGTTAACACTAATAATTCAGGAATATTACAGATTAAGATTTTAATCGTTCATTCATTCATTCAATAAATACTTATTGAACCCCTGGTTTGTGCTAGGTAGTACTCCAGGCCCTTGAGATCAACTGTGAACAAGATAGTATAGACACTTATCTAAGAGTTCATAGCTTCTAGAGAAGACAAGCAAATAAATGACATTTAATGAGTGATACGATAGGAAAAATTCAAGAGGCTATAAAATAGCACAGGGGCATGGTTTTTATTTTAAGAGTGGAAGTAGGAAGTGATACTTCAGGCCTCTGAAAGGTTGAAGTTGGCCAAAGAAGCTGCTGAAAGGAAAAACTGTTCCAGGAGGAGAAAAAGAGAGAGCATGTGTGTTGGGGAGGGGAGGGGCTGTCCATCTACTGTCAGGAAAACCTGGTTTATTGGATAATTGGAATGAATTACAAAACCCCTGGGGCAAAAGTTCAAGGAGAAAAATGGAGTGGCAGAAGAGTCATGAAGAGCTCTATAACCTAAAGCCAATTTAAGGTCAAGTGCTTTGTTTATGGATTTAGTTTGTCACAATTAGAATTGTTAATTATAATTACAAACTGTCAGCAGTAAAGAAATCATAATATAGCTTATGTCATTTTTGTTCCAGATGAGCTTGTTAGCGTCATGGTACATTGATCATTTTTCAATGAGATTTTTTTTTCTCACTAACTTAAAAATGCTTGGAAATGAAATTCTCAACATTCTAAAACATTTCTTATGCTTTATAATGGAGGAAAATAGATATCTGTGGCTATCTGACAATATACTTTGGTCTTAGCTCTCCTTGTTTCATGCCATTGGGTAATCTGGGTTGGAAGCCAGTGAACAAGTGACTCATTGATCTGCTAAATCCTGGGTATAGAATGTAAGGGGTCTCAACACATAGGAAGGACAGGGAGATAGGTAAGGAAGCAGAGCGGCTTTGGGAAGAAACCATGAAAGAAGGACACACAGGTCTGGAGTTGTTTGGATATATGCTCTCTAGAAAGTGGAGTGAATGTAGTGCCCTGTCCTGCAGAGAAGTGACCCTTGCACTTCCAGGAGAAATAGTCCCACCCCACCCCACCCGGAGGCTCAGGGCTCTCCATTCACAGGCAGAATAGAAAATACACAATTCTGAGGGATTCATTCATTCATCAACAAATATTCCATGGTAACACAGCAGTGAATAAAACAGACAAAAACCCCTGCCTTCTTGAAACTTATATTCTAGTGCGGCAGAGAAAATCCAGTAATATGCAAAAAGTGATATTTCATGACTGTACTGCTCTGTGTGCTAAGTTGCTTCAGTTGTGTCCAATTCTTTGTGACCCTATGGACTGTAGCCTGCCAGCCTCCTCTGTCCATGGGATTTCCCAGGCAAGAATACTGGAGTGGGTTGCCATTTCCTTCTCCAGGGGATCTTTCCAACCCAGGGACCAAACCTGTGTTTCTTACATCTCCTGCACCAGCAGGCAGGTTCTTTACCACTAGTGCCACCAAATTGGATCTTTTCCAAAAATGCAATTTTGAATTTTGATCTTACATTGAAAACTAAATCAATGTAATTCACTGCATTTATAGAGTGAAAGAAAAAGCACACATCATTTCAATAGTTGCAGGAAAAGCATTTGGTAAAAATCTAATGTCCATTCATGATTTTAAAAAGCAAACATTCCGGGGGACTTCCATGGTGGTCCAGTGGCTAAGAATCTGTACTCCCAATGCAAGGGGCCCGGATTTGCTTCCTGGTTGGGAAGTTAGTCCCGCATGCTGCAGCTAAGAGCTCACATGCCACAACTAAGACCTAGCACAGCCAAATTAATTAATTAATTCATTAAAAACCAAAACAAAGCAAACACTCCTAGCAAACTTGCACTACAAGGAAACTTTCTTAATTTAATAAATTTAATAAAAGATATTTACAAAGCAAATTTAATGAATGTAATAACAGTAAAATGGTGAAAGTTTTCTTTTGAGATCTATAACAAGACACAGATTCACTTTTATTCAACATACAGCATTGAAGTCTTAGCCAGTGTAGTATGGAAAGAAAAATAAATAAACTGCATCATTATTGGAAATGAAGAAATGAAACATCACTATTCACAGATGATATAATTACCTGAGTGGGATAACTGAAAAGAAACCAGAGCCAAATTAAAATAATACATGTGTTTAGAAAAGTCACTAGAAACAGTATTTTAAAATCTTTTTAAATTCTATGTATTAGTAACTTAAAGATCAAATTAAAAGATACCATTTATAATAACTTCAAAAATATCAAATATAAAGAATAAATCTAACAAAGGACTTCAAAGCAAAAAAAAACTGTAAAACATTATTACAACGAATAAAATAATATCTAAATAATTGATGGGAAATATATTCATGGATTAGAGGAATCAAAACTGTAAAGAGTAATATTAGGGACTTCCCTGTCGGTCCAGTGCCCCGAGGCCAAAACCCCAAAACATAAAACAGAAGCAATGTTGTAACAAATTAAATAAAGACTGTAAAAATGGTCCACATTAAAAAAAAAATCCTTAAAACAGAAAAAAGAATAACATCAGGTGGATCTATACATTTAAAGCAAACCTCCTTTGATTATTGATGCTGGGAAGGATTGGGGGCAGGAAGAGAAGGGGACAACAGAGGATGAGATGGCTGGATGGCATCACTGACTCGATGGAAATGAGTTTGGGTAAACTCCCGGAGTTGGTGATGGACAGGGAGGCCTGGCATGCTGCGATTCATGGGGTCACAAAGAGTCGGACACAACTAAGCGACTGAACTGACTATTATTAAACTTAACAAGCTGAAATTTAGTTAGAAATTCAAGAACCAAGAATGGTCAAGAAATTTTTTAAGATGAACAAAGCCAGATTCCTGATTATCAAGACTAGGAAGCTATAGTTATTAGGAAATTTGTACAAATTAAGAAAATGGTACAAGGTATCACTTTGCCAACAAAGGTCCATCTAGTCAAGGCTATTTTTTCCAGTAGTCTTGTATGGATGTGAGAGTTGGACCATAAAGAAGGCTGAGCACTGAAGAATTGATGCTTTTGAACTCTCGTATTGGAGAAGACTCTTGAGAGTCCCTTGGACTGCAAGGAGATCCAACCAGTCCATCCTAAGGGAAATCATTCCCGAGTATTCATTGGTAGGACTGATGCTGAAGCTGAAGCTCCAATACTTTTGCCACCTGATGCAAAGAGCTCTCATTAGAAAAGACCCTGATGCTGGGAAAGACGGAAGGCAGGAGGAGAAGGGGATGACAGAGGACAAGATGGTTGGATGGCATCACTGAGTCAATGGACATGAGTTTGAGCAAGCTTCAGGAAACGGTGAAGGACAGGGCAGCCTGGTGTGCTGCAGTCCATGGGGTCATAAAGAGTCGGACACGACTGAGTGACTGTACAACAATATACAATGGTAGAAATAGACCAATGAAATAGAAAGAGCCAAAATAGAGAGACACTCATGGACACCTGATTTATGAAAAAGGTGGTATTATAGAACAGTAGAAGAAAGGAAGATCTCTTCAACATACTGGGACAATTAAATATTCACATAGACAAAAAACCCTGACCTCTACCTTACACCATAAACATATATTAACTCCAGATTTCTTTTAATTATAAATGTGAAAGAAAAAAACAAAAGAACTTCAAGAAAATATGATATTGTCATGATTTTAGAGCAGAGGAAGACTTTAAAAACAGCATAACGTAAAAATTGCAAATTATAAAGAGACCATAAAAGCACAAATCACATATTTTATTACACTGATATTAATAGCTCCTGTTCATCAAAAGATAGCTTTAAGAATGAACGGGGAAGCTCAAAGAAAAGAAAACATTTGCAATGCAAACAATGGTTAAAAACTTATCCCAAATTATAAATGACATCTACAAATTAATAAGAAAAAAGATACAATCCAATAGAAAAATGAATAAGAGCAAATCACAAAAGAGGCTATCAGACGGCCAGGAAGTTTTTTTATCATATTACAGTTCCTCAAAAACAAACCAAAACAAAAGATAAACAAGACACAGAAATGTGGATGCCTTGTGACTGATTGACAAGCAGAGACTGTGGCAGGGAGGGAGCAGGCGTGCCAGACCTTAGGCTAAGAGAACCCGGGTGGTAGCCAATAAAGCTCCACTATTTTAATCCGTGATTCTTGGGACCAACCCCTGTCATTGAAAAGTTTATCAGTTTTCTGTGGGCCTTTAGATTTTCATTAACTCTTCCCCTGCTCCCACGTACCAATTCTGCCCTCAGTCATAGAGCCCAACCCTTCTCTGTTGGTGACTAAGTATGACCATCCTGAAGAAGGTTTAAGGCTGTTTCTTTTCCCGTTAGAAGTGCCTTTCAGAGCTGAACAAAGAGCTGCAGTTGGTGTGTTAGCTGGCAGAAAGAAGTGTGGGAAATGTAAATTGCAAATTGAATTCTTCTTGAAGGGACAGCTATCGGTTTGAATCTTCAGGTAATCAGTTATAGTGCTGTCAAATAAAATCACTCACAATAGGGGTCATTTAATTATAGCAAATGCAGATTACCTCATTCATTCTTAACTCCTTAAAACTCTGGCTGTGGCGTCAGGCAGATCTCTAGTGAGGAAAACTCAAAAAAAGATTTGACCTGAAATCAATGATGAAATCCTCTGCAGCATTTTAAGAGTAACTGTGTAAAAAAAAAAAAACAATTATTGTCATTCATTGAATACATCTCTGAAAGCTGAATTCTTCATGTGGGAGTGAAAGAATCCAGTTGAAAATTTTACTTTGCAATAAATTTTTACCCTGAATGGCCCCAGTAGCACTGTCTGGGTATAACAAACTGCCAAACATTTGTGAATATTTTAACTTCAACCAGGTGACTTAGTGGTAAAGAATCCCCCTATCAATGCAGGAGACACAAGAGATGCAGGTTCAATCCCTGGGTAGGGAAGATCCCTTGGAATAGGAAACGGCAACCCACTCCAATATTCTTGCCTGGAAAATTCCATGGACAGAGGAGCAGAGCGGGCTACAGTTCATGGGGTCACAATGAGTGGCATGAGACTGAGCAACTGGGCACACACACACATAACTTTATATGGTGAACTTTCTACAGGTCAAGTGGAAGCATTATGCATATTATAATAATAAATAAGAATGCCGCCAGTCAGTCTTTGGAATATTCAAAATAATGTAGTAGTAGAAGCTTCTATACATTTATATTTTTCAAGATATCTTCTTTAAGGTAGGTTAAAATTTTTTTTAATTTATAAAGACTAATTTTGAGTATGCTTCAACAGTACTCCAGTATAGAAAATCAATTTTCGGCATTACAAATTATTCACATTCATATATTATAATCTTTATAATTTTAGACACTGATTTATTTATTCTATTTGACAATAAAAATAACCAAAAATAAAATAACCTGGTATTACTTTGATGAAATGTCCTATTAATCTTTCAACTTTGAAAACGAATGCCACAGGAAAATGCTAAACAATAGAAAATTTATGAGAGTAATGGAAGAAAATTTAAAGTACTCTCCTCAATGCTCAGAACTAGGTTATGCTCTGCAACTGTTTGAGTTGAAACTTTAAATGAGGTATTGAGTTACAACGTGTTTGAGTTAACATCACTGGAGAAAAAGTAGAAAATTCTTTACCCTAGTTCCAGAGAACATGCTGTGTATAGTTGTAAGTGAAAACAGACACCATTGCATTTTTTTCACACTAGTTGACACCCACAAAGTTGACAGCAACGTATATACGATTCCAAATAGTCCATTACTCAAGCCCTGCACTGAAGAGCAATCTGTAGAATATTCCTGGTAGAGCTGAGTTCATGAGTATGTGACATGTGCAGTGGTCACACAGGTTCCCATGCTTAGAAGGGTCTTGCATTTGGTTGGATTATTTGCTGTCACTGTCTTGAAATTATTAATATTTTTTGAACAAGAGGCACTGCAGTTTCATCTTGTAGTAGGCCCCACAAATTATCTTTTGACCCTCTTTCTTGTTGTGAAGACTGAACTGTGACTTGGGCCACACTCAATGTCCCCCATTTCTTACATATTAAGGAAAATAGTTTTGACCATGGTCAAATGTATACAGACACCACTATTTCTCTCCAATCATTTTCCTTTCTTTTCTCCCTCTTCATTCTGGGGTTTTCTCTCCTTAATATTGACTATTGTTCATATATATATATAGAGAGAGGTCTATTATTCCTCTCTCTCTCTAGTCTGTTCCATTGATCAATCCCTGGGCCAGACATTATGCTTTAACTACTACAGCTGTATGATAAATCTTGACGTATGATAGTAGAAGACCCCATCTTCTTCAGCAGTGTCCTGGTGATTCTTGGTCCTTTGCTATTCCATATAAATTTTGAAAGCAGCTTATTGTATTGTTGGAATTTGAGGAGAATTAAAATCATTTGATTTAATAATTTTTGGATAGATTAAAATCAGTCAAGAAGAACATAGGGTAGAGTCCAGGATATGCCAAACACAGAGCTTCTGTTGTCCTTTTCCGATTGAGTCGTGGATGCATAACTTTCCCAGTTTCAGTGTATGACAACGTGCACAAAATACTGTCAACCAGGGAAGCTCACTGAACCTGGTGTCCAGGTTTGGGGAGCTCCATTGCATAGTAGGACTGATCACCCACGTGATTGATTTCCGTCTCTAGTCCCCATTTTCCAATGTAGTCACTCTCTACCCTAAATCATCCTTGTTAGACTATCCAGTTAGTGAAAGCTCCCAGGCAAATAAAGACATTCCTATCGGGCATGACAGTCCAAATGCTTAGAGATTATCTCCCAGAAGCTAAGGACAAAGGCCAGACCTCTTTGAGGGCAAGTTTACAGTCTTTATTGTTGTTGTTATTTAGTTGCCCAGTCATGTCCAACTCTTTGCAACTCCATGGACTGTAGCATGCCAGACCTCCCCGTCCCTCACCATCTCCCAGAGTTTGCCCAAGTTCATGTTCATTGCATCAGTGATGCCATCCAACTGTCTCATCCTCTGATGCCCTCTTCTCCTTCTGCCCTCAATCTTTCCCAGCATCAGGGACTTTTCCAATGAGTCATTTGTTCACATCAGATGACCAAAATACTGAAGCTTCAGCTTCAGCATCAGTTCTTCCAATGAGTGTTCAGGGTTGATTTCCATTAAGATTGACTGGTTTGACATCCTTGCTGTCCAAGGGACTTTCAGGAGTCTTCTCCAGCTCCACAGTTCAAAACCATCAATTCCTTGGTGTTCTGCCTTATTTAAGGTCCAGCTCTCATAACCATACATGACCACTGGGAAGACCATAGTCTTGACTAAAAAGACCTTTGTTGGCAGGGTTATGTTTATGTTTTTCAACACACTGTCTAGGTTTGTCATCGCTTTCCTGCCAAGAAGTAATTGCCTTCTGATTTCATGGCTGCAGTGATTTTGGAGCCCAGGAAGAGGAAATCTGTCACTACTTCCACCTTCCCCCCTTCTATTTGCCATACAGTAATGGGGTTGGATGCCATGATCTTAGTTTTTTTAATATTTAGTCTTAAGCCGTCTCTTTCACTCTTCTTCACCCTCATCAAGAGGCTCTTTAGTTCCTCTTCACTTTCTTCCATTAGAGTGACATCATCCACATATCTGAGGTTGTTGATGTTTCTCCTGCCTATCTTGATTCCAGCTTGTAACCAATCCAACCCTGCATTTCTCATGATGTACCCAGCATACAGGTTAAACAAACAAGGAGACAGCAGACAGCCCTATCGTACTCCTTTCTCAATTTTGAACCCATCAGTTGTTCCATACAGGGTTCCAACTGTTGCTTCTTGACCCACATACAGATTTCTCAGGAGACAGGTAAGATGGTCTGGTATTCCCATCTCTCTAAGAGCTTTCCACAGTTTGTCATCATCCACACATTCAAAGACTTTAGCATAGTTGATGGAACAGAGATAGATGTTTTTCTGAAATTCCCTTGCTTTCTCTATAATCCAGTGAATGTTGTCAATTTGATCTCTAGTTCCTCTTCCTTTTCAAAACCCTGCTTGGACATCTGGAAGTTCTTTGTTCGCATAATGCTGAAGCCTAACATGCGAGATTTTAAGCATGACCTTACTAGCATGGGAGATGCTTTACTACACATTCATGTCAATGTATGGCAAAAACTATTACAATATTGTAAAGTAATTAGCCCCCAACTAAAATAAATAAATTTATTAAAAAAAATAATAATAATAAAAAAATAAATAAAATAAAGTAATTATTGATATGTAAAAAAAAAAAAAAGAAAGAAATGATATAATTTTACCTTCTGACATTAAATCAGCTTTGTATTCCTGGAATGAATTCAATCTAATCATAAATTATTTAATTTTTTATAGATTATGGAATTTAGTTTTATAAGATTTTGTTTCAAATTTGTATATCTATGTGTGCAAGTGAAGTTAGACTGTAAATTTTCTATTTAGTATTGTTGTCAGGAAAGCAGGATTTTAACTCTACCCTCTTAGGGTCTCTGGCTGGACTTGAGAATTAGATTAAATGTAAGACAGATAAACAGGAGAAAAGCATATAGATTTATACATGTACATGGGAGCCCCCATAGGAAAATGAAGACCCAAAGACGTGGCTATGCCTAAGTGTTCTATTCTAGATTGAACAAAGAGGAATCATTGTGGAAAAGTAACTAAAATATATGGAGAGACTAAAGGGAGATAAGAGTGATTTTAACAAGGTCTGTGCAGATTTCTCTTCACCTTGACTCCTCATCTCTGTTGATAAGAATGATTCTTCTTCTTGGTACAGGGAGGGAATTTTTACATGGAAATTTTTAGCTCATGTTTTTGTTTTTTTTTTCTTCAGAGTGTCCTTCTTATATCTGCTGTTTTTCGAATGTTTTCAGCTCAAAATAATCCTTAAGCCAAAAAGGCATGTTTTGGGCTAGCATGTTTTGCCTCCCTTCACTGTCCTCATCTAGTTTTAGCATCAAGATTATGCCCCATACCAAGATAAATTGAGGAATATTCTCTCTTTTTATGAAATATAAAAGAGTTTTTTTCATTGTGATTTCATTTAATAAATATTTGGTAAAACTTGTCTTTTCATATTTGTTAGGAGAGGTTAGGTTTTTGTTAAAACTAAAAAAAAAAAAATGACTGTTCAATTTCATCTAATTTCATCTAATTCTTTTCTCTTACATCTGCTAGGATTATCATACAATTTTTTCTCTTTATAATGTCAATAATACAAATTATATTAATGTGTTTCTAACATTGAACTTTTCATATCTTCTGGGTTTGTATGTTGCTAGATTTGAACTGGACATGGAACAACAGACTGATTCCAGATAGGAAAAGGAGTACATCAAGGCTGTATATTGTCACCCTGCTTATTTAACTTATATGCAGGGTATATCATGAGAAACGCTGGGCTGGAAGAAACACAAGCTGGAATCAAGATTGCCGGGAGAAATATCGATAACCTCAGATATGCAGATGACACCACCCTTATGGCAGAAAGTGAAGAAGAACTAAAGAGGCTCTTGATGAAAGTGAAAGAGGAGAGTGAAAAAGTTGCCTTAAAGCTCAACATTCAGAAAACTAAGATCATGGCATCTGGTCCCATCACTTCATGGGAAATAGATGGGGAAACAGTGGAAGCAGTGTCAGACTTTATTTTTCTGGGCTCCAAAATCACTGCTGATGGTGATTGCAGCCATGAAATTAAAAGACACTTACTCCTTGGAAGGAAGGCTATGGCCAACCTAGATAGCATATTTAAAAGCAGAGACATTACTTTGCCAACAAAAGTCCGTCTAGTCAAAGCTATGGTTTTACCAGTGGTCATGTATGGATGTGAGAGTTGGACGGTGAAGAAAGCTGAGTGCCGCAGAATTGATGCTTTTGAACTGTGGTGTTGGAGAAGACTCTTGAGGGTCCCTTGAACTGCAAGGAGATCCAAACAATCCATCCTAAAGGAGATCAATCCTGGGTGTTCATTGGAAGGTCTGATGTTGAAGCTGAAACTCCAATACTTTGGCCACCTCATGCGAAGAGTTGACTCATTGGAAAAGACCCTAATGCTGGGTAGGATTGGGGGCAGGAGGAGAACGGGACGACAGAGGATAAGATGGTTGGGTGGCATCACCGACTCAATGGACATGGGTTTGGGTAGACTCCGGGAGTTCGTGATGGACAGAGAGGCCTGGCGTGCTGCAATTCATGGGGTCGCAAAGAGTCGGACACGACTGAGCGACTGAACTGAACTGAACTGAGATTTGATTCGCAAATATGTTTATAAAAATAACGTTCATATGTATGACAGGCCTTTAAGTTTTATCTTTAGTTACTCTTGTTATTATCAGGGCTTCCCTGGTAGCTCAGCTGGTAAAGAATCTGCCTGCAATGCAGGAGACCCCAGTTCAATTCCTGGGTTGGGAAGATCTGCTGGAGAAAGGATAGGCTATCCACTCCAGTATTCTTGGGTTTTCCTGGTGGCTTAGCTGGTAAATAATACACCTGCAGTGTGGGAGACGTGGGTAAGTATACTATTCTATTATCAAGATTATGCTAAATGTATAACATAAGTAAATTTCCCTATTTTTCTATAACAGTTTAAATAAAATAGAAATGATATGTTCCTTAAAAGATTCCATTGTCCATGGAATTTCCCAGGCAAGAATCCTGGAGTGGGTCGCCATTTCCTACTCCAGGAAATCTTCCTGACCCAGGGATCAAAACTGCATCTCTTGTGTCTCCTACACTGGCAGGCAGATGTTTTACCATTGTGCCACCTGGGAAGCCCAAAGGATTGGTACAATTTGCTTATAAACCTTCTGTTACTGATTTTTTTTTTTTCAGGAGGAATATATTGTCACCCTGCTTATTTAACTTATATGCAGAGTATGTCATGTGAAATGTCGGGCTGGATGAAACACAAGCTAGAATCAAGATAGCCAGGCAAAATATCAATAACCTCAGATGTGCAGATGACAGCACCCTTACAGCAGACAGCAAAGAAGAACTAAAGAGCCTCTTGATGAAAGTGAAAGAGGAGAGTGAAAAAGTTGGCTTAAAACTTAACATTCAGAAAACTAAGATTATGGTATCCAGTCCCATCACTTCATGGCAAATAGATGGGGAAACAATGGAAACAGTGTCATACTTTATTTTGGGGGGCTCCAAAATCACTGCAGATGATGACTGCAGCCATGAAATAAAAAGATGCTTGCTTCTTGGAAGAAAAGCTATGACCAACCTAGACAGCATATTAAAAAGAAGAGACATTACTTTGCCAACAAAGGTCCATCTAGTCAAGGCTATGTTTTTTCCAGTGGTCATGTATGGATGTGAGAGTTGAACCATAAAGAAAGCTGAGCACCAAAGAATTGATGCTTTTGAACTGTGGTGTTGGAGAAGACTCTCGAGAGTCCCTTGGACTGCAAGAAGATCCAACCAGTCCATCCTAAAGGAGATCAGTCCTGGGTGTTCATTGGAAGGACTGATGTTGAAGCTGAAACTCCAATACTTTGGCCACCTGATGTGAAGAACTGACTCATTGGAAAAGACCCTGATGCTGGGAAAGATTGAAGGCGGGAGAAGAAGGGGACGACAGAGGATGAGATGGTTGGATGGCATCAACAACTCAATGGATATGAGTTTGAGTAAGCTCCGGGAGTTGGTGAAGGACAGGGAAGCCTGGCGTGCTGCAGTCCATGCTAAGAGTAGATACAACTGAGCAACTGAACTGACTGAAGTCTGATTACCAATCTCTCATTAATGTATATTGGTATTTTGCATTTCAAAAATTTCTCTCTTGAATCATTTGTTGGTTATTTATATTTTTCTTAAAAATGCTTATTTCATCTGTATTTTCAAAATTACTGTCATAACATGCTTATTTTATTTTCCTATTATTTATAATCCCTCATAGAGCCTACACTGGGCTTCCTTGTTGTCTCAGTGGTAAAGAAGCCTCCTGCCAGTGCAGGAGACACAGGAGACACAGATTTGATCCCTGGGTCAGGAAGGTCCCCATGGAGGAGGAAACAGCAACCCACTCCAGTATTCTTGCTGCGAAAATTCCATGGATAGAGGAGCCTGGCAGGCTACAATCTATGGGGTCACAAAGATTCCGACATGACTGAGCATGCATGTGACATGACCTGAGAGCTTACACTTCTTCCTGTCTAGTATTGTTTACTTACACTTTCTCTTTTTTATTGCTGAAAATTGTCAGAATAGCCACTTTAGATCTATAGTTGATCATCTCTATAGGCTTTTAATTTCATTAATTTGTAAATTTATCATCATTATTTCCTTTATTTTACTGTCTTTGAGATTATTTATGGTTTTCTTCTAGATAATTGAGTTTTAACTTTAGGCCATTAACTTTCTATTTTCTTATTTATATTTTAGCTAGTCTGTGAATACCCAAATACCGCTTTGGCTACATCCCACAAATTCTGACGTGTTTATCAGTAACAAATGCAAATTCCCCAACTCAGTAGCCTACATGTATGTTTGAGTGTCAGCAAGGAGGGCAATTGGACAAGACCCTGGTGGTGAGATCAGGGAGGAAATGGGTCAGATCATGTGGGGACTTGTAGGCCTCTGTAAGGACTTTGGTTGTGGTCATTCAGAGTGAGATGAAAAGTAATGGGAGGATTTGGGGCAGTGAAAAGACATGCTCTAACTCACTTTAATAGGATTATTCTGGATGAATTAATTACATGTGTGAATTTTACAATAAAAATGAGTAAAGATAAGGAAAATTGTGGCTCTACCATTTTTCAAATAGACTCATAATGGTATTTCCAAAATCATCAATTCTATATGTGCAAAAGCATCAGTTGATAGGATAAGCTTTTCATCCAAATGGGACAGTTCTGAATATGAAAGAGAACACTATTTGACATTTTTAAAATAATTTTATTGAAGTATACAATACAATACAATGTTGTTACAATGTTGTGTTAATTTCTAATGTACAGAACAGTGATTCAGCTATACATATATTTATATTCTTTTTCATATTCTTTTCCATTATGGTTTATCACAGGATATTGAATATAGTTCCCTGTGCTGTACAGCAGGAACTTGTTGTTTATCCATCCTGTATATGAAAATAATAGTTTGCATCTGCTAACCTCAAATTTCCGATTCTTTCCTCCCTCACTCCACTCCCCCTTGATAACCACAAATCTATTCTCTACATCCAGAAAGAAGACACTACTAATAATTACGCCAGGAAAACAGGTGCCCACGAGGACTGCACCTGGATGTACGTCCCTCTATCTATTGAGGACTTACTGTGACTTATGCACCAGCCCCTCTGCTAGGACACAGAGCCTCATCTGAGAATAAGAAAGGGCCCTTGAGGAAGACAAATCACCTCAACACAATGCAGTCAGGGCTGTGGAGAATAGCAGAGAACACAACAGGCAGTCCTCTCTTTATGAAGAATGATGTTTTTTAATTAAGGCAGCAGCCCATTTTCAGACTTAGTAACATCCTCCAGCCATTCCTTCTTCCTTTTCTCAAAATATCTTGTTTGATTAGGACACGATTTATTGATAAACACTTACGCTTCATCAGTTTTAAATTGTTTGTTGTTGTATCACTGTACTAATTTCCTAGGACAGTCATCATGACAAATTGCTACAAACTCAGGGGTTGAAAATAACAGAAATGTATTCTCTCATCGTTCTGGAGACTGGAGTCCGAAATCAAGGTGTCAGTCGGGTTGGTTCCTTGGGTCCTTTAAGGAAAAAAAAAATCATTCCATGCCTCTCTGCTGCTTCCAGTGACGGCCAGCGGTCCCTGGTGGTCCTTCGCTTGTACTTACCCCAGTCTCTACCTCGATCTTTATATCTCCCTCTTCTCTGCAGGTCTCCCTGTGTCCTCTCCTCTTCTGAAAAGGATTCTAGTCACAGGATTCAAGGTCCAGCCTAAATCCAAGATGATTTCATCTTCAAATCTTTAACTAATTTATCTACAAATTTCCCGAAAGGTCACATTCTGAGGTTCTGGAGGAACGTGAATTTTTAGGGGACAGTATCCGGTCCACTACACTTGCCTAAAATACCAAAAAAAAGGTATAATTCTAAAGTACAAGGTAAAAAGCCAACTTTCCTAAATGATATTTTCAAATTTCTTGGTACCTTTGTCTTGGATCTGAATGTATCTGAGGTGCAAAAAAAGCACTCAGTTGGAAAAAGTATATGGCTCAGAGGCTGAAGGTCACAGAAAAGAACGTTAACAGCTATAGACGGTGGCTTCTGGGAGGACAATTACTTACTGGATCATCCACCAAATCTGCTGGATAGCTTAAAGTAAAAATGTAAGTAAGAATGACACTGTCGCCCTGAAGCATTTAAAAATGCTTACCCGATATTTATTCAACATTGGGTTTCTGCTGAAGCTACAAACTTAAACAATTGTGTTCGATGCATCATAGAAAGCAGGTTAGCACCAATCAGCATCTCTCTAAAGTCGGCCCCCAATCCTTCCAGTGGCAAATGATTTAGAGTAATTTCTTGACATGATTTAACCTGAACCAGTGCTTGAGAAGTGAGCAGTTATATTTTAACATTTAATAATATACTTAAAAGATATAACATAAAAACTTCCTGGATTATTGCCCTTTTTCAGCATACTTCTTTGGAAACATTTTTCTTGAATTTTATGAGAAGTCCTTCTAGAAGAGGAAGTAAATTAAGAGCAGACATGGAACAATGTGTGCAAGCTGCAAAATGACATCAGAGAGCAACATTTTTAAAACTTTTAATTACAAGCACTTCCAACCAAAGAACCACCAAAGCAGAAAGCAGATGGGCATCCACTGGGGATGCTCTGGTATTGGAGACTCCTGGGACCCCTTCCATCTCTAAGTTTCATGATGTTCCTGAGCCGTGGAGAAGTAAACACAGATGAGAATGCCAGCATGCCCAAGTGAAGGAGACAGGCAACTGACTTTGCAACCTGGAGGAAAATGCTTTCAGATCTTTTTGGAAATCCATACCCCAGGCCAAGAGGTGGGCCAGGTAAAAATACAGCAGAGTAATGCAATAGAAATATACCAAATTTCCAGGCAGGTAGATCTGAATCCTGTAGTTGTGTGTGTCTCATTCCTTCAGAAACCTTCGTTAAAATTCAAATAAGATTAAATATGCAAATAATCTGAATAATAAGGTGCATGACAAATGGTAGCTGGTGTTATTCAAAACTAGGAAACAGAAAGCAGAGACATCACTTTGCTGACAAATGTTCATATAGTCAAAGCTATGGTTTTTCCAGTAGTCACGTACGGATGTGAGAGTTGGACCATAAAGAAGGCTGAGCGCCAAAGAATTGATGCTTTTGAACTGTGGTGCTGGAATACACTGTTGAGAGTCCCTTGGACTGCAAGGAGATCAAACCAGTCAATCCAAAGGGAATCAACCCTGAATATTCATTGAAGAACTGATGCTGAAGCTGAACCTCCACTACTTTGGCCACCCGATGAGAAGAGCTGACTCACAGAAAAGATCCTGATGCTGGGAAAGATCGAAGGCAAAAGAAGAAGGGGAGGGGGTGCAGAGAGGGTGAGATGGTTAGACAGCATGACCACCTCGATGGACATGAATTTGAACTCCAGGAGATAGTGGAAGATAGAGGAGCCTGGCATACTGCAGTCCATGGGGTCCCAGAGAGTCAAACATGACTTAGTAACTGAACAACAACAAAAGAAACAGAAAAGAAATTGTTGCATAAATGGCCAAAATTCTAATCATCAATTAAAACTATTTACATAGGATTTTAATCTTTTAATACTTATGATGGTATCTTTTCTCATCATAAAGATGAACTATATTAACATAAATGATTACTGTACATAGGAGATAGTTACACATATCAGCGTGACATTACCTCTCAAATGCTGTACTGAACATGAAAATATGTGTTGCTGATTTGGGTACCAAGAAATCGGTTTATCACTGATCCTTCCTGCTCCATGACACTTCCTAAACAAGAAAGTATTGCACGTGCCCTTGTGTTAAAGGGAATATTTTTTTTCTTTCATTGGAAGAATGAAATACTTAGAAAAATAATTTTAAAAATTACTAGGTCCCATCCCTTGGTCCCCCAGGGGCCTCGGTTGTGTTGCAAAGATGTCCTGGCAGTCAAGAGGCAAGAACAGAATGAAATATATGTAACATCTTATTAGTAAAGGACATCTGAGCCTCTAATTAAAATTTGCCTAATGACCCAAAAAAAAAAAAAAATTACTAGGATTCTCCCATTAGTACTGAGTACAGGTGGGTCAAAAATCAGCTTCCTTGTTGCAAGGCTTTATTGAAACAACATGAAACTCACATCTAATTGTCCAGTAATTCAGCTAACTTAGGCATTTTGAAAATAGCAGAACATTCAGTGACTTGAATAGGGTTGGTTTTCATAGATTCATGTGACTGGGAAACCATTCTCCATGGATCTCAGACCAGCTCCACGGTCTCTCAACCACTCTGCATATCTGGAAAATGGAGGCATAGAATGGCTTTTGTGGCAGACTATCTATTCAAAGATATTTGTGCAGAGAACAACCTTGACAGAGTTTCTCATGGGAGCAAAGGACAGGCAAATCTGCTGCCCAGTATGATGAATACAAGGTCTCTCTCTGGAGCAAAGAATTGTTATGTTTACTGCCCATTCTAGAAGATTCAGGTCAGAGTTCTTCTCCTGGGATACAATCTGCTGGATTCACAGGTATCATCTGGTCTTTTCCTATTACCCTTTGGAAGTTGGAGCTTAGGGAGCTGGTGCAAAAAATGCTAAGAGTCTGGCAACTACAGTTTTGCTGTGAACAACGAACTGTCCTTTGTCTCTGACCCAGGAGGTTTGGGTTTTCTACTAGCATCCATTAAACTTCAAGTGAACTAGTTAGCTTGCCAGTAGGCAAAATCTCAGAGCTTTTGCCATGCTTGACACAAATCTGAAACACTCACATGATCACTAACAGAAGGAACTAAGGAAAGGCACAAAGTCCTATTAAAGTGAATGCGGACCTGGGGAAGCTCTTTTATCTATTTTGCTAAGCTCACATTGAGAGGAATGTCTCCACTTTTTTCTCTCTTGTGAATGCTGAAGGCTCTGGAAGACAGCCAGGAAGAAAGAGAATTTTATTGTGAAGGGGGGAAGCTTTGTTATAAAGAGTTCTGCACTTGGCACTGGGAATTTTAGGTCCTTGGATTCAAATTCTAGCTCTACTAGTAGAGACTCAGACAAGTCAGTGAGCTTCTCAGAGGCACAGAAATGTTGTCCTTAACATTCCTCGTGAGAGTTCTAAAATGTATAACGATCTACTCTGAAAGCTGTCAT
The DNA here is from genome assembly GCF_054371585.1 of Giraffa tippelskirchi. Lineage (NCBI taxonomy): Eukaryota > Metazoa > Chordata > Mammalia > Artiodactyla > Giraffidae > Giraffa > Giraffa tippelskirchi. The sequence goes on along the minus strand of NC_137278.1, from coordinate 134,368,748 downwards.
GGTTCCCCTTAAAAGAAATTTCAGCTACATAATTTCAACTTCATGAAAGGCTATGCCCCAATTAATATCATCCCTGAGTTCTTAGGGCTTCCTAGGCTCAGCGGTAAAGAATCCACTTGCCAAAGCAGGAGACACAGGTTTGATCCCTGAGTCGGGAAGATTCCCTGGAGGAGGAAGTGGTGACCCACTCTAGCATTCTGGCCTGGGAAATCCCATAGAGAGAGAAGCCTGGTGGGCTACAGTCCGTGGGGTTGCAAAGAGTCAGACACTGACTTAGCAACTGAGTAGGCACACACGAAGTTGAGTGTCTGACTTGCATTTCAGACTTTGCTCCTTACAAACTGAATTACTAGGAATCCTTTTGATAATTTGAAAATAATCCTTGCCTTCAGTATGAAGCCATGTACAGAGTTAGGTGCAAAACTGTCCCAGCAATCTAGCTGCAATTATGGGATTTGGGGAAAAGCCATCATTTTTGGAGGGTAGCATAGTTCGGTGGTTAAGAGTACACATTCTGAAGCCAAACTCTTCTTCCCCTTCCTAGCTGGACAGCTTTACCTTAAATACCTAACTTCTTTGTGCTAGTTTCCTCATGCATAAAATGGAGATAATTATCATACCTACCTCGAATGAAGCAATAAGAACAGGGCTTGATACAAAGTAAAAGCCGAACCAGTGCTAATTATTTTCATGAGATCATGTTCCAGGAGATAATTTATCCTAAAACGTTTAGCGAAACAAAGGCACACATCAATGTTTCTCCCGTCGCAGACCACTGATCTACTGATCTATTTCTCCAAAGCTGATTAGCCTACTGCTACTGCTGCTGTTGCTGCTAAGTCGCTTCAGTCGTGTCCAACTCTGTGCGACCCCATAGACAGCAGCCCACCAGGCTCCACTGTCCCCGGAATTCTCCAGGCAAGAATACTGGAGTGGGTTGCCATTTCCTTCTCCAGTGCATGAAAGGGAAAAGTGAAAGTGAAGTCGCTCAGTCTTGTCCGACTCTTAGCGACTCCATGGACTGTAGCCTACCAGGTTCCTCCATCCATGGGATTTTCCAGGCCTAAGGAAGAAATAAACATTTTCTGCAGCCCTATCTGTTGGGCAGGGAATGGGTGAGACCCTAATGTGACTCACTTTCTAAGCCTTTTTGCAGCACCTGAAGAACTGACTCATTGGAAAAGACCCTGATGCTGGGAAAGACTGAAGGCAGGAGGAGAAGGAGAAGACGGAGGATAAGATGGTCGGATAGCATCACAGACTCCACGGACATGAGTTTGAGCAAGCTCTGGGAGTTGATGATGGACAGGGAAGCCTGGCATGCTGCAGTCCATGGGGTCGCAAAGAGTTGGACACGACTGACCGACTGAACTGAAATGAACTGAAAGATGAGGGGATCTTACAGAGTACCGAGACCAAAATCCTTTTAATAACCTTTATTTAGAACAAGAGTATTTTCTTTCCCACATAAAACGTATTCACTGAGGTTTTTCAGAGAAGTAGAGCGGGGCTGCCGCCCTCTGGTGGTGCTGTCGAGCATTACGCCTTAGGCTCACAATACGGAGCATTAACATCATAATGCGGAGCCTGCTGGGCTGCCATCTATGGGGTAGCACAGAGTCGGACACGACAGAGGTGACTTCGCAGCAGTAGTGGTAACTAACGTGGCAGTTTGCCAAGCTCTTTCATGTGTTTCTCATTTGAGCCTCACAGCCATGAGGGCATGAAGTAGAAAGTGCGGGTGACTTGAAGTCAGAATTCAATTGTTTGGTTAATTCACCAAAAATGTACTAAGTACTCACTATGTGCACTGCCCCACTTTCCCAGTGACCTCAGCTCTTTGGCTCTTACCAGTTAAGCTTCATCAAAAGCAAGCCGGTTATTGTTTCTACACTTTTTGTTGTTGAGAGGGAACGAGGGTCGGGTGATATAAGCACAGGTGGGCCAGGAGTGTTCTGTAGCATACTGATTGTGATGTATTCCTGCTGGACTTTATATTAGCAGTCTGAGTGGATAAAGATGCATTTAGAAGTGAAAGTGAAAGTGTTAGTCCCTCAGTCGTGTCCGAATCTTTTGCAACCCCATGGACTGTAGTCTGCCAGGCTCCTCTGTCCATGGGATTCTTCAGGCAAGAATACTGCAGTGGGTTGCCATTTCCTTCTCCAAGGGAACTTCCCAACCCAGGAACTGAACCCAGGTCTCCGCATTGCAGGCAGATTCTTTACCGACTGAGCTATAAGGGACTGCTTATATAATATAGAGAATTGGCTCTAAAATGAAAGCGGAGAGTTACATACATCTTGATAAAACCTATAATCACTCGTGGAGTATATTGATCATATTGATTTTTTAAAAACAAACAGTGCTTTTCATTCCTTTGTCAATAGTTGAGAAAATGTTAAAATCATTTACGTGTTCTCTGCCTGAGTTTTGGAACTCCTGCAGACAGTTTTCTGACTTGACTACATCCTCTGTGTAAGTCATAGGATTGGTAATACTGAGGAATATTCATTCACGGGTATTCAGTTAATTTAACAAACTTTAAATGTGTGCATGAAATGATTTCACTTGTACCCTTAAATACTGTTATTATTAAACAAGAGGAGATGAAAAATTAGCCAATATGTGGAATTTTTTAAAAAGCAAACAAAACAACCTTAAGGCAAGGAGGGAACAATAAAGCAATCAGGCTGAAGAGTGTTATTAAGTAACTAGAAAACTGAATTAATAAATCCAATAAGGGACTTCTGAATAACAAAATAAAATGGAAAAACTCCTAGATTTTACCAGTCAGCTTAGAATGTAAGCTCCATGAGAGTACAGCTCCTGACATATGATGGACAGATAACACACACTGTTTAAATGAATGAATAGATGAAGAAAATGGGGGGAGGGACTTCCCTGCTGGTCCAGTGCCTAAGACTCTGCTCTCCCAATGCAGGGGGCCTAGGTTTGATCCCTGGTCAGGGAACTAGAGCCCACACATCACAACTGAGAGTTCATATGCTGAAGCTAAAGATCCTGCATGCTGCAATGAAGATCAAAGATGTGTGTCACAACTAAGACCTGATGCAGCTAAATAAATAATTTTTTTTTAAATAGGAGATTGGAATACCATTTGGCTTTTTTTTTCTTTTGGGGTGTGTGTGTGTGTGTGTGTGTGTGTGTGTGTGTGTGATACTGACATTTGTTTATTCTTTGCACAAATAGCGGAGAGACAGTGGGACCCTGAAGAACACTTAAGGGCCAAGGTTAATGGTGGCATTATTCCAGAGACCAGAGCTGTTATTTGACTCCTCCCAGAAGCAGTGGGGGCTGGGAAAGGCAGCCTCCCAGGGCCTCAGAGAAAATGCAATGATTTGGTTTCTCTGCAACAGACAAGGCCTGGAGATTATCTTCTCTCCCTCTCAACTCTAAACATGGTCTGTCTGGCTACTGAGCCTTTACACTTGATGTTGTTTGCATCTTTTCTTAGCTTTCTAGGAGAAGAGAAATCTTGTCTTAAATTTCTTGTCCTAAACAACGCCCAGCCTGGGGTCGTGTGTGCTCAGAAGTTCCTTACTCCTACAGAGTGCATTTCAGTTGAGAGAAGTGTCTTCACAGATTTATGTCATTGTTGGTTGCTGAAGTGGAAGACTTCTTTCTGACTTTATGATATACAAGTGTTTGGATGAGATACAGAAGGTTGAGCAAAGCAAATGTTTCCATTCCATCCAGTTCAGCCAGGCCCATGTAGATAGACCCTCTCTTTTTCACTCCTAAAATAAACTCTGCTGGATCATGCTGCATTTTTCTTTTATTACTGCTGGCATTATATTTAAATGTTTTCATCCATATTCATAAGTGAGATGCTGGTTTGTGTGTGTGTGTGTGTGTGTGTGTGTGTGTGTATGTGTGTGTGTGTGCGTGCTATCGTTTCTACATTTTGTGTCAACATTTTGTATCAGGCTATACTTGTTGCAAATGAATGACCACCACACAGGTCCCCATCTCTGAGTCTCTGCTTGGAGCAGAGCTGTCAGGAGAGCTGCCTGACTCAAATTGGACTGTGACACGAGAGAGAAACAAACTTTTACTTGGGGAAGTCACAGAAATGTGAGGATTCTTATTACAGCAGCAAGCATTTCTCTTCCTAACTCATACATCCTTCTCATTTCAGGTCCTGTCATCAACCTAGGTGACTTCTGATTCCACACAGATGAGCTCCAAGCCTTAGCCTCACAGTTCTTTGCTGTCACAACCCCATTTCCTCTATTACCATTTAGCTACAATCCTAGAGCTTGTCACCCCCGGAGCTGCTATTCCTCAACGATTAACAAATTCTAACTGACACCCCCTTCCGCAGGTTCCTTTCCTCACACTGCAGCCATTGCTTCGTTCCTCAACGCCCTTAAGAGTGTTTCTCCACTCTTTTGCCTAACCTGTCTGCACTTCTTTCCCTGTCCATGGGAATTAGCCTGCTATGGCAGTCATTACAAAAGCCATAGACTAGGTGTCTTAAACAACAGAAACTTTTCTCACAGCTCTGAAGGCTGGAAGTCCATGATGGAGGTTTTGGCTGATTTAGTTTCAGGAGAGAGCTCTCTTGCTGGCTTGTGGACGCCTGCCTCCTCCTCCGTCCTCACATGAAAGGACAAGGACTGTCCTTGTTGTGTGTGCCTGAGAGACAGCTCTCTGGTGTCTCTTTTTATAAGGACACTAATCCTATCAGATAAGGATCATCTTATGGCCTATTGTTGTTGTTCAGTTGCTCAGCGATGTCCGACTCTTTGCGACCCCATGGACTGCAGCATGCCAGGCTTCCCCGTCCTTCACTATCTTCTGGAGTTTGCGCAAACTCATGTCCATTGAGTTGATGATGCCATCCAACCAGCTCATCCTCTGTTGTCCCCCTCTCCTCCTGCCCTCAATCTTTCCCAGCATCAGGGTCTTTTCCAGTGAGTCGGCTCTTCACATCAGAGTATTGGAACTTCAGCTTCAGCATCAGTCCTTCCAATGAATATTCAGGGTTGATTTCCTTTAGGATTGACTGGTTTGATCCCCTTGCTGTCCAAGGGACTCTCAAGTCTTCTCCAGCACCACAGTTCGAAAGCATCAATTCTTTAGCACTCATGGTCCAATTCTCACACCCATACATGACTACTGAAAAAAACAGTAGCTTTGACAATGAACCTTTGTCAGCAAAGTGATGTCTGCTTTTTAATACACTGTCTAGGTTTGTCATGGCTTTTCTTCCAAGGAGGAAGCGTCTTATGGCCTCATTGTATCTTAATCACATCATCAGAGATTCTATCTCCAAATACAGCTTCATGGGCATTAGGGCTTCAACATATGAATTTGTGGGGAGGGAACACAAGCATTCAGGCCACAACACCATCTTGTTACCAATACTTGCTAAGTGAATAGTCATCCACTCCCAGGCTAATGTGCACCTTGAACTTCCTTAACCACTGGTCCTCCCATCCCACCAATATGGAGAAACTAAACATGGGTCCACTTTCTCTGCTCCTACACCTATCCTGCTGGGTAAAAAGTACACAAATGTATAGACACATTGTTTCTTTCTATTTGAAAAATCTACATTTCCCTAGTTATATCTTTATCTTATTTTCCATGTAGGGGTCCAGAATATGCCACTTTTCATAAAAATTATCTTGAGCTAAAGGTATTTGAGAATCAACAGATTCAGGAAGAGATACTTTTTTCTGAACTCTGCTTATCTGCCCGAAAGCAGAGCTTCCCAAAAGAACTCAGCTGTCATAAATCCCTTTCCCTCAGACAAGATTGACTCCTAGCACTGGAGAAGAGAAATTAGTACCAAGATAAGAGATCACCTAAGCGGACATTGTCATAAAACTATTATATCTGCCATCTAGTCACCAAAGGGCCCATTTATCATCCCCAAAAGTCTTCCTTTCTCCATCTCCCCTTCCCCTATAAGATAGTATATAAGCTCCAAATTCTAATCACCGCCCTGAGTCACATATTTTTTTTTTTCTGTGAACTTCTGTGTGTGTGTGTGAATAAAAATCTGTCTTTTCTTTTGCTGTTATGTCTTTTGTCAGTTTAATTCATAAGAATCAGTGAATGAACCTAAGAGGGTAGAGGAAGTTTCTCCTCCCTTACAATCCCAATGAATATTTCAAATCTTCTCAACTTTCTGTAAGTTTGTCCCCAATCTATCACTTTCCGATTTCACTTAGAAATTGAGATCTTCAGGAAAAGATTTCCTCAACTTCCTACCCAGTCCTCCAAATCTTGTTGTTTTTCATGTCTCCCTTCTTTGAAGAGACAGCCCTTCTGTCCGCCCCGTGCATTCACTGCCCGCCTCTTTCCCTCCCTCCCTTCTTCCCTCCTTTCCCTCCTTCTATCTCACACCTTTGCTTTGCTATTTTTATGCCCTGTCTTAACTAGATACTCATTCTCTCCTCTTCTGTTTTTTCCACTCCAGCATTTAAATATACCCACATCTTTTGAATTTCTTGATTCAAGGCTCTTGGTTCTGCATTCTCTCTGCCTAGCTCAGGCTTTATCTTTTGTTCTCCTTCCCTAGCATCCAAACTTCTTGAAAGAGATGTCTGCACATCTTTATTTCTTATGTATTCCTCAGCCCACTTCCATATGCCTTCCTCCTCCACTTAACTACTTCTGCCAAGGTCACCTGTTTCTAAATCCAGTGAACATTCATGAGCTTTCTCTTCCTTGATGTCTCTGATGTATTTGGCTCTGCTGGAAACCATCTCCTTTTCCTCACTTGGCATCAGTGATACCATCCTTCTCTGCTTTGGCTCTTGCCTCTTCTGGCTCTTTTCTGGCTCCTGTTCTTCCAGCTACTCAGATATTGTTGTCTCCTCTGCTCCATCATCTTCTCTTCTCTTGCTAGATATTCTCTGATTTGTTTTTTCTACTCCCACTGCTTGAACTACTAACTAAATGTGGACTCATCACCAAAATCTAAATCTCTGGCTCAGTTCTTTCTTCTGAGCTCCAAGCATCTTCATTCATCTTTGCACCAGACATTTCTGCTGTGATGCCCTACGGGCTACTCAAATTCAACATGTCCAAAACAAAACTCATCTTCTTCTCCCTCAAATATATCCTCCATTTTGGAGACTGGCACCATCCTTTACTGTACCACCCACACTATAAATCAGAAAATAAGTCTGATGCTCTCTTCAATCTTCCTTCATCTAACCAGGCATCAACCTTGTCAATCCTTGCATCTTAAAGTCTCCCAACTATAGCCCCTTCTCCATCTCCATCACCGTATCTTAATTCAATCTTTATCATCTCTTCCTTGGGTTTTTCTTATAGTACCCTAACTAATCAGTTACTCCTTCCTCACTGCAGTCAGAAAGCTCTTTCTAAATTATGCAGGGGAAGAAAAATTGTCTTTACCTATCTTAGGTTCATATACTGCAAGTTAGACTAATAAAAGCAGATTAATAAGAGAAAAACAAACAGAAGTGTATCAACATGTACATCACACATATACATGGGAATTCTCAGTGACGAGTAACTCAAGGGGTTGGTTAGAATTTGGGCTTATATCACTTCTTAACAGAAGAACTATAAATTTTTAGTGAAGTCACAAGACAAAGGAAAAGGACTTTGAGAACTGTGGGAGAACTGATAGAAGATAAGGACGAGTTAACAAAGTTTGTTATGTAGATTCCTCTGGTACTGTCTCTGGGCTAATAAGGGTTTAGAGTTGTTTCCAGTGATTTTAACTTCTGTCCTTCCTGGTAAAGGGGAGGGGGACACCTTCAGAAATTTATGTTCTGTTTTAGATAAATTGGAGGAAAGTAGAGAGATTTCTGGTATCTACTTCTTCTCAATTGCCTTTAGCACAAAATAATCCTTGTGCCAAAGTGGCATTTTGGGAGTGGCATATTCTGCTACCCTTCATACACATCTGTTCCTATCACTTGAGCAGCTGAAATCCACAGGTTGATCTTATATCTTTCAGAATACTGTTGAAATGACTTGGAGACCTTCAGGATCTGACTTCTGCCTATCTTTCTAGCGTCCCCTTTGTGGAATTCCTACCTCTCTATCCATCCTCTACTATGGCTCTGGCAAAACAAAACTCCTGGTACTGAAGTTTCAGATTCTCTCAAATCTCTAGGCTTTTACCCATGCTACTCCCTCCAACTGAACTGGAATCCCCTTCCTCCCATTCCACTTCACCTCACAAACCTATGCTCCATCTCACAAACTCATGCTCCAAGGATTGTCATGGGGTATTACATCCTTAGGAAAGCTTTTCTGGATACTCAGTATAACCCACTCTTCTTTGTTATTCTAATATACTTTGTGCATATCTTTATTATTACCCTTATGTGAGCTAGAAATGGTTTGTCTAATTTCAATCAATGAAGTCCTGAAAACTGCGCCTTTTTAATATCTCTAAAAACCTGTCCTGCTGAGCCATGTGTCTTAACTTGCTTTCATTGTATGTGAGTGGAATGTGTTTCATTTGAGGCAGAAGCCTTACAAACCAGCATATGGTTTCTTCATGTGCCACAAGAAATGGGAATGTTCTAGATAGAATCAGCTTCGTCATCTTAGGTCCTGGCTGAAGACAACATGTAGTGGAACCACAACTGACTTAGAATGAGAATGTATACTTAGTGTGAACTAAATTAAAGTGTTGATGATTTTCTAAAACAAATAAGTGGAATAAAATAGTAAATAATACAAAACATTAGGCCGCATAATGCTAAGGGTATTATCCTATGATGCTTTTGTTTGCACTTCAGTGGTGTGTGTATGTACCAAGACATGATTAAAAATTTGTTTATTTACTATGTATCAATTAAAAAATAATTTTTTAAAAAAAGCCCTGTCCTGTGGGGGGAAATGGATACATGTATATGAATGGCTGAGTCCCTTCACTGTTCACCTGAAACTACCACAACATTTTTCATCACCCATGTGCACCCTAAGTTGCTTCAGTCATGTCAGACTGTTTGCGACCCTGTGGACTATAGCCCACCAGGCTCCCCTGTCCATAGGTTTCTCCAGGCAAGAATACTGGAGTGGGTTGCCATGACCTCCTCCAAGAGGATCTTCCAAACCCAGGGATCGAACCTATGTTTCTTACATCTCCTGCATTGGAAGGCGGGTTCTTTACCACTAGCACTGCTTGGGAAGCCCTAATCAGCTATGTGTGCGTGCTCAGTTACTTCAGTCATATGTGACTCTTTGCAACCCTATGGACTGCAGCCCGCCAGGCTCCTCTGTCCATGGGATTCTCCAGGCAAGAATACTGGAGTGGGTTGTTATGTCCTTCTCCTAGGGGATCTTCCTGACCCAGGTATTGAACCAGCATCTCCTCCATTGCAGCCGGATTCTTTATCACTTAGCCACTAGGGAAACCCCTAATTGGCTATACCCCAATGCAAAAGAAAAAGTTTAAAGCTTGAAAGAAAAAAAGAAAAAGAAACCTGTCCTGCTTTTGCTATTGGTCCACTGCAAAGTCCTCTCTCAGTCCCCCTACTTCCATTCTTGCCTTCTCCACACCCAATCCATCTCAGCATCATTACCATAAAGATCTTTTCTAGATGCAGATTAAATTAATTTGCCTTCTCTGCTTCAAAGGAATCTTTAAAGGAGGGCTTAAATCAGAACTAGTTCAGAAAATGTTACTTTCACATATGAATGAATGAAGTCAAAGATGGCTTCATAGAAGTGAGATTTTTACTAAATCATTTTAGGATTCATAGACTATCAATCAGTGGAAAATACCAGGGAGAATATTCTGGGTGCCTCTTTAAGGACCCTGGCTAGGCCATTTTGGAATGCATTGTTGAGAGAGAATTGTGGGCATGGACACTGGAAAAATTGCCTGGAGGCAATCTAAGGAGAATTTTGAGCGCAGTCCTAAAGGGTTACACCATTAAATGTGCTTTATGCAGGACAAAATTGGGTTCTGCCTCTAATTCCCCTTCTTCAGACTAATACAGTTTAGGAAACTTATATGGGAAGTGAAAGGAATTGTTTTTAATTATTTTTAGGTGACAGGTTATATGGTTGATCTCAAAAGACCGACTGAAACCTCAAGGTCACAGCAAGGCCACCTCACTCTCTGCCAAAAGAGAAGTCAAGAAACCTGAGAGAGCAGAATGAAATAATTCTAAGACCCGCAATTTTAATGTTCTGCTATGAAAATCACTGAGATATAGACTGACCTAGGAAACACTGTTTAAAAGATAGCTATCAGTTATTTTCATCTTTACCCAGAAGCCAGTGCCTGTTTGAGTGCTTAATTTTTAAATGTATATCAGTACCATTATAAGATAATCATATTCTTATAGAAGAATCTAACCAATAAAAATAGGAAAAATTAGGGAGAAAATGTCATTATTTAAAAAGAAAAGAATATGTTACAAAAATTTTGTCTCCAGAGAAACCATAAGAGGTTGTTCCATCATGTAAAATCTTGGTTATCAGATGCTTCAGGGAAGGATGTCTTTTGTGTCACAAAAATAAATAGTTTACATTAGGGAACGTTTCCCCTCAATGGTACAGATCATCTGTGACTGGCTGTGATTTTTAATTTTTAAAGCCAGTGCTTTTTAATTTTTAAAACTACTTTGAGGCTGGGAAATATTGAGTTATTATATATGCTGTTATTATTCTTAAAGGCTTTTAAAGCAATGAACTGAGAATGAGAATGCCTGGATTAAAGTTTCAGACCTACAATGATTCAAGGACTTCCATTGTGTTATGTCAGTCAGTGAACAAATCCATCTTGTTCCTGAAAACAAACAAAAAACTGAGTATAGTGTGATCTACATATTTTGTAAACCAAGTTTAAGTCATATAATTGTTTCTCAGGAACATATCAAATATTAGCTATCATGATTTTGAATGTGGATTGTAACAATATTGTGGGATATTTTATGATATCTAAAGGAATATTTAAGTTAGTGAAAAGGAGGTTGAGTGAACTGAATGTAAGTATCTCCCTCTCACTCTGACAAGGCAGCAACTTTAGGAAATAGGAAAGGAGATCTCTACTGGTTGCATACCATTAAAGAAAGGTGGTCAGCCATAAAAAAGAATGAAATAATACCATCTGCAACAACATAGATGGACCTAGAGTTATCATACTAAGTGAAGTAAGTCACAAAGAGAAAGACAAAGACCATATGATACCACTTAAATGTGGAATCTAAAATATGACATAAGTAAACTTATCCATGAAGCAGAAACAGACTCACAGACATAGAGAACAGACTTGCGGTTACCAAGAGAGAGAGAGGGTGGGGGAAAGATGGATTGGGAATTTAGAATTCAGTTCAGTTCAGTTCAGTCGCTCAGTCGTGTCCAACTCTTTGCAACCCCATGAACCACACACACCAGGCCTCCCTGTCCATCACCAACTCCCGGAGTCGACCCAAACCCATGTCCATTGAGTCGGTGATGCCATCCAACCATCTCATCCTCTGTCGTCCCCTTCTCCTCCCACCTTCAATCTTTCCCAGCATCAGGGTCTTTTCAAATGAGTCAGCTCTTTGCATCAGGTGGCCAAAGTATTGGAATCTCAGCTTCAACATCAGTCCTCCCAATGAACACCCAGGACTGATCTCCTTTAGGATGGACGCAGATGCAAACTATTATATATAGAATGGATAAACAAGGTCCTGCTGTATAACAGAAGTTCAGTTCAGTTCAGTCGCTCAGTCCTGTCCGACTCTTTGCGACCCCATGAATTGCAGCACGCCAGGCCTCTCTGTCCATCACCAACTCCCAGAGTCTACCCAAACCCATGTTCATCGAGTCGGTGATGCCATCCAACCATCTCATCCTCTGTCGTCCCCTTCTCCTCCCACCCCCAATCCTACCCAGCATTAGGGTCTTTTCCAGTGAGTCAACCCTTCGCATGAGGTGGCCAAAGTATTGGAGTTTCAGCTTCAGCATCAGACCTTCCAATGAACACCCAGGACTGATCTCTTTTAGGATGGATTGATTGGATCTCCTTGCAGTCCAAGGGACTCTCAAGAGTCTTCTCCAACACCACAGCTCAAAAGCATCAATTCTGCGGCGCTCAGCTTTCTTCACTGTCCAACTCTCACATCCATACGTGACCACTGGAAAAACCATAGCCTTGACTAGACGGACTTTTGTTGGCAAAGTAATGTCTCTGCTTTTAAATATGCTATCTAGGTTGGCCATAACTTTCCTTCCAAGGAGTAAGTGTCTTTTAATTTCATGGCTAACAGAAGAAATTATATTAAATATCCTGTAATAAACCATAAAGGAAAAGAATATGACAATATATATATACACATGTATGTGTAATTGAATCACTTTGCTGTACAGCAGAAACTAACACAACATTGTATATCAACTATAGTTCAATAAAATAAATTATAAAAAAGAAAGACTAGTGATAGTAATGAGTCGAATTTAACATTAGAAATGGAGCTGAATGATAAAACACAATGTGTTTTCAGACTATAAATGGCATACATTAGCAGAGTCCAAAAATGAGATTCTAAAGAATGTATTAGTCTAGGAGAGTAGTACTAAAGTTTTTCTAGACTAGAACCAAAGTAATTATTAAACATGTAGTGATTTAATTTAAAAAGAAAGAAGAAAAAGAGAGAAAGAGTGAGAAAAAGGAAGGAAGGGAGGGAGAGAAGGAGGGAGGGACATGGGAAGAAAAAGATGCTGCTTATATTTTCAGAAATACTTTTATTGGACACATTCAGTTGATTTTTATCCAGCTGTCAATAAACACTTTCTGGAAGTTTCCAGAAAGTGAATTGAATATGAACATTTAAAACAATGAATAAATAAACTTAATCCATCCATGAGCATAAAGAAGGGCCTATGGGCCAAATGGATTCTATATCTGCTTTTTGGCACAGGAATCCAGGTGTTCCTAGACCTAGTTTGTGTAGGATATGCTATCAGAATTGTCTCCCAACAGAAAAGCTAGGTTTATGATGAATATCTTCCATTTTCAAGAGGCTTCCTGGTGGCCAATAGTAGCATTTTTCCTGAGATAGTTACCTGGGACCAGTGAACAACCTGCTGCCTGTTCAGAAGGATTCAGACAAGCCCAGAAAGGGAGTCACACTCAAAAGCTCCCCAATGCAATGACAAGCATTCTTAGTTCTTTTGTTATAAAGAAAAAATAATGATGTGGCTAAGATACCTGGGGTACCCTGCAGCACATGGCTTTTGCACAAACCACAGGTAGAAAGAGGACCTTGTGCTTTGGTCTAGGGATGTAAAATCATATTCCCTCTCAACTATGTGCAAGCTCCATTACGTAGCCTCAGGCAAATTTTCCCATCTGAGAATGGGTCTTTTGATGCCTGCCTCACAGAGATGGTGCACTTCTTTGCACTCTATCAGCAAGAACCTGGCACTGTGACCCGTGCACAGATCAGTCTCAGGTGCCTAGAGTCATCATTCTTTTCAACTCAAAGGTGCTGCTACTCAGACTTTGATGACTAACTGTTTCTAAAATGAAGCTAAGAATGACAGACTCTTTACCTAATATCTAGGGATATCTGGATGCCTGCTTGCTGCAAAACTTATGGTAATACCAAACTCAGAATATTAACAATGAATCAAAAAGCGTTGGCTTTACCCAAGAAACCAATTAAAGTACAGCCAAGGGCTTTGAAGCCAGACAAACAGGTTCGGATCTTAACTTCTTAGTTAATAGCCATATGGCCTTGGGTGAGTAATTCATTTCTTTCAATTTTCTCCTAGGTAAGATGGCTTCACAGCGCTCACTTCAGTGCAGTGTTGCCTAGATTAAATGAAATGTGTATGAGCAGTGGCTCTACCCTTGACCGACTGGATGACCTTCAGCAAGTTTCTGAATTTCTGTGCTTCAGTCTGAGTGCAGGCCAGGGGCTTTCAAAGTAATCCCTAACTCAGAAGTCGTTAGGAGGACTACCTGGAAAACACTTAAAAAAGAGGCTGTGCTTTGGCAAGTGCTCACCAAATGTTAGCTGTTCATTTTTCATCCTCATTTCTTATTCCTCAGTGTTAGTATTAATAACCAGAAATTAAGTTTGATGACATGGCACAGACCTGAAAAAAGTGCTTTAACAATATAGAGTATAAAATGGCAGAAGTAATCATCTCCCAAAGGCAGTGCACTGGCCTCTGCTCTCTTGGTTTTAGTATTACACAGACTCTCAAGGGAGCAGAAAGAAGAGTCCAGGTAGAGAAGGAAGGAGGCGAGATTCTGGAAAAGACTGACGGAGGAGGGGGCCACTGGGCAGGGGTAGCCACTGGCCCAGCCACCATCCTTGGTCATCAAGGTCATCTTGTGTTTCACAGTTCACCAAGCACCTCCCATCCACCGCCACACGGCTGACCGTCACCTGGAGCAGGCGGGTTTTCGGAGTGACCAAGCCTCGTGGTACCCACCCCACCACTTTCAGGCTGCTCCTTTTGCCTGGTGTTCTCTGTGGCAATGTTACCTTCTCCTCATACCAGGAATTGATTCAGAAAATACGTTGCCATGGAAGTTGCGGGAAGTTTCCACGTATTGAAAAGGAGAAGAGTTAACTAGCCTGTTGGACCACATGACACCCCCCCGCCCCCAGAGGTCACCTTTGACTGCACTCGGGAGTCAATGAGTAAACATAGCACCTCTGCTGTGTATCCACTAGAGTAGTTGGGATGCCTCTTGACAGAAGTACGTTCAAAAAATTAAAAAAAAAAAAAACTGCTCCGAAGGTAGGAGACAGCTTATTAAATCTGTGTCAGGCTTACTGCCTGATCCCTTTTAAGCCCAGTCTGATTCTTTTCAGGCCCTTGACACACCAATAATTGGCATCACTCACCCGGTTAGCAGATGCTGAGAGGAGACAGGCTCGCTTCCTGCTTCTCCTGTGCCCAGCAGGACATCGTTCTGTAAACACCAAACAGGATGCCTTAACTAAAAGGAAAATACGTGAAATGGGACTTAGATGTAATATGGCCAAGCTTTTCTTGTGCTCTTTTGGGGGTGAAGAAGAATGTTGCCAACTGTGGGACAAAGTAGAAAACGTGCCTCAGGGAAGCCAATCGTTGCCAGCACTGTGTGCCTGTCCCGGCCTTTCCTCACCTCCGTGGGCAGCCTTACAGCTCCTTCCTGCCTGTGTTTCATTCATTGAATATTTATTTGCAAGTATTTATTTCTACCATTCTTGGCACCAGGAACACAACTCAAAAAAAAAAAAAAAAACTGCTAAAAATTCCTGCCCTCGTGGAACTCCATAGTAACATTCAAAATACAAGGGATGTCAGCTGGTGATGAAGGTTACGCAGGAAAATAAAACAGGAAAGAGGGAGAGGAAGGGTGGGCTTGGGGCAGTACAGGGGATCTGATTTTAAATAAACTGGTCAGAGGCCTCACTTAGGTGACTTTTGAGTGAAGATCTGAAGGAGACAAAGCCAGTCAGACAGGACTTGGGAAGAAAATTCCAAGCACAAAGTGGGAGCATTCCTGGTGAGCAGAGAGGCCAAAGAGAGGGTGCAGAGAGTGAGGGTGGGAGAGGGCCGTAGAAATGAAGCCAGAGAGCTGGCAGAGGGTGGGGAAGGGCTGGTAGGTCTTCCTGAGGATTCAATCATGGCTTTGCAGTCACCTATGGAACTTTTAAAACCCAGTGAATCCAAGTCTCCATAGCTGGAGCCCAGGACTGAGAGCGTTTTCCATGTCCCCACGTGTGCCTCCAGCAGTCAGGGCTTGAGCCACACTGAGTCCAGAGGAAGGACAGGAGCTGGCTTATGCTTCAGAAGGATCACAGGTGCCTGAAGTTTTAAGAACAGACAAGGCAAGAGGACAAGGTGGGAGTGGGGAGATGGGGGTGGGGTACAGTAATGATCCAGTGAGGGTGCTGGGATGAGGATGGGGTGGAGGTGACGAGAAGAGGTTAGATTCCTCCAGCTATTTCTGAAGGTGGAGCCAAGGGCATTTTTCCCCTGATAGTATATATATGAGGAAGGAGTCCCCAATCCCCAGAACCAGTTAGAAACTGGGCCCCACAGCAGGAAGTAAGAAAGCAAAGCCTCATCTGCATTTACAGCCACTCCCCATTGCTGGCATTACCAAATTATCACAATATGGTAATAATAGAAATAAAGTCACAATAAATGTAATGTGCTCGAATCACCCTGAAATCATCCCCCATCCCCCACCCATGTGTTAGTTGCTCAGTCGTGTCCAACCCTTTGTGGCCCCATGGACTGTAGCCTGCCAGGCTCCGCTCTCCATGGGATTTCCCAGACAAGAATACTGAAATGGGTTGCCATTTCCTCCTCCAGGGGAATCTTCCTGACCCAGGGATTGAACCCAAATCTCCTGCATTGTAGGTAGATTCTTCACTATCTGAGCCACTTTACTTGGAGTCCATGGAAAAATTGTCTTCCACAAAACTGGTCTCTGGTGCCAAATAGGTTGGGGAACGCTGATTTATCGTATGAAAGCAAAGAAGAATCAAACACGACACCAAGTTTAAGGGCTGAGCAATTGTAAGGATGGGGTTGCCTTTGACTGAAATGAGAAAGACCATGGGAAGAACCACATTTATGGAACAACCCAGAAAGCATTTCTAAATATAAACACATTGCATGGAAATACCCATAGATAGTAAAGCGCTCCACACCTGGCACTTTCTAGGGGTCAGGAATGCCTTTAAGAGAGACAGAGTGGGCTGGGGCTGGAGGGCAAGTTTCCATAGTAGAATATCTTTAACATGGTCTGATAGCAAATAAAAACGTGTGTTCTAAGCATTCTGCAAAAATAAATAGAGGCGATGAAGACATAGCCAGGAAAAACTTCCCATAAATGCCTCTGCCGCCATCTCCTCTAAATCTTTAGGACTCTGTGGGAAGAGGCTTCGTTGCCTGGCAGGAATCCTGGCAACGGCCCTAAATTCAAGAGATGTATGGGATGTTTGACACTGGTAGATGCCTCTCCTTTCTCCCCAAGTGTGTGGTACTGCAAACTGAACAGAAATAGAGAATACTCTCAGTGACAAATAGCAGGGGAGTTAGTCAGCCACCTCAACACGATAAGCAGGCAATACTTAGTCAGTCATGTCTGACTCTTTTCGACCCCATGGACTGGAGCCCACCAGAATCCTCTGCCCATGAAATTTTTCAGGCAGCAATACTGGAGTGGGTTGCCATTTCCTGCTCCAGGGGCTCTTCCCGACCAAAGGATCGAACTCTAGTCTCTTGAGTCTCCTGACTGTCAGGTGGGTTTCTGGGAAACTAGACCATTCAGGTATGACCTAAATCAAATCCCTTATGATTACAGAGTGGAAGTGAGAAATAGATTTAAGGGACTAGATCTGACAGACAGAGTGCCTGATGAACTATGGACGGAGGTTCATGACATTGTATAGGAGACAGGGAACAAGACCATCCCCAAGAAAAAGAAATGCAAAAAAGCAAAATGGCTGTCTGAGGAGGCCTTACAAATAGCTATGAAAAGAAGAGAAGAGAAAAGCAAAGGAGAAAAGGAAAGATATACCCATTTGAATGCAGAGTTCCAAAGAATAGCAAGGAGAGATAAGAAAGCCTTCCTCAGTGATCAATGCAAAGAAAGAGAGGAAAACAATAGAATGGGAAAGACTAGAGTTCTCTTCAAGAAAATTAGAGATACCAAGGGAACATTTCATGCAAACATGGGCTCAATAAAGGACAGAAATTGTAGCGACCTAACAGAAGAAGAAGTTATTAAGAAGAGATGGCAAGAATACACAGAAGAACTGTACAAAAAAGATCTTCACAACTCAGATAATCATGATGGTGTGATCACTCACCCAGACCCACATCCTGGAATGTGAAGCCAAGTGGGCCTTAGGAAGCATCACTACGAACAAAGCTAGTGGAGGTGGTGGAACTCCAGCTGAGCTATTTCAAATCCTAAAAGTTGATGCTGTGAAAGTGCTGCACTCAATATGTCAGCAAACTTGGAAAACTCAGCAGTGGCCACAGGACTGGAAAAGGTCAGTTTTCATTCCAATCCCTAAGAAAGGCAATGCCAAAGAATGCTCAAACTACCACACAATTGTACTCGTCTCACATGCTAGCAAATTAATGATCAAAATCCTCCAAGCTAGGCTTCAGCAATACGTGAACCGTGAACTTCCAGATGTTCAAGCTGGTTTTAGAAAAGGCAGAGGAACCAGAGATCAAATGGCCAACATCTGCTGGATCACTGGAAAAGCAAGAGAGTTCCAGAAAAATATCTCCTTCTGCTTTATTGACTATGCCAAAGCCTTTGTGTGATCACAATAAATTGTGGAAAATTCTGAAAGAGATGGGAATACCAGACCACCTGACCTGTCTCTTGAGAAACCTGTATGCAGGTCAGGAAGCAACAGTTAGAACTGGACATGGAACAACAGACTGGTTCCAAATAGGACAAGGAGTATGTCAAAGCTGTATATTGTCACCCTGCTTATTTAACTTATATGCAGAGTACATCATGAGAAACGCTGGGCTGGATGAAGCACAAGCTGGAATCAAGATTGCCAGGAGAAATATCAATAACCTCAGATATGCAGATGACACCATCCTTATGGCAGAAAGTGAAGAAGAACTAAAGAGCCTCTTGATGAAAGTGAAAGAGGAGAGTGAAAAGGTTGGCTTAAAGCTCAACATTCAGAAAACTAAAATCATGGCATCCAGTCCCATCACTTCATGGCAAATAGATGGGGAAGCAGTGGAAACAGTGGCTGACTATTTTTCTGGGCTCCAAAATCACTGCAGATGGTGAATGCAGCCATGAAATTAAAAGACGCTTACTCCTTGGAAGGAAAGTTATGACCAACCTAGACAGGATATTAAAAACCAGAGACATTACTTTGTCAACAAAGGTCTGTCTAGTCAAGGCTATGGTTTTTCCAGTAGTCATGTACAGATGTGAGAGTTGGACCATAAAGAAAGCTGAGCACTGAAGAATTAATGTGTTTGAACTGTGGTGTTGGAGAAAACTCTTGAGAGTCCCCTGGACTGCAAGGAGACCCAACCAGTCCATCCTAAAGGAGATCTGTCCCGGGTGTTCATTGGAAGGACTGATGTTGAAGCTGAAACTCCAATACTTTGGCCACCTGATGTGAAGAACTGACTCATTTGAAAAGACCCTGATGCTGGGAAAGATTGAGGGCAGGAGGAGAAGGGGACGACAGAGGATGAGATGGTTGGATGGCATCACCGACTCAATGGACATGTGTTTGGGTAAACTCTGGGAGTTGGTGACCGACAGGGAGGCATACTGCGGTTCATGGGGTCGCAAAGAGTCGGAGACGACTGAGTGACTGCACTGAACTGAAAACAGCAATACCTAAACCGACTTCCTTAGGGACATCCCAGATCCTGTACAGGGCTGCATATAATTTCATTTTCCAAAACTCTGCCAAATGCGTAAGATGTTTAACACTGACCAATTAAATAAGAAAAAAAATGCAATAACACATTTGTCATTCAAATCACTTCACACTAATAGCTAATTAAGGTTCTTTTTAAGTTCCTTATTCAAATTATATATTATGATTAATGATATGATTTTTTCAATTGAATCCTTACATGAATAAGATTTATTAACACAAATAGTTCCTGACAAACTTGGCTCAGGATCAAGAAAGACATTTCCTCTGGGTTTTAGGAAAGAGTCAAAGTTATTATAAATGGCTGCTTAGGGGAGATATGGCTGTTTTCTCCACTGATTTGAAGTAGGTCAGATTGAGAGCTCAAAGCTTCCCTAAGGTGGTAATTAAGCATGAATATTAAAAATTTGAGAACAAATAAAAAATAAACAACTTCTTTCAGACTTCCACATCACAGACCTTCCATTATGTTTGTGCCTGGGGCAAGATCCTTTTCTTTGGAAAAAGAATACAGTTGAAAAAAAAAGAAAAGAAATCCTGTGCATAGCTCTTGAAGTCTAGACTTCTAGACGGACTCATTCAAGCATGAAAGCTTTGGAGAAGTATTTAACCAGGCAGAGTTGCGGCAAAAATGCACAGAAATGCCCAGTAAGCAGCCAGAATGGTTGTAATTCAATTCTGCAGGTCAGTTTGTTGTGCCTTTCTTTTTCTTTTCCCTTGAAAATCACATCTTTCTCTCTCTTCCCACTCAAATCATTTACTCTTATTAAACCAGCTTAGTCAAATCAATATCTAGGCTAGCAATGTGAATTTAATTACAGTGAGGCTTGGATAAACATTAGTTCTGAGATATTCCTTGGTCCATAGAGTGATAACTGAATTAAGTAGCATTATTTCACCATTACCATACTACGCCCACACTGTTACACAAGAGAAGCTAATATTTCTATCTCTTTTTAGCCTGGTAAAATATACTATAAGCCTTTACATGAGCCAATTTACTAAGTGTCCTTGAAGAACTATGAAATAGGACTATGCTGCAGCTACATGTTCAGCAAGGGTGTTATTTGGAATCAGAAAGGTTCATGCTGGGCCGCATCCAGAGGACCAAGTGATCAAGATACTGAAAAGCATACTGCCGGGTAGTTCCTAGGACACCAATGCTGCTTCCTTCAGCTGCTGATTGAACGCTCAGGGCCCCAAGGAACTTTCACTGTCCTTCCGTCCACCCTGTCTATATGTCCAGCTGTGGAAAGCTAACCAGACCTCTCTAATCATAGACTTCCTTGAAACGTCTGCTGGGGTAGCCTTTCTTCCAGGAGACTTCCTTGATCTCCCTGCCTTTGGGCACTTCTCTAGCAGCACAACTGCCTCATTAAAACTGTGTTTCTGCCTCTCTTCAAATACCAGGAACAGCTGGATGGTTGTTGATCTCTGAGTCAAGCTCAGGGACTGGCACATATTAGGTATTCAATACCGTGTGTTAAATGAATGAATATAATTGAACAGCTAAGACATGCCAACACCTACTATAGGCTAGATGCTGAACAAAGAGATAGAAGACATCTCCTCGAGCTTCTGAGGATCTGGTCAGGAAGATGAGGAATTTGAATAGAGACAGAACAATAAAAGCCCAGCACTGGTTAAGGGTCAAAGCAGCGTGTGCCAGGGAGAGGGACAAGGGTTCAGAATCTTGCAAGCAGAGCCAGACCACTGGAGGAAAGGTCACCTGAGGCCAGATAAGCAGGAGGACAAAAGGGACATGACGACTAAAGCCCTCTTACAGAGCTGGAAAGCATATAGTGTAGTATATTATAGCACAGACATTATGAGGCTGAGTTCTGGATGGATCCAGACAACTGGATTCAAATCCTGACTCTTAATAAATGTTCTTCCAGTTCAGTTCAGTCACTCAGTTGTGTCTAACTCTGCAACCCCATGGACTGCAGCATGCCAGGCTTCCCTGTCCATCACCAACTCCTGGAGCTTACTCAAACTCATGTCCATCAAGTCAGTGATGCCATCCAACCATATCATCCTCTGTCATCCCCTTCTCCTCCTGCCCCCAATCCTTCCCAGCATCAGGGTCTTTTCAAATGAGTCAGTTCTCCACATCAGGTGGCCAAAGAATTGGAGTTTCAGTTTCAGCATCAGTCCTTCCAATGAATATTCAGGAATGATTTCCTTTAGGATGGACTGGTTGTATCTCCTTGCAGTCCAAGGGACTCTCAAGAGTCTTCTCCAACACTACAGTTCAAAAATATCAATTCTTTGGTGCTCAGCTTTCTTTATACTCCAACTCTCACATCCATGCATGACTACTGGAAAAACCATAGCCTTGACTAGATGGACCTTTGTTGGCAAAGTAATGTCTCTGCTTTTTAATATCCTGTCTAGGTTGGTCATAACTTTCCTTCCAAGGAGTAAGCGTCTTGTAATTTCATGGCTGCAATCACCATCTGCAGTGATTTTGGAGCCCAAAAAATAAAGTCAGCCACTGTTTCCCCATCTATTTGCCATGAAGTGATGGGACCAGATGCCATGATCTCAGTTTTTTGAATGTTGAGCTTTAAGCCAACCTTTTCACTCTCCTCTTTCACTTTCATCAAGAGGCTCTTTAGTTCTTCTTCACTTTCTGCCATAAGGGTGGTGTCATCTGCATATCTGAGGTGATTGATATTTTGCCTGGCAGTCTTGATTCCAGCTTGTGCTTCATCCAGCCTAGCATTTCTCATGATGTACTCTGCAGAGAAGTCAAATAAGCAGGGTGACGACATACAGCCTTGAAGTACTTCTTTCCCAATTTGCAACCAGTCTGTTGTTCCATGTCTAGTTCTAACTGTTGCTTCTTCACTTACATACAGATTTCTCAGGAGGCATGTCAGGTGGTCTGGTATTCCCATCTCTTTCAGAATTTTCCACAATTTATTGTGATCCACACAGTCGTAGGCTTTGGCCTAGTCAATAAAGCAGTAGATGTTTTACTGGAACTCCCTTGCTTTTTCAATGATCCAATGTTCTTTAGACAAATCATTTTTAGGCCTCAGTTCTCCCACTGTACCTCAGTTCTGCCACTGTAAAATGGATGCAAAAATAATAACTTTCTCATAGATATAAGACAAAATATACAAACCCTTATTATTGTTACTGTTCTCATTTCTCTAGACAGCTAGGACATTTCAGAAGTCTTCATCATAACTGTAATGGAGGTGAAGTTTGGAACTGTGAGTGTAGAGGACCAGTGTTAAGTATTAAAATCTTTTCTCCTCTAGATGTGATCACAAATGATAATAGATGAACAGTCAAATTTTAAATAGAGTCTATGATGTAAATTTTAGAACACTGTTAATTAGTTTGAACCACCTCCTTAAGGTATAACCTTTCTGAGGGTAAGGATCCCAGTTATGATAACATTCAGAGCATCTATGGGATGGCTATCTAGTGTTCAAGCCTGTGTCACATTAGCCCATTTGGGTAAAGCAAGGTCTGCTAATTATCATACATTTCTCATCTCCTATTTGCCAGTTTGGTCACTAGTAGACAAATCAACACTTACTCTTGAATTGTTTCAGATTTTTGCATTTCATCTCTCAGTTGTATTATAATCTTCCTTAAGCAGAGAGGGTAGTTATTATATAGCACATATGGCCTTCACACTACCTAGAAATACTTCATAATCTTCTCTTGGTTACCACTGGCCATTCATCATCAAGAGTTTGACCCTTGATCTTATGACACTTGACTCCATGACATCAAAATCCTAGAGTATGGCTGTTAGCATAACTGACGCCATCTTGGGGCCCTTACAGCTTCTCCTGTCCTTCTGCTGACCCTACTCAGAACTGTGTTGTACAGTAAATCACTTCCCTGTTGTCAAGAGCTTTGTAGTTAAAAGGTATTGTTTAAAATCATTAGGACCAGGTGGCCTCCATGCTCTGTTAGTCCCCAAACAATGATGGAAACCTTCATTGACGTATTGCTGGTGCCCACGAGACTAGTGACCCATTTGTGAATCTTGACTGAGGGATGCATGTCCTGTTTCCAAGCACCTACTCCATACCCTGGGTTAACAACAAAATTGCCTCAGTGGCCCCTTGGAGGTGCAGAGTGTGGCTCCAATTCTGCATAGTTGCCTGCTGGACTCCGATCCTACCCTGTAAGTAAGTTACCCTATAAAAAAAAAAAAATCCACTGATTATATAGAGCTGCCTGCCTCATTTTTCTGTCTCAAGATACCTTCTCACTTTGGTGGGTACTTTTCATTCCCTCTGTCCTCCAACACCTATAGACACTGCAAAATTCTCAGTATTTGATACTCTGCTGACATATTACCCAAAAGAGAAATTTAATCAGGTAAGCTGTTGAAGCTACCTTACACAGTAATTTTTTAATAATTTTTAGAAATCTAATTTGAAAATTAGTTGAAAATATCCCCCATTGGGTTTGAGTTGCCTCTACCATTCTTCCAGACATTTAAAATAAATTATCAGATACCCCTTCCAACAGAAATATTTATCTTGTAAGTTGGACCATTTTTAATTTTAAAAAGATTTTAAGCACTTACTCATTTAAAAATCTTGAATATGTCAGTTATAACGATAAAGCAGATATCTGCTTTGCATATTAAGCAATTTCACGTGTGAAGAGCAACCAGAATGAAAAGACCCTGCAGACTGGGGAGGTTACATCTATGAGACCAAATCCTTTCAGATGGATTTCTAATTTTGCCACTTGTGACATCTTGTGTTTTAAGGGAAAAAACAATAATAATTTCTATCTTTATTATGTTTGAATGACTTCTGATCCCCTGACCCTCCTTTCTTCTCCCAGATTTGCTGTGAGCACTAATTACTTTTATAAAAGTTTACTTATGATCCGTGCTTCATGTATTCTGTTGGTAGAACAGCTCTGAGAGTTCTGTGCAGATATTTTTAAAATGATTCTCATGATGAAAATGACTTATTAACTGAATCACCTGGGAAAATTATTTATCCCTTTTAAGCCTCTTTTTCCTATCTGAAATGAAGAGGGTGGTAATATTTTCCATTTCAGAGATTCTGTGATGAGGAATAATAAGCACCATCTCTCACAGTATGTCTGGCACTTCACGGGCACTTAATATTTAATATATACATATACTGATATATCACCTTTTACAATTTATAAAAGAGTCTATGTTTCCATACTGTTTACTCTGACCCTCACCATAAGAGGATACCCCTTCTGGAATCAATTCACAAATAATAATGGTCCCATAAGCAGTCCTCTGGATCAGTCAGGAGGTTATTATAAGAGTTTTAGATTCTACATTTTATATATTACCACCCAATAATACTTGCAAGGGCAAACTACCATCATCTTTCAACACTAACTTTCATATTATAAAAAATAAAAAAAATATGGCTTTGGGGGCTGGTTCTTGGGCAAAGAGGTATAGAGAACAATGAAAAGAATTTCAGTACTCTCTTTTAAAAATAGTATTCTAATATACTGAAAAAACAAAGATGTTTGTTCTCTGTAGCTGAAATCTGCACTCAGATATCCTCGGGATATGCCTTCACGTTACTATGATCTAATCAAATTTGAAAGCCCCAAAGCTCATTGTCATGAACCGGATCTGTCGTCGCTGCTTTCAAGCCAAAAATAGTTTTAAAAAATGAAAGAATCAGAGATCTACTGATCTCAAAGTAATTACTCTGTGTTTCATAATTTTGAAAATCATAAATTATAAATTATAGCCAACAATTTACTCTAGAGTTTATTTAGTAACAGAGAATCAAACTCTTTCATTTTCCCAACATATTAGAATTTGTGTGCACTAAATTCTTCTTTTTATTAATAAATCTATTAGCAAGTAATAATAATATGTATTTTGACATAGCCCCAAACACAAAATTTGCTACAGCCTCATTTTGCGGGGGGGTGGGGGGGGTGGGGGTGGGGCAGGGGGGATATGTTTCAACAAAATACACAGAAGCATAATTATTTAGGGAAAAAAAAAATCACATGCAGGCCTTACCCCAGATGGCCTGAACCAGAACTTCTGGTTGGGGAGTATATAGAGGGTAGCTACTAGAAACCCCTGTTTATCTAACTTTCCCCTGTGATCCCACAGAGATGCTGATTTAGACCTACTTACTGCTAGGTAAAGCAGATGAAACTAAAAGGTGACAATCAGCAAGCAGCAGTCCTGGCCAAGGAAAAGCCAGCAATATTGGAGGATGTTTAGGCTGTATCCTGCTTTAACAGTGCTTAGCAGGATGATCCAAATCAGATGTCTTTTTAGGATTTGGACTGACAGTGTATCTTCTTGTCCCTCTTATGCTTCCACCCCTGTAAGCTTCACCTACATCCCTGCAGATTAACACTTTAGAAAAATATTTATTTAGAGAAATGAAAAATAAAATGTTTTCCAGGCAAATAATTCAAGTAACTAAAGCTAAAAATAAGTATATTTAAATCTCTCTAGGCCAAACAGTGAGGATTCATGCAGAAGTTGACTATAAATTAATGTTTTAGGGCATTAGTTCAGATAATAGGTCTTGAAAGTATATTTTAAAAATGTAACTCATGATTAATAGAGTGTGTTATCATCAACTTAGTATCTTACAAATATAGTGAAAAATATTGTAAGCCCAGGAAAATTTCACATATGTGATCTTTGTTTGATTTTTCCAGAGTATCCACTTCTCTCATAACTGAGTAATAAAAAATACTAGGTACCTTAAAAGAATAATCCAGTTACATAAATCCAAATTATTACTTGGAAGGAAAATTATATAAAGTTCTGAGCGAAACAAATTTATAATGTACAAATTACTTCTGTTCCTACATCTAAAATACATGTGATCAGGCTTCTACGTGCATGCTATGTCTTGTCAGTCGTGTCTGACTCTTTGCAACCCTATAGACTATAGCTCACCAGACTTCTCTGTCCATGGGATTTTCCAGGCAAGAATTACTAGAGTGAGTTGCCGTGCCCACCTCCAGGGGATCTTCCTGACCTAGGGATCGAACCCGAGCATCGGGCCTCCTGCGTTGGCAGGCAGGTTCTTTACCACTAGTGTCACCTGGGAAGCCTCCAGGATTCTACTCTCCCCACCCCCTCGAAAAAGGAAAGATACACGTTAAAAACTTAAAATCCCACAGTATAACATTCATTTCTATGCTTGTACATCACCATGCCTTACTATTCCTGTCCAAAACAAAGCTTTGCTTTGCAGCATTCAGGATTTGCTTTTGCATTATTTTTTATTGAAATATAGCTCATTTACAATGTTGTTTTAGTTTCAGGTGACAGCAGAGTGATTCAGTTATACATACATCCATATATCTACACATGTATATGTATATATGCATGTTTTTTTGAGCTGTAAATATGTTAAGTTTTGATCTCAACTCAGCTCATCCTTTAACCAAGCATCAGGATTAGGACCAGCCAAGATCAGGCTCTCCAAACTCCCCACTGCCAGCACTGTCCACAGTCCCTTGCCAAAGGCAGCATGCATTTCCTAGGATCAAGGATTTGAGAGTTGAAAGACCCTAGAGACCTGGTCCAGAAAAGTCTGAATTCAGAGATCTTCTGCAACCCCACTGCTGGCCATGTTCTTTCACACTCAGCACCCCGGTGATCATGGCCCCTGGAGGCAGCCCTTCCCCTTGCTGAAGTGTCAGTGGTTCAGGAGTTTCCCCCTGTGTCCTGACTCCCTGTGTGACCCTGAATGAACCACAGCATCTCTTCATCCAAATATGAAGAAAGAGGAACGATTTTAAAGATCACACAGGTCACAGAATTCTTCCTAATTGCTTAAATGGCAGGAACTGGAATAAAACGTTTTCCTGTAATACCCTTGGGACTGAAGGATCTTATCTAACAGGTGAGGTCTATGTTTAAAAGGTAGAGGCAGTAAGTTTTTAACACCAACTAGGCAATAAGGAATTGTCAAGTCAACTGAGCAATAGGCAACATCCTATCCGATTTCCTACGCACACATCCTGACCACTCACTCACCCACTCCTTAATACACAGCTGACCAGTATCTGCCACTAGGTGCCTGGCTTGGCAGTTACCAAGCTGTCAGCAAGTATCCACTGTTCCCCCAAAACCACCATTACCAAAGTCAGTCTTCCCTCTTCATCTCACTCTCCAGTTCTCTAAATACTTGTTACTGTGGCCTACCTCCATCTTTTAGTTATCTTCTCTCTCAGCCCCAGTGACAACACATCCCTGATTCATTCTCCTTTGTCATTTTCTGACCACTGTTTTGCCTCATTCTTTGGCTCTTTCACCATCCTTATCATTAAAAATAGCCACTTTTTGACTCTCTTGTCTTCACCAGGAAGAATCTGGAAACTGAGCTCTCCTGTCACTAACTCACTGTGTGGTCTTAGACAACCCACAGCCCTCTCTGGGTTTCATTTATCCCTGAGAAAGTAAAGCAGCTGGACTTGATAATCCAAAATCATAGTCCTTCAGACCTAGGCAGTGCTACGCTAGTCTGTCCTACGCTAGTCTGTCCTAATCCCATTCCTGTCCTCTATCAGTACCTGGTATATTTTCAGAAAGCCAGTGAAAGTCTGTGATGGAGCGAAGACCACCGGGAAGTCATCACTTCCAGGGTGGGAAGGAACCTCTGACATCTCAATTTCATAGTTGAGAAAACCTAGGTTCAAAGTGGGTAGTTGATTATCTCACAGTAGAGATGACAATAAGGAGGCTCCTACATGTTCCAAATTCAGAGCTTAAGTGACTTTCAAACCTGGCTGAAGTGCATAATGGTATCAGGTAAAATGGGACATTGAAGGTATACACTGGGTAGGACACTCCATAGCCTTTTTTCCTCTTTAAAAAAAAAATCTATACTGTATATAAGAAATTTGGAGAGAAATTTGCAATAGATGGTGTTTAACACAAAGCAGCACAATCAGATCACATAAAACAACTTAGATTTATATTTTTAAATAGCCAAATAAAACAGAACATCAAGTCGCAGAACACATGTATTTACATGAATTCAAATGTCCAAAGTACAATATAGTGGCATCTCTTTAACAGTTCATTTAAGACTTATACACACACAAGCATATAGACAAATATTAGTCTCCTAGAACAAAGGCTGAAGAAGTTACTCAGACATTTTGGCACTGACACCTACATATTTATGGCAACAAATAATGATGGCTTTAAACTTTCAATAAGATCTTTTGTACAAGGATAGGAGATGTACAGAATGGAAAGAAGACAGTCAAACAAATGTACCTTTACTGTACTATTTATCTAACACTATATGGGATGTGGCACTGCTCAGCAAATTTGATCAGGACTGTCTATTTACTCTGGTCTGCAATGATAACATGAACCGAAGTATCCCCAAATCTAACCTTACTTTGTGCTTTATAAACAACTGCTGCTTGGTTTTTCCTTCTGCATCTTTTAAAAATGAACACTTTCCTTTAATATAACTCAACTTTGGTCCCAATAAGTTAGTAAAATCTCTAATACCTGAAATTTAGCTTTTCTTTCAAGAATCCTGAGTGAAAGGACAATGTCAGTCATGTCACCTCCAGACCAGCTTTGAAATTATCAGTGGTGCTAAAGATGAAGATATCACCTAGAACTTGAACTCTGAAACACAACTCCATCTTTCTCTGGCATGAACCTAAGCGCTTTACCACATTTCCTATGAACCAGTGAAAGAGACCCTTTGGTTTTATTTCCGAAACACAGAACCACCCTATTTCTGCCCTGCTGTTTATTTTTGCAGACCACACACGAAGTTGAATATAAAGAGATTCAATCACTACATCGTACAAATGCAGGCACAAAATTAACTGGACGCCACAAAGGGTGTGTCTGAAAACACTGAATTGACCGAATCTGAGTCGGATTTCACCCTCGTGGACTTTAAGATGCCCTCAGCTATGACCGTTTCACTGGGAAAGAGCCTGACTTTCCCATTCTGCCCTGTTGCAGTATCCTTCAGGGGTTCCAAAAACACTACTCTTTTCCCAGCCCCTGCCTTCCGTTCATCAGTGGGGGCATCGCTATCAGGGCCGGGAGAGAGAATAGATGCATGGACATTGCTTTGGTTTAGCATATTTTTTCGTCTCTTGGGTTTACACTTGCAGGGACACGGTGTCAGATAGAGGTACAGAAGTACCAAAACAATGCTGGCCACACAGGCTGCAAGCGTGGTAAAAGCTGTGTTAAATGCCTCGTGTGCATGGGATTTGTTTATGGTGAAATTGCTCACGTTTATTGTGACATCCACAGTTTCATTTAACAGACGTTGCCGATTCATTGCAACACAGGAATACACTCCAGCATCCTCAAAACGAGGACTTTCTATAACCAGGCTTCCATTGGGAAACACGTGAAAGTTTTCCATCTCTTTATTGGGCTCCAGCACTCTGTTATCTGGACCGACCCACATGAAATCGGTATTTGCCCTACCAGTCTTGCCGTCACAGTGGACCATCAGCCTTTCCCCGACCTGAGCCTCGTGAATAAAGCCAAGGGCACGGAAGGAACCATTGATGATACTGTCAGAGCAGTTCAGGAAGCTATCCTGGAGCAGAAGCAACTGATGGAAGTGCCTAGTGTCAGACCATAGGCGACAGGTATAATCATTCTTAAAATCCATCACTGAGCTGAAGTGCCTACGGTACCAAAAGATCAGCAAGGAGTAGAGGGAACAGTCACAGACAAAGGGGTTTCCATGAAGGAAGATACCTCTCAGTTGCTTTCCTGGCACTAAATTTATATGATGCATTGGCAGAGAGGAGATCCGGTTATAAGAAACATCTAGAAACATCAGTTCTGCCAGCTTGAACCTTCCAACATACAAATCCATGGGAAACTGTGTGAGAAAGTTTCCACTTAAGTACAGTTTTTGCAGTTGGGAGAGCCCTCCAAACGCTGAAGGATCCAGATAGGAAATGTGATTGTTGTAAAGAAGGAGCACTTCCAGAACCTTCAGCTCTTGGAACACTGCACTTTTCATGGTCTTCAGCTTGTTGGATGACAAGTCAAGACACTTCAGATTTGGAGTGGTGGAAAAACTGTCCGTGGAAATGCTCGTGATGTTGTTGTGCCGAATAATGAGGGTGTTCAGCTTTACCAACGATACTGGAATCCACTCAGAATCCAGAAGCCCAATTCTGTTGTAACTCAGATCCAGTCTCTTGATCAGCCTGAAAAGGTTCCCAGGCACCCTGGACAGATTTTTGTTGGTGCAGCTGACGATGTCAGTGGCACAGATGCAAGCGGTGGGGCACACCCCGGAGGCGCCACGGCTCACAGTCACCGTGATAACCAACAAACACAGCAGTTCCTTGCAGCCCGATCTGACAACTCCAGGCAGGGTGGGCAGTGCGTGTAAACGTAAAGACATTATGGTCGCCTCTGAGGCTCTTCCAGGCGCCTTTTCCACCAGCTCAGTGAACCTGGTAAACAATCAATATTTAAAGAGGGGTTTAAAAAAGAAAAAAGATTCACTAGCACTAGTTAACCCTTAAGAGTAATATCTGGCTTTCTTTCCAATAACTTTTGAAACGGAGGTTTATTTCACACTGGGGAGTCTATGTTAGATGTCAATTTTTCCTTGGTTACTCCTGCTTACAGGCATTTACAGTTCCATTCTATCGGCACAACCTTCTCAATATCAGAAACTCATTTGTTTCTTAAGGTGCATCCTGCGTTGTTGTTGGGTTTTTTCTCTCTCTCTCCAGGAGACACAAAAATACACAAACGCGTCTTATAAACAATTACAGGGAAATACTTAGGAAGCCACCCGTCCAGAAAGCAACTCACAGACCTGGGACGCCTCACGGGCTCCGCGGATAGGCCGCCGACGTTGTGTTCTGCAGGTCTGTGCGTCCGTCTGTCTCTGTCTGTCAATCTGGCATCTTAGGAGTTCCTTTCCCTTTTGCTCCCGGCGGGCGGCAGCCTCTCGCTGGCTAGCAACTTTGGGGAGTTTCAAGCCGCCGCTTCGGCGGCAGGAGCAGCAACCCCGGCCGCAGGAAACGTCTCGACCCGGGCTCTCTTCATTGCTCGGCTGAAGGTACCGCCTGGGCGATCCGGTCGTCGCGTGCCCACGCGCGGAGCGCCCGGCTCCTGGAGCCGGGTCCGAGGGGCGGGGGCGCGGGAAGCGGATCGGACCCGGCCCCACCTCTCCGCTCACGGGAGGCAGCAGGGCCCCGGCTCTCCGGCGCCACCAGCAGGGTTTTATCCCCGCGCGCTCGGGGTCGGGTGCGGGGCGAGGAGACCAGTCCCGCCCCTGCGCGTCCTCCCTCCAGCGTGAACCTGCTCCCGGGCTACGGGAGGGAGCCGGCTGGGCGCGCGCGGCGCGGGGAGGGGGCGACGGGGCAGCCAATCGGAGCGGCGGCCGGCGCACCCCCACGCCCCCACCCCGCGGCCCCGCCGCCGCCCTCTTCCTGCCCCTCTGGGTTGGGGAGAGCGACCGCGCGGCGAGGCGGGGGACCCACACCGGAGGCCGGGCTCGCGTCTCCCGGGGTGAGGACGCGCTCGCGCACTGCTGCCAATCGCGTCCGCGAGCCCAGCCCCGACCCGCGGGCTGAGGGGGTCGTGGGAGGTTAAGGGACACCCCCCAGCCGGGGAGCGAGAGGTCGCAGCCCCGAAGACCCACGTGTCGCGACCGCGCGGGTCGCGTCTTTCTCCCACCGAATCCGCTGAGCTCCTCGACCTCTTATCGCTACCTTTGGGCGAAGGCCCAGGGGGCTTGCACAGCGCTAAGTGCAGTGGGTTTTACAGGTTTGCAAAGCAGACACCGAAGCCGCCTTTGGTCTCCGCCCTCATAAGGGGGCGGGGGGTAAGCAGAAAAATCGGGCGCGTTCTCCGGTGCAACAGGGTCTCCCGCTAGGAGGAAGGAACCGCGAAAGCGCCGCGGGGACACTGCGCACCTCCTGGGGAAGTTCGGTCCCTTTCCTAACTCGGGAGGAAGCATCAGGGTTCGTGCCCCATTCGCGAAGGAGAAGCGTAGGAAAGAAGGTTTGGAGCCGACCTTCTGCCTGGAAGGCAAAGATAAGAGTATTAAGCTTAAAAGCAAAAAAAAAAAAAAAAAATCCCAAAGCCAGCCGTTTTTTTTTTTTTCCCAAAATGTGTTCGCGCCGGACAGAGACATCCCGGAAGGGGTGTCTGCCGAGGTTCTTCATCCTTTCCCAAGAGGCAAGCTAAGAAAGGTGCGAGACCGGGTGGACAAGGCCGGGCAAAGTGAGGGGACAGGGGGTGGAGCTAATGAGCTTTTCGATTAAAAATCCATTTTTGTTTAATTCCGAGATCAATTTTAATGATGGGATTTGACTGAGCCAAATGACCCATTTATACATTATATCCGGATTTAAAGAACTAAATTACTGCCCTGACAAGAGATACTAACCAAAGCAGAAGGGACAGGGACATTGAAACGCACCAAATTGAGAAAGACAGTTGGGGGCAGGGCACATAACTTGTAATAGCACTTGAAAAATAGAAGCGATGACGTAGACGGCCAACTCCTCGGCCGCCTTGAATTGAGTGCGCGTTTGTCTACATTGTCAAATGAATGGATTCCTGTGGTGGCACAGATCTGTTAGGCCAGCGCCAAACGTAAATAGAATGGTGTGCATCATTAATTTAGCTAGGCTGTTTGTGGAATGAACCTGAAATAGCACTGGTAAATTGAGGTTTTTCAGGTGAGAGCAGCTTGATTCAGATTAGTTTTGGTTTTCTGAAAAGTTGAAGTTTATCATAATACAGTCTGAAATGCTTCAGGAAACATTTCTTACTGCAAGTTCCCAGGGGAAGGGCAAAGGTTGAGATTTTCTAAAGTTTAGGCCGCATTTCTTTGGGTTCTCAAAAAAAACTTAGTGTCCAGGGGTTCATTTTTACAGTTAGAATGATTAACACAGAGAAATAGATTAAAATTATCCAGAGGAACACTTTTTAAACAACTAATAGATGACCAGGCTTTTGCAGTATTTTTCTAAATAACATCCTATTCAAAGGAAAAAATGAAGATGGGAGAAAGACCTGTATTTCAAACAAAAATGGTCTAAAAAGAAAAGTAGCTTTTGAAAATAGAAGCACAATGTTATGTTATTAGGGCTGCAGGCACATCTTAGAAACTTTGTGCAAAGATTACACAACCTAAATAAACTAAATGCACTCAAAATCCCCAGGCAAGTTTATTTACCCATTTAAAGACCTGATTTTTGGGATTCTGCACATTTACCAAGAGGAAAAGAGTTTTGAAAAGGGTGGGTTTTCTTGACTTGGTGAGAGAAAGCCACCAGTTGATCTTAATGATGGTATAAGGTGGGACCTTACTTTGTGGGGGGTAACGTTTTATCTTTCTTGAATCCTTTCTTCTTCTACCAGATCCACCCTTTCCACTAGAAGGTATATTCCACAAGGGTGAAATGTTTTATCTTTAACACTGCTCTGTTCTTAGCTTCTAGAACCGTGCTTGCCACTTAGGTTGTCTTTGAAGGAATTTTTGATGAATCGACTGGTGAATGAGGAACCTATCCTAGGCAGCATGAATCTGTTCATTGCCCTCCTGCTCTCTATACTTCAAACGCTTGTAAAGAGAGGGAAAGAGGAGCCCTGTGAACATTATTTGAGTCCTGGATCCAGTAGTGCCTGAAGGCCACTGCACAATTTTATTTCCCTTCTAATTAATTCTCTACCCACATCCCTTTTTCTTTTTCCTTTTTTATTCTTCCTCTTCTTCTTCCTCAATTATTTTGAGTTGCATTTCATGTCACTTGAAACAAGAACTCTAGTATGTATGATGGTAATAATAAATATGTACTTAGCTATTACTATGTGTCAGGTATGAGCTCTGTGTTTTACATGCATTATTTCATTTACTGCTCACCAAAACCCTGTGATATTGTATAATCGTATAACCCAGATGGTAAACAACTGTGTTCCAAATTATTTGAAAATGGAATGGGACAAAATTAGCTTGAGGTTCCATTTGAAGGATTTAGATTAAAGCAAAAGAGATGTTTTTGACAGGGTGGTTCCAGCTTAGAATGGGTTGCCAAGACAGATGGTTGAGTTGCCTTCTCAGGAGTTTAAAATAGGACGGATAGATATTTCTCTGGTCTTTTCTACACGGCACAATCAGTTTTGTTGTTGTTGCTGTGGTTCTTTTTTTTTTTTTTGACCAGTAATAACTCTGATAGGAGAAAGTGGGTTGACATTTGATGGGATTCAGAATCTAGCCTGTGTGATCCTTTGGTTGGTTGGAAGTAACTCCTGCCTGGGGGCAGGGATTTGAGTAAATGAAATCTCAGGGGTCTCCTAGCCCTGTGATTTCTAGAATTTCTCAGGTTGTAATCAAAGACTTATGGAATTAGACCTAGGACACAAAAAATTGTTATAGGGCTAATTTGATAATTTGGAGTCATTTTTACTAATCATGAACACTTTAATAGAACTTTATATGCCATGAGGGGCTTTCACATTCTGTATCTCATTTAATTCCAATACACATCCTGTGATCAGGTGTAGTTGGGACACTAATCTAAAGTTGCCTCTTTTTTGATTTCCCTGGTGATAACGTGGCTAAGACTCTGTCTTTCAGTGCAGAGGGTGTGGGTTTGATCGCTGGTCAGGGAACTAAGGTCCCATATGCTGCCTGGTGTGGCCTAAAAATTAAAATAATAAAGTTACCTCTTTTTCTTTTTAACCTGAGAGGACTTGAGTGATTTTCAGAGACAGCTCACAAGAGTATCTAGCTCTGCAGGGCCTGATTGTTGCAGGTGGAAGCTTTCTGTTGAAAGCACACTCTAGGGACAGCCCTCTTGGTAGGGATTTTGCAATGTGACTGCAGCTTAGGTCACAGAAAACACATAATGTTGCCCACCAGCTCTGCAAGCGCATTCCGCTCCACAACCTTTTGGCCTGCTCCAGTTGGTTTTTGTCAGTTCTCCAAGACTTGTGATAGAACCAGATCTTGATCCCAATACTGTGCTTCTGGCTGTATGCAGATTCAAGCTCCAGCCCCTGTGCTCTGAACTCCAGGTGGCATGGGTCACCTTGTGGCTGGGTTCTCTGGAATCTCCATAAGCTAGGAATGGGGCAGGGAGTGGGGATGGAACAGGCAGCAAGTACCCACATGCCCTCCCCAGGGAGAGCCCACAGTGGGGCAACTATTTAAGCAATCACCACTCCTCCCTTTATTTGAGGGGGTGGGGACTGAGGTGGGGACAGGTTGCAAAGCATGCAGGATCTTATTTCCCCAACCAGGGATCAAACCCATGCCCTTTGCAGTGAAAGCACAGAGTCCCAACCACTGAACCACCAGTCCCCCCCATCCCCATCTGTTCTTTCTATCGCCTGTCTTCACTGACATGGACTGGATAGAATTTTTGTTGTTGTTGATGTTTTTAATTTAGTTTAAATAAAATTTGCATAATCAAAATTCATCATTTTGACCATTCAAAAATATACTGTTATGTGTTTAACACTGTCTAATTCTAGAATAATTCCATTAGTCCCAAAAGGAAGCCCTGGACCCAGTAAGCAGTCACTCCCATTTCCCTCCTCCCAGCCCCTGGCAGCCACTAATTTACTTTCTGTCACCGTGGATTTGCCTATTCTAAACATTTCGCATAAATGGAATCATACAAGATGTGGCCTTTGTGTCTAGCTTCTTTCACTTAGCATACTGTTTTCAAGTTTGGATGGGGTATTCTAGCTAAAGGTTGTAGAACCAGTTGGGATCATCCCTTTGAAAGTCATACATAGTTGGTTTTCTTGCACTTGAGTTTAACATGGGCCATCTGTTCCTGTTATTGTCAACCTTGAGACCCGAAGTTCTACTTATTCAGAGTCTTCAATTATAAAAGTGTCAAGCTCCTGTGTGATTACAGAAAACTAGCAGCTTTCTGAGTTGAGAAGATCTAAGTTCTAGTCCTAGGCAAAAATGCTTTCATCTCTCCATAAAACCTAAGAATCAATTAAGGATATGACAGTTAATGATTTAAGTTCCTTTTAACATCAAAACATGAATCTGATTTTCTGATCTGCTGTTGCTCAGGACCCAAGAAGACAGATGATTAGAACAGAGGTACTAACCAGTTAGAGCCCATCTGGGTTTAGTTCCTTCCTCTGGGTCAGTTATTAGCACTGGGTAGACACAAATTCTTCTTTTTCCCCAGTGATGTCAGTCTTATTGCTGTTTCAGGAAAAGTAACTAAGAGCAAGTTGCCTATAGTCAAGATATCACTTTAATTTATTAAGTATTCTATCACAAAGGGACAGCATCATTTCTCAAAGGAAAAAAAAACAAAGATGCATCCTTAATGTCCAACAGGGATGTGGGTGAATAAATGATTGTGCATCCATCCGGCTTTGTGCTGTATTGTCATTGAAAATAACATAACAGGGAAATATCTCTTGTGACATAACAAAAAAATTACCAAAAAGTGTTCTTCCAATTTTTACAAAAGAAAGTACACATGTATATGAATTATCTGTATGTATAGAAGATCGTCTGAAAGAATATATACTTACAGCAGTGGTTTTAAATTTTTTCTTCTCTTATCTGCATTTTCTATTTGTGTGCAATGCTTTTGTGATAAGAAAAATTACAGTGAGAACTTATCATTGTTTCAAGTTATTGACTATTAAGTCACGTGCATCAGTATTTCTTCTTTGTGACTCCGACTTCATATTTTGCAACTCTAGTTTCTCTGGTGGCTCAGACAGTAAAGAATGTGCCTGTAATGCAGGACACCTAGGTTCAATCCTTGGGTTGGGACAATCCACTGGAGGAAGAAATAGCAACCCACTCCAATATTCTTGCCTGGAGAATCCTGTAACAGAGGAGCCTGGCGGGCTGCAGTCTAAGGGATTGCAAAGAGTTGGACACGACTGAGTGACTAACAGTTCAGTTTCAGAGAGCAAACATTCTTCTGACTTCTCAGGCAGGAAGTGACTCTGATTTCCTCTGATTTGAGGTACTATAATTGCTGTCCCCTCTTAGCACAGCTGTCATTTATCTGGAAAATATTTCCTGAGCATCTGCTAAGTGCTGGGTGCTGTCTGTTAATCTGAGAATTTTAGCAATACATAAGAGTTGCTGTAGCTCACAAGTCACGTTAGGATTAGGCACATGTAGTCACTAACACATTTCTTATTGGCCAGTCATCCCCATTCCCAGGTTTGCAATTCAGCATTCTTGGTTGTATCAACTCCCAGCATCTGGCAATCGTTTCCTCTCACAACAATATTCGTAGACCAGCCTTTGTAAGGGAGCCTGGTCCCCTGCCCCAGAAACACACCACTGGTTTTTCATTGAGAAACAAAAATAAAAGTAGCAACTAAAAACCTTTCTTCCTTATCCTAAAAGTACTATGTACTCCCTGTAGAAAAAGTGGAATATACAGAAAAACTAAAGAATCAAGAGAATGTCATTTATAATCTTCTGTGTTCAGTCACTCAACCATGTCCAATTCTTTGTGGCCCATGAACTGTAGCCCACCAGGCTCCTCTGTCCATGGAATTCTCCAGGCAGGAATACTGGAACAGATTGTCATTTCCTATTCCAGGGGTTCTTCCCGACCCAGATATCGAACCTGTGTTTCTTGCGTCTTTTGCATTGGCAGGTGGGTTTTTTACCACTAGTGCCACCTGGGAAGCCCATTTATAATCTTACTGGTAACTTTATTTCTGCTGAAAGAATAAATTCATTGTTGTGGGGAACCTAAGAAGGTTGCAAAAGGATGATTTTCTCTTTGTCATAATTATGTAACAAGAGAAATAAACAGACCTTTTTTTCTTTTTTTAATAGTCTGAATTCTCAGCCTTAGGAATGAAATAAACAGATGAAAATTTGCTTTATAAAATTCAGTCTTAAAGCCATGCATCTAGTATTATGGTTCATTTTATGATTTTGGTCATAAATGGTAGGTGCTCTAGTTTTCATTTGCTTATTATTAACCTGAAGGGATCATCTAATTGAATTCTTAAATGCTATTATATTTCTCAAAACTGAGGCTAATTTTATCTCTCTGAAAAATATGGATAATTTTTAACCAACTCAGTTTAGAGAACTACATGAAGCATTCAGAATCCAATTTTATATCTTTTAAAAAACATGATTTCCTGTAGCAGTAATTAATTTATCATACCTTTGTAAAGGTGATATATGATTATTCAAGGAACTATCTGATTGGAAGCAATCATTATTTGCTAGTCAACATTTACACAAAATAGAGTAAAATAAAATTGAGAGACTATAATAAACACTATTATATAACCAGCAAATACTTACTCAATTATTTTTAGCAAATACAAGGCCCTCTGTGGTGGACGCTCCATGAGTAATAATTGGCTCTGGAACTCTGACCTTTCAGTCTGTGCTAGTGAAAAAAAAAATCACATTTAAATGGAGAAAGACAGAAGGACCTCTGGAAAGATCCAAGGAAGTGGGCTTGATAATAAGACCAAACATTCATTCTCAGTATCTACCAGGCTTCTCATTTAATTCCTGCAGAGATCCTACAAGATGACCGTTAACATCCCCATCTTCTAAGGAGGGCAGTAGAGCTTAGCTGGTGTATATAACTTGCCCAAGATTACTGGTCAAACCAGATCTCTCACCCAAGTCTGTCCCACTCTGATTTCATGCTCAACCATTAGCTCTGATACTTCCTGTTAGGGAGTAGAAGGGTCAGCCATAATTTAAATTCCATTCAGCAAATACTGTTAGTTCTGGCCACATTCCCAGACCCAAGATATGGTTGCTCTCCTCTAGGAATTTGTAGTGTTATTAGAATAATTATAGGATATAAGACAGTATATAATTCAATTTCAAATTGGATATAACCAAGAGCTAAAATACTTGCAACAGAAAATATGTACTTTGGGCATTGAAAATTCCAGTACAAGCAGAATTTTAGGTCTTACTCATTTCTTCTAATTTTAAGTCAGTCAGTTCTTGGTTGACTAAGTAGCTGATTCAACAAACTGAATTGGATGCACCACAGAAACATAATTTACAAGAAACTATTTGAGTGGTCAGGGGTGAAAATGATCTCTCAGAATTAAGCAATGGTAGTATGAATCCTTGGAGAAGGAAATGGCAATCCACTCCAGTATTCTTGCATGGGAAATCCCATGGACAGAAGAGCCAGGTGGGCTACATACAGTCCATGGGGTCACAAGAGTCAAACTTAGTGACTAAACAACAACAATATGAATCCTTCTGGCTCATTTTATCCACGGCATTCCCAATGGAAAATTATAAGGCAGAAAAGTAGTCTCTCTTTCCTGGCACATGCAAACAGTCTGAAACATCCTCTAACTGTATGCTAAATGACCATGTGTAAAAAAGGGCGG
Organism: Giraffa tippelskirchi; assembly: GCF_054371585.1. Lineage (NCBI taxonomy): Eukaryota > Metazoa > Chordata > Mammalia > Artiodactyla > Giraffidae > Giraffa > Giraffa tippelskirchi. The sequence continues at coordinate 134,329,031 of NC_137278.1, read as the reverse complement.
GGCAGGGGGTGGCAATATGGTGAAATTGAGCATTGAGTAAAGACTCAAATCCCTGGGTTCTGGTGCCAGAACTTAACATTTATTAACTGTGTGATCTTATGGAACTGACCCAGTCTTTCAGATTCTCAGCCCTCCCAGTTGTGAAATGGAAATGCAGTACCCATGTATACTCTGTTTGATTTCACAAGGTTGATGGAGATGAGACATGTGAAAAGTGCTTTGGGAGCTCTAAAGCTGTAAAAGGGTATTAGAGTGAGTCCTATTCGTGTATTCTTCATCCTTATTGCCCTTGTGCTTTGGATGTGATCTGACACAGCACGGATGTTTAACAAATGTTTGTTGAACCTAGTTGGAACCGAAGCTAGGCTTATGTATAAAATAAACAGAGCTGGAGAGGTATTGCACCACAGTGATGTTTGTACTAATTATGTGGCTCCCCTGAGCCAGGCTGCATCAGAGCACAGCAGGTCCTCATTTGGCCCTTGTTTGGAGAACCTGCTGTTGGCTCAGCCCTGCCTTACTCTCCATGGAACTCTCAGCTGCTGCAGATGGGAATGAGCCACCAGTCTGCATGCCTGGGCTGCCCAAAGCCCCGGGGGACTTGAAGCTGGCAGGTTACAGAGAGCATCCTGGGTGAAGACCTTTAGTTAGGAGAGATGACTGGCAATGTCAGTGACACACTGGAGAGTCCCCAGAGGGCTTCTGAACTATAGGGAAAAACAAAATTAAAAAAACAATAATCATCACTCTCTCCAGAGAGCAGTTTTGATGTGCTGCTGCTTGCCTCCTGCATTGTGATAGAAATGCACGGTAGGAGACCAAGGAAGTTTTGTGTAGGAGAGGTGATGTGCAAATCTGAACAAGTTGCTGGAGGATGAGTCTGCTCACTGACATTTCCTCCTTTGGAGAAACAGCTAGATGATGGAAAAACAAGCTAGTGTGGCAGCTGTCCACATTTATCTGAAAGTGGAATTTTTCACTTATTCAATGATATTTATTAGAATTTATGAACATCTGAATTCCTCTTTCGTAAATCCCCTTTTCTGGGAAGGCACTGAGAACCTTAATTCTGTTTTCACAAGCAGAATAACACTGACCTGATGAATATCATATGTGTTTGTTTGCTTGTCAGAGGATGAAATAGTTTGAATGGCATCTGACTCAATATACATGGGTTTGAGGAAACTCAGGGAGATAGTAAAGCACAGGGAAGCCTGGTGTGCTGGAGTTCATGGGGTTGCAAAGAGTTGGAAACAACCTACCAACTGAACAACAGGGTGTGTCTAGGAGGAAAGCTGAATAGTGGCTTCTCCAGATAGACTACCTTGATAATATCAACATACCCCAAGATGTTAGATTCAAACTTGATATTTTTAATGCCCCAGAATTAATTTGATGGGTGGTGAATGACACATCAAGTGGATTAGAACTCTGCCTGTTAGAAAGCTTTGGGAAGCCAAGTTTAAAATCACAAACAAACTTGCTGAGTGTGAAATAATAGAGAAGAGTAGTTAGTTTGATGAGTTTAATGTTTAGTGGTACCAAATGATTATAGCATGACAAACCTCTTGCCATAAGAGAGGTATGTCTGTCAACAAGACCACATATTCAGTTTGGCTGAACACAACACTGTCATCCCTGGGCAGGCTATTGAAGCCATTAATCAGTGAAATCTTCAATTATACAAGAAATACAGCGGCATCATGATGCTGCCCCAATCAGAAAATTACTCTTTCTATTAAATATTGAATATTAAATATTGCTATGGTCTGAATATCTGTATTCTGCCCTGACCTCATATGTTGAAATCTTAATCCCCAAGGTAGTGGTATTAGAGGTGGGGCATTGCAGAGATGATTAGTTCATAAGGGCAGGACCCTTCTGAATGAGATTAAAGTCAGGAGAGACCCTCTTCTGCTAGGTGGGGTCATAGCAACAAAACATCATCCATGAATGAGGAAGCAGACCCTCACCAGATGCCAAAATTTATGGTATTTTTGTTATAGCAACCCAAAAGGACTAAGACACACCTGGAATTGATTCTTGTGTGTAATGTGAAGTAGAGGTCAATAAACATTTTTTTCCATATGGATATCCTACTCACCCAGCATGATTTATTGAAACGACCCTTTTCTCTACTGAATTTCATGGTCATTTTGTCATAAATCATGTGATCATATATGTGTGGATCTGTTCTATTGGACAGTTATCTGTTCTTGTACTAGTATCACACAGTTTTGATTATCCATAGCTTTATAATAATAGTTCCTGCTGTAGTGTGAGTCCTTCGTATTTGTTCTTCTTCAAGAAAAACTTGGCTTTTCTTGGCCTTTGCATTTCCATATGAATTTTAGAATTGATTTGTATTGATTTGTACATTGCTGGGAAAAAAATAATCTCACATCTTGGATTTTGGTTGAGATTGCATGGAAGTATGTAATAATCTGAAGAAAACTTATATCTTTGTAATACTGAGTCATCCAATCCATAACAAGTCCACTTGTTTAGCTTTCCTTTATTTTTTCTCAATAAAATTTTGTAATTGTTAGTCCTGTACATCTTCAATTAGATTTAAGTGTTTGGGTTTTGGGATACTATTATAAATGTTTTATTTTCTATTTGTTTATTGCCAGCATAGACAAATAAATATGACTTATGTCATAGCTCAGATTGCTAAATAAAATACCATAAACTGGGTGGCTTATGAAAGTGAAAGTCACCCAGTTGTGTCCGATTCTTTGTGACCTCATGGACTATACAGTCCATGGAATTCTCCAGGCCAGAATACTCGAGTGGGTAGCCATTCCCTTCTCCAGGGGATCTTCCCAACCCAAGGATCTAACCTAGGTCTCCCGCATTGCAGGTGGATTCTTTACCAGATGAGCCACCAGGGAAGCCCAAGAACACTGTCGTGAGTAGTCTATCCCTTCTCCAGCGGATCTTCCCGACCCAGGAACTGAACCAGGGTCTCCTGCATTGCAGGTGGATTCTTTACCCACTGAGCTATAAATTTATAACATAAATTTATATCTCACAGTTCTAGAAGCTGAAAAGTGCAAGATCAAGGTACTGGCAGATTTGGTGTCTGGTGAGGGCTATCTTCGTCATACATACACAGTGGGTTTTTTCTGTGTTCTCACATGGTAGAAGGGGTCAGGGATTCCTCTGGACACTTTTGTAAAAGCACTAATCCCATTCATGAGGTCAGAGCCCAAAGACCCCATCTCCGAATACCTTCATCGTTGAAGTTAGGATTTCAAAATACGAATTTTGGAGGGAACACAAACATTCATTCTACAGCAACTAACTTTTATATGCTGATTTTATATCCAGTGTTCTTATATTCTCTTATTAATTCTAAAAATGTATCTGTAAATTCTTTAGAAATTTTCCATGTACATGATCTTATTGTCTAGAAATGACAGTTTCCTTTCTCCCTTTTTAATCTCCATGACTTTTATTTCTTCCCCTTCCCTTTTGCGGGCTTCCCTTGTGGCTCAGCTGGTAAAGAATCTGCCTGCAATGTGGGAGACCGGGTTTCAATCCCTGGGTTGGGAAGATCCCCTGGAGAAGGGAAAGGCTGCTCGAGAATTCTATGGACTGTATAGTCCAAGGGTTCGCAGAGTCAGACATGACTGAGCGACTTTCAATTTCACTTGCCTTTTGCTCTGGCTAGACCTCTAGTTATAACGTTATTTGTTGTTTTGTTTTGTTGAGTTGCTTAATTGTGTCTGACTCTTTGTGACCCCATGGATTGTAGCCCGCCAGGCTCCTCCATCCATGGGATTCTCCAGGCAAGAGTACTGGTGTGGGTTGTCGTTTCCTTCTCCAGGGGATCTTCCTGACCCAGGGACTGAATTCTCATCTCCTGCAATGGCAGGCTGACTCTTTACCACTGAACCACCGGGGAAGCCCAGTTGCAATGTGGGCATGCTTAACCCAGTCCCAGTATTAAGGAGAAGATTTCAGTATTCTACCGGTGAGAATGATGTTTTCTGTGGGTAATTTGTAGATATTCTTTATCACATTAAGGAAGTTCTATTCTTGGTTGGCTAAAAATTTTCATCACAAGTGAATGTTGAATTAATTTATCAAAAACTTTCAAGATGATCATGTGATTTTACTCTTTTTGTGAATGTGGTTAACTAAGTTTATGATTTTTAAATGTCAAACCTACTTGCAAACCTAGACTGAACAGCGCTCAGCTTACTATATCACTGGATTTGATTTCCTAATATTTTGTTAAGAATTTTTCAACAATGTTTATGAGAAAGGTGGGTTTGCAGTTTTCTCAGAATGCTTATCAGAGTTTTAAAATCAAGTTTATGCTGTTGTTGTTTTTTTAAGTCTGAGAAGTTCTACTTCTGTTTAAATTATGTAAGGGTTATTTTTCCTTAAATTTTTGGAAAATTCATTGATAAGCTCTCTGGGCCTAGATTTTTTTTGGGGAAAGGCTTTTAAATAATGGGTTCAAATTTTTAAAACATACACAGAACTAGTCATATATTCTTTCTTTTTCTCTCAGCTTTGGTAAGTTGTGTTTTTTTTTTTAACAAATTTGTCTGTATCACCCAAATTGTCAAGTTTTTCTGAATAAAGTTATTTTCAGCATGCTTTTATTGTGCCATCTATAGTGATAGCTCCCTTTCATTGCGGTTGTTGCTAATTTTTGTTTTTGTTTTTTTACTTTTCTTGAACAGTCTTGGTTGTATTAAGTTGCTGATCTTTTCAAAACCAATTTTTGAGTTTGTTGATTTTCTGTATTATATATGTTGGATTATTATTTCCTTGATTTGGTTTTTATCTCTATCATTTATTTCCTTAGGTTTGACTGCTGCTCTTTTTCTAGTTTCTTGAGATTAATACGTAAATCGTTGATTTTTAGACTTTTTCTACCATATTCTTTGAAAGTTATATATTTCCTTCAAATATCATTTTAGTTTTTTTCCCATAAGCTTTAAAATGATTATTAATTGTTCAGTTTAAAATATTTTCTATTCTCTGTTTTTTTCTTTATCCTGTGGATTATTTATAGTGTATTATTTAGGAAGTTGGGTTTTTTTCTGTTTCCATTATTAATCTCTAGTTCAATTCAAGGGGGTCAGAGAAGATATTCTTAAATATTTCAACATTTTGAGATTGCTGAGACTATATTACAATACATGGGTTTTAATAAATGTTCCGTGTACACTTGAAATGAATATGAAACGGTCATTAGTAAGTGTAATTTTATGTGCAAAGCAATTAAATCAGGTTTGCTAATTGTACTGTTATTATCTTCTATATCCTTACTGGTTTTTTATTTTTAGCTTATTCTACCAGCTGTTGAGAATGTTATGCTAATGCTGCCTATTGTGATTGTTGATTTGAACATTTTTCCTTTTCATTCTGTCCATTTTGGTTTGATTTATTTTGAAACAATGCTATTGGGTGTATAGAAACTTAGGACTGTAATATCTTCCTATTGGACTGACCTCTCTTTATCTCTGATAATATTTCTTGCTTTAAAGTTCACATTGCCTGATACTGGTAAATTTATATAATGATTTTCGGTGTTGTTAGTGTTGCATGATATATTTATCTTTCCTTTTACATTAAACATTTCTTTGTTAATATATTTAAAGCATACAGTTGGGTTTTTTAAACCTAGTCTGAAAATCATAGTCTTTTACTTCAAGTTTAGTTCAGTTACATTCAGTGTAGTTGCTGGCATAATTAGGTTTCTTGATATTATCTCATTTTTCATTTTCTATTAGGCTCGTCTCTTTCATATTCCTTTTTTCCTTGTTTTATGCTTTTTTCCCTCTTTTTTGCCTTTTTTAGATTATTCAAAAATTTTAAATTATTGAATGTTTTTATTCTAATAACTTACAAATAATACATTAGTTTCTTATGCTGATAATAGTTATCCTAGAGATTACAACATATAGGTTTATTACAGACTTATAAAAATTATTATTTTTACCACTTCTCTGATATTTTTATATCCTTAAACCTTTCAAGCTGTTTAACCTTCCTGCCTTTTCTGTTCTTGTTTTGCGTTTTACTTGTACATAGATTTTACTCTCCAAAAAAATTAAAATTACTGTTTTGCACAGTTAATAGCAATTTATAAATATCCATGTACTTACCCTTTTCAATGTTTTTTATTCCTTCCAGCATTTTTTTTTTCTGAAAATAGACTTGCCATGCAGCCACTATGTGAGTTAAGTATGTTAGTTTAAATATATTTGAGATGGAATTTTGATTACATAATCACCAAAAATAGATTGTAAATTTGGGTAAGACAACTTTAGTATCAAGGTCAGGCAATAATACTGATTTTTCAGTAAAGTTCTGAATTTACTCAGTCAAATTCAAATACTTACTGAATGTTGTTCTCCAGTTTTCAAAGAGTGTTAGCATTTACCTCGCAGTTGATACTGTTAATAACTTGATTGTGTTGTTGGGTTGGGAAGATCCCCTGGAGAAGGGAAAGGCTACCCACTCCAGTATTCTGGCCTGGAGAATTCCATGGACTGTACAGTTCCATAGGGTCGCAAAAAGCAGGACACCGCTGAGCAACTTTCACTTTCACTTTTCAGTCACTAAGTTGTGTCAGACTCTTCGCAACATTATAGACTGAAGCCTGTCAGGCTCCTCTGTCCTCCACCATCTTTCAGAGTTTGCTCAAATTCTTGTCTATTGAGTCAGTGATACTATCTAACCATCTCATCCTCTGCCACCCCTTCTTCTTTTGCCTTCTGCTTTTGTAACCCGCCAGGCTCCTCTGTCCACAGGATTTTTGAGGCACAAATATTGGAGTGGATTGCCATGTCCTCCTCCAGGGGATTTTCCTGACCCAAGGATTGAACCCAAGTCTCCTGCATCTCCTACATTGCAGGCAGATTCTTTCCCACTAAGCCATTGGGGAAGCCCCCAGTAACTTGATAGATAAGCCAAAAAGACAAAAAAGTGGGGATCATGGGAGGAAAGAAACTCATTTAGATTTACACACCGTACACTGAACCCAAGTCCCCTGATGCCTGGTTCAGGTTTCTGATTATTGTATCAACTAGGAATTCCTAAAATAACTTATATGTCTATAAAGAAAAGTATGGCTATGGAAGATACACCCCTCAAAATATACAATTTAATGAAAACTTCTTAAATGAACACCCTCTTCCTTCTTTTTATAGCTCCTTATCTAGATTTTTAAAACTCAAAACACACATAAACATCTGCCTGTAGCAAACACAGTAAGTTTCCTCCCAGTTAGAAGCTCACATTAAAGCCACACAGAAGCGAGAAAGAGAAAGTGAGTTGCATTATATTATGTTTATTTTAGTCTTTCTGCTTAGTTTTTCTTTCCAGGCACTGGACTGAACTTAGTTTTAAGAACCAGTAATGAGCATTGATTATATATCAATACTATTTATTAATATTTTGCTTTTAGAAATTTTTAGATACAGTAGATCCCAAGAGTATTTTGGGAACTTCTCACTGGTGATATCTAGATTGTATTCAATGGAAAGTCAACAAACACATACCCCAAAGAACCATTAATAAAATAAACTTCTGGAGTATATAGGGCTCTCCTGCACTTCTAGCAGGAAATGGCACCCCACTCCAGTACTCTTGCCTGGAAACTCCCATGGATGGAGGAGCCTGGTAGGCTGCAGTCCATGGGTTCGCTAAGGGTCAGACATAACTGAGCGACTTCACTTTCACTTTTCCCTTTCATGCATTGGAGAAGGAAATGGCAACCCACTCCAGTGTTCTTGCCTGGAGAATCCCAGGGACGGGGGAGCCTGGTGTGCTACCGTCTATGGGGTTGCACAGAGTTGGACACGACTGAAGCGACTTAGCAGCAGCAGCAGCAGCTCTTCTAGCACAAGACAGAACAGGTACTTTCTAACATTAACTAACTGAATGAATTAATGAAAAGTACCTCAGTATATGGCTGCATGGGGGCTTCCTTGATGGCTCAGACAGTGAAGAATCTGCCTGCAATGCAGGAGACCTGGGTTCGATCCCTAAGTAGAGAAGATCCCCTGGAGGAGGGCATGGCAACCCACTCCAGTATTCTTGCCTGGAGAATTCTAGGGACAGAGGAGCCTGGTGGGCTACAGCCCATGGGATCACAACGAGTCAGACAAGACTGAGCAACTAACACCTACTTGCTTAACTTACCTAGTAGTGTCTCATCAATTTACCCAAAGATTCTCTTGGCCCCATTCACAGGGGTGGCAGCGCCACCACTGAAACAGCAATTATTTTCTGTTAAATTTGTAGTAGAGGGAGAAAAGGATGCAGACTCAGAAACCACGTTATTATCCATGCTCCAAATGCTGTCCTACTCAGTGTGTCCTGCTTTGTGTCATAGCAGACAGGGTTCCTCTCCTCTTCACGTGAGGCTTGCCCCCTGCCACACTGTGAGAAGGAAACATTTGATTTGGAGTAGTGGTTGACATTCTGCCAGACATTTGTTCCTTCTCCCCAGTTCCTACCTCTGAGAATTCCTGCTGTTCACAGTCTCTGCTATAAAGGATAGGCCTAAGTGGCCCTGACCCCACGCCATCTCTATCTCGCCCCAATCTGAATAGACCAGGAGCAGCCTCATGGACAGCCACTCTCTCAAAATCTGAACCGAATTACAGACCTGGGCATCAGTGGCTGTGGGCTCCTGCTCAGAGCTCACATCCAGTCTGGACTGAGGTTGGCACCAGTGAATGCCAAAGTCAAATACAACCAGAGTTACTTGAAAGCCAAATTATAAATAATCAGAGGAAGCCAACTCTTCAGAGGGAAGGCATTAGATATGCTAAAAAAACAGGGAGAAGAGTCAAAAAAGAAAGAGTGAAAAAAAGAGAGAGAGAATCAGAGACCCACTGAAATTCTAGTTCCCAGCTTAGGTTGCTATGACATCCACCTGGACTTTGCTTCCTGCCTCTGGATGTCCATAAGATTGCCAGTTTTATCTTTACAGGTAACTCCTCTTTTTAATTTGAGTTAATTCACATGAGATTAGATTCCTGGCAACCAACAGTCTCTTGACTGATGGGTTTCCCTTCCCGACCGGCACCCTGCTTTGGTGCAGTCCTTCTCTCTCCTGTGAGGAAAGAATGTGACCTGAAAAACTCTCCCATATCAAATTGTCTGACCTCTCCAGCAATATCTTTAAAAAGCGCTGCTGTGAGAGTGCAGCATTAGACACCAAGGAATAATAATTCCCAATACCATTTTGGGCATCAGTTAGAATATATTTTAGGAATCTTCCCAGAGCAAGTTCTTTTATCTCAGTAGCTGACCATGCTCTCTGCCTCAAAGGGCTGCTTATCACTATGCAGAAACATTTTTCCATTCCCCTATAACATACACACACACTCACACACATACAAAACTCTTCTATCAAATTATAAGTGCCTGAGAATAGGAAAGGATTATGTCTTCACTGTCTTTGCATACTTGGCACCTTAGTATATGAATGTACTATATGAAGGCTGACCCCTATAGCATTCACTTGGATGGATACTTGTCGTATACATAAATTGAACAAATACTCTTTCTCCACCTCTCTTAAATTTTAGAATGTCAGAACTTTCCCTTTTGCTCCTCTTTCTGGACTTCCATGTGAACTTTGCTAGAATAGTTTGAAGAGGATGAGAAAGACAGGAAAGCAGCGTTTACTTAGCCCAGGAAAAGAAGACATAGAGGTGGCCCAGTCATAGTCACAAGGTTATGGTTAACGAGGCCAATATAGGTATTTGAAGGGATTTTCTGAGCCAGCACAACCTCTTGTTCCATCCGTACACTCCCAACATTGGTCCATAAATCCACAAGGTCACGTCCATTACCTGCCAGTCATAAAGCTGAATTTCCAATGAGGACGCTCAGCACATGTTCATCAATGCAGGTGTCAGCACATAAACCCAGTGGCTCCGAAGGACGGGCTACAGTGCAATTTTCCACTCCTTCCTTGGAAAAGGGGCCATTCTCACAGACTTGACCTATGGCCAATGAAGGATTATTAATAGAAACTCTTGAATCCAGTGCTATTCATAAATACTGTTTAAGGCAAGTTATTTTCGTGCATAAAGAACTGTTTTTTCTAGCAATTGTTAACATTTTATTTCCCTTTTCCATGTCATTAAAGGCCAGAGTAATATTCAGAACACTCAAGAAAATCATATATGGAAATAAAAGAAAATTATTTTGTGAGCATGTTTGGCTCACTTGCATATTATGTGCCTGTCTTTTCTGGTCCAGTAGTATGATTTATTTTGTAAACTTGCCAGTTTTTACAGACTGAGTCATTGTTAATGTAGAAGCTGAATCATTCATCCATCAGTTAATACACTTATTTTCCTTTTCTTTCTCTATATGTTTATCACTATATTAGAAAAATATTAGAAATTCTTTCATTGTGGGTACTTCTCCCCTTTGGTTGTGTCATTTGGTTCGCAAGTAATATGGTAAAGCTATTATAAACTTTGTGATGTTTCAGATTTCTATTCATAATATTGAGTTAAAACCTTGAGTCTTGTTAAATCCTCCAGTATGTGAAATCAGATGCCTCCCATATGAGAGGTAAACAGAGAGTCTGGAAAGGGTCAGATAGAAAGGAAACTTTTTCTGACCATGAGAAAGGCCAATCAGACTTTGAAGTCTAGTAGTAGATCTACAGAAATTTACTTTTAAAGTTATTTGATCATCTTGTTTCAATAAGAATCTAGTTTATCCCATCTTAGAATATAATCATCCAGGATATTGAGTTCATTTTAATGTATTAACTTGTTAGGCACATCTCATTATTTGTCCCAGATATCTTCAAGGAAAAGAAATGTAGAGTACAATAAACAATATTACATAGAGCTAGACTGTGATTTTCGGAGAAGGCAAGGGCACCCCACTTCAGTACTCCTGCCTGGAAAATCCCATGGACGGAGGAGCCTGGTGGGCTGCAGTCCATGGGGTCTCGAAGAGTCGGACACGACTGAGCGACTTCACTTTCACTTTTCCCTTTCATGCACTGGAGAAGGCAATGGCACCCCACTCCAGTACTCTTGCCTGGAAAGTCCCATGGACGGAGGAGCCCAGTAGGCTGCAGTCCATGGGGTCACGAAGAGTCGGACATGACTGAAGCAACTTAGCAACAGCAGCAGCAGACTGTGATTTTAGGGAGGGAAAGCATTAACTGAGAAGAGAACTGAATGCTAGTCACTGAGGTATTGCCAGTGAGTTGAATGGTTCTGCTATTTAATTTAGTTTTCTTCTGCCTCAGTTTCCCCTTCAGTAAAATGAGATTCTTCTTCTGACTGAAATCTCACTCTAAGTCTCATTAACCTTTTTTTTATTATTTATCTTTTGACCCAAACATGTGACACTAAACATCCCAATTATGATGCATTTAACAATTTACCATTCAGTGGCTATCTTGAATTAAATACAATAATTATTATTGGTTGCCATAATATTTCCTTTTCTTACTTTATCATTGGATAAAACTGAATTAAAAAGTTTCTTATTAATTATTTCTAAAAAAAAATCTCAGAGAAATAATTTGTTATAGACAATAGTTCCTATCTAAGCCACTATGTTATTGACGTTCTGGTAATTCACAAGAAATTTTAATTGCTCTTGCCAAATTATCTTTTTAATATATAGGTATTATAGACTCATAGCCTACCTGCTTACTAAAACACATGATCTATCAAAATTGTATCTTAACATCATTAGCTTTTAAATGCTAGGAATCATTTCAGTGCTTGGAAAAGTTTGATGAGCATATTTCCATGTGGAGATTTTCACATAGAATGTGTCAGAGAATGTGAGTAGAACAGAGAGTTTTTGACATGTTTTGCCTTTTTTTTTTTGGTACAGTTTCACATCATGTCTTTACTTGTCATAATAATAATCATCAGTGGAAGGAAAAGAGATCATTTGACCACTTCCCCTCCCTCTCCTCCCAGTTCTGCATTGAAAAAATTCCAATCAAATGAGCAGTGATGTCAGAAGGAGATTCTAGATTTCCTTTCAGAACCAACACATTGTAGTAATGGGCTAAACCATAAAATCGCCACTGATGGTCAGAAATGATTGACCACTAGCAGTTTCATATGGCTCAAGTCAAGGGGCTTTGAGTGTGCATTCCAGCCCTGAGAGTCACTTGCATATCAGCTCAGGGCAGTTACTTAATGTCTGAGTCTTGGTTTGTGAAGTAGGAATAACACTCACTTTGGAAGGTTGATGCAAAGCTTAGGAATGTATAGAAACACTGTCTGGTGAGAATAAATGTTCAAGAAATAGTTAATGGTACAATATTATAATCAATATAAGTAACTTAGGGAGTTTCTTCCCTGGCCCTTTAGCAATTTCTGCATATATGGCAAAGGTGATAGTCGCTATGGTAGAGAGAAATGGAAAATGTTTACTAGACACGATTTTGAAAGCCCCAATAGCTTTAAAAGGCCTTCTATTCCCGTCCTGTATGCGTTGGTATGTCCTAGTAAGGTCACAGATAAAGTCTGACATATACTTAGTGGAGTAGCTAAATAGGAAATGTACTAAAGCAAATCAAGAACAGAGTTTAAAAAAAAAAAAATCAAAACACCGAGCAAACATTCTTAACTTTTGGCAGAGAAACTGGACTGCCCAAATCCCCATGACTCTTAGGGTTATTAATAGCAACTCTTTTTGCCATATTTGGGGCAGTTATATACTTATATATCATTCAGCATGTGTGAGGCTTTGAAGGCTTGATAGCCTTTTGAAAAATGTGTTACTCTGGAACAAGGAGGATGCCAGGTTGTCATCCATGTCACATCTACCAGGCTGCACTCGTTACAGGCTGTGGACCAGCCCGGCCCTGCAGCACTGCCTGGAACGCGGCTCCATCTGTTCGGCAAGAGCCATGATGAAGTCACCAGTTACGCAACAGTAGTAATTTGCAGCTATTTATGACCATTTTAATAGCTAAAGTCTAGATTAGAAGGCTGTGTTTACATGCCGTGCAGCAGAATGGTTCCATGAATCATTCCTGCAGTAACTTTTGGTCAAACCAATCAACCAAGCGATGAAAAACCAACCAGTTGATCCTGAGGCTGAGATGAACAGGTCTCCAAATTAGTCTCCACTTACTTGATGCTCCTCAAATCTGAGGCTAAACAGACTCTGAGAAATGTTCACATGTTGAGGTTTGGGGAAGTCGTTCTGGCTTACCCATGATTTAATTTAAACTTGAGGCTAACTAAAATAGCTTGTTTGTGGCCTATCAAATGTACACTGCACATGGACTTTAATTATTAAGGAAAAGGGCATATTGACCAAAGGTAAAGAATGTCCATGTTAAAAATTAAGGCCTAATGCCCTCCATCCTGGTATGCAATTCTGGTCTTCCTTCCATGATAAGACTGCCTTCCCAGGAGCCAAGGCCATACTGACTCATTGTGTACATGCTGGTCTGTTCTTTTTTTTTTTTTTTTTTTAAACCTTGAAAAAAATTTAACCCTGACTTGTTTAATGTTTTTGTTCTGACAAGATAAAAAACTGTGCTGGAAACCTTTTCTGGAGCAGTTTTTCCAGAGTAATCTGGGAAGCTGATTTCTGGGCTAGTTTGGTTCAAATAAAACTCTTTTCTGTTCTTATTATTGATTATTTTAGTTGACAACTTCCCCATCCCCGCCATACACACAGCCTCCCCTCTGTTGCCCTCCCAGCAAACTAGGGCCCTGCAAACCCTACCCTTTCAAAATATTCAAAACCCTAAGACATAAAGTGGGTCAGCAGAGTTTTGGAAACTCCTGAAGAGCATCTGTAAACAAACTGTACTTCAGAAAATGTCTATTTTGGGCATGTGTTTATTTTTTCATTGTCATTGCTCTATTATGTGACTTCAATTAGTGACCCTGACAGCTCATTTGCATCAAGATCAGTAAAACACTTTCATTTGTCTGTTTCCACTGACTAGAGGTTTTAGTTAATTATCACTTCCTGACAGCCAGAAGGTCAGACTATTTCCTTTTGTTTCACATGGCAGTTAATCCCCTCATTAAGGGTGATGGAAAATGAATAATTAAACTTTTGCCATTTTCTTATTTCAGGTAATGAGAGGCCCAGAGATCCCAGAGGTACCATTCGAGAAGCCTGGAATGTGTTGAAGACTGCTTCCTGCAAACACGTGAGTTTCTCTCCTCTGATTTTATGGTAAAGTAAGTTAAGCTAAGGTTCTTCCCCTAAATGAAAACAACTTTGCCACTCACTAGCTGTGTGACTTGGAGAAAGGCAGCTCACCTTTGGACATGAAAGTTTTTCTCATTGTAAAAGGCAGAGAATAATGTCCAACTTAGACAACTGTTGTGAGAATTACATGCATGAATGAAAGGTACAAACAAGAAGGCCTGCCACAGGATAAGAGTTCAATCAATGTGAATGAATTAGAGAACTTCCCTGGTGGTCCAGTGGTTAGGACTCCGTGCTTTCACCACCAAGGGCCTAGGTTCAATCCCTGGTCAGGGAACTAAGATCCTGCATGCTGTGGTATGGCAAAAAAAAAAAAAAAAAGATAACAGTGTGAATGAATTATGTTATCACTTTCATTATCACCCTGAGCAAATCACCTTCTGAATGTTGTGGTTATCAGTTCAGTTCAGTTCAGTTCAGTTCAGTCGCTCAGTCATGTCCAACTCTTTGCGACCCCATGAATCGCAGCACGCCAGGCCTCCCTGTCCATCACCAACTCTCGGAGTTTACCCAAACCCATGTCCATCGAGTTAGTGATGCCATCCAACCATCTCATCCTCTGTCGTCCCCTTCTCCTCCTGCCCCCTTCTCCTCCTGCCCCCAATCCTTCCCAGCATTAGGGTCTTTTCCAATGAGTCAACTCTTCGCATGAGGTGGCCAAAGTATTGGAGTTTCAGCTTCAACATGACTCTTTCCAATGAATATCCAGGACTGATCTCCTTTAGGATGGACTGGTTGGATCTCCTTGCAGTCCAAGGGATTCTCAAGAGTTTCCTCCAACACCACAGTTCAAAAGCATCAATTCTTCAGTTCTCAGCTTTCTTCACCGTCCAACTCTCACATCCACACATGACCACTGGAAAAACCATAGCCTTGACTAGACAGACCTTTGTTGGCAAAGTAATGTCTCTGCTTTTCAATATGCTATCTAGGTTGGTCATAACCTTCCTTCCAAGGAGTAAGCATCTTTTAATTTCATGGCTGCAATCACCATCAGCAGTGATGTGGTTATCAGGCCTCCATCAAACCTCTACTTGCAGAGACCTTGTTCACACCTGGGTCAAAAGTTCACTTTGACCCACTGGGGCAAGAATTAGGTTAAACTGCCTTAGGCTCAGGAGAAAAAACCCAGGTCTTAGGGAATTCAACTTTTACCCATCCCCTTCTAATCACCCCAAAAGATTAGCAGAGAGAGGGAAGGAGACGGTAGTAAAAAATAGAAGGACGCAGTATTCAGGACTCAGCAGACTGCACCTGATAAGAGAAGGTGCCTCTGGCCCTTCTTGGGGTTCTTCATCTCACTGGAAGTTGGCTCACCCTTGGGCCTCCTAGTCCTGTTCTGTTGAGACTAGTCAGGGGACTACCTTTGTACTTTGAGTCCTATCTCACCTGACCATGCTCTAGGGGGCCTGTAAGCTTTTAAGTGCTGACTGAAAGTGGACTCAGCCCTGCTAAGGAGATCACGGACCCATGAGGAATACTTTTGAGACTACTGAGGTAATTTTCTCTTGCTGTGCCAGGCAGTGGACTATACAAGGTGAGGATAGTGCCCTCCAAGATGTGAAGTTCTGGGAAAGCTCCATAGCGAAAAGGGGACCTCCACTGGGTTTTGAAAAACTGATAGGATTCAAATGCCAGAAAAAAGGAGGAAAGATGGTCCAAGTCAGTAAAGAGAATGAGCAAAGTGGGAAGGGTCTGGGATGTGCCTGGAACTGGGAATCTTCCCAGAGACAGGACCACGGACTGTGTGAGGGAGTAATGGTAGCTGGGGTGCTCAGACAGACATGAACCAGTGAGAATGGATTCCAGGGTTGAGTCAAATCTTTAGACTTTATCCTGCAGTCAGGGTAAAGACATTGGAGTATGGAAGCAAAGTGTGTTGTGATGTGTGTGTGCAATGGGTGGAGCTAAGCTTGGTGGGAGGAGCCTGGGGTCTGGGGTAACTATGACCTGGGAATGAAAAAGAAAACAAGATACACTGGGATGCTAATATGATTATATGCAAAGGTGATGGAGACCACTGCTCAACACTGAATTTAAAAACTGATTTTGTCAATCGTTATTGCTGTTTTAGTTGCTAAGTCATGTCTGACTTTTTAGCAACCCCATGGGCTGTAGCCCACCAGTCTCCTCTGTCCGTGGGATTTCCCAGGCAAGAGTACTGGAGTGGGTTGCCCTTGTCCAGGGGATCTTCCCCACCCAAGGATCTAACCCTGTCTCCTGCACTGGCTGGCAGATTCTTTTATCACTAAGCCACGAGCGAAACCCAATTTTGTCAGTGCTCTAGCCAAATTTACCATTTAGTAAATCCTGTTTGGATTTGTGTAGGAAGAATAGTTTTCTCCTTTAAAAAAGAGTTCTCATAAGAAGCAGCTCTAAAACTGCTTCCGGAGGAGTAAGGGTCACAAGGGAAAAGTGAGTGGGGCACGAGTGATTGAAAGAGAGACAAAGTACAGTTGTCTTCTGAAAGAATACGCTGTGAGCTGTTGCTTTAGTGAGACAAGTACAGTCTCGTAGTCATTTCATTCCCTCATCAATGTTGGAAAATGCTCCCTATATCGTCCCTTAAAGAGTAGAAAAACATCCTAACAATGGTACAGTTAGCAAGTTTTATCATTTTTAACTGAGAAACTTATATGAAAGTTAGAAAATTAAACCTGGATGAGAACTTAAGATAACCTTTCATTCTTTTACAGATGGGGAGACGGAACCAGAGGGCAACCCACCAGGAAAGCCACTGAGCTGTGTGCACCAGACCCATCACTCAAGGTAACTGCTTTGCCCCGTAGACTGAGCTCTTTCTGCTTTGCTGCCTGAATCCCCAAAGACCATTTTATTGCTGACGCAGAAGAGTTGGTGCTTTCCATTTTCTCTTTCTGAAGTCAAGAACTCTTTTATCAGATAAATTCCTCACATTTCTCCTTAGGGCATACTTTTTTCCTGTTCATGGAATTAAGTCTTTCATTGTGAAGTAATCCTTGTGTTGAACATACCTTGACTTATGGAGGTGTTACATTGTGGGATGGAAAGTGGATTCTTATGGGAAACTGTCCTGGCCAGCCCTCTTGACTGGTGTTTGAGGTCAGGCAAGGTGACGAAGCATCAGCAAAATGCTGGCCCTGAGCTCACCTGTGTCGATGCTGATTGTCATCCCAATTTCTTGGAGGAAAGCATGGAACTGCCTGCTAGGGAGTCACATGAGTCAATCACTGCCCCCTTCCCTCTGTGTGAGTCTCTAGCGAGAGGGGGGTGGGGGCCTAAGATGGTTCTAGTACCAATTCCAACGTGGGATGGGGTTTCCCATGTGTGCATGTGTGTGCATGTGCTAAGTTGCTTCAGTCATGTCCAACCCTTACCAACCCTATGGACTGTAACTAGCTAGGCTCCTCTATCCATGGGATTCTCCAGGCAAGAATACTGGAGTGGGTGCCATGCCCTCCTCCGGGGATCTTCCTGACCTAGGGATCGAACCCACATCTCTTAAGTCTCCTGCACTGGCAGGCAGGTTCTTTACCACTAGTGCCACCTGGGAAGCCCATACCACCAGGCAATTCTCAGTCACCATCTGGAGGTCCTACAACTCGACTCAGTTCTGACACTATTTCCTTGGGGATAGCATCAGACCCCACAGCTAAGGGCTCAGTCCTACAAGACTGCCACCCCCCACCTCCCACCCTTCTTCTCCAGATGCCAGTCAGAGGTCCAGGTTGTCAGCTGGGCTTCTGATGCATCAGCTGTAGATGGAGGTTCCAACTACCCTCTCCTTGGATTCAATTAATTTGCTAAAGTGGCTTACAGAACTCAGAGACACACTTTAATTACTAGATCACCAGTTTATTATAAAAGGATATAACTCAGGAACAGCCCAATGGAAGAAATGATTAGGGTAAGATATGGGGAAAGAGCGCAGACCTTCCGTGCCCTCTCCAAGGCTGCCACTCTCCCCTCATCTCTACATACTCACCCATCTGGAAGCTCTTTAAGCCCCCTACTATTTTTATATGAGTAGGCTTTTATATTGTGGAGGCTTCCTCACATAACAAGATCAATGATTAACTCCACTTCCAGCCCTGCTTCCTTCTCTAGTGAAGTGATAGGGTGGGCTGAAAATTCAAAGCTTCTACTCATGGCTTGCTCTTTCTGGTGACCAGTCTCCATTCAGGAGCCACCCAGAGTCACCTCATTAGAAATAAAGATGCCCCTAGTGTGCCTGTCACTTATGAATTTACAAGGGTTTTAGGAGCCCTGTGTCAGGGATGGGGAAAAAGCCCAAATATGTATTTCCTATTATAAATCACAATGTCATTGGGCCCCTCCTCCGACCTCAGAGAAATCTTGGTTTCCTACAGGGTGCCCATCAGCCTCAAAATTTCTCATTCTCCACCTTTCTTAACATGCTTCTCTCTGCATGTTAACAACCACACTGGAGCCAGTGTCCTGGCCTGGCCTCAGGCACAGGAAGTCCTGGTCACCAGAAGCTGTAAGCTTAATTAACAGAAATTCAAATAGTTGTATTTTATTAAAGTGTACATAGGGCAAGAGCATGTGTATTCAAGAGTCTTTGAAAGGCTATAATTTTTAGCACAACCCAGTGAAGTACCCAAGTGGTGTGTTTTCATGAGTGTGTTGCTCCATTAAACACAGGCCAGTAATGAGATCTCTCTGGATGTCTGGCTTGATGGTATTTCCATCCAAAAATTGGATCAAATACAAATAGAATGATAGGTGGTAGATTTCTTAAGCCAAATTTGGTTTTTCACATACTACAAATATTAGCTTTTTCTGTAAACTTTAAAAATTTCAGAATTAGCTAGAATTTTGAACCTTTTTCTTTTATGACCATCTTACATTTTTAATGTTTAGCTCATCAGATCATTATTTTTCTGATTTATCATGTTTCTGTTCTGGGAGTTTCCTGTCAGACCATAAATGGTGAAGCTAGTTGGATCTTCCAATTCCAGGTATCCATCTTTCTTTCTTTCTGTCAGTGTTTCTTAACCTATGATTCTTCAGCTAACTTTGGAATCATCTGGTGGTGACTTACATTGAGCTAGAAAAGGTTGAGTTGATTCTTTATTCAGTCCTTCACAGGATGTATTGGATGCCAGCTGTATGCCAGGAATGTTCTAAGTGCTATGGAAATCATGGTGAATAAAGAAATATCCCTGCCTTCATGAAGTTTACATTCCACTTGGGCAGACAAGCAATTATCAAATGATCATACAATAAGCATAAAAATAGTAACAAATGGGATAAAGGAAAAAATTATGGATAAATTAAGACCTAATTTCCAATGGTTACAATTTTATTAGTTAGGATTCTCTCTTTGGGAATCTATTTAAACTATTTTTTAAAAAACTAATATTGATGAAAACCATAACAAATGTAAATCTTACAAACACATTTTCATTATACTGTAATGGCCACTTTTCATTTTATGCCCAGCACTTCTGTTTCTTATGGTAACAAAGCCCACTGCAGCTCTCAGAAATGGTGATGTAATCCAAAAGAGGACAATTTGAATCCTCCAGGATTTGCTGCTGGGAAGATTTTGTCCTTGTTGATCTTAGAGGGGAGGGGATGTGAGTTTGAGATGCTGTTTTCCATACTCATTCCTCTTCTCCCCTCAAGTTCCCCACTGGCACCTCTAAACTTGAACGGAGTGAAGCCAGCCTGCAGAGAGAGGCAAAGACAAGAGAATCCCAGTGGGAGTTCCTGGCTTTGGATCAGTCTTCATGGATTTTTCCATGGTTCAGATATAGACTGTAAATTCCTATTTCCAGCTTAAGTGAATTTGAGTTCATTTCTGCCACTTGCTAATAATGAGTCCACATTAACAGAAACCAAGCACTTCATGCTATAAAATTGTCTTAAGGTGGCTGGGCTGCCTGGGCATATCTTCCAGTGAATCCACTGAAGTTCTGATTTCCTTCCTTAATCTCCTTAAAGCAAAATTTCTGTACACAAAGTACACAAATTCTTTGTCTGAGGTCAGTGGGAGGAAGGGGATGCCATCAGTCCTGATGATCAAGTCTTCATTGTTGATTCATATTCATGAGAGATTCCTGAAGTTCTGACTGGCGAATGCCCATACCAGATGTCGAAGAAGTTACCATATTGCATCATATGAAGAGGCTGGGAATCTTTTTTAAACTTTTTATGTTGTATTGGGATATAGCCAATTAACGAACAATGTTGTGCTAGTTTCCTGTGAACAGCAAAGGGACTCAGCCATTCATATACATGTATCCATTCTCCCTCAAATTCCCCTCCCATCCAGGCTGCCATGTAACATTGAGCAGAGTTCCATATGCTGTACAGTAGATCTTTGTTTGTTATCCATTTTAAATATAGCAGTGTGTACATGTCCATCCCAAACTTCCTAACCATCCCTTTCCACCCCCAACCTTCTCCCTGGAGGCTGGGGATCTTTGTGGAGTTCGAGTCTTGCTCATCTCCATGGAACATTGCCTGCTTTTCTGGGACAGTCTATGGGACAGGATTGTAAATATTCTGCTCTAGGAGGAAGGAGGTTGTTCTCTCTTCTTCCCAAAGGGATAAAGGGGGAACTGATAGCTGGCAGCCTTTAGGGTCCCAATTTCAGAAGATATATTGGGGCAGACTCCCTGAGGTTTTGATTGTTTTCCCAGAAGAAAGAGAGGGTGCAATGGACCAGTTAGAGCACCAGGGACAGGCGTGGCATGGCCCCTGACTTCAGCTTGGCAGAGAGACCAGGTTCCAGCAGGGGGCAGCAGGGACAGCAGAGGCCTCTTCCTCCAGTGAAGGTATAGCTCAGGTATTTCGGCTTAGTCATTGGAGTCACCAGCCTGGGGTCAGCATCCCACACATTAGCTGGTTCCTCAGGGATGTGTCAGTCACAGTGTCTCCTAAAAGAGGAAACTGGTGGAAGAATACGTTTTCACTCTTCAAAACTCATTTACATGCAGGTGACACTGTACTGCCAATTACAAGCTACGTGTCCTCACGAAAGACATTTGGACTCTCTAAACCTCATCTTTCTCATATGTAAATAGGAATAAAAATAATAATTACCTTACTGGATTGTTGGAGGTTAAAATGCAAATATGAGAGAATGAAGTGCTAGCCTGGTACCAGCAAGTACTCAAGAAATAGTGTGAGACGCACAGCCTGCAACTGAGCTGGTGAAAAGGTTACCACCCAGGAGTATAGAACCTGAGGACTTGCTACCTGGTGACGAGGAATCCAGGCTGGGGAGTGGGTGAGCATTGCTTTCTGCAGTTGAGAACACTGAGATCCATTGCTGGAGTGGGCTCTGGATGCATGCAAGAGCATGTGGGAGAACGAGTAGCCCAAACACTGCTGAGCTTCTCAGGAGGTGATCCATTCACACTCAGCAGAGACCGAGGACAAGAATTAGGTACTTTGTGTACAGAAATTTTGCTTTAAGGAGATTGAGGAAGAAAATCAGAGCTTCAGTGGGTTCATTGGAAAATAAGCCCCAGCAGCCCAGTCAACCTAAGAAACTTTTACATGAAGAGCTTACTTTCTGAATTAATGTGGACTCATCAACAGCACGTAGCAAAATGGATTCAAACTCACTTAAGTTGGAAATAGGAATTTAAGTCTCCTGTATCTGAAGCATGGAAAAAGCAACAGAAGACTGGTCCAAAGCTAGGAACTCCCTCCTTGGTATTCTCTCTGTCAAGATCTGAGTGGAAGGCAAAAGTAACGGAGTTAATGAAGAACAGTGGATCTTTCCCAATGACTTCCTTGCCAGGACTTTTGTACATTCCTCCTCAGAGGCTGTTTGGAAGCAACACATGTCCCAAATATGCCTTGGGTTCCATTTTTCCCATATCTTTGCCAGCCCTGCATGTTATCCATTTTTCACATTTCCTAATCTGATAAATCAAGCTGTAGTTTAATTTTCAGCTTCCTGACCACTGGTAAGACTGAGGCTGTTTTCAAATGTTTATTGCCCATTTGTATGTCCTCTTAGATTTCCATTACTTGACTTTTACAACAGAATATAATCATCTTTAGAATCTCTCCTGTTATTTCATTTCTGTTTTCTCCTCTGCTTTAAACTTTGTCTCTGATGAACCTCTTTTAGGAGTGTATAATACCATATGTTCAAGCTGGTCTTAGAAAAGGCAGAGGAACCAGAGATCAAATTGCCAATATCCGCTGGATCATCGAAAAAGCAAGAGAGTTCCAGAAAAACATCTATTTCTGCTTTATTGACTATGCGAAAGCCTTTGACTGTGTGGATCACAATAAACTGTGGAAAATTCTGAAAGAGATGGGAATACCAGACCATCTGACCTGTCTCTTGAGAAACCTGTATGCAGGTCAGGAAGCAACAGTTAGAACTGGACATGGAACAACAGACTGGTTCCAAATAGGAAAAGGAGTACATCAAGGCTGTATATTGTCACCCTGCTTATTTAACTTATATGCAGAGTACATCATGAGGAACGCTGGGCTGGAAGAAACACAAGCTGGAATCAAGATTGCCGGGAGAAATATCAATAACCTCAGATATGCGGATGACACCACCCTTATGGCAGAAAGTGAAAAAGAACTAAAGAGCCTCTTGATGAAGGTGAAGGAGGAGAGTGAAAAAGTTGGCTTAAAGCTCAACATTCAGAAAACTAAGATCATGGCATCTGGTCCCATCACTTCATGGGAAATAGATGGGGAAACAGTGGAAACAGTGTCAGACTTTACTTTTTTGGGCTCCAGAATCACTGCTGATGGTGACTGCAGCCATGAAATTAAAAGACGCTTACTCCTTGGAAGGAAGGTTATGGCCAACCTAGATAGCATGTTTAAAAGCAGAGACATTACTTTGCCAACCAAAGTCCGTCTAGTCAAGGCTATGGTTTTTCCAGTGGTCGTGTATGGATGTGAGAGTTGGACGGTGAAGAAAGCTGAGTGCCGCAGAATTGATGGTTTTGAACTGTGGTGTTAGAGAAGACTCTTGAGAGTCCCTTGGACTGCAAGGAGATCCAATCAATCCATCCTAAAAGAGATCAATCCTGGGTGTTCATTGGAAGATCTGATGTTGAAGCTGAAGCTCCAATACTTTGGCCACCTCATGCGAAGGGTTGACTAATTGGAAAAGACCCTAATGCTGGGTAGGATTGGGGGCGGGAAGAGAAGGGGACGACAGAGGATGAGATGGTTGGATGGCATCACCGACTCGATGAACATGGGTTTGGGTAGACTCCGGGAGTTGGTGATGGACAGAGAGGCCTGGCGTGCTGCAATTCATGGGGTCGCAGAGAGTCGGACACGACTGAGCGACTGAACTGAACTGAACTGAATACCTCAAAGCACCCACAGACTTTGTCTTCCTTTGGCAGATTTCTGGTAATAGGTAGAATTCTTTCATCTTTTGGATTCATCACCATTCAGATACTGAAATGAAAACTAAAATAAACTTGCCAATTTGGCTTTAATCTCAATTTACATCTTTCTTGGTTGAATAAAAATTATCCACTTGATAGTACTTTATGTGTTCACACTTTGTAAAGATCAGAGTTGAAGGCAGAGTACTGTATAAAGAAGTTTCAAGAGATTTAGAGTACTAGATTTAGGATTTTAAAATTCCTGTTTGTATCATTCCGCCAACTTCTGTATTACTTTCAGCAAATCGTTCCCCTTTCTCTCTCTAAATGGGAGTGAGGAGGAGGGTTAAGCTGTATCAGTGATTGTCAATTCTGGCTACACATTAGTTACCTGAAAAACTTTGAAAACTACTGATGCCTATCCACTAGCCAGTTAAATCAGAATCTCTGGGCATGGGATCTATGCATCAGTATTTTTATCAAGAGCCTCCAGTGATTCTGATGGACAACGAAGAATGGGAATCACTAAATGGTCTTGTATATATCCCTTCTAGTAAACATTTCTATGATCCTAAAACAGTTAGGCAGTGTGTAGAACCCTTGAGTGACTTTTAACCAAGTAAAATGGAGATTCTATTTTATTTTCCACATAATGCAATGGAGTTTAGAACTGGCTTAAACAGATGGATTGAGGGATATTTGCTCGTGGCTGAAATAGTTCATGAATCCTTTTGCTTTTACAAATCCTCTTATGGTGTTCATGCCTCCAAATGAATTGTTACTATGGGCTTTTATTGAGCTAAAAAGTAGATAAACACACATTCAAGTTCATAGCAATATTATTCATAATAGCAAAAACATGGAAGCAACCCAAATGTCCATCAACAGAAGAATGGATAAGCAAAATGTGGTATATACATATAATGGAATATTACTCAACCTTAAAAAGGAAGGAAATTCTGTTTCCTTTGTATGTTACAATATGGATGAAACTTGAGGACACTTACTACATTAAATGTCAGTTACAAAAACAAAAAGCTGCATGATTCCACTTACATGAAGTATTTAGAATAGTTACAGTCATAGAGACAGAAAATAGAATTGTGGTTGCCAGGGGCTAGGGGGATGTTGGGGATGAGAGGAAGTATTGTTTAATGGGTACAGAGTTTCACTTTTGCAAGATGAAAAGAGTTCTGTGCATGGATGTTGGTGTTGGCTGCACAGTATTATGGATGTGTTTAATGCCTCTCAGTTGCACACTTAAAAATGGTTAAGATGGCAAATGCTATGTATATGTGTATTTTACTGCAATAGAAAACATTTTTTAAGTAGATGAACAAAGAGAGATAAGAAAATGAACAATCTATCATGTAAATCACTGATTCAGAGGATGGCAAACAACCACTTCTGTCCCCACTTGGTTGAGTTTAGAGCGTGTAAAGTGAGTTTTGCAGGTAAGGTTGTCAGTGAAGAGGGAAGTTGTATTTGCGTTAAGATCCACTTCAATAAACAATCAATAGACATTCAGCCAATCACTTGATTATGAATTGCAAGCACATTTCACCCAGAAAGTATTGGGTAATAGCTTGTAGTTAACAAGGACAATGTGTCCAGGATAGGCTCTGACCCAAGTTTACTAACAAAATATGATACTCTCTGAGTAAGGAACTTCGAGTATTACTGGGGAGACAAGACCCTGAAGATGCAAAGATACTCCATAAGACTTCTCTTTATTGCCTGGTAGAGACTTATAAGGGTTTCCCTGGTGGCTAAAGACAGTAAAGAATCCGCCTGCAATGTGGGAGACCTAGGTTCAATCCCTGGGTTGGGAACATCCCCTAGAGGAGGGCATGGCAACTCACTTCAGTATTCTTGCCTGGAGAATCCCGTGGACAGAGGAGCCTGGCAGGCTACAGTCTGTATGGTCGCAATGAGTCAGACATGACTACACGACAGAGGCTTATAAATGTAAGAGAAGCAGCCTCACGTGAACGTCAAGTGAGGAAGGTTTCGGGAGCCTTCTGCATCTCCATTTGGGAGTAAAATCAATGTGAGGGTACGCTTCTCCCTGAGAAGCTGCTTTGATCATGAAAACACGAGCTTCATTTTTAGATCAAACTAGCATTTTCTTTCAGGTAATTATTGACCAGGCTGCTCTCTGGTGAGTCAATAGCCAACACATGGCAGAGGTTGGTCCAGTGTGAAGTTTGATTTCCAAAGCTATATGGTTTCAGGGAAACATGATGTCAGAGTAGCAAAGGTTTGAGCTCTTCAGCACCCCTCCACCAAAAAAACAAAAACAAACATGCAGCATGAAAGAATGTGCTCGTGTTCTTTGAAGTTTGACTTATGTAACTTCAAATTTCAAAGAGAAATGCATTTTTCCTCCCACTGAATTCAGTTGCTTTAGAAGCAATGTGATTTTTTTTAAAAATTAGATTTTGGAAGAACTGAAGAGTCTACTTAGCATTTGGGTTATCTTAGTAATATAAACCCAGGGACACTGTGAACCTCATATTTTGAGCCACAGGGACACAAAGATGAAGATGGTATCTCATTGACCTAGAAGGACTTGCTCTAGGGAGAATCAGCTCCCACACAAAAGAGTGTTGCGAAGGACCGCCTCTTAAATACTTCAACATGCCTCTACTGGCTTTTTATGATAGAAGGAACATCTCTAAGGTTTTCACTGACCCTCAGAAGAAATAAATGCTTATTTGATTTTTATTTATATGTATATATCTTTTTATATTTATTTTAATTGAAGTATAGCTGATTTACAATGTTTCAGGCATATAGCAAAGTGATTCAGCTCACTCTATATATACACAGTTCAGATTCTTTTCCATTATAGGTTATTGCAAGACATTGAACATAGCTCCCTGTTCTATTCAGTAGGTCCTTGTTGCTCACCCACTTTGTACATAGTAGTGTGTATCTGTTAATCCCAAATTCCTAATTTTCTCTCTTTGGCCACCTGATGCAAAGAGCCGACTCATTGAAAAAGACCCCGATGCTGGGAAAGATTGAGGACAGGAGGAGAAGGGGGAGATAGAGGACAAGATGGTTGAATGGCATTACCGACTCAATGGACATGAGTTTGAGCAAACTCCAGGAGGTGGTGAAGGACAGGAAAGCTTGGTGTGCTGCAGTCCATGGGGTCACAAAGAATTGGACACAATTTAGTGACTGAACAACAATAATTTGCCCTTTCCCTTTTGGTAACCACAAATTTGTTTTCTATGTCAGTGAATCTTTCAATTTAATTTATATGTCTTTATATTTTGTTAAATTGTGGCAAAATACACATAACAAAGTTTATCATTCTAACCATTTTTAAGTGTACAGTTTAGTGGCATTAGGGCTTCCCTTGTGGCTCAGCTGGTAAAGAATCCGCCTGCAATGTGGGAGACCTGGGTTCGATCCCTGTGTTAGGAAGAACCCCTAGAGAAGGGAAAGGCTACCTACTCCAGTATTCTGGCCTGGAGAATTCTAGTCCATGGGGTCACAAAGAGTTAGACACAACTGAGCAACTTTCACTTTCACTTTCTTTAGTGGCATTAGAACATTCACACTGTTGTGCAGCCATCACCACCATCCATGCACAAAACTCTTTTCATTTTGTAAAACCGAAACTCTGCATCCATTCAGCAGTAACTCCCCATTGCTCCTTCCCCAGCTTCTGGCAACCACCATCCTACTCTCTGTCTCTATGAATTTGACTATTCTGGGGACCTCATATTAGTGGAATCATTTAGTATTTGTCCTTTCATAACAGATTTATTTCATTCAGTGTAGTGTCCTCAAGGTTGAGTTTTTTTAGAGAGCTAATATTTTCAAGTATTCATAAACAATCAATTGTACTTGTCCTAGCCAAGATGGCTACACATCTTAATAGGAAGCTGCTTCTCTCAATGGTAAGAGGTACTGATAAGATATTCTGTGCATAGCTGAGGGAAACTGGCCTCACTCAGGAAATGTCTGAACCCATCCAAAGCTTCCCCAGTGGCTCCAAGGGTAAAGAATCTGCCTGCAATGCAGGAAAACACAGGAGATTCGCATTTGATCCCTGGGTCGGGAAGATCTCCTGGAGAAGGAAATGACAACCCACTCCAGTAGTCTTGCCTGAGAAATCCCATGGACAGAGGAGCAGGCTACAGTTCATGGGGTTGCAGAAGAGCTGGACATGACTGAGGGACTAAGCACAGCACAGCACAAGGCTCTATGAGCTCTCAAGGACCCCAGCATGGCTCCTAATAACTGTTTGTGGAGGTCGTGAAGCTCTTCCACAAAAGGGAGAGAAAAGGCAGCCGGTCTGACTCAGAGCTGCCACGCCAGCCCCCAACCCACACGGCTCTGCACTTGATTACGGGTGTGTATAACCATCTGGTATGTGGGTTTAGCAGTAAGAATGAGAGAATCAGGCTCCCATGTCACATGTTGCTATTATTTTACTTAACACTTGTTATGTGGCCAACACTGCACCAAGCCCAGCATAAACCTGGAATTATTTGATAAAGTCTCTGTTATACAAGAGACACTTCTGCCAAACTTGCTACAGGGGATCAATTCCTCCAGTCCAATGAACAGTAGTCTCATTTCCTCATGCCTTTCAAATACAGTCATGATTGTTTAAATTCTGAAAGCTCTGCTATAGAATTTTTTTAAAGTGCTATTTCAGTAAGAGTCTCAAGGCACATTTCACTGTAGTTCATTAGGTTTCTGTCTTGGAGGAGAATATATCCCTCCATATTCCATGATGTTAGAGCAGAAAATGAAGCAACCATTTCTATTCACTACATCTCTTGTGGTTTCTATTTAACAAAATAGTAATTTAGGCTGAAAGTTTATCTAGTGATTTTAATCACAGTCTATGTGTTAGACATTAGCAAATAGAAATCTGTATTTTCTTCATATGAAAGTCACTTCAGAGTACATTATTTTACCAGAATATCTCCAAATGTTGTAACCCTTTAACTAAAAAGTTGGTAATGTCCCATTACTTGCCAGTATTTATAACAGACTTAATACTTTGCTTTCTCTTATGCCTTTTGAAAGGGTCCCCATTCTCCTCTGGGCTCCAGGGAGTACTAGAGTATGCAAGTACCTTCTCCCTTCAATGGGGCTTCCCTGTGGCTCAGCGGTAAAGAATCCACCTGCAGTGCAGGAGATGCAAGAGACACAGGTTCTATCCACCTGCAGTGCAGGAGATGCAAGAGACACGGGTTCTATCCCTGGATCAAGAAGATCCTCTGGAGGAGAGCATGGCAACCCACCTCAGTATTCTTGCCTGAAGAATCCCATGAACAGAGGAGCCTGACGGGCTACAGTCCACTGGGTCACAGAGTCGGACACAACTGAAGTGACTGAGCACACACGCATGCTCCCTTCAACTGGGAGACTTAAGTTTCATTTCTACAGTAGAGAGCCTCAATCTTCAGTGAGCTTCCGGGAAAGAGACAGTCCTTGATCTGCCCCCGGCAAAACCTCCTTCCCTGCTGGCTGCAAGACCAGGTAGAGAATCCTTCCCCTTCCTCTTAACTAATATTCCTGCTCTCTGGTACATTTGCCTTTACAGTCTAATACTGATAACTGGCAAATAGAACTAGCTTTCTCTAAAATCCTACACAGTCCCCTCTGAATTATATGGGATGTCTTATTCATTCCATAAGTAAATGTTTTTCATGACTGGGTTAGCTCTCTGGAATGTCCTGAGGAATCAGAGTCCTTGTCTTTAAGGACCAGGGAGAGGATGCTATTCCGTTGTTATTATAATGCAAATCAGGACATAATGCATGGGAAAGAGAAGGCTGTGGGAACTCAGAAGATGGGCAAATCTCTGAATTTAGGAGTGAAAATAACTGACTTGAACACATACCATGTATCTGGCACTGTGTTAGGCAGCTTTCATGAATTACCTAGTTCAGTTCTCACATCCCTCATATAATTAGGCATTTTACCCCTAATTTAGAAGTGAGTACACCAAGATTTGTCCGTATATGATTGTTCACTCAGCTTTTATCCTTTTCATTGTACTAATCCAGGCTGGTAACACTTCCTACCTCATGTCCTGTCGTGACCCTGATCCCAACCCCCCAAAATAAGGAGAAAGATTGGAAGGCTTCAGTCAACTTTTACCAGATTTGAACTACCTTCTAGTTGGCGTCAGAAATTTGTGGGACGTGTAGGCAGAGGAAATGCACGTGCTCAAAGGATAGTTAAAAGTGGAATTTTTTTTAAGAGTGTGCTTTTGAGAGTCATTTATTTTATTTTGAGAATCACACAGAGAAAGCCCTTTGTGTGTTTGTATAATTCTGTCTTCTCCTGTGATTCCAATTACAAGGGAAAAAACTAAGCTTGAGACTTTAATAATTTACTGAAGATTTGCTGGAGGTAAGAAGAGACACAAAGCCAAAATAAAGAGAGGGATACTCTTCGGTGGAAAGAACAGCTACCAAATTTCAGATTTAGCATGCCTTCCTGAGCACCCACCACATACTGTTACCTTTGAGGCTTGTCTTCTACCATTTTATGTTCATAGCAAACCTGGGAGGCAGATGCTAATCTCCTCCAGTTGACACAAACAGAACTGAGGCCCAGATAATTATTGGGTCAGCCAAAAAGCTCATTTGGGCTTTTCCATAAGTTCATGTAGAAAAACCCAAAGGAACTTTTTGGCCAACCCAATAGTAAGTGATGAACTTAGATTCACACTAAGGCCCTCTGCCTCCACAGGCGGCATCTGACTTAGAAGCAGAGATCTAGACAAGCTTTTCAGGTAATTACAGTCTAGTGCAACAAAGCTGGACATGCAGCTTTCTCTAGACTCCATTCTGTCTCCTTAGCACACTGAATAAGAGACAGAGAACATTAACCCTGGGAATACATCTGTTGGGCCCTTAGGATATATGCACAGACCTTGATTCCAGCTCAAGATTATGTTGCCCTGGATTAGCAGAGGCTGCCTCCATTCTACTCCTGCCATCACTTGACCCGTAGAACTTTCTCAAGGAAAAAGCAAATGTTCTTATCTCAGAAGGCTTAAGGTCGTTGCCACCCAGCCCACCAGGTACAGCAGGAATGGAGGCGCCTATTACCAGAAACTGCCACCAAGCAACGGGCCTGAGGGTAAACCTTTAAGAGCTGGATCATACCAGCATCTGGCTTTCCATTGTGAGCATCTTACTCCAAGACCCTGCAAGTTTTAAGAGAATCTTCTTTCATGGTTCCTGAAGTTCATTAAGCAAAGTATGATCACAGAGTCTGAAGATACAGGTGGGAGGAAGGTTTGGGACCTTAGACTGTGCAAGTGAAAACTGTAATACTGTTTAAATTACTATAAAGTTGATATCATCTTCAAAAATAATAAAGAAGAAATACTGCACAATAAGTCAGTCCAAATCTCAATCCCTGTGATCTAAATATAATATGATGTTACCAGTTTAGGTATTTTAAGGAGCATAGTAAAGCCTGGCAAGTAGATTATCAATATGTGTTTGTATTAGTATACAATATAAGTGTTAAGACCTTGTGAAAATCAAGGGGGTCAAACTTCTCTGGATTAGGCTTAATTTGAAATCTGTATAATAATGATAGAGGAATTTTCAGACAAAGAATCAGGGAATCAGGTCTTCTTCTAATGCTCCTTTGTGTCTGTGTGTGTACTGAGTTGCTTCAGTCGTGTCCGACTCTGCGACCCCATGGACTGTAGCCCACCAGGCTCCTCTGTCCATGGGATTCTCCAGCAAAAATACTAGAGAGGGTTGCTATGCCCTCCCTCCAGGGGATCTTCCCAACCCAGGGATCAAACCCGTGTCTTACGTCTCCTGCACTGGCAAGAGGGTTCTTTACCACAAGCACCATCTGGCAAGCCCACAGTACTCCTTTATTCTCCACCAAAACCAATATTAAACCACTTTCTGGTGATATCTGCTCTAGATTCTGGCCTCTGCTGTTGTGGTTTCTTCCAACTTCCCATTCTCCTCTCCTCCTTCAATGTCTGTGACTTTTTGCACTTTCCATTTTGTAATTTTCGGGGGAAATGGGGCAAACAGAATGGTTTGTCCTAAAGCCATAGAGTCATGCTCACAAGGAACAGCTAGAAACTACTTCAAAAAAGAAAGGTATTGTCAACACTGATTACCTCTTCTTGGCAGAATGATGAGCTCTAAGTCAACCAGTCAGAATTCTCTAGGCTCCTTGGAGATGAGCTCAAGGAGCAAGCCCTTCTCTTGGACACCGGAAGAGTTTTAGTGGGAATTTTAAAGGACCATAAGTTCTATCACAAGTAGCATACGTTTCAATGTCCTCCGGAAATGTGTTAATGAAACTTTAATGCAATTACACACGATCCCATTTGTTAATCCTGATTGTTTCTCACAGAGGAAGATAATGTTTCTCACTCATTGGGTATTAGGGGAGTCAGGTCTCTGAGGGGGAGTTTAACCAAAGTCCCCCAGAACAATTGGTAAGCAGATGGATTAACACATGAATGAATTAAGCTTTTAAGGAATGTATATAGGATAGCTTTATTCAACTGGCCTGTACAGTCTTAAACTCCTTTTAAGGACAACTTGGCTGAGAATTTAAAATGTTTAATATTTTAAAGAACTTTTAAATGGCGTTTAGCTCCCAGAGTTTTGATTATTAAGATTCTTGCTGGGTTTACACTCATTCAAGTACATTGTTGTAGTTCCAGAAATAGTATCCTTTTTTAAGATTAAAATTATTTTTCTTGGTATTGATTAAATTTCTTTAAAAATATCCAATCTTGGAGCTCTTTTATTTCAACCATGCATGATCTCATGTGAAACATTTAAGTTCTCAGCCTAAGTGTATACACAGCATTAATATTAATTGAATCAGCTTTTCTATATTTCTGCTTAAATATTCAATGTATTTTTAAACTTTTTCCAAAGTATAGCCCTCTGATATTTACAAACAAACAAACAAGAAACACAGTTATTTGCTTTATTTGTTTTCTCTTTCTCTCTTGGTCTCCTCCCTCTCTTCTACTTCTTCCTAGTCTTCTTTTCCTTAATCTTATTCTTATTCCTCTCCTTCTTCCAGAAAGATTTCAACTAGAGAATAATCTGTTTCTTTGCTATTAAAAATGTGGTATGGATTGAATCTCTTTATTCATCTTAGAGATCAAGTTTGGTATTCATCTAATGTGAAAGCATTTATTCTCTAAGTGACGTGATGATTTTCTATAGTGAATGGGAGACTTCCTTTCAGATTTATTCCTCTTACATCTTCTTATAATCCTTTTACATGTAACTTCAGTGAAAAACAATTGTATATACAGCGTGAACTGCTATGCTAGGGTCCAGTCCCAAGAAATTGTATAGACTGGTTTTCAGCAGTAAGAGCACGTGTTAGTCAGCTTGGACTGCCACAGCAAACTGCCACAGACCGAGTGACTTTAACAACAGGAATGTATTTCTCCCAATCGGGAGGCAGGGAAGTCCATATCTTGTTGCTGGCTGATTTAGTTTCTGGTGAGGACTCTCTTCCTGTCTCGCTGATGGGTGTCTTTTTGCTGTGTCGTCACATGGTGGAAAGAGAGCTCTGGTGTCTGTTCTTTTTCTTATAAGGACACCAGCCTTACTGGACTAGGACATTTAACCTGTATCAGTCACCTTCTCACAAGCCCCGTCATCAGATATAGTCACATTGCAGGTTATGGCTTCAACACATGGATTTTGGGGAGGCACAATTCAGTCCTTAACAGAGTGCTTGAACTTTTATCAAACATCAATAAAGCCACATTCCTGTAAAGTAACACACTATGAATCTATATTAATTATATTAACAAAATTTAAATATATAAGATATGTAGGATACAAAACTATTTCTGAATCAATCATTCCGTGATTTATTAGTTGATTTCTTCAGCATTTTGTTTCAAAACATGATGTTGTTCTTTCAGTGTTTCCATTTTAAAATAATCTTTACTAATACGATTTTTTTTTCTGAGTCTACATAATGCCAAGTATCCAGAAGGCAAATGCAAAAGTCTTTCATCTAAATATTTACTGACACAACCGCTGTGTGATGAGTCTTGACTATAAAAGTGATGTTGATTAAGCTCTGTGCACACCAATAATTGTTTGTTCCCTTTGCAGAGGTACACAGTCTGTCAAAACACCTGAATTATTTCTAGTTTGCAAATAAATTTAATGAAGGAGATGCTTTATAGGTCACAGTTAGGGAAAGGTGACATCTTTATTATGAAAAGAGCCAAGGTTTAATTTTTAATCTGTAAAACAAACACAAATAGATTGGCCTAGATTGGTCTGTTTTTTCAGTTCCAAAATTGTGTAATATATTTTGAGATTTTCATCTTCAAAACGCACAGTCAGATCAGAAAACGTGACTTATTTTTGTCATATAAATTTTCATCCTAAACAGAGTAGATAGCAGGCAACTTCTTAACAGTTCACCACTGATATAGTGTAAGTCTTGATAGGTAGTTGGATTATTTGAGCCAAATAACTTGCCAATCTCAAGGCTAGGTAATTTTTTTTTATTAAAAATGTTGAAATTGTGAGGTCCTGGACTGTGACAATCATGAATATTTATAAAATTTTATTCTTTGAAAAACTTCAGTACTGGCATTGTATAGAGACAGACATATATATAAATCAATGGAATAGAATTGAGAGTTGAGAAATAAACCAATGTGTCTGTTGTCAACTTATTTTTGACAAGGATGTCAAAACAATTCAAAAAGAAAGAATAATCTTTTCAAACAATGGTACTGGAACACCTAGATAGTCACATGCAAAAGAATGAAGCTGGACCCTCACCTCTCACCATATACAATTAATTCAAAATTGATCAAAGACCTAAACTAAAAAGGTAAAACTATAAAACTTTTGGAGAAAGAAGTGGCAACCCACTCCAGTATTCTTGCCTGGAGAATTCCGTGAACAGAGGAGCTTGGCAGGTTATAGTCCACGGAGTCACAAGAGTCAGACATGACTTAGTGACTAAACCACCAAACCATAAAACTTTAAGAAGAAAATATAGGGTTAAATTCTTATGACCTCATATCTGGCAATGGATTCTTATATATAGTACCAAAAGCACAAGCCATAAAGTAAAAGTAGATAACTTAGACTTCATCAAAACTAAAACCTTTGTGCATCAAAGAACACCATCAAATAGCAGGGTGGGAGGTGGGGGAGGGGATAAATTAGGAGTTTGGGATTGACATATGCAAGATGCTAGATATAAAATATATGAATAACAGAGGCCTACTATGTAGCACAGGGTATTCTACTCAATAGACTTCCCTGGTGACTCAGCAGTAAAGAATCCACCTGCCAATGCAGGAGACAAAGGTTTGATCCCTGGGTTGGGAAGATCTCCTGGAGAAGGAAATGGCAACCCACTACAGTATTCCTGCCTGGGAAATTCCATGGACAGAGGAGCCTGGCTGACTACAGTCTACAGGGTTGCAAAGAGTTGAACATGACTTAGCAACTTAACAACAACAATTCTACTCAATATCTTGTAATAACACATAATGGCAAAGAGTCTGAAAAAGAATATATATACATATATATATGTATGTATGTATGTATACATAAAACTGAAGCCCATAGTAATCTTTTTTTTTTTTTTTTGGCTGTGCAAGGTCTTTGTTTCTGTTTTTCTCTAGTTGAAGCAGGCTACTCTGTAGTTGCAGTGTGGGCTTCTCATTGCAAAGGCTCCTCTTTTACAGAGCTCAGGCTCTTGGACATGAGGTCTTAATTGGTTTTGGCTCCCAGGCTTCAGAGCACAGGCTCAGTAATTGTGGCACTTGGGCTTATTTGCTCTGCGGCATGTGGGGTCTTCCTGGATTAAGAAACAAACCAGAGTCTCCTGCATTGGCAGGTGGATTCTTTACCACTGAGCCACCTGGGAAGCCCAGTAATTTCAATTTTTTAATAACTGCAAAATATTGGAGTTTTGTTTTTTAAGAAAACTTCCTTTGTAATTTTTACTCAGTGTACAAGAACAAAAATGCTTATTTAACATGTTCTTATGCAATGTCTAATACAACAATTTAGTCTAATTGAATGTCCAAAGAGAATATTTTAGATAAGTTGGCTAGCCTGCCTCAGGAAGTTTCTGCTGACTGGGGGTGGTAGAGAAGTGGTTAAGAGCACCGTTGACTTAGACATCTGTCTTGACTCTGTTAAGACAAATTGTGAAAAGCTGCTTTCAACTTTTTCTATCTTGATCTGTAAAATGGGTATTATTATAATTCGGCCTTCAGTGAAGTTATAATTAATTGAAACAATAAAATGGGTATATTTAGCATATAATAATCATTTTAAATGTGTCTCATCATTGCTTTGTTTTGATTAGGCATTTTTCACTTGGCATAATAAGCATTCTATTGGAGGACTATGTATAATCTAGTGAACCACACTGGCCCTCTTTTTTTTTTTTAAGTACCACAGCAGATTTGCCATGGACTTAAGTGTTTACACCACAGAAAATGTGCTTCATTTGTAACTGGAACCAACATGATGTTTCCCTGAAGATGGGCAGAAAGCCAAACACATTTACTTGGTTCCAGAACTTAGTATATCACTTTGTCAGGGTGTTACTTACATCATAATTGCTCAAGTCATATCTTGTTAAGTGTGAAAAACAAATGCTTTCCTTGTGTCCTCGGGAATAGAAAGTCATTAAACATCTTGTAACACCTTAATGTTTTAGTCAAGATATATGGTACAGAAAGTTAGATTGATGGTGTTTCTCTCCTTGCAACCTCTGCCCTCAGCATCTGTCATTCTTCCTTAGAAAATGAACATTTTCCTCAAGGCTTCCCTGTAGGTTCTAGTTATGTCCCTCAGATCTGGAAAATGAGAATTTGGAGATGGTTATCATCCTTGGTGCTTGGATAAATGATTTATAAGTTTATCTTGTCCCTGTGTAAGAGCTTGGCTGTACAGAGCAGGTCTTGTCAAATATCTGTTCTATGATTACAGATTTACTAAGAGCTCTGAAATGTCCTGTCCATTTTTGAGAAGTCACAAAAGAATTAGTCACTGACCTGGAGATTATAATCCTGTAAATCAAAAGCAAATAACATACACCCATTTTATTTCCTATTTTCTCATTAGTGGGAGACATTTTTGTTTCATGGGAAGCATAACACAGTATAGGAAGCAGAATATAGAAAATTGGGTCATTAGATTAGAATGAAGAATTTAACATTGCTGACTGAGAAATCTTACTTTTAGAATAATTATAGTTATCTTGTAGCCTAGAATATTTGACCAAATAGTTTTCCATAAAACAAGGTGCTACCATGCACATTCACATGCTAAGTTGCCCCAGTTGTGTCTGACTCTTTGCGACCTGTAACCTGCCAGGCTCCCTCTCTGTCCATGGGATTCTCCAGGCAAGAATACTGGAGTGGGGAGCCATGCCCTTCTTCAGGGGACCTTCCCAATCCAGGGATCGAACCCACAGTTTTTAGGTCTCCTGCATTGACAAGTGTGTTCTTTACCAGCTGAGCCAGCTGGGAAGCCCAAAGGGATCCATATTCCATTACAATTAGTGCTAAAAGGAATTTTCTTGTAGAAGAAAAAAGAAAATTTCCTTTATTATGTTAAAAATGCCTTCCTGTTTCTGAACACTGCAGTTAAGGCATGACAGCATTATTTGAGTTCTAGGATGATTCCTTCTAAACAGTGTGTGAGCACAGCCTCATATATATATATGTATATATATACACACATATATATACACACACACACATATATATATATACACACATATATATATACACACATATATATATATATACACACACACACATATATATATATATTTCTCCAGGCATAATTGAATTTTATTCATGGAGAGGTCAAATAAAGATGCTTAATTTTTGGACATCAATTATCTATGGAGAATAGAGATTGTGCTTGCCATTTTTGTTGTTGTTCAGTTGCTCAGTTATGTCCGACTCTTTGCAACCCCATGGACTGCAGCACCCCGGGCTTCCCTGACCTTCACTGTCTTCAGGAGTTTGCTCAAACTCATGTCCGTTGCCCTTTAAAGAGAGGGTGGGACGTTCTGGGAGAATAGCATTGAAACATGTATATTATCATGTGTGAAACAGAACACCATTCCAGATTCAGTGCATGAGACAAATGCTCAGGGCTGGGGCAACAGGATGACCCAGAGGGATGGGATGGGGAGGGAGGTGGGAGGGGGGTTCAGGATGGGGAACACATGTAAACCCATGGCTGATTCATGTCAATGTATGGCAAAAACCACTACAATATTGTAAAGTAATTAGCCCCCAACTAAAATAAATAAATTTATTAAAAAAAAAAAAAAGAGCTTACTTAGTCTATGGTTAAGATATTGATCCTACTTTCATTAGAATCAATAAAACAGTGCACCCAAATTCTATAAGTCCACTAGGATATCCAAAAATTAGTATCAGTTCTTTTCCCCTCCCTTAATATAATTTATATTCAAGCAAAAGCTAAGCACATATAAGCAAACAGAACATACTTGAATATAGGTGGTAAAAAGCCATAGATTCAAAGAATCGTAGGTGTTAAACAACATTTTTCTTCCTGTTTTGTTTCTTTCATATTTTAGTTTATAAAATCAGGATCATCATGATAATGCTTATCTGTAATTTTGAATTCTCTTTTTTATTAACATTTGCCTTGTAACATGACTCTTCTTGTGCTATTTAATTTCTTCTGAGAATATTTTAATGCTTGCAAGATAATTATATTTTATGAATACATTATTATTAATTTAACCATTTTCCTACTGTTAGACATTTTGGTGTTACCATTTTAGGCTACTATTAATGAGTGCAATGAACATCTTTATACATACAGCTTTAACAGTTGCATCTATGTGTGTTCAGTTTTGTCTAACTCTTTGCAACCTTATGACTTTAGCCCGCCAGGCTTCTCATCCATGGAATTCTCCAGGCAAGAATACTGTAGTCCCAGGTTGCCATTTCCTCCTCCAGGGGATCTTCCCAACACAGGAATTGAACCTGTGTCTCCTATATCTTCTGCATTGCAGGCAGATTCTTTACCACTGAGCCACTGGCGAAGTCCTATTTATACTTGACTGTGAGTGTTTTTTAAATAAGGAATGTATGTTGGATTTTGCCAGATGTTTTCTCTGTATCTGCTGAGAATTGATCAGATGCTTTTCATTTTAGTCTATTAATACAGTAAATTATATTGATTGGTTTCTAATAGTAAAACAACTGTGCATTCCTGAGATAAACCCCACTTGTCAAGATGTATTATGCTATTTATGTAATGTTGAATTCAATTTGCTAAACTTTTGTTAAGAGTGTTGACACTGAGTTTCATGAAGGATGCTGGGGTGCAATTCTCTTGAAGAATTTTTTGTAGAATTAGTGTTAATATTATTTCTTCCTTAAATATTTGTTAAGATTCACCAGAGAAGTCATGTGAACATGGAGTTTTCTTTGTGAGAAAGTTTAAATTTTAAATTTTAAAATTGAATTCATATCCTAACTCAGGTTATTATTTCTCATAGAATAGGCTCTCATAGTTTGTGTCTTTTGAAGAATTCATACATTCCATTATGTTATCAAATTTATTAGCATAAAGTTTTTCATAATATTCCCTTATTATCCTTGTCACTATCCACTGATTCCATAGTGTTGTTACGTGTCTCAGCTCTGATGTTAGTCACTTATTTATTCTCTTATTTTTTTCTCTCTTGATTGGAGTAGCTAGAGTGTTTATCGATTTTAATGATTTTCTCAAATAACTGGGTTTTTTTGTTTCATTCATATTCTCTCTTATTTTTGTTTTCCAATTCACTGATTTTCACTCTCATCTTTATTGTTTCATTTCTTCTGCTCCCTTTTGATTTTCTTTGCTGTTTGTTTTCTAATATTTAAAGTGGAAGCTGAAGTCAGTGGTTTCGGAAACTTGTTTTTGAATACAAGCATTTTATTTCTAGAAACTATCCTTTAATAACTGTGTCGACTGAATCCCACTACATCCCACAAATTTTGATATGTTTTGATTGCATTTTCATTTTTTGCAAAATGCTTTCTAATTTCCCATGATTTATTTTATTACCCAAGGGTTATTTAGAGATGTGTTATTTCATTTCCAAACATTTGGGTACTTTCTAATTATCTTTCTGTTATTGATTTCTAACTTAATTTCACTGTAGTAACAGAATTTACTTTGCTTGACTTAAATGCTATGTATGAAGACTCTGATCCAAATGATGAGGTATAATTTAGTGATTTCAAAAATTGTTTTCTCAGTTGTAGAAAACTTCCATCAAATAAAATTTTATCAGAACTTCAATACAGATATAAAGATGAAATAGCTCCTCTTTTATTTGGACTTCAATTGTTCAGCCTCACTCTGGGCCTCACTCTCTTTCTCCCAGGGGCACCAGCTCTGGTACCTCAGCTGCAGGCTTCATACACCATGGAGAATATTGAAAACCAAAGACCTGCCTAAATACTCTACTAACCAAGAAGAAAAATAGATGATCCCATTCAAAATATTTACTGAAGTGATATTGTAAATAGATTTCAACTCACATCAACAATTTGTTGTTGTTCAGTCGCTAAGCCATGTCTGACTCTTTGCGACCCCATAGACTACAGCACACCAGGCTTCCCTGTCCTTCACTATCTCCCAGAGTTTGTTCAAACTCACATCCATTGAGTCAGTGATGCCATCCAACCATCCTATCCTCTGTCACCCACTTCTCCTCCTACCCTCAATTTTGCCCAGCATCAACGTCTTTTCCAATGAGTCAGCTCTTGCATCAGGTGGCCAAAGTATTGGAGAGTCAACAACAATAGGAACTGGTAACCAGCCTAGTGAACTATCTGCAAAAATTGTCTGAAATTTATTTCTGTCTCGTGAATAACTCAAAGGGCCATTTTAATCACTGATGTCTGCCAAGGGCACAGGTGTGGAAACTGGAAGAGTACATGCCACCCATCTGATATTCTTGGATCTGAGATATTGACAAACCTAGTGTCTAAATCTGGTTTCACATGACATGTCCTGAGTTGAATATGTTTAACAAACTAGGAAAACTATACAATGACAATCATCAGACTTGTCCAAATTGAAATCAACAGAGAATCCTTAGGTAGCCTTGCAAGATAAAGATTTGTGTAAGTGACATGGGACAGTGCGGAAGCACAAGCCGTCCACCTCAAACTTCCTTCACAAAACATCAGAAGTCCCAGTGACCTGTCAAGGGGACTCTGAACCAGGGACCTGCTACCCACTTCTCCAGTGCTCCACCGACATGATAACTTAGCTGCTCTCTCGTTTTCTTTCACTGCTCCAGCCTTAACAAACTCTATTCTCTTTACCTCAAGGCTTCTGCATTCTGCCTTCTTTCTGTATATCTCTTGGTTCCATTCCTTTCTTTACATCTCAAGTTCAAACCCCCCGCAGAGAATAA
Organism: Giraffa tippelskirchi; assembly: GCF_054371585.1. Classification (NCBI taxonomy): domain Eukaryota; kingdom Metazoa; phylum Chordata; class Mammalia; order Artiodactyla; family Giraffidae; genus Giraffa; species Giraffa tippelskirchi. The sequence continues at coordinate 134,288,007 of NC_137278.1, read as the reverse complement.
CGGGTCAACTGTCATTCCAGAATGGAGTGTTCTCTTGGGCAGAATTCTCAAGGCAGTTTACTTACATGTCATTGGGCAACCTATTAGATAACTGTCCTTAGATCAGGTACCCACCCCTAGTCTGCCTGTGCATGACTAAGGTGGACGAATCACAAGGTACAAAGGATGGAGAAGGAGCCATGTGGCTGGCAGGAACTCTGAAGGATTCCAGCAGGAGGCACTGTACCTGACAGGCATGAGACGTAGCCTGTCCATCACAACCCCATCCCACAGCGTGGTGAACACCAACTGGACTTGCTTGGTGCCACGTAAAGAACAAACATCTTTATGATGGGCTAAAGCTGTGGTTTTCCAACATGCTTAGCAGGAAGGCTTAAGTTGGAATTTCAAATCAAGTTTTACTTGAAATGAACCTTCCTTTGTTAACAAATAGTGAATTGAGAGCCACTGAGCAATAGGAACAGAAAAACTTTTGTTTGGATAATTTTTTTTAAATAGTGACACTTTCATTTTTAAAGAATAAATGTTGCTAAGATATGCAATGAAATATAAGATATCAAAGGATGTATTTTACCCAGTTTTCTATAAAATGCTTCTGAGAAGAGTAACAGGAAAATAGAACAAGGTTATTTAACATTACTTTCTTCATCCCAATTTTTTTTTGTCTTAGATATTATCATGAGAAAGTGTTTAATTATTATTTTAAATATTTATTTCATCAGTAGGATAAAAGTTTTTATACCAACAAGTAGATTACAAATTCAAAGGGTTAAAAGCAGCATATTATTAAAGCATATTATTGGTTGATACAGTTTACAGATACAGAAAAGTCTATATTAAGTGCTAGTTGCAGTAACAGTTAACTACTTGTGATCAATGGGGATGTGTTGGAGGACAGAGGAAATGATAATTGTCCTCTGAACTGAGAAGACATCTGGAGACGGAAAAATGAGGCAGGCAGCTCTATATAACGGACCGGTTTTTTATAGGGTAACTTACTCAAAAGTTGGGATCAGAACCCAACAGACAAAGATCTGGATTCACTAGCAAATGCACTCCAAACAGTCAAGGGGCCATTAGGACAATTTTGTAGTTAACCCAGGGTATGGGGGTAGGAACTTGAAAATAGGACGTGCATTCATAAGTCAAGATTCATGAATGGGTCACTAGTCTCGTGAGCACTGGGAATAGGTCACCGAAGATGTTCATCATTGTTTGGGGACTAACAGAGAATAGAAGCCATCTGGTCCTGCTGCTGCTGCTAAGTCGCTTCAGTCGTGTCCGACTCTGTGCGACCCCATAGACGGCAGCCCACCAGGCTCCCCCATCTCTGGGATTCTCCAGGCAAGAATACTGGAGTGGGTTGCCATTTCCTTCTCCAGTGCATGAAAGGGAAAAGTGAAAGTGAAGTCGCTCAGTCGTGTCCGACTCTTAGCGACCCCATGGACTGTAGCCTACCAGGCTCCTCCGTCCATGGGATTTACCAGGCAAGAGTACTGGAGTGGGGTGCCATTGCCTTTTCCAACCTAATGATTATTAAACATTATCTTTTAACTACAAAGCTCTTGACTTTGGAGAAGTGATTTACTACACAGATCAGTGGAAGGAAGGAGAAACTGTAAGGGCCCAAGATGGCATCAGTTATGCTAACAGCCATACAGGATGCATCACAGCTATCACACACATTCCTTATATGTTAAATCAAGGCATACATTTTATTTTATCATAGCAATTGTATTTGTTATGCTCAGTCTTAATGAAGACTACTCAACCCTGCCCAACTATGTCAGAAACTGTACTGTCAGTTAGAAGGGAGACTGGAGGGGACTCAGCACTCCAGTTACTAGAATTAAACCCAAATCGTGACCTGAAGCTGGCAAGTAACATCCTCTTGAAGTTGAATAATAACATCAGTACCAAAGAAGATCCACACCCAGCTGGCGCACAATCCATGTCTGTAGCATAGGATGGTCATCTGGCAAGAAAATTTTTTTTAAAACTGAAGGCAGCTTGATGGTATTTATAAACATGAATTACAATTATAACTGAGGAACCATATCCTTTTTCTATGACTTGGGACATGCCAATACCTGTTACTTACTTAAAAGAGTACTGATTCATCCAATAAAATGTCAAGCCACTGTCACTTGTTAAAATGACAGAATTATCTAAAACTTTCTCCTAGGCATTCCACACCATAGATTGAGCAAATATACAGATTCTTCTCTTCAGAATGCTCTTCAAATGCCCTGTTTAACTGATGCAGGACCACAGCCTTCCTTGGCTTCCTCTGAACATCTTTAGTGTGTCTCTGGTTTAAGCAGAAAAGTATTCAACTGGTTTTATTTCCTAGAAAGTTAACTGTTAGAGTGAATGTTTAAAAATACCCAGATGGGCAGTCTGTTGTTGTGCGTGTCATCTGTCCTGACTAGGATCACACCAGAGAGTTCTCACTGCAGAAACCACTAAGAGGAAAAGGGAAGGACAGTTGGAGGGGGCAACTGGGGCATGGGTTATTTTCTTCTCCGTGGCTTATTTCCAGTTTTATTCAACTTCCTGACTGTGCTGACCTTCTTGTCATGTTTTACTTCATATTTACATGAAAAATGAGGAAGTTGGGGTGAAAGTAAGTGTCCTGGGCAATAATGAACTTTACATGGAAAGTCATTGGCATCAAGGACAACTAACAGCAGTGGAAACGTTGAGATTTTTCCAATGTGTTCTCTTTTTTAATAAAACAATAACTGGCTGCCAGTCTTCACATTAGTGAATAATTAATCACCCCTTTCTTTTTCATGAACTCTTATTTGCATATGAGCTTCTAAACAATCAGTTGAGATGGAGCCTTGATTTATTGAAGTGGATATGCATAAACATTGTTATGGGAAAAAGTAACCATGCCATAAACATATTGGACTAATTAATTTTTATTCCTATGTGTGCTTAAGCCTGCAGTCTGGAGCTTGGACCTAGTTTATCCAAACTAAAAATAAGGCCCTAATATGACTGTGGTAAGACTTTTCCCTCTGACATAAATACCCCTATAAAAATGTCCCAGTGCAAAGGAAGAATTAAATGACTTACACGTGGATTTATAGTTCAAAGCTTGAAGCCATCTTTATATTATCAGGAAAACAGCATTCACACACAGCACAATCTATGTGAGGTTGTTAGGCTAAGGGACAGCCTTCAACTGACAGTGAAGTCAGTTCAGTCATTGTAGTGTGTTGCAAGTCAATTTCCAGACGGTCGTAACTACACTCTTCACCGTACCCAACTATATCAGAATCTGTGCTGTCAGTTAGAAGGGAGCCTGGGGGGGACTCAGTCCTCTTGTTACTGGGAAAAAAACCCCAAACCATGACCTAAGGCTGGCCAGTAATATCCCCTTGAAGTTGCATAACAGCATTAGTACCAAAGGAGAACCACACCCGAATGGCACACAATCAGCATCTGTGGAATATAAGTTAGAAGTTCTTTTGTTGAAGATTATCGACTGAGCAACTGAACAGCAACAAATCATTAGAAATAGAGTATGTTCAGGAGGGAAAAATGAAAGAAATAGTAATATGACAATATGGTAATCTCATAACACTGATGAGTATATACTATTCTACTTTTATATGTGTTTAAAGCTTTTTAAATTTAAAGCTTAAGAAGACATTTTAAAATTAATTGCCTTATCTTTCTTATAAAAGCGACTTTAGAGGATATGTTTCTTTATGTGTAGTTCCATAAAATAGTACAAAGTTAATTTAAATCACTAAGATACAAAAATCATTTTCTGACTATTTTCTCCTGTTTATACGTCTACACGTGTGGAATTGATTCTTGATTAGTTAAACTGAGTAAGACAACATGACATCAGCAAACACACTTTCCAGGTACCTCAAGGGCCATGATTTCTCGAGTTGGGATTGTACTAAGAGAAGAAAGTATCTGCTCCAAGAGAGGGTGCAAGAGCCCATCTGCTTATTACCAGGTTTTGTGGTTCAGTAGCTAAGTTGTGTCCAACTCTTTGCAATCCCATAGGTTGCAGCACACCAGGCTTCCTTCTCCTTCACTATCCCAGAGTTTGCTCAGATTCTTGTCCACAGTGATGCTGTCTCACCATCTCATCCTCTGCCACCCTCTTAGCCAGTAACAAAGAGTAAATTCTCCTGGAAGCATTGGGCTTTTTCAGGGAGATAATTTAAGGAGTGCAGGCTTGAGCTGTTAGAAACTGTGCTAGTGTTTGCTTCAGTCTCTTGGTGCTGGGAGGGGCAGGGCTGGAGTGGACAAAATCACTCATGCAGAGAATCTGTGGGTTTTACAGGCCAACGTTGCAGTCCAGTTGAGAAGAGGCATCAGAGGAGCTTGACCACAGGTTGGTCAAGCAGACAGTCCTTGTCATGGCTTAGAGTTTCCACTAATAAAATCCTGTTGCACATGAAGTACACCACTGTTCCTTGAAGACCAGTATCACAGTTCTAGCATAGGACACCTCCCAGCAGGCATCTTAGTTACCATGGAAAGGAAAAGAAAGGAAATCCTTGAAGTGACTTTCATGATATAATTTCCAGCAGATCCCTGACTGTTTCACAATGTGAATGGTCAATCCAGAAATGAGAATATCTTCAGATGCTCAAGGATGTGTTCCAGAATATGATGGGCATGTTGTGCCCATCATGTGGGAAAATATGATGTGGGAAAATACAGAGGAGATTTAGAAAATAAAAAGGAGATTTAGGACAGGAGAGATTGTGGATGTACTTTGTAGATAGAGCTGTTTATATGTTTGTTTTCCTTATCAACATAGAATGCTTTCCTTCTTTTCTCTTTTGCTACCTTCCTTTTTTCTTTTTTTTTCCAATTCAGGTAATTGTAGAGAAGACCTCTCTTACTAACACTTAAACCAAACAGAAAATAACACATATGTCTGGTTAGAAAATGCAAAATTAAAACAGGACAAAAAGTACACAAAATGAAAATCTCCTCTTCTAAATTGACTCCTTTCCATCCAATCTTTTGTTTTCCTGGTGGCTCAGACAGTGAAGAGGCTGCCTGCAATCCAGGAGATTCATGTTCGATCCCCGGGTCAGGAAGATCCCCTGGAGAAGGGAATGGCAACCCATTCCAGTATTCTTGCCTGGAGAATCCCATGGACAGAGGAGTCTGATGGGCTACAGTCCACAGCATTGCAAACAGTCAGACATGACTGAGCCACGTCACTTTCTTCTTTCACCCAATCTTTGACCCCAAGGGTAACTGCTATTGAATAGTATCTTGTAATTCACCCATGACACAAAAGCATATACAGAGGCATATACATATACACATGTACAAATGTTCATGTGTATTTTTATGTTTTTCTTTTTTAACCTATTGAATAGGGATCATACTATTCACATCTCTTTACTTCTTTTATAACTTATTGCCAAATACTGAAAATCATTCCACATACATGTTTACATCTTTTAGGCACCAGTATTTGCAACCCACTCCAGTATTCTTGCCTGGAAAATTCCATAGACAGAGGACCCTGGTGGACTACAGTCCATGGGGTTGCAAAGAGTCGGACACGACTGAGTGACTGAACATGCACACACATTTGCATCTATGGATTGATTGATGGATGGATTTGGAGACTTGGGAGACCTTAGTTGCCTGACAAGGGATTGAACCCAGGCCCTTGGCAGTGAAAACACAGACTCCTAACCCCTGGACCACCAGGGGATTCCATGGATTTATCTCTTTTTTATTTCACCAACTCTCTACTGATAAGAATTGGTTGTTTAGGGGTTTTTTTCATTACAAAGTGAAAGTGTTAGTCACTCAGTTGTATCTAACTCATTGCAACCCCATGGACTGTAGCCCACCAGGCTCCTCTGTCCATGGGTTTCTTCAGGCAAAAATACTGGAGTGGGATGCCATTCGCTTCTCCATGGGATCTTCCCAACCCAGGGATCGAACCCAGGTCTCCTGCATTGAAGACAAATTCTTTACCATCTGAGCCACCAGGGAAGCCAAAGTAATGCTGTAATTAATGAAGTGTGAGATCCGTAGATCTAGATGAACTTCCATGAACATATTCATATAGTAAGATGCATGCAATGGGATTGTTCCTTTAAAAGATACATGCAATTTAGAGATAATGACAAATTGCCCACCAGAAGGGCATTCAAATTTACACTTTCGTCAATAGGATTCAAGACTTTTTTTCCCCTCGGTACCTCATTGTTTTGCTATTCATTTCCTTTATTACAAGTATCTTTCATATATCTATTGGCCATTTGTGTTTTTGTACTGTAAGATTCATGATCATGTCTTTCGTCCATTTTTCTACTGGTTTGCTCACCTGTTAATTTATCTGAATGAGCTCTTTATAAATCAAGAAAATTAGGCTGTCCATCTGTCAAAAGTTTTAATGGTAAAAATAAATTATTATCTTCCTTCCTCTTAGCAGATGGAATTACTAAGCCCTCTTTAAAAAAAAAAAAAAAAGAATTTCAGCCTGATGCCACTTAAAAATGAGATATGGGAGATGACAAAAGCCAAACTATCACTTACTTTAAAGGATAAGTAAGCAGTAAGAAGGCAGCATGATATCCCCAAGGCAAATTTGATCCATCAGAGTTGGGAAAGCAACCAAATATTCACGCCTTTATAATCTGCATAAAATGTGCACACCAGAACTTCAAAGAGTATTTTTCATGTAGCTCTCCAATATCTTTCAGAAGCCTGAATGTTCCAAATTTTAAGTAATGTTTCTGGCAAATTTTAAGTTCTATTTTGAGCATCTCGGTATCATTGTAAAATCATTTTAAGCAATTCCTTGAGTTAAAATAGTATCAACTTGCACTGGAAGGTAAGGCCTAGTAGAGCAAGACAGGTAGGTTGAAGGATGGTTGTCAAGATTAGGGTCAATGTTAGATTCTGGACCTGTCTCTGTCACTTTCTTGCCATGGAAGCTTGGGAAACTCCTTCAGGTTCTCTGTGTCAGTTTTCTCATCTCCAAAATGAAATTAATAACTTTCTACATATCAAATAGATCATTTTGTAAATTAAAAGAAGTCATGGAACCCTACTCAATATTCTATGGTGACCTAAGTGGGAAGGAAATCCAAAACAGAGGGAATATATATATATATGTATAGCTGATTCACTTTGCTGTACAGTAGAAACTGACACAGCATTATAAAGCAACTATACTCCAGTAAAAATCAATTTTAAAAAAGAACTCATAGTAAAGCATTTTGTAATCCATATAACACTGAATTACTTTAACTTGGAAAATAACAGATCTGTGGATTACATTCTACATCTCATTGGCTTCCTGATTATTCTGCGATTTGTGAAAAATTGTGGTACTGATTACAAAACGTAGTACAAATTTTTTTTTCATGAGATAGGTATCAACATTGCTTTAATTTCATTTTATTTTCTTTATATTTAAACAATGGCATATTTTGATCAAATATGAACATTTTCACTTCTTATGTTATTATATTCAATATATATCTTCAAATATAGAAATGATCAGAATTAGAATCATCAACAAATTCAAAGCAGTCCTTTTCAAAAATGTTTGATCTGTTATGGGAAATAAAATATTTAGTGCTATTAGATAAATTTCTATATAAAAATTATTTCTAAGATGCCCCTATTCTAATTCCTAAACATTTATGGAAAGCTTTTCTGTCTTTCAAAAAAGGAATCTTTTTAATGCTTAAATTACAAGGATTATATAGTCGCAAAATGTACATTGTACCCAGAGATGTTTATACTGAAGCCGAGAGATTTGAGCCACTTCAGAGATTTGAAATTTTATTCAGAAACCCTCAAATCTTGTCACTGAAGAGGGCCCTGTAATTTAAGTGCAAATGGCCTATTTTGTTGAAATTGCCCATTCTGATGATATGAAAAGCAGCTCTCATTCTGAAGGTTCATGTAGCATAAAAGTCCAGGCTAACCTTCTTTTCTCAAAAACATAATGATTTGGGTTAAGTGTGCCAGACATGGCAGACAGGACATATCACTAAGCATGTAGGGCCTCCTCCAAAATATATCTGTTCCTTCCTCTCTTTCACACACACACATGCACGCACGTGCACACACACACATACATGTGTGTGTGTGCACAGGCACCCACAGCTGTAGGTGCATCCACACACTCAAATGTTCCTATTTAGTGCCTATCTCCTTTATAGAACCTCAGGCATGAGGAGAGAAACGAGGTTATTTTTCATTGCTTCTTGGTCTTTTTTTTTCTTTCAGATCTTGTCTGCATTCTTAGCATTTATATGACTGCCGCATCTTATGGTGGCGCCAGTGAAGTTTTATCTTCCAGAATGAGTATATATTGGGACATTCCTAGATGAGTAGTCTGGTTTTGATCTTGCCTTGTGCATAATCACCTTTGACTTCCCACCTTTCAGTAGCCTGGCTCCCAATTTTAGACTGTTTATTATTTTCTCAGATGTTTCTGTGTTGCTGGATTCCAAGTCAGCTCTAGTCACTATCAGTAATTGACATTAACAAGAGTATCTATGGTGGTTCGTTTGGCACTGTGTTTTGAATGGATTCACTCCAGATTCCACCATTATCTTAACTGCAGTTATTGCTACAGAGAAGTCATTAGACCATCTAAAGGTCTTTTATACTATTCTTGCCTTGAAGGTAAATTCAGAAACTGTGCCTCCTTTTCAAAGGCAAAGGAGCCTCTCGCTAAACCTTCTGTATTCATATTTTAGTCTACTACCTGGCTACCGTCTTGAATGAGCAGATGTTTTAACATGTGCCTTTGGGATAATGTTTCTCAACTGTTCCTGGCTCTTTCTTACATCTGGCTCCTTTTTCCTCCCTCCTCATTTTCTTTCTTTTAAAAAGCATTTATCACTACTGACATCACAGTATGTGTTTATTTGTCTATTACCTGCCTCCCTGAATAGAGTGTTAGTTTCCTTGCCCCTTTTTACACCCTTCTGATAGCTAGTTGACTCTGCCAAAGCCTTTGACTGTGTGGATCACAATAAACTGTGGAAAATTCTTCAAGAGATGGGAATACCAGACCATCTGACCTGTCTCTTGAGAAACCTGTATGCAGGTCAGGAAGCAACAGTTAGAACTGGATATGGAACAACAGACTGGTTCCAAATAGGAAAAGGAGTCCGTCAAGGCTGTATATTGTCACCCTGCTTATTTAACTTCTATGCGGAGTACATCATGAGAAACACTGGACTGGAGGAAGCACAAGCTGGAATCAAGATTGCCAGGAGAAATATCAATAACCTCAGATATGCAGATGACACCATCCTTATGGCAGAAAGTGAAGAAGAACTAAAGAGCCTCTTGATGAAAGTGAAAGAGGAGAGTGAAAAGGTTGGCTTAAAGCTCAACGTTCAGAAAACTAAGATTATGGCATCTGGTCCCATCACTTCATGGGAAATAGATGGGAAAACAATGGAAACAGTGTTAGACTTAATTTTTCTGGGCTCCAAAATCACTGCTGATGGTGATTGCAGCCATGAAATTAAAAGACACTTACTCCTTGGAAGGAAGGTTATGACCAACCTAGATAGCATATTTAAAAGCAGAGACATTACTTTGCCAACAAAGGTCCGTCTAGTCAAGGCTATGGTTTTTCCAGTGGTTATGTATGGATGTGAGAGTTGGATGGTGAAGAAAGCTGAGAACTGAAGAATTGATGCTTTTGAACTGTGGTGTTGGAGAAGACTCTTGAGAGTCCCTTGGACTGCAAGGAGATCTAACCAGTCCATCCTAAAGGAGATCAGTCCTGGGTGTTCATTGGAAGGACTGATGTTGAAGCTGAAACTCCAATACTTTGGCCACCTCACGCGAAGAGTTGACTCATTGGAAAAGACCCTGATGCTGGGAAGGATTGGGGGCAGGAGAAGAAGGGGACGACAGAGGATGAGATGGTTGGATGGCATCACCAACTCGATGGACATGGGTTTGGGTGGACTCCGGGAGTTGGTGATGGACAGGGAGGCCTGGCGTGCTGTGATTCATGGGGTCGCAAAGAGTCGGACACAACTGAGCAACTGAACTGAACTGATCTCTAGTACTTAGAACAGAGTCAGGCACGTGGAGTTAACTCGATATTTGCTGAATGGATGAATGAATGGTGTGTGTGATTTTGTTCAAGTCTCTTCTCCATTTGAGGCAACACAGAAATCTGTGTGCTACTCTGGTTATGGGGTAAGGGAAAGGCTTTCTGAGAAAAGCTAAGTAAGCCAGGAAAGTAAGTCCAGGAAAGAGAAACTCAGCAGAGGAAACTGCAGATGCAAAGACAAGAGTGTATTTGACATGTTCAAGAAGTGCTAAGGAAGAGGTTGTATCTGAAGTACAGTAAACAAGGAAGTGAGAATTGGAAATTAGGTCAGGAGTAGCCAGTGGCCAGACTGCATTTGTAAAGAGTGCAGGAGAGGTGCTTGGTGTGAGAGGGAAGGTGTGTGTGGTGCATGTGTGGAGAGGTCTTGTGTTTGTGTGATGTGTGTGTATGTGTTGTGTATGTATGCATGTGGTGTGGTGTGTGTATGGTGTGTCACATATGCAGGTGTGTTTGGTGTGACAGGAATATACGTAGGGGGACCTGTGTGTGCATGGTGGTACATACGTGTATTAAAATTACTACTCTTATTGCAACAAAACCTAGTCAAAATTCATCCAGCCAGGGTGTTTGAAAACCTCAGCCTGAAAAGGAAAGAAACATTCTTTTTCTGATTGTTTCCTTCTGACAAGCTCACAGGATTAAAAGACCACCTTGCTATGTTACTACATGTTGTCTTTGTTGTTTAGTTGCTGAGTCGTGTCTGACTCTTGCGACCCCCTGGACTGTATGTAGCCCACCAGGTTCCTCTGTCCATGAGATTTCCCAGGCAAGAATACTGGAGTGGGTTGCCATTTCCTTCTCCAGGCAATCTTCCCAACCCAGGGACTGAACCCGCATCTCTTATGTCTCCTGCATTGGCAGACGGGTTCTTTATCACTAGTCACCAGGGAAGCCCATGTTAATAAGGAATTTTACTTATTGAACAATCCAAGTTTTCAATAGTTCATTGATGTTTTCTGAAAAAGAACACTTTTGCTTCTGCTACATCATCATACTCATTGAAATTTAATGCCTGACAACACTTTCAACACATAATGCAGCAAAGCACAGATTCCAAAACAAATCAGTAATACATTTTAAATAAGTAGAGAGTTTTAAAATCTATTTGCTTTTAATTCTGGTTAACATGTGGGTTTGAAAGCCGAAGGATTCTTGACCTTATGTAGTCTCTTATGCCCCTGGCATCTTGGGCTGCCAAGAAATTTGTAGTATAGTGTCAGGAACAGCAAAATATGTTGTCACGTTCAACTCTGTTTTTATGCATTAATATCTGTACCCAAAACCTCTTTCCTCATTTAGTCAGTGAAATGCAGTGATATCTAGTCTCCATCTAGGCCCACACAGAAAACACAACCAAGACTGAAATATTGAAAATGTTTCACAATCAAAACTTCAGTTTTGTCAGAAGGCAGTGGAAAATGCTTCACATATTTGACAGATGATATAACAGATTTTTTCCCCTTGACATGATTGTGGCAGTTGTATGCAAAAAGAAGAATCTGTCCAAAATACCCTGGATAAACAGGAAAAGGGAGCAAAGGCAGTAAGTCCCCCTTCTCCTATAATGTTGTTAACTGATGTGTCCCTAACTGAGCCAAAATTTTACATATGTTTACTTGCTAAGTATCATTACCCAGAACAAAACACAACTTTCTTAAGTGAGACTGGTGTGTTTCCTAAAGTGGTCTTGATCTAGGGGTGGTTTCGAAGACATTCTCAGTACTTTCAGATGACAGGCTCCACATCTCTAAGGAGTTTCATATTTAAGAGACTGAATTAAATTCATTGGAGGTACTTGAAAGGATGGAATTTCACTGTAAAGTGGTTGATCACTTGAGCTCTGCAATCAGAAGACTGTGTTTTCAGTTCCTGTTTGCTCTTTACCAGTTATAGAGCCTTGGAAAGATTGTTTAATACCCTCCTCACAAAGTTTCTCACAAATATAACATGAGGCTGATGGTAGAGTGGGGATTAAATGAGTCACTGTATGAAAATGCCTGGCACAAATTCAGCCTTCAATGTTAGCTATTAAGATTCCACTTTTGTGTCGAGTATTAAAAGTATACAGAACACGTAACAATTAAAAATCCATGCAGTCGTCACATGCATTATCTGATGTGTTCCACACAAAAACCCACTGTAATAGAGCAGATATTGTCCCGTTTGGCAAAAGAGGACCTATTAGAGAAGATCTGTGCCTCCCCCAAGGTCCCCTGCCACCACCATGTCATGGAACCAGGATGTGAATTCAGGTCTGCTGTGTCCCAGTGCTCTTTCCTGTAAACCAATGAACCCACTATAATACTGAATTGAGATGTGACTCTGAAAAGAATATAAGAAATTCCAAAAGAAATTTTTTGATTTTGGTGTAGCAGGAGTTTTGGGGATCCTGCAAGACCACCCTCAGGTTCAGTGATTCACTAGAACAGAAGTCTCTAGCCTCTGGACCACAGACCAGTAGCAGTCCATGGCCGCTTAGGAATCAAACCCCACAGCGGGAAGTGAGCGGTAGGCAAGTGAGTGAAGGTTGCTGTATTTATAGCTGCCATATTTACAGCTGCTCCCCATCTAGGTGTGTGCTCTTTATGAGAAGCTAATGCCTGATGACTTGAGGCAGAGCTGAGGCACTGATGCTATTGGGGAGTGGTGGCAAATAAAGATTATCATTAGTGGAGAGGTTTGACTGCCCAGAGACCATAATAAATCAATTGCTTTCACACTCATATCAAAACTCTATCAGTGAATGGCAAATGACAATTAAGCTGCATCAAGTGGCAGGTTTTTTAGTGGCAAGTAAGTGGATTGGACATAAGCAACACACTTTGGGTGTCACTGTCTCCCATCACCCCTAGATGGGACTGTCTGGTTGCAGGAAAACCAGAGCTCCCACTGATTCTGCATTATAGTGAGTTGTATAATTATTTCATTATATATCACAATGTAATAATAATAGAAATAAAGTGTACAATAAATGTAATGTGCTTGAATCAGACTGAAACCCTCCCGCCTCCTCCACCTCCTGCCACCAGTCCACGGAAAAACTGTCTTCCATGAAACTTGTCCCTAGTGCCAAAATGGTTGGGGACCACTGTTCTAGAATGACTCAGAAAAGCTGTTACACACATGGTACTGGTTTATTACAGTGAAAGGATACATATTAAAATTAGTAAAGGCCGAGGGCAGAGTCCAAGGAAAATTAGGCATGGGCTTCCAGTTGTCCTCTCTCAGGGTTATTAGACAGGCAGCCCTGAATTCTCTCAGCAACAATATGTGATAACACGCAAAGTACCATTGCCGACCAAGGGGCCCATCTGAGCCTTGGTGCCCAAGGTTGTTATTGGAGATCAGTCACATAGGCGTGGAGCACCTGAGTGGCTGACCCGAACCACCCAGTGTTCAGCTTCCACAGGTCACACTGATACCTCGTGGTTCAGGGCCACAGGTCAACAGAGCAGGCATTCTCCATAAATTACCCTGTTAACATAAACTATCTGACGTGACTCAAGGTCTCAGTTATACAGAGACACTCTTATCAGCAAGGATATTCCAAGGGCTCTCAGGTTATCTCCCAGGGGCTTGTTAAGGCCAGTCCTTTCTTCAGAATGTGCAAGGTTTGAGCACACCAACTCTACTGAGCTAATCCTCTACTGCAAAGCTGAGGCATAGTATCTGGGCCTCCTGAAGATATTAGAGTACAGCCAGAGGCAACTCAGAGGCAGACTCAGCCCAAACGTGAACGAGTTTCTAAATCTGGTCCATGCATCAGTGCTCTGAGCCAATGGGTATTCCAGTGTTTGCAGTGGGTTACCAGAACCGGGAAGGTCTGCCTTAGATCCTAGCAGTGTTGGGAGCTCTTGTCTTGACTCGGGGCCCTTTCTCAGTTCTGGGAGCATCGCACCGCTCTCACTCTGGGAGACCTCCAGAGTGAAAGGCAGAGAGGCCTTAATTAACAATCTACTCTGAAGTGAGGATTCTCTTGCTAGCATGTTCAAAATTTCATTATTAGAGTAAGAAATAGGTAGGACTCATGCAACAAAAAACTCAACTCAACATGACTGAAACAGCTAATGGATTTATCATCTCATATAACAAGAGGTCCCAAGGGAGCACAGCCCCAGGGTTGTTCAATTCGGCACCCTGACAACAACATAAAAAACCCAAGTTCTTTCTTCAACCCTTCCATTCTGGGCCCATTGGTTAGATTTCCTGATGGTTAAAAACTGGCTGTAGCAAGAACAAACTATAGTGGTTACCACTGTGTATATGTGTGTGTGGTGTGGGACAGGGGACAATATGGGGGTGGGGTAGTGGGAGGTACAAACTACTGGGTGTGAGATAGGCTACAAGGATATGTTGTACAACACGGGGAAGATAATGAATATTTTGTCGTAACTGTAAGTGGAAAGGAACCTTTGTGCCGGTTGTTTAGTCACTAAGTCGTGTCCGACTCTTGCGACCCCATGGACTGTAGCCCGCCAGGCTCTTCTGTTCATGAGATTTCCCAGGCAAGAATACTGGAGTGGGTTGCCATTTCTTTCTCCAGGGGATCTTCCCAACCCAGGGATCGAATCCGGGTCTCCTGCACTTCAGGCAGATTCTTTACTGACTGAGCTTACCAGGAAATTGTATAAAAATTTAAAAAACACATTTTAAAGATAAAACAAAAGAAAAACTGGCTATAGCAGGGTCAGGCATCATATTGTCACATTCCATTGTTGTTGTTATTGTTGTTCAGTTGCTATCATACAGACACAAAAATGGGACTTTTCGTTGTGTCTCTTAGAGAGTTAAGAAACCCTTCCCAGAAGCCTCCTTTATCAGCTTCCTCTATCCCACTGGCCAAAACTGCCTCTTCCTAATCACTGTTAAACAAAGAAATTTTTTCCCCCACTGGGTTAATATAATCAAACACAGGACTGAGAGTGGGAATAGTGTTACCTAAAGCCTATGGTTTCTTGGAAAACCATTCAGGGTCAAATTCAGGGTCGATTAGAAAATATTGAGTGAAAGTCAAAGTCAAAGTCGTTCAGTCGTGTCTGACTCTTAGGGACCCCATGGACTGTAGCCCACCAGTTTCATCTTTCCATGGAATTCTCCAGGCAAGAATACTGGTGAGTAGCCATTCCCTTCTCCAGGGTATTTTCCTGATGCAGAGATCGAACCCCAGTCTCAATTGCAGGTAGATTCTTTACTATCTGAGCCACCAGGGAAACATTGAGTAGGGCATCACTATTGGATAGGCAACCAGAGCTGTCTGCTGCAGCAAATTCCCAACTAGAAAGCATAGCAGAGGCAATTCTCTGCAGCTTCTGAAATCCCTAGTCCTCATGGGGAACCCCAGGGGTCATTTGTGTTGCCTTAGTTTTCTGGAATTAATTGATTCCTAGGAGGAAAAAAAAAAAAAACTGTCCTGGGGAATTCCATGGCAGTCCAGTAGTCCACTGCAGGGGACATGGGTTTGATCCCTGGCTGGGGAACCAAGATCCCACGTGGCCTGGCCACAGCCAAAAAAAAGAGAAGAAAAAAATCCTGAAGAGCTGTGTCTGTGCTCACATAAGTTCTTGTGCTCATGCTCAGTCCCTAACTCGTGTCCGACTCTTTGCAATCCCATGGACTGTAGCCCGCCAGGCTCCTCTGTCCATGGCATTTCCCATGCAAGAATACTGGAGTGGGTTGCCATTTCCTCCTCCAAGGAATCTTCCAGACCCAGGGATCAAACCCACATCTCTTGTATCTCCTGCATTGGCAGATGGATTCTTTACCACTGAGCCACCAGGGAAGCCCCACATAAGCTCTATTTTCCCATTTTTATCCAGGTGTTCTCCCTAAGAGAAAGTCCTCTGCTTTGTTTCACAGATTTCTTCATCATTAATTCAGATGTGCCTACCTCATTGGCCAGATTCTCCTGCAGCTGACTCAAGTTCCTTAAATCTCAGACATTTCTGTTTCCAGACAGACCACAGCAGTTTTCAACATCTGTTCCCCTTAAGAGTCTTACCCTTATCCCATGAGATTTTACACAATTAGAGCTTTCTGTCCCCCTTTTCTCTTCCCCTGGCCCCGTTCATTTTCCATTGTCCACATACCTTAAGGTTTGGTAACATGCCATCTGGAAATGGAGTTTGCTGAGAATCTTCCCCCATGGAACTCAGTGGAAGATTCCGTGAATCTAACAATCCCTTGGGCTCTTCCGGGTCTTTTCAATTTACAGAAATAAATCTGCTTTCTCAAGTGGTGGAAACAACTTTCCAGCTATTATTTCTCAGTTTAGACCTCACTCAATTGCTTTCATTATTTGGTATTTTGTATCTGGCTTCCAAACACGCTAAACCTAGAACTGACCATACATTTCACTTTTCATAAGTGCTTGCCCTCCAGAGTGCTCCCCCCAAGTCATTGTGTGTCAATGAAGGAGGAGATGTTGACATCCTCACCTGCCATTAGAGCTCAGCTGCTTTTTCTTCGCACCTCTCTCTCTCTGTCAGGTTGCCTGAGAACTGGCAAAATAGTAGCCTCATACTTGCTCCTATCTGTTATTATTTCCTTATTCTGCCACTCTCTAATAAATGATTGGGGGTAACTGTCTTGTTATAAGCTGGCTTGCACAATAGTAGGTGGCCTATCTGTAGGAGCAAATATGCTTTAGGATCATTTTCTCAGACAGATGCTTTAAAAGTTGATATTGGAGCCTGTCAGCCGAAAAGATTACTTAGGAGCATGAGAAGGGGGGAAGGGCATCAGAATAATTCTACAGTGAGGACTTAACACTTTAACATTATGAGCTGCTTGTTTAAATAGCTTTTCTGTGGTTTTTTTTTCTGATTTTAAAATAATATATGTTTATTGCAGAGAATTTGGAGGGAAAAAAACATATTTCCTTTATATAAGGACAGGCAGTTATTAGAAGAGATGTGGAGGAGTATATTGAAGGCAAACATTCTAATGAATAAGACTGAATCACAGTCTGCACTGGCACGGTTACTGGAACATGATTGTGAGGCAGAAATACAGATTGTTAGTCCTTATGCTGGCAATTCATCATCAGCTGACACTCATCATTGACATCTAAAATACTGAAGATATTTTCTTAAAGAAACACGAAGCAGGTTAATTCAACAAACATTCAGTACAAATATACAAAAATAAATGTGTGTTTGTTAGTTTCTCAGTTATGTCTCTTTGCAACCGTGTGAACTGTAGCCCACCAGGCTCCTATGTCCATGAGGATTCTCCAGGCATAAATGCTAGAGTGGGTAGCCATTCCCTTCTCCAGGGGGTCTTCCCAACCCAGGGATCAAACCCAGGTCTCCTGCATTGCAGGCGGATTCTGAGCCACCAGGGAAGCCCTGCAAATATATATATATATATATACACACGCATATGCATATATATATATATAGAAGTTCCTACTAAGTTCCAGGTAATGTCCTAGGTCAGGAAGTATGGCAATGAACAGAAAAAAGCCCTTAAGGAACTCACATTCTTATAACTGAGATGCAAAGAAATCAGTAAAGTGCCTTCAGGAGCCCGAAGGAAGAGAGGCCTCAGCCATGCTGATGTCTGCAGGAAAGCACACACAAGCGCAGTGCGGTGGGAGCAGATGGGGGTGTTGGCAGAACAGCAAGGAGGCCAGTGTGACTGGACAGGAGTGAGCAAATGTTTGGAGGGTAAGAAGATAAAGTCAGAGAGGCATCAGGAGGCCAGGCCATGTGCGGCTTATGTCAGGAAAGGCCTTCCAATTTGATTTAGAGTGAGAGGGAATGTCCTAGAGGGTTTTGTGCAGATATGATCTCACTTTTTTAAAGGAATATAAAAGGTAAGAAATGTACAGTTACAGATGAACACTAGAACCACAATGAAGGGAGTACAAAAGAAGAGTATTAACCTAAGTGATTTTGGAAGATAGTATTTTGACTATATACTGAGTATTAGTAATCTGGGTTCTCCAGAGAAACAGAATCAATAGGAGATAGACATAGATAGATAGCTACCATGAGGTCTATCTATCTATCCATCCTTTGTTATAAGGAATTGGCTTATGTGATTATGGAGGCTGAGAAGTCCAGGACCTATAGGCTGCAACTTGGAGACCCAGGAGAAACAATGGTATAGGTCCAGTCTGAGTGCAAGGGTCCAAGAACCAGGAGAGCTGATGCTGTAAGTTCTAGTCTTGAGTCTCAGTCTAAAGGCAGGAGAAAACCAATGAGTCAGCTAAAAGATAGGCAGTGAGGAAGAACTCTTTCTCTCAACTCTTTATTCTGTTCAGGCCTTTAACAGAAGCATCTGGCCTCCACACTGAGGTGGGCAGTTTGCTTTGCTCAGTCTGCTAATCCAAATGTTAATCTCCTTAGAAATACCCTCACAGACACACCTAGAAATCATATCTTCTTACCCCATGCATGGCCTAGTCAAATTGATACATAAAATTAGCCATCATATTCCATAAGGGTAAAAGCAAAAAGAACTATGCAGAAATATTTTATTTGAATTGATAAATTTGTTTTTCACAGAAGTATGGATTAAGTAACTCTGAAATTACTTTATATGCATTATAAGATTGTGCAAATAAATGTCTAGATTATATTTCTTAGCTATTGAATCAGTTCTAATGAGGTGGATGAAACTGGAGCCTGTTATACAGAGTGAAGTAAGTCAGAAAGAAAAACACCAATACAGTATAAACACATATATATGGAATTTAGAAAGATGGTAATGTTGACCCTATATGCATGACAGCAAAAGAGACACAGATATAAAGAACAGACTTTTGGACTCTGTGGGAGAAGGCGAGGGTGGGATGATTTGAGAGAATAGCATTGAAACATGTATATTACAGTATGTGAAATAGATCACCAGTCCAAGTTCAATGCATGAAACAGGGCACTCAAAGCCGGTGCACTGGGACAACCCTAAGGGATGGGATGGGGAGTGAGGTGGGAGGGGGGTTCAGGATGGGAGACACATGTGCACCCATGGCTGATTCATGTCAATATATGCCTAAAACCACTACAATATTGTAAAGTAATTAGTCTGCAATTAAATAAATGAATTTTTTTTTAAATGTCTAGATTAGGGATAATGAGAATGAGTTATCTTAATTAAGGGGAAAGAGAGAGAGTGTGTGTGTGTGTGTGTATTAGTCACTCAGTCATGTCTGACTCTTTGCGACCCCATGGACTGTAGCCCTCCAGGCTCCTCTTGTCCAAAGGAGTTTTCCAGGAAAAAATATTGGAATGGGTTGCCATTCCCTTCTCCAGAGGATCTTCCCGACCCAAGGAGAAAGAACTTACAAATAAGGAAAGGGGGGAGGCTATAAGGAAACTTGCCATGTTGTACTAGAATCAGGGATACCAATGAGAATCATGGTTCTGTATTAGATAGACAGATGGATAGATGTGTGTGTGTATTGTTTTTATTCAGTCACTAAGTTGTGTCTGACTTTTTGTGACCCCCATGGACTGCAGTATGCCAGGCTTCTCTCCTTCACCATCTCCCAGAGTTTGCTCAAACTCATGTCCATTGAGTCGGTGATGCCATTGAACAGTTATTCATCCTCTGTCGCCCCATTCTCCTCCTGCTCTCAATCTTTCCCATCATCAGGGTCTTTTCTAATGAGTCAGCTCCTCTCTTCAGGTGGCCAAAGTATTGGAACTTCAGCTTCAGTCCTTCCAATGAATAGTCACTGTTGATTTCCTTTAGAATTGATTGGATTGATCTCCTTGCTGTCCAAGGGACTCTGA
This sequence comes from Giraffa tippelskirchi, assembly GCF_054371585.1. Lineage (NCBI taxonomy): Eukaryota > Metazoa > Chordata > Mammalia > Artiodactyla > Giraffidae > Giraffa > Giraffa tippelskirchi. Next base: position 134,268,153 of record NC_137278.1, on the reverse strand, counting down.
AGAGTCTTCTCCAGCACCGTAGTTTGAAAGCATCAATTCTTTGGCACTCAGCCTTCTTTATGGTCCAACTCTCCCATCCATACATAACTAATGGGAAAACCATAGCTTTGACTATACGGACCTTTGTCCATATATCCTAGTTCTGTTTGCTGAAAGGGCCTGGAAGTGATGACACTCAGTAATAATGAGCAAACCTGACACCCACAAGATTTTTATTTCTAACCATCATTCTCTAATAGAAGGAGCCAAGGAGCCTCAGAAAAATGGTCAATTCCAGGGCTGGAGGGGAGAAATAAAGAATGAGCCTGGACTATCTGTGGTCTCAGAAATTATGGCAGTGCTTTAAAAAAATGATGGGAGCATGTCAAAAGACCATAGGAGTCAATGTGAAGGAGCTACCAAGGGCCAAATATAGAACAAATTGAGCAAGAAAATAAAATAAATATACCTGAGTATGCACTAATATAAATAAATAAATTACTCAGTTATTCTTTTTTTTCAGTTATTCTTTATAGTAGAATTCCAATTAATAAATGCTGGGGAAAAAATGGAAATAGAAAATCACTCTTTGGTAAACAGCAATGTAAACAGTAACAACTGTTGCAGGCTAGCGATGTTGATAGATGCAAAATTAGTGGGCAAAGTTATAATGAGAAATAAGATGTTTGCATAGTCTCAAAGTATCTCCATACAAGATATTAATACTTATTAGTTACATGGGAAAATCATAATTTTATGGTGGAGAAATCATAACAAAAGGATCAAAGTCAACATCATCAATTATGAGGCATCTTGACATCATTAACCTCCTTATATGCTGCACTAAGGTGTATTATCACTTCTGTAGTCTTCTTGACAAAAATGAGTAATCTCTATAATCATAAAAAAAGACATTACACCAACTCAAACTGAAGAACTCTTCAATATAGCAAGGTCATGGAAATTTTCTTTTTTAACTGAAGAATTGTTTCAGATTGGAGAAGACTAAGGAAACGTGAAAACTACTTGCAATATGGGATCCTGAATTGCAGTTTGGACCTGAAAGAGGACAATTGGAGATATTGGAAAAAGGTCTGAAAATTAGTTAACTGTGCAGTCTGTGCTCCAGATCCACAGGTTCCATATCTGTGGATTCTACCAGCTGTGGATTGAAAATATTTGGGGAAAAAATTCCAGAAAATCCCCAAAAGAAAAGCCTAAATTTTCCGTGTGCTAGCAATGATTTATATAGCAGTTATATTGTATTAGGTATAAGAAGGATGTGCTTAAGCTATATGCAAAAACTATGCCATTTTCTGTAAGTGACTTGAACATCTACAGATTTTGGTATCCCAGGGGAGTCCTGGAACCAACCTCTACACTTACTGAGAGAGGACTACTATATCAATGTGACCTTCTCAAATAACATTAGACGACCAATTAATAAAAGTTATAAAGAAAATGACTATTACATAGAGGATTATAACCAAATATACTAATTCCAGGAAAAGGAGAAAATGCTTAGAATGTAGAAATTGAAGTTAAAGTTGAATTACACACTTTAAAACTATACAAAATGTTGTCTCTGTATATATTTTGTAGATAACACGATGCGTATGTGCGTGCTCAGTTGCTTCAGTCATGTCCAGCTCTTTGTGACCTCGTGGACTTGAGCCCACCAGGCTCCTCTGTCCATGAGATGTTTCCAGGCGGGGATACTGGAGTGGGTTGCCATGCCCTCCTCCAAGGGATCCTCCCCACCCAGGGATTGAACCTTCGTCTCCTGCATCTCCTGCATTGCAGGCGGATTCTTTACATCTGAGCCACTGGGGAAGCCCCAGATAACTTGATACATAAATTCAAAATGATTGGAGTTCCAGTCATCTCAAATCTGATAACTGGTTATCTACTAACTCAAGTCCTCTAAGTATAACACAAGAACAAGGAACTGCTAGCTATAGCCAAAAGAAAGAGAAAGCCATCTGTGCTGAAAGAGGAAAAAGGACAACTCTTCAGAGCTGAACTTTGAAACTTTGCATTGCCTTTAGACTAAGATTTTTCCAACTTCTTTTAAGCATCCAACTTTATTCTTCCCACTGAATTATACCGAATTACATAGTAGAAATGTCTCTGAATAAAAAGGAAAAAGAACTATTCATTGTTTCCTTTGTCCTATTTCCTTCTCCATGAATTGACCTTTCATTCAAGTTCATTCCCATGAAAAGACTTAGCCTGCACTGCTCCAGACCAGAGCTGGACCACGTGAACTTCCTAGGCAGGCTGTAATCTGTGCCTCTTCACACGGATCTTCTTTCAGTATATGTTTCATTTGTTCTAATACACTGTTCACTATGTTTGTTTAGTGGAGTGGGAATGACTCTACTATATTCCACTATGTGACATTGCTGTGTTGTTGCTGGGAGACAGTTCTCCAGGGTCTCTTCCATTTCTACACCTCTTGTGAGCCAGGCATTGACTGCTGTTTGTTCCAAACCATCTGACACACATAGACTGCATGTATCATCAACTAGCATCCATGAAACAGTAGCAGGCTAACTCTCTAGCTCTCAAGGAAGGTGAAATCTCATGCCCTTGGTAGTTCTTGATAGTCATTTGAACTTACTGATGCTAAGTCCTACTTTCAGGCATGGGATGTTAGGACTGGTGCTCCATCCCATAGCTGCACTATGTAATTTGCCCATGAGCACCACCCAAATACACATTTAAAACAAGCTTAGCACCTGTAGGGAGTTTTTGTTTTTGAACTATTTATCCTAGAAGTCAGTGTCTGTTTTAGTGGGCACAGAACCAACTTGTGTTTCACCATGTAGAGTTGCTCTCAAGCACCTGAATTAGCAGGTCTCCTAGTTCTGATTTATGCCAGTGATATTTTAGCACCCTTGCAGATTGGTTTTCCAGGCAAGTACCTCCTAACCCATTTCACACTTTGGTTCTGTTACCTATAAGAACATGTATGTATGTGTGTGTGTATGTGGATGTGGATGTGTGTGTGTGTGTGTGCATCTCCTTTTCCGAAACAGGTGACACCAGCTACTCTAGGGTCCCACCCACCTACATTGCCTTAGAACACTGTTTTGGGGGGTTCTTAAAGCCTTCAGGCAGAACTCCATATTATGGGACAGAGGGATCCTTGTATATGTGTGTGTGTACATGAACATCCTCCTATTTCCTCCCCCGACAGTAAGCCTTGCTGCTATGATCAACATGTTTAACAAGCCTGGAAAATTACATTCATCACATTCTTGCCTGGTTTCATTTTAAAAAGAGCTTTGAAAATCTCACACTAAGTCTTTTTCTGTTTTGTTTAGTTTTAGTGGCAGCATGTGTGGTGGGGAGGACAGTTGAAGAGATACCAAAAGGTGCTGCAGGTGGTATGGATCACATAGGAGACTGAGTAGATGGATGATTCTGATGTGTCTTCTCTTAGGAACAGATGTGTTGCCAGGTTGCAACAGCTCAGAAAGATGAGATGGGTCCTTGCCATGAATCTTATCTTCTCTGTCAGAGATTTATTGAATAGGAGTAGGGGTTGGCTTCTTCTTTTATCTGTTGGCCTTGAACCAAAATCAAACGCTCCATATGCTGAAAGGGACTACCCTAACCATCTAATCTCAGAGTTCCTCAGCAGTAAGATGCTCCACTATTTTGTGATCTTCTAAGAAAGAAAAAGTATTGCCAATTGTAAGACACATCCCAATTTCAGAAATATTAAAACACGAGAAACAGCATAGCTAAGAATTTATGAACTATGATACATGAATTAGGGGTTGCAAACTTTTTGCCTAAGCTATTTCAGTGTTTTATTATCTAACAATTGTTTGAGTTTGTGACTCTAAATGCATAATAATAGCTACCAATTGTAGAAGATAATATGCGTATATTCGTGAGCCCCAGACCTTTTAACTCTAATTTTCCACCTCTATTGCATAGAAGAGGTAGAAAACCCATTCACAAAGCAAAAAACTGAGCTCCTGGAGGTTAGGTAAGGTTTGAAGGGGAGGATGCTAGAAGAAGTGGGAGCGATGATTTGCACCCAGCTATGTCTCCTCTCCAGCTGAGAAGCCCACAGTTACTCTAAGGAGTTGCCTCTTAGAAGAAACTGCCTGAGTTGAGAGTAGCTCTCAGAATGGTACCAAATCTAAATATTTGTGGATTGTTTTAGAAACAAGTTCCCACCCATCACACAGCTGTCACACAGCAATAATGGGGAGATTGGGCTCCTCTCTTTCAGCAAGAGTTACCAGGGAAAGCAAGGGTGAGGGGGTGGCTGTTCACCTCCACAGAAATCATTATAGACATAATGGGGCTAATGCTTTGCGAAGCTACAAAATGCAGTGTCCTTGTTTATCCTCTGTCAAGTCTTCATTCTTAGGAGGGAGAAAGCCCTTTCGGAACTCTCTGCCTTCATAAGGTTTTTGGCCTTTTCAAGGGCTTAAAATGTTAAGGGCTTTGAATTCTTAAAGCATATGCATAAAGCATTTCCAGTACATTATTTAAGAATATACCTTTCTCTCTCTTGCTTTCTTTTCTCTTTTCTTTCCCGTTTCTTTTTTTCTTTTTCTTTTTTTGGTTGTGATTTGAAGAAGTCTTCACCATAGCCAAGAACAGAATTTTAACTGATGGCAAAAATATAAAGCCTTGAGATAATGTTTTATCACTGTTTATTATTGTATCTAAAGAAGAGGCCTTGAAAAGTGTTGGCGGCCGCTGGGTTACCATGGCAGTAATCAGTCAAACAAGCATGGGAGTTTTAAAGCCTGCTTAACCCTTTTTCTTACCCATTAGTGCAAACTTACAGAAAGATTCCATTTTGTGCAGTAGTGTGGGATTAGGCAAGAATGTCCCTTTGTTCTGAGGTCCCAGCCTTGCTCACTGGATCCTCACACCCCCTTGCACTCTTGCTCCAACCGTAAGGAACCATGTGCATTCCCTGAGTGTGCCCTGTTCTCTCTGCCCTCTGAGTACAAGTACACGTGGCTTCTTCTGCCTGGAACCAACTTTTGCTCCTGTCTATAGACCCCAACTCCTTTAAACATTCTACTCCATGAAAATGACACCTCCTCCAGGAAGCCTTCCCCATCCTTTTCTCCACTATCAGTTAGAAACATGTCGTAAGTATTCCAGTAGCACTCTGTATTTACCTCCATCCTAGCTTGTATTTTATTTCTTCACTCTTCTCCAGTAGCATGTTAGGCACCTACCAACCTGGAGAGTTCATCTTTCAGTGTCATATCTTTTTGCCTTTTCATACTGTTCATGGGATTCTCAAGGCAAGAATACTGAAGTAGTTTGCCATTCCCTTCTCCAGTGGACCATATTTTGTCAGAGCTCTCCACCATGACCTGTCTGTCTTAGGTGGCCCTACAAGGTATGGCTCATGGTTTCATTGAGTTAGACAAGGCTGTGGTCCATGTGATCAGTTTGATTAGTTTTCTGTTATTGTAGTTTTCATTCTGTCTGTCCTCTGATGGAGAAGGATAAGAGGCTTATGGAAGCTTCCTAATGGGAGAGACTGACTGTGGGGGAAACTTGTAAACAATAATTATTTTACAAGATGGTGGAGTAGAAGGACATGTGCTCATCTTCTCCTGCAAGAACTCCAAAATTAGAATCATCGACAGGAGAATGTTGGATCCCACCAAAAAAGATACCCCATGTCCAAGGCAAAGGAGAAGCCCTAGCAAGATGGTAGGAGGGACAAAATCGCATTTAGAATCAAACCCCATACCCACCAGAGACGCTCAGAAGGCTCAAACAAAACCTTGTGTGCACCACCAGGAGACCCCACAGAGACTGAGCCAGACCTGCCTGTGAGTGTTTGAGCTGGGAAAGATTGAAGGCAGGAGGAGAAGGGGATGACAGAGGATGAGATGGTTGGATGGCATCACTGACTTGATGGACATGAGTTTGAGTGAGCTCCAGGAGCTGGTGATGGACAGGGAAGCTTGGCGTGCTGCAGTTCATGGGTTTGCAGAGTCGGATGCAACTGAGTGACTGAATTGAACTGAACTAGCTTGTATTTCCTTTATTACAGTTGTTTGTGGCAATCTTGCTGAAGACTGTCTAGAACTGGTCTGCCTGGGTTTGAAGCTCTGTTGTATTACTTACTAGCTGTGATTGTGGGCAAGTCGCTTGACCTCTCTAAGCTTCAACTTCTCCTTATGAGAAGAAAAATATTGACTTCAAAGAATCATCATGGAGATTTAATGAAATAATCTAAGTTAAATACCTAGCACCAATGAATATTCAGTAAATGTTAGAGTGAAAATTTGTCTCCTTGTAAAGTCTAAGTTCCATGAGGGCAGGGACCATGTCTTTTATCTTCTTAAGGACCTAACAAACAGCATATAGCAGCATAACATCAGGCACATAGCAGAACTTTCCTACAAGTCTATAACACTATGGTCAAGGAATGGGTTTCTATACATAAATGAACTTTAAATATAGCTAAAGCCTACCCCTGAACACACACATAGAAAATTTCTCCTTGTTTCTAATCAGCAAATAAACTCATATCTATTGGTGAAAATGTAGAAACCAGAATTATAAAGAAGGAATAAAAGCCATCTGTGAGCTTACCATCCACTGTTAATATATTAATCTATATCCTTTCACGTGCACATGCATCCTTTTAACGCATATGTATACATTTATATTAAGTAGAAATATTCCAGGTTTTTTTTTTTTACAAATCTTTGTTGATGAGTATGTCTCTATTTCATAGTGTTAATGCTGCAATAAACATCCCATGTCACACATTTTTGCAAGCATCTTGTATTGTGGTTAAAACTTTTACAAGTTGCTTTTAAACAATATAAAGATTTTTAAAACAGAACTGTTTGCACAACCCAAGAGTTTATGTTGCTGTCGTCCAGTCACTAAGTCGTGTCCGACTCTTTACAACCGCGTAGATTGTAGCACACCAAGCTCCACTGTCCTCCACTATCTCCCAGAATTTGCTCAGATTCATGTCCATGCAGTCGGTGATGCTGTCTAACCATTTCATTCCCTGTCGCCCCCTCCTCTTCCTGCCCTCAATCTTCCCTAGCATCAGGGTCTTTTCCAGTGAGTAGGCTCTTCACATCAGGTGGCCGAAGTATTGGAGCTTCAGCTTCAGAACAGTCCTTCTGATGAATATTTAGGGTCAATTTCCTTTAGGATTGACTGGTTTGATATCCTTCCAGGTCGAGGAACTCGCAAGTGTCTTCTTCAACACCACAATTCAAAAGCATCAATTCTTCAGTGCCTAGCCTTCTTTATGGTCCAACTCTCACAACCCTACAAGACTACTGGAAAAACCATAACTTTGACCATATGGACCTTTGTTGGCAAAGTGATGTCTCTGCTTTTTAATACGCTGTCTAGGTTTGCCATAGCTTTCCTTCCAAGGAACAAGCATCTTTTAACTTCATAGCTGCAGTCACCATCTGCAGTGATTTTGGAGCCCAAGAAAATAAAATCTGCCACTGTTTCCATTTTTCCCCCCATCTATTTGCAATGACGTGATGGGACCAGATGCAATGATCTTCATCTTTTTAATGTTGAGTTTCAAGCCAGCCTTTTCACTCTCCTCATTGACCCTCTCAAGTGGCTCTTTAGTTCCTCTTCACTTTCTGCAACTAGGGTGATATCATCTGCATATCTGAGGTTGTTGATACTTCTCCCGGCAATCTTGATTCCAGCTTATGATTCATCCAGTCCAACATTTCGTATGATGTACTCTGCATTTAAGTTAAATAAGCAGCATGACAATATACAGCCTTGTCATACTCCTTTCTCAATTTTGAACCAATCAGTTGTTCCATTTCTGGTTCTAACTGTTGCTTCTTGACCCACATACAGGTTTCTCAGGAGACAGGTAAGATGGTCTGGTACTCCCATCTCTTAAAATATTCTAGTTTGGTGCGATCCACACATTCAAAGGCTTTAGCCTAGTCAGTGAAGCAGAAGAAGATGTTCTTTAGGAACTCCCTTGCTTTCTCCACAATCCATCAAATGTTGACAATTTGATCTCTGGCTCCTCTGCCTCTTCGAAACCCAGCTTGTACATTTGTGAGTTCTTGGTTCACATCCTGTTGAACCATAACTTGAAGGATTTTGAGCATAACCTTGCTAGCATGTAAAGTGAGTGCAATTGTACAGTGGTTTGAACATTCTTTGGCATTGCCCTTCTTTGGGATTGGGGTAAAAACCAGTCTGTGATCACTGCTGAGCTTTCCAAATTTGCTGGCATATTGAGTGCAGCACTTTAACAGCATCATCTTCTAGAATTTTAAATAACTCAGCTGGGATTCTGTCACCTCCACTAGCTTTGTTCTTAGTAATGCTTCTTAAGACCCCGTTGACTTCACCCACCAGGATGTCTGGCTCTAGGTGAGTGACCATGCCATTGTGGTTATCTGGGTCATTAAGACCTTTCTTGTATAGTTCTTCTGTGTTTTCTTGCCACCTCTTCTTAATCTCTTCTTCTGCTAGGTCCTTACTGTTTCTGTCCTTTATTGTGCCCATTCGTGCATGAAATGTTCCCTTGATATCCCCAGTTTTCTTGAAGAGTTCTCTAGTCTTTCCCATTCTGTTGTTTTCCTCTAGTTCTTTACATTGTTCATTTAAGAAGTCCTTCTTATCCTTCCTTGCTAGTCTTGGAACTCTGCATTCAGTTGGGTAAATCTTCCTCTTTCTCCATTTACTTTTGCTTCTCTTCTTTTCTCAACAATTTGTAAAGTCTGCTCAGACAACCACTTGACTTCTTGTATTTATTTTCCTTTGGGGTGGTTTTGGTCACTACCTCCTGTACAGTTACAAACCTCTGTCCATAGTTCTTTAGACATTCTGTCTACCAGATTTAATCCCTTGAATCTATTCATCACTTCCACTGTATAATCATAAGGGATTTGATTTAGGTCATACCTGAATGGCCTGGTGGTTTTCCCTACTTTCTTCAATTTAAGCTTGAATTTTGCAATAAGGAGCTGATGATCCAAGCCACAGTCAACTCCAGGTCTTATTTTTGCTGGCTGTATAGAGCTTCTCCACCTTTAGCTGCAAAGAAGATAATCACTCTGATTTTGGTATTGACCATCAAATGATGTCCATACATAGAGTTGTCTCTTGGGTTGTTGAGAATGAGTGTTTGCAATGACCATGTTCTCTTGACAAAACTCTGTTAGCCTTTTCCTTGCTTCATTTTGTACTTCAAGGCCAAACTTGTCTATTATTCTGGGTATCCCTTGACTACCTACTTTTTCATTCCAATCACCTATGATGGAAAAGACATGTATTTTTGGGTGTTAGTTCTTGAATGTGTTGTAGGACTTCATAGAACCAGTCAACTTCAGCTTCTTCAGCATCAGTGGTTTGGGCATAGAGTTGGATTACTGTGATGTTGAATGGTTTGCCTTGGAAACAAACCGAGATCTTTCTGTCATTTTTTGAGATTGTACCCAAGTACTGTATTTCTGACTCTTTTGTTATTTATGAGGGCTACTCTATTTCTTCTAAGGGATTCTTGCCCATAGTAATAGATATAAGGGTCACTGGAATTAAATTTGCCCCTTCCTCTCCATTTTAGTTCACTGATTCCTTAGATGTTGATGTTCAATCTTGCCATCTCCTGCTTGACCAGGTCCAATTTACCTTGACTCATGGACCTAACATTCCAGGTTCCTATGAAATATTGTTCTTTACAGCATCAGACTTTACTTTCACCACCAGATACATCCACAACTGAGCATCTTTTCTGCTTCGACCCAGCTGCTTTATTCTTACTGGAGCTATTCATAATTGCCCTCCACTCTTCCCCAGTAGTGTATTGGACACCTTCTGACCTGGGGTGCTCATCTTCCAGTATCATATCTTTTAGCCTTTTTATACTGTTCACGGGGTTCTCTAGGCAAGAATACTGGAGCGTGTGGGCATTTTCTTCTCTGGTGCACCATGTTTTGTCAGAACTCTTCACTATGACCCTTCTGTCTTAGGTGGCCCTGCACAGCATGGCTCATAGCTTCATGGAGTTATACAAGCCCTGTCGCCACAACAAGGCTGTGATCCATGAAGGGGCAACAATTTTTATAAGCATACCCATTTTATTGTGCCCCTAGCCACACTGGGCTTGATCTTAAGAAAACAGCTTTGCTAATTTGATAGATAGAAAAATGGCATCTCATTTTTCCCTTGCCTCTGTAAACCCATCACATAACTCCTCATTTAAACCTTGGGAAGACTCCGTTTGGTGATTCTGAGCAGCAGGTACCGCAACCTCTGAATCTCCATGCAGTTCCCCAGGGCTCCTGAGCTCTGCGTACTTGGAGCTCTTTCTTCTTAAACAGAAGAGCTCCCGTGTTTGTGTTTGGGCTTCCTCATATATCAGCCCTTTGATTTTAGTTTCTTCCTATACTGTCACCCACCATATGTGACTTCTTGCTTCATCCAACAGGACATCAACTCTTCTCATTCTCTGTTTTGATTTGTGTTTAACAAGCATTTATTGTATACCCCGTGTCAAGGTTTGGGGAAAAGTTTTAAATGAACAAGAAATACAAACATCAGTTGGACATTGTAAGTACCTACCCTACAAGAGAAACTAGAGATATAAACAATTATACAAAGGAAGCAACTCGGGGACAGAGGCAGAAGTCCTGATATAGGACTCAGAATAAAAATAGGCTCCAAAGAGGGACCTGTGTGCTGTATGCTTAGTCGTTTAGTCATATCCAACTCTTTGCAACCCCATGGACTGTAGCCGTCCAGGGTCCTTTGTCCATGGAATTCTCCAGGCAAGAATACTGGAGTGGGTAGCCATTCCCTTCTCCAGGGGATCTTCCTGACCCAGGGATCAAACCTGGGTCTCCTGCATTGTAGGCAGATTCTTTACCGTCTGAGCCACCAGGGAAACCCCAAAGAGGGACCTCATATTTCTTAAAGCTTGATGGCTGTGAAATTCTACCCCAGGAAATTAACATTGTATATAACCCTTCTAATATGTGGCATAGAAACCAGGTAAACAAAATTGTTTCAGTCCTGTGCTAAATGAGATTAAGTAAAGTTTGATTTGGGGCTCGGGGTGCTTCTTCTGTGATAAGGGCTTTAAACCCACCGGCTCTGACTCCAAGAGCTTCAGTTGGCTCTTTACAGGGCACTCTGGCTTCTTTCTCTGGTCTCAGCTCTGTTTCTTGGCGGGAAGATTTGGTGCCAGGAATATCCAATCAAATTCAGTGCTTCTGTGCAACAGTGAGAAAAGATGGTATTAATAATATGGCTTCTTTGCAACTGAACAGAGGTTCTTTTTCTTTATCATTTCTTTGAAACAGATGCTTGTTCAGGGTGATTCAACAGTTTGAAATGTAAGTATCACTCAATATCTTAAATACTTTATTTACATGTGGCCAAAATACATACTTTGAAAACTCCACTTAACATATATCTCCTGAATGCCTACTGTGTTCTGGGCACTAAGTATTTTACTACAGGTTTGCAAATTCCTACCCAGAACCGCTTTGTTCAGTTTTCTCCCAGATCTACTGCCATCATCTAAGTCCAAATGTGATCTGTAGTAAGATGAGGCTTTTTTTTTTCCTGTTGAACCTTTAGCATATAGTACAGAACCAACCTCACCAGGGGAATATGTGATTTAGTGAAATATTTATTCCTTTTCCTATAATATATTCTCCCATCTAATACTTCTTGTTACTGCAAAGATAAGACAGTTTTACAACCAGTAATGAATGAATGATGGGCAATTTTTCTAGAATTGTTTTTCATTTTTGTTAGCTTTATGGAGGTTTTCACATTTTCATATATATGTGTAGAAATGTGTGTGTGTATATATATGTATATAGTGTGTGTGTATGTGTGTGTGTGTGTGTCTGTCTGTCTGTCTGTCCCAGAAAAACATTCTGATAAGTTATTTGGCACATATTCTTTTTATTTTGTTTTTTATTTATTTTTTTCAAACTTTAAACTTTTTATTTTGAATTGGGGTATAGCCAGTTAACAATGTTATGATAGTTTCAAGTGAACAGTGAAAGGACTCACCCTTACATATACATGTATCCATTCTTCCCCAAACCCCTTCTTGCATCCAGCCTGTTGGCGTATATTCTTTTAACAGCTTCAGAGAGAACATAGATCATTTATTGTCAGTTGTTTCAGTATTTTTTCTACAATGAAAGGAATCATAAAAATTTCCATTCTATATTTACTTGTTTAAGTGCCTGTTTAAAGACTTTTATGACTAATTCCTTGATTTTGTTAAAGTTGGTGGGTAAAAGTAGACTATTTGAGTTATACACACAAAACGTTGTTCCTCCATTTAAAAGACTGATTCAGATGGCTGACTCAGGGCTATCCTTTGCGGATGGTTTTGAACGTATTATGCTGTTACTTAGGAATGTTTTCGGGGGCTGCTGGGGCAAAATGTGCAATTAGTCCTTTACTCAATTACATAGTTCATATGGTAGTATTCATTTGACTTTATATTAGTAAATGAAATTATAAATTTAGTCACAAAAAGAAATCATATGTTAATAGCTGTATACATTAAGATCATTATTATGGCATGATTTCTTTAGGTTACATCTGAAAACTGTTCTTTACTCTCATCACAAATGATTTTGTGTACCCACTCCCCCACACTAAGATCTTGAACAAACACTGACATGCCTTCTAACAGCTCAAGGCCGTGTCCCTGGAATGACACAGTCCCCCTTAAGTTCCTGTCTGGGGAAACTCAAGACTGACTCAAGAATTCACCATCTGTTCCAGCCAATACCTGAATAGGGCCCCTTTCCTCCAGTGTCTGTGGGAGGGTAAGAGTCTCACTTCCACAGGGCCAGTTAATAATCCCAGGTGGCCTAATCACATTAATCCACCCCCACCGCCTCACTTGCTTTTTGTAATTTTCCACTTCCTGACTTTGCTCAAGTCCCCACTCCATCTCTACATCCCTACGTGGATCAGAGTTGAGTTTGGTTTTCTACTGAAGTCCTTTTCCCCCACTACAGTAGTTACTGTAGAAAGGCTGTTCTTACTACCTTCAACTAATGTCCAGCTTTGTTTTTCCTTAACACATACAGCCCCAAACTTGAAGGAATTAAAATATGGATGCCTAGAAACTTGTAGCTGACCTCAGAAACATGTCATAGCAAGTCTCTGAATTAAGTATGGTCAAATGGCTACTGGCCACAGTCCAAACAGCTGGTGATTTACAATACATTCTAGTAAGAGAATTTGAAATAATGTTCTGTTCATCTCAACTATTCCATGCATAAAATGAAAGATTCCAAAAGGGAAGCCTTAAGACATAAATCAGTAGAGCCTGGATGGAGTTTGGGCTAATATAAAACTAGCCGTACAAAACTGGATCCTGATCGAGAATATATATGAGTGCTAGACTGATCAACTTTGAGTATGATCCCATAGGTCATAGAGAACAGGATAACATGGTGAAATAGCATGACTTTTGTGGTCAGAAGGACCTGGGTGTACATCTCAATTCTACATTTGCTTGTCTTTGTGAACTTGGGCAAATTGCATCCACTTTCTGACCCTCGTCCTAGAAGATGGAGGCAACAGTGCCTTCTTCCAGAGCTCTTGCCAGGAGATCATGTCTGGGGAAGGTGAGGATTGGCATGCAGTGAGCTCCTCTCCTCCCTTTCCTGGTGATATTGAAGAAGGGAAGACTCGTCTCCTGAGAACCCAGAGGACATAGGCATGTCACGGAGGGAAAGGTATTGAGGAGGTGGCCAAAGGAAATCAGTTTGAAATAGACAAAGCTGGGAAGCACCAAATTGTATCTGTGTGTTTGTAGGGCAGTTTGCAGGGGAGATAAATCATTGAAACAGACAGTGGGTAAGACAGGACAGTAAAGAGAGGAAAGGAACTAAAGGAGTGAAGAAAGAGAACACTAAAAATTTTGCCTTTTTCTGAGTCAGAGTGAGCTGTATGGAAGACAGAGCAAATGGCTCAGAATGACCCATCAGGCATTAAATTGGATGATTTAAACTATGGCATGTCGTAGAAGGAAGAAACCAACCATCAGAAGAGTTGTAAACAGGTCCCCCCCACCCTTAAGCTAATATATAATTTATAGTACCCTTTGGAAAGTTCAGAATTATTTATTGTTCTTTAACTTTGTGCACAAACACATAAATCCCCCCACTTTGAACATGGTGGGGGGAAAAACAGAATGTCTGTATTTATCATAGGATTTGAGCCATCCTGACAAAGAAGATTCACAGTCACTATTTTGGGATGAATAGGATTGATCTCTGAGATACTAGAAGAAAAAGGGAATGCCCAAATAAGAGACACAATTTTCATCAGTTGTTTAAATATTGATCACAAAAGCCTCACAAATACTTCTTGAGTTTTTCATATATTTTGAAACATCAAGGAAGCCATCTGTGGGAAATCGACCAGCTGCATTAAAGAGTATTCTTTTTGAAATGAGTTAGAATAAATATATATAAGAAAGCGTCTAGCATGATGTCCAGCAAACGCTAGAAGCTCAACGAGTGTTCATTTCAGTTCAGTCGCTCAGTCGCGTCCGACTCTTTGCGACCCCATGAATTGCAGCACGCCAGGCCTCTCTGTCCATCACCAACTCCCGGAGTCTACCCAAACCCATGTTCATCGAGTCGGTGATGACATCCAACCATCTCATCCTCTGTCGTCCCCTTCTCCTCCCGCCCCCAATCCTACCCAGCATTAGGGTCTTTTCCAATGAGTCAACCCTTCGCATGAGGTGCCCAAAGTACTGGAGTTTCAGCTTCAACATCAGACCTTCCAATGAACACCCAGGATTGATCTCCCTTAGGATGGATTGATTGGATCTCCTTGCAGTCCAAGGGACTCTCAAGAGTCTTCTCCAACACCACAGTTCAAAAGCATCAATTCTGCGGCGCTAAGCTTTCTTCACCGTCCAACTCTCACATCCATACATGACCACTGGAAAAACCATAGCCTTGGCTAGACGGACTTTTGTTGGCAAAGTAATGTCTCTGCTTTTAAACATGCTATCTAGGTTCGCCATAACCTTCCTTCCAAGGAGTAAGCGTCTTTTAATTTCATGGCTGCAGTCACCATCAGCAGTGATTCTGGAGCCCAAAAAAATAAAGTCTGACACTGTTTCCACTGTTTCCCTATCTATTTCCCATGGAGTGATGGGACCAGACGCCATGATCTTAGTTTTCTGAACGTTGAGCTTTAAGCCAACTTTTTCACCCTCCTCCTTCACCTTCATCAAGAGGCTCTTTAGTTCTTCTTCACTTTCTGCCATAAGGGTGGTGTCATCCGCATATCTGAGGTTATTGATATTTCTCCCGGCAATCTTGATTCCAGCTTGTGTTTCTTCCAGCCCAGGTTTCTCATGATGTACTCTGCATATAAGTTAAATAAGCAGGGTGACAATATACGGCCTTGACGGCCTCCTTTTCCTATTTGGAACCAGTCTGTTGTTCCATGTCCAGTTCTAACTGCTGCTTCCTGACCTGCATACAGGTTTCTCAAGAGACAGGTCAGACGGTCTGGTATTCCCATCTCTTTCAGAATTTTCCACAGTTTATTGTGATCCACACAGTCAAAGGCTTTGGCATAGTCAATAAAGCAGAAATAGATGTTTTTCTGGAACTCTCTTGCTTTTTCGATGATCCAGCGGATATTGGCAATTTGATCTCTGGTTCCTCTGCCTTTTCTAAAACCAGCTTGAACATCTATAAGTTCACGGTTCATGTACTGCTGAAGCCTGGCTTGGAGAATTTTGAGGATTACTTTACTAGCGTGTGAGATGAGTGCAATTGTGCGGTAGTTTGAGCATTCTTTGGCATTGCCTTTCTTTGGGACTGGAACGAAAACTGACCTTTTCCCGTCCTGTGGCCACTGCTGAGTTTTCCAAATTTGCTGGCATATCGAGTACAGCACTTTCACAGCATCACCTTTGAGGATTTGAAATAGCTCAACTGGAATTCCATCACCTCCACTAGCTTTGTTCGTAGTGATGCTTTCTAAGGCCCACTTGACTTCACATTCCAGGATGTCTGGCTCTAGGTGAGTGATCACACCATCGTGATTATCTGGGTCGTGAAGATCTTTTTTGTGCAGTTCTTCTGTGTATTCTTGCCACCTCTTCTTAATATCTTCTGCTTCTGTTAGGTCCATACCATTTCTGTCCTTTATCGAGCCTGTCTTTGCATGAAATGTTCCTTTGGTATCTCTAATTTTCTTGAAGAGGTCTCTAGTCTTCCCCAATCTGTTGTTTTCCTCTAGTTCTTTGCACTGATCGCTGAGGAAGGCTTTCTTATCTCTCCTTGCTATTCTTTGTAACTCTGCATTCAGATGGGAGTATCTTTCCTTTTCTCCTTTGCTTTTCACTTCTCTTCTCTTCCCAGCTATCTGTAAGCCCTCCTCAGACAGCTATTTTGCTTTTTTGCATTTCTTTTCCATGGGGATTTTCTTGATCCCTGTCTCCTGTACAATGTCACGAACCTCTGTCCATAGTTCATCAGGCATTCTGTCTATCAGGTCTAGTCCCTTAAATCTATTTGTCACTTCCATTGTTTACTCATAAGGGATTTGATCTAGGTCATACCTGAATGGTCTAGTGGTTTTCCCTACTTTCTTCAATTTAAGTCTGAATTTGGCAATAAGCAGTTCATGATCTGAGCCACAGTCTGTTCCTGGTCTTGTTTTTGCTGACTGTATAGAGCTTCTCCATACAAAGAATGGGAGAATCTTTGGCTGCAAAGAATATAATCAGTCTGATTTTGGTGTTGACCATCGGTGATGGACATCTGGTGATGTCCACGTGTAGAGTCTTCTCTTGTGTTGTTGGAATAGGGTGTTTGCTATTACCAGTGTGTTCTTGTGGCAAAACTCTATTAGCCTTTGCCCTGCTTCATTCTGTACTCCAAGGCCAAACTTGACTGTTAACGCCAGGTGTTTCTTGACTTCCTACTTTTGCATTCCAGTCCCCTATAATGAAAAGGACGGGAATCCAATGCAATCCTTTAATCCATATTTAATCCAAGCATTATCAGACAGCCCTTTGCTTCAGAGCAGAAATGTTTGGGTCCTGAAATGTGGCTGGGGTAAGCCTCAGAGGTCAGTTCAGTTCAGTCACTCAGTTGTGTGCAACTCTTTGCAACTCCATGGACTGCAGCACACCAGGCTTCCCTGTCCATCACCAACTCCTGGAACTTATTCAAACTCATGTCCATCAAGTTGGTGATGCCATCCAACCATCTCATCTTCTGTCGTCCCCTTCTCCTCCCGCCTTCAGTCTTGGCCAGCATCAGGGTCTTTTCTAATGAGTCAGTTCTTCATATCAGGTGGCCAAAGTGTTGGAGTTTCAGCTTCAGCATCAGTCCTTCCAATGAATATTCAGGACTTATTTCCTTTAGGATTGACTGGTTGGATCTCCTTGCAGTCCAAGGGACTCTCAAGAGACTTCTCCAACACCACATTTCAAAAGCATCAATTCTTCGGCGCTCAGAGGTAACCACTGCTAATTAAAAGTGCCCAGAGATAACCCGAAGATTATTGAAATTCACTCCACTTTCCAATATGTAATGTAGTGAGTTATAAGGAGAACATTACTGTTGCTCCTTTAAACAGCCCATGATAACCTGAATGTATGGTTGATTAGAAGGCTGTCAGGAATAAGAAGTGTTTCTGGTCACAGGACAGTGCAGTGGTCAGTCCAAAAAAGATGGCATTCTGCAGCCTCCTCCTCACTGAAGTCTTGGCCAGCTCTAAGATGTATTAACTAGAGGTCATATTTTTGTGGACACATTCCCATTTATTGGAGTTCTTCTTATATCCCAGGTACTTTGTAGATATTTTCTCATTTAATCCCCATAACAATGTTATTATCACCATCTTCATTTATAAGTAACTCAGTCAGGGTTAAAATCAGTGCAGTATCAATAGTGAAGCAGAATTTGGAAACAAACTTACCTCGACTTAAATCTTGGCCCATGACTTCAGCATTTCCAAACCACAGTGGGCTTTAACTTACCAGTTCTAACATTTGTAGAATAATTTCTCAAATACTGGAATTAGAAGTTATATATGTGCTTAGTCGCTCAGTCATGTCTAACTTTTTGCGACCCCATGGACGTAGCCTGCAGACTCCTCTGTCCATGGGGATTCTCTAGGCAAGAATATTGGAGTGGGTCACTTAAAGTTATAATTACCTAACAAACATTTTTTAGTATCTGCTTACAGCAAGTCATGGACACCAAACAGCCAATTAGCAGTGTTTGGGAATAATTGACTCAAATTTGTTTTATTCACCAGGTTATTTGGCTTCATGAAGACCTAGTTTGAATCTACTCTGCGTCATGGCATTAAGCTAGAACCAAATTTTGAGGAGCTAGGAATCTCTAATTGATTTGGTGGCTTTCTCCTTGTTTCCTAAAAAAATCCCCCCACCGACCTCCTTCTTAGCAAAGGTGTTTTCAATTCAACCTAAAGCTAAATGAAGGGAAAACTGAGGAAATGCATTTATATTTATCCTCATACTCACCATTTTCAATGTAATTGTTTCCTTCCTGAAGATCCAAGTTCCCATCTAATAGCATCTTTTAGGGAAGATCTTTTGGCAATAAATTGTTTCTTTTATCTGAAAATATTTTTGTTTTATCTTCATTTCTTAAATGTTTTAACTGAGAAACAATATGTCTTCAGTAACATAGACAAATCTGAAGGTACAGCTTAATGAATTTTTATGTATGTATACACCCATGTAACTACCACCCCATGCATGTATGCTAAGTACTAAGTCACTTCAGTCATGTCCGACTGTTTGTGACCCCATAGACTGTAGCTTGCCAGCCTCCTCTGTCCATGGGATTCTCTATGCAAGAATACTGGAGTGGGCTGCCATGCCCTTCTCCAGGGGATCTCCCCAGCCGAGGGATTGAACCTGCCTCTCTTATGTCTCCTGCATTGGCAGGCAGGTTCTCTACCACTAGCGCCACCTGGGAAGCCCAACTACCAACCCAATAAAGATAGAAACATTTCTGCCACCCACAAAGTTCCCTAGTGCCCCTTTGTAGTCACCTTCCAGACCTTGACAATCACTAATCTGTTCTCAGTTGCTATTGTTTTGTCTTTTCTAAAATGTCACATAAAGGGACTCATATAATATGTACTCTTTGGAGTCTGGCTTCTTTCACATAGCACAATGCACTTGAGAATTATCCATGTCATTGCCTATATCCACAGTTCATTCCTTTTCGTTGCTGAGTAGTATTCTATTGTAAGGATGTACTACAGCTTGTTTATCCATTTACCCTCAAAATACATTGTTTCCTATTTCTGGAAATTTTAAATAAAGCTGCTATAAAAGTAGAGTGCAAGTTTTTGGGTGAATATGATTTTCATTTATCCAGAGTAAAAATCTAGGAAGGGATTGCTGAATTATAAGGTCAGTATATGTTTAATATTGTAAGGAACTACCAAACTGTTTTTCAAAGTGCTATACCATCTTATATTTCCACAACAGTGCATGAGTTTCAGTTGCTTTGCAACTTCCTGAGCACTTGGTATTGTTTGTTTCATTTTATTTTTGCCATTCTAAGAGATGGTATCTCTACTATGGTTTTAATTCCCCGGTAGCTCAGACTGTAAGGAGTCTGCCTACAATGCAGGAGACCCGGGTTTGATCCCTGGGTCAGGAAGATCCCCTGGAGGAGAGAATGGCAACCCACTCCAGTATTCTTGTCTGGGAAATCCCATGGACAGAGGAGCCTGGTGGGCTACAGTCCACGGTCGCATAGAGTCAGACCCAAGTGAACAACACTTTCACACTTAATCACTAACAATGTTGAGCATCTTTTTATGTGAATCTCTTTTTACATGATTATTTGCCATCTGTACATCATCTCTGGTGAAAGTTTTTCAAATCTTTTGACCCCCTCCCTTTTTAAACTGGGTCATTTGTTTCCTTATTGCTGAGTTTTGGAAAGTTACTTATATACTCCGGCTACAAGTCCTTGATTAGCTACATGTTCTGCAAGTATTTTCTCTCAGTGTATAGCTAGTCTTTTTATTTTCTTAAATGTCTTTCAAAGAAAAGAAGGTTTTAATTGTGATGAAGTCCAATTTATCGTTTGTTTGGTTTTTTTTTTTTCATTTTTTTATTTGTGCTTTTGTATCATATCCAAAAAGTCTTTGACTAATCCAAGGTCACAAAGATATTTTCCTATGTTTTGTTCTAGAACATTTATTGTTTTACATTGAACATTCAGATCTATGAAACATTTTGAGTTCATGTTTATATATGGTTCAAGGAATAGTCAAGGTTCCTTTTTTTTTTTTTTTTGGCATATCAATGTCCAACTGTTCCAGCATCATTTTTCAGCTCCCTGACTCCATTTGCTCCATTGGCTCTCTATGAACAGTTTATTTCATCTTTTTATTACATCTTTCAAAAATTGTATTTCATACTTGCATTGGCCAAGAACTGAGTTTTGAACTTTAGTAATAAAATACTCAAATGACTTAGGAAGGAAGCAAGGGAGGGAGGGAAGGAAATAAAAGCAAGACAAACAAACTCAAGTGAACATCTCTGGGCTGCTGGCCCTGGCTTGCCTTCTGGCTGAGGGGAGCACCGGCCTCACACACAGCCCAGGAAAGGTCTGAGCCTGGGGTCCCAGCTGGGGAAGCATAGTTAGGTGCCTGTCTCAGGAAAGGGGGCCAGGACAGTCTGAGCGGGACTGCAGAAGGCTCTCCTAGAGCAGAGGGTGGGCTTCCCAGGTGGTGCTAGTGGTAAAGAGCTCATCTGCCAATGCAAGAGGCATAAGAGATGCGGGTTTGATCCCTGCATCGGGAAGATCCCCTGAAGTAGGGCATAGCAACCACTCCAGTATTCTTGTCTGGAGACCCCCATGAACAGAGGAGTCTGATGGGCTACAATCCATAGGGTTGCAAAGTGTCAGACATGACTGAAATGTCTTAGCATGCATGCACACAGGGCAGAGGGTATCAAAAGAGAAAAGAAAGCTCTGATTGGAGTCTCGATGCTGTGGAACCAATCTCTCTTCTTCCAATTATATTCAGATTTGAGTCACTGTTTTTAGTGTAAAATACCAAAAGCCCCCACAACTGAATAGGTAATCTCTTATCCCTGCTGAGACGTTAGTAAATGTCAACAAGCCCAGTGTAGATTTGGCAGCCTAGTAAAAAGTGTGGGCAGAAAGTTTTCCTCCTCCTCTTCCTCCTTCCATCTGAAAGGTAAGAGAAAGGAACAATTAGTCAAACCATCCAAATAAATTCTTCTAGCTTCAGCTACCAAAAATTGTGTGGCCATGCTCGGTGGCTGGCTACAAGATACAGAGATGTGGTAAGTGAGCCACTGGCTAGGCTTCCATTCAGCATTGCAGGTGGAAGTCTGTTTTGTATTGCTTTCTTGTTGCTATCTTTGCATCCTAGAAGAGGCAGCATATGTGAGACACATCTGTCTTGTGCACTATCTTTCTCATTGTTGTTGTCCTCAAGTTAAAATCACAGAAAGTATTGATATGATGAGATATTTGTGTGTTTCTAATATATTGGTAATGTGCATCAACATTCTTAATACATTTGAATTCACATGTTCCAGTGTGCTCAGCTCAGTGCGGCGATGTCTTCATTAATCGCTTGGTTTAGTAGCTTCAAGCAGACCTAGCTTCGGGTTGAATTAGTACCACACCAACCAATTGGAAGTTTGAGAACAGGTTCAGTGAAGATGGCCTACAGTTGATTCTCCTATATTTGTCAATACAGAACCTGCAAATACAGAAGACCTGACTGTACCATTTTATATAAGGAACTTGAGCATCCACAGATTCTGTGGATTTGTGGGGTCCTGGAACCAGGCCCGCACGAATACCAGTGGACAACCGTGTATAAGAAACTGAAATAATGGCTAAAGTGATTCAATAAATTGCTAATTTCCAATGCTTTCACAGGACTTTACTCATATCGTATTGTACTTAGCTGTACTCATGCCTTTTCCTCCAAGTTCCATAAGCCTCTTTGGTACTAATTCTATCTAGTTCATCCATACATCATCAATACATCTCACTCATTAGAAAAGTGGCTAATTCAGAACATATGTTTGACAAAATATCTATTGATTTTGATTGAAAATTGTGTAATTTAGTGAAGACATAGAAGACATTTTGTCATAGCGGTGGATATCACAAAGCCTGAAGAACAGATACTGTTGATTTTGATGTCATAAACAGGCTGGAATTCAACCTGCTTTCAGCAATTTGGAGTGTCAGGCTATTAAAAACCACAAAGAAATTAACAGAAATACAGGCAAAAACCACTTTAAAAGTTATTTTTAACTGAGTTTTCATAAATATAAGATGGCTATCTGGCTTGATAGTGGCCATTTAAGTAAAAAAGATCTAGTAGTTTTCAATGGCCATGAACTCAATACCAGTGTGATGTGGCAGCTTACAATGCTAATGCAATTTAAATGACAAGTAAGTAGTATATCCATTATATTCCCTGCTGGTCATGCCACATATAGAATGAAACATGCAGTTTCCAGTACTACATTCCAAGGGGAAAATTTGCAATTAGAACATGAGCAGTAAGGTGGCAATAGATGACGGTTAACCCATGATATGTATACGACTGAATAACTTTTGACTCACTGAATTTAATGAGTGAGAAGGGGCCCTGTCGTTTGCAATGTAGCTAAGAAAATGTTTTTTTTGTGGGTTCAGATTGAGCTGTCTCTAGAAGCTGGTTTTTGCTCTTGGGAGACATGTGGGCATAATCTAATAGAACTCTGTTAGAAGTAGTGAGGATTACGGGGTTGAAGAAGCAAAGCCCCTTGAATGTTATACTTCCTGGTACTTTTCCACCTGGAATCTGTAAAATGCAGTCTTTAGTCACTGTTTCCTCCTGCACAGATGCTGTGGTTCTCCTTCTGCCTCAGTTTAGAGCCTCAAACTGCCCAATCTCACTCCGGGGCCATATAGCCTAGAGGGGTTCTGTTGGCACTGGCTATTGACACAGGGAGACTTCCCAGGTGGCGCTAGTGATAAAGAACCTGCCTGCCAATGTAGGAGTTGTAAGAGATGTAGGTTCTATCCCTGAGTTGGGAAGATCCTTCAGAGGAGGGCATGGCACTCCAGTATTCTTGCCTGGAGAATCCCACGGACAGAGGAACCTGGTGAGCTACCGTCCATAGCGTTGAAAAGAGTTGTACACGACTAAAGCGACTGAGCACAGCACAGCACACTGACTTGGTGAATTCTTAGAAAATATAAAGCAGCAATATGAACATCCACAGTCAGCTGCCATAGTGCGTGCTCCTGCTCTGGGTACTCCTGTTGCCCTCTTATCCCTGCAGCCCCTCCCCACCATCTTCTGGGTGATGTCCGGCAGTAGCATCTTCCTGCCTGTCTCACCCTTGTGCACTGACTCCTGGCTCCCTCAGACTTCTGCTTCCTCTGTGCTCTCCGCTGTTGCCCTTTGGCGTACTCCACCCACTGGTCCTGGCATACGTCAACCCTTCTTACTGTTTGCTTCTCATCTTTTCCAGCATTTACTTTTTCAGATTCTTAGCTAGTTTGAATGAATGTGACAATTTTTGTTGTTCGGTTGCTCAGCCGTGTCTGACTCTTTGCAACCCCATGGACTGCAGCACAACAGGCTCTCCGAGAGCCTGGTCAAACTCATGTCCATTGAGTCAGTGACACCATCCAACCATCTCATCCTCTGTCGTCCCCTTCTCCTCCTGCCCTCAATCTTTCCCAGCTCAGAGTCTTTTCTAATGAGTCAGTTCTTCGCATATCAGGTGGCCAAAGTATTGGAGCTTCTGCTTCAGCATCAGTCCTTCCAATAAATATTAAGAGTTGATTTCTTTTAGGATGGGCTGGTTGGATCTCCTTGCAGTCCAAGGGACTCTCAAGAGTCTTCTCCAACACCACAGTTCAAATTTTATGAGAGTGCACTAAGATTTAATCTTTTATTTTTTTAAGTGGCTTTCTCCTCCTGCCTCATAGCACAAGGGTTAAATGCATAATCTCTGGAGTCAGACATGTAGGTTCAAATCCTGGTCGTGCCACTAAGAGATGGTATTAACTTGGAAAAGTTCTTAATATCACTGAGCATTAGCTTCTTGATCTATAAAATGGAAATCAAAACTATCTACTGCATAATAACAAACTTAGAGTTACCAGGGGGAAAGTGGGGTGCGGGGAAGGATAAATTGAGAGTTTAGGATTGGCATATACACACTGCTGCTGCTGCTGCTGCTGCTAAGTTGCTTCAGTTGTGTCCGAGTCTGTGTGACCCCATAGACGGCAGCCCACCAGGTTCCTCTGTCCCTGGGATTCTCCAGGCAAGAACACTGGAGTGGGTTGCCACTACCTTCTCCACATATACACACTACTATATATAAAATAGAAAACTAATAGGGAACTACTGTAAAATTCAGGGAATTCTTCTCAGTACTCTGTAATGATCTAGATGAGAAAAGAATCTAAAAAAGAGTAAATACATATATATGTATAACTGATTCACTTTGCTGTACAACAAAAACTAACACAACTTTGTAAATTGACTATCCTCCAAAAAATTTTTTAAAAATACTAGTGCATAGACTCAATGAGATAATGTAAGTAAAGGTCTGACAAGGTATCTGGCATATAGTAAACCCCAAAAATGAAAGTTATTATCACATATCATGTATAACTGTATGCCATATAGCTTTATATATCTAGCTACTGTAACAGAATTATTTTAAAAAGGCCCCTTTAATACCCTCCTCAAATTTCTCCAGTTCAGCATTTGTTGATGTTTATTGGAGGAGACTGAATACCAAATTGTGGAGAAATTTTGAATTTAGTTGAGTGGAATATTTACAGTTAACATATGGTACTGGCTTTAGCTTAGGAATCAAAAATTAAATTTTCTTTTTCTTTTTTCACGTTACTTTATCCTCGAAGCAGAGTGGGCCAACTGCCCATAATATCTGGGTAAGAAAACCAAGTTCAATGAAAATTTATTCACTCTTGGACTTTTGAATTATTTGAGTTAGTAAATCAATATTAACTTGCATCCTATCCTCACAGGCATGAATTAAATTAGTTCAAGGTTTTTTTCCAAAGGAGCCAAGCCTCATAATTTTATCTGGTCATTACCTTGACTATTATGGTTTTTAAATGTTGGGTCACAGACATTGCTAGTGCAAAGAAATTCCTTTTGGGAATTCAGAAACCTATCTGTTTGTTCCTTTTAATATTGGTATGTCCTAGCCAATGACTCTTTAAATAATATTATTGCTCAGTACTTTTCCTTATTAAAAAGCGTCTGGATCTCAGACCAGCTAAAATCAGGAAAACACGAGGAAGAGAAATCAAAGCTGTCCCCAGTGAGAATAGCAAGAAAATGAAATCGAAGCTGAGTAAAGAAAGAGGTGGAGGAGAGAAAACAAAGAGACTGTCCCTTTAGAGCCATCAGGGATGCAATGTCTGCTCTGATCTCCTAGGAGCCTCAGAGGAGGGGAAGCCGCTTAGACTGACGACCTGTTCCCCATGGCTCAGTAGGAAAGGAAAAGGGATGCTTCCAGTTGCAGGGCACCAAACAAATACAAATCCTAGTCTTGAGGGGGCATGTGAAGAACTCCTTGTCCTTAAGAAAAATTTCCACAAAGACCCTTTATATTCAACAGAGGAATGACTAAGCCCCAGACACCAGGAGGGCTGGCAGGTGGCACTCCCCTGAGCGGTGCCTTGAAGGAAATGGTGTGTGGAGCCCAAGGTGGTTAGGTTTTGTTTCATCACTTCAGAAATCAGAGAAAATGGATTTCTTCCATAAGAGAGCATTTAACCAGCTGCTAGAGTACACATTCATCCCATCACCTCACTGTGCTCCTGCCCCATTTACACTAAGCCTCTCTGTACCAGGGAGGTCCATGGAGCTTCTGCTTGTGACCGACTCTGGTTGGAGAGCGAGCGCCAGAGGAGAGGGAAGAGATGAGGATTGTGGCCCCTTTGCCCCAGCTGGTGTCTTAGCCCCAGTCAGGGGGTGGGGGTTGGGAGGGGAATGGCAACTAGAAACTTAGGGAATGTTTTCAAAACAATTCTGGCTGAGGAATGAGTGCCACATACTGACAGAATTATTGTTATGACAGAATTTGTAACATGCTGAGTGAGGGTGGAAGCCAGAGCTGGACGCATAGAAAGAACTCCGGATGTAATCAGATCTCCTTAAGGGCCCAGTGACCAAGTGCTGTACAGAAATAGAGGAAGTGCATTTCTCCCTCTCCTCTGCATAAAATCCACACCCACACCCTAAGAATATGACACCTTTGGCATGAACACTTACATTCTCACCTCAGACAGTGGCACTTGGCAGGGTGCCAGAGTCCAGCTCCGGCAGCCAGGGAATCGCCCTGAAGGGATGAACGGGGTCGGCGAATGATGCAGCCTCTCACTCATTTGGACTGCATGTCGGCGGAGAAAATGATGCAGTCTCTCACTCAAAGCACTGGGATGCATGTTTATTTTAAGCATCAGGTTTTCTTTTATACTTTTTCAAAAGCATTAGGTCAGAGGTATGACATCTTCAGTTTCCCCTCACCCATATTTACTGTCTCCATAAATCATTGTTGTCCTTCAGAGTTCCCTCTTAAGTGTCCTTGTGATAACATTGTAACTCAAGTTTGTCTCTGGGCTGTATATCACATTCGTCAGTTTATTTCTTATCTTTCTAAATCCTGTTATCCCCTAGTAACTTAAGATCATCATCTCCTAAAAAGGCTTTTAGCTATTGCTGCTGCTGCGTCGCTTCAGTCGTGTCCGACTCTGTGCAACCCCATAGATGGCAGCCCACCAGGCTCCCCCGTCCCTAGGATTCTCCAGGCAAGAACACTGGAGTGGGTTGCCATTTCCTTCTCCAATGCGTGAAAGTGAAAAGTGAAAGTGAAGTCGCTCAGTCGTGTGTGACTCTTCGTGACCCCATGGACTGCAGCCTACCAGGCTCTTCTGTCCATGGGATTTTCCAGGCAAGAGTACTGGAGTGGGGTGCCATTGCCTTCTCCCTATCACATGAGAAATGGGTAAATAAAATGTGGTAGAGTCACATAATGGCAATCTACCTAACAATTACAAAGGATGAACTGCTTCTACATTTAGCAACATGCATAGATCTCAAAAATATAGCTAAAGCAAAGAAAGAAAACCGCAGAATGAGTCAATATATCATCTGCATAAAACACAATATATTCAATGAATTCACATGTAAAAGTCTTAAAGTTAAGATGGATGTACAACAGACATTACAGCAATTAAGATGGGATGGGGGAATGGTAGTTGAATGACTACCATTATTTGCATTAGTATCTCTAAAATACCTAGTTTCCATAAGCTATAGTAAAATATGCCAACACTACAACATACCTTAAACTTTTAGCTTCTAACTATTCTTAATTATTCCTAACCTCTAAACTGAGCAAACTTGTTTTGCCATAAACATTTCCCTTACAAGCAGGTTTCAGATAACAATGTTTCCCATGGCCTCAGGCTGCAGCCTATGTGCTCATCCTGGAACATTCTTTGTGAAGACCCTTGAACAAATGTCAATAGTTAACTTTATGGATTATAACATTCTTTTCAGCCAACTCAACCAGAGGAAGGAAAGGACAAGTCAGAAACAAGACCTAACTCCTTCATCCCGGGACCATGCCTGCGGGATGAGGAGAGGGGGTTGGGGCCGTGCCTCCATTTTGTCAGTAATGCCTAATGCGGCTCCCGACAGCAGGGGTAGATGGTCAAATGGCAGAAAGGCAAAGACATTGTAAGGACCCCATGGGGCCTTCCCAGGACAGGCCTTCCTGCATATCTACTGCTTTAATTCCTCTCTAAAGTACCTGGCTAATAGTATTTGATGCACGTTTCCTGAAATGTTTTACAGATGAAAGGTATTAACTACTTGATGACCATAAGCACATTGCCCCAGGCCTCCTGGAGCCTAAGGACAATAATGTTAACCCTGGTGACACCACCCTGTTACCTCACCATCAGTCAGAAAACCCTGAACAATCTGAGCACATATCCTGTGATCCTTGCCCACCAAACTTGCTTTTAAAAAGTGTTTTGCCGGAACCCTTGGGGAGCTCAGGGTTTTTTTAGGACATGAGCCACCCATCTCCTTGTATGGTCCTGCAATAAATCTTTCTCTGCTCCAAACTCTGACATTTCAATTTGTTTGACCTCCCTGTGCATCAGGCACATGAACTAGCGCCAACTATATGAGTAAGTGCAGCCAACGGAAGGCTGCGTGGTAGATGCCATGCCATAGGGTAACTGTTTCTGACAGGTGGGTCTGTAGGCAAATGTGAAGCACATCTTTGGGGGTCCCCAGAATAAACAGGGGCAATTTGAGAAAGGGGATGCTAGATTTCTATTTGAGAAGATGGAGTGCTGCCACAGGAAATTCTGTAGACTGATGAGGTCAAATTAGATCAGGAGTATGACAAGGCTCTGTATTGTCACCCTGCTTATTTAACTTGTATGCAGAGTACATCACGTGACCTGCCGGGCTGGATGAATTACAAGCTGGAACCAAGATTGCTGTGAGAAATATCAACAACCTCAGATATGCAGATGATATCACCTTTATGGCATAAAACAAAGAGAACCTCTTGATGAAGAGGCGAGTGAAAAGGCTGGCTTAAAACTAAACATTCAGAAAACCAAGATCATGGCATCTAGTCCCATTTTTTCATGGCAAATAGATGGGGGAAAAGTGGAAACAGTAGCACATTTTATTTTCTTGGGCTCCAAAATCTCTGCAGGTAGTAACCGCAGCCATGAAATTAAAAGACACTTGCTCCTTGGAAGAAAAGCTATGACCAACCTAGACGGCATATTAAAAAGCAGAGACATCACTTTGCCAACAAAGGTCTGTATAGTCAAAACTATCGTTTTTCCAGTAGTCATGTACAGATGTGACAATTGGACCATAAAGAAAGCTGAGTGCTGAAGAATTGATGCTTTCAAATTGTAGTGCTGAAAAAGACTCTTGAGAGTCCCTTGGACTTGAAGGAGATCAAAGCAATTAGTCCTAAAGGAAATCAACCCTGAATATTCATCGGAAGAACTGATGCTTAAGCTGAAGCTCTAATACTTTGGCCACCTGATGTGAAGAGCTGACTCATTGGAAAAGACCCTGATGTTGTGAAAGGTTAAAGGCAGGAAGAAAAGGGGTTGACAGAGAATGAGATGGTTGGATAGTGTCACCAACTCAATGGACATGAATTTGAACAAATGCAGTGAGACAATAGAAGACAGAGGAGCCTGGCGTGCCACAGTCCATGGGTTTGCACAGACTCAGATATGACTTAGCAACTGAACAATAACGCTTTCAAATAATGGAATGGCAACAGTCAAATATCCCATAGAGCTCTGCCACCATCTCAAAAAATAAAGGAAAACTTAGAAAAGGGGGAAGGCACCTCAAACACACTCATGAAGTTAATGAAAGATTGACTCTCTTCATGCTGGATGAATGCAAATACCATTGTTTACAAAAGCCCCCAAGGCAATTGCCTCTCATTTTTAATTTTGAAAAGTAAAGAAGGATTAATGATAAAAAGTTGTATCCAGGCAATACAAATTACAAATGGGAACATCACCATAATATGCTTTATGAAGGACTCGCTCAGTTTACCATGATATTGCAACCACAGCTGAGATCCTAATCTCCATCTTCCCTTCTCTGCTTCTCATCTTCTGCATCTCAGAAAGGCTCAGATAGGACCTCTGTGCCAATGTTAGCTAGTCTCAATTAAATGCAGGAAAATTAATATGGAGCTTAAATTGAAATGGCCTCTTCTCAAAATTGAAACAAAGGAACAACAAATCTTATCAGAACATCTGGTGAAGGGCCCATCTAGTTGAAGGATGGATTTTCATAAAGTAGTATTAATAAATGCAAAGTCTGCACTGTTATTCTTAAACTTGAAACCTCAACTAGAGGTTTTGGAATTGATGGACTGTTAGATGAAATAATATTTCTGGTTAACCATTTCTTTTAAAAAGTCAGTACTTTGTCAGTATATTTCTCAATGCTTTACAAGTCAACTGCTCTGCTTGAAGAGTTATAGTTCCATCCCAACATCACAGATGTTATGTTGTTTTTACTACAGACCTTGCAATACTTCTGCTTCATAATCTCAAACCATCACTTCCCATCTTTTTAGCACCAAACATACTGTTTTTATTCATTCATCAGTCTATTTGATAAATATTGACTGAATGCCTACTATGTGCCAAGTACTCTCCTAGAGACTGAGGGCGTAACAGAGAATAAAACAAACATCTCTTCTTTCATGGAAATTAAATTTCAATACAATGTTATATGTATAAGGAATAGGAGCTTGGACTGACAACTTATACACAGACATATCCTTGTTGTTGATTTTTGATTAATCACCGAGGCCAGCTAGCTTAATGTTATTTGATGTTTTCTGGGCTGCCCTCTGTGGGGTCGCACAGAGTCAGACACGACTGAAGTGACTTAGCAGCAGCAGCAGCATGGAGTTTATGTTTCTAGTCTATTTAAGTCATAGTTTCAGGGAGTTGGGTTCTGGTTAGTGAAGATGTTTTCCACTATATTTCTCTTGATTGAGTACAGTGAGATTGAAAAATCATATACAGTAGAAAGAATGCTGGATCTCTAAATTCTTTAAAAACCTGCAATTTTTTTTAACCTCCTTGGTCTAGTTTATTCCCTTTCCTGAAGAAAAAAGTAAAACAACTCAACTTTTTGTCAGCGCGAAACAGAAGACAGACCATCATTACCAACCATCCCAACCCTCCTGTGATCTTGGTCCTGTCACGAGAAACATCCTATAATTTCCCCCCTTCAAAATCAGAACTGAATCCAAGAAGATCCATGCAAAACTGGGTGCTAATAATAGTCCACTCCCACTGACAACGGAAAGGTTGAAGTCTTCACAAATCTTTTCAAAGAACAGTTTGAGGCAATTTTGAAGTTACAAATGGTTCTGTTTCTCTAAGCAGGCATTTTTCAGAGCACTGAGCTCAGTTAGAAATACTAAAACTAAAGAAAACCAGTGAAACTTGAAGCTCCTTCAGAAAAGAGCTGCTGAAATGGCTGAAAGCTTGGGAGATTCCCCCTTCTGAAGAGCTGTTAGAGGCACCGAATTTATTTCTTTGACTTAGTTGAGGAAGAGAAGACTCAAAAATCAAAGGTGCATGGCAGTGAGTCACTATCACCAGTAGATCTAAGTGCTAACAGAGCTAAAGTTACAGTAATACTACGTTGACTACTTTATCCATATTATCTTTTTTAAGAATTTCAAAACTCAGGAAGCAGATGTTATTGCTATTATTCCCACTGCACAGTTGAAGAAAACTGAGGCTTAAGTAACTTGCACACAGCCACATAGCTAGTAATGGATGAGCTGGAACTTGAATCCAAGCTGTGTCTAAGGCCTCAGCTCTTCATCGGTACACTGAGCTTCCTTAAGAGCAGAAATGTTCAGTTGTCCAAAAGGATATGAAAAAATGAGGCCATGTAAATAAATGAGATTTTGATGCTCGTCACTCCAGAGATTGGAAATGAAAATGGAATGTCTATGTCTTATTGGGATGGAAAGCATTCAGGTCTGCCTGAAGCAGTGAAGTTGCTCAGTCGTGTCCGACTCTTTGCAACCCCAAGGACTGGAGCCTACAGGCTCCTCCATCCATGGAATTTTCTAGGCAAGAGTACTAGAGTGGGTTGCCACAAATGCTAATTTAAAATGGCTTTGAGGTCTCTTTCTGGTCATGATTGAAAAGATGGTTTTTACTCATTATACCATTTGGAAAAGCTAACATAAAGAAAATTAAAAATCTGATTGAATAACATATCTGATATCTTGGCAGTGTTAATTACCCAATTAGAAAGTGAGCTCTTCCAAATTAAGGAAAAATGGAGTACCTACAACTACTGTACTCTAAAATTATAGTAGGTAAGTGTTCACGTCTCATTCTGTGTCTGTAAAAAGATGGTCAAAATACACATAGAAAATGTCTGTAATTTGTCTGGTGGTGGGCTTCCTGAATATACTTTGCTTTAGTGCCTAATAGAAGAGACTCTCAAGGAAACGGTATAAACATTTTAAGAAATCTGAGATGACAATGTGTTCATGTTTTCTAAAATTAGGAAACTAGTTATAGGTGAAGAAGTGGAAGATGTGTGTTATGCTGGGATTCGTGACCTCTGGAGGAGAAGATTTCGATCTGGGGTCAGACACAAGACTTGACTACTTGGAGCTTTTTGTGTAGCAAAGTTTTATTAAAGTATAATAGCAATAGGGAAAACTTCTGACCTAGACATCAGAAGGGGACAGAAAGAGTGCCCCCTTGCTAGTTTTTAGAAAGGTGTTTTATGTCTGTTAGAAAGCTATTAGTCAGATAAGAGAGACACCTCAAGGCTGAGGGAGTTTCACCAGGCCCCTCTCCCACAATATGCATTTTTGAGATAGCATAGCATGAGATGTGTCATCCCTTGGCCACAAAACAATTGACAGGAATACTGGTTTGTTGAGCCATTATTAGTCCAAGGTTTGAGAAAAGAAAAAAAGTTAGTCTTAAGTAGAACCATTTTGAAGAAAGGCAAATTCCAAAACAAATACATGGTTTTATTAACATAGCTTAAGAAAAATATTTCCATTGGAAAAACACATTGGTTAGCTCAAGGCAGAACCAGATGTCATCAACACAGAATTAAAAGAAGCCTCTTTTAGTTTTGTGTAGAGAAGGAAAAAACAAATTGTCTGCCACTTGCAGTTTATTTCCTCCTGCCACCTGGGGACCTCTGGTCTTCCTGCCTATTACCCTCTCAGAAGCAAAAGTTAGAACTGGACGTGGAACAATGAACTGGTTCAAAATTGGAAAAGGAGTACATTGAGGCTGTGGATTGTCACCCTGCTTATTTAACTTATATGCAGAGCACATCATGTGAAATGCCAGACTGGATGAAGCACAATCTGGAATCAAGATTGCTGGGAGAAATATCAATAACTTCAGATATGCAGATAACACCACCCTTATGGCAGAAAGCAAAGAGGAACTAAAGAACCTCTTGATGGAGTTGAAAGAGAAGAGTGAAAAAGCTGGCTTAAAACTCAACACTCAGAAAACTAAGATCATGGCATCCGGTCCCATCATTTCATGGCAAATAGATGGGGAAACGATGGAAACAGTTGCAGACTTTATTTTCTTGGGCTCCAAAATCATTACAGATGGTGACTGCAGCCACGAAATTAAAAGACGCTTACTCCTTGGAAGAAAAGTTATGACAAACCTGGACAGCATATTAAAAAGCAGAGACATTACTTTGCCAACAAAAGTCTGTCTAGTCAAATCTATGGTTTTTCCAGTAGTCATGTATGGATGTGAGAGTTGGACCAGAAAGAAGGCTGAGCATCGAATAATTGATGCTTTTGAACTGTAGTGTGGAAAAGACTCTGATAGTCCCTTGAACTGCAAGGAGATCAAACCAGTCAATCCTAAAGGAAATCAGTCCTAAATATTCATTGGAAGGACTGATGCTGCAGCAGAAGCTCCAATACTTTGGCCACCTGATGCAAAGAGCTCACTCCCTAGAAAAGACCCCGCTGCTGGGAAAGACTGAAGGCAGGAGGAGAAGGGGACGACAGAGGACGAGATGGTTGGATGGCATCACCAACTCAATGGACATGAGTCTGAGCAAACTCCAGGAGATGGAGACGGACAGGGAAGCCTGGTGTGCTGCAGTCCATGGGATCGCAAAGAGTCGGACACAACTGAGTGACTGAACAACAACAACAACAAATTATAGGTGATGGAACACTAATTATAGGTGATCCATCAAAAACGGATTTCATGGTCAAAGTAAAGATTCACAAACACAATGAAAATTCATAGTATCCAAGGATGTGGATGGACCTAGAGACTGTCATACAGAGTGAAGTCAGAGAAAAACAAACGTGGGCTTCTTAACATATATATGTGGAATCTGGAAAAATAGTATAGATAATCTTATTTGCAAAGCAGAAATACAGACACAGATGTAGAGAATAAATGTACAGACATCAAGTATTGAAAGTAGGGTTGGGATGAATTGGGAGATTGGGACTGACATATATACACTATTGATGCACTATGTATAAAATAGATAATGAGTGAGAATCTACTGTTTATTAGCTCGAGGAACTCTACTCGGTTTTCTGTGGTGACCTAAATGTGAAGGAAATCCAAAAAGAGGGGATATGTGTATATGTACAACGATTCACTTTGCTGTACAGCAGAAACTAGCACAACATTGTAAGGCAACTATATCCCAATAAAAATTAATTTTAAGAAAAGATTCACAGTGTCATATTAAAGGTTCTGAGAAGTTTAGCAGTAAAGACACTGACTTAACTTGGCTTAACCAAAATTCCCCACATGTTTTGGCTATAGAATCATTTAAAGTTTTTTCAACCTTCCACTGAACCAGTCTTTCATCGAACATATTATAGCAGATTGTTTAAAATTCACACTCTCATGACTTCGGCTGTTTGAAATTACACGGTGCTTTTGTTAACTTGCATTTTCCACTCAGTCATCTTAGAATGTACACCTGGCGAGGACAAGGATTTGTCTGTCTACAGACCCCTCACTGATAAATATTCTTATGTTACAACAACTTTTGATTCCCTAAGCATCCTGGTGACTGTAGGATATCTGATAATGATTCCTAGGATAATGAGGACCCCAGAGGCCACTCTGTGCTGAGACAGGCAGTGAGGATACTGTGAATAGAACAGATGTGGTTCCTTCCAAAGCAGAGCTAATATTTTCATGAGGGAAATGGACTGTCAGATAACTCAACAAACAGTGACAGAGACTATTTTACATTATGAAACTTTAAATTGGTAAATTAGGTCTGTCTCAATCTCATGTGTGTTTTAGTTGGTATGAGTTGTCCCTTGCACGCTTATCCCCTGGACACGTGTAAGAGGCAGGTTTGGGGAAATAGGGTGCTGGAAAACAACCAGCTGGGGGAAAGGGGACTGGATTTATAGCACTTGCAGATTTCTATGATGTAAATACTCCCACCATGTCAGATTTCAAGTTACCAAGGTGACGTTAAGCCACTTCTGGAAATTTAACCATCTGCTCTCATGAGCTGGTGCCTGAGGCTCGAGCACATCACTAATTATAGGTTTCAAGGAAAGTTCAGCAGCATTCTTCTCAGACTTTTGGATTTCCAAAGCAAAAATAAAGAATTTTTGAAAATTAAAGAATGACTAACTTTCCAAAATTTTTTCTCCCTTGTTCATTCACACATTCATTCATTTCTCCCTCCCTCCCTCTTTTCTCCAAGTAAGGATGCCAAAAACAAATAACATTCTACAATCACCTTCATTTCATAAAAGAAAGGATATTTTAACAACAAAAAAGTGAGAATGATTTAACTTCAGAATGTTTAAAATCCTTTATATTAAATGAGCCTTGATCTATGGAAATTTTACTAACTGAATTATTTTTCTAATTTTATCATGAACTAGGGAAATCTTGGTGTATCCATTAGCATGGTTTTTACTACAAGTGACAGAAAACCTGACAGTGACTTAGTAGCTCAGAGTCATTTTCTGACAGATCAAGAGGTCTAGAAGTAAACGGTAGTTTGACTGTGCTGTGATTCTGTTAGGTCCTACTGTTTCCTTAGCTTTTCTTTCCACTCTCTTTAGATTGTAAACTCTTTTCATACTTATAGCCTCATAGTCATAAGATAGCTACTGTACTTCCAAGAAGATACAGTGAAAAGGACAGAAAGCCTTGCGGGTTGAACTGTGTCCTCCAGAATGCTATGATGAAGTCCTAACCCCAGGTATCAATGGATATGACTGTATTTGAAATAGGACCTCTTCTATATAAGGCTCCTTCTCCAAGATCAAGAGATGAAATGGGGGTGTGGGGGCTTCCCTGGTGGCTCAGTGGTAAAGAATCTGCCTGACAATTCAGGAGACATGGGTCCCATGCCTGGCCTGGGGAGATCCCACATGCTGCAGAGCAACTAAGCCTGTGCAACTAAGCAATTCAACTGTGCCATAACTATTGAGCCTGTGCTCTAGGGCCCAGAAACTGCAACTACTGAGCCCAGGGGCCTCAACTACTAAAGTCCACACACCTTAAAGCCCATGTTCCACAGCAAAAGAAGGCACCACAATGAGAAATCCGCACAGTGCAACTAGAAAGTGGCCCTCACTTGCCGCAACTAGAGAAAAGCCTGAGCAGCAATGAATACCCAGCACAGCCAAAATAAATAAATAAAATTATTTTTTAAAAAAAGAAAGAGATGAAATGGACCTACGTAATACACAGAAATAAAACGAGAGACCAGGCAAAATAGGGAAACAGAGGAATACATTTCAAACAAAGGAATAAGATAAAACCTCAGAGAAAGAACTAACTGAAATGGAGATAAGAAACCTACCCAGTATATTAAAGGTAATGATCATCACCGATCTCAGGAGAATGGGTGAACACAGTAAGAATTTTAAAGAAGAGTCAGAATACATTAAAAAGAAGAAGAAGAAGAACAGATCAGAGCTGAAGAATACAATAATTAAAAAAACAAAAAGCACAAGAGGGAATCAAAGTAGATTAGGTTAAACAGAAGAATAGATCAGTGATATAGAAGACATATTAGTGGAAATCAACCAAGCTGAACAGAACAGAAAAAAATAAAAGAAATTTTTAAAAAATAAGAGTACTTGAAGGGACTTCTGGGACAACATCAGGCATACTAACATTTGTATTATGGGGGTCTCAGAAGAAGAGAAACATAAGAGCACATAGAACTTATTTGAAGAAATAATAAGCTGAAACCTTACCTAATCTGGGGGAAAAAACAGACATTGAGGTCCAGGAAGCACAGAGTCTCAAATAAGATGAGCCCAAAAAGGACCATACCAAGACACTTTGTAATTAAAATGTCATATGAAAGATAAACAGAATCTTAAAAGCAGCAAGAGAAAGCAACAAGTTTCATACAAGGGAACTCCCACAAGATTGGACTTCCCAGGTGACACTAGTGGTAAAGAATCTACCTGCCAATGCAGGAGATGTAAGAGACATGAGTTAGATCCCTGGGTTGAGAAGATTGCCTGGAAGAGGGCATGGCAACCTGCTCCAGTATTCTTGCCTGGAGAATCCCCATGGATAGAGGAGCATGGCAGGCTATGGTCCATGGGATTGCAGAGTCGGATATGACTGAAGTGACTTAGCATGCTCTACGAGACCACTGGCTGACTTTTCAGCAGAAACACTGCAAGCCAGAGGGAGAGGAGCTATATATTCAAAGTGATGAAAGAAAAGAACTTAAACCAATCATACTCTACCCAGCAAGGTTATCCCTCAGAATTGAAAGAGAGACAAAGAGTGTTATCAACAAACAAAAACTAAAAGAGTTCAGCACCACTAAACCAGACTTATAAGAAGTATTAAAGGAACTTCTTTAGGCAGAAAAGAAAAGGCCACAATTAGAAATAAGAAAACTGTGAAAGGAAAAGCCTTATTGGTAAAGGCAAACATATAGTAAAGGTCAGCAACTTATAAAGATAGTAGGAAGGTTAAAAAATAGAAGTAGTAAAATTGTCAATACTACAATAAGTTAAAGGATACAGAAAAATTTAAAAATGTAAAGTATGATGTCAAAAATATAAAGCATAATGGAAGGACTAAAAATGTAGAGCTGTTAGGATGTGTTCAGCTTAAGAGATCATCAACTTAAAGGAGATAGCTCTCTGTATATATAGGTTCTTATTCATGAACCTCATGGTAACCACAAATAAAAAAACCTACAAAGATAAACAAAAAATAAAGAACTTCCCTGGTGATGCAGTGGATAGGACTCTAGCTGCCAATGCAGGAGACACAGGTTTGATCCCTGGTCTGGAAACACATCACATGTCACAGAGCAACTAAGCTCATGTGCCACAATTACTGAAGCCTGCATACTCTAGGGCCTGCAAACCACAGCTAATAAGCCCCTGTGCTGCAACTTCTGAAGCTGGCGTACCCTAGAGCTAGCAAGTCGAAACTATTGAGCCCACGTGCAGCAACTACTGAAGCTCGTGAGCTAGAACCCATTCTCTGCAACAAGAGAAACCACTGCAATGAGAAGCCCATGCACTGCAATGAGAGAGTAGCCCCTGCTCTCCGCAACCAAAGAAAGTCTGCAGGCAGCGATGAAGACCAAGAGCAGCCAAAAATAAATATAAATAAATGTAACAGTGTATACATGTCAAATAAATAAATTCTTAAAAAAAATTTCTTTAAAAAAATAATTTCTTAAAAAAAAACAGAACAGAATCCAAATGTAACACTAAAGATAGTTATTAAAAAATAAGGAAAGAGAATAGAGAAGAAAGGAAGAGAAGAACTACCAAAACAACCAAAATGGCCCCCAAATGGCCATAAAAGGCAATAATATATGTATCAATAATTACTTTAAATACAACTGGAGTAAATGCTCCCAAAAGAGAGAGAATGGCTAAAAAAAAAAAATAATAATAATAATAGAGAGAGAGACCTACATATATGCTGCCTATAAGAAACTCACTTCAAATCTAAAGACACACAGATGGAAAGTGAGGAGATGGAGAAAGATATTCCATGTAAATAAAAATGAAAAGAAAGCTGGGGTAGCACTACTTATATCAGACAAAATAGACAAAACAAAGACTGGACAAAGAGAGAAAGAACGTATTGCATAATGATAAAGAGATCAATCCAAAAGAACAAATAACACTTGAAAAAAGATCTGCATCCATGTCCAAAAAAGGATTTAATATCCAGAATATATAAAGAACACATAAAACCCAACAACAAATAAACAAGTATAATTTTTAAATGGACAAAGGATAGACATTTCTCCAAAGGAGACATATAGATGGACAACAAACACATGAAAAGAGGCTCAACATCACTAATTATCAGGGAAATGTAAATCAAAATCACAGTGAGATATCACCTCACACCTGTCAGGATGACTATCATCAAAAAGACAACTAAAAATAGTAAGTATTAATGAAGATGTGTTGAAAGGAAGCCTCACTGTTGGTAGGATGGTAAGTTGGTGCAGCCACCACGGAAAATAGCATGGAGATTCCTCAAAAAATTAAAAATAGAACTACATATGATCCAACATTTTCACATCTGTGTATTCCCTGAGGAAAACAAAACACTAATTCAAATAGATACGTGCACCTGTATGTTCACTGCAGCATTATTTACAATAGCTGAGATATGGAAGCAACCTAAATGTCCATCCACAGAGGAATGGCTAAAGATGATGTCACACATACACACACACACACACACACACTGGAATATTACCCATAAAGAAGAATGAAATTTTGCCAATTGCAACTTCATGGATAAATCTAAAGAATATTATGCCAAGTGAAATAACTCAAAGACAGTCACCATATGATCTCACTCAGATGCGGACTCTAAAAAACAGAACCAAAACAGACTCGTAAAAAAATGATGGTTGCCGGGGATGGGGGATAGCTAAATAGATGAAGGGAATTAAGAAGTACAAACTTCTAGTTATAAAATAAATAAGTCACGGGGATGTACTATATGGCATAGGCAATATCGTCAATGGTACTGTAATAGTGTTTTATGGGAGTAGATGGTTACTAGACTTATTGTGGTGATCATCCATAATGTATTTAAATGAATCACTGTATTGTACCCTGAAACTAACATAATATTGTATTTCAACTCTATTTCAATAAGAGAGAAAGGATGAATTGAAAGAAGAAAAATTTAGGTAAGGGATCCAGGTAAGAAGAGTTGGTAAGTTGATTTAGGTAAGAAAGTTCCAGGTAAGAAGTTAGAAAAGTGAAGGTTAGTGTTCACAGAGACAGACCATGGGAGCATATGCAAAACTAAGAGAGGCATGGAAATTTTAAAGAAAATCAAGTGTCAAGGAACTGGAAATCTCAGGAAGAAAAGACAGGTAAAATGATCAGGTACTAATGAAAATCTCCTATCCCTACTCCAAGGGACTTATTAACCCAGTTACAAAAAGGGAGACAGTAAAGGAGAAAGAGAGAAACAGGGATGTTGTTTTAACTGTAGGCAGCAGTGTATAGAGATGAGATGTATTTTTCATCTTCATTCAGTGGCAGGCTTAAAGAGTTAAATCCAGCCTCAAACAGTAAAATGTTTAAAAATCAATGCCTTAAAATCTATTTTTTCACAGCTAAGACAGAGACTAAACATGCTTAGGAATTCAGTTCTGAGGACCAGAGGTGATGGGGGAGTAGTTTTCTTAGCATTCTATCTCCCAAGCAACCCCCAACTCTAGGCATTCTGGAATTCCTCTTAAACATTAAATCGGCTTCCTTGCAGGCATATCTGGGAATTATAGACTCATCCTGTGGAGGTCAAGTTTTGTAAAGACTGTGGCTTTATGGGTTACATTTCCACTGGCCCCATCTGCCACCTCTTCTACCTGGACCTATGCTCCATCCCACCTTCTCCAAGGATAGGAATTCAGTTGGTCAACTGGATCTACCTGCATCTTTCTTCCTTCTATCTGCATCAAGCTCTTTGACCCACAGATACTTATTTCCACAATTTGCTCCTCACCCTTTGTGTCCCCTCTCTTTCCCAGACATAACATCTTTCACAGCACCAGAGCATTTTGTGGCATTTATTAAATTAAATGTCTGTCTCCCCTTACTAAATAAGGATTTTGGAAGCAGTAGCCATTCTTTAGTGAATTTTGTGTTCCCAGCATCTAAAACAGTTGGGGAATGTATTAAATTTTGGCTGAATAAATAAATTTTTAAAGGTTAATCCCAAGGGAAACAGATCATGTTATAAATTCCTCAGCTGGAACTCTAAGAATCAGTGACGTTCCATGGAAAAGCCTTGTAGGGATAGGAATCCAGAAGGGTGACCACAGATCCTCTTGGTCTATGGAAAAGCATGGGATATACTGTGAGCCATAAGGCAAATATCCTTTGAACTAACCTGATTTATCTTGATAGAATTCTTTGCTTAGGTATTGTGAGCTCCATTTCTAGTGTACAAATTCTGCTTTCCTTAGAAATGGAAAGGAACTTGAGACATTTCTGAGGTAGTTTCAAGACCAAACTGCTTGTGAGAATTAAGGACTTCCTTTTCTAACTGTGTACCAGAAGAGTTGGCAGTTAGAGGAGAGAGTGGCAGAGTGTTGCAGATGTGAACATCGTATGGAAACCCAGCGTCCAAACTTAACATGTGAAACATAAGCGGTAGCCACCCTGTTCCACTGTGGTGCTGAAGTAGGCTGGGGAGGAAGGGATTTGGGGTGAAAGTGAAAAGAAGTGCAGAGGAGCATTGGAAACATACTCATATTACATGTTCTCCCTAAAAAGAGACTTACTGCTGGCAAAATGGAAGTTTTCCTAGACCTGGTTATACAATCGCTGGATTTTAGGTCCCAGATTCATGTTGCTTCTTATTGCAAAATGCCTCCATGTGGCATTTTGTCTGTTTTCATTTCTGCCATTTAATAGGTCATGGTGAACTTTGTCTCCGAGTTTACTTACAAAAGATGTAAGGAGAGCCTCCACTTATCTTAGGACCTTACTCTACTGTTCTTTTTCATGTCTTCTTACATTTTGATCATTCTTCTCTTCTTCCACTTTATTTTTCACGTCATTGGCTTCCTCCTACCTGAGTCAGGAAGTGACCTTATGAGGCTGCCTGAGCAGAAGAGCATATGCTGTCTTCAGACTTTAAGAGATGGGCTGCCACTACTCCATGGGGTGGCTTTGTGTGAACTGAGAGAAGGCAGATGTACCTCTAGTGGCTCAGGACAGACCGATTTCAGGACCAACTCTATTGTTAGGACCATCTCTTGTGCTATGAACAGCCTGCCTAACTGGAAGGTGCAATCCTGTTCAGAAAACAGGAGTCCATAATCTTGCCTAAATAAACCATTAGAGTGACCACTATTCTCATGATGAAAATACTCTTCTTTAAAGTCTTCTTAAGGGATGAATAAACTTGGACACATTTATTTCTTCAATTTTCAGTAGTTTGCAGGTCCTTAAATACTATTCAAGGCTACATGGTGGCTTTCTGCTGCCAGTAGCATCAAATCCAAACAGGCTGATCTAATTTGCTAGACCATCTCCTCTTTGTAGTGCTACATTGTCATCCCACATTTTGCCTTCATTTCAGCAAACACTTAATGACCATGGACTATGAGTCAAACTCTTGAATCCCATCTTTTGTTCCTCTCCAGCTTGGCATTTTCACATAAATTAGCTCCACAACAAAATAAGCCTCCTTGAAATTTCCAAACAGAAAGCTCTGGAGATGTCTGGCAAGCCCTGGGCATAACTTTCTGCTGCTGCAGACCTGGAATCCACAGAAGCGACCTCGTGAGTCAGTTCCTCCAGCCCTAGCCTGGCACTTCTTTTGGTCACCCTCCCCCTCCTCCCCACAAACCCACATGCCTGCTTCAATACAGTACGCTCCTAATACTGCTTGAAGTGTACAA
The DNA here is from genome assembly GCF_054371585.1 of Giraffa tippelskirchi. Classification (NCBI taxonomy): domain Eukaryota; kingdom Metazoa; phylum Chordata; class Mammalia; order Artiodactyla; family Giraffidae; genus Giraffa; species Giraffa tippelskirchi. The sequence goes on along the minus strand of NC_137278.1, from coordinate 134,225,595 downwards.
ACAGCATACTTGAAGTACACTAGTTCAATGTCATTTGAGGAACTCTCTTGGTATAAACTCCACACAGAAAAACAATGATGAAACTTTATTCCCACAGTATTGTATGATTTAGAAAACACTTTCATAGGCATTAGCTCTGTATACAGACATCTAGTCTTTGCCTCAATGCAGAGATTTTCAGCCTTGGTTGCACGTAGAATCACCTGGGAGCTTTCATAAAGTGTGGAGACCTGAGCTCCCTGCCCAGAGAAGAAGGAAGCAGAATCTCTGAGGGTGGAGGCTGAGTGCAGGTTTGTTTGTTTGTACCAGGTGATCCTAATGAAAACCACTGCATGTCTTTCTCTTTGCCGATCTTTTTACCATTTTTAGGGCTGACTCAGAACCATCCAGATACTATACAGAATTCCCAGCACAGCACTGGCCAAAGGCATGGTTCTTTTTTCTCCATACATCCTCATTAGCTCCTGCCCAATATAACACCAGTTGACTTTGTCTCCAGCCTACCCCATATGACCATGGAATATCTATACATTATTCTAGAATTATTGTTTTCTCATTGCCTGTAGATCTGGTTCTACTTAAAATGATAACTGTCTCAAAGATGGAAGCTATCTTTCTATCCTTTGCCTCTTTCCATAGTCCTGGCAAAGAGCTTCTGAACCACAATAGACAGTAAATGGATGTTGATTACAAGTAGCACCTATTCTTTTTGCTTTAATTTTCCTTTGATATGAAAATCAAACAGGCTTCAGAGAATGAGGTTAGAAGATTGAAATAAGAAAAATATGTAGACTGGGAAAAAGAAATCAAAAGCAAAACCAAAGATGTCCAGTACAAGAAAAAATGAATTTGTATGGACTGCAGACTGATTGCCTGTCCAAGTGGGCAATCCTTTTTATATATGAGCTTATTCAAGTGTTAAATGATTTCATTCAGAACTTCCCTTTGGGAACTGTTGCCAAAGTCTCCATGTTACAGCACTCTCTTTAGAATCTCCAGGAGAAAAAGCAGGATGGATGAGTCTAGAACTCTACTTCTATTTTGAGCATAAAACTGTGACCTGGTCTCTAGTCTAGTCTCTGCTATTAACTAGCTGTGACCTTGATATATCATTGAGTTCATCAGAGATGCTGACTCCCAGAGTTCTCCATAGTCATAATGTTAATAAAAACAGCCAACATTGATAGAGTACTTGCTATGTACCAGGCCCTGTAGTGAGCATTCTTCAGGAATTAGTTCACTTAGCCCGCATAATCACTCCTGGGGATGGTTACTATTATTATCTCTAATGAGGAAACTGAGGCAATTAATTTGTTCAGGGTCACAAGGGAAATGTGTTTTGGTTGAAATACATTCATTCAAGCCTCACTCAAATACCCAATCCCCTCTCCCTACATCTGTATGCAGAGTGCCTGATTCTGGGCTCCTTGAACACTCTATGGACACTAATATTTCAGCACTTATCACTTGCCCCTTTGTAGTGTGTTGATTGCTTTTGCATGTCTCTCCCAACACACTGGACTTTGAATTCAGGATTTGGCAATTAATACGACACTTAATATATGTGTCAAGTTAATGGTATGATCTCTCATTTAGTTCTCACAACAACTTTGTAAGTAGAATTATTCTTGTTTTTACAGATAAAGGCTGAGAGAGGTTAAGTAATTGGCTTAAGTTCACACAGAACTGGTTAGGTTTTGACTCCAAGCATCAGATTGTCCCTACTCTGTGCTGGCATCCTTGTTCACTCAGTTGTCTGAGACAAGCCAGAAACCAGTGTTAAATTAACTCTACAGAGAAACTATTAAGATAGGCAGCACCAATGCCAGTGGTTAACTGTGTAAGCAAACCCAAATCAAAGCCTGTAAATGCCTTGTGGTTATGAAATCAAGACCTAAGGACAACCAACCACAAGCAGTCAATTAGGCTTCAAGCTATAGCCAACCAATAATTTATTGCTTTGCTTCCACCTTCTTTCTCTAAAGTCTTTCTTGGAGCCCCTGTTGGTGGAGGTCTCAACTGTTTCTGGCCTGGTGCTGCTCCATTCTGATTTTTGCTCAAAGAAGCTAAGAAATTTTAATATGCCTCAGTCTATCTTTTAACACCAAGGATCCATTCTGTACAGCACTTCCCTGCTTGTGATCCTTGCCCATCCCCTACTCCCCTCCTGTAACTGTTCAGCCCATCACCTTATCCCTATTCCCTCCATCATCACCTCCTTCACTCATCTCGATTACTGCAATGGATAGTATAGATTTGAAATTTTGGCTTATCTCCAAAAACAAAAATTATTAAAAATTATGGGTGACTTTTCTAAATTGCAAAAATTATGGGTGACTTTTCTAAATTGCAAGCATTTGTTATAATCTCCCTTAGAGACAAAGACATACTTCCATGCACTCAGCCTTGTGTAGCTTAAATCATGGTTCACTGGGAAGTTAGAATTGTGTTTTCACCTTGTAACATAAATTTTGGTATGAGGATCAGCACACTTCTCTAGTCCTATAAATCACACGAGGCAACTGGATAGTTTCCAAGATTCTACCCTTGTTTATTGATTTCACTTACCACTCTATTTCAGAGTCTGCCATTGGGGACCCAGTTCTGATTGCTGCACTTGCTTTCCTGAGTTATTTTTAACTCATTTCATTGCTCAGTTCCTCTGGGGCTGGGGCCTAGATTGCCCTAAACTGCATTCCTGGTTTCCCGCCTTCCTACCTTGACATTGACTATCACATGCTTCTCATATGCTCTGGCTTTCCTCTGTCACAGGTAGGGATACTTGGTCATGTTAAGATCTCCCTGTAGTCCTGGCTGCTGGCCCTTTGCTGCCAGCATGCTTCAGAAAACTTCCTCCCATGCCCCTGAAACAGATCTGTCTCCCAACTGCTTGCCTCATCTCAGGGGTGGCCCTCTTTACAAGTACTGGAACGTTCTTAGACCCATAAATGTCCCTTTGATATCTACTTACTGCAAACACAAGAGAAACTTCTTCAGAGCAAAGGAAGTCAGTAATTTTGGCAGTCTGCTCAGATTATTTCAACAATAAAGCTTCTCTGAATATTAAGGTTTCCTGCTCTTCTGGGAACAAAGTACTCTAGTTAATATTGTCAGATGACCTGCCAAAAAGAAAGGTCACTCTGGTAGGAGTTCCATGTGCTATTAAAAGATCGGATGTTCCTTAGATGGGAAAGCAGTGACATATGGCCAGGGTTTTAATGAGACAGGGAAAGGTACGATATGGCAAAACTTGATACTATATGAAATTGTTCTCTTCAAAAATAACACTGTGCATTTATTATGTTTTGTAATTCCATTTATTGTTTTCATTTGAGTATTGTGAATTATTTATTAGCATTATGTATTTAACTTGTCAAGTGAAGATATATTCTTGAATGAGAGAAAAAAAAAAAACTTTTTAAAATCTTTTTGAAATAGAGCTATGTCTGAAGGGGGCTTCCCTCATAGCTCAGTTGGTAAAGAATCCACTTGCAATGCAGGAGACCCCAGTTCAATTCCTGGGTCGGGAAGATCCGCTGGAGAAGGATAGGCTACCCACTCCAGTATTCTTGGGCTTCCCTTGTGGCTCAGTTGGTAAAGAATCCACCTGCAGTGCAGGAGACCTGGGTTCTATCCTGGGTTGGGAAGATCCCCTGGAGAAGGGAAAGACTACCCACTCCAGTATTCTGGCCTAGAGAATTCCATGGACTGTATAGTCCACAGGGTCACAAAGAGTTGGACATGACTGAGCAACTTTCACTTTCTTTTCACTATGTCTCAAGCGAGAAAATGGAGATCATGAGAAAGTGAAATAATCTCTCTTCATATTCATTATGTTTATCTTTAGCTCCATCAAAGTATTAATGCCTGTAAGGCTATTCCCTTCTTCCTCCTCTGATTGTTCTTCTAAATTCATTTAGAAATAGCATCTCCCCAAAACTAGAGTTGTCTGTTCTGCTCTCCATTTTCCACTTCCTCACCTTTCATTCACTTTTCTTGTATAGTTAAATGTTCATTTTTCACTTTATTATGTCTATGCAAATAGCATTCACAACTTAATGTTGTGTGTACTCTGACCATTGTTGTTTTTTTTTTAATCATTTGCTTTTTTTCCTATAGTAATTGCCTTTAAAAAAAAAAATCGCATGTTTTATTTGTCTCAATTTATCTCACACCTTCCAATATTCTATCAGTCCAATTTTCCAGAAGATCGAAGTACATAATGTATCAATTCCAGTTCCAAAATAAATGAATTCTTTTAAATTTTCAAGAGCTGTGACATATAGCTCTATGTTATAAAATTGGGAAATCTTGACATTTTAAAAGCAGAGTGGTTATGAGTGTTCTTTTTAAAAATATGTATACCATTAAAAATATAGATAAATCATACCATCTTCAACCGGCAGCACTTCTCTGGGAAGCAGTAAAGCTTAGGAGCTGAGTATCTGGTATTAGGGGCTTCCCAGATGACTCTGTGGTAAAGAATCCACCTGCCAATGCAGGAGACACCAGTTCGATCCCTAGGTCAGGAAGATCCCCTGGAGAGGGAAATGGCAACCCACTCCAGTATTCTTGCCTGGGAAATCCCATGAACAGAGGAGTCTGGCAGGCTGCAGTCCATGGGGTCACAAAGAGTCAGACATGACTGAGCACACACACACACATGACACACACCTGGTATTAGAGTGCCTAGCTTCATATCCTGGCTCTGCTCACCTGAAATTATATACTCACTGTTGTGTGCCTCAGTCTCTTCTTCCATAAAATGGAGATAATAGTACAAACCACAAGGATCCTTTGAGGTTTAACATAGATAATATAGGTAAATATATAATGCCTGATGCATACTAAATACTTAGTGAATGTTAGGTATTACTTAGCACGACAGTGATAACAAAGAAACAATTTTTAAAATACTGAAAGACTTTATCTAAAGGTTATGCATGAAAAAATATGAACATAAAATTAAGAGGAAAATAACAAGCTGGATAAAAACATTTGCAACATGAATGAGAGAGCATAAGATAAACATTTAATATATCATAGCCTTGGATAAAATAGAAAAGCAAGCAAAGTACGTAAATTGTATGGTTTATAAAACAAAGAAAGCTGGGTGTATGGGAACTTCCCTGGCAGTCCAGCAGTTAAGAAGTTAACACTTCCACTTGCAGGGGACATGGGTTCAATCCCTGGTTGAAGAATTAAAATCCCATGTGCCACGTGGTACAACAAAAAAAAACAAAAACAACCCCCCAAAACTGGCTATATGAAAACATATCTGCTTTCACTTATAATAAAAATTGCACATTAAAATAGAATGACATGCAATCAAAGGAATGATACAAGCTGTTAATACCAGAAATGAAAGAAAGGGCAATCACTACTGATCCCATGAACATTAAAAGAATAATAAAGGAAAATTATTCACAACTCTATCCCCCCCAAAATACGATAACTTGGATGAAATGGACCATTTCTTTGAAAGACACAATCTATGAAAACTCATACCTAGGAGAAACAATCTGAAAAGCCTATATCTATTGAGGAAATATGACCAACCTAGACAGCATATTAAAAAGCAGAGACATTACTTTGCCAACAAAGGTCCATCTAGTCAAGGCTATGGTTTTTCCAGTAGTCATGTATGGATGTGAGAGTTGGACTATAAAGAAGGCTGAGTGTCGAAGAAGTGATGCTTTTGAACTGTGGTGTTGGAGAAGAATCTTGAGAGTCCCTTCAACTGCAAGGAGATCAAACCAGTCAGTCCTAAAGGAGATCAGTCCTGGGTGTTCATTGGAAGGACTGATGTTGAAGCTGAAATTCCAATACTTCGGCCACCTGATGCGAAGAGCTGACTCATTGGAAAAGACCCTAATGCTGGGAAAGATTGAGGGCAGGAGGAGAAGGGGATGACAGAGGATGAGATGGTTGGATAGCATCACTGACTCAATGGACATGAGTTTGGATAGGCTCTGGGAGTTTGTGATGGACAGGGAGGCCTGGTGTGCTGCAGTTCATGGGGTCGCAAAGAGTTGGACACGACTGAGCGACTGAACTGAACTGGACTGGATTGAGGAAATTAAATTAGCAATTAATGATATTCAAAAAGAGAGACTACCAGGCCCAAGTGGACTCGCTGGTGAATTCTACCATACATTTAAGGAAGAAATGATACCAATTCTCTACAATCTCTTCTAGAAATAGAAGCTGAGGGAATACTTCCTAACTCATTCTTTGAGTCCAGCATTACCCTAACAGCAAAACCACACAAAAACATTAAAGAAAACAATGTATCTCATAAGCATAGATGTGAAAATACTCAACAAAATATTAGCAAATCAAATCCAACAATGTATAAAAAGATATACACCACGATGAAGTAGGATTTATTCCAGGTACATGGGGCTCATTGAACTTTGAAAATCAATTAATGTAATGCATCACATCAACAGGCTAAAGGTAATCATATGATTATATGTATAAATGTAGAAAACACATTTGAAAAAAATCCAAAACCCATTCACAATGATTGGATTTGAAATGTAAAACAAACACCATTCACATTAGCACCATTTACAAAAGAAAGGAAAAAAAAAGAAATTCTTAAGGAAAAGTCTTTAAAAATAAACACAAGATCCACCTGATTAAAATTACAAAATTCTGGTGAAAGAAGTAAAAGATCTATATAAATAGAGACATATTCCATGGATACAAGAGTGAATATTGTCAATATATCAGTTCTTTACAATTTGATCTATAGATGTAACTCAATCCTAATAAAAATACCAGCAAGTTATTTTGTGGCCAATGACAAATTGATTCCAAAATTCATGTGGAGAACCCTAAGACCCAGAATAGCCAACACAATACTGAAGAACAAATCTTGAGGACTGCCACTATCTAAATTTAATTCTTACTCTAGCTACAGTGATGTGGAATTGGCGAAAGAATTGGCAAAAATATATCAATGGCGTGAAATAAATAGGTCAGAAATAGACCCCCACAAATCTAATCAACTCATCTTTGACAAAGGAGCAAAGGCAATTCAGTGAACAGTGGATAAGCTCTTCAACAAATGGCACTGGAAAAACTGGACATCCACAGGAAAAAAGGAAAAAAAAGTACTGATGCAGACCTCACACCTTTTAAAAAAATAAACTCAAAATGGGTCATAAGCCAAGGAGAAAATCTAGGTGATCTTATGCTTGACAATGAGTTTCTAGATTCAGCACCAATAGTGCAATCCATGAAAGAAAAATTAACTGGGACTTCATTACAATTAAAAACTTATGGGGGGGAAAAGTATGCTCTTCAAAAGACACTCTTAAATGATTAAAAAGACAAGTCATAGACTAGGGGAAAATATTTACAAAACATGTATCTGATTAAGAACTTGTATCTAAAGGGTACAAATAATTCTCAAAACTCAACAATAAGAAAAAAAACAACCTAACCTTAAAAATGGGCAAAAGACCTAACACCTTAAGAGAAAAGCTATAGATGGCAAATAAGTATATGAAAAGATCCTCAACATCATATGTCATTGAAAGTGAAAGTGAAGTTGCTCAGTTGTGTCTGACGCTTTACGACCCTAGGGACTATAGCCTGCAAGGCTCCTCCGTCCATGGGATTCACCAGGCAAGAATACTGGAGTGGGTTGCCATTTCCTTCTCCAGGGAATCTTCTTGACTCAGGGATCAAACCCAGGTCTCCTGCATTGCAGGCAGACCCTTTACTGTCTAAGCCACCAGGCAATATCATATGTCATTAGGGAATGACAAACTAAAACAAAAATGAAACACCTGTTAGAATGGCCAAAATCCAAAATAATGACAATACCACATGCTGGAGAGGATCTTGAACTATAGGAACTTTCATTGTTGGGTGGGAATGCAAAATGGTCCAACCATTTCAGAGATAGTTTGGCAGTTTTTTACAAAGCTGAACTTTTAGTCTTACCACACCATCCATTATTTATATTCCTTGGAATTTACCCAAATGAGTTGAAAATTATGGCCACACAAAAACCTGCTTTTGAATGTTTATAACAGTTCTGTCATAATTTCCAGAACTTGGAAGCAACCAAGGTGTCCATTAGTAGGTGGATGGATAAACAAACTGTGGTACGTTTATAAAATGGAATAATATTCGGTGATAAAATGAACTATCAAGCCACAAAGACATGGATGAACCTTAAATGCCTATTGCTAAGTGAGAGAAGCCTAATAATTAGAAAAGACTACCTACTGAATGACTACAACTATTAATATATGGCATCCTGGAAGATGCAAACTATAAAGCTAATAAAAAGACTAGTGATTGCTAAGGCTTCTGGGGGAGAGAAGGATGTGCTGTAGGTACAGCACAGAGAATTTTTAAGACAGTGAAACTATTCCATATGATACTGTAATGGTGCATACATGATATGAAGATACATGATAATACATGACACCATGAAACGTGAGGGATGCAAATAAACATTTGTCCAAACCCATAGAATATACAACACAGAGTGAACCCTAATGTAAAGTGATGACTTTAGTCAAAATTCCCTGGTGAATCAGATGGAAACTCATCTACCTGCAATATGGGTGACCCGAGTTCAATCCCTGGGTTGGGAAGATCCCCTGGAGAAGGAAATGGCAACCCACTCCAGTACTCTTGCCTAGAAAATTCCATGGACGGAGGAGCCTGGTGTGCTATAGTCTATGGGGTCGCAAAGAGTTGGACATGACTGAGCAACTTCACTTTCTTTCTTTTCTTTCTTTAGTTAAAATAATATATCACTATTGGTTCATCAGTTATAGCAAATGTACCACACTGATGCAAAATTTAATAATAGAGGAATCTTTGGGGATGAGAGGAGTGTATATGAGAACCCTATACTTAACAGCCTATGAATATATTTTTATATATCGTTATATGTAATGTAACATTTTTCACCTATGACATTTCAAAATTATTTTTATATCGCAGTATCCACTGAGGATGAAGTCTATTCTCTACTCAAGTCTAGAGTTATCCATTTTTTAATTATATATGTATTTATGCATATAGTGTTTGTGTGTTTGTGTGTGTGTGTGTGTGTGTGTATTTCTTCTTTAAAACCTCTGTTTGCTTCTCAGTGTCCTCTACAAAAAAATTCATATTCACTCCTATCCTTGTGGGACCTAGAGCTGTGCCTAGTCCATAGTAAGTTCCCACTCACTATTTTCTTTTCTGTTGTTGTTGTTTTTTTCTCACTATTTTCTAAAGCACTGTTTCATGGTATGTTGAATGTAGATGAGTGTGAATGCACTAAAATGTGCTATCATCTAGTTCATACATATTTCTCCCTCTTATATACAATGCTACAATGATAGGTGTTGCCAAATGCCCTGTTTATTTCAGGAAACAACATGCCTATAGCTTTCCCCTGCTGTGTCCGACCAGTAACTCTAGTACATCTCAGTTCAGCTTGTCAGAAAGTAGGTAGGAAAAATAATAAGGGCAGTTAAACAGTAAAGGGCCCATAAGATGTGGATTAAAAGCCACAGCTATTCACTTTAATTCTATTTCCCCAGTGTTCTTAAAAAAAAGGATAGATTTGTTTGAAGTTACTTGGAAGGCTTTTTAAAGTCCTAGATAGTATGGTTATTAATACTGCCCTAACAGTATTTTATTAGGGCTTTCCCAATGGCTCAGGGGTAAGAATCCGCCTGAAATGCAGGAGACCCAGAAGATGCAGATTTGATCTCTGGGTCAGGAAGGTGGCAACCCATTCCAGTACTCTTGCCTGGAGAATCCCATGGACAGAGGAGCCTGGTGGGCTACAGTCCATGGGGTTGCAAAGAGTTGGACACAACTGAGTGCAAGCACGTAACAGCATTTTATTACCATTATTATTCCTTAACAAAGAAAACAGATGTTTTTAAGTTCATCTTTGAGTAAACTTGACCCTCTACCTGAAAACAGGCCATTCAGTTGTACCCAACTGTGAAGAAATATTAAAATCCATTTAGATCAACTACAGTATCAGCATATTGGTGTTATAAATATCTAATTATATATATTTGTTTTAAGCACCACAGATAAATAAAAACATGTAGAAAATTCTTATGTGGCAGTCAGACTTTGAGAATTTGATTTCTGTGAATTACAAAGACAAAGAAATGAGAATCCATTAAGAACTCTAAACTTAACAGAAGGGTTAAAATTTGCCATGACAGAGAATTGCTAGCCAATAGCACCATCTCACCTTCCATTCTTGGGTTGGTAGGACTCTGAAATGGCACCAAAATTTGCCTATCAAGAAATGATGCTGCATTGCAAAAGTACATGAGTTATCAGGCTATGCCAGACTGGATGTTGCCTGGGAAACTGTCACTGGTTCTACAGCTGGAAGGGAAAGTAAAGTGTCTGTTTCTAAGGCAAGACTATTTCCAAAATTCTCTCTCTCTAGCCCTCTTATAGCTCCTGCAGTCCTCACTGTTCCTGTGTCTTCTACCTACTGCTCCTGTTTGACCTGATTCTATATTTTCTCAAATTTGATTCCCTCATTATCTAGACAGAAGTGTAAAAAAAAAGATACTAGAGCCCTATTCTCTCATGAAGCAATCTGCCAGAGCAGAGTGGCTTCTGCCCTTTTAGATGATACATGTGTTCTCCAGTTTGCCACAATCCCTACTATTCCCTAATGTCTCCAACACTGAGGCTACGTATTAAGTTTTTATTTGCCAGTATTCTTGCCTGGAGAATCCCAGGGATGGGGGAGCCTGATGGGCTGCCGTCTATGGGGTCGCACAGAGTCGGACATAACTGAAGCGACTTAGCAGCAGCAGCAGCAGCAGCATACTTTCACTTCTGTTTTTTCCATATGGTAAAGGGGTATTTCTCTGAGCCTATGTATTTATCAGAAGTGGCAAATAAGAGATATAGAGGTTCAAGAATTTTTTTTTTAAATATAGTAGAGTCATCACTTGGTATCCACAGGGGATTGATTTCAAGACCCCCAGAAAATACCAAGTCCATCATATAAAACGGCATAGTATTTTCGTATAACCTATGCCCATCCTCTTATATACTTTAAATGCTCTGGATTATTTATAATACCTAATATGATGTAAATGCTATATAAATAGCTGCCAGCATGTGGGCCATTCAAGTTTTACTTGTTGGAACTTTCAGGAATTTCTTTTTTTTTTTTAATATAATATTTCCTATTCTTGGTTGAATCCATGGATGTAGATGGAACACATGAAATGAGAGGGCTGGCTGTACAATTCTTAGAGGAAATAAAGACTATTCCTACATGTTTATTAGTATGCAAAATGGATGTCCATACAAAGAATAGACCCTGCTCATTCATCCTCTTCCATCTCACATCCAATCCCTATAGCCACTGGAGCTTACACCTCATGGGCTGGTTCTCAAGCATAGAAGTGCTCCTGGAGTATGTAGCAGGCTGTGGATTACCCCTAGCCCTTACTCACTGCCTAGTTTCCTTAATCCCCCAGAGCCTACAGACTGGAACAGGCAGGTCAGACTTTTAAAGGTAAAGGCTCCAATGGCTCTAATTCTCTTCCTCATTTACTTGCCTCATTGTCTACAAATAAGCTGATTTCCACAGTCAAGCCATAACATTTCCTCCTAATTTAGAAGTAAATACTATATATTCAGTGATTCTTAGTGTAGAAGAATCTGGATACCCTAGTTCAGTTACCTCCCTAATCATTTCACCTTCCTTGTAATTGAGGTTAGATGTAGATGGTTATGGGCTTCCCACGTGGCACTAGTGGTAAAGAACCCGCCTGCCAATGCAGGAGACGTAAGAGATACAGGTTCGATCCCTGGGTCAGGAAGATCCCCTGGAGGAGGGCATGGCAACCCACTCCAGTATTCTTGCCTGGAGAATCCTATGGACAGAAGAGCATGGCTGGCCGCAGTCTATAGGGTTGCCAGTCTATAGTCAGTCTATATGACTGACGGTGACTTAGCACAGCACAGCATGTATTATTATAATAAGCAATTCATTTAGCCAACAGTGTTTTTGGGGGGAGGGGCATGTTGTGTGGCATACAGACTTTAGTTCCTTGACCAGGGATCGAACTCCTGCCCCCTGAAGTAGAAGTGTGAAGTCTTAACCACTGGACCACCAGGGAAGTTTCCCTAGCCAATAGTTTTTTTATGAAAATGAAGGAAAGGGAGATCAGAGAGGAGGGAGCAGACAGGAAGAGGAACAGAAACAGGTCTTAGTAAATATGAACCATAATATGAGCAATAGTTGGCATAAGGCCTGGGGTGTTTTAGTCTATATTCTCTCTCCTTGGTCATTCCTTTAGCCTCCTGGAGACAAGGCAAAACTGTATTTTCATGTTCTGAACTCTAATTACTTTAAAAATCCTAGTTTTTTAAAGGACCTGGTATGTTGGAAAGGAAAGTGAAAAAACAGATTTGAGTGGAGTCATCCAACTTCCACTCTGTGTCCCCAAATGCCAGCACTTTCCAGAGGACTAGCTAGCTTAGTGTCTGCTCCCCTGTAACTAGATGTCTGTCCTAATGGCCAGGGACTTTGATAGATTCATCCAGAAGAACTGGAGCCAACTTCATTGGCATTCGGACAAAATGTCTCCCGGCTCAGGTCTGCAAGGACTTTGAATGGGATGCCAGCAAACAGAAAACCCAAAGCTCATGATGAGAAGGTGTAGACCGAGGTGACCCTGGTGGTCTCTGGCTGAGAACCTTCAGGGAAAAATCTCTTTGGGTTCTAAACGGTCTCCTGTGGTCCAAACACCAAGAAGAAGGACTTAAAGCAGAAAGTGAGAGACCGAGGGCTAAATTAGTTTAGATCTTTGTCCCCAAATGTAAAAGAAATGATTAGGAAATCCTAGCGTTGGTCTGAGGAAGTGGGTGGGATTGGTTGAGATGAAGTGGGGAGCTGGCAGCCAGGCTCAACCCGGAGCACAGAAAAGGGTCGGGACTCTATGTAATTAGCTCCACGAAAGAGGAAGCCCACGCCAGCTCCCCAGCAGCCTGAGGCTACAGGGCCATGCTCTCCAGCTGGCTGAGGTGGCTGCCCCCACCCAAGCCCGCTGACGGAAGTGCCGTCTCTCTCCTGATAGGAGGATGACCCAGCAGATCGGCAAGTGGCCAAGAGGAGCTCCCCACTGCCTTCTTCTCCTCTTAGCACGAGTGACAGTGTGGTATGCCCCCTGACCTCTCTTCCTTCCTCCTCCGGGACTAAGCCATGACTGGACGTGACAATAAGGAACTCGTCCTTGCCTGAACCTGTAAGTATGCATTCCTCATCAGCAGACACAGCACCAAGGTAAAACACTTACCTCAGGCTTGGTGAGCTGGTCCCCCGCCATGAAGGATACACCGCTTGTTCTTAAGGCATCCACCGAGAGAGTTTATTCAGACAAAACATCTGGGGGGATTCTCCACTTAAAGACATGATAAGCTCCTCATCTAGTTTTGTTTGACAGCCTCAGCAGATGACAGGCAAGATGTGCAGACTTTTCTTAGCCTACTTCCTCCTAAAATTTTGTCTGTGGTTAATCAAGCTCTGCCAAGAGACAGTTTCTCCTTCATCCTGGTGGCTAACATTCTATGACCCCATCAAAGGTCCAGGACTTCTGAGCCTGCCGTAACCAGACATAAGCCCAAAACCAAAACAGTTACACGTTAAGTGAGGGACTTGATGAATTCGGTTCAGCGCCAGGGTTTGTTCCCCACAGGTCGTAAGTCAAAACAGCCTGCCTGTCTTGGTCACAGTGTTTTAATTTCCATCTCCATCACCTTATTTACTACAAGCATGTAAGTGGTGCGGTACCCAATGCAGAGGGTGGGCAGGGAGCAGGGACTGGAGGGTGTGGGCTGGCTCTGGACCTTGCTACTTCCTAGTTGACTGGCCTGGTGCAACACCTGACCCTCTAAGAAATCCTTCCCCTCATTTCATCTTCTTCCTGGAGATAGGAACTTACCCTGCAGAGTGGTTTAAAAGGGAACAACTGGGACTTCTCTGGTGGTCCCTCTGTTAAGACTGTGCTTCCACTTCAGGGGGCGTGGGTTCAATCTGTGGCTGGGAAACTGAAATCCCTTATGTCTTATGGCCAAAAAAGCAGGTAAAAGGTGACAACTAATGGACACCTAATGTCTGGATGGGAAGTAGATTCCTAATAAATGATGGTAGTAATTATTATTGTTGACTTTGTAAAAGGAATTAGTACACTCAGAATAGTATACGGAGGAAGTGTCCGTGATTATTTATTCTTGTGATCTAAGGAAACCTAGATGCCTTGTCACTTTGGGATCTGCATGCCTCATGGAGGTAATACTATGTATTTGGCTAACATGCCTGATTAAGAAAAGGCCGAAGGTTTGGTATTTTCAGAAAAATTTTGACATGATTTAGCAGGTTAAATTCAGACTATGAAAGGGAAGTGAAAGTGTATGATCTACATCTTAGGAACAGCAAAGACAGTAGGTCAGAGAATGGAGCAGAAGAAAAGAATATAGCTGGGAAGATAAATCAGGAAGCCACAGCAGGACTGCAGATCTGAGCTGAGGTCCAGGCTGTAGGGAGAGCAGGGGACTGACCCAAGCATGGTTCAGCAGGTAGAATCTACTCTACTCTGGGTAGATGAAGGCAAGGGATAAATGAAATCACAGATGACCTTGTAATTTCTGTCGTGGAGCAATTAAGTGAATGTTGGCTTCACTTACTGAGAAGAACAACACACTTGGGGAATAAGATCATTAGTTTAGAACTGATTTTAAATTGGATCCTTGCATAGTCTCAGTTTATTCAACCAGCAGCAGAGAGATTTCTTTCTTCTTAGCAATTTTTTTCATGTATTTTAAAACTTCTCTGAGATTTAATTAGCGTCCATCACCAAGAATAAATGCATATATGGAACATAAACACAGAATCTTTTTCTTCTGATACCAATAATATCAAGTGACTAAGTCCACAGTTATACAACAGTTAGAAATCATGACAAAGAAAACAGAATGTTGACATATGATTCAAAGATTTGCAATCATAGGTTAAACTGGTGAACACCAGATTCAGAGAAATACGAGCAGTTTGTAGTTCTCCATTTTCATTTATTTAAATGTATTTCAGAGATTCAACAACAAAATGTGTTAAGGAAAGAAACAGCCTAAAGGAGAAAGAAAGGAAGGCAAGGAGAAGTAACCAGTAGCATGATTTTTGTGAATGATAATTTGGAAAAATATTTAAAAGTCTACCGTTTTACTGGTAGAATGGTAGAGTGATGCACAACTGACATACGAAACAAATGACGCTGTTTGGGGCACTCATTATCTTTACAAAGCAAATGCCTTTCGGAAGAGAGTCTAACTGGAAGCCACTTTTCACAGTGCTATTTTCAGTCATTTTCATATCTTCATTAAGATGTTTCAAATCCTTTTTCAATAATAGAAGTGATGCCCTAATAAGGCTGTAACCACATTTCCAGCACTGAATTATAATCCTCTGCTTCTGTGTTTCTCCCTGACTGACATGGAGCTCCTGAACAAAGAGACAACATTTTTCTCAACCTCGTACCACTGGTGTCAGGCACTGCACCTGGCTCTGGAGGCACTCATCGAGATTTACCTAAAAAAAAACAGAAAGGAAGAGTATCACGCATCAAAAATATTAAGCTATTTCTACCTTCCATAAGAAGATAATTTCATGGTCAGGAATTTTGCAGTTAACATTTAAACATCTAATATTTAAGATACGAGAACTTGCCTCTATAAATGTGGTATGACCAAGTTTCAGATAGCTTTGAAAATAAACAGCTTTGAAAAAGATTATGCATCCATAATCTTCCATGCACACAGATGAAGGGTGAGCATTTTGGTTTCAGCAAAAAATAATGTTACCACTCTTAGAATTAACGTATAATGCCACTTAAAAGCATGCATTAAAAAAAAAAGTTTTGTTTTATTGAAGTATAGTTGATTTAAAATATTGTGTTAACTTTTTCTATACAAGTGATTCAGTTATATATATATATATTCTTTTTCATGTTCTTTTCCATTACAGTTTATCACAGGATATTGAATATAGTGCTATATAGTAGGATCTTGCTTTTTATCCATTCTATATATAATAGTTTGCATCTGCTAATCCCAAATTTCCAATCCATCCCTACCTACACCCCAACCTGTTGCAACTACAAGTCTGTTCTCTATGTCTGTGAGTCTGTTTCTGTTTCACAGATAAGTCTGTTTGTGCCATATTTTAGATTCCATATATAAGTGATATCCGGAGAAGGCAATGGCAATCCACTCCAGTCCTCTTGCCTGGAAAATCCCATGGACGGAGGAGCCTGGTAGGCTGCAGTCCACGGGGTCGCGAAGAGTCGGACATGACTGAGCAACTTCACTTTCACTTTTCACTTTCATGCATTGGAGAAGGAAATGTCAACCCACTCCAGTGTTCTTGCCTAGAGAATCCCAGGGATGGCGGAGCCTGGTGGGCTGTCATCTATGGGGTCGCACAGAGTCGGACACGACTGAAGCGACTTAGCAGCAGCAGCAGCAGCATAAGTGATATCATATGGTATTTGCCCTTGTCTTTCTGACTTCACTTAGTATGATAATCTCTAGGTCCATCCATGGTTCTGTAAATGCCATTATTTCATTCTATTTTATGGCTGAGTAGTATTCCATTGTGTATCTGTACCATATCTTATTTATTTATTTATTTATTGAAGGATAATTGCTTTACAGGATTTTGTTGTTTTCTGTCAAACCTCAACATGAATCAGCCATGCTGCTACTGCTGCTAAGTCGCTTCAGTCGTGTCCGACTCTGTGCAATCAAAAATGAGTATTTGAGATTTCGTTACTAGCTCAAAATGAGATCAGCATAAAGAGACATAAGTAAGGTTACTACATTTGTAAAATCAAACTTTAGAGAAGAGTGGTGCCAAAAAATCAGCCATAGGTATACATATATCCCCTCCCTTTTGAACCTCCCTCCCAACTCCCTCCCCATCCCACCCCTGTAGGTTAATACAGAGCCCGTTTCAGTTTCCTGAGCCATACAGCAAATACCAGTTGGCTATCCATTTTACATATGATAATGTAAGTTTCCATGTTACTCTTTTCATACATTCACCCTCTCCTCCCCTCTCCCCATGTCCATAAGTCTAGTCTCTATGTCTGTTTCTCCATTGCTGCCCTATAAATAAATTCTTCAGAACCATTTTTCTAGATTCCGTATATGTGCATTAGAATACAATATTTATCTTTCTCTTTCTGACTCACTTCACTCTGTATAATAGATTCTAGGTTCATCCACCTCATCAGAACTGAGTCAAACGCATTCCTTCTTATGGCTGAGTAATATTCCATTGTGTATCTGTAACCCATCTTCTTTATCCATTGATCTGTCAATGGACATTTAGGTTGTTTCTATGTCTTGCCTATTGTGAATAGTGCTGCTATGAACATTGGAAAGCATATATCTTTTTAACTTATAGTTTTATCCATATATATGCTCAGGAATGAGATTTTGAATCATATGGTAGTGACTGCACCAGCTTACATTCTCAAAATACCCAGATTAAACTGACGATGTTGTGAATAGCCCCCTCCAATAGGACAACTTGAAAAGTAAAAGCCATTTTAAAGAGAAAATTTTCAAACACAGATGATGAATGTGAAAGGTAAAGGAAGACTCTTTGCCACCCTCTCTGGGCGAGAAAAAAATGATGCTCCTAGCATTTTGCAGGTCTAGAGTATGGTTTCTTTATTTGCATAGTTTATGCCAACATGGATCGTGGAAAGGAAATTTTGTTGTCACCAATAAACAGTGAAGTCACTTGACTCTTACACGTCTCAAAAAGAGTGTCTTCGAGAGGTGGCCTGGGTTTGGACAAAACTGTGCTCTTACAGATATGGTGACCTGGTGAACTTTAGCAAAGTGGAAGTGGAATATTATTCAGCCTGTGAAAAGGAAATCCTGTCACCTACATCAACATGGATGAACCTTGGGGATGTTATATTAGGTGAAATAAGCCAGACACAAAAAGACAAATACTGTGTGATTCCATTTCTATGAGGTGTCTGAAAGTAAAAGTGAAAGTCGTTTAGTCGTGTCCAACTCTTTGTGACCCCATGGGCTATACAGTCCATGGAATTCTCCAGGCCAGAATACTGGAGTGGGTAGCCCTTCCTTTCTCCAGGGGATCTTCCCAACCTAGGGATTGAACTGGGGTCTCCTGCATTGCAGGTGGATTCTTTACCACCTGAGCCAGCAGGGAAGCCCAAGGCTACCGGAGTGGGTAGCCTATCCCTTCTCTAAGGGATCTTTCTGACTCAGGAATCTTTTCTACATTGTAGGCAGATTCTTTACCAGCTGAGCTACCAGGGAAGCCCATGAGGTGTCTACAGCAGCCAAATTTACAGAAACAGAAAAGTAGAATGGTGGTTCCCAGGGACTGTGAAGAGCAGCAAAATGAAAGATACGGTTTAATGGATAGAGTTTTTCAGATCTGTAAGACAAAAAAGTTCTAGAGGTCTGTTTCACAACAGAGTGAATATAGTTCGCAGTACTGCACTGTACACTTGCAAATGGTTAAGAAGGTAATACGAGAGAGGGGGAGAAGGGGTGGGGAAGGAGAAAGACTGGATTCAGAAAACTAAGTCGGTAATCTTCTAATAAAGTTTAATACTATTTAAAGGTAAGGAATATTGCTAAATAATTCAAGACGCAATTCTCCTAGTATATTAAATTATTCTTTGTGAAAAAGGTTTATAACCTTTTATTTTTCCTGAAATTTATGGACCATGGCTCTGGGACTAGGGGACCAAGACTCAGGAGGCCAAGTCCTTGGTCCAAGCTCCATGGTTAGCCACTTAAAAATCTATTTTTATACTGCTAATTTATTAGGATAACTTAGTAATTATTTTGTATTACTAAAGCATGGAGGTACGTATACTAATTCCTAGAATAAATTGAGCATAGACTAATTGCTGAGCACTCTGCTTTGCCCTTGGCCTATTCAATCTCCACGAGTGGAACTGGGCCAGAGAGGTTAGTAACTTTCCCAAAGTCACTCAGCTCACAGATTATAAGCCTCAGACTCTGAACTCATTTCTTTAGCCTACAAAGGCCATGCTCTGAACTATGAAGCTATACTGGAGCAGAATAGAGAAATTGGATAAAACATAAAAATTCTAAAGAAGGTTTGCAGAAAAGTTAAAGCGATCCTGACAGAATGAGGTCTTTATAAATTCCATTCCTCTCTCATCCTGGTGAAACCACCAATTGGGCTCTTGTCAACCTGTAAGCTCCCAAATTCCAGCAACTCTGGCCTTGCTCCTCTATAATGCAAAAGTTTGCATGTACTGAATTAGTGCAGAATTTAGTTCAGTTACTAAATTCAACTCATGAGAAGTTTTGATCCAGTCTCAAAATTCTTAGCATCCTCTCAGAGAAGATTTTGTGCCCCCAAAGAAACAAATTATTCATATGTGCTTGAAAGCGCTAAATGCAAATGATTTGAAGAGAAATGATCAAAAATGTATACTGTTTCAAGTCATACAAGTGAAGAAAACACATAGATTTGTGGTTTGCCATATTTGGTCCTCTTTTTTAAGGTAGCCAGGCATTGATTTGAACACAGACACACGCCATGCCAGCTGGCTGAAATAAGTGCATTTATAAGTAAGTATTTAGTGGGCTGATTTCTAGCCCATTTGAAACACTCTGTTCCAATAAGATAAGAAAAATAAGTGTTCCTTAAAATAGAAAATGTAGATAAAATGATAATGGCTCATATAGAGATAAGTCTAAACTAATCTGTGGCCAGACCTATTAAAAATTGTTACTATTAAAAAAAGATCATTCCTGCCGTTATATTCAGAATATTTTCACTAAATTATAATATTGGGCTTTTGTGATTTTGCTTTTAAATAAATCATGGTTTAAAACAAATTAAAATTTGTAATGGCACATTAACAGAAACTGAAAGGCAGAACTCCAATCTGACTAAATATTATTTTTGCCTACTCTGTACCTGCACCCATGTGGCTGAAACATGCTAGAGAAAACCAGACACCCCTGTTGAGCATGGACTGTAGCCCGCCAGGCTCCTCTGTCCATGGGATTTCCCAGGAGTGGGTTGCCATTTCCTTCTCCAGGGGATCTTCCTGATCCAGAGATGAACCCATGTCTCCTACATTGCAGGTGGATTCTTTACCATCTGAGCCACCGGGGAAGCCCATCCAAGTAAGGGCTCCTAGCTTTGAGTGGGCCCCCATGCTACTGAGTAGACAGCCTCCTCATCCCCCATACCTTCTTCTCCATCCACAATGCAGAAGACCCCAGTTTGATTCCTGGGTTGGGAAGATCCTCTGGAGAAGGGAAAGTCTACCTACTCCAGTATTCCGGCCTGGAAAATTCCAAGGACTGTATAGTCCGTGGGGTCACAAAGAGCTGTGACTTTGTCTTCACTTTCACTTCTCCATTCTCAGATCTCTCATACCCTCTCCCCAAGTTCATTCTCAGTTGGTGACCAGGACCCTGCTGCCTATTTCCCTGAAGAAAGAACAGTCAGGAAAACCCCTACCCGCTGGCGTCCTCACCACATCCTGTATCTTTCCTGGCATTTCTTTGGTTGAATGTCCACCATCCTATCCAAGGCCAACCTCTCCACTTGGGCCCTAGAGACCAGTCCTTTCACCAACTCAAGGGAATGGCTCTAGAATTCTCTCCCATTCCTCCTGCAGCATCTTTTTCCCTGACTATGGAATCATTCCTGTAAGCATACACACACGCTACTGTTCTCATCTTAAAAGAAACAAAATCTCTCTTCCCCCATTTCCCCTCATCTTTAGTTTCCCTTTACTTATAATTCGTCTAGGGTGGCACTGCCACTAATTCTCCTCTCATTTTCTTAACCACTCTAATCAGTTGTCCCCAACACTCTCTAGGTCACCCAATGTCCTGCCAATGGTCAAACATCCCACTTGATTTATCACCTATCTCTGACTGAGACCATCCTTCCTCCCTTAAAACACGTTTTCCTCTTGGTTTCAGGACCTCATACTTTCTTCTTGCTGCCACTGACTCTTCCTTCTCAGGCCCTTTCCAGGTTCCTTCTCTTCTTCCTGACATCCCAAGGAATTCTCAGACCTCTTTTCTCCTATAGCTTCACCATCTCCACTGGCAACAGCATCCAAACCCAAACCAAACTGCTCTCTCTAGGCTAGTCCTTTCTGCCCAGTGCCAAATCTCCACCCCACACCTGACTTTAGATGTGTACAAGGAATCTCAAAGGGAACAAGCCATCCACCCCCAAACCTGTTTCTCCCAGAGAGTATCCATCTCATTCACTTCATCCCTCTTGTGCTCAGGCCAAGAGCCATGGAGCTAGCTTTGTGTTCCCCCCTTTTCTCACACCCCAACCTCTCTCCACAGGCAAATCCTATCACCTCTACTTTCAAAATATATCCAGAATCTGGCCCTTTCTCATTCCTTGGCTAATATCACTCTGATTTAAGCCTCAACTCCTGCATTACTTGGTCACTTCCTTAATTGGTTTTCCTGCTTTCCCTCACATCCCAGTCTTATTAAGATGGGTGTTCATTTTCTGCTCAAGCCCCTCACAATGCCTTTCAAATAACAAGCCCAAGTCCTTTCAATGACCCATAGTCTGCCCCCCTCCCTGATTTTTTTTTTTTTTTGGCCCCACGACGTTAGTTATGGGATCTTAGTTCTCCAACCAGGAATGGAACACAAGCCCTCACTCACACCCTCAGCATGAAAGCAGAGAGTCCTAACTAACCACTGGACCACCAGGGAATTCCCATCTGTACGGTATAGTTGGGGCCGAGGCAGAAAAGGAGAGACGACGGAGATAGATAACGGAGGTAGGTTATCTTTATTCAGGCAAGAATGGGCAACAGTCAGCCTAACCACCAGGCTGAGCGTGAGAGGGATCAGGGAGGTTTCATATTTAAAAGGAGGTTTGTGGAAGTGATAAGGGAAACATTAGTCAGGCGGGACGTTTTTGGTAATCTTTAGTTGAGATGGCATTTGTAGTTGAACAGGGGGTGGGAGGTTTTGGGCAGGGGGCGATAAGTCCCAGAACATCAGGGTGGGACTTAAAGTTAGGTTTTGTTTTCCCCAAAGTTAGATGATTCAGCAAGGGCCTTTGAGACCGTTGTTTTCTTTTCTAGGCCCAAGGACTCCGTCACCATCTGCCTCTCTTTCTTCTCTGTGTGAAGAAAGTCCATCTCCTGTATGTTCCTCCCTTGTTCTCTCCAGCCCAGTCACATTCATTTCCTTATTGTTCTCTCTGCTTGGAGCTTCTTTCCACCAGATTTCCACATGGTTTGCTCCATCCCCCCCCTTCCTGACTTCTCAAGACAGCCTCCTCCAGACCAAGATTGTTTACTTCCATTGCATGGTTCTTAGCAGGATCTCTGTAACAAAAAACAAATTAACAAGAGAAAAGTTACAAATTAGCCTTTCTAAGGAAATGAAGACCCAAAGGGAGGATTGTTGAGGATGTTCAGTCACTCAGTCTGTTTGACTCTTTGCTACCCCATGGACTACACCCGGTCAGGGTCCCTGTCGTTCACTATCTCTCAGAGTTTGTTCAAACTCACATCCATTGAATAGGCCGGAATGTTTTCAAACTGGATTTGAACATCAATAGGACAAAGGGTGAGAGTTAAGGGCAGTGAACTGAGGGAACTTAGCAAGCCCTGTTTATTGGAATTCCTCTGAGTCCCTTTGTCTTCAGAGATAAGGATGCTGTGTGTGTGTAGGACGCTCAGTCATGTCCAACTCTTTTTGATCCCATGGACTGTAGCCCCCAGGCTCCTCTGTCTGTGGAATTCTCCAGGCAAGAATACTGGAGTGGATGCCATTCCCTTCAACAGGGGATCTTCCCAGGGAGCCGCATTGCAGGCAGATTGTTTTCCATCTGAGCCATCAGCGAAGTCCAAGGATGCTCCTTTCTTAAATGGAGAGGGCTTCTCCCACACAGGGTCTTAAGACTTACTTCAGGGTGGGGGTGGGGAAGGGTAGGGGTGGTGGTCAGAGTCTTTCCAGTACCTGCTGTTTCTCACATTCTTTCAGCTTAAAATATTTAACATGTCAAGGGGCTGTATTCTAGGGTAGAGTGTCAGGAACCCCGTCACCACCCTATTTAAAATTCCAACCCACAGTCCTTACATTCACACCATCCAGCAATCATGTTCCTATTCTCTTTTATCTAACATATTATTTCACTTACTCTTTAGTTGCCTGACTCCCCCAACACAAAGATCAACTCTATAAGAGCAAGGTGTTTTTTTGTGTTTTTGTTTTTCCCCACGTGTTATATTCACAGTGATTTCTCTCCAGCACATTGTACAGTGCCTACCACAATTATTTTGAATGAATGAGCAAAAGAAAGACTGAATAAAATGAGCCATGGCTAATGATATAGATATATTTTACTATCCACGGCAGTGTACCTGGTACTTGGATCTATTTTCTCATTAAACCCATGCCTCTGTGTAGTGGTTATTATTATCCTTATTACACAGATGAGAAAATCGCAGAGTCACAGAGGAGTTAAGTGACTCCCAAAGTGAAAGAATCAAGTTTCAAACCCAAGTCTGTTTGGCCCCAAAGTCAGACATCCGGCAGTTCACTTTATTTCATAGTAGCATCGCTCTGGCTCCAGTCCTTACCATCAAAAGACATGCAGTTACCACATCACAAATCAAGATCAAGGTTTCTGAGTGGTCCCCAGATAGGATATCAGGGCCAAACCCAAGAGGACAGTAGCCCACCTCTTTTTATAGGCTGTTGTGAATCTCGAGTTTTCTACAGCATTTCAAACATCTGAGTGCTTGCAACAATCTGGATGGTTTACCAGATTTTTTGCAGTCTACCATTGGTTCTAAGTGGTGTTTGTATTTTTTCCAGAGCCTTCAATAAAAATGGAAGTTGACTCGATCAAAAGGAAGAAAGAGAATAAAATATTTCAGAGAGATATAGGATATCTGCATAGAGTATTTCTGGTAGAATAGACAAGAAGGTGTGACAGTATTGTTTCTAGAAAGAAGAGCAAGGGATTAGGGAACAAGAAAGGGAAGAAAACTTACTTCTCACTCATACGCTTTTTGAACTTTTGCACCCTGTGCATTAAGTAGCTTCTAGAAACAAGCAAAATGATGTAAGGATGACAATGAGGACAGTATGACCTCCCCCACAGAGGGCCATGAAGATGACCGCCTGCAGTCAGGTGTGCTCCATCCTGTGCCGATCCATCGAGGTGATTTATGTCATTTCAGCCAGCTCTCCCAAGGCCTCAGTTTCACCATCTGCAAAGTGAAGATAATGAGAGCTTGCCTTTGTAAAACCAGGATTTATTGTGAGATAGCACATTTTAAGTGTAAAACATTATACATGCAAAACATTATACATGCTAGTTCTCATTATCTTTTAGGAAAAAGCTGGGTGAGAAAGCCAGCTCACTGAGCTACAGAACGTGAAATGGGGCCAGAACAGCAACTGTAACTCTCTCCATATATCATAATAAGTTCTTGGAAGTAAGAAAATCTGTGGGAAATAATCTGTTGCTTGGTCTCAAAAAAATTCATTTTGAATTTAAAGAGTACAAGTAAGATTAGCATTTGCATTATTACAGCTCCTCTGTTCTCCGGTCTTAGGATGATTATGTGAATTTTAGTCATCCTCTAAATTGTTCTTTTATTCTCACCATGTACACACTAGCTGGAATTTAGAGAACTGGAAAGATCTGCAACTCATTTACAGAATTGCTAGACTCAAATAATGGCAAGTTTTCAAAGTTATATCACAGATTACTCTGAATTTTAAAATACTAAAGTTAGATTTGCAACTCATTTGTAGAATAGCTAGAATCAAATAATGGCACATTTTCAAAGTGATGTCACAAGCCACTCTGAAGTTTAAAATACAAAAGTTATCAGTTGGGTTCTAGATACAGCTCTGCCTTGAGACACAATAATGATTGTAATTAAATTCATGGGAAAAGTGTGAAATAATTTGATTTATGGCTATAGAAAACAGGATAAAAAAAGTGTAATGTGTGGGATTAATTTTTAAGCCATACATTGAGCAGTCAGTGAAGTAAAGTAGAATTTTTCAAGAAAAGATAAATGCATCACTTAATAAGCCAATTTACCTAAAACATAGAATTAAAAAAAAAACGAGGGATAAGGGACATTATTTCAGCACTATTTTGGAATCTGTTACTCTTGTTCCTTAGGTATCTTACACCATTTAAAGCAATGGAGAGATACCTTATCCTAAAGTGTTTGACATACTTTAGAAGGTTCGGTATTTGTAGAAAACTTCTAAAACTTCATTTCCTCTTTTTTCTGATTTATTTCTTCCTTCTCTTTCATCTTGGCATCTATAGGAGAAGTGATATTCCTCCTCTTCCAAGGCAGATCCTTCCCAAACAAAACAAAGCTCTGAGCTTATCTAATCAATCAGAGAACCACTTCCCATTTCCCTTTCCTGTCACCTGCTGGTTTTCAGTGGAGCAGGAGAGGAGGCTTTGCCACTTAAGTGTTTACCAGAGGCCTGTGGCTGAGACCTCTTGCTTTCTGCAGCTGTGGAATGGTCTATCCTTCCACCCCCAGGAGGTGGGAGGAGCAAGGGAAGTGATTTGAAAGTGGCTTATAAACTCTAATGCCCCCATACAAAAATTCAGTATTCTGACTTTAAAAAATTAATTAGAAAAGGGACCTGTCTTCCTCTCATCATTTCTCATGTCTCTCTTCTCACTTCCGCTTCCGGTCCCCTCACTTCTCTCCCTCTTCCCCCTTCTAATAGCTTTCCCAGCTGTGAACAAACCACACAAATAAGGGTGATAAGAACCCAGAGTTTCAGTTGTTAAAATGAAACAAAGCAACAGTCAATAGATATTACACCCAGATTACTTAGAAATGTGAAATGAAAGCAAGCTAAGAGCCAAATTTCGGGAAGACGCTCTGGTTTGATTTACTTACCAGTTTGTTTCCGTATTTGCCCAGTTCTTAAAGCTTCGGTCATTAGTCTTCCACTTCCTAATGCAAGAAAGTGCTGATTCGTGTCATTTGCTCCAGATGCCACCGGAAATGGCCTCTTCTCCCCAGACGCTGGCTCACAAACGGAGCAGCCCCCAGAGGTGAATTTATCTGCCTTGCAGCCCAGGCTCTGGGCTCTCCAAGTCTCCTGACACTTAAACCTCCAGCCGAGAAAGGAGTCTCTCTAGGGAAAAGATCTAGGACCAACTGAGAAGTACATTTCTAAACCACCAGTTACTTTAATGAGTAAGTACTTTCCAGTTTTCCCATTTTATTTTAAGCATTACTATTTTACATTTCTGACCAGCCTGTCTTAGGATCCTCATTTTGGGGGCACTTAATGTATAGGAAGGAATCACCATCCTAGTCTACTCTACCCCACCTCCACTTAACTGAAGAGTCCTAAAGAGACAACTATTATTATTGTAATATTGTATAATAAGGGTGTGTGACTGATAAGCTACTAAATCTCTAAAAGCATACAGTGCAAGGAAACAGTGAGCTGTGAACTGGAGAAAAGAGATGATGCTTCTATTGTCTGTGTAATCTTATATGTTGTGGTTGACCACAAAGGCTTGGCATCAGTCATGACTCCTAGCTCTGCTTTTTATAAAATGGATGGCCTTGGGCAGATGACTCAATCTTTTAATTTTTGAATGTGTAAAATGGAGAGAAAATGAAGTACCAATTTTATCCAGGTCTTAAGAGGAATAAAAGAGGAGACAAAACACTGGGCATACTGTTGAGAGGGTACTAAGCAATGTCACTAAATAATAAGTTAAAATTTTAAATAATAAGATAAAACTTCATTTCACTGGACGGTTTCCTTAACTGCTAAGTCCCATCCCCCAAATATGCTGAGATGACTCAGAATAACATTTAACATCCATGGAGTTTACAGAGCATTTCATTTCCACAATTAACCCTGAGGTAGGCAGTACCGCTGGATTAGTTTTGTTACTGATGGATAAGGGATAAGCTAAGAGCTCTGCTGAACACACAGTAGGAACAAACTCTTAGGCTCAAACTCAGATCTGAAGGGAGGAAAGCGTGACTTGGGAAAGGTCTGGTGTGGTGGTGGGTTCAGTTCCCTCGGCCCTCTCCCCTCCTGCACCTGGTCCCTCCTCTTGTTCCCAGCCTTGGGCTTGAAACCTAGGGAAATCCCACACAGAGCAGTGGGAACCCAGAGCTTCCAGATCCCTCTACCAAATAAGTGTTGGTACGGAGCAGACAGAAACTGGCTCCTAGAATCCCATTTTCCCATTCAAAACCTTTGTTCCCCATAGAAACCTAGTGTCTGAATACTAGATAATATTGTTAAAAAATAATACCAACAGCAATAATAAAATAATATCATTTTAAAAGCTCTTCTGGACAATCTCCCTAGAGGAACGTAGGGGCCATTTCTCCTATTTCAAGCTTAAACACACAGAGGTAAAGTGAGCACTGGTGGTGGCAGAAACCTTTGGCCTGCTGACTCAACTAGTACTCTCATTGTTGGTTAAATGGGCTTCCGTGGGCCTTCCTGGAGACAGAATTTTCAGAATCCAACCTGTTCATCAGTTGAAAGTAATTTAGTCATTATTAGCACCCCCACCCCCACCCTTTACAATCATGGAAACTTCTTACTCAACCATTGAATCTAGAGTAGTTATAATCTATAGTAGTCAATGTAAGTATAGAAACATTTGAAACACAAATGTAGCTTTAGTGCAGCCCTGACTTTCCCACTGACTCACTCAGAGGAATTGCTAACTATAAGTGGTAAAAAACAAGTAGGTTGAATTCATACTTGTCCTGTTTTCACAAGGAAAAATTTAAAGCTGTGCACACAGCATTGCTTTGTTTTGTTTATCAACAGAATAAAAAAGGAAAACTACATGCAACTTTTTGTTTTAGATAAAATTATTTTTTCCTCTTGATTTCACTAAATATGAATAGCTGAGGTTAAAACCTCAGGCTCTGGAGCCATATTTCCTCCTAAAGAAGCAAAACAAAATCTTAACGCTTATCTAATCAAGCAGAAGATTCACTGTCCATAAGGGATGAGTGCTGTCTCTTCTCAGCAGCTGTACGTTGGATGATTGACATAACTTCTCCAAGCCTCAGTTTACTTACCTGTAAAATGGGTATAATAGTTCCTTCTTCACTAGGTCATGAGTATAGTAGAGGTCTTGCACAGGGTAAATGCTCAATGGGTAATAACCATATTCTTCCTCAAATACTGGTCCATGAGGGGTACAAGGATAGGTGAGAACCATTTCTGCTTCCCAGGACTAGGATGTACTGGAGTAGAAAGACACATGGACAGTTAATTATACAATAAAGCAGAAAGTCACTCAGTCATGTCCGACTCTTCGAAACCACATGGAGTGTAGCCCGCCAGGCTCCTCTGTCCATGGAATTCCCCCAGCAAGAATAATGGAGTGGGTAGCCATTCCCTTCTCCAGGGGGTCTTCCTAACGCAGAGATCGATCCCTGCTCTCCTGCATTGCAGGCAGATTCTTAACCATCTGAACCACCAGGGAAACCAGAACCAAGGGCTAAACAGAGGTGTCTGTCAGAGGAAGGGGGGAAGTTTTTCTCTCTGGGAATAAAGAAGGCTCTCAGAACTGTATTTTAAACTGGGTCTTAAAGAAGGAACAGAATTTCAGGAGAGGAAGGGGTTAGGGAACACAATGCTGGGTCACAGAGCAAACAGGGAACAGATAAGAAAAAGCCCTCTGGGTATACATGAGCTCTGTAATTCATCCACAAGCTTTGGAGAGATGCACAGAAGGAAGGATCATCTCCTAGGTTAAAAAACAAAGTTTATAAATGCAAACTGTTGTAGTTAGGCTAGTGTATCAGATGAAAATGAAGATATGAAATTGAGAAATATGAGAAAACATGTATAAAATAAAATCTCCCATTTTGAAAAGTTGCAATCAAAGTAAGACACACTTCCTTAAGGATTATGAGAAATCTATGGAAAGTAGAAAAGTTAACCATAAAATCTAAAATAAGTGAAACTGTGCTCAGTTTCCTAAAATATATAGCAACATTCTCATTCCTAAAGTATTTTCTAAAATTACATCTTTTTTTTTTCCTTTTAATTGCCAAGAAACTGTTGAGCTTATCCATATCCAAGTTGTCACTGAAGGATTTTGACGTTTTAGGAATGGTGGAAATGGCCACAGTCATGAAAAATAAAAATGACTTGACCCAAGCATTTTAGAAGCAGAGTTTATTTCCACCAAGTTATCCCCAGCCAATGTTAAGCATAAATTATATAGTTCTCTGCAAGTGCACAGAAAAATAGGCCACCATCATTCGCATGGATGATGGATATTTACCTTTGGGAGGATTGTTCAAAGGTCACAGGAATCTTCTGTGAGGAATTCAGCCAGTTTGATGGGAGGATAGTGGTATCCAGAGAATTTACAAGTGATAAAAGGCCCACACAAACTGTCACCTCTTGCTCCTCCCCCGCCCCACCCGCCCCACCCGCCCCAGGAAATCTCACCTGAACTCACCTTATTCTACTCACCAGCTAAATTTATTCACTTAAAAATATGGTAGACCTTATGCAAAGGCCTTCACATGTGTTCATTTAACCCTCGATTCTAAAAGAAGTCCACTGTAGTATTCCTGTTTTGTAGGTAAGATTTCTTAAGTGCAGAGAGATTACATTATCGCCCCAGGGTCTCACAGTGGAGCAGAGGAGCAGGGTTTAAACCCAGGGGGCTGACTCGAGGGCCCACCTCAAAGCCTCTGTGCTTTAAGGCCCCAATTCGGAGTCATCTGCATACAAATAGTAAGTGATACGGGGGACTGGATCGTTTGTTTCCATCCTAACTAGGACTTTTAGGGGAAGGGTGACGATTAACAATCAGGCTGGAAAAACAGAGGTAAACTAGAACTGTGGGGACAAAAGAGGGCTTTCGGTTCACCTTACGGGTGGACGCTGAGAGCGTGGATGAATTTACCGAGGGAAAGAATGCTGAAGAAAAGGAGGGAGCCAGTGAGTGGGCCTTGAGAAAGACCGACGTTTGGGGATCGCCAGAGAAAGAGAAACTCACAAAGGATACTGGGGGAGGTGAGACGGGCGGCCACAGTGTCAGACTCTCAGGCAGGGTCACAGAGGGGAATCGTCTAGTGCCCCAGCCCCGGGGAACTAGGAATGCTATAGATGTGATAAGGCCCAAGAAGCAGCCGCTGAAAGGAACAAGGAAATCGTTGGGGATTTGCTGACAAACGTTTCTTCGCTTTGGTGGAGCTGGAAGCCAAATTTCAAGTAAACGGAGGAGTGAGTGGGAGGTGAGGACCCAGACACAGCCAGTTCAAACAACTTTGTAAAAAGTGGCCTTGAAGGGCAAACAAAAGATTGGACTGTCCTGGAGGTGGAGTCAAAGAAGTTTCCTTTCTTTTTTAAAGCAAGAAAGTAGAATATGTTTAAGGTTTAAAGAAAGGAGCCAGCCCAGGGAGAGTGAAGAAAACGTGGAATGCCTAATTCTCCCCTCTCTGAGGGACGTCCTGGAACAAAGTGCCCGAGGATGTAGGGGACCGGCCGCTGAGTTGAGGGATCGCCTTCACACCAGAGGAGGTACTTCTTGGCCCCAGCAGGCGGGAGGAAGGGGGAGCTGTGGGTTTGAAGTGTGGGGGAAGGAGCCAGCGCCAGCTGCCCTCAGCAGGTTTACTGTCCTCCCCAGGGGGAGGAGTTGTGCCATGGGTTTGAAGGTGCCTAATGCAAGACCGGTATTGTCCTAGGCCTTTGATTGACGCTGACGTGGATCTTTCATCTTCACTATTATTGAGTGAAGTGGGGACTATTACCCCGGTTTGACAACAGAAAAAATTGTGGCACAGGGGGTTGGGGGGGGCATGGGGTGGGGGGATGGGGGACGGGGTGAGGGGTGGGGGAAGCCATCCCAAGAGCACACAGCTGTTAAAGGCCAGAGTCCACTTTTGACTTGCATCTCCTGGAAGTGAAAGCGGGGTCACTGCTTTTCAGTATCTTTCATTCCTGTTAAAGGACTAATAGGTAGAGAATTAGCAAATGTGGTTTAAATAATGGTTCGAGACCAGAATGTGGAAGTTTGTCAATGGCTGTACATGACTGAAATCATGTTTTGTTTATTTGAATTGCTTTGATTTTTTTGCTCTGATTTTTTTTTTTTCACTTTAGGCTAGTCTTTGGTAAAACACAAGTTTTGTGGGGTTTGTTGGTTTTTTGCTTTTTGTTTAATGGGGCTCTTTGAATAAAGTCTCCATAGTTTATTTCTTGTTTTTATAGAAGTTACCTGCCTATCAGGTACTATGAACCTAATAGTGAGGATTTCATTCATAAAGGATGTTTCCTGCATTTCTTTGTATAGTCCATAGGAAATTTTTTATATTAGACTACTACTATGTGAAAAATATGCTGCCTTAAGGATTTTTAAACTTGGCAATTTTCAAACTCTTCAAATGTGTGCAATTCTTCTGTTGATGCTTTATTACCAAAAAAAAAAAAAATCACAAATTAAGCTTGTGGCCCAGTGAAGACGGTATGGATACAAATTTGAATGTGTCCACAGAGATTTTTGCCTCCACAAGGAAAATTTAATGGTTACGTGGAGCTCAGTTTGAAGATCATTAGGCTAAATTCAATTTTCCTTTTATACCATAAGTTTCTGAGATTTTAGCTGTGGTATATAACTAATTGAATAGCCAAGTGAGAAATATGGGTCATATGATACGTGTTGGGATGTGGTAGAGGAACCATGAGAGTTGTTGGGTGATGTGAGCCAAACTTACAGAATGACAGCTTCACAGACCAAGGTACACATAGTGTTTTCTATATTTTTTCTGAATTAATGAATTACAGAGCTAAGGCCTATATTGGACATGAGGTTGGTGGGGGTGGGGCATTAAAATGGGTCTTTCCAATGGTTACTATTTGGAAAACATCTTTCTGTTCCTTTATTTATCATAGTATTTCACGGTACTTTCATGTATAGGACTGCATTATTTCCATTTTCATGTTTATAGAGGAGTGAAATGTTAAGTGACTTGCCCCAAATCAAAAGGTCAGTCTCTTGAGAAATCCCCATCCTCAGAAGAGAAGTTTGAATCTTTTGCTTTCTCTTTCCTTGAAAACTTGACATGATACCAGTTTAATTTTTGACAACATTAAATTCCACTTAGAAAATTAAATATCAAGAACTGGTAAGCTGTACAGGTGAGTTCACGAAAAATAATTTTCTTATTTGCACCATCTGTTCTATTAACATTTAAGGGAATCTTGGATAGTTCAGACATAGATTTGATCACCAAAAATGCAGTTAGGAGGAAATGATCTATTTAATATGCCTAGTATAATGTTTCATTAAGATGGTTAGTCATGTGTAAGAAACTTCTGCACTAGGTAAAGTACTTTACAACTAATCAAAACAGCATCCTAATTGTTAGTGATTACCTCTGTGATTTAAGACTTCTTCGTAGGGTCTCTAGAGTAACTGGCCTATATATCTTTGCCACTCTTCCTGTTACCAAAAGTCAATAAGAAAATTAAAAAGACTAACCTAATTTCTACAACACACTGATTAATAAAAAACCAAATGCTATGTGTTTGTTTTGTGATAGTTATAAAGCAATAGTCAATGATTTATAAATGATGGTTTATGAAGCCATTAAAAATTAATTATCCGGGAACAGAAATCTAAGCAAGATGCCTCAAAATAATTTATTGTAGCATCAATAGTAGCCATTAATAATGTATATTTCTGTCAGAGCATTAGCCAAAGCCCAAATTTTACTTTGAAAACAGAAAAACATGTAACTACTTACAATTAAAATTTGAGGAATCATAAAACTCTTTTTAAAAATCGATTTTAATTTGAGGATGGACTCACAGATTGCACTGATCATCCATTTATCTCCTCCCTCCTCCTTGACTCCTCATACCAGCTTTGATATTTCATTTACATACATCAGTTCTAACTGATATTTTTATGTGTCCACTTTCTTACCCATCCTCTTGAAAGAGACTGCCTTTTTATATCTACTCCTTGCACCTAGCATTATATCTAGTTCTCAATAAATTCCTTTAATGAACGAGTCAATTAATCTATAAAATAGCTGTTAAGTTTTTGGAAGTTTGAAGCAAAGAAAAACCCTTAGGCCAAAAAAAAGATCACTGAACTAATAGTTTTCAAATCTCTTTTTTGTTTCCTTTTTATAAAAGGAGCTTTGAAAATGAAACTTGCCGACTTTTTTTTAGACCAGAGAAGATTCAGCTCTCCAAATTATTCTTCATTCACCCCACCCCCGAAAAAATTACTTTGTTTTTGTTAGGTTTTGTTTTTAATGCTTGACATCTTAGTTTAAATGATTTTTTCCCACGGTCTTGAGGAGGTCTGATTTGTTAATCCTGTTACAGTTGTGACAGGAAGTTTATCAAGAATTTCATGAATTTCCTTTCAGTTTCAGCTTCTGACTAGAATGTTTCTTCCCAGTCACTTCCTCCTCCCTTCTTTCCATCTGCATGTTACATTGCAGAAGAAAAACAAATTCTTAGCTGGACATTTTTGCTTGGTTTTAGCTCTAAGCCCTTGTAACAGTATCTGGGTGGGTTAGGTTCACTGTTCAGCATATAAAGCAGCCAGAATTTCTTAAATTCTGTGAGGCTCTGGAATCTGTAGAAATTTGTTTTGGTTATTCTAAAACCCAGGTCTTTTCATTTTTGCAGGTCTCTTGTTTGAGATCATATCTATATCTATTGAGTTGGCCAAAAAGTTCCTTTAGGTTTTTCCACAACAGCCTTGGAAAACCCGAAGGAACTTTTTGATCAACCTAACATCTATATCCTCACTTGCAGTCCCCCAACCCCCTAAGGTCACATGGATCATCTCCCCTGAGCAGGCAGAGTAAACGATTACCTGTTGCTGCTGCTGCTGCTGTTTAGTCGCTGAGTTGTGTCCGACTCTTTGTGACCCCATGGCTTGTGGCCCTCCAGGTTCCTCTGTCCATGGGATTTCGCAGGCAGGAATACTAGAGTGGGTTGCCATTCCTTTCTTCACGGGGTCTTCCCGACCCAGAGATTGAACCTGCGTCCCCTGCATTGGCAGGCGGATTCTTTACCACTGAGTCACCTGGGAAGACCAAAGGATTTCCTGTCTGTGCTTAAAGGTACACTGAAACACTCTTCTCCCATCTTGCCCTCAAATATCTCCTTGACCTGAGCCTGAGCTTTTGGATTCAGACTGCAGGGGGTTCTGCTCTAAGGGAGCAGGAAGGGAGAAACACAGTCTTGATACTCATACTCCGCTCTCTCCTGCCAACAATTTCTCCTATTAGAAACATTTGAGAAATAACTCATCTTCTAAATGCTGGGCAGCCAAGGCAGCACTTGAGTTGCCCTGAGATAATCCTATCAGGGGGCTTCCCAGATAGCACTATTGTAAAAAAAAAAACAAAAAAAACGTCTGCCAATGCAGGTAGACAAAAAGAGACATGGGTTTGATCCCTGGGTCAGGAAGGTCCCCTGGAGAAGGAAATGGCAACCAACTCCAGTATTCTTGCCTGGAGAGAGGAGCCTGGCAGGCTACATCCATGGGGTTGCAAGAGTCGGACATGACCGAGCGATTAACACTGTAGCATTCTCAACTTTGTATTACAGTTATCAATGAATATGTCTGATCTGCTCCTGAAAGGCAAGACCAGGTTTTATGCATCTTTATATCCCCCATGTGGAGCATTTGTTATTGTTGTTTAGTTGCTAAGTTGTGTCCAGCTGTTTGTGACCCCGTGGACTGGAGCCTGCCAGGTTCCTCTGTCCAAGGGATTTCTCAGGCAAGAATGCTACAGTGGGTTGCCATTTCCTTCTCCGGGGGATCTTCCCCACCCAGGGATAGAACCCATGTCTCCTCCTTGGTGGGCAGATTCTTTACCTCTGAGCCACCAAGAAGCCCTATGTGGAGCATTTAGTCAGTGCTTAATAAGTGTGAGTTGGATGAATAAGTGAATATAAACTAGAAACTATGCCTGAGCCCCAGTGGGATTTGGAGTTTAATTATGTTTAATTTTGTTGTACTACAATGAGCAAAATCTTAGTTTTAAGCTTTTTATTTGATAGCAAATGTTTTTGAATGAAGATTCAAATAAGCCAATATTTCTAACTGTTCCCTTAGGGGAACACTTTTGTACTCTACCCATCTTCATGTTTTTATTTTTGGGCTCATAGTCATTTAAAACCACAAATAGTATAGCTTTTAAAAACCAAATGTGTAATTTATTAATAGCTATCCACCACACCTATTAAAATTTTTACTAATGCATGATAGCCTACAAATATCAAGCCACAGCAGATTTTAACAGCTTCTTTGCTAAGTGTGTGAAGGGCATGCCATGTTCCTCCCCATGTGAGACTTAGTAGTATTTTAGTGTGTTTCCAGCTTTTATTCATTAGTGGATATGGCTGTAAATGGCAGCTTGAAATAAACTCAATCTGAAGTTCTGAAGATGAGTTTCACAACTTTTAACAGCTTATTCAGTGTTCTGGGGAAGAAAAAACTTTTTATACTCTTTGGGTTCGTATCTGGGGCCCTGTGAATAGGACTACCGTAGATTAACAGAAAAGGCATACAGTTTTTTAATTAATATCTATGCACAACAGTTCACAGAAAAGGAATGGAACTCAAAGAACCAGTTAGACTTGGGCTATATTATTATTTTAACAGAGAACAAAAGGAATTGTGTTTCAAGGGATAATAAAGTGTGGAGAAGGGGACATAGGGGGTTACTAATGGAAAATAAGGGCTAGTTTAGTAAGGTTTGTTTATGCAAACTCATCTTTGTATTGACAATTCCTTGTCTTCTTTCTTGACTCTTCTCTCCTTGGTGGGGGAAGGGTCGCCTTCCTTAGGAAATTTATATCTTGCTTTTAGGTACATGAGGGGAAGACAGAGAACTCTTCTGTTGATTCTTATTGGCCTTTAGCTCAATATATTTCTTATGCCAAAGCCAGTTTCCTTCAAATGAAAAACAAAGAATATTGCAGCTGAAGCACTTGTGAATTATTTCTAATTTTATTTTTTACAAGTCCCATTGATAAGAAACATTAAGTTATTATTAAAATTGATTTTAAGACTGTGTAAAGTATATTTACAAAAAAGAGGAGGGGGGAAGCAAGTTACCCATGATCCTACTGTCCTGTTTAAAGCTGGTTTTGTGTATTTTCTTTCAATGGTATCTATGCATATCTATTGGAGAAGGAAATGGCAACCTACTCCAGTATTCTTGCCCAGGGAATCCCATGGGCAGAGAAGCCTGGTGGGAAGCACCTTAGCATGCATATCTATTTTACACCATTTCAGTGATATGGCCACATATATGGTATGTAACTTCCTCAGCTAACAGTAGTATATCACACTCTGTGCTCTTGCTTGATCATAATCCTCATCATTTAATCTCTGCAAAGTTTGCCTAACCATTCTCCACTTGTCAGGCATCCGGGTTGCCTCCAGGCACCGGGTGATGGGGTGTCTTTGGCAGCTGCACCTCCAGCCGGGGAGGGCGGGGCCCTTACTGGCCAATGGAACCTGGGTTTCCTGGGTGTTCAAAGTCAAGTCTCAGGCAGAATCTTCCTCCGGGCCAACCAGAGCTTCTGGCTCCAGGCTCCCCTCTCTCTGGGCTAGTGGAGCCCAGCCCTTAAGACGCCCCAGGCCAGAGTTCCAGCCCAGTCCCCGGGCTGGCCCACCTTACCTTACCTTCCTGCGCCCTGTCCTGCGCGGGGTGGGTCCCTCCGTGGGTCCCTCCCATGCGCTCTCTCCTTCTATCCTAGTCTTCTGCAGACCCACGGAGTGAAAGGAAGGAGCTAGGCGGTGCGGGCGTCATGGTCCACCTGTTGGCCTCCGAAGTGCGGCAGCTGCTCCACAACAAGTTCGTGGTTATCCTGGGGGACTCGGTCCAGAGGACTGTGTACAAGGATCTGGTGCTCCTGCTGCAGAAGGACTGTCTGCTCACACTCAGCCAGCTCAAGGCCAAGGGGGAGCACACCTTCGAGCAGGATGAGCTGGTGCATGGGGGCCAGAAGGGCCCCTTGCATAACGGCACCGACTACCGCGAGGTGCGCCAGTTCTGCTCCGGCCAGCACCTGGTGCGCTTCTACTTCCTGACGCGCGTCTACTCCGACTACCTGGAGGACGTCCTGGAGGAGCTGCAGGCCGCTGAGCACCCCCCAGACCTGGTCATCATGAACTCGTGTCTCTGGGACATCACCAGGTACGGGGAGGACTTCTGGCCTAGTTACCGGCGGAACCTGGAGAGACTGTTTGGGCGCCTCCGCCAGGTGCTGTCCGAGTCGTGCCTGCTGGTGTGGAACACGGCCATGCCCGTGGGCGACAAAATCACCAACCGCTTCGTCCCGCTCGAGGTCCAGTTCGCATCCTCCTCCGTGAAATTCAATGTGATCGAAGCCAACTTTTACAGCTCTGCCGAGGCCCAGAAGCACGGCTTTGATGTGCTGGACTTGCACTTCCACTTCCGCCGCCACACAGGAAAGTACCTGCAGACGGACGGAGTGCATTGGAACCAATTCGCACACCGCCATCTCTCCCAGCTCCTGCTGGCCCACGTGGCCGACGCCTGGGGGGTAGAGCTGCCCCAGCGAGACCCAGTGGGCAAGTGGATCATGGATGGCCATGGGAGAGGAAGTGCTGGCCGGAGGCTTGAGAGGCAGCCCCGGGTCAGAGGCAGCCCTCTGCCCAGACCTTTGGCTCTCCCAGGGCGCCAACCCCTGCTCCCCACGCCGTCTCCCCGCCCACCCCTGATGCCACTCCTGTCCCCACATCCTCATCCCATCCCCTTTCACCAGCTGATGCCCCCATTCCCATTCCGTCCCCAGGATACCCGTTTTTCTCCAGACCATCCTTCCCAATCCGATCAGTTCTTAAACTATTTCTATTCAGGTGTCCCCCCATCTACCCAAACAGAATTTGCCGTCCAAGGTGACTTTCTGTTTGGTCCCCAGCCGCCTGTGCCCCGCTTACCTCCACCCAGTTATCAGCAGCGAGTCCCTGCGGTCCATAGGGGTTTTCCCAGGTATCATCCCCCTGGCCCCTACATGCCCTGGAGAAGGCAGCCTAAAACTTCCAAGAGAAGGGCCTCAGCCTATAAAGAGCCAAGGCCTCAATAGACTGACTTGGGCCTTCTTCCTCCTCACGCACATGGACTAAACAGATCGTCTGCCTCTTCTCAAATAGACTGACCTCCTTCACTGAAGCCTTTTGTCCATTGCTGTTATCAATAATGGCAGGGAAGATCGGCCTGACACATATATGTTGTCCATGGCCTCTTTCTGCACCCTCAGGTGGGAGGTGGCCAGGCATCATTCCTGCTTTCCCGCTCCTTATTCTCTTTTTGTAAATATACAGTTGAAATTAAAAACTTTCATAAAAGTCATTGTGGATTTCCTGAGTCTGTATTTAATGATGCCTCCCCTTCTATTGAACACTTCATAACAGCAGGGACAGTATCTACTGTATGGTTATGGCCTCAGAACTACTCAAAATGGAATTTCTCCAAAGGGTTTCCATAAAATAGATCTGATTCCTTATAAATAAACAAAATAACTTTAACTTTTTGTGGTGCTATTTACCGGAGATTCTCAAAATATCATGGAATCTTAGAACTGAGAAAACTAAAGACATAAAATTTAACATTTACAAACAAGGAAGCTGAGGTCAGGAGCTGAGTGACTTCTTGTAGGTCACCCAGAAAAATCACTTCTCCAGTAGTCTTTTGTAGTTCATACTAGTTTCCAGTTTATATTAACTTTCAAACTTGATTTATACCGCAACAAACCAAGAAGGGAAGTTTACCAAACATGGTCTTCCTATGGAAGAAATGATGAAAAACCCCAACAGTTCCATAACTAGCAGTTTATTGGCTAGATATGAAGGTAATTTTTGTATGTAAACCGGAGTGGATGGCATGGTTGTGACTTTATGATTTCTTTAATAGTCTTTAGTTTGCGGCTTGAGAAAACTAAGTTGCACTCAATGGCAATGTATCATAGAGTAAAACTA
Organism: Giraffa tippelskirchi; assembly: GCF_054371585.1. Taxonomy (NCBI): domain Eukaryota; kingdom Metazoa; phylum Chordata; class Mammalia; order Artiodactyla; family Giraffidae; genus Giraffa; species Giraffa tippelskirchi. The sequence goes on along the minus strand of NC_137278.1, from coordinate 134,186,483 downwards.
GGAGTTGCAAGGCACTACCCAGTGCACAAATTCCTTTCTTGCAAATTGCACAGGTGGCCACAACCATCTGTTTTGTAGGAATGTTAACATTATTGAGATTGAGATTTTCACTCTAGATGGTGAAATATTAATACTTAGATAAAATGATCAAAATAGGACATAACTAAAATTGTCCAGATTATAGGGTTTTTCATTGAATTGATGTGACTGCTTTATAGGTCCTCAGTTGGATCATCCCTAAATTTGGCAATGAGGGTAAGGAAACATTATTCTGCAAAAATGGAGTTCATGAAATCATAAGACCTGCTATTTACAGAAGAAATATGTAGAAACTTTTAATCCACTGAAATACCATAAGATTTCTGGAAAATAGGGCTTTTAGCTTACTTTGTATCAGAAATCCTAGTGCAGTATCTAGCATTTAGTAAGATCTGAATACTATTTCTTGAAAGAATCAGTGAGTGAAAGAAGATGAAGTGAAGTATGTTTTTTCCTGGTGAGACTACCTGAGAAGATGATGTAAATCCTTGTGGTGCACTCAGAAGGAATCTTTGAGGACTTTACAAAGGTACTGCCTACAAGCCAGAATTTGTCAGAATGTACCAACATAGTCAGGAGAGAGTGGATTCATCTGACCAGTGTAAATGTTCTTGTCCCATAGAGATGAGTGCAGCAGGCTATGAGATTTGGTAACTTTAGGCAATAAAATGAACTCATTGCCATCATTTTGGCTTTACAACTCCCAAGCAAAGTCAAGCAGCATTTAGCTGCTGCTCTGAGTAAGCTGATGCATTTAGTATTTCTACTTCCATGAATAAGCCAATGAGTTGGTGGTGTGGTTTATATCTCTTTTGTGATTTAATATGTTTTCATCCTCCTTAATCCGATCATGCCTGATGAATCAAGGAGAATGAGTTCTTAGATAGACAATGCTGAGCACCAGACACTGACTCAGTGATGAATCCACTATGTTATGAATTAAATGACATCAATCACTTAACAATCCTGTTTCTCTTAGATGTTTGGGAGTACAGGTACTCAATCTTCTTCCCACCTGTATTTCCTAAGGCTGCTGTAACAAATATGACAAAGATGGTGGCTTAAAACAACGCATAATTATTGCCTCCCAGTTCTGGAGCTCAAAAGTCCAAATCCATTATCCCAGAATAAAGTCTTTACTATGCCTTGTGCTGTCCTACATGATCAGGCTTCTGTTTGTCCCTGAAGTGTTATCTTCTAGAACTCTCATTGTTCTTTACACTGTCAACCACACAGGACTTCTTTCTGTTTATATAGCATGTCAAGCTCTTCTATAACTTGGGTCTTTGCACTTGCCTGGAATGTTCTACATCCTCTACCCCCTAGTTCTTTGGATATCTAACTCTTCATTCTTCTACCTGCACCTTCCAAGTCATCTCCTAAGAGATCTTCCATGACCGTTGAATCTAAAAGTGCTATTGGGACCATCATAACACACTCTAGTTCCTTTGTTTTGCTCCCCACTCAGGGGCATCAGTGGCTGCTTGTTAGCTTCTGCAGGAGTTTTGTTCACCTGTTGAATTCCCAATGGCTACTAGTATGGTACCTGACAAAGGTGTTCAAGCATGTTTAGTTAAATGTTCAAGACTACAATCACTTCATATTGTATCCTTAAGTAATAATGTGATTAAATCAGAATTGAGGCTGTATTTGATTACTTTTCTATGGAACTCGCCCATAACTTTACCTGAATCATCTGGAAAGCTAACACCCCTGGGACTTCCCCACCCCTACTGGGAGTTAGAGCCTGAGGGTGCCTTCAGTGAGTGCTTGCAGTTAATTTCATACATACCTTACCCTTATCTTCCAGCCTAGAGCTTTTTTCTTTGCCCATTTTTTGCTATTGTCCTCTTACTCCTTAAGTCAAGAAACCTAGCAATGCAATCAAGCTATTGTCTGGTGAAAAGAGCCAAAATTATTCAACATTTATGAGAGAAATTATTGCTCTATTGTTAAGACTTAGAATTTGGGGTGCATTTGGCCAAATCTTTAGTCTCAAGAAATGACAGCTATAAAAAGCTGACTCCTGTCTCAAGTTTTCTGGGGGAAAAAAAAAAGAGGAAATTTAATGATGAAATTAACATCCATGCAGCATATTTCTCACAATCTTCTATAATAAGGTATAGTAATACATTATACCAAAAGCCAAAACTTGAAAGCTGTAACTCTATTTTTCCATAAGTATAAGCACAGCAAGGCCCACCATTTGAAAAGAAATGGAACCCTATATCCTCCTGTAGGATCAGGATCAGCCTGGTTGTTCCTGGTCAGCCACAGAGCTCTTGTTCCCCCCCCCCCACTCCATCCCACTCCTTATCCACCTCCCCATCACCGCCCCCCCCCCCCCAATTTTCATGTTAGATTCTTCCGGAGGTATACGTAGCAGCAGCTCCATCTGTGGAAACATCAGTTCACAGATCTGCCAAGGTGAGTTGTTTTGAAACTTTACATCATATCAGAGAAAGAATTTACCCTTGTTTTTCTACTCCCGTATGTGTGTTGCTATAAACTAGAAACAATATTCTCAGTGTCACAACTTTAAGGCAAGCCGTTATCACTGCATTCTTAATTTACAGATATAATTTTTCACAAGTCTTTACTGATAAATCTTTAAAGAAACATGTTCTAAAACATGTCCCTTTGAGCCATAGTCTCTACTCCTCATGAATTCTATGGGCATGGATGCTTACAAAAGAATTCATTGTATAGTCACCCCATGTGAAATGGCTTTTAATGTATTAGAGGCTCTGAGTAGTTCTGTATGAAATAAACTTGGTTAAATGTGTTTAATATAGATTTCCAAGATTTATTTAACCACAGGCCATTTTCATATCTTTAAAAAGCATGTTTGGGAGACTTCTCTGGTGGTCCTGTGGCTAAGACTCCATCCTCCCAATGCAGAGGATCCGGGTTTGATTCCTGGTCAGGGAACTAGATCCCACATGCCACAACAAAGACTGCTAAGATCCCATGTGCTGCGGCTAAGACCTGGCACTGCAGGTCTTTAAAGATTTAAATCAAGTTTTTAATTGTGTGCCCCTCTGATTAGCATGATGAAGCCTCTCATCCAACCCCGACTCCCCTGGCTCTACCCCACCCAGGACATGAGTCATCCACTGGTCCAGTGTCTCAGCCCATTGGTCGTTTAGTAGCTGTCTGGGTTATCAGGTCACCTGCGCTCGGTTGCAGTGCTTGTGTTCCATTGTCTCTTATTTTACTGAACAATGACCCAAAGCACAAAAGGATTAATGCTAGCAATTTGGATATTATCTGACTGTGCCTAATTTGTAAGTTTACAATTTTTAAACTTTGTCATAGGTATGTATAGAGAAAAACATAGTATATATAGCGTTCAGGACTATCCAAAATTTCAGATATCCACTGGGGGCCTTGGAACACATGCCCCGCAAGCAAGGTAGAACTCCTGAATTTGGTTACAGCGGCTGGACTGAGATAGCTATTCAGATTGGGACCCACTAAGAATCAAACATTGCTTTGCTTATTATGTCTCTGAATTTCTTTTAATCTAGAAGAGAACCCAAACACTCCCTTCTTTTGTTTTTTTGCATGGCATTGACTCATTGAAAGCATTTGTCCTGCAGAATATTCCGCTATCTGAGCTAGTCTAATGATTTCTTCATGATGTCGTTTAACTTCTACTTTATCTTTTGTGTTTCCTGTAAAGTAAATGTTAGATCCAAAGGCTTGATTTAGACACAAGTTAAATATTTTTGGTAGAATAGTTCACAGGCAAGGCAGTGAGCTTCAAACTACAACAGCAGTGGGCATATAAGATGGTTCCCAAGATTCTATGCTGAGATTGAGCACCAAGTAAAAAGTGAGAGTCAGATGCCTTCATTTTAAAGTTCTGTTTTTCAGGGACTTCCCTGGCGGTCTAGTGGTTATAAGACTTTGTGCTTCCAATGCAGGGAGCTTGGTTAGGGAACTGAGATCATATATGCTGTGAGGTGTGGCCAAAAAATTGTTATATCTTCCTACTTGCAACCAGCAAGTGTCTTGTGGGTAATGAATTGGTACAAAGTCAGTATTCCAGTTCCTCATCAATCTTTCACTTAATGGTTTTAGCACACATGGATGATTCTTACGTGAAAAGGAGATTTAATTAGGGGTAGAAAAATAGTGACTTTTCTGATCTTACCTTTGCTTACACATTTCTTGGTTCAGCCTTCTTTTGTAAAGAAGAGATTTTCTCCATCCCTGGGTGCTATTTGCTTACTCTGAGATACATTTCCTACAGAAAAGCCTGGTCACCATAAGATATGATAATGGGTACAACTGGACTTTATTCTCAGACCCCTTCACCCACCCTACCTTTCATCAATCAGCTAGAGCTCTGTTGACAAGGATTCAGACACAGGAAAAGCCATAACACTGATCATCTGAAATGTGATTCTAGATGGAAGCCAGGTATTTGAAACAACCCAATAAAAGCCCCAATATCAACACTGGAAAGTGAGCTCAGGATAGAACAACACCAAGGATATAGACCAGGTGGAGATGAAACTGCAAACACTGGACAAGTGGTTCTGGTTTTGCAGATGGAAGGGAGACAAAGTTTGGGGATTAGCTAATAAGACTATGCAACCTGTCCAATGTGTTAGTTAATAAATGGACAATAACTCCTTTGCATGTGAAGTCATCTTCATTTTGGTATTGTATCTTACTTAATTGACCAGTAAATAAATGATTACACATCAGAGTGAGGGTGTTTTCTTGTCTATGTAAATTAGCGAATGATACGCTGTTAGTTTATTGACAAATACATATTTGTTAACTTAATAAAAATGTTTGTTGGACAATACATTAAATTTTCATGACTAGAGATAAACATTTAGATAAAAAAGTCATATTCTATAAAGTTATTCAAGGAAATTACTATTGGGTGAATTAAGAATGCTTTATTAAGTAATTCCTTAATACTATATTTTCATGTTTCCACTTAAAAACCTCTAATAGTGGAAGAGGCTAAATCTTTATCTATAGGAAATCTCCTTGTAGCAGGCTACCCCCCAAATTAAATTTATTTCATATCTCATATTAGACTATTAATTAATGAAAATTTTAAAATGGTATAAATAAATTTATTTACAAAACAGAAATAGACTTACAGACATAGAAAACAAACTTACAGTTATGGTTGGAATTAACAGATTCACGAACTTACAGTTGGGATTAAGAGATACACACTAGTAAACATAAAATTCAACAAGGACCTACTGTATAGTACAGGGAACTATATTCAGTATCTTGTAATAACTTATAACAGAAAAGAATCTGAAAAAGAATGTGTGTGTATTCTCAGGATTAATATATATTAATATCATTATATTGCTCAGAAGAATTGATCAAAATCTGGAAAAGACTCTTGAAAGTGCCTTGGACTGCAAAGAGATCAATCAATCCTGAAAGAAATTAACCCTGAACGTTCTTTGAAAGAACTGTTGTTGAAGCTGAAGCTCCCATACTTTGGCCACCTGATGCAAAGAGCTCACTCATTGGAAAAGACTCTAATGCTGGGAAGGATTGAAGGCAAAAGGAGAAGGCGGCAGCAGAGGGTAAGATGGTTAGATAGCATTACCAACTCAATGGATATGAATATGAGCAAACTCCAGGAGATAGTGGAGGACAGAGGAGGCTGGTGTGCTGCAGTCCGTGGGATCACAAAGCGTCAGACACCACTCAGTGACTGAACAACAACAAAACATATATAGATATATATATATTCAGTTATGTATAGAACTGAATCACTTTGCTGTACATCTGAAACTAACATATCATTGTAAATCAACTAAACTTCAATAAAAATTAAAAAATAAAATATTAACTGAAATACTGTGTTCAAGTGTGTATAATTTAAAATAAAAAATAATGCTCTTCAAAATAAGTATCAGTGCTACAAAAATGGAGTGGGATTTAGGGTCCTAATTTGTAATATAGGAGGATAGTAGCACCTACCTCATAGGATGATTATGTATGTACATCAACAAAGTTAGTATTTATAAAGTCTTACAGCTGTGATTGACACATAGTTAACACTATAAAAATATTTGTTAGATAAAATTAAAGATCTGTCCAAGTTCATCCTACTATTTTAGCTACCACTGTATAATCACCTTCAGGGTATGAGTAACCTAGTTTGAGTATATTCTTTTTTAATTGAAGTATAGTTGATTTAAATGTTGTGCTAGTTTCAAGTATACAGCAAAGTGTTTCAGTTATACATACATATATATATATTTTTTTGAGCTTCTTTTCCCCAATTGAGGCCAAAAGCTCAGCTTCCCTGGACACCGATGCCAAATCAAATCTCAGAGGCAGAGTTTTGGGTGAAGCAGAAAAGTATAGCTTTATTGCTTTGCAGGAAAAGAGGATCACAGTGGGCTTATGCCCTCAAAACCATGGGTCCCAACATGAAGATAGAAGTTTTATAGTAATTGTTCAAAGAGGGTATGATCAGACCATGAACATTCTTCTGATGAGTTGGTGATGAGGTAAGCGCCAATACTGTGGCCACCTGATGTGAAGAACTGACTCATTAGAGAAGACCCTGATGCTGGGAAAGATTGAAGGCAGGAGGAGAAGCGGATGACAGAGGATGAGATGGGTGGATGGCATCACCGACTCGATAGACATGAGTTTGAGCAAGCTCCGGGAGTTGGTGATGCACAGGGAAGCTTGGTGTGCTGCAGTCCATGGGGTCGCAAAGAGTCAGACACAACTAAGTGACTGAATTGAACTGAACTGAAGTAGAAGTCAGCTTCATCAAACTTCAGGTCCAACTGGTCTGGGGTCTACATGATTGTGGGCAGCCTACCATCATTCATCGTTAACTTCTGCCACCTGGAGGGGGTTTCAGTATCTGCACACTAGCTCAAAGATATTGTGTGTTTCACCTCGATGGTGAGAGAGGACCTTGCCCTAAGGCCGCCCTGGACAGTTTGTTTCTCCCTGGTCTTGCAACTCCTCCCTTCCCTAATTAACAACAGCTTGAATCTACCCATTGAAACTCAGGGAAGGTCATGGAGGCCAAATGAATGCTGTTTCCTGTGATCAAATAAATGAGGGACACAGAAAGACTTTGTGCCCAAGAGCCCCCCAGAACCCTGCTCAGTATCATTATAGGTTAATACAAAATATTGAATTTAGTTCCTGTATTTTTAATATTGAAAGACATAAGTACAGTTGGAATAGGAGAAAGAGGAGAATGTGATTACTTACTTGAGCTAAGTTAGAAAAGGGATCAAAGAACAGAGGAAAATGGGCATGAAGCCCTGGCGCTGGCAGAGGGCAGTGGAGTGGCCAGGTAGGTTGGTGAGACAGCCACTTAGCAAACATTTCAGAGCTCCGGCCACAGGCCACAGGCCTGGTTAAGTGCTGGACTGAGGAAACAATCAACAGTTGGTGAGACAATGACTCAGAGCAGTGTTTCTGAGATGACTTGCATCAGAATCACTAAGGTATTTCTTAAGAATGCACAAAATGTGTGGCGCCACCCTGATTTACACAGAACTGCTGGATGTGAGCCCATTCACTAGTCAAAACAGTCTAAAATTTTTGGCTGAAAGAAAATTTAGCAATCATCTAATTTAGTAATTCCTAAGTTTGGTGGTTAGTTAGTGTAACCTGGGGAGTTAAAAAACAAAAATAAGATAACAACAAAAACCAGTACACAGGCCCCCACCCCAAAACAATTAAATGAGAGATTCTGGGGGGCAAAAACCTGGACAAAAGTGTATATAAAAGCTCTTGAACATTTCTGATGTGCAGTCAGGATTAAGAGTCACAAATCTGGTCCAATCTACTCATTTTGCAGATGAGGAAACTAGAGACTCAGAAATTAAATAACTTGCCTAAGATGATAAATCTCTCTTCAGAAAGGTAATTGTGGGGGCTTCCCTGGTGGCCTAGTGGTTAAGAATCAACCTTGCAATGCAGGGGACACGGGTTCCATCCCTGGTCCAGGACAATCCCACATGTCACCAGGCAACTAAGGCTATGAGCCACAATTACTGAGCCTGACTGCTGCAACTCCAGAAACCCACAGGCCTAGAGCCTGTGCTTCTCAACAAGAGAAACTACTGCAATGAGAAGCCGTGCAGCACAACTCAAGAGTAGCCCCCACTCTCTGCAACTAGAGAAAGCCTGTGCACAGCAACAAAGACCCAGCACAGCCAAAAATAAACTTTTTTAAAAAAAGGTAATTAATTGTGTGAGATAAACTATCTATGTACTAGTGCTACATATTTTAAAATAAAGGTAATAGCCTATTAATGAATTGTGATAACAATCTAGTGGTACCTGACCAAAATTATTAAAACGTGAGAGTAGAATAAAATATATCAGAACACATTATACAGTAGTAATGATATTGTTTCAAAATGTGTGTGTTCTATGATTAGATGTTAAAAGTTAATTCTTACTATAGATTGTTGTCAAAAAAGTTGGAAAGTTCTGGCCTGGAATTTCATTAAATTCTAATATCTAAGGTTAGACACTGACATCTGGGCACAAGAAGGATGTAGCTGCTTCCTCTGCCTGGTAAGTAGCCCACAGGGAGGTTCTGGATGGTACTGAGGCCAAGAATATGGGTTTGACGATGTAGAGACCTTGAGTTAAATGGAATCTCGTGGCCTTTACTGGTGATCAGAGTTTGTATAAGAACCTAAACTCTATGGCTCAGCTACCTAAACTTTAAAATAAGAATAGTAATACCCACCTCACAGAATTGCTCATTTCTTTTTAATTTTAAAAAATTTTGTTCAGTTTTTGAGGGTTACACTTCATTTACAGTTATTATGAAATATTGGCTATACCCCCCCATATTATACAATACATTCTAGTAGCCTCTCTTACAGCCGTAGTTTATACCTCCCTCTCCCCACTGGTAACCACTAGTTTCTTCTCTGTATCTCTGAGTCTGCTTCTTTTTTGTTATATTCACTAGTCGATTGTGTTTTTTCAGTTCAGTTCAGTTCATTCGCTCAGTCGTGTCCAACTCTTTGCGACCCCATGAACCATAGCACGCCAGGCTGTCTATCACCAACTCCTGGAGTCCACCCAAACGCATGTCCATTGAGTCGGTGATGCCATCCAACCATCTCATCCTCTGTCGTCCCCTTCTCCTCCTGCCCTCAACCTTTCCCAGCATCAGGGTCTTTTCAAATGAGTCAGCTCTTCACATCAGGTGGCCAAAATACTGGAGTTTCAGCTTCAACATCAGTCCTACCAGTGAACACCCAGGACTGATCTCCTTTAGGATGGACTGGTTGGATCTCCTTGCAGTCCAAGGGACTCTCAAGAGTCTTCTCCAACATATAAGTGATATCATTTAGTATTTTTATTTTTCTGTCTGATTAATTTCACTTAGCATAATGCCCTCCCAAGTTCCTCCATGTTGCTGCAAATGGGAAAATTTTGTTCTTTTTTGTGGCTGAATTGTATTCCATTTTGTTTATATACCACATATTCTCTATTCATCCATCTGTTGATGAACCCTTAGGTTGCTTCTATATCTTGGCAATTGAAAAAATGCTGCTATGAACACGGTGGGCAATTGTTAGCTAGCTTTAAATGGCAGAATATCTATAAACACTTAGCATAATGTGTGACATATAGGAATAAAAAACAATTAAAAATGCTTTTGTGATCTGTCATTTCCTGACTCTAAGAGGAAAAAAACTAAAAATATACGAGAATTAGAATAGTCTTTGGAGAGATGTGTATTCTTGGGCCTAATGTTTATTTTAGAAGGACAAAAGCTAGAAAAAAATAGCTAAAGTAATTGCTTTAGTAGGCAAAATATGAACAACAACAATTTTCTATTTTCACAGAGCTGGAACTTAGAGTGCCACAAAGCTACCTCTTTATCTTAGAAACCGAACATTCATTATTTTTAAAAGAATGGCCCTGTCTCACAGATGTACAAGCCAAGTGTATCGTCAGCTATTTGATGTTGTGGCTTTTTTAGTTTCATTCTTAGATTCTTTCTTTCTAGAAAGATATTGATCAACATCTGAGTGGGGGAAAAAACAGTGTTTTGCATTTTTTTCTGATGGGTAGCTGAATCCCAAATAAAATTTAAAAGTATGATATTGGCCCAAGACCTTACTCCTGCTCATGGACCGCCCCTTCCTCTGTTTGCTCAGATCCTATTCCTGAACGCAGGGGTCTCTCAGGCACAGCTCTCCATTTTTACTCCGCATCTCCTCCATCAGGGGATTGACTTCAAGTAACTCATCCATTCTTTGATAACTATTCCGTGAAGGGACAATGGTTTAGACTATTCCTACAAACTAGATGTGTCTGGGATGCTTGCCATTTGTGTGGCAGCTAGTGAAAAACCTTAGTTTTCTTTTTCCTTTTACTCTTATGAGGGCATACGGTCCTACATGACGTTCTATAATGTCATTTACCTATATGTACATACATATATACACACATACATGTATATACACACATATATACATAGGAGCATATAGGCACAGGTACTGGCAACCCACTCCAGTATTCTCGCCTGGGAAATCCCATGGACAGAGGAGCCTGGTGGGCTACAGTCCATGGGGTCACAAAGACTCAAACATGACTGAGCTACTAAAAACACACGTGTGTATGTGTGTGTGTGCTCAGTCGCATGTACTCCGACTCTTTGTGACCCATGGACTATAGCCCACCTGGCTCCTCTGTCCATGGGCTTTCCCAGGCGAGAATACTGGAGTGGGTTGCCGTTCCATTCTCCAGGGGATCTTCCTGACCCAGGGACTGAACCCAGGTCTCTTACGTCTCCTGCATTGTCAGGTGGATTCTTTACCACTAGGACTATGATTACATGTCAAGTTCATAGGACATAAAGTATTGGGCTAAACATTATAGAAGGTTTAGAGATGAGTTGAACACTAGCCCTGTCATCAAAGAACTTAAAATCTGGTAGAGAAGATACAGTATGTGAATGAATAAGTTTATTTCAGGAAAAAGTGCAGTCAGTGCCAGGACTGGGAGAGACAACTACAGCACTGCAGGATTTCCCAGGAAGGAGAGATTGCAGGCAACTGCCAGATGCAGTAACAACGGAGCTTGCAGCAGGAGAGGCATCCGAAATGCACCCTGAAAGAGGGACAGGATTTGCCTCTGCTGCAATGAAGTGGAGTGATGTTCTTATGAGGGAGAGCATAAAAAAGAATCCAGAGGGGATGGAAAAGCATGCCCAGGCGCTGCTGATGAGGTCACTTTGCCCAGAACACCAGACTCATAACAGGAGTAGAGGTCAATAATTTGAGGAAAGAGATTAGGTAGCAGTTTTCTTGGCTGCTATGACAAATTGCCACAAACTTGTGGTTTAAGGTAACATAGATGTATTATTTTACAATTCCAGAGGGAAGAAGCCTGAAATTCGTCTCACTGGGCAAAGTTAAGGTGTCAGCAAGACTGCGTTCCTCTCTGGAGGTGCTAAAGGAAAATCCAGTTTCTTGCCTTTTTTTTTTTTTTTAATTTATTTGGCTCTGCTGGGTCTTACTTGAGGCCGCAGGATCTTCAATCTTTGTTGCAGTATGCAAGAGCTTTTAGTTGTGGCATGTGAACTCAGTTGCGGCATGTGGGATCTAGTTCCCTGACCAGGGATCAAACCCGGGCCTCCTGCATTGGGAGCTTGAAGTCTTAGCCACTGGACCACTGGGGAAGTCCTCGCAGTTTCTTGCCTTTCTTGCCTTTTCCAACCAGAAGCTGTTCCCATTCCTTGGCTGCTGGCCCCATGTATCTTCAGGACTCAAGGCCGATTGAGTCTCTCACCTCACAACACATCACAGCACTCTGACACTGACTCTTCTGCCTCCCACTTCCACATTTAATTAAGGACCCTTGTGATTACATTGGGCCCACCTGGATAATCCAGTATAATCTCCCCATCTCAAAGTCAGCTGATTGGTAACCATAATTCCACCTGCAACTTTCTTTCTCTTTTGCCACTAAATCTAACATTCACAAGTTCTGAGGAATAGGACGGGGACATTTTGGGGGCCATTCTGCCTATCAGAGTTTGGAACCAAAGATTAAAGGACCCTGAATATCAAGATTCCTATCTCCATTCTTCGTGCTGGGGGAGAAAACACAATGTCTATTTTCATATTAAAGATGTTTTCCCTTCAGATATTTTCTTACTTTTAGCTAGAATTATCGCAATTCAGTGTAGTAACCCAGGTTGTCTCATACCAGTTGGATGTTCTGGTTGGCAGTTATAGATGACTTTGATTAATAAAAAATGGGAAGATAAATTAAATATTGATAAGTGCAGTTTGGTGTGTTTGCTTTTTTCAAGGCACAGGACCCATGGGGATGGAAAGCCATTAAAGAGATCTCCGTATTAGAAACCACTGCCTTAAAAAATATGGCCTCTGTTTATTTTAGTTGGTTCCACCTATGTATATGGCATTTTTCTCTATTACTGATACATCTCTAGGGTTGGAGGTTGAAAAGTTTGGAAAAAATTAAAATAAAACTGATTTAGCAAATGTATTTCATCTTCTAACTTGTTTATGATTTGATCATTAATTCATCCCTTAACATCTGTCTCTTAAAGACTGTCTTGTCTGTTGTCTTTATGGATGACAAGTTAGGATATTCGGGGAAAAAAATACCTTCTTTTAAAACACACAGTATCTCAAATGAAATGCCAAGTTTATAGTGTGTAGATAACCAAAACAAATAAAGCTATGCAACAGGCAGAAGGAAGAAAGATCTGATAAATCAGGAAGTATAAATAAGATAACAGAAAATCCATCTGGACTTGTGTTCAAAGGGCCTTTATTTATGTGTTTAGCCAATTTGAAGATTTTCTTTGTTTAACAAATAATTTTATTTACTTATTTTATTTTTGGCTGTGCTGGGTCTTCATTGCTGCTTGGGCTTTTTCTCTAGTTGCAGCGAGTAAGGGCTACTTCTCTAGTTGCAATATTCAGGCTTATTGTGGTGGCTTCTAGTTGTAGAGCAGAGGCTCTGGGGTGCGTGAGCTCAGTAGTTGCACCTCTTGGTTCAATAGGCTCAATAGTTGTGCAAGGGCTTAGTTGCTCTGCAACATGTGGGATCTTCCCGGATCAGGGATCAAATCTGTGTCTCCTGCATTGGCAGGCAGATTCTTTACCACTGAGCCACCAGGGAAGCCCTGAAAATTCTCTCTTTTAAACTATCATTTAAATTAAAATGTTCTACTATGAATTACTGGAGTATAAGTTTATATAACTCTTCATTGCCCTGAACATGAAATAGTTTCTAGTACAACTATTTGTGTGGAATATATTTTTGTCAAAGTTTAATGCTTGCTTTTTTTATTTGAATAAAGAAATGGTGAAAAGGCAGAAAACCTATTTCTATGGAGAGACACATCTAGGAGGGAGAGGAGTGTCAGTTGGGCACAGACAGTGGTCTCTGGTGAAGTTTTCTGACATCACAGCTGACACTTCCTATGAACCAGGCATTGTGCAGGATCACTGATCCTCACAGCCACTTCAAGAGCCCTGCACTATCATTAATCTTATTTCCCATGAAAAATTGGAGGTTTTGAGATGTTCATTGGCTTGTCAGACCTCACACTGTTAGTAAGGAAGGGAGCAGGGCATCAATTCCTAGGCTGTCTTAAAATTAGAAATAGAACTCTAACCCTAAGCCTAATCTTAACTCTAAAAACACCCAAAAACAAATACAGTCATCTTCTCTGCTTTGTAAACATTCTCTCTTTAAACTTCACCATCTTGTGGTTTCCCAACTTGGCTTCACTTGGGGACCTTTTACAAACTACCATTGCCTAGAATCCACTCAAGACTATTTAAATATAATAAGAACAGCACTAATGATCAGGAACACTTATATTTGGGCTGACAAGCAGTTTTCCAAGTGGGCTGACAAGCAGTTTTCCAAGTGCTACGTAGATTCTCATTTCATCCTCAGAACAACCCTGTGATGAAGGAAGACACCTTTAAGTTTCCAATATATAAATGAGAAAAGTGAGGGTACATGCCTAGCTTAGAGTCACACGACTAAATTGGGATCTTGATCCCAGAGAATTGGGCTTCAGAGTCTATGCTCAGAAACAACCTATCAAATAAAACAACCACAACAGACACCCTCCCTGGTAACCTCTGGACAGCGCTAGAGAACCAGGCTTCTATTTTTTTTTAAGGGCAAATGAAGAATCAAGCATTTATCCTGCCTTTGTATGTATAAACTGTACTTCAGGATAACAACACATGAGGGGAAATGTCTCATTTTAGGAGAACTTCAACTAACAAATGAATGAGTGATCTGTGCTATACTCAGTCATGTCCAACTCTTACAATGCCATGGACTGTAGCCCACCAGGCTCCTCTGTCCATGGGATTTTCCAAGCAAGGATACTGGAGTGGGTTGCCATTTCTAACTCTTGGAGATCTTCCAGACCCAGGGATTGAACCCACATCTCTTGTGTGTCCTGCATTGTCAGACAGATTCTTTGCCACTGTGGCACCTGGGAAGCTGAATGAGTGATAGAATATTATCATTTTGACACCCTCAAGGAAATAATCTAAGCCATGATCATCAAAGGATGAAACTTCTCAAAAAGGGATGTACAGGCTCTTCCTAATAGAAGTACAGCTTATTACCTCTTAAGAAGTGTTCTTTGCTAGAAGAATCAAGTCTCTTCAGGATTCTTGAATCAAATCATTTTGAAAACAGAAGACCTAAGGAATATATTATATGACACAATGGGGTCACAATCAGCAAAATCCAGACTGTGGGGAACTGAGCATACAAGACTTAATTTCCTTCACATGTTAGTTGAGAAAGAAAGAGAAAAACAGACATGGAAACTATGCATTAAAAGATTCATACAAACTAATTGCAATGTAATGCATCATATTTGGATCCTAATTTGATCAAATGCTGATAAAAATTAAATCTGGAGAAATTTAAACATTAACTAGATATCTTATGTTAGTAAAATCTTCTTTTTCTTTTTAGTGTGATAGTTATTTTGTGGTTAAGGTTTTGTTTTGGGAGGATTTTCTTTTTTCTTTTTTGGCATTTTGTGCATATTTTTCTTCCAGTTTTATTGAGATGAAATTGACATAGAGCAGTATATAAGTATAAGGTATACTGCATAATGATTTAACTTACAAATATCATGAAATGATTCTCACAATAAGTTAGTGAACATCCATTATCTCATACAGACATAAAATTAAAGAAATAGAAAAAAAAATTTCTTTTTGATGAGAACTCTTAGGATTTACTTAGTACTGATAGCTTGCATGTTGGATTTGTGATCTCCAAAGAAGAAGATTTAGCTTCGGGACCAGGGACCAGGCTTGATCACTCAAGAGCTTTTGTGTAGCCGAGTTTTATTAAAGTGAAAAAGGGACAGAGAAAGCTTCTGACATAGACATCAGAAGGGGGATGGAGAGTGCCCCCCTCACTAGTGTTAGCAAGGGGGCTATATACTTTTTCAATTGGTTATTACAGTAAATCAGAAGACTGTCTTAAGGTTGTAAAGTGTCTTACCAGATCCACTCCCATAATATACATTTTAAGATGACAGGGTTAGTCGGAAGGGTCTTAAGAAGGAGAACCATGTCCTCAAGCAGGATACATGCTGTTATATAATAATTGGTACAGAGTTTAAGGAAAAACATATCCTTCAGCAAGATGAGTTGTTTTGTTGTGTAATCATCAGTTCAGGGCTTAGAGAAAAAAAAAAGGTTTGTACTTTTCTCCTCCTTGAGAGCCCCAGACCCGTTTCTCCTCCTCACGGACCCTGGATTTCTTATCAATCTACCTAAGAATTGACTCTCTCAGTACCTTCATATATAATACACAGCAGTGTTAATTACATCTATCACATTGTACATTACATCCCTAGTATTTATTTGTCTTTTAATGGAAGTTTATATCTTTTGACTGCTTGCATTCAATTCCTCTTCCCTCTACCTCCTACCCACTACCTCTGATGACCACAAATCTGATCTCCTTTTATATGGGTTTGTTTGTTTTTGTTTTGAGGTATAAATGACCTACAACTCTGTGTTAGTTCTTGTTACACTATATAGTGATTTGATACTACTCTATATTTCAACATGATCACTACAGTTAAGTCTAGTTATGATATGTCACTATACAAAGATATTACCCAGATATTACTATATTCTCCACACTGCATTTCATACTGGTAATTCATCCACTTTGCAACTGGGAAATTGTACTTCTTAATCTCCCTCACATATTTTTTTCTTCTCCCAGCCTCCCTCCCCTCAGGAGACCACCAGTTTGTTCTCTGTATCAAAAACTCTATTTCTGTTTTATGTTTTTTCATTTGTTTTGTTTTCAGATTGCAGGTATAAGTGAAATCAGACAGTATTTGTCTTTCTCAGTCTGACTTATTACACTTGACATAATACTCCCTAAATCTGTCCACATTGCTGCAAATGGCAGTACTTAATTCTTTTTTATAGCTCAATAATATTCCATTGTATATATTTATCTATTGATTGGCACTCAGGTTACACTTATGTCTTGGCTCTTGTAAATAAAGCTGCAATGAACTTAGGGGTGCATATATCTTTTCAAATTAGTGTTTTCATTTCTTCAGATAAATATCCAGGAGGGAATTGCTGAATCATATGGTAGCTCTATTTTTAATTGTTTGAGGATTCTCTATACTGTTATCCATAGTGGTTATACCAATTTACATTCCCACCAGTGGTGCACAAGCATTCCTTAACTAATCTGTTCCTCAGTTTAGCTATCTATTGACCTGGAAGGCTGGCCCCACCATGGGACTTAAATAGAACTGTGAAGAAATATGGTCTTTTTGTGGGATATTTTGTGAGATATTCTTTTCTGACTTTATCCCAAGAGCTCAAATTTTTCCCACTATACTCATGTAAATTTATCAGATAAAATGGGGAATGGACAAAGGGCCCAAGGGGTATCCAGAAGGCAGGACATTTTTCCTGGGGCTCAACTTTTAAAACATACACAAACACAAGGTTATGGCTGACTCAGATAGTTCTGGAGAGTGAATTTTGGAGATTATAATCCCTGGTTCATGTATTTGCATCCTTGATATACATGGGAGCTGAGAAGCCTATGAGGCAAAAGACTTGAACAAAGTATGCCCTATGGGATTAAGGGTGTATGTGCATGTGTGTATGTATTCAAAATGTGCTGGTGGTTCCAAAGCAGCTAAGTTATAGGGAGAACAACAGGGACCACTACAGGAGAACAGATCATAAGAGAAGCAGGACTCTAGTATTGGGAGTTCAGTGTACTGGTGACTCTAGAAATCAGGAGAAGCCTACACTAGATGTCAGCTTTACTGACACCCAAATACAGCAGGACTCTGCTTGTAACAACAACATATAGTGGGATTCCAACTTCATGGACAGACATATCAACATGGCATTAGGAACAATATTCTATCTCAATGGCATTGCTACAGACCTGTCAGATGAGGGACTGCAAAGTCAGGAAGTGAGCAAGAAGTAGGGCTGATTCAGGAATACATGTGAGTCCCACTGGAGAGTTTCAGAAAAATTGCTGAGGAGAGGAACTTTGGCCAATCATCTAAGCCCAGGTGCCCATGCCTCTAGGTCTTGCCCTGGTCTTGTAGCATCTTTTTTTAAAAAAAAAAACCTCTATAAACTCATTTCCAAAACAATTGATGAATAATGTTAGGGTCTCAGAAGAAGCTTCAATAAACAGTACTCCTCTTTCCCATGCTGAGCAAGTTGAGGAAATAAAACAAAGTTAAGGCAAATGGAGTCACTTTTGTTACTTCTAGAGACCAGGCTAGAAGACAAGGCTTCAGGCCAGGCGGCCAAATGGGCTGAAACTAGACAGACTTGCCCATAGGCAGACACTTGCTGGACCAGAGCAGGCCTGCATGGGCAAGATTTTCAATACAGAGACATTGTGCTCTCTTGGAAGGCTCACTCTGAAAAGGAAGAAGGAGAGCTGATCCGACGGGCCCAGTGACTATTCCAAAATTATGATCAGATTATTCACTCCAGAGTCCCAGGAATGGAATAAGTAAAGGGGCTATGAGAGACAAAGCCTGTGTTTACAGAAATGCTCATTCTGTGTTTATAGAAACCAAGAGAAAAGATGTCTCTCCTCTGTATCAATCAGGGTCTGCCAAGAAAACAAAATCCACACCAGGGTTATGAAACAGAGGACATTAAACAGAGGGAATTAGTTATAAAATTGTTAGAGGAGTTGAAAGAATAACCTAGGTAGATGAGGCAGCTCCCAAATTAGGAACTGGGAAGCCACTACCCACTCTTTGGGCTAGACGAACAAATAGAAAAGGTAGTGTTACCTGAGCCCAGGAGCTGGGACCACTCAGTAAACCCTAGTATCATCAGGGCTCTATTAGGGCAAGAGCTGGAGTTATTAATATACAGGAGTTGCAGCTGCTGCCAGGCATGCCTCCCAATACAGAGAAAAAGGTGAGAAATACCTTAACTTCTCCTTTCTTCCCAAACTCCAGTCTTCACCAGTGCCTCTCACTGGCAAACCCAACATAGAGTTGGTGGTCAAGAGAGCCTGGGAGTCAGCTCAAGACAGTCAGAGAGAGCACAGGCAGGGAATGGGTCCAGAGTCAACAGGCTGATAGCCGGTGCAGCCTTCAACAAGGAAGAGCTTTATTAATGTTTTTGTACACAGATTAAAGAGGAATCTGTATGTCACAGTTCAGTTCAGTTCAGTCACTCAGTCGTGTCTGACTCTTTGCAACCCCATGGGTGGCAGCACGCCAGGCCTCCCAGTCCATTACCAGCTCCCAGAGTCCACTCAAACTCATGTCCATTGAGTCGGTGATGCCATCCAACCATCTCATCCTTGGTCGTCCGCTTCTTCTCTCGCCTTCAATCTTTCCCAGCATCAGGTTCTTTTCCAGTGAGTCAGCTCTTCACATCAGGTGGTCAGAGAAGTGGAGTTTCAGTTTAGGCATCAGTCCTTCCAATGAATATTCAGGACTGATTTCCTTTAGGATGGACTATTTGGATCTCCTTGCAGTCCAAGGGACTCTCAAGAATCTTCTCCAATATCACAGTTCAAAAGCATCAATTCTTCAGCGCTCAGCTTTCTTTATAGTCCAACTCTCACATCCATACATGACTACTGGAAAAACCATAGCCCTGACTAGACAGATATTTGTTGGTAAAGTAATGTCTCTGCTTTTTAATATGCTGTCTAGGTTGGTCATAGCTTTTTTTCCCAAGGAGCAAGCGTCTTTTAATTTCATGGCTGCAGTCACCATCTGCAGTGATTTTGGAGCCCAAAAAATAAAGTCTCTTACTGTTTCCCCATCTATTTGCCATGAGTGATGGGACCAGATGCCATGATCTTAGTTTTCTGAATGTTGAGTTTTAAGCCAACTTTTTCACTCTCCTCTTTCACTTTCATCAAGAGGCTCTTTAGTTCTTCTTCGCTTTCTGCCATAAGGATGGTGTCATCTGCACGTCTGAGGTTATTGATATTTCTCCTGGCAATCTTGATTCCAGCTTGTGCTT
This sequence comes from Giraffa tippelskirchi, assembly GCF_054371585.1. Lineage (NCBI taxonomy): Eukaryota > Metazoa > Chordata > Mammalia > Artiodactyla > Giraffidae > Giraffa > Giraffa tippelskirchi. Next base: position 134,166,891 of record NC_137278.1, on the reverse strand, counting down.
CATCCAGCCCAGCGTTTCTCATGATGTACTCTGCATAGAAGTTAAATAAGCAGGGTGACAATATACAGCCTTGATGTACTCCTTTTCCTGTTTGGAACTAGTCTGTTGTTCCATGTCCATTTCTAACTGTTGCTTCCTGACCTGCATACAGGTTTCTCAAGAGGCAGGTCAGGTAGTCTTGTATGCCCATCTCTTGAAGAATTTTTCACAGTTTGTTGTGATCCACACAGTCAAAGGCTTTGGCATAGTCAATAAAGCAGAAATAGATGTTTTTCTGGAACTCTCTTGCTTTCTTTCTTGCTTTCATCTCTCTTGCCAGCAGATGTTGGCAATTTGATCTCTGGTTCCTCTGCCTTTTCTAAAACCAGCTTGAACATCTGAAAGTTCATGGTTCACATATTGCTGAAGCCTGGCTTGGAAAATTTTGAGCATTACTTTACTAGCTCACTAGTGTAAGATGAGTGCGATTGTGTGGTAGTTTGAGCATTCTTTGGCATTGCCTTTCTTAGGGATTGGAATGAAAACTGACCTTTTCCAGTCCTGTGGCCACTGCTGAGTTTTCCAGATTTGCTGGCATATTGAGTGCAGCACTTTCACAGCATCATCTTTTAGGATTTGAAATAGCTGAGCTGGAATTCCATCACCTCCACTAGCTTTGCTCGTAGTGATGCTTCCTAAGGCCCACTTGACTTCACATCCCAGGATGTCTGGCTCTAGGTGAGTGATCACACCATCATGGTTATCTGGGTCATGAAGATCTTTTTTGTACAGCTCTTCTGTGTATTCTTGCCACCTCTTCTTAGTATCTTCTGCTTCTCTTAGGTCCATACCATTTCCGTTCTTTATTGTGCCCATCTTTGCATGAAATATTCCCTTAGTATCTCTAATTTTCTTGAAGAGATCTCTAGTCTGTCACATCACACACCAAAAAACCTTTCTAAATGTCTCTACCATTTCTTTACATTTCTGTCCTGCCATAGCTCATGTGTCTCTCTCCATCTTTTCTCCCCATCTCAGCTCACCCCTCTGCTCCCCCACAACATTCTCCTGAGCCTTCTCCACATAAGCTGAGGAGTTCAGTTGACCTTCTTCTCATCTTCTCTATCAGAGATGGCTCTCCATGGGGCCTTCCTCAATGACTTTGTGCTTTGAGATTGGGTAAATAGTAAGTTGGGGGCTTCCCAGGTGGCCCTAGTGGTAAAAAACCCATCTGCCATTGCAGCAGATGTAAGAGATGTGGATTTGATCTCTGGGTCAGGAAGATCCCCTAGAGGAGGGCATGGGAATCCACTCCAGAGTTCTTGCCTAGAGAATCCCATGAACAGAGCCGCCTGGCGGGCTGCAGTCCATAGGGTCGCAAAGAGTCACACACAACTGAAATGACTTAGCATGCACGCAAATAGTAAGTTGGTCATTGCAGTTTAGTTAAGTCTGAGGCAGCTGAGTTACCCACTAAGAAGAGAGTATTCACCTGCTCAAAATAAGGCCATCAGCAGGAGATCTGCTTACTTTTCCTCTTTCAAATTAAAGCAGTTGACCACCTTGGTTCATGTCAAATGCAGCCCTTGCAGTCCACACCTGGTGTGCATAGGTGTTTGTTTTGCATTTAACAGAACTGAAAGGACTCCTGTTTCATTTTCTTGTAACCACAGAATTTAAATAACTGTGGTTTGGCTTGTGGGCTCACTACTGGAAGGTAGTAATCATTGTTATTTCAAGATAGAAAAAAGAAATTAGAATAGTGCCTAGGACATAACAGGAATTTTAAAAGTGTGTGTTGATAAGGCAGATAGATTATATGATTGTGCTCATTTACTAAGGCTGCCATAACAAAGTACTACAGATGGACTGGTTTAAACAATAGAAACTTCCTTTCCTATAATTCTGGAGCCTAGAAGCCTGAGATCAAGGTATCACAGGGGTAATTTCTTCTAAGGCCTTTCCACTGGGTGTATAGATGGTTGTCTTCACACGGTCTTTCTTCTATGTAAATCTGTGTCCTTGTTTCATCTTCTTAAAGGGATGCCAGTCAGATTAGATTAGAACTCACCCAATTACTTTCTTTCAATTTAATTACCTTTTTAAAGATCTTATCTCCAAATAAAATCACATTCTAAGGTATTCGGAGTTAAGACTTCAGCGTAAGAATTTTGGAGGAAGCAAAATTCAGCCCATAATCCAAAGCCATACTTTATCTCATGCAATTTAGTCATGTACGGATGTGAGAGTTGGACCATAAAGAGGGCTGAGTGCCAAAGAATTGGTGCTGTTGAGCTGTGGTGTTGGAGAAGACTCTTGAGAGTCCCTTGGACTACAAGGAGATTAAAACAGTCCATCCTAAAGGAAATCAATCCTGAACATTCATTGGAAGGACTAATGCTGAAGCTGAAACTCCAATACTTTGTCCACCTGATGTGAAGAACTGACTCATTGGAAAAGACCCTGATACTAGGAAAGATTGAAGGCGGGAGGAGAAAGGGATGACAGAGGATGAGATGGTTGGATGGCATCACTGACTCAATGGACATGAGTTTGAGCAAGCTCCGGGAGATGGTGAAGGACAGGGAAGCCTGGCATGCTACAGTCCATGGGGTCACAAAGAGTTGGACGCTACTGAGTGACTAAACAATAACAGAACAGAAAACAGCACAAATATTTACATGATTAACTTTATTGTTGATAGTGGCAGGACAGAATTAGGTTACAGGGTTCCTGGCACCCTAATCTGTGTCTACTGGTACTGTTAGACTGTCTTTCCATCATGCTAGGATTATAGCATAATTGTTAGATGAACAGGTTATATAGTCATATAGGCCTGAATCTTTTAATTCTGAACCTGCTATCTATTGGCTACTTGACCTTGGATCAGCTCCTTAACATTTCTTAGGTCAGTTTCTGTATCAGTGTGCTGGGGCTTCCTTGGTGGCTCAGATAGTCAGATGGTAAGGAGTCTGCTTGCAATGCAGGAGACCTGGGTTCGATCCCTAGGTCAGGAATATCCCCTGGAGAAGGGACTAGCAACCCACTTCTGTATTCTTGCCTGGAGAATTCCATGGACAGAGTCTGGCAGACTACAGTCCATGGGGTCACAAAGAGTCAGAGGCTACTAACACTTTTCACTTTCACTTTTCATGCTGGGATAATAGAACTTCTTTACTGAGAGGGATGAGGATTCAAAGACATGATGATGTATCTTGTCAGAGAGGAAAACCTTTACCTTTACTCTCTTAGGTTTACTGCCTGGGGCTGTGCAATATTAAACTAATGAAAAGTAGATTAAAAGGAGAAAAGATAATTTTTTATTAATATTTACAAGAGTTCACAGAAGAGACGTAAAACTCAAAGAATTGTTTAGACTTGGGGTCTTATACACCATCTTAACAAAGGAAAGGAGATTTGAGCTTCAGGGGATGATAAACTGTGGGGAAGTGACTAGGAGATATATGGGGGAACTAATGGAAGATAAGGGGTGTTTTAATAAGATCTGTCTATGCAGACTCATCTCCATGTTACTCTCCATCTCCAGAGATTAGAGTCACTCTTCCCTCTTGGTGGGGGAGAACACCTTCATAAAAGGAAATTGGTACCCTGCTTTCAGGCAGACAAGGGAGAATAGAGAAGTCTTTCCACATCTGCTGCATCTCAGTTGCTTTTAGCTCAAAGTAATCCTTATACCAAACTGGCATTTTCTGATCCCCTTCGATGAAAAGTGCTTAGCACCAGGTCTGGTCACAGTAAGTGCTGGATAATCAACTGTCATTAGAGCAAAATATATCCTTCCATTGTAGTCCTGGAGCCCAGCCATAGCAGCAGGGAAAGGGAATGTCAACTTTAAAAAAAAGCACAATGTGAGAGTTGCAAGTTAAGTTTTATCTGGAGCAAAATGAGGACTGCAGTCCAGGAGACAGCATCTCAGATAGTTCTGAGAAACTGCTCCCCCAGGCGGTAGTCCTCGTTTTGCCCCAAATAAAGCTTAACTCGAAATTCTCATGTTGCAATTTCTTTTAAGTCAACAGTTACCGCAACTGATGAAGGGACCCAGAATGGACTTCCCTTCACCTGAACTCTCTGAGGAACTAGAACCTTGGCACCATCTTCCCATCTGCCTCCTTGGACAGTCCAGACAAATTGGGTAAGTATCTCCTGGTTCTCAGATCTCCCATATTGGTTGATGATCCTGAGTTTTATTTGGTAGTGGAGCAAATAACCTGCCCTCTCTCAGCTGACAGATACTACAGGGGGCCCTGTTGAAAGATACTGAGGAATACATGACCAGTTGGAAGTGAAAGATACTTTGAGCGGGTGCTGGTTGAAAGATTTTAGGAGAATACCACCCCCACCCCCCATCCAGGGGAAAGATACTGGGTGGGACTTGGCCAAGGAATACCCACTCCATTAAAATATACTGGTGGGGGCTGGTTGAAAGATACCAGGGTCTGCTTAGCTGTAAATGACACCCCACTCCAGTACTCTTGCCTGGAAAATCCCATGGACGGAGGAGCCTGGTAGACTACAGTCCATGGGGTCACTAAGAGTCGGACACGACTGAGCAACTTCACTTTCAGTTTTCCCATTCATGCACTGGAGAAGGAAATAGCAACCCACTCCAGTATTCTTGCCTGGAGAATCCCAGGGATGGCGGAGCCTGGTGGGCTGCCATCTATGGGGTCGCATAGAGTCAGACACGACTGAAGTGACTTAGCAGCAGCAGCAGCAGGAGACTGACTTGTCGGTGCTGAATGGTTACTTAAGAGGCTGATCTGATGCTTTTACAAGGGACATCAGAAAAGCCAGCCTCTTAACTAAAACCTCAGCCAGGGTTATGTATGTACAAAGCTTATGCTTGCAAGTACTTACTTACGTGGGGAAATTATACTAAAAGAGATCCCAACCAAAAATGACCAAATTGGAGTTCTTTTGATATTCCAAAATTAATATTTACAGGCACACAGTTAAAGAAAGCTGGCCATAAGGTCAAACAGACTGAATGGAATGCTTACTTTGATTGGTATCTAGAAGCTTCTCTTAAAACTGTAGAACAAAAAAAGGCTGCTAAGTCTGTCACTGATTCTGTCTCTCCCTCTACATATTTTCTTCAATCTGAATGGCTTGGCCAGATGCTGTCTCTCTCTTTTTTATCTCTTCCAACTCTTCTACCTCCTGCTGCTCCCCTGTCCCCAGGAAAGGAAGATTAAAACAAAACAAAAACTTTGAAGGAATATTCTGACTTGACACCTAAGTCATTTTCTAACCACCAAAATGATCCTTTGCTTAAGTCTGCCTCTTCAGTTCAGTTCAGTTCAGTCACTTAGTTGTGTCTGACTCTTTGCGACCTCACGGACTGCAGCACGCCAGGCCTCCCTGTCCATCACCAACTCCCAGAGTTCACTCAAACTCATGTCCATTGAGTCGGTGATGCCATCCAATCATCTCATCCTCAGTCGTCCCCTTCTCCTACCACCTTCAATCTTTCCCAGCATCAGGGTCTTTTCCAATGAGTCAGCTCTTTGCATTAAGTGGCCAAAGTATTGGAGTTTCAGCTTCAACATCAGTCCTTCCAATGAACACTCGGGACTGATCTCCTTTAGGATGGACTATTTGGATCTCCTTGCAGTCCAAGGGACTCTCAAGAGTCTTCTCCAACACCACAGTTCAAAAGCATCAATTCTTTGGCACTCAGATTTCTTTATAGTCCAACTCTCACATCCATACGTGACTACTGGAAAAACCATAGCCTTGACTAGACGGATCTTTGTTGGCAAAGTAATGTGTCTGCTTTTTAATATGCTATCTAGGTTGGTCATAACTTTTCTTCCAAGAAGTAGGCGTCTTTTAATTTCATGGCTGCAGGCACCATCTGCAATGATTTTAGAGCCCCCCAAAAATAAAGTCTGCCGCTGTTTCCACTTTTTCCCCATCTATTTCCCATGAAGTGATGGGACTGGATACCATGATCTTAGTTTTTTGAATGTTGAGTTTTAAGCCAACTTTTTCACTCTCCTCTTTCACTTTCATCAAGACGCTCTTTAGTTCTTTGCTTTTTGCCGTAAGGATGGTGTCATCTGCATATCTGAGGTTATTGATATTTCTCCCAGCAGTCTTGATTCCAGCTTGTGCTTCATCCAACCCAGCATTTCACATGATGTACTCTGCATATAAGTTAAATAAGCAGGGTGACAGTGTATAGCCTTGATGTGCTCCTTTTCCTATTTGGAACCAGTCTGTTGTTCCATGTCCAGTTCTAACTGTTGCTTCCTGACCTGCATACAGGTTTCTCAAGAGGCAGTCTTGTATTCCCATCTCTTGAAGAATTTTCCACAGTTTGTTGTGATCCACACAGTCAAAGGCTTTGGCATAGTCAAGAAAGCAGAAGTAGATGTTTTTATGGAACTCTCTTGCTTTTTCAATGATCCAGCAGATGTTGGCAATTTGATCTCTGGTTCCTCTGCCTTTTTTAAAACCAGCTTGAACATCTGGAAGTTCATGGTTCACGTATTGTTGAAACCCTGCTTGGAGAATTTTGAGCATTAGCTCTTTACTAGTGTGTGAGATGAGTGCAATTGTGTGGTAGTTTGAGCATTCTTTGGCATTGCCTTTCTTAGGGATTGGAATGAAAACTGACCTGTTCCAGTCCTGTGGCCACTGCTGAGTTTTCCAATTTTGCTGACATATTGAGTGCAGCACTTTCACAGCATCATGTTTTAGGATTTGAAATAGCTCAACTGGAATTCCATCACCTCCACTAGTCTGCCTCTTAGAAGGCTTAGATGAAGATTTGGCTACTCTAGTCAAAAAAACCAATCTAGGTTGGTCTGTGTTACACACTAATGCTTGTTACACTGGCTGACCAACTTTTCAGAACCATTAAAAGAAAGAAAAGGGGGTATCTATAAAAGTTATGTACCTTTAATTGCACAATGCCAGTCAAAGGTTAACCAACCCCCAACCAGTTTAATTCCAACTGGTAGAGAAAGTTAGCTTGGGAAAAAAAAAAAAAAATATATATATATATATATGTACTAAAGGAGTATGGGCTTCCCAAGTGGCTGAAGTGATAAAAGAATCCAACTGCCAATGCAGGAGATGTGGGTTTGATACCTGGGGCGGGAAGATCCCCTGGAGGAGGAAATGGCAACCCACTCCAGTATTCTTGCCTGGGAAGTCCCATGGACAGAGGAGCCTGGTGGGCTTCAGTCTGTAATAGCTCGAAGAGTCCAACACCATTGAGCATGGGCACACACCCACACACATATGCCTAAAGGGATAAGTCCAAATGAGGAGAACCTGATCACTTATCTTGTCTATGAGTTGTGCATGTGTTCTCAGTCATGTCCCACTTTTTGCGACCCCATGGACTGCAGTCCACCAGAGCTCCTCTGTCCATGGAATTTTCCAGGGAAGAATACCGGAGTCAGTTGTCATTTCCTTCTCCAGGGGAGGGATTGAACCCACATCTCTTGCGTCTCCTGCATTGGCATGCAGATTCTTTACCACTGTGCCACCCAGCTGCTGCTGCTAAGTCGCTTCTGTCGTGTCCGACTTGGTGCAACCCCATAGACGGCAGCCCACCAGGCTCCGCCATCCCTGGGATTCTCCAGGCAAGAATACTGGAGTGGGTTGCCATTTCCTTCTCCACTGCATGAAAGGGAAAAGTGAAAGTGAAGTCGCTCAGTCGTGCCACCCAGACCATCTCTAATTCCTAAAACTGAAAAAACAAAACAAAACAGGGAGAGCATTTTAAAATCTTTCTTATAAGTTAGTGAGTTTTAGATTAAGATATCTAATTCAAAACTAAGTTTAAAAAAATAAAGCCAGATCTTTTGTTGTGTCTGTCTGAATATATGTATGTCTCAGTATGTATCTTTCTTTGTCTTTGTGTTGCAGGAATGGGGACACCTTCCAGGGCCCAGAAGTGGACTCTCATCTCACACTCAGAAATTAATTGTCTGAAGAGACAAAAGAGCTGACAAAGAAAGAGATTTTATTGGAAAGGGTGCCCTGGTGGAGAGCAGTAGTGTAAGGGAACCCAGGAGAACAACTCTGCTTCATGGCTCACAGTCTCGGGTTTGATGATAATGGAATTTGTTTCTGGATTTTCTTTGGCCAATCATTGTGACTCAAGAGTCCTTCCTGGTGGCACATGTATTGCTTAGCCAAGATGGATGCCAGCAAGAAGGATTCTGGGAGGTAGTTGGACACGTGGTGTCTCCTTTTGACCTTTCCTGAACTCTTCTGGTTGGTGGTGGCTTATCAGTTCCATGTTCTTTACTAGGAACTCCTGTGATAAAATAACTCATGCAAATGGTTATTATGGTGCCTGGCCAAGGTGGGCGGTTTTAGTTAGTGTGCTTCCCCTAACATTTGGATAGTATTCCTGAAGTTAATTTGTAAATGAGCTCAAATTTATTGGCCTAAAAAAAAGTAAGCATTTACAAATCAAACAATTTTAAATGTAAGAAAATTTAGCTGGAAAAAAATATAAGAAAATTGTAAATACAAGAAAAATTTGGCTTCCCTTGTGGCTTAGCTGGTAAAGAATCTGCCTACAATGTGAGAGACTTGGATTCGATCCCTGGGTTGGAAGATCCCTTGGAGAAGGGAAAGGCTGCCCACTCCAGTGTTTGGCCTGGAGAATTCCCTGGACTGTATAGTCCATGGGGTCACAGCCGGACATGACTGAGTGACTTTCCCTTCACTTCAAGCTGAAAAACTCAGGGAGGAACACACCAAGACACATGGTAATCAAACTGACAAAAAAATAAAGACAGAGGTAAAATATTAAAAACAACAAGGAAAAAAATGACAAATAACATATAAGGGAACTCCCACCAGGCTATCAGCTGATGTCTCAGCAGAAACTCTACAAGGCAGAAGGGAATGGCATGATATATTTAAAGTCATGAAAGGGAAGAAACTACAACCAGGAATACTCTACCCAGCAAGACTCTCATTCAGATTTGATGGAGAAATCAGAAGTTTTCCAGATAAGCAAAAGTTAAGAAAATTCAGCATCACCAAACCAGCTGTACAACAAATGTTAAAGGAACTTCTCTAGACAGGAAACACAAGAGACGGATAAAACCTACAGAAAATAAACCCAAAACAATTAAGAAAACTGTAATAGGATACACACTGATAATTACCAAAGGCACCAACCAAAAGAAATAGACTGGCTGGGGAGACGGATACATGTGCATTTATGCAATTCCATTTACCACGTCACTCTGCTTGACTCCCCAAATTGTATGCAATTATTTTATATTGTTAGGTTAATCATTATCCCATTATGTAATCATAATGGGATATGATATGTAATCATATTTATTTTTTATTTTTTGTCTGGCTATTGATTGTGAAAACCAATAAGCATTTTTTACTATTGTGATTATGTAACTATTAATCACTTAAGACCATTGTATCATGATTGGTCAGCAGAAAAATAATAGATCTCTATATCACCAAAACTGGGATCTAATAGAAAAACCTATAATCACTTTTTAAAACCCATATGCATATCAGAATTTTTTGAAAAATACAAATGCCCAGGTATTGCTTCTTTTTCTCCAGAGCTCTAGATGTGTTTCTAATGAGCAACCATGTTTAAAAACAACTGGACTATATGATGCTCTTTTACTTTTATTTAGCTTGTTTCACTTTTCCTGTTTCATATTCAGTGCTACCATTTTATTTAGTTTATGTTTTTCAATTTCTCCATCTCTTCTTTTTTTTATATTCTTTCTCAAGCCTTTATCAAGAATAGTAAAAAAGCTTTTGTATACATATGTATATAAAGTATGTATATAATATATATTTTAGAAAAACCTATGAATTTTTACCTAGCTGAAAAATTTATGACATTTTGATCCCAGTTGTTTGACTAAGTATAAATAGAATGCTAGATTTCTAACTAAAAAAAATAGATATGCAACAAGCAACAGAGGTTTACTTTATAGCTTAGGGAACTATAGTCAATATCTTATAATAACCTATAATGGAAAATAATTTCAAAAATAATATATGTGTATATGTATAACTGAATTGGGGCTTCCCGGGTAGCTCAAATGGTAAAGAATCTGCCTGCAATGTGGGAGACTTGGGTTCAATCCCTGAGTCAGGAAGATCCCCTGGAGAAGGGCATGGCAATCCACTCCAGTATTCTGGCCTGGAGAATTCCATGGACAGCGGAGCCTGGTGGGCTACAGTTCGTGGAGTCGCAAAGAGTTGGACACGACTAAAGCGACTAACACACACACATAAGTAAATCCCCTTGCTATACACCTGAAACATTGCAAGTCAACTGTACGTCAATAAAATAAATATATATTAAGAAAAAATAAAAAATCTTTACCAAAAAAAGAAAGAAAATTAAGCTAAATAAGTTTCAGTTTCATGTAAACTGAAAAATATCCAATATTAAATTAGTACCTGGTATTAATGTTAAGGTTTGTCAATCTGATATAAGCATGTTTTAAAGTCATCAATATACTAATCCATTATAATACTTTCATTGTGTCTAGGTTTAGCATAGTTAAATAAAATCTTATTATGTTGCAATTTTGTTAGCAAGGAAGGAAACTCAATGTAAAGAAACTTTTAAGGAAATAAAATGTAAATAAAATAGAACCTTTAAATAACCTCTACTAAAAAATAATTATGCTTTAAAAATTTCTATCTATTTAGTCTCTCTAAATTTTGCCACATTAAATTTCTAGGGCTGTGCTAAATTAAGTAAAGGAAGTTTATTGAACATCTAGGTCACTCCCAAATAAAATAAGATACAAAACATTAATTACTATACACTAGCTTCCTCTTACAGAAAAACTGAAGATATTTTGACTGTTAATAAATATGTTTGGTGCCATCCTAAGATGTTCTCTGTAAGAAAGCATTTTTTTTTTTAAAACTATCACTGGTATTTATGCTCACCAATCTACAAAATGCTAATATAAAGGTCAGTTCATGGGTTGCTTAAATAAAGTAGGATTTGTGTTTTCAGTAGAGAAGGTGTGACGAGTGGAATTATATTTTATTTTAAAAGAAGGAAATAGATCTGAGTTACAGATGACTGTTTTTGGATGGGCAAATTAAGTGATAGTTACAAAAAGGTTTGTGGAAAGTGGACCCCGAAAAAAAAAATTTTGCATGGTACAAGTTTTCTTAAAATGTTCAACTGCCTTTAATATAAGATTTTAAATTTTTTACTTTTAAGCTATTTGCTCTGTATATACCTTTAAAATCTCTTATTGTTACTTTGACTAAGTAAATAACTATTGTTTTACAGTAACCTATGATCTTAGCTGACTAACTGTTCTAAATCCTTTTAATATTCTTTGACAAAATTTCCTAAATCAAATTCTAATAAAGTCTTTTTGACATCTAGATAACTTTGGGATGCTTCAAAGTGCTCCTGAAACATCCCAAAGAGAGATATTAAACTAATTAGGTTCATTTACCATGTTAAATTACATGGGAAGTATTGTCAAATGAGTAATACATCTTCTCAGGTTATATTGTATGGTAAATGTTATTAATATAAATATTCTAAAATTTATATGGAGTTCCTAAAATGCTGACATATCCTGGTAAAATGTCATAATTCTAGTTATTATCTGCAAGTGTTGTATATCACAGCAGTAACCAAATTACTTTGTCAATTGTATTGTAATCAAATTTAAATGTGACTTAAGTCTTTTGTTGATATACAGTTATGGTTTTATTCTGATGCCTTTGCAAAAAAACGCTTCCTCTTCAAAAAGATTAACAAAAAAAAACCTTTTAAATAAATATAAGTTTCTAACTTTCAGACCATAATGCTGAACTGAGTAAGAAATTTAAAAATCCTAATGAGAAACCTGATGGTCATAAACTGTTAACAAAAAGTTAGTTAACAAAAGGATTGAGTACACTGGTAAAAATGGTTATAATTTTTATGGTTTCTGTCTTAAAAATTACTGGGTTGAATCTGTGTTTTCCAGATGTAAGGAAAACCTTCCCCTCAAATTAATTACGACTTATAGTAATTTGGTAATCATACTTTTGTAAGCAAAATTAGGACATTAATATTTTTTCTCTATCTGCTCTCTCCAAAGATTGTAAACTCTTAGGTTTCCAGCAACTTTCTCAGATAAATTAGGAAAGCTACCTCACTAACAGGTACAAAAACCTCAAGGTATTTTTGAGGACCTTGTAAAGGGAGGAATTCACCTAGATCTGTAGGTAAAACATGTAATAAGCCCTTGGTGTATGCTCCCTAGCTCTAGGAGGTTTTTTGTTTGTCGTTTTTTAAGCTTCAGTTTAAAACTCCTTATTAAAAATTTTAATATGGTGAAACCCTATATGATCAATTATATTTATATAGATTATCAGGTCAAGTTTTTTTCTTCAACCAAACTTATTTTGCAACAAATTAGTATTAATTAAATATATTTGGTAAATGTTTTATTTTTAAAAAGTTAGGTGTCAATAAATGCTAAAATTTTAAACCAAACTTATTTTGCAACAAATTAGTCTTAAATATATTTGGTAAATGTGTTATTTTTAAAAAGTTATGTTTCAATAAATGTTAAATTTGTAAGCCAAACTTATTTTGCAACAAATTAGTCTTAATTTGTTGAATATATTTGGTAAAATAAGGGTAATTTAAAAAAAGATTGTTTCAATAAATGTTAAATTCCAGTTTTGTTAATGAAGGTCAGTATTTACTAATTCACTTCCCAGATAGTTCCTTGCTATAATGCTATATTAATGTAAAGTTGATTAAATTATTTGGGGGAAAAAACACTCTTTTGTTTCTAAAGCTTGTGTCAGTAATCTTTGTATAAAAATCAGATGCCCATGACCTGCAAACAGGGAATTCAGTTCAGTTCAGTCACTCAGTCGTGTCCGACTCTTTGCGACCCCATGAATTGCAGCACGCCAGGCCTCTCTGTGCATCACCAACTCCCAGAGTCTACCCAAACCCATGTCCATCGAGTCGGTGATGCCATCCAACCATCTCATCCTCTGTCGTTCCCTTCTCCTCCCGCCCCCAAGCCTACCCAGCATTAGAGTCTTTTCCAATGAGTCAACCCTTCGCATGAGGTGCCCAAAGTATTGGAGTTTCAGCTTCAACATCAGACCTTCCAATGAACACCCAGGATTGATCTCTTTTAGGATGGATTGATTGGATCTCCTTGCAGTCCAAGGGACTCTCAAGAGTCTTCTCCAACACCACAGTTCAAAAGCATCAATTCTTCGGTGCTCAGCCTTCTTCACCGTCCAACTCTCACATCCATACATGACCACTGGAAAAACCATAGCCTTGACTAGACGTACTTTTGTTGGCAAAGTAATGTCTCTGCTTTTAAATATGCTATCTAGGTTCGCCATAACCTTCCTTCCAAGGAGTAAGCGTCTTTTAATTTCATGGCTGCAATCACCATCAGCAGTGATTTTGGAGCCCAAAAAAATAAAGTCTGACACTGTTTCCACTGTTTCCCCATCTATTTCCCATGAAGTGATGGGACCAGATGCCATGATCTTAGTTTTCTGAACGTTGAGCTTTAAGCCAACTTTTTCACTCTCCTCTTTCACCTTCATCAAGAGGCTCTTTAGTTCTTCTTCACTTTCTGCCATAAGGGTGGTGTCATCCGCATATCTGAGGTTATTGATATGCGAATTATATATACCCAAATGGGAATTATTTATATATACCCAAATGGGCTGTCTCCAACCTGGATAAAAAACTTTTTATCAGGTACTCTTAACTAGCTCATGCATAGTAAAACTGAAGGGAAATTGACTCTTGAATTAATTCTCACTTCTATCGGCCACCACACCAGACTGGTCTATAAAGAGAACTGCTGATCTCAAACTTACCTTAAAATAATGCTCAAAAAAGAAAGCTACACCTGCACCAGAATGGAGGAAAAAAAAAAAGACATCAAAAGTAAGCACCTTACTCAAAATGCTGAACCTGATTTGTATGATCACTTATAATGTTTTGTTAACTTCTTAGACCTTTGCATATGAATCAGGTGTTTTTCTATCATGGACATGATCCTGTGTTAGTTTTAAAAACCAACGCAATTATTGGTTTGTGGCCAATTACTTGCATCTAGTACCTCTAGATTACCTTGGTGGATTTCTCCACTCCAAGGCTCTAATTAGATCACCCTTAAAAAATTATTTTACAAAAAAGCTCAGTCCTGTTCAGGTGACTCTTAATATTACTAGGTGGAATTCTCTCACCTGGCCAATTAATACCTGCTCTGACTCTGGCCATAATATGAATTTTCTTCTAAGTAACTCAAGCTCAATAAAAGCAACAAGGGGTCCAGGAAGGGAAACACATGTAAACCCATGGCTGATTCATGTCAATGTATGGCAAAAACTATTACAATATTGTAAAGTAATTAGCCCCCAACTAAAATAAATTAAAAAAAAAAAAAGCAACAAGCAAAAATTCTGTCAAAAAGATAAAACCTCTCACAATTACATAGAGGTTTAAAAAAAAATATGTGCTGGATTGCACAATTATAGAATAGATTTATGTAGTTAACACCAGGCTATGTTCATTTAAAATTTAAGGCTTCTTTTATCTTAGGAACAATTAAATTATACTGAGAATAACCAGCCTAGTACACTAAAAAATTGGGCTAGAAGCTTTATAAACAGTGCCAGTATATAATTTCCAACTGGATTAACTCAAATAACCTAAGAATATACTGGGTTACACCTAATGAAAGTTTTTGGCTTAATTCTTACTTATAACTTTAATAACACTGCTAGCTATATTATTTGTACTTTGCCTATTTTTCATGAATGTTGTTTCTTTCATTGCCAAATGTGTAACTAAACCTCCAAAGAAAATAATGATGACTAGCCAGTTTAAAACAGTTAATCAAATATACAGTTCTGTATGCAATCAATGAATGTAATAATATAACTTTAAATATAAAAAGATAAAGCAAAAGGGAATTTTTTCCTAGACCATATTAAAAGACAGGTGTCCAAATATCTTTGACTATAAAAGCCTAGTCCAGTAACAGACATTAAGTGGTTTCTCAGTAAAACCTTTGCCAAACCCAAAAATGAGCCTTCCCAGCTCTATGGGATAAAATGTTTGTAAAATACCTCCCGAAGTGTGGTCACATTTATGACCATGAGGGGGCCCTGTCAACTACAAATTGGTACTTGCCAATGGGTGCTTACCATCTACCTCTACAAAGATTAAATCATGTGCTGCTGCAGCTGCTGACCTTCAACACCCCCTGAAGGAGTTCGGAGTGGAAAGTAGAAATGAAGCACTCTGTGCTCAGAAAAACACTGGCAGAACAGGTTTTCAGATAATTAGATATTCTCAGAAGCTGATTTTATGAGCTCAATTCTTATATCTTCTCATATCTAAAAAAGCACTAAAATCCTTCATGGTGATGACTATTTCTTGTGACAAGCAGAAGCTTCACAAGATGAGCAGAAATTTCTACAAAAAAATATGTGCTGGATTGCATGTATTCCCCATTTACCAAAATCACATATATACTGTCCGTCCCCCCTGCCTCTTTGGAGCAGTTTCTCAGAGCTGTCTGAGGTGCTGTCTCCCAGACTACAGTCTTCATTTTGCCCCAGATAAAACTTAACTCACATCTCTCATGTTGTGCATTTTTAAGTCAACAGAGACACAGCAATTATTTTTTCCCCTCCAGTGTTTCTACCTAAGCTCTCCTGCAAACAAGATTTCCCACACGTCAAACACATTGGATCCACCCTGAGCACTCACCCAAGTCTACACTCCTTTGCCACAGTGCTAGTTCAGGTTCATACAGCATAGACTGCCCTCTGTTCACCAACCTCCCAGATGGAACACCAGAGAAATTTCACAATTCTTCATGTGTTCCCCACTGCCTTCAGGGTAAAGTTCAAATGCAAAGCCCAACACCATCTGCTCTGCACCTAACTGTTCAGTCTGATTCCCCTCTTCCCTCAGCTCTGCTGCTGCTAAGTCGCTTCAGCCAGGTCCTTCCCTCAGCTCACCAATGAACTAATAGTTATCACTGACTCAGGGTGCTTTCTCCTGCCCCTGAGCCTTTGAGTCAGGGGTATCATTGCATGAAGCTTCTCTCTGCACCTTACTCACTTAAACATTGCCTGCTGTTGGTAATATTTCTTAGCTCTTCTACTGCCATCATTTCCCATTCTGACTGATTGAGGTGTCCCTCTGTACCCTCTCTCCACTACAGCATTATAATTGTGTATTTTCTTCCTTGACTCAGGAGGTCTTTGAAGAAGGGATCACACTGAGTTCATCTCAGACTCCTAGTGCCCAGCACAGGTCTGGCACAATTGAGGAGGCTTTTCTTAAGTGCCTATTCAATCAGTGATGTCTGTCAATGGTGACACTGGAAACCAATGATAGTTCAAAAGCCTCATCTCTGGTCTGAAGTTCAGGACTTCTGTAAAGAGTATACGAGGGGAAGACGAGGTGACTGGCAGTGATTCTGCAAAAACGTGGGTGAAAGGAATGGTTGTAATGTAATGAAATAGCCTTCATATGTTTCCTTGTGGAAGATATATGTTAATTTCCCAAATGTATGAGCATCTGTGTATTTTCATGGGGAATACACAGTGTCTTTTCTAACACTGAGATGCTTGAAATGGGATTATTTCCCTTTCAAATGAAAACCAATTAAATAAATTATATTTTTTTCTCTTAGTGCTTACGAAGTGTGGGTGTTGTCTCCAAACATTACTAAATGTTCTAATTTAGTCATACATGAGCTGGAAGAATGTAGTATAATTGCTAAGTCCAGAGTAAGTTGTTCTAAATATTTTATCTTGTTCAGCATATGCTGTTTTTAAAAAAACCCTCAAACTATAACTGTCAACATTCAATTCACAAAAAGTAAACAACAGCTGAGTATAATAGGATGATAAAGAATCTCTCCATAATTCCCACCATATGGCAAAGACTAGGTCCATTTTGATCACGTTTATCAACTAAGTTATTTTCTCTCTGAATTCTTCCTAAAGGAAAAACATCACCAGGAAAACTAGAGGCATTTTCCTAAAGCAGACAGAAGGACATGAGAAATAGTTGTATGGTATGGCTGGATCACAGATGGGAGGAATTTAAAATTCACTATGGCAATTGAAAGGGCTGAAAAAAAAATCACCTATTTCTGTACTGGCAGACATTCTAGAAGTATCACACATGAAATGAACAAACACAAGTTGAAAATGTATGGATACATTTTTAGTTATCAGTTTCCATTTCTGAAACAAGCTCTCATGGGCCCAGTTCGTGATACTTCTTGTCATGATCTGGATTCATTTTAAATGCATGGACAATTAATCTGCTTCTAAGCAAGAGAAGCTGCTTGGAATTTCTTCTTTTTAGTTTCTTCCCAAAGCTTTTTTTTTTTTTTATGTGAACTGTGTTTGAAGACTTTATAGAATTTGTTACAATATTGTTTATGTTTTGTGTTTTGATCTTTCCGCTGCTCCTTAAGCTCTCCGACCCAAACCCACACCCCCTGCATTGGAAGGTGAAGTCCTAATCACTGGACCTCCAGAGAAGTCCATCTTCAAATTTTTGTAAAATTAGATATTTTGTATATGGGATTTTAAACTCAAAGGAGATACAAACCATTTCTCTTCCAGGTGAAGGACTAGACAGAGAGGAAGGCATATTCTGGCTGCTGTTCCAACCAGATACTTCAAAACTGTCTTAGAAGAGAAAAGTAGGGCCCTTCTCCAAAGACCAGGCCTTGCTTCTTGGGTGAGAGAGATAAGGGGCAGAAGGCCAGCTTGAGGACAAAGGGTTTTGTGAAAAAACGCCGAGGAACAGAGCAGTCCTCTTGTTTTCCCACAAGAATGATGACCGTCTACCTTTAATCCTTTTTGGAATGAGCAGCAGAGTTTGGGAGGAGGTATTGAGTGAACAAATTAATACATAATAGAACTAATTAATTAATAACCACACATAGTCAGAGAAGAATGAACAAGAGGGTCTTGCCAAGGACCCTCAGGAGGAATAGGCAAGTTTTATGTGATCCAATGGAGGGGAAGTAAAGCAATTTGGAGGACAACAACTGCTTTCAGAACTTTAGTTTTCTGGAGATTATAATCAGTATTATGAACGTTTTGCAAATCTAAAACTCCATAAAGCGGTACTTAGCTCATTCTGTTTGTCTCCTTGAGGTGCTATTTTTAAAAAATGATGGCATTGCAGTTAATCAGGTTAATCTCTGAGTAAAAATAAAGGGTGTCTTTTCTAAGAGCTCTTCATCATGCTGGGCAGGGTGTCTATCCACACACAATGACTCTTTCTGTATAGAGACTGTTGAGCTCAAAAGGAGCTCCAAGAAGAAACAAGATGAGTGCCAGAGAGACAGCGCAACAAACAGGCATACATACCACTCAGTTATTTAAGGCTACTTGAAGGAACACAAAAGAATTCTAAGAAAACAGAGGGACTTCAGAGAAAAACTCAGGGTGATTTGTCGGAAGAAAAAAATCCGTCATGTCCATTGTAATGATTCTTGATGGGCAAGATGGTGTTACCATTTCCTGAGACACAGAAGAGTCAGGATTCTGGAAGGAAAACATCCTTAATCATGAAAGGAGAGCCTGAGTGATGGGATGGTTGATTGATTTCACTTCCATCAATGTCTGGGACCTGCTCAGCACTGTCCTGGAGGAATTGAGAAAAGTAGAAAATATGTGTAAGGTCTGGGATCACTTTAGGCATGAGAGTCCCATGAAGCACACCAAACCTAGGACAGAACAGGACAGATTGCCAACGAGAACAGAATGGGTCTTTTCTCAAAGAAAATAAAAAACACTTTGAGCTGAAGCAGTAGGGAAAGAGCCTTACTGTGCTAGAAGGTAGCTCTCCTGGCTCCTCCTCTTATGAAACACACAGTTATTTCTTCAGTGTTGATTGATGACAGTGATGGAAGAAAAATGTCTTATAAATGATTGAGAAAATGGTATGTCTTGGTCCCCATCCCAAGTCATTTAATCATGAGAAATAACTAGATTTTATATAACATAACATTATAATGACCCTGGATTCGTGGTGTGACACTGGATTCATGGACACTGCCAAAGACAGCATTCTCATCATTCTATTTATTGAACAATTTTATTAATTTTGATTCTTCCCCTTTCAGGTGTTCCTTTCCATCTGTTATCTTGTCTGATGGTAGTTCCATGACAGCTAGATGTCACTTGGGGAGATGGTAATTATATGCCATGTCTTACTCTTCGAGTTTAACTTGACCTTTTCTTGAGGCATATTCTCCCCTTGAGTATTGGCATTTGTGTTGCAACCTAAGCAAGCTATTTTGGATTGTCCTTGATACAGAACTTCTCACAGAAAGGGTTTCCATTTGAAAAGTCAGTCCATCATGTTATTTATTAAATTAACAACATTTTTACTGATTTATACAAGTTCTGCTTAACTACCTAGACAAAGGCACAGAACATACGTGTATATTACATGACAGATGACAAGATTCCTAGAGGATGCAAATTTTGTTTTCAGTTCTAGATTTATCTCTACCTTGTCTAACTTTACATCACTTAACTGAGAGTCATACTGAACTTCCTGCAGAAGGTGTGTTATTGTCTTTTCAAACTGGGATTTACCCTGACTCAGCATGTATTTGAGGGGAAAATTTGTGCGTGATAGGAAGGACGACAAACGATCTACCAAGTACTCCCGTTGGTTTTTCATAAAAGATTTCCTCATTTCATTGTCCTTAGAGAATTATCGATGCTGTGGTTTGTATTTTTTAAGGCAGATCTTTAAGTTGGTAGAATACTTGCACTGGTCTTTTATGCCTAAGAAATAATTGATGGAACTTGTGGAATGTGCATATTTCACATTGCCTAGTTATATTACTGAGGATGCTCAGTTTTCTGGTCTATGTTTTCTTTTGTTTTGTTCTGAGAGAAGGAGGTCAGCAGGGCACAGAAAGCCACTTCTTTGAGATTACTACAAAATAAAGAATTTAGAATGAACAGCTCCAGAGAGATTTATACAGGTCCCTTAAAAAAATTACACTCTGAAGATTTGCAGGAAAAACAGGTTCAAGCAGGGAAAACAGGCAGATTAGTTTCTCAGGAAGAATATATGTTTAGATGTGTCTTGAATGTTATGATTTTAGGGTAATCTGGCTCCACCAAAAACACAATACCACCGTATATTTTTCTACATAGTAACACTCTGGTGGAGCTCAGCAAGATTTATAGATGTTTGCTGATTTCTGGAGAGCCAGAGCAGCTATTGAGTCACTCGCCCATAAATCCTTAACCCTGTCTAGGAGCAGGACAGTACGGCCCCATACAGGAGACACTTTTAGATTAAATCTTAACTAGTCCTAGTTAAGATCTGGGTGGCTCAGTGGTAAAGAATCTGCCTGCAATGCAGGAGCCTTGGGAGATGTGGGTTCGATTCTTGAGTCTGAAAGATCCCCTGGAGAAGGAAATGGCAACCCACTCTAGTATTCTTGCCAGGAAAATCCCCTGGACAGAGGAGCCTGGCTGGCTGCAGACCATGGAGTCACAAAGAGCCAAACATGGCTGACTCCCTCCAACCCCCACCCCAACACACACAAGAGAGTTAAACACCATCTTTACAATATTTAATCACACTGTTCAAAACTCATCATACATTTGTAAATCCTAAATAAGTGAAATTTGGAATAAACTGTGATTTAATCGCTCTGTGCCATAGTTCATCACATACAGTGCTGTGGTCCTCCAATCTTGGCATATCTTGTGCAGAAATTATTGATGGCAGTTTGACTGAGGGTAGGTATAAAAAAGGTAACTCCCTGTCTCCAATGCCCTGTGAAACTGATTACATTATAGTGGGCTTTCAACCGTATTCTTCTAATGAACTCTCGGTAGCTATCATATGAAATGGGCCCAAACTCTGACCTCAGATTTATGGTTATGGCTTGAACTAGACTGACTTTCACTCTTTAAGTGTGTGAGCACAAAAGAGTTAAACAGCAGAACCCAGGGAGACAGGAAGCAGACAATTTTAACTATAGCTGTTGCCCTGAAGGGCAATGGGTGGGTGGGGCTTCATTGTGCAAGACGAGAAGCATTTAGAGAGAAGGAAGGGCATGAACTTGTACCCAAGTGCTGTGTGGGGCACCATGCCAGCTCCTGACATAAACCATTCTTGGGCCTGACAGCAATCCTGAGCCACAGGCATTTCTAGGTAGGACAAATATTAAAAGTACGTAAGTAACCTGCCCAAAGCCTCCACAGCGCACAGGTGACAGATGCTGGCCTGCAGCTCAGACCAATGTGTTTGGAAGACCATGCCTTTTCCACGATGCTCAGCTGTACCTATTCCACCTTCTGTGCTGAGGGGACACCTGCAGGGCAAAGAGACCATTTGTTAGGTTCTCTAGATTTGAAGAATTAAGACTCACGCGTGCATGCTCAGTCGCTAAAAGGTGTCTGACTCTTTGTGACCCCATGTACTGTAGCTTGCCCAGGCTCCTCTGTCCATGGGATTTCCCAGGCAAGAATACTGGAGTGGGTTTCCATTTCCTTCTCCAAAGACTCAGATCACCTCAAGTCATGAGAATGTGCTATATTTAATCCCATAAAAATGAGGAAAGAGTGATCTCAGCCTCATGGTCAAGTCTCAGAGAACCCCAGAAAAGCAGAACACCTGGGTTTCAGGAAGGTTTGAATAGTGTCAGAGCCAGGCTGGAGGAGACTGCAATGAGAAACTCATGGACATGCCAAGAGCCTTCTGGGAGGTCAGGTGATGGAGTTTTTGTGTCTTCCAGAACATGCCACACTTACTCTGCAGGTTTGCTCCTCTAGGCAACTCTGATTCTCTTTCACTGTTGATTGCCTTTCCCACATTTACTCACAATATTTTCTTTTTTTTTTTATTTATTTTTTTATTGAAGGATAATTGCTTTACAGAATTTTGTTGTTTTCTTAAAGCATCCATGTGCCTATCGGTTCTGCTTCCTCTCAAGGTCAGCCTGCTCATGGCTCCTCACAGCCTCTGCTTTACTTCAGAGCCTCCTTCTTTTACATAAGCTCAACAGCTCTCACTGCAAGCTGCCCCTTCTCTCACTGTTTCTTAATTCTAATTCCTGGAAGTTAGATGGCTGAAGCTAACTGATTCTTGTTTGGAAAGACTTTTCATGCCAAAGTATCATGGACAGTGAACTAGGCTATATGTTTTGACCACCCTTGAGTTAAGGTTTCAGCCTGGTCTAGTCACCAGAAGAGCTGAGGGTACACCTAATGTCTGTAGGAGGGAATAGGGGCTTGGATAGTGGTTGAAAAAAAAAAAAAACCCACCTGCCAATGTAGGAGATATAAGAGACGTGGATTCAATCCCTGGGTTGTGAAAGATCCCTGGAGGAGGAAATGGCAACCCGCTTTAGTATTCTTGCCTGGAGAATCCCATGGACAAAGGAGACTTGTGGGCTATACAATCCATACGGTCACAAGGAGTCGGACATGACTGAAGTGACTTAGCCTATCCTAGGGGCTTGGCTGGCAGGATGACTGACAAAAATGAAAACTGACCTCCCATCAATGTCCAGTCAGCAGCAGTAGTAAAGGTCACAAACTGGCAGTGGTACAAGCTTTGTGTAGGGGAAAGTAGCATCAGGAAGAGATGGAAAGTCTCAGTAGGGAACTGAAAATGCTTGGGGAATGAGATGCGGACCATGAGTCATCAATAAAACATCTGCTGGGAACACAGCTTCTTACAAAAGAATCACTTCTCTCCTTTCTGCTGGTTGTGAATTTCATGAAACTGTGTACTATCTCATTAAGAGCTGAAATCTTCTCTCACTTTCAGCCTTGGTATAGAATCTGAAAATAGGACATTTAACAGGAATTTTCCTCTCACACACTTATTTTTAAAAATTATTTTAATTATATAAATAACATACAAAATTATTCTGACTATGAAAAAAATCACACTTCACGGGTAAAGCCTTCACTCTCCTTTTCAAGTTTTGCCTCTTTCCCAGACAGCATTCTGGGTACATTCCAGACCCATTTCTCTGTGTATAGAGAATTCTATTTTATTGCTTTTTGTGAATGAACAGCCATATTTAGTACTTTGCAATCTAGAACCATTTAAACTGATATAGGTAGGTGAGATTTTTCACATCTCAAAACTATCTGCAACCATTTCCCCACTCACAGATACTGAATGCCAACAAAAGCTAAACAATTAAGCAGATAATTTAAAGGCCAAAAGAATCATTTGTTGAAAGTATAAAGAGTCCCATGAATGATAAGACCCCTTATCTCAGGAACAGAGACACTCTGTCCATGGTTTGGCCCCTGCCTGGTTTGGTGCTGTGAACTCTGTACACATTTGCCTAATAAATAGCAGCTGAATTGAATCAATACAGAGGTCAGGGTCAGCTGATGAAAATGGAACTTCCTGACCACAAACAACTATAAAAAGTCACACTAGACAGTAATAGGAAAGGGAAGACCTAAATAAGCCAATGAAAATTTTATTTGACAGTCCTTCCTCTCCCCATAATTGTTGTTATTTTCATTTCAGCCTCATCAGGTTAAGTTCTGCAGAAAACAGTAGAATCAGGAATTTAACCCTGTATAGAATTTTTCCAGTTTATAATTTAAAACTTCACAAATTTGGTAAAATTAGAAAAGAAAATCCTATATTTAAAGATAGATCTTGGAGATATAGGGATGAACAAGACAGACAAAATAGTTGCTTTTATAAGCAACTAACATTCAGGTGGCTGGTGAAAATAAATAAGTAAAAATCATTTCAGATAGTGATCAATGAATGAAGAAAATGTCACATGGGGAAGGAAATGGCAACCCACTCCAGTATTCTTGTCTACAGAATTCCATGGATAGAGGAGCCTGACAGGCTACAGTCCTTGGGGCCGCAGTCAGACCCAACTTAGCGACTGAGCATGCAAACATTTATGACACCACCCTTATGGCAGAAAGCAAAGAGGAACTGAAGAACCTCTTGATGAAAGTGAAACAAGAGAGTGAAAAATCTGGCTTAAAACTCAACATTCAAAAAACTAAAATCATAGCATCTGGTCCCATCACTTCATGGCAAATAGATGGGGAAACAGTGGAAACAGTGAGAGACTTAATTTTCTTGGCCTTCAGAATCACTGCAGATGGTGACTGCAGCCATGAAATGAAAAGGTGCTTGCTCCTTGGAAGAAAAGCTATGACCAACCCAGTTAGCATATTAAAAAGCAGAGACACTACTTTGCTGACAAAGGTCTGTCAGGTCAAAGCTATGGTTTTTCCAGTAGTCATGTATGGATGTGAGTGTTGGATCCTAAAGAAATCTGAGTGCCAAAGAATGGATATTTTTGAACTGTGGTGTTGGGGAAGACTCAAGAGTCCCTTGGACTGCAAGGAGATCAAACGAGTCAATCTTAAATGAAATCAATCCTGAATTTTCACTGGAAGGATTGATGCTGAAGCTGAAGCTCCAATACTTTGGCCACCTGATGCAAAGAACTGACTCATTGGAAAAGACGTTGATGCTGGGAAAGATTGAAGGCAGGAAGAGAAGGGGATGACAGAGGATAAGATGTTTGGATGGCATCACTGACTCGATGGACATGAGTTTGAGGAAGCTCCGGGAGTTGGTGATGGACAGAGAGGCCTGGCATGCTGCAGTCCATGGGGTCTCAAAGAGTCAGACATGACTGAGCAACTGAACTGAACTGAACTGAATGCATACACTAAAGAATGCCTAGGGGTGGGTATGTTTTACTTAAGGTGGGCTAGGAAGTCCTTCCTCAGGGTCACATTTAAGTTGAGACATGAAAGATGAAAAAGAACCAGTCAGACTAAGACCTACAGTGCAACTGGAAAAACCAAACTTATCCTTGTAAAGCAGTTACCAAATGATTAGGGGCTATACTATGGAGTGATGACCATAATGAACATGCAGCATCCACAGTTATACCGAGCAGGGCCCTGTGGGGCTCCTGGGCACAAAGCCTTTCTGTGTCCCTCATTTCTTTGATTGTTTGCCTTCATTCAACTTCCAGACCTTTTCTGAATTCCAATGGGCAGATTCAAACAGTTGTTAGTTAGGGAAGGGAGGGGATGCAAGATCAGGGAGAAACAGTCAAGAACAGCGCTGGAGCAAGGTCCTATTTCCCCATCAGTGAATATTCAGAGCAATACCTCTGAGCTATTTTGCAGATACTGAAATTCCCTCCAGGTGAGGGAAGTTAAGGATGAGTGGTAGGCAGCCCCAAAGCATATAGAACCCAGATCAGTTAGACCTGAAGGTTGATGATGCTGACTCCTGCTTACCTCACCACCAACCCATCAGAAGAATGTCCACAAGCGGATCACTCCCTCTTTGAACAATTGTTATTGTACCTCTCACTATCTTCCCCAAGTTGGAATACATGGTTTTGAGGTCACTAGTCCACTGTGGTCCCCTTTGCCTGGCAAAGTAATAAACTCTATCTTCTTCACCCAAAACTCTGTCTCTGAGACTCCATACGGCAGTGGAGTTACAGAGAAGCTAAGCCTTCAGCAGCAGTCAGAGAGGGAAAAGCTGTCTCTGGTACAGGGAAGGAAAAGTTCTCCTGGGCCCTCTTAGGGTCCTTGACTGGGTCTGAAAATTAAACTAACAAAGACAGATTAACAGGAGAAAAAGTATACAAAAGTATTTAGTAAAAGTTTTATGGGACACAGAAGTCTTTGTAAGGAATTGAAGACCTGAGGAAAGAGCTAGACTTGAGTATTTCAGTGCTGGCTTTGAGAAGAGTGGATAGTCATGGGAGATAGGATAAGGCAAGAAGTGCAAGGTAAGTGTAGTTACTGGGGAAACTCAGCAAGACCTGTTTGTTAGGATTCTCCTTGGCATCCTTTTGTCTTGTTTTGGAGACAAACGTGTTCCTCTCCTCCAGTTACAGGGAGGGGATGTCTCACATGCGAGTTTATGCCTGTCTCAAGGAAGCAGGGTGAGGTGGGAAGGAGCTCAGAGTAACATTCCTGTTTGGGCCATTTTCTCAAACATTTTCAGCTTAAAATAGTCAATATAAGAAGAAGCCATATTTTGATGTTGGCATCCTGAACCCCATCACTGGTCTCTGTGTGTCTCTATCTGGTCTGGATAGGATTTGTGTGTTTATTCAGTTGGGTCCAACTCTTTGTGACCCTATGGACAGTAGCCCACCAGGCTCCACTGGCCATGGGATTTTCCAGGAAAGAATATTGGAGTGAGTTTCCATTTCCTCCTCCAGGGAATCTTTCCAACCCAGGAATTGAACCTGCATTGGCAAGCAAATTCTTTACCACTGTGCCACCTGGGAAGTCTAGGTAGGATTTAGGTTGAGAAAAGAAGGAAGGGCAGAGGACTGCTGGAGCAAGATGGAAGTGAGGCAGCTTAGGAGAGTCAGGAGGGACAGGTAAGGAAGCATCTCCAGTCAGGGCCGGGCAAGGGCACCGCTGCTTCCTGACTGTGAGCACCACCTTCCATTTTGTTCACTTCCTGTTTCTCCAGCTCTGAGGATGGGGAGGGATGAACTTGGGCAGAAGACAATACAAAGCCCCTCCAGGCTGAGAAGGGAGAAAGCAGTCCCTGACGTTGGGGAGTGGAATTGGAGTTGCTCTCAGCTGGCCACAATGACAGCTAGGATTTATTGTTCTCCCACTGAAGGCAAAAAACCACACCAAATGGTAGCATCAGACAAGGCTACTCTGTGATCGTGATGGATCAAGATATGGACAAGATCCTTCAGCAATCAAGTATGAACACAGACAAAATACAAACATCCTTGTCCCCAGCTAAAATTAGGGACGGTGCTTCTTTGTCATTTTCACCTTTAGGCTGCCTTTAGTCTGCCCTACTGAAATAACCATCAGAGAATTCCCCAGCTACCTGACAGCAAGCCCAGCTCCCTGGATCGCTCCCCTCCCGACATCAGCAAGCACAAGCCCCAGAACTCCCTCTCTCCATCTCCTCAGACTGAGGCCCAGGACCCCTACAGATGTTCTCTCCCTGCTCAAAGTAACAGTAACAAACTTAACTTTGGCTTCCCAGATGGTGCTAGTGGTAAAGAACCTGCCTGCCATTGCACGAGACAAAAGAGATGCGGGTTCGATCCCTGGGTCAGGAAGACCTCCTGGAGGAGGAAATGGCCCAGGCTCCTCTGTCCATGGGATCCTTCAGGCAAGAATACTGAAGTAACTTGCCATTTCCTCCTCCAGGGGATCTTACTAACCCAGGGATAGAACCCAGATTCATTGTGTCTTTGGCATTGGCTGGCAGATTCTTTGCCACTGCACCACCTGGGAAGTCCTTTTTGACCCTTCTGACTTCAGTCAACTAAAGCTGGACTCTACTGACCTTGGCCCCAATTCTGCTCAGGCCCTTTCATGAATATGGATGCTCCCTTAGCTTAACACTTCCCTAGTTCTGCTATCTGGGAGACACTGCTTTGGGAAAGATTCTCAGTGTTTTCCTTACTTGCTGCAAGTAGTTATAAATCCTTCTTTCTCCTGTGCTTTAGCTTGGTTGTGTCTCTTGGCTCCTCACCCACCAAGAGAGGAACCTAGTTTTTAGATCATAGGACGAGTTCATCTACAGGGTTGAGCAAGTAGGCAGCTCATCCTTGAAAGCTGAATATAAGCCCTGGGAAGGAAGCACATTGTCAGCCATGTCTTGGAACTGAAAATAAAGGGAAGGGAAAAGACAATGAGGCAACTGTTAATAAAAATAAAGCAGTAATAACAAATTGCCAACATCCAATGGATCATCGAAAAAGCGAGAGTACCAGAAAAACATCTATTTCTGCTTCATTGACTATGCCAAAGCCTTTGACTGTGTGGATCACAACAAACTGTGGAAAATTCTGAAAGAGATGGGAATACAAGACCACCTGACCTGCCTCTTGAGAAACCTGTATGCAGGTCAGGAAGCAACAGTTAGAACTGGATATGGAACAACAGACTGGTTCCAAATAGGAAAAGGAGTACGTCGAGGCTGTATATTGTCACCCTGCTTACTTAACGTGTATGCAGAGTACATCATGAGAAATGCTGAGCTGGATGAAGCACAAGCTGGAATCAAGATTTCCGGGAGAAATATCAATAATCTCAGATATGCAGATGACACCACCCTTATGGCAGAAAGTGAAGAAGAACTAAAGAGCCTCTTGATGAAAGTGAAAGAGGAGAGTCAGAAAGTTGGCTTAAAGCTCAACATTCAGAAAACTAAGATCATGGCATCTGGTCCCATCACTTCATGGCAAATAGATGGGGAAACAATGGAAATAATGAGAGACTTTATTTTTGGGGCCTCCAAAATTACTGCAGATGCTGACTGCAGCCATGAAATTAAAAGTCATTTGCTCCTTGGAAGAAAAGCTATGACCAACCTAGACAGCATGTTAAAAAGCAGAGACATTACTTTGCCAACAAAGGTCCGTCTAGTCAAAGCTATGATTTTTTCCAGTAGTCATGTATGGATGTGAGAGTTGAACCATAAAGTTGAGCGCTGAAGAATTGATGCTTTTCAACTGTGGTGTTGGAGAAGACGCTTGAGAGTCCCTTGGACAGCAAGGAGATCAAACCAGTCCATCCTAAAGGAAATCAATCCTGAACATTCATTGGAAGAACTGATGTTGAAGCTGAAAGTCCAGTACTTTGGCCAAATGATATGAAAAACTGACTAATTGGAAAAGACCCTGATCCTGGGAAAGATTGAAGGCAGGAAGAGTAGGGGACAACAGAGGATGAGATGGTTAGATGGCATCACCGACTCAATGAACATGAGTTTGAGTAGGCTCCGGGAGTTGGTGATGAACAGGGAAGCCTGGCATGCTGCAGTCCATACAGTTGCAAAGAGTCAGACACGACTGAGCAACTGAACTGAACTGAACTGAACCGATATGCTACCCACAAGCATGTAGACTCCAGAGCAGATGGACCTGAAGATTGAAGATGCTGACTCCTACTTACCTCACCACCAACCCATCAGAAGAATGTCCACAAGCTGATCATGCTCTCTTTAAACAGTTATATGAAACTTCTCACTATCTTCTCTAAGTTGGGACACATGGTTTTGAGGACATGAGCCTGCTGTGTCCCCCTTTATCTGGCAAAGTAATAAAGCTATCCTTTCCTACTTCTCCCAAAACTCTGTCTCCAAGATTTGATTTGGCACAAGCATACAGAGAAGCTAGGCTTTCAGCATCACTTTCAACCCTAGTCCTATTGCATTTGTGCGCTAAGCCCTCCACCGCAGACACCGTTGACACCCTGAAGATGCAGAAGAAACGCGTGACTAAGAAAACCTAAATCACTCCCACCCCCAGTGGAAACATATTACAGAGAATAGAATTGGTGTGTCTTGGAATTTTTGGCTGGAATTTCCAAAAAGAAGCCTGATTTTGATATAAAACCAAACCTGGGTCCACTCATATGCTGCACAGAAAATCCAGTTTACCAACACCAGTTTGTAGTGAAGGAAAGCACAGCATTTATTGCAGATGCCAAGCAAGGAAAACAAGCAGCTCTTGCTCAAAGCCTCAACCTCCCAGATGATTTTCAAGGAAGGTCTTTTAAAAAGAACATTTGGAGTGAGGGATGCAGGGAGCATGACTTTTTTCTGATTAGTTGTTGGTGATGAAGTAACAGGGTGATGGTTTGGGACTCTTATTTAATCATCAACCTTCTGATTTCAACCAGTTTGAGGTCTCTGTACTTGTGCTTAGCAGGAGGTCACCATCCTCTCATCCGAGTGTGGGGGCCTTTATTCCTGAAGAACAATTCAGATATGTGTCAAATTGCTATTCCTCCCTTGAGGAGGAACTAGGACCCTCTTTATCACTGAACTATTGTTTCTTGACTGCTTTTCCCTTGTTTCTGCTTTCTCTTACTCCCTAACTGGTAACTGGTTAAGTCGGCTCTTTGAAACTCAGGAAAAACCAAGGAAGCTACAACCTTTATCTACAAACAAGAAACAGGGGACACTGAGGTGCTTTTGTTGAAAAACACCTCAGTGGGGCCTGATGTCGAAAACTCAACTTCTCTTTACACTGGTGTCAAATTGAATCTCAGAGACAGAGTTTTTGGTGAGGTAGCAAAGGATATACTTTGCCAGCCAAAGCAAGCTAGTGCCCTCAAAACTGTGTGCCCCAGTTTGGAGAAGATATTGCTGGGAAAAGCCAATTCTGCTTCCATGGTGAATCTGTTTCTTTAACTTTAATCTTTGCTTTTTGTTGCTTTTGTTATTTTAATCACACATAATGGCCTGCCTTGGAGAACCCTGCACCTCTACCTGACTGTTAAAGTGCCTTTGTTAGAGACAGTCTGACCCAGCCCACCTGTGAATGGCTGCAGAAAAGAAGAAATTAACATACCCCTCCTATTTTGCAAGATACATGGCCTTTTTACTTTACTTTCTCACCTCTTCTCTCGCTCTTTGTTCTATAAAAGAAACTAGCATCCAGACCCTGATAAGATGGTTATTTTGAGACATTAGTCTGCCATCTTCAGTCAGCCAGCTTTGCAAATAAACTTGTATTCCTTGCCTCAATACCCCCTCTTTGATTTTATTGGCCTGTCATGTGGCTAGCCGAGCAAGCTTGGACTCAGCCACAAAGATAGTGAGAAGTTTTATAGTAATTGTTCAAAGAGGGAATGATCAGATGGTGGACATTCTTCTGATGGGCTGGTGGTGAGGTAGGTAAGAGTGAGAATTTTCAACCTTCAGGTCCAACTGGTCTGGGGTCTATATGCTTGTGGGCAGCCTACCATCATTAATTATTAATTTCTCCCACCTAGAGGGGGTTTCAGTGTTTGCAAAATAACTCAAAGGTATTGTTATATATGTATGCATTGATGGAGAATCAGGATCTTACCCCAGGACTGCTCTTGACTGTTTGTTTCTCCCTGGTCTCTCCTTCCCTCCCTTCCTTAATTAACAACTGCTTGAATCTACCAGTTAAAACTCAGGGAAGGTCACGGAAGCTGAATGAAGACCGTTTTCTATAATCAAGGAAATGAGGGACGCAGAAAGGCTTTGTGCCCAGGAGCCCCACAAGGCCTTGCTCGGTATCAGGTCCTGTGAAGTCCGGGGCTTGGTTTCAGTTGCAAAGAAAAATAGATGTTCCAGGACTAGGTCACAGAGAAAGACTTCTCTGCCTTAGAAGGACAAGACATGGGCCCGAGTCCCAGGCTCTGAGGGAGAAGTTATTTCCCTTCCCTGTAAATCTATATGGCAACACCTTTCCCTCCACCCTCAAGTTGTGTTTGTGTGTTTCCCTGCCTTTTTAGACTGCCAGATGCCAGAGGGCAGGATGCCTCACTGATTCACCCCTGTGTTCTCCGCAGTGCTAGTCTAGGGCCTGTTAGCAAGTTGGTTCTTTGTCACTGACTGACAGTATTTGATATGTGCCAGAGAAATGTTTCAAGAAGAGTTGGCTTTCTCTGGTGGGAGTTTTGGTGGCTGGGAAGGTGATGTAGGGTAACTTCTCAGTGGGGTTCGAATTTTGAGTGCTAGGGAAAGAGCAGCATGATTGGAAGAGAGGCACATTTCACTCAGGTGCACTCTGTTATCTTTGTTTTACATTTAAATGAAACCTTTGGGTCTACATAAAATTTGGATGACACATTAAGGGCAATTTCCTCGGTGTGACTCAGGTTGAAGATTAGAGAACCGAGGCCTCCTGGGGTATGCTGTTTGTGCTACTGATTGGTTAAGGGCTTTTTCAATGAGGGGTGAGCTCATTTTCCTTGGAGAACTGAAGAGAAGAGCATTTCAGGCACAGCCAAAGGAAACTCTCTTTCAAAAATATCTGATCCCCTGAGCCGAAGCTCTTGAGCTCTCTTCTTCACTATACAGGAAGCAAAGAGCTGTCAGCTGCGCTGCGTAGTGAAGAATTAACCTCCATTGCAAGAGGTCTGACCTTTCTCCTCAACTGCTGGGAGGTGATCTCCGACGTCTTTCTTCTTCTGGGGGCAGTAGATCATCCGATAAAGTGATTTAGGATGGGGCGGGCCACACCAGAACGACCAACTGCAGGACTCAGAGCAGAGGCTTTGGATCTCCCAGGATCAGGAACCTGGACACTGACCACGTGAGCAATTGATCAATCACATCTGTGTAATGTGGACTGTGGACTGTGTTAGTCGCTCAGTCGTGTCCGACTCTTTGTGACCCCATGGACTGTAGCCCACCAGGCTTCTCTGTCCGTGGAATTCTCCAGGCAAGAATACTGGAGTGGACTGCCATTCCCTTCTCCAGAGGAACTTCCCAACCCAGGGATCGAACCCTGGTCTCCTGCCTTGCAAGCAGATTCTTTACTGATTGAGCTAACATTTGAACTACCATTTGAGCTACCATCTATGTAATGGACCTCAGTAAAAACCAGACACCTCAACCTCCCTGGTTGGCAATACTCTGTGCATATCATCACATGTTGATATTATTATGCCTCTGGCTCCCCAGAGAGAAAAGAAGACCACACAAGCTCTGCATTTCAAACCTCCTAGACTCTGTTCTCTGTGTATCTTCCTGTGGCTAATCTTAATATATGTATCCCTTCCCAGTTATAAATCATAACTGTGAATCTACCACTTTTCAGTGAATTCTTGCATCTTTCTAGAGAACTCCAAACCAGAGGGTGGTTTGGGGAGCCCCTTGAACTTGAAGTTGGTGTCGGAAGTGAGGACTGTCTTGAGGACTGTGCCCTCCCATTTTTCAATTGGCCCTAAATTCCTCACACACACTCTCCCAGTAAAACCAAACCCCAGGCCCAGAGAATAAGGAACTAGTTTGTGCTTTGGAAAGGATCCATATTGAGATTAGGAGTACCTAAATCTAGGGTGCTGGAGATCAGGGGAACCATGTCCTGCATATCCCCATGCAAGTCTGACAAATCTACTAATGGTAGGTTTACCAGCTAACTAGACATACTAAAGAAATAGGCTCTGATGGATTGGATTGTAAAGATTTTCATCCAAAGAACACAGTGAACTAGAAAACAGGTTCTAGGTCAGGCTCAACATCCAGAAACCTGTACAACACAGTCTCCTGTACAACCCAGTCCCCTGTGAGTCTGTATAACCCAGTCTCCTGTGCTTCAGTCTTCCCATCTGTAAAATGGGAATGATAGTCCCTGACCTGATCACTTACAGCTTATTAGAAGGAAAAAATGAATAATGTGTGTGAAAAAAGTTTAGAAACCTGTGACATACTATTTGTACAAATGGACAATATTAATACTGTATCCTACTCATAGCCATCTGATAGATGAGAGACCCAGAGGATGAAGTGACAAATTATTGCAAGTTAATAAACGGGAATCCATGTCTCCTAACTCACATGCTGGTGATTTTTTAATGAAACACAGTCAGACAAGAACATTCCCTTGTTCAGAGGGCAGGTTTTTGATAACTTCAAGTGTTTAGAGTGAGCAGAAAAGTGTGCACATAAAACAGCTGCCAGGGACACCACTTTCCAGTGAAACACTCCACCCACCCAGATGGGAAAGTAGTCTAAAATTAAGCCTATCATTTTAACAATTTATTATTTATCAGGTTAGAAGCTACAGAATAAGCAAGGGGACTACAACAGATGTAATACCTGAATTACAGTAGTGGCAGCAGTTTCAACTCGGAGTAGAACAGCCTAATATAATTTATCAGTACTGCTATCTCCATAATGATCTGCCCCAGTGATTAAAAGAGGTTTAAATGATGTTCAGTTTGCCCTGAAATAAGACAAAGGAAGGAAGTAAAAGATATGACTATTGAAGAGATAGAGACATGGTTATCATTTTATGCTGATCACTTATTTGCATATGGAGAAAATCTCAGAAAATCAACCAAAAAACTATTAAAATAATACTTTAATTAATCTCAGATTCCTCATGGAGCATGATAGGTCATTGACAAGTGGTAGAGAGTAAATACAAGCTTCAGATACAAAAGTTCAGCACTTTCCAGTCCATCAGAACTTACCAAATAGAAACCATAATGGGGAAAAAAGGATACATTTGTAAAAGTCATAACAAGCACCACAGCAAAATCCCAAGAAATATAAAGAAATGTGTAGCACCTATATGAGGAAAACTATAAAACTGCAGAGAGAGAAAATGGATTTGAAGAAAATGAAAGGTATACCAAGATACTGAATGGCAAAACAGGATATTGCAGAGATGTCACTTTTTCTAAACTAGAGTAATTTCAGTCAAAATTTCTTTTCATACTCTTTATGGGGTTCTCAAGGCAAGAATACTGAAATGATTTGCCATTCCCTTCTCCATTGGACCACATTTTGTCAGAACGCTCCACCATGACAAAACTGACAAAACCAACTGAGTGACTGAACTGAACTGAACTGAGGCAAAATCTCTACAATTTTTGGAACTTGGAAAAACATCTTAAAATTTCATTTGGAATTATGCAACAAGCAAGTATACTGAAGAATATACTTTTGTGAAAAAGAAGGGGGGATAGCGACAACCCTAACATACAGAGCATATTATAGAGTATAGGGGAGGAAGAACTTTCGTCTATCCTTTCAGGATCTGTGCCTGCACCTGAGAATTAAACTGGCACAGACAGAAAAAAACATACAAACTGTATTCACTGTTTTTGCATGTACCTGGGAGTCTCACGAAGAAAAAGAAATAGAACTGAGGACTTGTATACTTTTAAACAAAGAAACAAGAAATTTGTGGGGAAGGAAATGGCAACCCACTCCAGTACTCTTGCCTGGAAAATCCTATGGACAGAGGAGCCTGGTAGGCTGCAGTCCATGGGTTTGCTAAGGGTCGGACACGACTGAGCGACTTCACTTTCACTTTTCACTTTCATGCATTGGAGAAGGAAATGGCAACCCACTCCAGTGTTCTTGCCTGGAGAATCCCAGGGACGGGGGAGCCTGGTGGGCTGCCGTCTGTGGGGTCACACAGAGTCGGACACGACTGAAGTGACTTAGCAGGACAAAACAAAGAGGTTTGGGCCAGGGGACAATAAGCTGTGGGAAAGTGACTAGGAAATATATGGGGAAAATGAATGGAATATCAGGGTTATTTCAGTAGGTTTATACAGATCCATTTTGGTGTTGGCTTTCCAGTCTATGAGTGATCTTCTCTTCCTGGTACAGTGAGGGCACCTTTCTCTTGGGAAATTTTGTGATCTGCTTTTAGGTAGAAAATAGGAGAGCACAGAACCCCTTATATATCTGTGTTTCGCAAATGCCTTCAACTCAAAATAATCAATACGCCAAAGTGGCATATTTGAAGTGTCATGTTCTAAATCCTGTCAACAGTTACAATAATTAAATCAATATGGGATGGGTATGAGCCTATTCAGATTTATGAAACAGACATCTCACAAACAAATCGCATTTATATTATGAAAAGCAGGGCATCACACATCAATGGGGAAGAAACCTTACTCAATAAGTGGTGTGGAACAAATGGTCATTATTGAGGGAAAAAATTTATTTAGATTCTTGTTTTATATTCTATACCAAAATGACATCAATACAAATTAATAGAACTCAATTTATGGACACTCTTGTTCCTTCATTCACTGGGAAAACCGAAGCTATTTCAGTTTCCCACCATCCGCTCTACTCACCAGCCAACAGTTTTCCCCCTATACTCTGCTTTCCCTCCTATTATTTGAGACAAATTGTCCTGCTTCTCTCGGGGGCAATTCCTTCACTTGGGCCACAGGGCAGCTCATTCAATAGAAATGTAATGTGAGGGACTTTCCTGGTGGTCCAGTGGTTTAAGACTCCATGCTTCCAAAGCAGGGGGCACAGATTTGGTTCTTGGTCAGGGAGCTAAGATCCTACATGTACATAATGCAGCCAAAAAAGAAAAAGAAAAAAATTTTAAAGAAATGTAATGTGAGTCACATGTGGAATTTAAATTTTTCTAGTACCCATATAAAAAAGGTAAAAAGAATATGTGAAAATAATCTTAATAGCACTTTTCATTTAACTCAGTATATCCCAAATATCATTTGAAT
The DNA here is from genome assembly GCF_054371585.1 of Giraffa tippelskirchi. Lineage (NCBI taxonomy): Eukaryota > Metazoa > Chordata > Mammalia > Artiodactyla > Giraffidae > Giraffa > Giraffa tippelskirchi. The sequence goes on along the minus strand of NC_137278.1, from coordinate 134,130,876 downwards.
GTGTAATCAACACAAAAGTTTTTAACAAGATATTTTGCATTCATTTGCTCATACTAAGTCTGTGAAATCTGATATGTATTTTGTACCTGACAGCACATCTCAATTAGGACTTGCCACATTTCAAGTGTTCAGAAGCCAGAAGTGGTTCCTTGTTACCACTTTGGATCGTTTTGTCCCAGATCTCATCCCTTCTCCCCTATCCAAGGACATCACGCATTCCCTGCATCTCTTATATGGATGGGTTTTCATCTCTCTTCTGCATCACTGTCTTCTTCATATAAATTTACATGCTGTTATTTTTCCAGCTTTCAAATAGCCTTCTCATGACGCCACTTATTGACATTTTCCCATAAACTCTATTTTGACTCCTCTTTTTTGTTGTTTTCTTGTTTTGTTTGTTTGTTTTTGGCTGTCCAAGGAGGCATATCAGATCCTACTTCCCTGACCTGGGATTGAAACCACACTGTTGCAGTGGAAGGGCAGAGTCTTAACCCATTCCCTGACTGCTCTGTTTTTAAAGCAAAATTACTTTGTTTTGCTACTTGTCTTGTTCACAATCATTGTTTACAGTTTCTTTCCCACATTCTCCCCTAAATCCATTCCAAATCAGGCTTTATCTGCCAGCACTCCAACAAAACTCTCTTTATGAAATTTGCCAAATGACCACTGTATTAATCAATTCAACGCTAATTTCCAATTTTTCATCTTGCTTGTTTTAGCTGATGGTACTCCATCTAAATAGACTCCTTTTGTTTATTTATTTGGCTGCACCCGGTCTTATTTGCAGCACGTGGAGTCTTTGTTGTAGTGCACAGACTCTCTAGTGGGTCACAAGCTCAGTAGTTGTGGCACGCTGGCTTAGATGCCCCGAGGCATTTGGGATCTTAGTTCCCCAACCAGGAATTGAACCCATGTCCTCTGCATTGCAACTCAAATTCTTAACCAATGGACCACCAGGGAAGTCCCGAAGTAGATTCTATTTAACTTGAGGATACCACACTCATGCTTTTTCCTTCTACTGCATTGGTCACTTTCCTTACCTGGTTCCTCTTCATCGTCTCAAACTCTGAATGTTGAAGGCCCTATGGCTCAGAATTTGGATCTCTTCCCCAGCCTAATTACATCATTTACTTGAAATTAAATTTCAAGGCTCTAAAATTATCTATATGATTTCAGTACACAAATTTATATCTCTAGTCCAGATCTTTTCCCTAAACTTCACTCATGTTTTCACTTGCTCACTTAGTGCTACCCTAACAAATTACCACAAACTGGGTGGCATAAAACTCAAATTTATTCTCTCACAGTTTGGAAGGCCAGAACTCTGAAATCAAGGTATCAGCAGGGTTGGCTGCTGGAGGTGTTGAGAGAGAAGGTGCTCTGTGTCTCTCTCAAAGCATCTGACACTTGCAGGCAATCTTGGGCATATCTTATTAATAATTTATAGACACGTCGCTCCAGTCTCTGTCTCTGTCCTCACATTGTACTCTCCCTTGTGTGTCCCTGTGTGTTGACCTCACCTTCATATAAGGACATCTGTCACAGAATTAGAACTGATCTTAATCGGTATGATGAATGTAATTTAAATAATTATATTTGCAAAGATCCTATTTCCAAATAAGGTCATATTCTGAAGTTCTGAGGGGATGCTATTCAGTCCAGTACAGTATTTTGAGGGGATGCTATTCAGTCCAGTACAGTATTCAAGATTGTCATTTACAGTAAGTCCCCTACATACAAATGAGTTCAGTTTCTGGAGTATATTCGTGAGTCCAGTTTATTTGTAAGTCAAACAAAGGTAGCAGAGGTACCTAACTAACACATAGTACTGTACCTTAATAGGTTTATTAATACTTTTACACAAATAATACATTAAAAAGCAGAAAAAATAAAACATTTTTAACCTTATAGTACAGGACTTTAATAAGTACAGTAGTACAGTACAACAGCTGACATATATGGGTTGGTGTCAAGTGAACAGGCAAGAAGAGTTACTGACTAGAGGAGGGAGAGGAGGTGGGAGATGGTAGAGCTGAAAGATCAACAGCAGTAGAAGACAGAGTGAATACTGAAAATCGCTGAGTCATATCTGACTCTTTGCGACCCCATGCTATACAGCCCATGGAATTCTCCAGGCCAGAATACTGGAATGGGTAGCCGTACCCTTCTCCAGGGGATCTTCCCAACCCAGGGGGCGAACCCAGGTCTCCCACATTGCAGGCAGATTCTTTACCAGCTGGCCACCAGGGAAGCTCACGGAGGGCAAGCTGCAATTTCATTCATGCCTGGCACTGATGGAATGCATGTTCACATTTTTGAAAGTTCTCAACTTGAAGGTTTGTATGTACAAAAGGGACTTACTGTAATATCAAATGGGCATCTAATTTAAGATGTCAAAAACTGAATTAATCTTATCCATCTCTTCTCCACCCATAGTCTTCTTCATCTCAGCTGATAAGAAATCCATTCTTCCATTGGAATCCTACCTTCACCGTATATCCAAAACTTGACCACTTGTTACTACTTCCACCGTTACACTATGATCTGGGTCACCCTCACATCTTGCCAGGATTATTGTAATAGTCCTTTAACAGGTCACTCTGCTTCTATTCTTGTCTCCCTACAGTCATTTTCAGAATGGCTAGAGTGACCCTGTCAAAACCCAAGTTAGATTGTGAGCTTTTCAGTGGCTCCCATTTTATTCACAGTGAATGTCAGACTTCTTAGAGTCTCACAAGAGTCCCCTTACCCCTCCGATCTCCCACCTTGTCCCTCTGCTCCAGCTGTGGTGGACTCCATGCTGTTCCTTCAACAATCCAGGCAACCTCTGACCTCAGAAACTTTGTTCATGCTATTCCCTTCACCTAGAAAATTCTTCTCCCAAATGCCTGCATGCCTTATTCACTCACTTCCTTTAAGTATCTTGTTCAAATATCACCTTTTTAAATGAGTTCTACTCTGATCCTCCCTTGTTTATAATTACAATCCCCTACCTCCTCTCACTATTGATCTCCATAGCTCTGCTCTACTTTTTTTCCCCTCATGGCACTTATTACCTTCTAACACGTCATATAATATACTTATTAATTATGTTTGTTGTCTACTTCCTCTACAAGTAAGATCCAAGAGGGTAGGAAATATTGTCTATTTTATTTTCTGATGTATACCTAGAACATATTAAATGTTCAGTATTTGTTAAATAAATGAAAGAGACTAATTAAATGAATGAGAAATGAATGAGGAACTACTTTATAGGCAAAGATTAAAAGGAATCACAGAGTAGGGAATTCTACATTTTACTACATACAAATTTAAAACTTATCATGTATAATAAAACACAAAGATAGGCTACTATTTTATATATTTTAGGAAACCCCCATATCTTTCCCAAAGTAAGACCTTTAAAAAATTTAAAATACATGAGCATTCATAATAAAAATTCGAGCTTAAAGTCATTTTTTCCAATTCTAGAAAAAAAGGGTTGAGGTTATTATCTGCACTTTTGCTAAAGGCTGCTTGCATAACTTTATGTTTTCTCCATAATGCTGATACAAATTAGGATTGAATTACAGGACTTTTCAGTTCAGTTCAGTTGCTCAGTCATGTCTGACTCTTTGCAACCCCATGAACCCCAACATGCTAGGCCTCCCTGTCCATCACCAACTCCCGGAGTCCACTGAAACCCATGTCCATTGATTCGGTGATGCCTTCCAACCATCTCATCCTCTGTCGTCCCCTTCTCCTCCTGCCCTCAATCTTTCCCAGCATCAGGACTTTTACACATTCTTAATTTCCTATCCATGCTTGTTTTTCCCAATTCCTATTGGCCCTTTGGTTCAAATTTTTATTTTAAATACTATTTTAAGCAAGTGGAAACCTAAAAAAGTAGGACAGACATTTTGAGCCATCACTGGAATTGAAAATAAGTTTTTTTTACGTGCACATGGAATTATCTTAATTATATTAAATGGTTTTACTATAAATAATCTTTTAAGGAACTTATATAAAAAGCTTTTAGGTAATTAAGGCCAATTGTTGACACTTTTTCAATCAGAAAGGGTTTGGATTGAAGCTAAGAACAGACTAAGGAGCTTGCTAGCTGATCTCCTGTGTTCTTCCTGCACTGGGGCCCCACCCACAACCAGAAGAGACTTTCTAGCGCACCCCTCACTGTACTAATGAGAAAACCAAACCTCAGGAGTTAAGCAAGTTCCATACTGAGTTAAAACTATGACTTTGGTTTGATTACAATAAAATCTCCAGAGGGCAATTTTTACCTCAGTTCAGTTCAGTTCAGTCGCTCAGTTGTGTCCGACTCCTTGCAGCCCCATGAACCACAGCACGCCAGGCCTCCCTGTCCATCACCAACTCCCTGAGTCCACCCAAACCCATGTCCATCGAGTTGATTATGCCATCCAGCCATCTCATGTTCTGTCGTCCCCTTCTCCTCCTGCCCTCAATCTTTCCCAGCATCTGGGTCTTTTCCAATGAGTCAGCTCTTCGCATCAGGTGGCCAAAGTATTGGAGCTTCAGCTTCAACATCAGTCCTTCCAATGAACACCCAGGACTGATCTCCTTTAGGATGGACTGGTTGGATCTCACTGCAGTCCAAGGGACTCTCAAGAGTCTTCTCCAACACCACAGTTCAAAAGCATCAATTCTGTGGCGCTCAGCTTTCTTTATAGTCCAACTCTCACATCCATACGTGACTACTGGAAAAACCATAGCCTTGACTAGACCGATCTTTGTTGGCAAAGTAATGTCTCTGCTTTTTAATATGCTGTCTAGGTTGGTCATAACTTTCCTTTCAAGGAGTAAGCGTCTTTTAATTTCATGGCTGTAATCACCATCTGCAGTGATTTTGGAGCCCAGAAAAATAAAGTCAGCCACTGTTGCCACTGTTTCCCCATCTATCTGCCATGAAGTGATGGGACCGGATGCCATGATGTTAGTTTTCTGAACGTTGAACTTTAAGCCAACTTTTTCACTCTCCACTTTCACTTTCATCAAGAGGCTCTTTAGTTCTTCTTCACTTTCTGCCATAAGGGTGGTGTCATCTGCATATCTGAGGTTATTGATATTTCTCCCAGCAATCTTGATTCCTTCTATTTTCATTCATTTCAGGGATATTTGCCTTCATTGCTTGGAACATTTTAAAATATGTTTTAAACTCTTTGTCAGACAATTTCAACATCTGGGCCTTCTTGGCTTTGATGTCTACTCATCATTTTTTCCCACATTAATTGAGATTTTCCTGGTTCTTCACATGCTCAGTAATTTTGGATTGTATACTGGATGTTTTGAATGTTGTGTTATTAGACTCTAGGTCTTTTCTAAATCCTATAGATCATGTTGATATTTTTATTTTGGACAACAGACCCAAATAGTTCAACTTTTAAAAGACTGAAGATTCTTTTGGTTGTGGTTTCATGATCGATTTTACTTTCAAAGCTTTTGCCATGCTGTTCAGGTGTGTCCTGTGGATGCATCATGTAGCAGGTGATCTGGAATCTGGAGAGAGCCTCTCTTTTAGTTCAGTTCTCAAAGCCTTTGATGGTGTTCAGGATTGGATCCATGTTCAGAGGTAAGCCCAGGATTTCGTAAAGAACTTTTACGGGCTTTTGTTTCCAAACTCCTCTCTTTGCAATCTCCCTGGTACTTTTAATTTCCTCGAACTCCTCTGTTTCAGCCCTTAGGCCAGAAACCTGGGACTTTAGTTACTCTGTTCTCCCATGCACTTGCCATGATTGTACTGAATTTGGCACAGATGGAAGATGCGGGTTGGTGGAAAGAGAGAAAGAATGAAGAAAACAACAGGGATTTTGGAGAGAAACCTCTCTCCCTTGGAGAGAAAGTTCTCTCTTCCTCAGAGTTTAGGTTCCTGTCCCTGTCACTGCTGCAGGATTACTAGGGGGCTGGGGAGCAAGAAAATGAAGAAGAAACCCCAGGAGTTCCTCTGCTCTTTCTGAGCATGAGAACCCTTCTTGCAAGAAGGTTTCTAGAGCTCTCTCTATTTGTGCTCTTCCAAGTTCAGCCTTACTCGAGTCCAAGGAGAAACCAGGGTTAAAACAGCGAACTGTGTATTCAGTGGCACTTTTAAATCCTGGTCTTCATTCCTGATCCTCCTACCACTATTTATGTTACAGAATCGTGAACTAGCTGTACCATGCATTCTGTCCAGGTCCAGGTTCTGTAGTTACATTTAATAGCGACACATGTTGCAGTATGCTTATTTCACCTTACCCAGAACTACAATAAAAATACTTTAATTGAAAAAGTATAAAATTAGAAAATTCACTTAATCAAAAAATAAGTAAGCAAAAATATTGGAAATTCACCACTCTAATAGAATTACTCTGTGCATTTGGCATAGACAACTTTCCAGATATTTTATATACAAATATATTAGTTTTAATATGTAAAATTGGAATTGGTGGTAGATGAGTGGTAAAAACATGAATGCTACCTAATTTAAATTTCTTCTCTACAGTGAATAATTTATGTAATCTTTTTATATTTAAAATGGATAACCAACAGGACCAACTGTATAACAAAGGGAACTCTACTTGATGTTATGTGATAGCCCAGATGGAAGGGGAGTTTGGGGAAGAAAGGATGCATATATATGTATGGCTGAGTCCCTTTGTTGTTCACCTGAAACTATCACAGCATGGGTTAATTGGCTCTACTCCAATACAAAATAAAAAGTTTAATAAAAAAAAAAAAGAAGAAGGAAGAGAAAAAAATAAAATAAACAAAAAATAACTTGTGTGATCTTGATCAAAGTATAAAATCTTTCAGTATAAGATAATCATAAATAAACATCTGTAAAATAGGAGTGACATCATCTGTCTACTTCACAGATTGTGTGGGTCACTTTAATTAATATCTGTAAGGCACTCAATAATGCTTAATACATAATAAGTTCTATATAAGTGGACATGCTGTTATGTATGTTCTCTTTTTATTAAAAAGAAAGATCACTCTCTAACTCAATTCAACTAAGATGTATAGAGAACCTGCTATGTTGCTGTCATTTAAAAGTCAGAGACACTTTATTGATGGTGGTAGTGGTGTGTGGCCATGGAAACAATGATTTGCTGGTCTATGATTATTAGTTCAAATTTTTTACCTCGGCAGAATTCTAATAGGCAAAGAAAAGTCAGAATCCTTGGAAAGAAAGTCAAAATCCTCTCTCAGGTCCAGCTGCATTCCCTGTGAATGAGTCCTCAGCATAGAAGAAGTCCTCTCTAAATAGCTGTGTAGGAGGAAGCTCAGAAATGAGAACTGAGGGTGACCTGGAAGTCACATACCATCCTCTAATTCTGGATCATAGAAACTGGAATGGAGATGTGACTGTCCTTGAGTAACACAGAGAGGGCTGCTGTGTGACTCATTTTCCCTTTTGTTTTTTAAAAATGTCTATTTTTCTCCCCTTTTGGCCAGAAGATAAGGATGCTAGTGGGGTTAAGAACATGTTCTCCCAATACATGGCACCTTGGCAAGTTGAATATTTTAAGCTAAGGGAATCTAAATAAACAACAGGTATAGGGAGGTCACACTGATTTTCCCTCTTCTCCCCGATGCAGGTTGTAGGACCCTCTTGAGAGAGATACCCTCCCGACACCCAGTACACAGAAGTGCCTTCATCTCCAAACGGAGAGGAAATCCAAACAAACAGGCCTTGATGATTTCCCCCCAGTTTACTAGCCTGGCTTAAACCTTTTGTTCTATCATGCTTTCCCCCTCACTTTCTACTCTTCATTAAACCTGCTATAAAAACGCTCAGGCTTAACCTTTTTTCCAGGTCTTCATTTTCTTACGAAAGGACATATGTCCCTTAAAACTCATATTAAATTAATTCGTGTGCTTTTCTCCTGTCAATCTGTTTTTGTCAGTTTAATTTTCAGACCCAGCCAGGGGTCGAGGGAAAATTTTCCTTCCCCTAAAATATTAAAAAGGAACTCTAATTGTAATTTTTGAAGAATTCTTCAGTGCAAAGCCATTTAGATTGGTGAGTTTCTATTTTATGAGCTCCTGAGGGCAATTCATGTTTCAGCATTGTGCAGTAATGATGTTCAGATCAATGAAGCAAAGCCAATAAGAAAATACCAAGAATAAGAAAAATTGTTCAATATGGCCACCTAAAATATTATTTTTATGCATGTGTATACTTACATTTAATAAATAATAGATATAATTACATAAAATACATTTAGGAAATATTTTCAAAGGTTTGATGTTTAAGGACTTGGTTTTAGTAATTAGGAAATTTTACTTATGTGTCATGAATATTTCATTTACTCATGGCTCCAGATAAAGAAGATGTACTGTACTGAAAATAAGTATTTCTACTGGTAGTTTTTAAGTGTTTTCTTTAAAAATATTAATTCTATCATTAAATTTAAATTCACATTATGCTGAATCTTCACACATTGACATTTAAACCAAGTGTATTCTGAAATAATGTATATTGAAAAATCTCCTTTTTAAAAAACAACAGGGAATCCTTCATGGTCCAGTGGTTAGGACTCCACACTTCCACTGCAGGGGGCATGGGTTCGATCCCTGGTTGGGGAGCTAATATTGTGCATGCTGCACAGTGCAGCCAAAAGAAAGAAATTTTTAAAACTAAATAAGCAAATGTGTGAGAAAACTGTATTTCTAATACCAGCAGCAAGTAGAATATGGACTTAAAAAAACAATTCACATATATTAAATGTTACAGTGGATGGATGTTAAGCAAACTGTAGGAAACTACAGTGATTTTTTAAGTTGATTATTTCCCCCCATTCTTATGCTTTTTTTCTCTGATAAGACTTTTATATAATTTCCCTCCAGCACTGATATAGCAAGAATTTATTGAACATTGTACTGTGCTTTACAGATATTATTCTCATTTAATCCTCATCACAGACCTACCTACTACGCTTATTATCTCCTCTTACTGACTAAGAAAACAGAAACTTAGAAATGTTAAGTAGTTGCTCCAGGTTCCATAAGTCAATGGAATACAAGGTTTTAAACCCAGGTCTATTGGGGGCCAAGAACCGCAGTAAATTACTGACTGTGATGCAGAAATAAATACCCTGTGGAAATGTAAGGGAGATGTTCAATTTCTCCTAGGACAGCCTCTTACTCCTGCATTTAATCCTTCCATCTGCATCTTCCCTACTTGATTTATATAAAGGAGTATTTCTCCAAGCAAAGAACACTTTCTTCTGACCCATGAAAGAGAAAAAGAATGGAAAGACAGCTCATGTTTTCCTTTGGGTAAGCAGCTATTTTTCAAAGACCTTTATCAGTCGTTTCAGGAAATGATGTCATGATAGCCTGGTCTGGTATGTGGCAGGCACTCAGAAATGTCCATCTGACAAGACCTCTGGGAGAACTATGTCTCCATTTCTACTCTCTGAAGCAATTCTTCTGTGTGGAGGCTGTTGTCATGCAAAACTAGGGTATCTTTGACACTGTCATTTTACAGATGTACTGTATTTTCCAGCTGCTAATCTTAGATGTGGAAATAATGATCTCGAGCTTCATTTCCCCCCACTATTAGAGCTGAACCCTGTAATTTTGCTCATCAGATTTGCAAATGAGGGTTATCATATACTGTTTAGCTTGGTTTAAACGTTATCACAGTGGGTGGTTATACTCCTCCTGTCATGCTGATGAGAATCGTGCCTGCCTGGCTGTGTTCACCAAGGCCTCCTGCTTGAAGAGGGGAGGTGTGGAGAGGGTGCTGGAAATCAATGGATGGGGTCAGTTAAGGAAGACGATGACAGGGTCCAGGGACTCAGCTTGGAATGCCTCCTCCTCCCTGGATCTTCAGCATTTAACCATCAAAGAGTGGTTTTTATCACAGAGATTTACACTTGCACAACCATCATCTTAATTCATTTAATGAGCCCAATAGCCCTATCAAGATAGGTTTTATTATCCTCATTTTCTACACTGGGAAACAGTTCTATTAAGTGGAAAAATTTGGTTCAACTGGGGTTTTCCATTTGGAAATCCAGACCCAAGTGCCCTCTACCCAAGGTAAAGGATTGTGATGGAAACAAGTACTACATCCTTCAGGCAGTCGTGCCTTCCTTCCCCGCCCCCTGACTGGCTGCTTCTCTAACTTCTTCAGCTCTTACACCCACTTCACTCCTGCTTCAGTCCTCTGGTTTCTTGCTGATCCTGGAACATATCAGCTGCACCCTGGCCTCAGAACTGTTGTGGTTGCTAGAATCCTCCTCTAGATAGTAGCACAGCTCATTCTCTCACTTCCCTAGAGCACTGCCCAAATATGATGTCATCAGAGAGCCTTTTCCTGGAAACCCCACACATAATAGAGCCCTCATTACCCTTTACCCCATGCCCTGAGGTTGGGACGAAGTACGCCCCAGGCACAGACCGTCAATAATAAAACTGACTCAAACTCAGTCTGCTTTTTATTATCACTGTGCACCAGGAATTCTAAACATCAATGATGGAATCCTCTTCCAAAAAAAAAACAAAAACAAACCTTTCCTTAGTCTAAATTCTAGACAATTGCCACGATTACTTTTCACACTTGAAATTAGCACATTTTAATCATTTGTTCTTTAACAAACATGGTGTTTTACTATTTTTTAAATTAAGATATAGTTGATTTACAATGTTGGGTTAATTTCAGCTATACAGCAAAGTGATTCAGTTATACATACATGCTCACCGACTCGATGGGAATGGGTTTGGGTAGACTCCGGGAGTTGGTGATGGACAGGAAGGCCTGACATGCTGTGATTACTGGGGTCACAAAGAGTCGGACACGACTGAGCGACTGAACTGAACTGAACTGAACATGCTGTACTGTGCTGTGCTTAGTCACTCAGTCGTGTCTAACTCTTTGCAACCTCATGGACTGTAGCCCACCAGGCTCCTCTGTGCATGGGCATTCTCCAGGCAAGAATATTGGAGTGGGTTGCCATGTCCTCCTCAAACATATATATACACACACACACACACACACACACACACATATATATATATTTATATACACACACACACACATATATATATTCTTTTTCATTATGGTTTATCACAGGATATTGAATACAGTTCCCTGTGCTATACAGTAGGACCTTGTTGTTCATGCAAGCTATATATACTAGTTTGCATCTGGTAATCCCCAAATCCTAATCCATCGTCCCCTCATCGTGTCTCCCCCTTGGCAACTACAAATCTGTTCTCCATGTCTATGAGTCTGTTCCTGTTTTGTAGGTAAGCTCCTTTGTGTTATATTTTAGATTCCACATATAAGTGGTATCATATGGTGTTCATCTTTCTCTTTCTGACTTAATTTAGTATGATAATCTCTAGGTCCATCCATGTTGCTGCAAATGGCATTACTTCATTTTTTATGGCTGAGTAGTATTCCACTGTATGTTATGTACCACACTTCTTTATCCATTCTTCTATTGATGGATATTTAGGTTGTTTCCAGAAACATGCTGTTCTACCTGAAAGTGCTTGGGCATGGTATTCTACTTGGAAGTTATTTCAGAGAAATCTGAGCTATGCAGTCAGCCTGACACAAGTAGACAGGATGATACATATTGTTTGCAAGTAAATTTGTAATATAGTTCAGAGTCACTGAGCTTGCTTTGGGTGCTGCTTGTCATCCCAATCCTTGTGTGGTATAAACAAATTCCTATGTAAGGATCAATCATGGGAAATAATAAGTTAACAAATCTACCTATACTCTGTTGAACATGAATATGCAAAAGAGACCTATTTTGAGGAAGTCATTGACAAATTTGCAGATATTAAGGCTTAAAAACAGAAACCACAAATTTATTCATTTCTGTCACAGGACAATATCTCCTCTTTTTCATAAATATTAATATATTTCTGAATTTTTAGTCCATTTTCCTGTTTTACCTTTTAGTTATCTTTAGTTTTTTGTTGCTGTTCAGTCACCAAGTTGTGTCTGACTCTTCATGACCCCGTGGACTGCAGCACACCAGGCTACCCTGTCCCTCACCATCTTCCAGAGTGCCCAAGTCCATATCCATTGAATTGGTGATGCCATCCCACCATCTTATCCTCTTTATTTTACTTTTTATTACTATTATTTATTTTATTGATGTGACTATAAATATGAAGTTTGACAAAGCAAAAATTTCACTGTCTGCTCTTCTTTTCTGGCCATTATTATCATGTGTTTTATACTAGTTATCTATCGCCATATAACAATATTACCACAAACTTAGCAGCCTTTAGGAACGCACATTGTCTCATCATGTCTTTGGGTCAGGATGAGGGCATGACTAGGCTGGGTTCTTCAATTTGGGGTCCTCCACCACTGTACTCGGCTGAGGTTAGGCTAGAGAAGGACCTATGCTCACGTGGTTATTGGCAAGGTTCAATCCTCACGGGCTGTTGGATAGAGGATTTCAGTCTCTTCACGGATGTTGACCAAGCCAGTGGCTGCCCTCAATTTTTTGCCGCCTGGGCCTTCCCAATGTGACCCTCAAAGCCAACAAGTGAGAGAAATGGGAGCAGGATTATGTAAGGTAATCCCATTCCATCACCTTTGCCTTATTCTATTGGTTACCGAAAAAAAAGAGTCCGAAATGCATTACTTGGGTGCAAAGGTGCAATCTCAAAAATGACAGAATGATCTCTGTTCATTTCCAAGGCAAACTACTCAATATCACAGTAATACGAGCCTATACCCCAACCACTAATGCCAAATAAACTGAATTTGAACTGTTCTATGAAGACCTATAAGACCTACTAGAACTAATACTAAAAAAAGATGTCCTTTTCGTCATAGGGGACTGGAATGCATAAGTAGGAAGTCAAGAGATACCTGGAGTAACAGGCAAGTTTGGACTTAGAGTACAAAATGAAGAAGGGCAAAGGCTAACAGAGTTTTGCCAAGAGAATGCAACTGGTCACAGCAAACACCCTCTTCCAACAACACAGGAGACAACTCTACACATGAACATCACCAAGTGGTCAATACCGAAATCAGACTGATTATACTCTTTGCAGCCAAAGATGGAGAAGCTCTATACAGTCAGCAAAAACAAGACCGGGAGCTGACTGTGGCTCAGATCATGAACTCTTTATTGCCAAATTCAGACTTAAATTGAAGAAAGTAGGGAAAACCACTAGACCATTCAGGTATGACCAAAATCAAATCCCTTATGATTATACAGTGAAACTGACAAATAGATTCAAGGGATTAGATGTGATAGACAGAATGCCAGAAGAAGTATGGTCAGAGGTTCGTAACATTGTACAGGAAGTGGTGATCAAAACCATGCCCAAGAAAAAGAAATACAAAAAGGCAAAATGGTTGTCTGAGAAGGGCTTACAAATAGCTGAGAAAAGAAGAGAAGTGAAAGGCAAAGGAGAAAAGGAAAGATATACCCATTTGAATGCTGAGTTCCAAAGAATACCAAGGAGAGATCAGAAAGCCTTCCTAAGTGGTCAGTGCAAAGAAATAGAGGAAAATAATAGAATGGGAAAGACTAGAGGTCTCTTCAAGAAAATTAGAGATACCAAGGGAATATTTCATGCAAAGATGGGCTCAATAAAGGACAGAAACAGCATGAACCTAACAGAAGCAGAGATACTAGGAAGAGATGGCCAGAATACACAGAAGAACTATACAAAAATGATCTTCACGACCCAGATAATCACGATGGTGTGATCACTCACCTAGAATCAGACATCTTGGAGTGCGAAGTCAAGTGGGCCTCAGGAAGCATCACTATGAACAAAGCTAGTGGAGGTGATGGAATTCCAGTTGAGCTATTTCAAATCCTGAAAGACGATGCTGTGAAAGTGCTGCACTCAATATGCCAGCAAATTGGGAAAACTCAGCAGTGGCCACAGGACTGGAAAAGGTCAGTTTTCATTCCAATCCCAAAGAAAGGCAATGCCAAAGAATGTTCAAATTATCACACAGTTGCACTCATCTCACACACTCAAAATTCTCCAAGCTAAGCTTCAACAGAACATGAACCGAGAACTTCCAGATACTCAAGCTGGATTTAGAAAAGGCAGAGGAACCAGATATCAAATTGCCTACATTTGTTGGATCATATAAAAAGTAAGAGAATTCCAGAAAAACAGCTACATTTGCTTCATTAACTATGCTAAAGCCTTTGACTGTGTGTATCTCAACAAACTGTGGGAAATTCTTAAAGATATGGGAATACCAGACCATCTTACCTGCCTCCTGTGAAACCTGTATGCAGGTCAAGAGGCAAGAGTTAGAACTGGACATGGAACAATGGACTGGTTCCAAATTGGGAAAGGAATACATCAAGGCTGTATATTGTCACCCTGCTTATTTAACTTACACGCAGAGTACAGAATGAAAAATGCTGGGCTAGATGAAGCACAAGCTGGAATCAAGATTGCCAGGAGAAATATCAATAACCTCAGATATGCAGATGACAGTACCCTTATGGCAGAAAGCAAAGAGGAATTAAAGAGCCTCTTGATGAAAGTGAAAGGAGGAGAGTGAAAAAGCTAGCTTAAAACTCAACATTCAAAAAACTAAGATCATGGCATCCAGTCCCATCACTTCATGGCAAACAGATGGGGAAACAATGGAAATAATAACAATCTTTATTTTCTTGGGCTTCAAAATCACTGGAGATGGTGACTGCACCCAAGAAATTAAATAACGCTTGCTCCTTGGAAGAAAAGCTATGACCAATCTCGACAGCATATTAAAAAACAGAGACATTACTTTGCCAACAAAGGTCCTTCTAATCAAGGCTATTGTTTTTCCAGTAGTCATGTATGGATGTGAATGTTGGACCATAAAGAAGGATGAGTGCCAAAGAATTGATGCTTTTGAACTGTGGTGTTGGAGAAGACTCTTGAGAGTCTCTTGGACTAGAGGAGATCAAACCAGTCAATCCTAAAGGAAATCAGTCCTGAATATTCATTGGAAGGACTGATGCTGAAGTTGAAGCTCCAATACTTTGGCCACCTGATGCAAAGAACTGACTCATTGGAAAAGACCCAGATGCTGGGAAAGATTGAAGGCAGGTGGTGAAGGGGAACACAGAGGATGAGATGGTTGGATGACATCACTGAGTCAGTGGACATCAGTTTGAGCAAGCTCCAGGAGTTGATGATGGACAGCAAAGCCTGGTGTGCTGCAGTCCAGGGGGTCACAAAGAGTCGGACACAACTGAGCAGCTGAACTGAACTGAACTAATACAAATAAATAAGTAACCATCCCACAAAACTCTAGTTGGCGTCATGGGTTAGGAATCTGATTATAGCAAGAGAGAAGGACTAAAGTTTTATGAGTCCTGAAAGAGAAATGTTCTGTGATGTTGGTCAAAGGAGAGAAAATCAGAGGTATACATTAGTGATAACACAGACCTTGCCTGAGTTTGATCAACTTTGTATGTGTGTTGGGGAAAAGTGTGTGGGGAGGATGAGGTTGTAGCAAGTACTTGGTGGCTTTGCCATTTATTACTGGATATTCAGGTTAAATACAGATCGGCAAGTTATGGAATCATTACTCACAGGTTGCCCAAAGCCCCTAAATCAATGGACATCTCCAAAGCATTTTAGACTTTCATAGTATATTATTTGGGCTAAATCAACCCTGAATATTCATTCGAAGGACTGATGCTGAATCTGAAGCTCCAATACTTTGGCCACCTGATGCATAGAGCTAACTCATTGGAAAAGACCCTGATGCTGGGAAGGATTGAAGGCATGAGGCAAAGGGGGCGACAGAGGATGAGATGATTGGATGGCATCAACAACTCAATGGGCATGAATTTGAGCAAACTCTGGGAGTCAGTGAAGGACAAGGAAGCCTGGTGTGCTGCAGTCCATGGGTTTGCAAAGAGTCAGATATGACTGAATGACTGACTACAACAAAGCTAAATAATAGGCTTATTTTTAAAATCAGAGACTTCAGCATAAATTTATGTGTCTTTAATTCTTACATGCTTCATGGCTGGCATTAGCCAAGGCTCTTTTATACAGGAGACATCATGTTTTATTATTATAACCATTCAAAAAACAAAAAAAGGTCTGTTGTGACAACTTCAGATTTCCTTTACAAGGAAATATCTATCTTGGCCTCATGGAACATTTGGAACTATGTCCCTTATAAATAGAATTCACACGATTTAGCATCATTCTTTTCCAAAATTTCCATAGTTCTTAGTTTTAGGAACAGTAGTATGAATATACTCATTCTTTTGAAAAATAAAGAGTTCTACTACAGATTCAGGTACTTCACAAGGTCTGTCCTCAGTACCCCACTTTAACCTTCTTAAAAGTAGAATATTCATTCATACAAATAAACATCCATATTTAAAATTAAGCCTCCGGAAAAGATCTTTAGAGGGAAGTGACTCACTTGTCATAAACCCTTTATTCTCCTTTGCCCTTCCTCTTCTATCTGCCTGGAACCTGAATGTGATGGCTGGAGCTCCAGCAGCTCACCTGTCACTACAAGCACATGATGACTAGGAGAAAGGATAGCAGAAACAAGGACCCTGAAAATATCATAGAGCCATCAGACCACTCCAGGAGGCCTACCTTAGTCTTATTATGCAACAAAAATAAATAAATAAGCATTTATATTTTAAAAGCCACGGTTATCTGGATTTTCTCTTATATACAGCCAAATTTAATCCCTCATTGAAAAGCACCTGCTACTTTTTGGATTTTGTCAAGGAGTTATCTCATGAGCTGCACTCACTTTGTAATCTCAGAGAAAATAATCCCAGAACATGAGTATGGCCAAGTATCAAACTATTTGATTTTCTTATCCTTTCCATTGCTGTCATGACAAAACTGCTTTCATAGACCTACAAGCTCAAAAATAAAATTTCCACTGTTGGTCTTTCCATTTAAGAAGGTTAGAATGAGGAACACTGGAGAGACCCTGTGGAATACTATAGTTTATATCAAGAAAACTCTGAGAGTGTTTTATATATTTGTATAAATCAAAGAAATGTTATAATTAAAGTGTTCTCCTACAGTGATGGAGAACCTGGCTGAAACCATATTGCTGAATTCAAATCCCAGTTCTACCATTTACTAGCTATGTGATTTGGGCACAATATTTCATATCTCTCAGCTTGAGTGTCCTCTTCTATAAAATGGGATAAATAAGAGCACCCCCATCATAGAGATGTATGAGGAATAAAAGTACATAATTAGTTCTTGGTAACGTTAATATTATCACAGTCTACCTTATATAATAATTACTTTTAACTGTGTTTTTATCCCTCTAGTTTATAAGCTTTTTCAAAGCAAAGATATGTCTTATTTATTTTTGTGCCCTTCCCACCAATCCCAGAGAGAGGAAAGTGGATGGCACATAATAAATCTTTAATACATGTTTAATATTGGATTGAATAATTTGCTTTATTTTATTATCTAACAAATTCTTGATTCAGTTAGAAGAATGGATAGTAAAAAAAAAAAAGCATTTTGGGACCAATATCATAGTTATCTACACAGTAATAATATCTTACAAAAATCTGCTGTATTTATGCAAAAAGAAAGCCATCAAATTTTAATAGTAGTGAGACTGTCTATTTTCCAGATTTTCTTCACTTGACATATATAACCTTGGTAATTAGAAAAATAATTAATCTTAAAAAATCTATTTCAAGAAATGGCAGAGTTTAGAGTAGAAGAACAAGGAATGAGATGCATATTAGTAAATTTGATTTCCCAATAATTTTAGTTCATTATGCCTTCCAAAAAACCACAATGACCTAATATAATTGAGTTTAAAAGTTCTCAATAAAGTGACATATTCTGATAAATCTGTAAGAAGAAATGGAGGCACAATCTTTGATTTAGAAAGTAGATATCTAGTGATCATCTGAGCAAGGAACACCGTCTTTCACAAAGTAAACAGCATGCAGCTGTTTCCATCCTGCTGACTGTAAGAAGATTATCATACTCAGAATGGAAATTCCAGGAACCTACATTTTAATTAACATGGAAATGAAATCCACAAAATAAATATGTATCCAAAGCGTATGCAATCCCAGGGTACATGGAGACAGATGCAGATGGACCTTATCTGTTTGCACTAGAAACATGAGTGTGTGTCAGGGAACACTGCGTGGAAAGCTGACATTCGATCCAATTAGAAAAGGCAGAGTAAAAATGATGAAAGCAATTTCCTTTTCCCAGTTAAATTAGGCAT
The DNA here is from genome assembly GCF_054371585.1 of Giraffa tippelskirchi. Lineage (NCBI taxonomy): Eukaryota > Metazoa > Chordata > Mammalia > Artiodactyla > Giraffidae > Giraffa > Giraffa tippelskirchi. The sequence goes on along the minus strand of NC_137278.1, from coordinate 134,112,677 downwards.
TCAACTAACAGGCTACTCTTTGACCTTCCTGGGAAGGGTAAGGATGGTTTCAAAATGGTAATTAAATGAATAACCAACGAACCTACTCTTACAATTGCTTAATAAGTAGGATTTAGGGAAATATATTCTACATTGAAAATCAGCCAAGAAGGAATCTTTAAGAATTTCTCAAATGTGTTCTTATTGTTTTTATTTATCAATTTTTAATTTGTGGAAACAGAAGAATTAGTAACAGCACCAAATCAAACTGAATACAGGGTCTGTTAAAATTAACAGGTCATTTTCTGCTGCTTAGTAACATGTATTGTAGATGCTAAAGAAAGGTGTTTTGTTGTTTTTAATAGCATAGCAGTTCTGGGTGCTTCTCCAAGGTCCTTCTTGAAATAGTTGAGAGCATCCTTGGCATTTGCAAAGGTATATTATTTCTTTAATCAGACGGGTGACTTTTAGGACTAGAGTTTAAGGGCTCCCTTGATTCTGCCGTAGGTTATAATTCCCAACTACTGCGACTTTCAGCAATGGGCACGCTGCTGTTTCATCCAGCAGCCCATGCTTGCAACTGTATGGAAGTTAAATCAAATCTCTTTTCTTCCCCATTAAATTCTAAGTTGCAAGATAAAAGCTGATTATAAACTAAATTATTAGGACTTACTTTAAGGGTATTTTTGCCTGATACGTACATCTTTTTTGCTCCCATCTTCTCATTCAGATTCAGGATTCAACAAACATTTATTAAGCATTTATAATGTATCATGTACTGAGCTCCATGCTGCGGATTTCAGGAAATCTTGACCTTACAATCAGAGGAAATCTGAAGACATATCCTGAATTAGCTGTTGTGACTCAAAATCATGAGTCTTTCTAAATGTCTGGATTATTACCCTGGCATGTAACTTTAATCAATAAAATAAATATTTGAAATTATATTTAAGTATTATTATGGAAATAATGTGTATGTATACATGATTCTAAGAATTCAAACAAAACAGATGGTATAAATGAAAAGTAAAAGTTGTCTATCCCTTTCCTCCTTTACTCCCATTTTTTTTTCCCACTGAAATACAGTGTGCTATAAAAGTGACTATAATACTATGTAGTTCCTCCTGCCAAGAGATAGGGTTCTCTTGAATCTGGGATGACCTTGAAATTTACTGTAATAGAACATTTTGGAGCAGTAACGTTTGAGTTCCAAACCTAGGTTCCAAGAGGACTTGGAGCTCTCTACTCTGTAAGCTGTAAGACATTCATGAAAGAAATCAAAGAATACACAAATAAAAGGAAAGGTATCCCATGTTCATGAATTGGAATAATTAATATAATTAAAATGTCAATAGTACCAAAAATAATCTATAGATGCAACATAATCTCTATCAAGAATTCCAAAGGTATTTTTTACAGAAATAGAAAAAACACTCCTAAAATTTACGTGGAAACACTAAAGACCCTGAATAGCCAAAGAAATCCTGAGAAAGAAGAACAAATCAGGAAGTATCACACTTCCTGATTTCAAGCTATACTATAAGTCTATAGTAATTTAAAAAGTATATTATCAGCATCAAAATAGACAAATAGACCAATGAAACAGAACTGAGAGACTAGAAATAAAACCAAGTATATACAGTCAACTAATATTTGACAAAGGAGTAGACTTCCCTGGTGGCCCAGACGGTAAAGCATCTGCCTACAATGCAGGAGACATTGCATCTGCATTGCAACCTGCCTACAATGCAGATTCTATCGCTGGGTTGAGAAGATCTCCTGGAGAAGGAAATGACAACCCACTCCAGTATTCTTGCCTGAAAAATCCCATAGACAGAGGAACCTGGTAGGCTACAGCCCATGTGGTCACAAAGAGTCAGACATGACTGAGCGACTTCATTTTAAAGAATACTCAATAGAGAAAAGACAGTCTCTTCAATAAATGGTGTTGGGAAAACTGGATATTCACATATAAGAAAATGAAACTTGACTCCTTACACCACTCAAAAAAATTAAAACTCAGAATGAAATAAAGATTTAAATGTAAGATCTGAAACCATGAAACTTCTAAAAGAAAATGCAGGGAAAAAAATTCCTTGATGTGATATTTTTGAAATCACACTTAAAGTACCAGTTACAAAATAGAAAATAAACAAATAGAACCACATCAACCTAAAAAGCCTCTGCACAGCAAAAGAAGCCAGTCACAAAACAAAAATATAACCTCCAGAATGGGGAAAAAATTTGCAAATCACATATCCAATAAGGGGTTAATATCCAAAATTATAAAAAATTTATGCAACTCAGTAGCAAAAAGACAAACGGTCCAGTTTAAAAATTGGCAAAGAACCTGAGTAGACATGTTGCCAAGGAAGAAATACTAAAGGCCAACAGGTACATGAAAAAATGCTCAATATTACCAGTTATTAGGGAAAAGCGATTAAAACCACAGTGAGACATCACATCACACCTGTTAGAATGGTCATGATCCACAAAATGAGAGAGGAAAAATGCTGGTGTGAATGTGAGAAAAGGGAATTCTTGTACACTACTGATGGGATTATAGATTGGTACAGACACCTTGGAAAACAGTATGGAGTTTTCTTAAAAATTTAAAAATAAAGTTAAGAGATCTGGCAATTTCTCTTCTGGGACTACATCCACAACCTTAACTCAAAAAGATATGTGCACCACCAAGTTCATAGCAGCATTATAGCAGTACTAGTTACAATAGCCAAGACATGGAAACACCCTAAACCCTAAGTGTCTATCAATGGATGAATGGGTAAAGTAAGGATGTATTGAAGATATATATATACATGAAGTATTACTCAGCCATAAAATAACAAGGAAATGCTACCATTTGCAACAACATGGATGGACCCTGACAGCATTATGTTGAGTGAAATAAGTCAGACAAAGAAAGACAAATACTGTATATATGTGTAGAATCTAATAATAATAATAAAAAGTCAAACTCAGAAAAAGACATCAGATAAGACACCAGAGGTAGGAAGTGGAGGGGAGTTGGAGTAAACTGGTCAAAAGTTACAAACTTCTAGTTATAGTTTAAATAAGTGCTAGGAATGTAATGAACAGCATGATGGCTGTATAGTGGTTAACACTGCTGTAAAGAATTGTACCTATAGAAGATTTTTATCAAATATTTTTATTGTACCTATAGAAGATGAGAGATGTTAACCAAATGTATTGTTATAATCATTTTACAACATGTATAAATCAATCCATCATGCTGTACAACTTAAACTTATGCAGTGACATGTGTCAATTATTCTCAATAAAATTGAATGAGGGGAGATGCCTTGCAGCTTCCTATATTTTGTTATTGGAACCATGCAGTCACTAGGTAATCATGCCCAAAAGAACCTGCTAGAAAATGAGAAACCACTTGAAGTAAAGAAGAGTCATCTCAACTGAGGTCCCCCAACCAGCCAACCCCCAGCCAACCTGATCAGAGCTACCTTTATGAACCCAGTCCAAATTGCCAAACTGCAGAGTCATGAGCTAAAAAACAGTTATTTTGAGTAACTAAATTTTGTGGTAATTTGCTATTCATCAAAATCCAAATGATACAAGGAAGCTATAAGGACATCTGCAGGCTATAAGGACACAGGAACACCTAAAAATGTGTGGAATAATGAAATGGTAATGGAAGTCAGGAACAAGCTGATGGCTCAGATAGCAAAGGATTCGCCTGCAATGTGGGACACCCAGGTTCAGTCCCTGGGTGGGGAAGATCCCCTGGGGAGGGGAATGGCAACCCACTCCAGACTCTTGTCTGGAGAATTCCATGAACAGAGTAGCCTGGTGGGCTACAGTCCTTGGGATAGCAAAAAGTTGGACACGACTGAGCGACTAACACACATAATCGAAGATATAGATATGTGGAGGCCAATAGGTCCCTGGGGGTGTAGTATTGTGCAACTGTCAAGTGAGAAATACAGGGAAATTGGGGAGAGCAGAGATAGAACAAATGAGAAGCTTGTGTATTTCAGCAAAGGATAGCCCCTGCTTGCAGCAACTAGAGAAAGCCCACACGCAACAACAAAGACCCAGCACAGCCAAAAATGTAAAAATAAATAAACAAATATTTTTTTAAAAAGCAGTGAATTATGAACTGCAATACAGAATATTAAAAAAAAATTCTTGACGATTGTCCCTATTTGCTTGTCTTGTTTCTCATCAGCTAGATGAATATTTGGGTAGAAATGTGACTTGATATCCTCAACATAATACCCAATCTATGTTTAACTCTGGGAAATAAAAACGGTCAAGTTCAGATGTCCTTAAAATTTCAGGAAGAGTGCTGTAATGCAGAATGTCTTTGAGAATCAATCTCTTTTTATTTGAAGCATACAAAATACTGAAAACATAAAAAAGAGACAAGCTACAAAGATGTATTTCTCTGTGAGCATATCTTTTGTACATACATTGTAGAAATTATCCCCAAACATTGCCAGTAACTTCTTGATGTCAGCTCAGTTGGTACTAACCTTGAATCTGAGCAAACTCTGGGAGATGACAAAGGACAGGGAAGTTTGGCATGCTGTAGTCCATGCGGTCGCAAAGAGTTGGACATGACAGTGACTGAACAACAACTAGAAGGCTAAAAGTAACGCATCAACTGTTATTTCGATTAAGGTAAGGAGAAGAAGGGAAAGTAGCCTACTTTATACTACCCACTGTCCTGATGCCTTTATATGCAAACACTATTTAATAGAACAAATGCTATCACATATAATTAATTATATTATTTTATATTTAAATATTATTACAGAATATATTTGCTTAAGATCAGAAGAGTTGGTCCACCTTGTCAGAGAGTCAAGACTGCCTTCTCCCCTGCTTTGGTTAGCCATCATGATATCTGACCCTGTTCCTGAAAGTGAAAGTGTTAGTCACTCAGTCATGTCCAACTCTTTGTGACTTCTCTGGATGGCAGCCCACCAGGCTCCACTGTCCATGAGATTTTCCAGGCAAGAATACTGGAATGGGTATCCATTCCCTTCTCCAGGGGCTCTTCCCAACCCAGGGACTAAACCCAGGCCTCCCCCTCCAAGGCAGTTCCTTTGTTTTACAGATCTTGGTTGATTTCAACAAGTGAACTACAAAACCCTAGGCCCCCACCCTGGACCCCAATAAAAGCAGAAGCCCAGGCCCAAAAGCTTTCTCTTCCTACCTAGGACCTCATTGTAAGAGTCCAGGTGTGTGCTATGCAAATTCCAGGCCTTGTAAGTAATAAACCTTTATTCTTTCAAAGTTTCCTGATAATTGCTTCTGAAGGGCGTGTTGCAATCATAAAACCACAGGGCTGGTCCAACCACAACAGTGTTTTTTAGTAAGCTTAGATGGGTACAAAATAGAACCACATTATGTAACAGGCTTCCCATTCTGTCTCTCAGTGCCTGCCACTGCTTTTAGTACTGGTCCCTCCTTTCAGCTTCTCTCTCAGCTCAGACTTTTTGACCCTGAAATCTGCCTTAATTCATCTCTCTCAAAATTTCTAATGCTGCTCTTGAGTCTGGTAATATTTAATGTCAGCTTTCTCCTTGAATAAATGAATGTTTTCTAAGGAGTCCAGATTCTTCTGACTTGAATCCTAGACTATCAGAGCCAGAAGGGATCGCAAAGTCAACCAGACCACTGGTTCCAGTCTGCGGCATTTGAACTTACAGAGACTGGAGTTGCTGCAAGTCTTAAAACAAATATCCGCTTATAGGTTTTTTTCTTCCCCCCACTGGGCAACAAAATTGACACCTTTATATATGCTATCCATAACTTTTTGAAATTAAAAAGAGTTTTCATACTGTAAAAATCTGAAAACTACTGATTAATTCCATTTACAAATTAAAACAAAAAAATGTCCAGAAGCTGGACTTGCTCAGTGTCACAGAGTGAATTGGGATCGTGTTGGGTTCCCACCCATCAACCCACTGTCCTTTCAAGTATCCCACCCCCCAATACCACAATTCTCATAATTTCATAGCAGCTTCCACAGACTCTATTGCCAGGGGGAATAAAGTGTCCCCATCTGGATCAGACTGAATTATGAAGGAGCAACATTTTCCTCCAGAGCAAATGTTAAGCTTTATTGAAAAGTATTGCCAGACTATACTAAACAAATAAATATCCTCAGAGAGTATGCTAGTATTTTAAAAGAATTGCTCCATCTTTTTTTAGCTAATCTTATCTTTCTCACTGTCCCAGCCATGGGTGAATAAGAAGCCAAGATCCTGGAGGAACACTAATCCTTCCCTTGGGTTCCAGAAGCTCCCTAGATCAATGAGTTGTTTATACTTAGGCTGATCTGACTTGGATTTGGGGGAATAAACTCAGCTCTCACGAATAAATATCTCAGAGCCCTCCCAGCCTGAGATATGGTGGTTACCCAAGACACCTTATGGCTGAGGCTGCTTCAATCAGGAAAATGAAGGACAAGAGCACTTATGTTGGGACAAGCACTGCCCAACACGCTTTAGTGCTGATGACGGGCACCGATTGGGGAACTGAAATCATCTATTACAAGAGTCTCTGGACCAGCTGACTCCATGATACATGACTCTGTAGAGACCCCATGTTAGTCCCAGATATTTCTGAATTTCATTCCTTTTCAGAAGGATCTTCGCTCTAAGTACATGAGGATAGGAAAAAAGATTTTGTATAATCACTCTGTCATCCTTCATTTTAGTGAAAAAAGAAAATTGATTTTGAGATATCTGTTGTGTAAAGCACTTGATGTGAAACCTCTAGTTCTAAGGTAATTTATAAAAAGAAAGAAGTTTACTGCAGTGTTGAAATCTATCTTTTTCAATTCACAAGGGCAAGAAAGAAAAATAATAATAAATAATATTAGGTTTCCAGCGTGGGGACAAAGTATTGGTAAAATGTCATGGTGGAAATAAAGAAGAAAAGAGAACACAAAGCAAGATTATAGTTTGAGAAAGATGTGGAAAAAAGATACAAAACCAGAAAGAAAAATAGGAGCTTGTTAGTGATAACAAAGATTCTTAAAGGTAAAACATACCAATTCATCTATATAAACAGAGGTAACAACAACAACAAAAGGATGAAAATTTGTTGACACTACGATCAGAAATCTCAGGGGTACAATGTTATAGTTAAATTCTGCTTTTTGATCTAAAAAGGTCAGAAAAAGAGATTTGGGGAAATAAGCAAGGGAAACTGTGTGAAATGAGTTGTTGATAAAATAAAAGCCAGTATATGAGAAACGGTGAAATATCTTTCAACCACTGTCTCTATAACACACATTCTAAGTTGTTAAAAGAGTTAGTAGGTTTAGAGAAATTCTGATCATTTCGTTAGGGAACACTTAGGATGCAGTATTTCAGAAAGTTGTCTAAGAAAGAGTTCTTTAGGATATTAGAAGGAAAAATAAGAAAAAATGAGCACACATGGACCTAATTTTCTTATTTTTACTCTCCTTCCTGAGAAAGGCCTCCCTGGAGGGCATTTTGTTAGGTGAAATAAGCCACAGAAGCTTCTTTATGACGACTGCTTTAAATCTTTGTCAGATAATTCGACATCTCTGTCATCTTGGTGTTGGTATCTATCGATTTGTCTTTTTTCATTTAGTTTGAGTTCTTCCTTGTCCTTGGTGTGATGAGCGATTTTTAAAATTGGATCCAGGACAAATGGGGCATTCTGTGAGGAACTGTTGCTGTCGTTGTTTCGTCTCTATGTCATGTCCAAATCTTTTGCATCCCTATGGACCATAACCCACCAGGCTCCTCTGTCCATGGAATTCTTCAAGTAAGAATACTGGAGTGAGTTGCCATTTCCTTCTCCAGGGGATCTTCCCAATCCAGGGATGGAACCCACGTCTCCTGCATTGGCAGGGGGTTCTTTACCACTGAGTGACCAGGGAAGCCTCTGTTAAGAGACTCTGATCTTATTTAAGCCTTCCTTGTCTCTGGCTTCCTGTGACATCACTTTGTCGGGGCAGGGGGCAGTGGGGAAGCAGGGACCACCTCTTCACTGTCAGGTGGGGGTAGAAGCACAGGTTTCGTCTTGGCCTTCATGGACCCCTGAGGTGGGACTCCTCTTTACTGCTGGGTGTGGGTGGGAGTTTGACTCTGCGCTAGGCCAGTGCTTGGAGGTCTTCATGACTTCCCCTCTCTCAGCCTCATTGACATGTTGTTGGAGACATAAGAGGACCTCACTACTGCCAGGCAGTGGGGGAAATCCTGACACCCCATTAGACCTCCTTTGACATTTTCCCGGGGGTAGGGATGGGGGGAGGGTACCCCATTCGTGACCGATGGCTGTCTGCTGATCTCCACTGACAACACGGGAGGAGGCCTCATTATCTCCCAGGGCTACGGATGAATATCCTGGCTCTCTATTCTGCCTTTCCTGACACCATCCTGGCAGAGAGAATGGGGCTCCTGGTATAAGCCTCACAAGGGCTGGGATCTAGTCTCCCCACTGGCAGGGATGGAAATGGGGCCACAGATCTGCTGTAGTGGTTGGCTGGAGAAGAGCAGTTACCATCTAAGAGGTTTCTGTCTTGCTAGACTGCTCTTTTGGCTGGAGAGAGCAGGCATCTGCTGGGGCTTCTTTTGTCCATGCTCACTGGCATTTCCAAGTTGCCAGATTCTTCAGCTCCAAGTCTGGGATACATGAGGCAAAAAGGAAAATACAGGAAACTCATGATCATACGGTTCCTTGGATTCTGAGTCCCTTGTCAGTTTGCCTTCTCTCCACCCCTCTGAGCCTTCCTGTGTTTGTTTTACATAATGTACAGGGCTTTCAATTGCACTTAGTGAGAGGGACAGGGAAAGCTACATCTACTTATTCCACTTTTCCATTTGTGGAAGTTTTTACAAATCATTTAAATACAGATGACAACGATACCTGCCTCCACATCCCTCCAAGCACTTCTGTAAGATTTAAGTGAGCTAACCGGACATTTGGAATCATCTCTGGCATGGCGGGCTAAAGTCCCTGGGGTCACAAAGAGTTGGACACGACTGAGTGACTGAGCCCACACACTGGAATACATTAAGCCTTATGTAAGTCTTAGCTCTTACAGCAACAATTAGATAAACAATATAATGTGGCTGTTCAAAGGACGGATTCTGGTATCAGGGTGCTAGGTTAAAACCCCAGGTCTTACATTTAATAAATGTGTTACTCTTTGGGAAATTACTTAATCTCTCTGTGCCTAAATTTCCCCACCATAAATGGCCATATTAACAGCTTCTTCATAGGATTGTTGTGAGAATTAAAATAGTCAATATATCTAAAACACTTAGACAATTGCCCAACACAAAATAAGTTTTATTTAAGTATTAGATAATACTCTTTTAGGGCTTCCCTGGTAGCTCAGCTGGTAAAGAATCTGCCTGCAATGCAAGAGACTCCAGTTAAATTCCTGAGTTGGGAAGATCCCCTGGAGAAGGGATAGGCTACCCACTCTAGTATTCTTGCCTGGAGAATTCCATGGACAGAGGAGCCTGGTGGGCTACCATCCATGGGGTCGCAAAGAGTCTGACGTGACTAAGCACAGCACATTACTCTTTTAAGCTAAAGTGCTTTATTTTTTCTCCTCAAAACACCCCATAATGTAAGTAGTGAAGCATCGTTATCTCCATTTTAAATAAAGAAACAGAAGTTCCGAGGCATGCAGTGACCCTCCCAAGGTCACAGAGCCAGCCTCAGCCCTAGGTCTTCTGACATCAAGTCCAAGGCTCCTGCCGACACGTAACACTGAGTTGACTCTGGGTTAGGAATACAAGGAGAAGACCAACATTTGTGCTTGGACACCAGGGCAAATAGCAAATTCAGAAACCATACCGGGGCTGGCAGGGTAGCGAGAGGATGGGAACAGGATGGCAAGAGAGACAGGAAAGAGTGTGATTGTTGGGCTAGGTCTATGTCAAGAAATTGGTGTTGAAGAAACCACCAAGATTATTTCCAATGAGAGACTTCTACCCCAGAGGGTATTCCATCAACATCACCTGTTGGCAAGGCAGGGCAAGGTTCCCTAATGGCTCACCATGCCCATTCCACGGCAGTCAAACGCTCTTCAGGGAGAGCCTAGTTCCAAGAAAACAGAGGCTGTGCCTTCTTCAGTTCAGAGTGTCCTCAGGTCTCCCTACTCAAGGATTCCCACTGTCCCCGACCCAGCCCACTGTCTGTATACTTCTGAGCCAGTCCAAATCCAGCTGGAACTTCAGTGCCTGCATTAAGAGCTACCAAGCGGTTCTGGGGACACCAGCTCAAACTGAACTCGCCCTTTCCAAAACCCTGAGCCATAACCATTTCTGCCCTTTATTTTCAGATGTGTCTAATTAAGCACCATTCAATGTCTACTGTTACATTTTTCCTGATGTGTTTCACATGTCGGAATTTTGTGTAACCAAGAGTGTGGTTCTCCAGGGCAGTGGCTACATCACACGGGTTTTGTGGTATGACCTCAAGGCGTTTGATACAGAACGTGGTACTCTGTAGTGAGTCAATTTATACAAACTTTGAAAGAAAAGGTCACAGCCAAGCAGAGCTGCCCCTATATGGGGTATATGGGGTCCCAGTCTTCTTTATTTTTTGAAAGGCTCTGTCTAACTAAATACTGTGATTAAAATATGTTTTACAAAACATGTGGGTCCCTGGAAAGTATAGTGATTCATTGATGAAGATTCAGAATAATGGATAGAAAGAGGTAGAAGAGATACTTTGATATGTATTTATCATCCAGTTGTGGCAAATGTCCAAGGACCTTCTTTTTCTGTCTAGATCCAGAGATCTTCTCTTCATGTTCTTTATCATCAATCGTGCTATTCTTGGATAATTTCATATTTTCCTCCCACCCAAAAAAACTTAAATGCAGAGTACATCATTTGAAATGTTGAGTTGGATGACTCACAAGCTGGAATCAAGATTGCCAGGAGAAATATCAACAAGCTCAGATATGCAGATGATACCACTCTAATGGCAGAAAGTGAAGAGGAACTGAAGAGCCTCTTGATGATAGTGAAAGAAGAGGGTGGAAAAAGCTGGCTTAAAACTCAACATTCAAAAAACGAAGATCATGGTATCCAGTCCCATCACTTCATCACAAATAGATGGGGAAAAAATAGAAACAGTGGCAGATTTTATTTTCTTGGATTCCAAAATCACTGTGGATGGTGATTGCAGCCAGGAAATTGAAAGACACTTGCTACTTGGAAGAAAAGCTATGACAGACCTTGACAGTATATAAAAAACAGGAAAAAAAAAAAAAAAGGCAGAGACATCACATTGCCAACAATGGTCCATATAGTCAAAGCTATGGCTTTTCCAGTAGTCATGTATGGATGTGAGAGTTGGACCATAAAGAAGGCTGACTGCTGAATAATTGATTTTTTTGAATTGTGGTGCTGGAGAAGACTCTTGAGAATCCTTGGACAAAAAGGAGATCAAATCAGTCAATCCTTAAGGAAATCAACTCTGAATATTCATTGGAAGGACTGATGCTGAAGCTGAAACTCCAATACTTTGGCCACTTGATGCAAAGAGGGAACTCATTGGAAAAGACCCTGATGCTGGGAAAGGCTGAAGGCAGGAGGAGAAGGGGATGACAGAGGATGAGATGATTGGATGGTATCACCAACTAAATGGACATGAGTTTGAGCAAACGCCGGGAGATAGTGAAGGACAGGGAAGCCTGGCGTGTTGCAGTCTATGGGATCTCAAAGAGTAGGACACGACTTAGCAAGTGAACAACAACAAAATAATGTAGCATGGTATTATTACTCACAGTGTCATCACTCTCTGGAACAAGTTTGTATTGACACCATACAGATCTCCTCATCTCTGCATGTATTTCATGCTGTTTGTATCATTTATGTATGATATTGGCTCATCGGTCATGTAGCCTGTGAGATTTCCAAGGACTCTCTCAAAAGTAATAACTGTGCTCCACTGATGACAACCACAAAGGCAAATCTCATCCAGAGAATACCAGAGAATGTGAGCAATAATCTATTTGGGGATCATATCAAGTTTCCAGAGTGGAATTTTATAGGATAAAGGGAGAACAACTTGTCTTCCAACTCTGTTTTCTTTTTTACTACATTCCCATACTGTGACTTCTTTCCCTGCTGACCACACCTCTACCTTCCCCATCGCCACCAGCCAGCAGGGTAGGTGAGGGGCCTGTGGGTAGAGTTAGTAAAACTGCAGGAAATGTTCTCCCTTTGTCCCAGGGGAGCATGAGCATGTTGCTTCCTGACCTGCATACAGGTTTCTCAAGAGGCAGATCAGGTGGATGTGGTATTCCCATCTCTCTCAGAATTTTTCACAGTTTATTGTGATCCAAAGAATGCTCAAACCACTGCACAATTGCACTCATCTCACATGCTAGTAAAGTAATGCTCAAAATTCTCCAAGTCAGGCTTCAGCAATATGTGAACCGTGAAATTCCAGATGTTCAAGCTGGTTTTGGAAAAGGCAGAGGAACCAGAGATCAAATTGCCAACATCCATTGGATCATCGAAAAAGCAAGAGAATTCTAGAAAAACATCTCTTTCTGCTTTATTGACTATGCCAAAGCCTTTGACTGTGTGGATCACAATAAACTGGAAAATTCTGAAAGAGATGGGAATACAAGACCACCTGACCTGCCTCTTGAGAAACCTGTATGCAGGTCAGGAAGCAACAGTTAGAACTGGACATAGAACTACAGACTGGTTCCAAATAGGAAAAGGAGTACGTCAAGGCTGTATATTGTCACCCTGCTTATTTAACTTCTATGCAGAGTACATCATGAGAAATGCTGGGCTGGAGGAAGCACAAGCTGGAATCAAGATTGCCAGGAGAAATATCAACAACCTCAGATATGCAGATGACACCACCCTTATGACAGAAAGTGAAGAAGAACTAAAGAGCCTCTTGATGAAAGTGAAAGAGGAGAGTGAAAAAGTTGGCTTAAATCTCAACATTCAGAAAACTAAGATCATGGCATCTGGTCCCATCACTTCATGGCAGATAGATGGGGAAACAGTGGAAACAGTGGCTGACTTTATTTTTCTGGGCTCCAAAATCACTGCAGGTGGTGATTGAAGCCATGAAATTAAAAGATGCTTACTCCTTGGAAGGAAAGTTATGACCAACCTAGACAGCATATTAAAAAACAGAGACATTACTTTGCCAACAAAGATCAGTCTAGTCCAGGCTATGGCTTTTCCAGTGGTCATGTATGGATGTGAGAGTTGGACTGTAAAGGAAGCTGAGCGCTGAAGAATTGATGCTTTTGAACTGTGGTGTTGGAGAAGATTCTTTCGAGTCTCTTGGCCTGCAAGGAGATCTAACCAGTCCATCCTAAAGGAGATCAGTCCTGGGTGTTCATTGGAAGGACTGATGTTGAAGCTGAAACTCCAATACTTTGACCACCTGATGCGAAGAATTGACTCATTGGAAAACACCCTGATGCTGGGAAAGATTGAGGGCAGGAGAAGAAGGGACGACAGAGGATGAGATGGTTGGATGGCATCACCGGCTCAATGGACATGGGTTTGAGTGGACTCCGGGAGTTGGTGATGGACAGGGAGGCCTGGCGTGCTGCAGTTCATGGGATCACAAAGAGTCGGACACGACTGATCAACTGAACTGAACTGAAATTGTGATCTACACAGTCAAAAGCTTTGGCATAGTCAATAAAGCAGAAAGAGATGTTTTTCTGGAACTCTCTTGCTTTTTCGATGATCCGATGGATGTTGGCAATTTGATCTCTGGTTCTTCTGCCTTTTCTAAAACCAGCTTGAACATTTGGAAGTTCACGGGTTCATGTATTGCTGAAGCCTGTCTTGGAGAATTTTGAGCATTACTTTACTAGCGTGTGAGATGAGTGCAATTGTAGCATTCATTAAAATCTCCCAACAAACATGTCATTGATAGGATCCATTATTATCCATTTGTTATTGAATCTCATTGCTCACCATCACCTTCACCACTCAGATTACAACTGCTAGTACTATTTTTTAGTTTTGCTCAAAGGGATGTTGTCAAATGTGTGTATTTCTGATTATTCTGTAAAGCAATGGGCATGTCGATATACAGAATAAGGGGTTTGTTTTTAGCTTAAAACAACCTTTGGGACTTCCCTGATGATCCAGTGGTTAAGAATCTGCCTGCCAGAGAAGGAAATGGCAACCCACTCCAGTATTCTTGCATGGAAAAGTCCATGGACAGAGGAGCCTGGTGGGCTGCAGTCCATGGGGTTATATGACTGAGCACGCGTGCATGAGGGTGGAGGGAAATGGGTTGGTAGCAATAAACTGGTAGAACTAAAAAAAAAAGAATCTGTCTGCCAATGCAGCATGCACAGGTTTGATCCTTTGTTCAGGAAGACCCACATGCCTCTGGACAAGTACATGTAGTAAACCCATGCACTACAGCTATTGAGGTCTTCCCTGGTGGCTCAGTAGGTAGAGTCTGCCTGCATCACGGGAGACCTGGGTTCAATCCCTGGGTCAGGAAGATGCCTTGGGGAAGGAAATGGCAACGCTCTCCAGTCTTCTTGCCTGGAGAATTCCATGGACAGAGAAGCCTGTGGGCTACAGTCCATGAGGTCACAAAGAATCGGACACAACTGAATGACTAATACTTTCACTTTCACAACTATTGAGCCTGCACAACTAGAGCCTGTGCTCTGCAATACGAAGAGTCACCTCAATAAGAAGCTCACACACCACGACTAAAGAGTAGTCCCTGCTCCCTGCAACTAGAGAAAACCCACATGCAGCAACAAAGACCCAGTGTAGCCAAAAATAAACAAATCAAATAAAAAATTTTTTTAAAAACCTCAATCTTTGAAGGCCTTGGTTGACTGTAAGTAAATTTTATTCATATTTGCCTCTGTTTTCCTTTCTAAATAGATTATGTTCCTCCATGTAGAAAACAGAATTCCTAACTCTGATGGCAGTTCAGGCACAGTTTCTAACAATTAACCTCACAATATACAGTATGGCTGATATTTATATAATAGAAATAAGCTCTTAGAAACTAATGTTTATTGTGAGCCCCCCATTGTTCTGGGTAGTTCTCTCCTGTTATTGCATTTAACCAATTGAGCAACTAATCTAATGTTGATTCGCAGTTTGATGTTTCCTTCTTTATTTTTTTTTATGGCTGCACTGAAAGGCATGTGAGATCTTAATTCTCCAACCAGGTATTGAAAACAGGCACCCTGCAGTGGAAGTGCAGTTCTAACCACTGGATCACCAAGGACTTCCTTTAAAATAATTTTTAAATTGTTAATGCTATCTCTTCCCTAAAAAGAAGTTGAGCTCCAGAATCTAATGTGCTATGACATCCAATGTGATTGATAACTGAGTTTGTAAGGAATGATACATTATTGGATTTTCATATTATCATAGAGGTACTATATCACTATATCACTGGAGTAGGAAATGGCAACCCATTCCACTATTCTTGCCTGGAAAATTCCATGGACAGAGGAGCCTGGCAGGCTACAATCCATGGGGTCTCAAAGAGTCGAACACAACTGAGCACACACGCACACACACACTATATCATTAGAGATTAATTTTTCATATTAGCATATTATCATCATAACTAAGAAAAATATGTAACTGAGTGTCTTCTTTTATAAGAAACATAACCCTGAAAAAAATCTCTAGGGAAAAGAGCTGCAACTGAGTTAATTTATTAACTTCATAAACTGTATTGAATATGCTATTATTGGCTATCTAAAAAATGATACTTCATTTAGTGATCAAACACACAAAAACCCAAACAAACAAAATCAGGAATCTGCATGTCAAATTGGCTTCCCTGGTGACTCAGATGGTAAAGAATCTGCCTGCAATGCAGGAGACCAGGTTCAATCCCTGGGTCGGGAAGATGCCCTGGGGAAGGAAATGGCAACCCACTCCAGTATTCTTGCCTGGAGAATTCCATGGACAGAGGAGCCTGGCAGGCTACAGTTCATGGGGTCGCAAAGAGTCGGACTCGACTGAACAACTATCACTCATCACTCACTCATGACCAATTGCTTAATCATAAGTAATGCTTTAGAAGTGTGAAAGTGTTAGTCACTCAGTCATGTCCGACTCTTTGGGATTTCCCAGACAAGAATACTGGAGTGGATTGCCATTTCCTTCTCCAGGGGATCTTCCTAACCCAGGGATCAAACTCGGGTCTCCTGCATTTCAGGCAGATTCTTTACCACCTGAGCCACCAGGAAAGCCCCATACTTTAGAAGATTTTGCATGTACTTAGACCATGGAAAACTCCAGTAACTTATTCAAGTGAAATTACCCTGCTACTAGTCTGAACTATTTTAGAGTCCCAGAAATAGCAGGTTGAGAAAGATACTCATCACCTATTCATCAAATACCACCCTAGCACTGCCACTTGGTGTGTGATTCTGGATGCTTGGAGACTCATCCTGGGCCCTTCCCATCATCCACATCCAGATCCTTCTCTATTTGAATGCAGAGCCACTAAGAAATACAGCAGATAAGCAAACACCAAAGATTTCATCCAAATCATTTGTAACAAGTCTGGTAAACATTCACATTAAAGAAATGTCACATTCAGTGTTGGCTGTGAATGATGCAACATTCGAAGTGCTGTAAAAAATTAATAAATGTAACTTGGCTTCTTTGATTTGAAAGTTTTGGGGGCATATAAGTAGAAGCAATATTTATTATTTGGTGCTTTTGACACTGTAGCCCAGGGGTGAACAAATAAAGCTTTATTGGAACACAGCCAAACACATTCTCTTACCTATTGTCTAAGGCTGCCCTCAGGCTCCAATGGCTGCAACAGAGACCATGAGAACTGCAACATCAAACACTGTTACTCTTTAGTTAGTCCTTTACCAAAAGGTTGTCCACCTCTGCTGCAGGCAGTTAGTTGGGATACTTTGGAGAATAAGCAAAGAAAAAATGCAGCAAGAAAAATATATATAATCTCCATCCTTAAAATATCTACCCAAAGAAATCATTTGTCTTCAATAAGATAGTTTCCTAGTACAGTAACCATTTATTAGCCTTACAATTGGTTTCCCCTTAACCTTAGGCTGTTCACTAGTTCTTCAAATACTTAGTGTCATCACAGTGACACATTCACCAGCCACGGGCAACATCCTACTCTGGGCCAGAGGCTGACTTCAGTTCTGCATTATTCTTGCTTCATTTAAAGAGCCAGACCTAATTTTATTAAAGCTAAGGAAGTCCCAGGACATCATCAATGGTTAGAGGAACAACCTCTCTCTGGGAACCACATGGTTATTTTAGAAGTAGTAGTTCATGTAACAGATCTATAAGTGAACATGGCATTTCTTTTATTGGAACATGGCGTTGGTCTGTGTTTTAAAATGAATTTCTATGGAGAAATGTCTGTTTAGTTCTTTGGCCCATTTTTTGATTGGGTCGTTTTTTTTTTTCTTCTGGAATTGAGCTGCAGGAGTTGCTTGTATATTTTTGAGATTAATTCTTTGTCTGTTGCTGCATTTGCTGCTATTTTCTCCCATTCTGAAGGCTGTCTTTTCACCTTGCTTATAGTTTCCTTTGTTGTGCAAAAGGTTTTAAGTTTAATTAGGTCCCATTTGTTTATTTTTGCTTTTATTTCCAATATTCTGGGAAGTGGGTCATAGAGGATCCTGCTGTGATTTATGTCGGAGAGTGTTTTGCCTATATTTTCCTCTAACAAACACATGAAAAGATGCTCAACATCACTAATTATTAGAGAAATGCAAATCAAAACCACAATGAGGTACCACCTCACACCAGTCAGAATGGCTGCTATCCAAAAGTCTACAAGCAATAAATGCTGGAGAGGGTATGGAGAAAAGGGAACCCTCTTACACTCTTGGTGGGAATGCAAACTAGTACAGCCACTATGGAGAACAGTGTGGAGATTCCTCAAAAAACTGGAAATAGAACTGCGATATGACCCAGCAATCCCACTGCTGGGCATACACACTGAGGAAACCACAATGGAAAGAGACATGTGTACCCCAATGTTCATCGCAGCACTGTTTATAATAGCCAGGACATGGAAGCAGCCTAGACATCCATCAGCAGACGAATGGATAAGGAAGCTGTGGTACATGTACACAATGGAATATTACTCAGCCATTAAAAGGAATACATTCAAATCGGTTCTAATGAGGTGGATGAAACTGGAGCCCATTATACAGAGTGAAGTAAGCCAGAAAGAAAAACACCAATACAGTATACTAATGCATATGTATGGAATTTGAAAGATGGTAATGATAACCCTATATGCGAGACAGAAAAAGAGACACAAATGCGTAGAACAGTCTTTTGGACTCTGAGGGAGAAGGTAAGGGTGGGATGATCTGAGAGAATAGCATTGAAACATGTATATTATCATTTGTGAAACAGAACGCCAGTCCAGGTTCGATGCATGAGACAAGTGCTCAGGGCTGGGGCAATGGGATGACCCAGAGGGATGGGATGGGGAGGGAGGTGGGAGGGCGTTTCAAGATGGGGAACACATGTAAACCCATGGCTGATTCATATCAATGTATGGCAAAAACCACTACAATATTGTAAAGTAATTAGCCTCCAACTAAAATGAATAAATTAATTAAAAAAAAAAGAGAGAGAGACAAAAAAAATAGATTTCTAAAACTTCCCAGGCCTGCTTGCCAATGTAGGGGACATGGATTCGATCTGTGATCTAGGAGGATTCTAAATACCACAAAGCAACTAGGCTCATGAGCCACAACTACTGAAGCCTCTGTGCCTAGAGCCTTGCTCTGCAACAGAAGCCACAGCAATGAGAAGACTGTGTACTACAACAAAAGAGTAGCTTCCACTAGCTGCAATTATAGAAAGCCCATGCCCAGCAGTGAAAACCCAGTGCAAACAAAAAATTTTAAAAAAATAAGTAAATAAATAAAAATGGATTTTTATTTCTTTAACCAATGTCTTTACAAGTACTTGAGGTACAATTCTGTGATTTTTCCAGAAAAAAAAAATTGACACACAGTGGCAGGAGTGTTGAATAAACAAAGAGTACATATCAGAGTGGGAAGAGCATGTCCTTTGGGGTCATAGGGACTGGGTTCAAGTCTCAGATTTTCCTCCTACTAGTGTGTGACAACCCTCTGAACCTCAGTTTCCTATCCTTAATATTGAAATAATCCCTACTACATACGTACATAGGATTATAGTAAGGATTTTAAATAATGCATTTAAAATGCACAATCAGAGCCAGACACACAGTAGATTTCCAAGTGGTAATTTAGTGAATGGGAGTTGAAAGTGAAAGTGTTAGTCACTGAGTCGTGTCTGACTCTTTGTGACTCCATGGACTGTAGCCTACCAGGTTCCTCTGTCCATGGAATTCTTGGGGCAAGAATGCTGGAGTGGGTTGCCATTCCCTTCTCCAGGAGATCCTCTGGACCCAGGATTTGAACCTGGGTTTCCTGCATTGCAGGCAGACTCTTTACCTGGGAGTTAAATGGGTACTGTTGTCTGAATGTTTGTCTCCCCTCACTTCCCAAATTCATATGTTGAAATCCTAATGTCCTATGTGTTGGTATTTGGGAGGTGGGACCTTTGGAAGGTGCTTAGGTGATGAGGGTTGACCTCTCTTGAACGGAGTTAATGTACTTACAAGAGACCCCATGGGGCTCTGTGGCCTCCTCCCCCATGTCAGGAAGGTGTCAGCTACCCAGAAGAGGCTGTGCTGGCACCTAATCTCGGACTTCCGGCCTCCAGAACTGCGAGAAATAAATTACTATTGTTTATAAGCCTCCCAGTCGGTGGTATTTTGATTTAGCATCTCAAATGAACTAAGACAGTGGACATATTCATTTTTCTTTTCAAATTTCTTTGTGATTTAATCAGATTTTCCTAGAGGTAAACAAGATTCTTAAAAGCAGTGATTCAGGTAAACTTCAATAAATTTAGGAAGCTATACCTTTCCTGTAAACAATAGTTTCAAAACACAGTTTCTAACTTTAACTACAAAGAGGATATGGAGACAAGGGAAACCAGCAGTTTCAAGGGTGCCCAGGCATAAGCCTGATGTCAAGGACATTCCTCAGCCCCTTGCCTCGCTCCTGCAGTGCTCACAGATGCTTGCCATTGGAAGCACAGCATCCAGAGAATGATCGTTTGGGTGATTCCTTGCAAATCTTCCATCCAGACAGGAAAGACAATAGCCATCCTTGTGAAGATGATACAAGGCTGTGTAATACAGTCAGTCCTTTGTGGGGTGTGGTGCCAGTAAAGCATGAACTGCAAGTTCAGAGATCTGAACTGCAGATCCACTTTTGCAATTAACCAGCTGTGTGACTTCAGCCAAGGCGCTCAGTGATTCTGAATCCCAGTGGCCTTT
Source organism: Giraffa tippelskirchi (assembly GCF_054371585.1). Taxonomy (NCBI): domain Eukaryota; kingdom Metazoa; phylum Chordata; class Mammalia; order Artiodactyla; family Giraffidae; genus Giraffa; species Giraffa tippelskirchi. Next base: position 134,092,334 of record NC_137278.1, on the reverse strand, counting down.
TCAGAGATAAAAGAGATCTGTGTGGTCCTTTCAGGTCAATAAAGTCTTCTCCATCTGTGCAATGTAGTATATACAAGGACTTTGATGGAACAGGTGACTGGCTCTATGCAAACCTAAAATATTTGCTCTCTCTGATTTCGGACAAGTTTCTCAGGCATTTATTTCTAATGAATCCCACATTTGCTAGTTTCTGAGTAGCTAAAATTGGGCCGCTGCAATTACCTGGTTTTCAGAGGTATTGAACACAATGCATTAGTAGTCTCCCGCTGGCTTGTACTGCTTATCTCCTCTCTATGTAAGGACTCATAAACAACCACTCAGTCACCCATTCTAGAATCTTGCTAGAGGTTGGTGTCAGTCTGATTGGTTCGCTCTTTACAGAAATCACTTTTCTCTCCTCTTTGAAAACTAGGGCCATGTTGACCAGTCTCTGGTCATTTGCTTATGTGCTCTCCACTGAGCACTGGTCTGGATTGTAAAGATTGTGGTTCTGCCAACCATGCTTTCCAGGCCTTCTTGTCCCGTGGCTTCCCATTGGATTCAAGCAATGGGGGCTACTGGGGAGAACTGGCAGGTAAGAAGGGAGAAGTGACTTTCCCTTATTGGGTGTCAGTTTGGGATGTAAGTGGCAGCAGGTACAGCAGCCGTGTCACCAGCACAGTGATGGGGTGGTGACCCCAGCTGGCAGCAGTGTCACAGGGCCCAGCAGGCCAGCCCTGGAGTTTCTGCTCCTGACTCCCAAGTCACAGTGGCACTGTTTCAGAGAGAAATTTGTTTCCTGCAGTTTCTAATCTTTCAGTAACCTAATTCTTCTTTCTTGCTCCTTCAGCCTTTCCAATATCCTCATAACCAATTTTTGTATTAAGTTCCCTCTTTTTGAAATACCTAAATGATTTTTCTTTTCCTAAATGGACCTTGACCAATACTATATACACTTTTTCAGAGTTTGAATCCTTAAGCTAATTTAAAGCTACTCTATGATCTTTATTTTGAAACCCAGAGCTTTAAAAATCTGGATACACCCAGCTGCTCATTTCATAGAATCAAACCAACAGAATGTAAGGGGGACAAAAATTGTTCTTCTCAAACTCCAATAAACTTCAAGAAAAGATCTAAATTAGTTAATGTATTGAAAAATGTTCATAATAGCTGCTCATCATCTGTTGTTTGACACTGTACTGGTTATGAAAATATTTCATCATGACAATACTGACTGTGATGAAATTTATTCTACAAACAACTTTCTTCAGAGCATTTTTTTTTTTAATCTTTGGATTATACAAAACCACCTGATAAAAATAGGCACTACAATTCCTGGGCGTTTAGTTTCAAAGTCTGTTTTCCCATCTGTTATCCAAAGTCTAGGTCTACACAGCCAAAGCGAAATGGAAGATTGTGTAATTATCCTTTGACTCAGAGACAAATAAGAATATCAAAGTAGGGAAGGGACATCTGTGCTCCTTTGATTTAATACCTCATCCAATATATGATTCCTTTGAAATGTCTAGTAACCATAGAGTGGATATTTATGCTATGTTTGACTACTCTCAATGATGGGTAAGTCATTACCTTTCCAGTTAATCCATTCATTTGTTGGAGAACCTGTAGTTCCAGAAATATGTCCCTTTCATTGAGCCCAAGGAATTAGCAGGCATGAAGGTAGCTTCTACTCATGGGTGCTAATTATTCCATTGAGGTTTATAAAGAATAACTAGATTCCCTATTCTTTTTGAAAACCTCTTTACACCAATGTGAAAAATAGATATGACATCTCTTTATGGAAACACTGTCAGCTTCGCAGTGGCAGGCCCAGTGACCTGAGGAAGTTCTCAGTGCCAGGAGGACCCTATGACTAAAAAATGAAGGTTTAGCTCTTCTCTGAAAACAATGAACCTGAAAACAAATAGGTTTTCCTTTCCGTGTCTGTACAGGTTCCTTCAAAGGCACAGCTCTACCCCTTTCAGAGGAGGTCTTAGCCGAAGTGAGGTCATCGTCAGATACGCTGACTCCAAGGACCCTCCCTTTATCTAGAAACATGAGGACCCTGCATAACCACAAAAAACATACTTCTTTGAGAATGTGACTCAGAAATATTTATTCAACTTATGTTTTGCATATCATTGTGCAAGTGTGATGTTGCTAGTGTGAATGGTGGCATCAGAGCAAGGTGGAGATGAAAGAGAAATGGCAAGATGTAAATTTTAGGAATTTGATAGGAATTTAATTTTAAATGGCTTTGTACGCCATGCCCAAAAGTTTGAGTGTTATCCTACAGCAAAGAGGAGCCACTGACGAATATTAAATATGATTGTAGGAAGATTTCACTGGTGGTGAGTGGAGCATGAATTGGTGGGAGGAAAGATTGGTGGTGGGGCAAGTAGTCAGGCAATAATTCAGGAAAGAAAGGAAAATCTGTGGGTAATATGGTGTCAGTCAAAGGAAAAGGATTTTTTGATTGATGGGATGTGGAGAGTCAGAGAGAAGAACAAACAGACCACGATTCTCAGGTTTCTGGTTTGGGCAACACTGTAGATGGTGGAGCCGTTGACAGAAGAAAGGAAGGTAAGAGGAATGGCTAGTTTAGGTTATGGGGGTTGGTGAATTCTCTTCAGGGCATGGAATAAGGAGTCTTCTGGTTACAGATAGCTGACTTAATACGTGCGTTTACCTACAAAAATCTCACTAAATGACAATAAGGGAAATTTTAAATCATGTACTGTCCCCAAATACAATTTAGAAGCTGGAAAACATGGATATAGATGTAAATAGGGTGACTCAGATCTGTGAAATCTGAATGCCTAGCTAACTCTGAATGCCATGATAGAACACCTAAAAGGCTCAGAAATTTCTCTTACAGGTTCAACTGGGTGTGAAGACTAAATGTGGGTCTGAGAGCTGTTTGAAAAGGAGTTCCACAGCTAATTCCCCCACCATCTCCCACAGCTGGGAAACAGACCTTCCCAACCCCTGTAGGAGGATAAACTAGATATATACTGGATTTATAGTGAGAGAAAAGACCCTGGAGAGAGATACTGGGCTTACATGAACATCAACATAGTGAATGGTAAGATACCTACTGCTTCTTCCTCTGTCACCAACATTTCCCTCCCAAATGCTGAAAGCCAGACTTGAGACAGGATGATGTTTTCAGGGGACTCTGATTAGGCCAAGAGATAAGATCTAAACTTACCTTAATGACCTCAGTAAGTAAGTCCCTCCCATTACCCAGTCCTGTACACACACCAAGATTCCAGCCATCCTTTTAGTATCCTACTCTTAAATATGAGTAGATAGCCAAGGCCTACGAAACATTTGAAGGAAACTATTAACATGAAAGATAGAAATAAATCATCAAACAGAAGTTACTTGGAGGTTCAGATTCTACAGCAACAACAACAAAAAACTTGAAAACAAACCATCACAGATAAGAAGTGATATTGGATCTACAAGACAAAAACAGGTTGCTGCAAAAAAAAAGAAGAAGAAGAAAACAATAAAAAACAAAAGAGTTCTTGGAAATTAAAAATATGAAAGCTCTATACAAGGGTTGGAAGATAAATTGAGAAAAGCAGAGCAAAAAACTAAGAGAAGGAAAACAGAAAGAAAAATCAGAGGATAAGTCCAAGAGGTCTAATATCTGAATTATAAGAGCTCCAGAAAGATGGAACAGAACAAACAGAAGTGAAGAAATCAAACAGTTCAAGAAGACTGCCAAAAGCTGAGCCACACGAATTTCTACATTAAAAAGGCCCACTAAAAGTCAAGCATAATGGATGAAAAACAGACCCATAATAAGGAATTTCATGAAGAAATTGCATGTCAGTCACAAAGAGATAGACAAACAGGTTATATACAAAGAACAAGAGTAAGAATAACTTTGGACTTTTCAACAACAGTGGAGACTGGAAGTTAATGAAACATTTTCATAATTTGAGAGAAAATTATTTCTGACTCAGAGTTCCATATACAGTAAAGCTTTTAAGTGGGAAGATGGGCTAAGGACATTTTCAGACACGCAAATCCTCAAACATTTCCTTTTCGTGGTTACTGTTAGAGCAATAGCAAGAGGAGGGAGCATGGGAAGATAGGAGACAGCATACCCAGGAAACGGCGGAGCCAAGTGCAGAAAGAGGAGAAGGGTACCTCCAGGATGGTAATGGGAGATCCCAGGATGCAAACTGAGCAGCAGGCTCAGAGAGTGACCTGAACAGATGGAGCAGGTCAGAAGACGCAGGGAGAAAGGGCTCCAAGAAGAGGAAACTGATGTATCTGACCATATGGAAAGAACACATACACTTCTAGGGAAGAGACTGGCACCAAACTGATGATAAATTCTGATACAACTAAGCCAATTTTTAAGTGTATTAACTCTAGGAAAAACAAAAAGATCTGAAAGAAAAAATAATCGTGACATATCATATGGACCACTGGTGAACAGTGGTATTTCTTAATAATGAAAATGCTGAATATTTATATAACCATAAAAGTATTTGACTCTATTGGGAGACAAGGAAACAGGAAGTGTACATATGTGTACAGTGTGATGGGGGAGGAATACTGTGCTCAGTCACTCAGTTGTGTCTGACTCTTTGTGACCCCATGGACTGTAGCCCACCAGGCTCCTTTGCCCATGGAATTTTCCAAGCAAGAACACTGGAGTGGGGTGCCGTGTCCTCCTCCAAGGGACCTTCCCAACCCAGGGATCAAACCCAAGTCTGCATCTCCTGCATTGGCAGGCAGATTCCTTACCACTAGCACCACCTAGTAGTATTGAAGTGAAAGCAAAAGTGAAAGTCGCTCAGTCATGTCTGACTCTTTGGGACCCCATGGACAATACAGTCCATAGAATTCTCCAGGCCAGAATACTGGAGTGGGTAGCCTTTCCCTTCTCCAGGGGATCTTCCCAACCCAGGGATCGATCCCAGGACTCCCACATTGCAGGTGGATTCTTTACCAGCTGAGTCACAAGGGAAGCCCAAGAATACTGGAGTGAGTAGCCTATTCCTTCTCCAGCAGATCTTCCCGACCTAGGAATCAAACCAGGGACTCCTGGGATTCTTTACCAACTGAGCTATCAGGGAAGCCCACCCAGTAGTATTGAGAAACACTAAATCCACATATTCCATAAACAAATCATGATCGTGCCCAAAACTTGGAAAAAAAAGAAACCATATTAGAAAATTTAGAATTGCAGATACAAATATTCCTTAAAACATGGAAAGAACTGAACATGATTGCTTGGAGAGTAGAAAATGTGGAAAGGAATGAGAAGCTGGTTTCAGAGCTTTTGGGCTGTCTAAAACTATGCACACACATATATATATTTGATTTTGGTGGTGGTGGTTTAGTCACTAAGTCGTCTGACTCTTGTGATCCCATGGACTCTAGCCTGCCAAGCTCCTCTGTCCATGGGCTTCTCCAGTCAAGAATACTGGAGTGGGTTGCCATTTCCTTCTCCAGGGGATCTTCTTGACATGGGAATCAAACCTGGGTCTCCTGCATTGCAGGCAGATTCTTTACCAACTGAGCTATGGGGGAAGCTCATATTTGATTTTAATAATCTTTAATTAGAAAAAGAGAATGATAGCATGAAGTGAAGACAAAGTATAAAGTAGCCCTGTCTAATAGAGTTTTCTTCAATGATGGAAAGTACATCCAATATGGAAGCTACTTGAAATGTGACTAGTGTGACTGAGAACAAATTTTATCATTTTATTAAGTTCTAATTAATGTGCATTTAAACAGCCATGCGTAGCTGGTGGCTGCCATATGAGACACTGCACACAATGGCCTGCTTTTAACTAAGACCAGCTTTTTTCACTGACCCATCTTTCTCCTGCTTCATCATTTTTTGAGAATCCCTTGGACTTCAAGGAGATCCAACCAGTCAATCCTAAAAGAAATCAACCCTGAATATTCATCGGAAGGACTGAAGTTGAAGTTGAAGCTACAATACTTTGGCTACTCGATACGAAGAGCCGACTCATTGGAAAAGACCCCGATGCTGAGAAAGACTGAGGGCAGGAGGAGAAGGGGGTGACAGAGGATGAAATGGTTGGATGGCATCATTGATTCAATGGACATGAGTTTGAGCAAGCTCTGGGAGATGGTGAAGGACAGGGAAGCCTGGTGTGCTGCAGTCCATGGAGTGGCAGAGTGGAACATGACAGAGCAACTGAACAACAACAGCAACCAGATCATTTCCACCAGCCAGGCTGAAATATCATTTATCCACCTTTTTAAAAAATGCTGCTTTGACCCCCATCCCTCTATGGCTATCCACCCCATTTCTTTGTTCCTTTCATAGAAAAACCCTTCAAAGGATTTCTCCATACCTGCACTGTCCTATACAGCAGTCACTAGCCACATGTGGCTATTTAAACTTCAATTAATTAAAATTCAGTAAAATGTACAAATCAGTTCCTAGGTGCTCTTGCTGCATTTCAAGTGCTTAATAACCACATGTGAATTGTGGCTACTGCATTGAACAAAGAGTCAGGTTATCTCTGTCACTGCAGAAATCTCTGTAGGACAGCACTGGAGGGAGGCAGGGAGTGCAGAGAGAATGGGTATAGTTGTTGGCTATTTGGTAGATTTGGTGTTGGACAGATAAGACAGTTGTCTTCTGGTTATTTCTTTTTTTCTCGATGGAAAAGGAAATGAGGTCATCAACTGAGAGTATGAAAGGAGAGGGGATGTTGCAGGTGTGAGAAGAAAGCAGATGGAACCAAGAAAGCAAACAACCTTTCCAGAGAGCAGGAGAATAAACGGACAACAGAAATAAAAAGTAGCTTCTTCCAAGAAAAATTGGAATCATTCTATTTCATTTTAATATTACTATTCTTCAGTGTTGCTACTAAAAAGTGATTCTAAAATTGGCCAGTGTAGTCGGGCATGGAAGCATGAGCCAATTTTCCAGCTACTCTTCTTCCCTCATCATGGCTTTGAAATCTGACCATGATGAGAAATCTCATTGCCGTGGCTGTGACCACAACCATAAACTACCTATACAGCAGGAAGGAAGGGGAGGTCCCTTCCTGGAGATGTTTTGCTATGATAAGGTATGGGAACTTCCTCAGTCAAGGTTCTGTTGATTTTAAGAAATAGAAACCAATTCAATCAAGCTTAGACAAGAAAAAGAGATAACTAGTGTCCTCTGGAATTCACAGGAATGCAGTTGGTCCTCAAAGGGATGTGAACCACAGGTAGCCAAGAGGACTAGAAAGCTCCAAGGGACTCAGACAGAAGCTTATTTCTCTCTCTCTTTCCCTTCTCCCCTATACGTATGGCTTCTTATCACTACTACTGCACAAGAAGCATTTTCTTTCTTTTTTTTTTTTTAAAAAAAAGATCAGCTTTCTCTACAGAATTCTCAGCAACTTGATGCATGAGAGGTGGCCACTTCCATAATACCCTTAGTTCTCATTACTTCAGAACAAGAAAACATCTCAGATTAACAGGAACATGTCAGTACCAGCCTCAAACATCCAACTGAATCTGATTAGTGAAATTTAAGACAACTGCCTTACGCTGGTTTAAGCATCTCTAACAGGTGACAAGGCCATCGGTACAGACTTGACTTCAGGAGCTCATTTCCAGGGTGTGGGGCAGTCCCAGAGCTTCTTGGCAATGGGACTTCCTCTGAGAAGTCTTTTCCTGTTCTATTACATTCTCGGTCACACCAGAAATGGGTATTGTGGGTGTTGCCTCTCCCCACAGTTGTAAATAGCCACTTCCTGCCCAGGATGGAGGTTGGTGCCTCTGGCCTTTTAGACCAGGTTCATTCTTCTTTGTCACAACTTCATAACTCTCTCAAACATACAGTAGGTCCAGTCCCTCTGCTTTCAGACATTTCTAGGAGCAGGGAAACATTCAATATTCTCTTTGAGGGACTTATGATATGAGCTTTATGCCTTTGATTTTTTGTCACCAATCCTCTCCAACTCTTCTGTCTCTCTCTCTCTTTCAATACTTAGCCAAACACAACCAGTAGCAACCACATATGGAACTAGGGTTCTGTTTTCCATCATCTCCTCCCTGAACTATAAGCTCAATAGTGAAACAACCTGCCTTCAAGGTAATCACAAATAACACCTTTACCAGATGTTTTGCCTTCTCCGCAGCCTCTGACATCAGATTCCTCGCTGTTACTACAGATTGCTAAACCGATATTTTAAGGGTTTTATTTTTTTTTTTTCAGCAGCATATCACTTTTGGTACTAATTTTTATATTGGTCAGGATAGAGTTGTTTGTTTTATTGTGGTGGTGGTGTTGCTCAGTCACAGCCGTGTCCTACTCTTTGGACCCCATGGACTGTAGCCCACCAGATTCCTCTGTCCATGAGATTTTCCAGACAAGAATACTGGTGTAGCTTGCCATGCCCTCCTCTGGGGGATCTTCCCGATCCAGGGATCGAACCAGTGTCTCTTGTCTCTTGCATTGGCAGTTGGGTTCTTTATCACTAGTGCCATCTTAACTGTTTTATTGTAGTAGCAGTTTACCCTAAGAGTCTCAGTGACCTTAATACAATAAAAGTTATTTCATATGCACCCCGGCTCTGACTTGAGCCAGATGAATCTCCAGGGCGGCTGCCTCCCATGAGGTGACTGTTATTGAGAAGGTGTCTGTTTGCACTCTGTCACCTCAGCTCATGACCTTTGGCCATGGCCAACAAGGGAAGAGATCACAGAGAAAATTCAGCTTTTCCCATTGGCCAGAATCATATGGCCCCACCTGACTACAAGGGGGCTGGAAATTTGAATGAGAACATGGATAACTGTTGACATTAAATGTCTCTTCCATAGTCCATGGAGGCCCCTCTTGAGAGAGCAAAGCTGTAAGATCAAAATAGCTTGGACAGTACTACAGGGAGGACCTATTCTGGAGAGCAGCTGATCTGCACTGAAATTTGTATGAGTGAGAAACAAAATTTTGTAGAATTAATCCACTGAGATTTAGAGATTTAACTATTCTTGCAACATGGTCTATCTTATCCTGATTAATACAGGAACATAAAAAAATGGGGTAAATGAAACAACATAGCTTACTTTCCCTGAAGCAACTGTAATTCTAATTCAACTACTAGTAGGATTTTTTTGGATAATCTGACAAAATGATACAAAGCTAATGTGGAATAATAAAAGAGTGAGAATAGCCAGTACAACCATAAACAGAAAAATGAAAGAGAACAAATTTTACCCAACATTAAGACATTTTATACATAGACGAATTATGGGAAAACAGAAGGACATTACAGAGAAAGTACAGGAAATAACAAAGGTGTTAGTGGAGAAGAGAGATCCCACAGAGAGACCCATATACTTTTGAGAATTTAGAAAATAAATATATTGGTATTTTAGGTCAATGGGAGAATATGAATAATTCAGAAATGTTGTGACAAACAAGCCATTAGGAAAAAAGTGCTGAAGTACTCTACTTCTTACACCCAAATAATATCTCTGTAGATCAATAATTATCAAGTAAGACAAACAATAACAATACTAGAAAAATCACTGGTAATTTTTTTTTCAAAAAATTTTTTCCTAATTTTGAACTGGGGAAGGTCAATAGTCATATAAGATAAGATCAACAAATTTACACAAATTTGCAAGACAAAGAATACCATACACAAAATCAAGTGATAAACCACAAGATAGAAAAAAAATTTTCAATTTCTGAAACTAAGGAAGGGGGTTAATTTCTTTCTATAACAAAGAGATCTAAGAATTAGCAAGAAAAAAAACCGAACGATTCACTGGAAAAATAGTCAAAAAGCAGACAGTGTGCAGCAAAATAAAACAAATAGATAACAAACATATAAAAACATTTTTCCAGCTTTTTAAATAATCAAGGAAATGTACGTTGAAACAAGATACATTTTTACGTATTTACTTGCAAAAATAAAACTGCTCATACTCAAGGGTATGGGAAACATGAACTCTCACATGTTGCTAATGGAATGTAAATTGCTATAAATTCTTTAGAAAGCAATTTGGCAGTAAATATTACAATTTTAAAAGTGCATTTTCTTTAACTTAGCAATTTCCCTTCTAGGAATTTTTCCCACAAAAACACTTGCACACACAAATATATACAGTACAGAGACAGCCTAATAATATTGCTTGTAATAGTAAGAAAACTAGATGAAATTTAAATGCCCATCAGGAAAAGATTTAATATGCTACAGTGGCCCTATAAAATGGAACACTACATGGCTGTTCAGTAGAATCAATACAATTATCTGGGCTCCCTTTGTTGGCTCAGCGGTAAAGAATCTCCTGCCAACGGAGGAGACACAGATTTGATCCCTGGTCTGACAAGATCCCACATGCCACGGAGCAACTAAACCTGCGCACCACAACTACTGAACCTGTGCTCTAGAGCCCAGGAACTGCAACTACTGAAGCCCACTCAGCCTAGAGCCCATGCTCCACAAGAGAAGTCACTGCAATGAGAAGCCCACATACAACAACGAGAGACTACCCCCATACTCTGCAACTAGAGAAAAGCCCCCGCAGCAATGATGACACCACACAGCCTAAATAAATCAATAAAATTGTTAAAAAAAAAAAAAGATCAATACATTTATCTGAATTGGTACAATAAAGAACATCAAAACTAAATTATTTTAAGTGAAAAAATAAGGTAGAATACAATATTATTAAAAGTGAAAATTCCAAGGACTAAATTTTTATACATATACTTTCATACATGTACATATATACATACAAATTTCTGAGAAAAGAGAAATAATAGCTATAATTATGTTTAGCTATAATTACATTATATATGAGGGTGTAGGCAAAGAGGTAGGATTTTACATTTTATGTTTTACCCTATTGTTAGAATTTTTTCAACTTGTGCATGCATTACTTTATGAGAAAAAAAATTTTAACCATCAATTCTTTCTTACAAATACAAATTTTATATTTTCACCTGTCAATCTGGATCTAAAAAGATATTAGGAAAAAAAAAAGAAAAGACCAAAGTTAGATATTCATAGCATGTAACAGAAGAGTAAACTAATCACCAATCCTAAAGAAAGAAGAGAGCCTCAATGTTCATGAATTGTCAAGTCCTGTTTCTGCTCCCAGGGAAAAATCTCCAGGTTTAAATAGTAGTCTTTCCAAAAAGAAAATAAAAAATAATAGTAGTAGCTCATATTTATTAAGCAGTGAGTAAGTTTTAATTCAGTACATGAATTATCTCATTGAATCCTCACAGACTCCACGTGGTAGGGACACTGCCATCAGCTCCATTCTACTGATGAGGAAACTAAGAACCAGAGAGAAATCAAGAGATTTCACAGGAAATCCAGGGCTTGCATTTGAAAGCATTTGTAGTATGCGTCCATGGGCTTCCGTGCAGACTCTGCTCTCTGTGTGTGTGTGTGTCCAGAAAGGTGACTTATCATTCCCCATCGGTCAAATGAGGAAAGTGACAGCATCTATCTCATGGGGTTGTCATGGGGATTCAATAACATGGTGTGATATGCTTCACTCAATGCCTGGCACCAGAGCAAGCTCTCCATAAATATCCACCATTGTGGCTGTTGTGGCAAGACCTTTTATGAATGGACCCTCATCTGTCCAGTCTGGTATCTTTGCAGGCCCTCCTCCGCCCCTCCTTGAACTCAATCTCCATTTCTTCTAAGCTCGTTGCCCTTCCCTCACGCCTTCCCAAGGCTCCTGTGCTTCTCTTGTCCCCTTTGCTAGATTGTTCAGTCCCACCTTCCACCACTTTTTCACCTGGCTGACTCTTATCCTTAAGACTCACCTGAGGAATCACTTCTCCCTGGAAGCTTTCCTTGATCTCAGCTTTCTGGGTTAGACGCTCCCCATTGAGTTCCAAAACCATCTTTTGCTTCCCTCTCTCAATGTATTTGTCAAACTGCAACTTTCTAAATTTAATCTGCCACCACTCCCTAACCTCTGAACTCTTGAAATCAGGTTTTAGTTTTTCTTCATCTGGTTTCCTCCAGTGCTTAGCACACAATCTGGCAAAAAATATATGCTAAATAAATTAAGTTGTAACTGAAAAAAGAATGGGTTATTTGTCCCATAACCTCTATTGATCATTCCAAGGTGGTTATTCCTTTTGTAAAGTAAGTTTTAATTCAGACAAGCAGAGTTATTCATTCATTAAATTATTATTACTATTTGCTCCTACTTTCCTGGGCTTCCCTGGTGGCTCAGACAGTAAAGTATCTGCCTACAATGTGGGAGACCTGTGTTTGATCCCTGAGTTGGGAAGATCCCATGGAGAAGGAAATGGCAACCTACTCCAGTACTCTTGCCTGGAAAATCCCATGGACGGAGGAGCCTGGTAGGCTACAGTCCATGGGGTTACAAAGAATCAGAGATGACTGAGCAACTTCATTTTTGCTCCTACTATTGTTTTAGGTGCAGCAGCCACCACAGTAAACAAGATAAAATGTTCTGCTTTCTGATGGTGACAGTCTAGTATGAATGAGAAAGAGAAAACAAACAAGTGAAAAGATAATTTCAATAGTGATACATTCTAGAACAGAAATAGAATGGGTTAAGGGTGGAGAGTGATGGGCGACAGGGACTAACTTCTGCTGTCTGGTCAGGGAAAGCCTCTGTGAAGGCGACCTTTAAGCAGAGACTTGAGTGGCATCAAGCTTGCAAAAGTCAGACAGCAAAGCAAGTTGAAGGGCCCTGGGTGGGAGCAAGTCTGTGTTTTCACCACAAGAAAAGGCCTGGGTGGTTAGAGCCGAGTTTCACCAGAAGAGATAAGGCAGAGAGAGGTCAGGATGAGATCGGTTAAGGCTACTTTGGCCATAATAAGGTTTCTAGACTTTATTCTGCCCACAACAGGAAGCCACTGAAGGGTTTTATACAGGGGAGCGAGATGACCTGATTTAATATTTTTAGAAGCTTGCTCTGGCCCCTGTACAGTAGGCAAGAAGAGAATCAGGGTCGGATGATCACTGTGGTTCTGTGAGATGACTGCCACTAGAGATGGAGAAAAGCAGAAGGACTGATGCTGTCTTGGGGAAGAGATGACAGGACTTTCTGATGGAGTTTGTGAAAGGAGCGGCGTGGGGCAAGAGGAACCAAGAATGACACCCAAGTTAAGACTGGAGCAGCTGTGTAGATGGTCAACCTAGGGGTTGAGGATCCGAGGAGAAACAGGTTTGTGGGACAGAGGGTGGGGAGCAATCAAACGTTCTGATTGGGGCATATTGAAGATGCTATGAGACATCACAGTAGGAGCAGGCAAGCAGCCAGTGGGCACCACAGGGCCAGAGGGAGATCCGGGCCTCCCGATCACCATTTAAACGGCGGGTGAACAGATACTTGGGGGCCCAAGAGTGTGGAAGGAGGACAGACGGGAAGGCAGGGAAGAGGGAGAGGGAGGAAGGGAGGAGAACACTGGCTCTGTCATGTCTCCCATGGACAGGCTCTTCTGTCCATGGGATTCTCCAGGCAAGAATACTGGAGTGGGTAGCCATTCCTTTCTCCAGGAGATCTTCCCCACCCAGGTACCAGGTAGATTCTTTACTGGCTGAGCCAGCAGGGAAGCCCATGGAAATCCACCCAGAAAACCCACCCCGGAGAGAGCGTGCTCTGGAAGCCGAGAGAGGAATGTGGCAGGAGAAAGTGCTGAGGGGTCAAGTCAGACAGAAGCAGCAGGCGCCTGGATCTGGCAAAAGCCAAGGCCTTTGATCACTTGGATTACAGCTGCTTCTGGGGCCTGACAAGGGCGTGAAAAGTTCAAGTTTGGTGAGCTGAGGGGATGAGGACTGACGGGGCCCAGATAGGGGCTCTAGACCACATTTTAAAATAGAGTTTTCTTTGTGGGGAAAAAAGAGCTAGGCATGAGCAGGAAGAAGGTCGGGGAAGAGGTTTTCTGTTTTATTTTTAACAGATGAGCTTGCGGCACATTTGTGGGCCCCTGGAGCTGGAGAGAGGGGCTAGTGGCCTGCAATGGGGGGATGGGAAGGGAACTGGGACACAGCTCGAGGCAGAGGGGCTGGGTCACCTACTGTGACCACAGGGCAGGCAGCGCCCTGGGCAGAGGCAGATTGTACAGTTGACCAAGGAGCAGTCTGGCAGCTGCTGTTTGCACAGTGAAGTCTGAGAAAATGGTGTCAGCAGGATATGAGGAGAGGAGGAAGCAGGTGTTGGTGTTCAAGGGGTGAGAAGCCTCGAACAGTTTCCTATTGAGGGGACGGTGAACCACCAAGGGGCATGTGGGCAGGTGGCCAGCATGGGAGAGCCATCCAGGTGTTCGGTCATGAGTTCCAGTGAGACCAGTTTCTGTGCTTTCATCTTGTCACTTTTAGCTGCTCAGAATCACTAACTGTGGACGATACCATGGGAGGACTTTTGACCAGGGGCAAAGATGCCTCAGGGATGTACATTTGTGGCATCTCAGGAAACAGAGCCAGCCCGAGGCCACACTGTGAAGTAGCTAAGCCTCCTGTAGGAGCGACTACACCTCTCCCAGCATCTATTTCACTTTTCTCTTCCCTCCTAGAATCCAGTTTTGTTCGGGTGCTCACCCAGCTGCTAGAATTCACAGGAATGGGAAACTGAACACACCAGCTGCTCCAGCAGTGGATGCTGACATTCAGGCCAACCAGCACAGGCCAGTCCGCTGATGGTGGTTATTAAGAAGTCTCAGGATGGGCATGGGGCCCAAGTTGGGCCAATAAGATGGAGGGGAAGGACCTGATTCCTGGATGGATGCCCATTCTTTCTCACTCCCATTTAGCAAGAGACAGGACACTTGACGAAGAAGGCAATGGCAACCCACTCCAGTACTCTTGCCTGGAAAATCCCATGGACGGAGGAGCCTGGTAGGCTGCAGTCCATGGGGTCGCTAAGAGTCAGACACAACTGAGTGACTTCACTTTCACTTTTTACTTTCATGCATTGGAGAAGGAAATGGTGACCCACTCCAGTACTCTTGCCTGGAAAATCCCAGGGATGGGGGAGCCTGGTGGGCTGCCGTCTATGGGGTCGGACAGAGTCGGACACAACTGAAGCGACTTAGCAGCAGCAGCAGCAGGACACTTGAAGCCCCAGCTCCTGGACAGAGTTGCAAGTTGAAGCCAATCCTGTGAATAGCAGTCCAGGGAGGCGGAGATAATGTGGGGCCCCCTTGACACCACGAAATCTCTGAATCCACCAGCCTTGAAACCCATCTTATTTCTAACTTTCCTGTTATTTGAGATAATGAATCTCCTTATTAAACAAAAACAAAAACAGCTTGAGTCTGGATTTCTGTTACTTGTAGCAAAAGCATTCTCCTGGACACAATTGTTTTTCTGTATTTACAGTGTATTAGAAACCTTCATAGCTGGATTAACTGATTGATTACTCCCAGTTAAACATTCTGTGTAATGGCAGAGCAAATGCTTATGTCCAGGAGGCAGGACTCAAGGAAGGCCTTTTCTGCCCCCATGGTTCAGGTTCACCAAGAGGTAGATGTGTTTGTCCACAAACTAGTTTGGCCAGTTGTGCTTGTTTTTATAACTATGTAAAACAAAGAAATATGAGTGAGGAAAAGAATTGCTATTGTGCAAAATCTAAACTGAATGCTTCTAATAAACAGTAACAGGAAAGTAGCTTAAAAAACAAAACAAAAGCAAAAGCTGAGAGTTGGCATGTGCAAGACAAATGTAAAAAATTGGGGAAATTGTGTTTAATCTAGAAGAATTCTGAACTCAGGTTGCTTCCCAACTCTTTCTGTGTTCTCTCCCTTCTTTAAAGATGTTGGGACTGGAAACCAGTGACCTTGTGTCAACTTCTACTTTTTAAAAATTCCACATAGAACTCCCATCAGCTGTTACGTACTTGAAGAAGGCTCATCCCTTCAAAATATTGTTAAATTAAGTTATAGTTTATGTTTTCTTCTTTTTTTAAAAAAGTCCTACTTTAATAAAATCAGTGTTTTCCATGTTCACTGTTACCCCACTTTAATTGACTAAGTGGTTCATCTGACTATTCAATTCACTGCCAGAGTGGAGCTCCTGAAAGGATGTGTCCACTGGGCCTCCCCCCAATGCCCTCTCCCACATGGTCAACCTGCGGCCCTCAAACTTCTCCCTTTCTCTACCTCATTAGCACCTATTTTTACAAAATTATAACAGGAGTGAGTACCTTTCATTTTAATGAAAAGTGAAAGTGAAAATCGCACAGTCTGTCGACTCTTTGCAACCCCATGAACTATACAGTCCATGGAATTCTCCAGGCCAGAATACTGGAGTGGGTAGCCGTTCCCTTCTCCAGTGGATCTTTCCAACCCAGGAATCAAACCAGGGTCTCTGGCATTGCAGGCGGATTCTTTACCAGCTGAGCTACCAAGGAAGCAATGAAAGGTCTCAAAGGATCTATATTAAAGTGTTAACTGCTGTCTCTGCATGAAGAGATTACATCTTTTTTTCCCTTATTATCATGGGTGTGAATGATCATGATGTGAACTAGTATTTATTTGGTGATAGAAAAGTAAACAGTTTTTCCCCCAAGAACTAAGAATACCTTGTCTTTTTATGAGAATTTACTCTTTACAAAGAACTTTTAGGTCTATTGTTTCGATGACATTTTATCATCACCCTGTGAAGAAATAATTTTTTCCCTCTTATGGATGAGAAACCACAGTGGAGAGAAGGGAAGAATTTGGCTTCAGATGACAAAGCCGGTAAGAAATAGAGGCTGTTTAGGATAGAAAATCCAGAGATAAATCCAAGCACTTACGGTCACCTAATCTATGACAAAAGAGGCAAGAATATACAATGGCAAAAATAAGTGTTGCTGGGAAAATTGAACAGCTCTGTGTAAAAGAGTGCAATCAGAACACTTCCTAACATCATACACAAAAACAAACTCAAGATGGACAAATATATTAATGTAAGGCCAAATACTATAAAACTCTTAGAGGAAAACATAAGCAGAACACTCATTGACATAAACCATAACAAGATCTTTTTTGATCCAACTAGAGTAATGAAAATAAAATAGGGTAATGAGTGAAAATAAAAGCAAAAATAGCAAATGGGACCTAATTAAACTTAAAAAGCTTTTGCACAGGAAAGGAAATCATAAATAAAATGAAAAGACAACTCGCAGAATGGGAAAAATATTTGCAAACAAAACAACTGACAAGGGATTAATCTCCAAAACATACCAACAACTCATGCAGCTCAATATCAAAAAACAAACAACCCAATCAAAAAATACATAGAAAATTTAAAGAGACATTTCTCCAAAGAAGACATACAGATGGCCATAAAGCACATTAAAAGATGCTCAACAACACTAATTATTAGATAAATGCAAGTCAAAACTACAATGAGGTATCTATCACCTCACATCAGTCAAAATAGCCATCATCAAAAAAAATCTACAAACAATAAATGCTAGAGAGGGTGTTTAGAAAAGGGAACCCTCCTACACTGTTGGTGTGAATGTAAATTGGTACAACCTTGTGGAGAACAGTATGGAAGTTTCTTAAGAAACTAAAAACAGAGCTACCATATGATCCTGCAATCCCACTCCTGGGCATATATCCAGAGAAAGCAATAATTCAAAGAGATATATGCACCCCAATGTTCATTGCAGCACTATTTACAACAGCCAGGACATGAAAGCAACCTAAATGTCCATCAATAGATAAATGGATAAAGATGTGGTACATATATACAATAGAATATTGGTATCTTCTCTAGTGGCTCAGATGGTAAAGAATCTGCCTGTAATTCAGGAGACCAGGGTTCAATCCCTGGGTTAGGAAGATGCCCTGGAGAAGGGAATGGAATATTACTATGGAATATTACTCAGTCATAAAGAATGAAATAATACCATTTGCAATGACACAAATGGATCTAGAGATTGTCATACTGAGTAAAATAAGTCAGAGAAAGACAAATATGGAGAATCTAAAAAAAAAAAAAAGTGGTACAAATGAGCTTATTTACAAAACAGAAATAGAATCACAGACATAGAAAACAAACTTATGGTCACCAACAGGGAAGGGAACCCAGATGACAGCTCCTGTACAAAGTCTGTCATTTGGGAGACAGCAGCACCATTTCTTGTCCGACTCCCACTTAAGACTTCAAGATAAGCTCTGCTGGTCTTTCCCAGAAAATTGAGGCACTTTCTATAACCTCTTTGGGCTTTGGCACTGTGTACTAGGAACTGAGAGTGATAATACCTAAATATTAAATATTGTTGTTAGGATTTAAACTGTAATATATGTAAAGCCCTTAGAACAATAGCTGTAAGAGTCTACCATTGTCATCATCATCGCTAGTAATACTGTTAAAGTAATCTCATTGCCACTACTTTCTTTGAAGGTAAAGAGTTTGTTGCATGCCACCTGGTTGATGGGCATTATAGCCAGAAGTTGACCAATCAGAACAGCACTCTCTTAAGAATTCATCAGAGAGCCATTAGAATTTATCTCTGCTTGTCTCAGACCTTTTAATTCTCATGCTGAGAATTTGGCCTCTTAGAGTTTTGAGGGCAACTTATCTATAACCTACACTAGTTATCACCTCCACTTTGGCCCCTTGAGCCCTCTGAGAAGGGAAAACTAGTATGTTTTTGGAGGAATGACAAGCTTCATCAGTTCCTCTCATTCTGGTAGTTGATCTTGATTCCCCACTGCCAGAGAGGGTTCCGGGCAGCTGCTGCCTTCTGCATGTCCCTACAGAGAAATGGGAAACAGAGGTCTCACTCACAGATGGCCTGAGCAGTCCTAGTGTGGTGAAAGCCCTCAGACACAGCAGTCTCCGTAGCTTCATGTCTGTCCCACCTGCCCACCATTCTTCCAACCAACTGGCCAAACCCACCACGAGTTTAATCTGATTTATAGTTTGCAAAGATTTCCCAAAATATGTCATTTTCACCATAATCTTGTAAGGAATTGTAACTAATCCATTTTGCAGTTTCCTGGGTGGCACAATGGTAAAGAATTGAGCTGCCAATGCAGAAGATTCAAGAGATATGTGTTCAATCCTTGGGTGGGGACGATCCCCTGGAGTTAGAAATGGCAACCCACTCCAGTATTCTTGCCCGGAAAATTCCATGGACAGAGGAGCCTGGTGGGCTACAGTTCATGGGGTTGCAAAGAGTCAGACATGATTTAGCACGTGCATGCGCATGCACACACACACACACAGTTGTAAAAAACAAATAGTCTTTGAAAGCTGACCCTGAAGTTAACTGAACCCTACCTTAGAAGTTCTCACCTTAGAAGTTCCACCTCAGAAGTTAACCTAACCCCACCCCTTCCTTTTTCAGATGAGGATGTTGAGGCCCTGAAAGGTTAAGTGGCTTCTTCAAAATCACAGTGACAGTGACGACAAGGGTGACTTGACCTGCTATAGCACTAAGCACTTACACAACTTCTCATCTTGTTCTCACAACATCTTACAAGACACCAGAGGAGGGGACAGAGTGCAGGAGTCAAACCCAGGCTTCCTGATGCAAGTGCAGCGCAAGCTCTGCTCCACAGCTCACTCACACCAGGGGGGCCCTCTCCACCCCTGACATCAGGGCATTCAGATGCAGGACTGCTCTGAGCTGGGAGGGAGAAAGAGGCAGGCCTGCTGCCTTGGCAGGAAGGAATCTGGCACCGCACTGGGAAAGCAGTGAGTCTCAGGGAAGCTTGGCTAAGGATGAGACTTGGGAGGTGGGTACCAGTAAAACAGAACAAAACCACCACTACAGCCACTCACTCTAACCACCCAGGAGTCTGCTTAGCAGTGACTAAATAAAATTTATATTTTAAGGCAGGACAAGAAAATTCTCATAAAAATTAAACATAATTTTTGTGTGTCTCTCTGTGTGTCTGTTTGGGGCTCCTCCCTTCCTCCCTAATGTGCAGTGTACATTTGCATTACACATTAACCAGACATAACTTCTTAAAAGAATAGAGTTATTTCAGTGATGAAGAATCCACCTGCAGTGCAGAAGACAACAGGTTCAATCCCTGGGTCAGGAAGATCCCCTGGAGAAGGAAATGGCAACCCACTCCAGTATTCTTGTCTGGAAAATCCCACGGAAAGAGGAGCCTGGCGGGCTACAGTCTATGGGGTCCAAGAATCAGAGAGACAGCAATGAAACCACCACCCAGTTCTGTAGGAGGTCATGGTGACTTGTTGCTGGCTTTGTCCGTGCTTACCTGAACTATGTATTCTTCGTGAACTTTATGTAAAATGTCAGGATCTCATACTGGTGTATGATCCTTTGTCTCAAAAATGTACGTGACTGTGCCCTGGACTTCTAACAAGCAGAACAATTCTCAGAGATTTCGCTCTCCCAAGTTATAATCCTCAATTTGGCTAAAATACGATTCCCTTTTTTTCTTCTCAACTTGATTGTTAATTAAATTTTCATAAAGAAAGAGTAAGGTTGAATTGCACAAGGGTCAAGAAACGGGCCAAAAATTTTTAGCAGGATTTTTTTTTTAATTGAATTATAGTTGATTTACAATGTTGTATTAATTTCTGCTGCACGGTACAGTGATTCAGTTATACGTATATATTCTTTTTTATATCTTTTCTGTTATGGCTTTTCACAGTATATTGACTATAGTTCCCTGTGCTATATAGAACCTTGTTGTTTATCCATTCTATATATAATAGTTTGTATCTGCTAATCCCAAATTCCCAATCCAGCCTGCCCCCACCCCCAGTAGGATTTTTTTTTTTTCTTAACATAAACCCCCTAGAGTCTGGTGAACTATGAACAGGTCAGACAAAGATCCAGAGGAAAAGTCCACTGATTATATGAATTTTCACCAAGAGCAGGTCGGTGGTTCTCCACCGGTATGACTGTGCTCCCCAGGGGACGTTTGGCAGTGTCTGGAGATATTGCTGGGTGTCACATGGGTGAGATGGGGTGCTGGGGTGCTACTGGCAAATAGTGGAGAGAGACCAGGGATGCTGCTAAGTATCCTGCAATACACAGGACAGCTCCATTCCACAAAGAATTATCTGGCCTCAAATATCCAGCCGAGGCTGAGGAACCCTGGTATAAATGAGGCAGTTGGTGGTGGTTTAGTTGCTAAATCGTGTCCAGCTCTTTTGTGACCCCATGGACTGTAGCCCACCAGAGCTGCATATGAACATGGCCTCAATCGTACACCAAGCACCTCCCATTTAGAGAAACAGTGAAGTTGGGCAAACGGTCTTGTAGTGAAGGTGGTTAAGATCTGTTTTCTGGCCCTGGCCTGATGATGACTGGCTTGAAGCTTGGGGAAAGTGCATTTGCTTTCTCTGGTCTTTGTTTTTTCCTACATCTAGAGCAGCCATGTGTCAGGGCCAGATCCTTCCTGGGGCTGGCTGGTGGTACACTGGAAACAACTGGGTTACTTCGCCCTCATGGATCATTGTGAAGCATCTCAAAGGTTTGTGTATTGTGGCTCCTTTAATACTGAATCAGCAGTTTCCCGTCTACTTATAAAGGTAATCCACAATCACTGCAAAATGCAATAAAATATAGAATAACACAGAGATGAGGGAAAATATCCTATAATCCCACCCCTTAAAAAGGAATTTTATTCTAGAAGTCTCCAGATGCTGAATTTCACTATTTTGAAAATGAAGAGAAAAAGGAGGGGGCAGGATCTCTGCACTCCCCTTTTGCTCTTGTTGGGTTTTTGATTGTTTCTTTTTCACTTCCTTACAGTGCAGCAGAGCTTTACGGACTTTGAGTCAGAAGTGGAGTGCAAATATTTTTAACTGTGGCCACTATGCACTGGTGTCTTAACTTCTCTCTCTTTTTTTTAAATGTTTAATTTTAATTGTGGTAAAGTATACATAATACAAATGTTTAATTGCAGTAAAGTATACATAATAGAAAATTTACTCTTCACCATTTCTAAGAGTACAGTTCAGTAGTGTTAAGTATATATATTCACATGGTTGTATAACCTAGTCTCCAGAACTTTCCATTATACTTTATGTTAAGCAACCAAAGTGCCCATTCTAACACATTCTACAGCCTCGTTGTAGGTTTCCTCCTTGTCTGTGGTTTGCTGGTCTGGTTTCCCTGTGAAGCTCTTTCTCCCTTCCTCTGCCTGGAAAATGTCTATCACTTTTCAAGACCCCCTAAAAAGCAAGTGTCCTGCCTACAAAACACCTATATAAGAATTCCCATGTTTTGTTTCACACCATCAAGTGAAGTAAAATAACAAATATCAGATTATGTCAATGTTTAACAGTTCTTTTGCTATAAATTACAAATTTTTGGAAAACAACTCTCAGAAATATAGAGCTATAAAATCCTACTTAAAGAAGCTAACTCTAATCCTGGTGGGCCAAAGAGAGATGTCTCTAGGGTTCCTTCCAGAGCTCACTGACTCCTAGAAAACTTGGTTACTAATCCCCCCAGCTCTAAACCTTCTTAGGCCTTTGACCTCTCTATTCACTGGGACAGAGTAATGACAATCGTATCTTTCATGCTGAAGCACTTGATGGCTTATAAACCATTTCCCTATCTTTTACCCTGTCTGATTCTCACAATCCTATGTGGTGGGCAGACAAGGATGGGTGTATCTGCTTCAGAGGTAAAGAAGTATTGATATTAATATTTACTTCCAGTTTTAAGTCATAATAAAACAATGACACAAAGAGAAATACAGTGTATGCACATCTGTGCACAAACAGAGAAAGAAACAAAGACATTTAAAATTTAAAAAAGGAAACACCAAATAATGCACGATCAATTATTAACTAGTACTGTCAGCTAAATCTTGCAGTTAATTAAGTTTGTAGGTGGCCCTACTTGAAAGGATCTCTGAAAGATTTATAATCAAGACTTTGTCAACATGCTTAAACTATCAGCAAAAGAGAAAGAGTTTTCTGTTGTTAAAATGATGCATTGACCTGTTGGAACAAATTTATCACCTGAATATCGCTGGCAGCATTGCCATTAGGAAGAGATGATGGGGTGAGAAAAATACAATTACAGCAGCTCTGAGGGTGCCCTTTTAGAATCCCTCTGGCAGGAAAGGCTGTAAAAAGGATTTAGCCACATCACTAATGTGCCTGCTGCTGTTTCTGTTCTCCTCAACTCATTACAACTAACTACTCACATGTGGATAAATAGTGATGTAATCAGAGCCTTTGTGTTAGTTTATTAAAATCCTTACATCGCTCTCCACTATCTCCTTAGACCCCCTCTCCTACAGCTTTCATACTGAGGCACAAACATGTTTGTCCTTTTAATAGCACGGAAGCATCCTTTTCCTTCTGTGATTGCTCCTGTAGAATGGCAAGGCTTGCACTTTTACGAAAGGTGGACGTTGACAAATTCCTTGTCTTCAGATGAGGCACTATCCACATTTAAGAAACAGAAAATCCCATATTTTCCCTGAGGATGACTGAGGGATTTAAAGAATCTTTTCTAGATCTCCAACTGATTAGAATTTCTTCCCCATTATATAGCATACTTTGTGAGCAGTCCCTGTTCAGAAGAAGGGAAATTTTCCACATGAAGAATGTTCCTCTGCTTGGGAAATCACCAGAGCCTACAGAGAGCTTGGAAATCGGCAGTGGATGTACCCATGACATGAGACCAACAACCGCCTCAAGGCCACAGAGGGTCTAGTCTGGTTGCCCCAAGGGGATATTTGGCCATGGTGGGAGACATTGTGGGTTATCACAACTGATAGAAAGAGGTGCTAGTGGCATCTAGAGGGTAGAGGCCAGGGGTGTTGCTAAACATCCTGCAATACACAGGCTGTGCCATGCTCAGTAGCTCAATCATGTCTATCTCTTTGTGACTGCAGCCCATCAGGCTTCCCTGTCCATAGTATTTTTCCAGGCAAGAATACTGGAGTGGGTTGCCATTCCTTCTTCCAGGGGATTTTCCTGACCCAGGGGTCAAACTCGAGTCTCACAGGTCAACCACTCACAATGAAGGTTTATCAGACCTGTATTGGTTTGCTAGCTCTGCAGTAACAAAGTACCAAAGATTTTTTTTCCCAAATCTGTGAGTCTGTTTCTGTTTTGTAAATAAGTTCATTTGTATCATTTTTCTTTAAGATTCCGTATATTAGGATTATGAAAGGGAAAGGTGGAGGGAGAGATAAAGTAGTAGTTTGGGATTAACTCTAAATAGATCATCAACAAGGACCTACAGTATAGCACAAGGAACTCTACTCAATGTTCTGTAATAACCTGTATGGGAAAAGAATATGAAAAAGAATGGACACATGTATATGTATAACTGACTCACTTCATTGTACACTTGAAACTCACATAATATTACAAATCAACTATATTTCAATATAAAAAATTCAATTTACATTTTAAAAAAGAAAACCATAGATTAGGGCCTTAAACAGAAGAAAGTTATCATCTCTAGTTCTGGAGGCTTGAAGTCTGAAAATAAGGCAACATTCCTTCCATCTGAGGCTGAAGGAAGCATCTGTCCTTGGCTTGCAGATGGCAAGCTTTCAGTTTTTTCAATCATCTTCCCTTTATATGTATCTCCGTGTTCAGATTTCTCAGTTTTTGAAGTCACCAGTCCTTTTGGATTAAGGCACCCTAATGACCTCACTTAACTTGATTACCTCTGCATTACTGCCTCAATGGACATGAGTTTGAGTAAGCTCCAGGAATTGGTGATGGACGGGGAAGCCTGGTGTGCTGCAGTCCATGGGGTAGTAAAGAGTCTGACACGACTGAGTGACTGAACTGAACCTCTGTAAAGACCCTATCACCACACAAGATCACATCCTAAGGGTTAGGACCTCAACATATGAATTTGGGAGAGACACCACTCTTGACACTCTCCAAAATGTCATTAATGCTAAGGTTGAAACACCCTAGTGTGAATGGTTGCTTAACTTGTCTTCTTTCTTTCTGTCTTCCTGTCCTTGATTTAGTTGAACCATTGGAACAGCATTCACCCAGAAAAAAAGATGAGAATTCTCATTTATCATCAGAATATTATCATTAGGCTTTTAGGGATGAATACCCAGAAACATCACAATGATTAGATAAAAATTCCACTTTCATGCCCCATCTAGTACCAAATAGACAGACTCTTTATTTTGCCTCTCACTTTCCTCTGTCTCAGGTTTCCTATACATGTTTCCTCCCTTTGGACTGGCTTTTGTTTTGAGGCCGCTTGCCACATATTATACCCATGATATATGCAGCCAGCTGTGTCTTATGTACAAAGAGTAGTACTAGAGGCAGTCTTTTTAAAAAGTTTCAAGTTATGGTTAACTAACACACCGTAGAGGTATAGTGGAAGGGCGAAATATGAGCTTCTTGGCTCATCAGACGTGGGTACATGCCACACTCTGTCCTTATTGTTATGTAATCTTGGGAAAGCTAATTAACCTCTCTAACTCTGATAGTTTCCTTTCTGGTAGAATGGGATGGGGGATAATAAGATCTGCACTTTAGATAGAGCTGCAGTGAGGATTCAGTGAAATAATGCATGAAGTGAGGCTAGCTTAATGTCTGGTTCATAGAACGCAGCCAGTACACAATAGCTGTTAGTATCATTATTTTAAAAAGAGATGAAAATGCAACCACGAAATCATTCCTGCACTACCGTGACACTGAGCACTTTCAGAATACTGGGCACTAGGGATGCACAGATAGGTAAGATCCTTGCAGTCTCGTGAAGAAGGAAAACAAGTCAATAAAAACAGCTGTGCATGAAGTGCCGTAATCAAACTATTTATAACCCTCTACAGGAACACGAAGGATTTATAGAAAAGACCTTTGGGAAAATATTCAGAAAATATTTATAGAAACCTGAAGTCATCATCTTGATTCATCCAAGTGCAACTCGGGTTTTACATCATCAGCTTTTTTTAGACTCTTTCATGACAAAATCATGCCCCTTTCATCACTACAAAAACAGATACAGGGTTTTCAAGTATTAAATGAAAAATGCAAAAGGGAAGAATGAGACCAACACTTTTATTATGAATAATTTGTTTCTGTGAAAAGGGAAATGAGAAAACATGCGAAGCAATGATGAATTATTTCCAGATAGTCATGGATGATCCAAGCAATTAAAAATGTGTTTACTTCAGTGATAAATATGAAAGCTAGTCTGGGAAATCTTACTCAAATTACAAAGATGGTAGGAGTGAAAAATGTAGGAAAAATTGTTTCCAATAATGTTACTCTTAGAACGAAAACAGAAAAGGAATTACTGATATATAACACTTATGAAATAGTTCATCTCCTTTGTCCACAACTGTAGCCTATTGATTAGAATTACAGCACAAAGTACGTTCTGAAGTAGCTGTTGAATAAATTGCTCGCTTCTCAGCCAAAAGGGGCTTCCCTGGTGGTTCAGACGGTAAAGAATCTGAAATTCAGGAGACTCAGTCCCTGGATTGAGAAGGTTCCTCTGGAGAAGGGAATGGCAATGCACTCATGGACAGAGGAGCCTGGCGAGGGCTGCAGTCCATGGGGTCGCAAAGACTCAGACACCACTGAACGACCAACACTTTCACTTTTCAACCAAAAACTAGTGAAAAAATAAGCTAAGATGAATCGAATGAACTCAGTTGTAGATCTTGACATTACATAGGAGTCTGGAATGTCATGCTGGAAATACCACACACAGAGAATTTCCTTCTAAACTTGGGGGCTCACTTCAGATCATTAAATAATTAGATTAGTATGTACTAAGGGCCCACTACTGCTGGGCTGGGGATGCACAGATGAGGAGAAAGCTGCCCTGCTTTCATGAGGAGGAGGTGGACAAGGACTCAGGGGTGACACTCACCACAAGAGAGGAAATCACAGGGACAGGGAGTCCAGCAGAAAGGCATCTGAGAAATAACACATTTATTAAAAGAAAGAATCTTTCCCACATCTATCCATGCATTCAATATCACTTTTAAGAGTAATATGCCAGACAACAGGTTCAGGGCTGGAGAGAAAATGTTGGAAAAGGTATCACCATTGTCCAAGATCTTTAAGGTTTAGTTGAAGGTACAAACGTGTAAACCACAAGTGCAATGAAATGTTAGGAATGTTCTAGAAGCATGGCTGGGAGGGACTGGGTTCCATGAAGTGAGAGGTTTCCTGGTAGGACAGGACCAAACCTTCACAGTGAGAAAGCTCCTAGACCACTCACACTCACCAGCAGCAGGACCCAGGGAGTGTGGTGGAAACGGAGTGGTCCTGGCCTTACCCACAGTTCCACTGAGCAACCTGGCACACCCACTAGACAGCTCCCTCTCCAAGATACTTTTTGCAGGGCAGCTTACTGAAGCTTAAAGAACCAAAAGCTCAGTTTGGACTCCCTTGGTGGTCCAGTGGTTAAGAATCTACCTGCCAATGCAGGGGGCACAGGTTTGATCCCTGGTCTACTAAGACTCCACATACCACAGGGCAACCAAATCTATGCGCCAGAACTATAGAGCCCGCGTGTTGCAACTGAAACCTGCTTGCCCACTGCCCGTGCTCAGCAACAAGAGAAGCTACACAATGAGAAGCTCATGTACCACAAGTAGAGAGTAGCCCCTGCTAGCCACCACTAGAGAAAGTTCATGTGCAGCCGACAAAGACCCAGTACAACCAAAATAAATAAAAAAAATAATAACACAAAAGGTTAGTTTGCCAAAAATCAATTTGTCAAATCAACGGTTCACCAAATTTACCATTTTACTAAAAACTTGCTTCTCTTTTTAAAATTTATTTATTTATTTATTTTTGGCCTCCCCACATGTGGGATCTTATTTCCCTGATCAGGGATCAAACCAGCCGCCCTCTGCATTAGAAGGGAAGGTCTTAACCACTGGACCACCAGGGAAGTCTCAAACTTGTTTCTCTTAATTATTTATAAACTTATAGTAATTTGCCTCCAATTAAACCATCTTAGTATAGTAGTTTGGGAGGATTTCTGCAGTTTTCACTAACAACATTTCACTTTATCTTCCTAGAAGCAGTTAAAGGAATCCTTTAATGTTCTTAAACCATTAAAAATTCAGAAATCATTCCATAACCAGCATATCAGTGCTTGCCTTCTCCCAACATTTTTTAGTTATTTCACGCTGTTTTGGTTTTACCAATATTTAAGTATTTAAGTATGTGATTGTTCTACCAATTTCTCAAGTACTTTGCCAATCCAACTTTTCTAACAATAATGTAAAGTTACTGTATGATATGATTATTTCTATCGCTTCCAGTATATTTCTTGATTTATCAATCTTTTTAGCATTTTAGAATTTTTTGAAGCCATTGAAAAAAATACTTTCACAATAATTTTGTATTTACCGTCAGTGAATATCAAAGTTGAGGCACTGGTCACAGGAACCGTTATGACACAATCTTCTGGACATCCTCACTTTCCTTCTGCTGCCTTGGTTTATTTTATCTCAATTGGTTCTTGTTAAAAATATAAAATGTCATCATTTCTTATGGGATAATTTGGACTGCTCCTAATTTTTTTCTCATGTGCTTTTATATTTGAATCTTTAAATACAAGCTCAACTGTTTCTTCCTAAAAATCCCCAGTTAACACTTCATCCCTTTATCTTAAGCCTTTACCATTTTAATCTAATTTGTCTTAATGTACTATAATTAAGTTTTAGTTGCTGGAAGCTCAAAATTAAGGCTGACATACCGTTTGAAGAATTGACAAAGAATACTAAGCACTGAAAAGTAGACAGATGACAAGCAAATCATTAGAAGCGTCAACTTTTAAAATATTAGTAAAATTCAAAAGTTAGACAAAATGGTCATTAGGAAATTGAAATGCAGTGAATTGATCTCAAGCCAACTTAGTATAAATGTCTCGGATACTCCATTCTCTTCTTAACGCACAATCGGCTCTTTCTCTGGTAGCGATTAAATGGTAAGTATATGGTAGGCTGAAGAGTGAAACGTAATTCCCAGTATGTCCAAGTCCTATTCCCCAGAACCTCTGACTGTTTCCTTGAATGACAAAAACAACTTTACAGAGAGGATTTAATTAAGAACCTTGAGAAGGGGAGATTGCCCTGGATTATCTGAATGGGCAATGTCATCACAATTATCTTTATAAGGAGGAAACAGGAGAGTCAGAGTCAGAGTCAAAGGAGAAGCTGATGTAATGACAGGAGCACAGATTGGAGGGATGCACTCCAAAGATGGAGAAGAAGCCACAAGCCAAGGAAGGAACCAGAAGGAAGGAAGGAAGCCAAGGAAGGAATCAGTCTCCAGAAAGAGCCAGCCTCCAGTTCCTTCACCTTGACTTTAGCCCAGTGAAACCATATTAGGACTTCCGCCTGCCAGAATTGTAAGAGAATAAATGTGTGTTGTTTTAAGCTACTAAATTGGCTGTAATTTGTTAGAGCACAATAGCATACTAACACAGGGTGTTACTGACTCCTCAAAAGGGCTCTTTGTCCCATTGATGCCCAAGTTTTTACAGGCAGCCTGTGGACCACCTAGTATGGTGCTCATGTTCTCAAGGAAGAAGACCAGAAAAGCCTTCCTGGACCTTTGTGAGACCATTTCCCATCCAACCATCGGCCCCACTCCCTGCCCACCTGCCCAGTCCCTTTCCCAGCTCCTGTAAATCCACTTGGAACCCATGAGACAGACATTTGTACAGAGGCTCTTAATGTTGGGTTAATGTTGTCTTAAGTGTATTAAGTGTTAGTCACTCAATCATGTCTGACTCTTTTCGACCCTATGGACTATAGCCCACCAGGCTCTTCTGTCCATGGAATTCCCCCTTCTCCAGGCAAGAATGCTGGAGAATTCCCTCTTTCTCCAGGGGATCTTCCAGACCCAGATCAAACCTGGGTCTCCTGCATTTGCAAGTGTGTTCTTTACCACTACCAACACCTGGGAAGTCCAATGTTGTCCTAAGAAGTCACCAAATATACTACAAAATTATCCAGTTAAGGGCCACTGTACACTAGCCTCTCCATCCTATTTTCCATCTCCAGCCATGCCTAGCTACATTTCTCCGTAAATCTCACCAGCCAGAATGTGCATCAGATAATAGTGCTAAATAAGATATGGTGAGCATTATAAAAAGCACCCAATTTGTACACTCACCCTTGCAAAGTTTAGCTCTATAGATTTCCCCCTCTTTTCTTATAATAGTTCCTGTTACCTTCCCAGCAGTCTCATAAGACAAGCACACTGTGTCTAGCCCCAGAAGAGCTATGAGATTAACTGACATCCCCAAAGCCTCACTGACAGAGGTAGGCCAGTGGTTCAAACTTAGGTCTCCTGACTAGCTTCAGCTTCACACACAGGTGGAATACACAATTTTAGTGGCGCTGCTACCAGAAGAAATACAACCCCACCTGCTGGTTCTAGTCTGAAAAATCCTGGTAAGAAGGAGATCCCTTCTTAAAATGCAAATACCCTGGAGAGAAGCTTTCCAGAGCACCTGCCTCACTCCTGCCCCTATACAGGATTATAATATCACATATATCAGATTTCTTCACTTTTCCACTTGGAAAAGTGATATATGTAATGATTGTAGAAAATCATGCCAGAAAAATCCCACCATAAAATGTCTTAAATTCTCAGGATAAAGTGAGGGCTCTCCTGGCAATCATATATCTGTGTTTTAGCAAATGCTGTTAACACCTCTAAAACAGTCAACTCCTGACTAGGTTGGAATGAGAGGAGGGTCTGAATAAGGAGTCAGAACTCCTAGTCCCACCACAAGTAAGAGATCTGACTTATACAACTTTCCTCTGAAGCTCAGTGGCCTCATCAATTAAATGGGCATAATAATGCTCCCTCACAGAGTTGTTGTGAGAACCAGGAGAGAGAGTGCACACCTCCTTGTAGCTCAGTGCCTGGCACAGAAGCCAGATACTTCATAAACAGCAATGAGCCAGGCAGATGTGGGCTTCCCAGGTGGCACTGGTGGAAAAGGACCCACATGCAGGAGACATAAGGGGCCTAAACTCAATCCCAGGGTTGGAAAGATTCCCTGGAGGAGGGCATGGCAACCCACTCCAGTGTTCTTGCCATGGACAGAGGAGCTTGGTGGGCTACAATCCAAAGGGTTGCAAAGAATTGGGCACAGCTCAGGGTCTTAGCACACACAGGCAGATGTAGCTGAATAATATATTTACAACAGTAGGATCCACAACAACAATAAAATATAAGACATTACTAATATTGTTCTCAAGTAGAAACAGTGACTGCAGCAGAACAAATAGGAGACATATTTTAGGGAATTCGACTTTTCTAGAAGCACATTAGATCAGTCATTCTAGGGAGTAGCACTTGGTCCCCACCGGTAATTTATCCTCTTTAAACCTATCCTATGTCTTTGTGTCTCCAAAGAGTCCCAAAGGTTAAAAACCACATGTGTGCATTTTCCTAAAAGAAAGGCAACCATATTATCCATGTCTTATTTTTCAGGAATCAACTTGTTTAGGCTCTCTTCAACTTGCCAATCAGCTATTTTGCTAGTAGAATATGTAATTTCTTCTTCTTTTTTAATGTGATCTTGTTTTGCAGTACTGTACAGAGGAAATGTGAAAATCCCAGTTTTACAAGAGAATGAGAAACAATCAACCAGGCAGAGATGGGAAAGAGCCCAGGGACTCAAGTCAGGGCAACACAAAGAGATTGAAAAAGAAGAGAGGAGGGGGTGTGGGAGGAAGCAGACCAGTAAACTGGAAGCCGGCCAAGATGCGGCTCCCAGGGAGCCTGTCAATCTGAAGACTGTGCCACTTCGTTTGCATTTCTGTTTCTTCTTAAGGCAATGATACATATTTCCTTTCATCCTTTATTTTCTTTATGGTTTAACTAAGAGAAGAGGAGGAATCTAGGCATGAAGAAAGAGTTGTTTTTTTCCCCCCAAGAGCTACATCTGTTAGGGTGGATATAAGTGGATTAATTGCCAAAAATATCTGAGGGGGAAGGCACATGTTTGTCCTTCAGTTTAGTCACGAAGAATTGCCAGGGCCTCATTCCAGCATGTTAGCCCTGGTTGAAAAACAAGTACTCACCAGCCAGGCTGCCAACTCTTGAACAATGAAGAGGGAGTTTAATCTGAAATGACTCTTTTTCTGCTCCTAAATACCATTGCTCACACAATGTAGGAGTCTACTTCTGACTCTTTGAGTTAAACACACACACACACACACACACAGTAAACATTTGCCCTACCACAGCTCAATTGTTAATTATTGGAATAAATATATAGATAAGCAATTTATTCCTTTTGGTGAGGAGGAAATTTGTCCAATAAATAGACTTTTTTAAACCATTTGGGTTACACTATAGTGAAACTCTCTTGGAACACAGAAATTTCTTGTTTTCCAGAAAACCCCAGGAACAACTCATGTATATGAAGAACCAAAACAAAAATTTGATAGTCCAAAAATTACGAGGATGTGTCCTAGTGCTAGTGCTAATTGGTATGTTACTAAGTCTTTCTTTCCAACAGCCAGCCCTGCCTCTCTCCTTTCTACTCTCCACCTTCCCCCTTTCCTAGGGTAATGGCCCCTTCTCCAATTATTTGGGCTTTTGGGGATACCAAACAAGGGAAGGAGTGGGAAGAAGGGGGACTGTAGATGCAGGAGAAAAGAGGAGGATTGGGGCCAAGAGCTGAGTGGCTGCACAGCACAAGGCAAGTGCAGGCTGAGGAGGTGGGTGGGGAAGAACAAGAAAGGGATTTTATCTGAGCCCCCATGTAGCTCTTCACTTCATCTTCAGTATCTTACTGTGTGCCACCCCCCCCAAGAGTTAAATCATCTACACACGAATGATTCCTCAATCTGTTACACAAGCTCTGACTGCTCCCCAGAGCTCCAGATTCATTTGGGTTTTGTTTTAAGAAGCATCTCAAAACTTATCCAAAACCAAACAGCTGATTCATATTGCCTCCATGCTTGTTTCTCTCCATTTTCTTGCATCTCAAGACATAGCAGCAACCCAGTTTGCAAGTGAAGACCTAAAGGATCAACCTTCTGTTTCTCTCCACATCTGCAACCATTCCTTCAAGAAGTCCTGTCAGGGGACTTCCTTGGTGGTACAATGGACAAGACTCTGCCTGCCAATGCAGGGGGCGTGGGTTCGATCCCTGGTCTGGGAAGATTCCACATGCCAGGAAGCAACTAAGCCTGATCACCACAACATCTGAGCCCGTGCTCTGCTACAAGAGAAGCCACTGCACTGTGAAGCTTGTGCACGGCAAGGAAGAGTAGCCCCCTCTCACTGCAACTAGAGATAGCCCACAGGCAGCAACAAAAACCCAGCGCAACCAAATATAAAATAAATAAATAAAAGTCCTGTCCTGCTCACTATAACTAGAGAAAGCCCTTGGGAAGCAACAAAGATCCAACACAACAAAATGTAAAATTAATTAATAATTTTTTTAAAAAGTCCTGTCTGGTGGACCTCCAAATATAATCAAAATGGCACTCAGGGAGGCAGTGGGGTGGGAAATCTAGTTCAGGAAGAAAAGCACATGGAACTTCACCTAGACGCAAATCTAGGAGTTCTCCTTTTAGTCTTTCTTTCTGCCCTGGAGGACACTGGGTCCCTGGCTCCCTGGGTCCCTGGCTCCCTGGTCTACCAGCCTTCAGAACAGAATATCTTTGCCTGTTTTTTCTCCACCTCCTGCTGTCAGGTCTACATCTTTATCTTAGCAAATACATTGCTGAACAAGAGTCCAGACACCCAAAGAGTACATACTGTGTGCCTCCACTCACGTGAAGTTCAAAAACCTGGCAAAGCTGCTACCATCATGGTGGTGATGGGAGGGAGGGGGCAGGGAGTGACTGGAAGGGGTTCCAAGGGAATTCTGGTGAGCCGCTTATTTTGTTTCCTTTTTTTTTCTGGCCATACCACACGGCAGGTGGGATCTTAGTTCCAGGGATCGAAACTGTGCCTCCTACATTGGAGGTGCAGAGTCTTAACCCCTGGACCACCAGAGAAGTCCTCATTTTTTTTGTTGATCTGAATACAAATATGTTCACTTCATGAAAATTTATCAAGCTATGTGCTTAGCACTGGTGCTCATTTCTGGACACATGCTGTACTTCAATAAAAAGTTTCAATAGAAGTGCTATCTAGACCTTTGGGAAAGATTAAACAATTATTTCTGGACTGGGGATGTTTGCAAGTCATTAGAAACATCAAAGTATCTGTATGTTGAAAACACGTGATTTAATCCCTGGAGCCCAACGAGATTCAAAATGCATCCTCTTTCAACAATGAATGAATCTTTCCTACCATGGTACAAAGTCACTCATGTTTTTAGTTCAACAAAAAGAAAAATAGGAATCAATCACTGTTATACTTTGGAGAGTTATAAGAATGTCTGAAATTTGAGGAATGTTATGAAAACTGGATAAAGACAATCTGAGGTAGAAGTCACTACATATGTAACAGAAGCCAGCCCTCAGCTAAGCCTGACAAAATTATCCTGAGACTTCCACTGAATCAGACATTCCTTTTTCCCTAAAAGACCCTAGCAGAGCCACTGCGTTTCTCCATATGTCTTCTATTTTTTTCCTGATTGTCTAAAATGGAAAGAGTGGGTCCAGAGATAGTCAAATAGCCTCGTGTGTGTGCTTGCTAAGTCGCTTCAATCGTGTCTGACTCTCTGTGACTCCATGGACTGTAGCCCACCAGGCTGATCTGTTCATGGGATTCTCCGGGCAAGAATACTGGAGTGGGTTGCCAAGCCCTCCTCCAGAGGATCTTCCTAATCCAGGGATCGACCCTGTGTCTCTTATGTCTCCTGCATGGGCAGGTGGATTCTTTACCACTAGTGCCACCTGGGAAGTCCCATTATAATGCTTAATATTGTTGCATTTTGAATGTAGATGTGGGAGAGGTGAGCATCTAGAATTCCTAATGTGTTCCAGACCTGATCACCCTGAGTGTGGTCACCTCTGTCCACCTCCATTCTTGTGTCCCAGTTCTGTTCATTTGTGCCTGCTGTCTTCCTATGCCCAGACCACACCCCTCCACCATGAGCTCATGACTGATGAGGATCTTCAAATGCTCTGACTCTGAACACTCGCTCTGATGACCCAGCTGAGTCCAGGCCTCCCCTGAGGCTCCAGTTCTTACAGTTAGGTTCCTGCCTTGGTCCCTCTTCTTCCCCTCCTGGTCTGGTTTCTATTTAAAGAAACCCTGGGGCCAGGGCTGTGCCTTGTCCTCCTCAGTGCCCATCCCCAAAGACCAAAACACCCTCTTAAGTCCAGTCCAGAGCCAGTCACCCTGAGATCCACAGCCTAACCCCACTCACCCACCTGCCTGCCTGCATTTCATGCATATCCACTTTACAGTTGTCCATGTTAGGACAAACCGTCCTTGATCCTCTAGGTATAGGACCAGAATCTTCCACATCCTTGAACACCAACTCTGCTCCCTGAAGTACTCTGCAGGCAGCCTAGACCCTGGTCTCGAAGTCATCACCCTTTCTTCCCTGGAGGGCTGGTCTTGTTTGCTCACCAAATCTTGTCTTTACCATTCTCTACACACTTTCAGAATAATCTGTCACTCTCCTGATGAAACTGATCAAGATCCTAAAATCAAAACCCCTGTCTCAGCTTCACCCTCTACAGTAGCTCCCCACCTCTTGTTCCTCACCACTCCTTAATTCCACATACTCTGTGTTTCAGGCTTTCTGAAATACTTGATCTTCCCCAAAATGTTGCTTTTTCTTGTAGGCTTTTGAAACAGCCATTGCCTCTGCCTGAGCCTCTTCCTCATTGACCTGCCTAACTCCCAGTTCCTCAGGTCTCACCCAAGACATCACTTCTTTCTGGAGGCCTCCTCTGATCTCATGGGTGCTCCCACAGAACTTGTCTTACCTCAGTCATAACATTTGTCACATGAGGTACTTGCATGTCAATGTGTCTGTCTTCCTCTCTGGACCAGAAGTTTCCTGAAGACCAAAGCAATGACCACTTTGCCAGGTCTCCTCAACATACAGCATGGCGACTAGTATATTACCTATTATTGACTAAATGCCACCAATTGTCCAAAAAAGGACACACTATATCCATAAGAGAAAGAATTGAAGATGAAAGCATGGAGCAAAAACTCTACTTTTTAAAAATGCTTTTATTAATTAGAAAACATTATTTACACACACACAGCTGTGAAGAATGGCAGCAACATCAGCATGGTGGCTGTTTGGATCAGCTGTGGAATCACATGGGTTCTAGTGCTGGCTCCATATTCAAGAGCTCAGAGACCTGGTGCAGTTAACTTGGATTTTCTCCATCTGCCAAAGAGTTGCCTGTCTTGATGAATTACTAGCTGAATCCAGTAAGTGAGTATAGACCGTAGACTTTCAAAATTACAAGATACTATATAAAGAGGAGGAAGTACTACATACTGCAATTCTTCTACTCTTCAAAAAAATCTTTTCAACCTTAAAATTACACACATAATAATTTTATCACTTAGAAAAGTTATAACAATAATTCTCTACATTAGCATCAGATTTGGACTTTTCGAAGTACTTTCATGTCCATTATCATAATCTTCATAAACGAGATAGGAAAAGTAGAAATTAACATCTCTATCTTATAATTAGTGAAGCTGAGACCCAGAGAATAGATGATTTGCCCAAGAGAAGCTGCTACAAGCTTCAGGGAAGGGGCTGGGTCTTTTGTTTCCTAATTGGGCTCTGCATTTGCCATATCAGACTTCAGAAAATTTTGGTTCTAGAATGTTCCATCTCCCACAGTCCCAAACTAAACACACACACACACACTCCAATCCCTAAGTAATTACCCTTAGCTTCACAGAAAATTCCATCCAAGAAAATAGTTGCATTTAGGGAGATTTAGAGAGAAACACAGAGCAGACTCCAGACTCTTGTGGGCCCCAAACAGTTGGGCAAAGCATAACACTTAGTTCTATATAAAACTAAACCTCTCATTTCAGGAGCCAACAAAGAAAAAAAAAGTCAACCAAAATTCTGCATTGAGATAATAAAAATATCTTTTGTTATCCCCTAAGACAGATTGTATATGTGCTACATGTTAATTTACTGTCAATTTATTCACTTTTATATAATCTCATCCAGTCAAGGTAGATTTCATTCCATTTTCATCTTGTGTACTTCCTCTCAGAGCTTGGTAATTTCTTTTCTATTTTTATTCATTCCACTTTTGCTTCCTGTCAATTTTTATATCAAATCTGCTTCAGTTCCATTTGGCAAGCTGCAATCATGAAAATATTCCTCATGCTTTAATGTTTAAATTTGCCATTGCACTTTAAAACGGCTCTCTGTTCCAAAGGCGCAATGTCAGCGCTTCGCCTGGCGTAGCTCCCGGGCGTACAGAAGGCAGGGGCTCCATTGCTATCATGGCTCTTCATCCCTGTCTGAAAATTTCCCTTTATTTCCTAGTCATTGAGGGAGCACTGAGAACCTACTCTGTGCCGACCGCTCTGTGAGGGCAGTGAGAATACAAGTCAGAGGGGAAGTGAAATAAGACCGTAACTAACCGAAAGCTGGTGTATGATGGCAGCACAGGTGTTCAGGGGACGCTGCCCACGCTGTTGTGGAGGAAGTGGCAGGCTCAGGAGGAAAGAAAACCCGTACAGCAGTCATAAAAACCAGATGCCCTTCCCGGTACCTAGAAGAGGAATGTATACGCAGTGTGTCTGTCTCATGTGGGGGCCATTCTGCAGCCACTGGGCCACGGGACACAGAGAATAACCTCCAAAGAAGCCTCTCTTGGTGTACTTGACTAGAAGCTTGGTCCGGCGGTGGGTTCGGTGGGGGTACAGGGTGCTACGCGCTGGTTGAGACCACAGACACAGGTTACAGACTTCTCATCTTCAGCTTTTCAGACAACCTCTCATGCCCTGGGGAGAGAAGAGAGCACAAAGTGGGGACAGATCAGACTGTGGAACCAAACTGGTTGGATTCAAAAACCCAGCTCTGCCATTGACTACCCGTGTGCGGTGAGTGTGTTACCCCAGCCCTCTAACTCAGCTCTCTCACCTGTACAGTGAAGTAGGCATCTAATGAGGAATGATTGAAGTCATTGAAAACAGTGATGCTTACAACAGTGCCTGGTACACAGTAAGCTCATGTCATCATGATGCTCCCTGATATAGTGTTTGAAGAAGCAGAACTTTCGAGTTCTGTGGCTCTGCGTCACCCTTTCTAGGTGCCCTGGTTGATGTGGTGCAGTGGCTCAAGGTGTGGTGGGGAGCATGAAGCTGGGAATATTAGCTGGTGCACCGTCTCCCAGCTGCAGCCATATCTGTAATTGATCTGTAACCTCTTCCTCCTGGCAGCAAGCCCTTTTCCTCTCACATTGGGAAGGGAAGCAGCATTTATCTGAGTTTATGATTCATTTATTTACTATGCACAGAGCAAGGTAACTGCCTCATGGAAACAGTCTTGAGAAAGACATGAGATCAGGAGAGTGGTGGTGGGTTTTTAACTTTTAATTTTGTACTGTGGTATAGCCGATTAACAATGTTGTGATAGTTTCAGGTGAACAGCAAAAGGACTCAGCCATACATGTACATGTATCCATCCTCCCTCAAACTCCCCTCCCATCCAGGCTGGCATATAACATTGAGCAGAGTTCCCTGTG
The DNA here is from genome assembly GCF_054371585.1 of Giraffa tippelskirchi. Taxonomy (NCBI): domain Eukaryota; kingdom Metazoa; phylum Chordata; class Mammalia; order Artiodactyla; family Giraffidae; genus Giraffa; species Giraffa tippelskirchi. The sequence continues at coordinate 134,053,816 of NC_137278.1, read as the reverse complement.
CTATACAGTAGGTCCTTGTTGGTTATCCATTTTAAGTATAGCAGTGTGTACATGTCCATCCCAAACTCCCTAAATATCCTTGCCCCTATCCTTCCCCTGGTAGGATGGTGGTGGTTTTAAAACAATTTACTCAAAATCTCATAGCTAGCAAGAGCCAGGAGAGGAATTTGGTCCCGAGCTTCAAATGCCTGCTCTCCCCCTGCTTCACCACACTTCGAGTGGTGTGAGAACACACACACACACGCACACACACACACATCACATATGTTCCTGCCCTGGAAGAATATACTTCAAGTTCATTGTCATCACTTTCACCTGTACACACTGTGGGAGTGGTGAGCGATGTTCAGGGATCATTGCCCCCACGGACAACTAGAAAAGACCAGCAAATATTATTTCCTACTTTGCCGCTCATGTACCACAGATACTCCTCTCAAGTTCAGTTATCTAAGTGAACAAGTATATTCACTCATTCAGTCAACAAGCAGTTCTTAGAATTCACTACAAGCAAGGCACTGTTTAGACACGGGTGAACAGCAGTGAACTAAATGGGCAAAATCATCACATTAAGAGTTTACTTTTATTGGTGTGGAGGAAGAGGAGGCAGATAATAAACAAGTAAACACATAAATTTCAGATTACGATGCCTGCTGTTAAAAAGATAAAATAGGTCAATGATACAGAGAGAATCATTGATCACCCAGCAACCAAGCAAGCTGTTAAAAATGGATCATTTCACACCCTGGCTTCAAACCTGTCGATTTCACTGGACTTGGAATAAAATCCAGATCTCTTTCCACGTCCTTCAAGTCCCCACGTGATCTCTGACTTCATCTTCCGCCATTCTGTTTCTTCTTCGATCATCTCCAGTCATCTCGGCCCTCTTACTGTCCTTCAAAAAATATAAAGCTCTGTTCTCTCCCCAGGCTTTGCCCCTGTTGTTTCCTCTTTGTGGAACATTCTCCTCCCCCCTCATCCCCACCAGCAGGCCCTTCCTATGCCCCCCAGCTCTTTAAATGTCTCATTCCTTCTCATCTTTCTGCTAAAAAAATAACACCTCTTCAGAGAGCCATCCCTGATCACTCTACAGTCCTATGATTTTAAATCTCCTTCCTTTTATTTTGCTAGGTTTTCTTTATAGCACTTGCCACTATCTGAAAGTGCCTGATTTATTCACTGATGCATTTATTGTCTCCCTCTCCTGCTGATGTGAGGGTGGAGACTCTGTCTCATAGTCCACTGTATCCCCAGTACTTAGAACATATATAGTGGGTTCTTGCTCAGTGTTAATTGACTAAATGAAAGCACGTCCAAAACAACAGCCAAAAGAGAACCCTGACAATTAGCAAATGGCATATACTTCTAAAGACTGCCCTCTAAGCAGCAAAAATCTTCTCTGTGATAAGACCAGGGAACCAAAATGTTGGGAAGTGGAGAATATGTGAGAATACAAAACACCAAATTGTATTTTTAGTCTTCAGACTCCAAAGGCTCTGAAATTAGGGGCAATTTGGAAGGAAACTATCACATGTTTATAAAGGTTTGTTTGCAAACTGATTTTTCATTTTTGAGACCAGAAGTTAGGTTAGCACCCATCTAACCATTGGTATAAATATCAAAATAAACACATGATTGCTTTTCTAACATAATTTCTTTACATAGTTTTTCTACTTCCAGAAAGAAAAGTAACATAAAACTATAAATTGATCATTTGAAGTGGTCTGTGGATTTAGAGAAGAATCACACAATTTCAGAGATAAAGGAATTTTTTAAAAAAATAATGCTTTTTAGTAATAGAACCTTTTGTTCCAACCTATTATGCAGAACATGTAAGAACACATAAGGGAGGTAAAGCAGAGGTGGTCTGGTTGCGGGCAGGACAGTCACCTCACCCCAGCCCTCCAGATGTCTCCCTGACCCCTAAGCACAAGAGCATAGGGAGGACCTCCTGACACAGCCAGACCTGCTTGTCTCATTGGCCCTGAGAAAGAAAATGACAACTCACACCACAAGGGCAAATAAGGACACTTCAGAGCTGACACTCAAGCCTGGGTTCCTGACGCCTGTTCATCCTTTTAACTAAACCATAGCAACCTTTCAAAAGGATCGAATAACATATTTAAAGAGTGTTCCCTTGGCTGGACTTACCAGGCTTCTTCTAAGTACAATCACGTCTTGTAAAGCATTTCATCTGCCGGTGATCACACTGTAGCATGCTTGGTCCTCTCAGCCTGGCCGGTACCACCTGCCCTGTGCCTCCCTTTTCTAACCCCTCACTTACACCCATGAATTTCAAGGCTAATGTTAAAATTCTTTTCTTAACTGGTCTCATTGAAAACTTCTAAACAAAACCACTCTGGACCAAATAGCTTGCAGGATTCTATTATTCCTTAAAAGCAGCAAGGAGAGGTATGATCCAGAGACTTGTGAAGCTGTGACAAAAGCAGACAGAGCTTAGCGGAAGGCACTTCTTCCTGTGTTTCTTCCACACCTCACACCTGGCAGGGGAAGGATGTAGTGCGGGTATTGGGAAAATAAGGATAGGAATTGATGTCATGTGGCTTCCATCTGGAGCGCTCCCAGCAAGGATTTGGAATACATCACTCAACCTGTTCACCCATCACTGGTCCATCCAGTGGGTATTTACACATTGACTGGGTGCTGTGTCAGGTTCTGAGGATACGTGCGTAATACTGTAACCCAAGGCAGTTACAGTTTGGTAAAAAATTAGCAACTACAGAAGAGATGCTGCTGAAGAATGAGCATAAACAGTCAGTGTGGTAGACTTTTGCTTTCGTGCCCCCTCCTTCAAATTCAAGCACCTCTCATTCATGGTTATATAGGCCCCGCCTGCCCTGACTTTGTCCAATCAGAGAGCAGCAAGCATGTTGCTAGCAGAGGATTGTCAAATGCTTGCTCCTGAAGACCTTTTTGTCATGACGAACAGCCCAAACTAGTCATATAGAGAAAGTCACAAAAGAGAGAGACAGAATTCTCAGGTTTCCAACTGCCCTTACCAACTTTCCAGACCTGTGAGAATAGCCATTTTAAATGTTCTGGCCCCAACCATCCCTTGACTGCAACAGCGTGAGGAACCCCAAGTAAAATAGCAGAAGAACCACCCCCAGGGTGCCAGTCAACCCACAAAATAATGAACAAATAAAATTGTGGTTATTTTAAATCTCCGAGTTCTGGAGTGGTTTGTTACCTAACAATAGAACATAAACATGTACATTTTTTTAAAAAGATACTCTCTTTTGTTAAAATTGATGCCAGGTTGAAGGTTTCAATTTTGATTGATTCTTTTTCCCAATGTGATCTCTCTCTTTCTCTCTTTCTCTCTTTTTATTGACATATAGTTGATTTACAGTGTAGTGCCAATTTGTGCTGTATAGCAAAGTGACTCAGTTATACAAATATATATATTCCTTCTTATATTTGTTTCCATTATGGTTTATCACAGGATACTGAATATAGTTCCCTGAGCTATACCTTAGGACCTTGTTGTTTATCCATTTTAAATGTAATAGTTTGCAATTACCAACCCCAAACTCCCAGTCCATTCCTCTCCCTCCCTCACTCCTCCTTGACAACCACAAGTCTGTTCTCTCTTTTAAAATAGTGTTTTCCAAGTGATTATTGTTATGGAATAATGTTCAGTTTGTTGCATGCATGCAAATATATTCATAGGAGGAGGAATAATCAGTAGACTATTGTCAAGGAAGAAGGCAAAAAACAGAATTTATAGGAGAAAGGAGAGAAAAAAAACTGAAGACAGTCTGGGAGAATGAATTTTGTTTGCACATTTTCGAGGTAAACTGATTAGCCTGTTTCTAACAAAAATAAAAGTCAGTCTGGGCACTTTGTTCTTAAGTAGGCAGATGAGGGGTTATCAAAGGAAAGAACTGAACTGATTATGGATTCTCCTCCCAAACCTTGAGAGTTTACCAGGGAGCTCACAGGTCAGGCTGTCCCGGGGCTATGGCTGATGGCGTCTTGTCATTAGACCTGATTCAGGGCTAAGCCGGGACTGCACCATTTTCCTCATCACAATTTTACTTACTGATTTTAATGTACTTTGTCGCTTTATTCTAAATTTTTAGTGAATTCTTTTAGATTTTCTCAGCATAAAATTAGATTGTCTGCACACAATGTACACCTTTCCTTTCATTAACATATAGCCGCTGACAAAGCACATCTTATGCAGGATAGAATCACAAACTGCAGTACTCAGAGCACACATATCTGTCAAGTGGATGCTGAGACTTTACTTAGATCCCTTTTACTCCCAGTATATGATTACTATGGCTAAGGCAGTGTTAATTTGGACCAGGGAACAATGGCAGATGGGCCATTTAGAGTTAATTCTCACCATAAAAGTTCTTCTGAAATCATCTGACTCCACAGGAAGTTCTGTCTCAGGATCTGGGCAGTAACAATTCTTGCTTTGATATTCAGCAGATGGTTAATTCTTATCGCATAGCACTGCACGATCACGCCACTCTACGGGATGCTGAGTTTATATCCTGTAAAATCAAAGTGGAACAGCACTATCTGGCTAAAAATGGTTTTAATAATAATCAAGAAAATAGAGGATTTTTTAAAATTTTAGAGTCAAGTTTTATAGGTAAATATTTCGCTATCTTTACTGGTGTCTCTGGCGGGTTCACACACACACACACACACACACACACACACACACACACACACACACACACACACACACACACACACACACCACTGTTACCATCATCACTGCCACACCATCGACCTGCCACTATACACTGTGCAGTCTCTGAATGGGAACCAGGTTTATACTTTATAAATGTTCCCCAAGGGACCTACTGCCTTGCTCTAGAAATGATCTATTCAACCTAGGAAATTTGCTGGGTGCCTGACTAAGAGGTGGAGTTTTCTGCAGAAGAGGTTAAAAGCTGTTTCCTCTCTTTAAGAAAGTTGAGGTTTATTCCACAGGTCAGTGGTTACATCTCTTGGGAAAGCCCTTTTCTTTTCCCTATCCTCAATGCATATTTTTGCAATTCAGGAGAGTGTGATTCTGCTTCCATTTAGCAGATCCTGTGGCAAGTTATTTCTGACAACTTAACAGACAACCACCTGCCTATGTGTACAATCAGAAATGCTGAGAGTCCAACCTTCTCTGAAGAATTTAATAATTGCAATTTACATTTATACCATTCAGTTTGCCAAAAAGACAGAAATTTCCTATTTTGAAGACTCTTATGGGAATCTGAATCAATCCTTGGGGTCTCCAGTATCAACCATTCTCACATTATATTAAAGACCCAAGGAAAGGCCATAGGATTGATGTATTCTGATTGGGGAGGTGGACACAGAAATAGAAAGCTGGTGGGCCAGTAGCTAGGGCCCTCTGGGCACTTGGGAGCTAGACATGTAGATGCATCGGCGTGCAAAGGATAGAGAAAGGCAGGCAAGCACAAAAAGGAGGAATTATGATGACAAAAGGTAAACTTTGCCCCCCTTTCAATTTCTTCCAGCTCCTTAATCTTCACTGTAACAGCTCTGTCTTACTGAGCACTGATATAGCAGGCTCGGGAAGATCTTTGCATGTGTTATCTCATTACATCTTTACATTTCCTAGTAGGTTCAACATTGGCTTGAAGTGAAAGGACAGCTGGAAAAACATTCTACTTTATAGGGTTATAGGATAATGTGAGATAGATAAGAGCTTTGCAGGCTATAAAGCATCAGGGTATGCCAGGTGGAATTTATTTCTTCTGTTTTTCATCATTTCATTTCTGGCAACTATTTTCAATGTCTGTGAGAGAAGGAGCTTTTCTATTCCTACAGTTCTTATTTTTCATTGTGCAGACTGTATTTCGTAAAAGAGGCAATGGGCAGATGAAATCGATGATTCAGTCAGTTCAGTCACTCAGTCATGTCCAATTGTTTGCAACTTCATGGACTGCATCGTGCCAGCTTCCTTGTCCATCACCAACTCCCAGAGCTTGCTCAAACTCATGTCCATCAAGTTGGTGATGCCATCCAACCATCTCATCCTCTGTCATCCCCTTCTCCTCCCACCCTCAATCTTTCCCAGAACCAGGGTCTTTTCCAATGAGTCAGTTCTTTGCACCAGGTGGCCAAACTATTGGAGTTTCAGCTTCAGCATCAATCCTTCCAATGAATATTGAGGACTGATTTCCTTTGAGACTGACAGGTTGGATCTCCTTTTGAAATTTGATCTCCATTTGAAATTGATGTGTATGTGCTTCTCACTGTGGTGGCCTCTCCTGTTACAGAGCACAGGTTCTAGGTGCAAAGGCTTCAGTAGTTGCAGCTCCTGGCCTCTAGAGGAGCTAGAGTCTCAGCAATTGACATGTGGGCTTAGTTGCCCTGCAGCATTGGAATCTTCCTGGACCAGGGATTGAACCTGTGTCCCCTGCATTGACAGGCAGATTCTTAATCACTAGACCACCAGAGAAGCCCTGTAGTTTCTTTTTTAAAACTTCTCTTCTTCTCCTTGTATTTTCACTCTTTCCTTTGGGCCCACACACCCCATCTCATCCCCATTGGAGGGTGCCTTTAAATGTGTGGTGGGTCCTTGTTTGGCTGTTCATATTTCAGAGTGATGCAGTGAAAAGCTAGTTTGGAGCTTTGTATATGTGGGAAAGGGCTCATGAATTGCTGAAATCTGCTTTAGTTATCAAGTGAGAAATCATCTTTTCTGCAGTGGTAGAATGCATAAGTCTTTCCCCAAGAACCATTCAGTTTCCCCCAGAAGAAACACCAGTCTCGAGCCTGGATGAGATACCTAGCTGTTATCACTGATTGCATAAATATTGGGAGTGAGTCAGGGAGAAAGCAAGGTTTGACCCTTCTATACCCCGTTTTGGGTTCCAAGCTTCATTCCTGCTCTCCACTACATCCAGCAACTCCAATTCGACTCTTCTCTGAGGCTTTGTAGAGCAAATTGCCTACATGCTTCTTCACGAACAATCCAAAATGATGGCTTCCTCAATCCATTTCACATCCTCTGTTTACATCTTTTAGGATTTTGTTCAAATAGCTTTTCTACTGAGCCTGCTACTCATTCTCTTTGTTACTGGAGATTTGACATTATTTTGCCTTCTGTATGTCTCTTTAGTGGAATCTCAGGGGGAAAATAAGCATGTGTATTCAATCCGTCTTTAATCAGAAGACCTATAACTATGCATTAGACTTGATTGGGTCATGCAAAAACATCTGTCTTGTGTGTTTCGAGGGGAGGGGAACAGAGGAGGAATTTCTCCTTAAGAAACATAAGCGTGCTAAGGTGATATTCACCTTGGACTGGAAGCAAGGAGCAAACAGGTTGGGGGCTCCGATTCCAGAGACTTCTCATTGGTGTAGGATGAGCCATATGGAGCCTCCCAGGATTGAGGCACAAACCCCAAGGTTTTACAGCCAGACGGCCCAAGAATGAACATTCTCCAACATTCAGTAAAGAGTTTTTAATATCACTGACCAGACCTATTTCTGCTTGGGAATGTTAAGAGAGGGGACTGTATTGACACTTGGAATGAATGATTATGGGGCAGAAAACAGCCTTGAAGGGCAATTTCAGAGAAGGTGTGAGAAGACTGGAAAAGGACCAGAAACTGTGTCCATGGATAGAGTTGAGGAACATTACATCCTAAAAATCACTTGTGGAAGGGGACCCTAGGAGAAAGGTCTGTCAGTCTGGGAGCATTTTTTCATTGTTATGTTTCAACATTAAAATAAATGTGATCTTATTTTGTGCCTCAAACTGGTGATATGAAATGTATTTGTTGGAAATATTTAAAATATATGTTTGTTTTTACTCTATTACATAATCATAATTTACCTCAATGCCTTAGCTTGTATTTAGCTTGAAGGACATTCTTGAGGTACTTTTAGATAAGAATTTCAAAGGGAAAGAGAAAGGGCAATGGTTTAGTTGGGAGGATTCTGTTTGGATTTGCTTTGCCCTCCTGGGTGACATCTGAGGGTGCTGATCAATGTCAGGCAGGGTGAGCAACTCCATGGGATGGTGAGAAGGCTGCAGTGCCACAAGTTGCTGACCTCCCCTGTAGGCTGGCTGCAAATGAAAACCAATGGGGTGGAGTAGCTATGGAAACCATGAAAGAGAACATTTCCTTTTCTTTTTTGCACATTACAGCAGAATTACAGCAGAATGACAAGCGTCTCTTTTTCTCCTTCCATCTATGACAAAAGTTCTGTGTCCTGGTTTCCACCTTCACTTAAAATAAATTACGAGAAAAAGAACATCTCAAAGAGCTGTTATTACTATGTGGCATTGCCCCTTTCCATCTTTCTATGGATTGATTTTAAAGCCATTTGATAGAATTAACCACGTAAGTCAGTCCCATTTATCCCAAGAATATTCACCTTTGTGCAGGTGATTCTGTAGCAAGGAACTTCTCCAAGGTGCCTCTTTCAACCACATGAAGGTCATTTTTGAGGCAAGGAGGCTGGGACCTGGAGAGACAAAGTCACTTTCTGAAAGGCCTCTGGGTCCCCATGCAGGTCTGGGTCCACACGCAGGTCTGAGTCCACAGGCCACATATGCCTTCATAGCACAGCATTTGAGATTTTTAATGAAGTTATCTGTCCTCCATCTGTTTCCCTATATATATTGACTCTTTCAGTCTCAATCGGAAATACACATTTTATGAGCTCCTGACATTTATAACCTATGCATTTTATTGGAAACTTTCTGCCTTTTGTTGACAACATATTAGCTCTTGGGCTTAAGTTTTTCAAAGGTATAATTTTTGTTTAGTTCCAGGCAATGGCAGTTCTACTTTGTGTCTGTGCCTTCCGTCATCAGCTGTCACTCTGTGCCCACTTGTTCTTTTATTAAAGTGTCATCAGGAAGGCACACAATTGATCCAGGGTACAGAATCCTGTTCCAGCAGCCAATGAATCATCCAGTGTTGTGTGTCCACTGGCAAAAAAGAACTCCATGCAGCACATTCATTTTCTTAATTATTCTTATTATTCACTGCTATAAAGAGGAATTGTTATTAATTCATTCTCCCTGGAGATACCCCCCAATCCATTTCAAAGACTATGATACTAATTATTGTAGGATCTTTACACTCACTTTGTTTCACTCTGTTCTACCTTCTAAATCAGAGTATGTCTTGTTCTATTTATACATTTTTTTCTGTCAATATTCATGCCAGTGATGGAAGAAACTTGGCCAGTACAAGTACACTCTCTAAGATCCTAGTGGATGATGTAAAACAAGCTCATGAGGCAGGAGGAGAGTATCATCTTATGACACGTGGACCTGGATTGCTGGTGGCTCACTCACCTAGAAAAACACAAAACAGACCATTGGGTTCCAGTCTCTCTCAGATCTCATTCAGTTGAGGAATAATGTTGAGCTCCCGATAGACATGAATATTTCAGCTCTAAGTAGATCATCTTTAGTGTCAATGAAAAAACGTCACCTCTCATATCAGTAAACAAAAGATGATGCCCCCATCAAGTCATCACACTGTAACTCCCCTCCCCATGGTGAGCCCCAGGGGAACTCAAGAGAGAAAGAGGAGCCTGATCAAGCCATCAGCCACTGAAGCCACCCCCACCTCCGCCAAAGGTGCACCCTGAGGAGACTCAGGATGAGAAAGCACAGGATACTGGCCCTGGATAGTTAAGGTGCATATCAAAGGAACGATCACAATGAGTCCAGACTTTTGTAGCTTCACTGGTGGCTCAGCAGTAAAGAATCTGCCTGCCAATGCAGGGGATGCAAGTTCAATTCCTGGGTTGGGAAGATCCCCTGAAAAAGGAAATGGCAACCCACTCCAGTATTCTCTTGCCGGGAGAATTCCAAGGACAGAGGAGCCTGGAGGACTATAGTCCATGGGACCACAAAGAATCAGACATGACTTATCAACTAAACACAGCAACAATACATAGAAATGCACTGAATTCATTAAGTTGAGATGTCTAGTTTCCTTTAATTAACAGTAACATTTTGATGTTCCACCTCTGGTCTTTGTTTGCAAAAACTACATATCCTGGCTCCTCTCTTACCTCTTCAGAACGCTCTTTCAGAATGGTTCGAGAGGCTGTGTACCAACCTACGTCCTCAGTTTTGTCCACCAGATAAAACAATTCTCGGCTTTTAGGTTGTGCATTTGTTTCAGGTGATGTTAGGAAGAGGAAACCAGCCTAATTAGAGGAATATTTTGAAACATGTTTTTGTGCTTTGGAAGTTTCAATATATTGTATTAGGTAGAGTATTTGTTGTTCAGTTGCTAAGTCGTGTCCAACTCTTTGCAACCTCATAGACTGCAGCATACCAGACTCCTCTGTCCGCCACTCTCTCCCAGGGTTTGCTCAAATTCATGTCCATTGAGTCGGTGATGCTATCTAACCATCTCATCTTCTCCTGCCCCCTTCTCTTTTGCCTTCAATTTTTCCCAGCATCAGAGTCTTTTCCAATGAGTCTGCTCTTTGCATCAGGTGGCCAAAGTACTGGAGCTTCAGCTTCAGCATCAGTCCTTCCTGAAGATTATTCAGAGTTGATTTCCTTTAGGATTGACTGGTTTGATTTCCATGCTGTCCAAGGGACTCTCAAGAATCTCCAGCACCACAGTTCAAAAGCATCAATTCTTCAGCGCTCGGCTTTCTTAATGGACCAACTCTCACATCCATACATGACTACTGGAAAAACCATAGCTTTGACTATACAGTCCTTTGTCGGCAAAGTGGTGTCTCTGCTTTTTAATATGCTATCTGGATTTGGCATAGCTTTCCTTCCAAGGAGAAAGTGTCTTAATTTCATGGCTGCAATCACAATCTACAGTGATTTTGGAGCCTGAGAAAATAAAGTCTAGAAATCAGATTTATTGTAGATTTGTACCACTCTGGAGCAGTCCACATTTAGTTAAAGTTCTCAGGTAAAGCTGTGGCCCCATCATAGGGCTATAAGTAACAATCTGTAGAATAAATTGATAATTGGATTCCTTTCCCTTATTCATTTAGCTTTAAATTCTAGCAAGAAGGGGCAGTGGATATATTTGGGATTCATTTGGGCTTAAACATGCACTCACTGATTAACACTGGGCAGGTCACCTAAACTTTCTAGCTCTCAACTTCATAATCTTGAGAATGGGGATGATAATGCCTATTTCACTGGGATATTAAATGTGTCAGTGCCTGACACATGTTAAGTACAGAAGAGTAGCTGTTATTTTGCTCTAGGATATTACTGAAGCATAGGAAACCTTACCTTTTCCACTGACTCTAGGCAGTCAAACACACTCTGCAAATTCCCTGGGGGTGTACATTTTCATGCTCCTGGTTCAGACCAAGGACATCTTTCTTACACTCCTCACAGAATAGCGTAATTTGGAATAAAGAATCTGAAAGATCTAATTGTTAATGAATACAAAATGCCGGAATACAAGGAATTCAATCTTAATCAGTATTAAGGAATACAATCTTCCTTAATATTGAACTTAAATTTTCCATTTTCAATTTTAGAATCTACTTTAGAAATCCTCATTTTATATTCGATGGTTGACATTTTCGGGTCTCTATCTTGTGAGGTAAGAACAGGATTAAGTGTAAAATGAAGGACAGATCTCTAGTGTAACGTTTCTAAGGACAATGCTGTAAAGCATGCCCCTGGGTGTCACAAATCCTTGCAAGCTGCCTGGGGACCCAGGCACAATAGAGTCGATGTTTCAAGGAGGGGAGAGGGCTGCAAGAGGCAGCCAGGTCGTAGCGTGGGAGGAGAGCTTGGCGAAGCACTGGAAAGTCCCCTGGGGAGCCATGTTAGCCAAGTGCTAACAAATTTTGTCGTGATTTTGTGCCACTCCTCCTCCTTGCTAGCTCTGTCAGAGCATCCTGAATGATAACACTACGAGAAATGCAGTGACAGTCACACTTCAGCCCCAGCTGACAGGAAAGTGACAGGTATTCACTAACAGTTTCTTCCAGTCCTGATTAGCTGTTCCACAAGTCCACTCCCTGTAGGATCCAGGAGAGCTGACATGTTCTAACTGCTCCATTTATCTGCCAAGGAGTATTTTATTTAGTGGTGAATCAGAGAGCTCGGAGCTGTTATTTGGGGAGCTGGACTCACCATTTTAGAGCACAGGATTTTTATGCCTTAAGACCAAAAGCTCACGAAGGGTAAGCACCTCCCAGCAACTTTTAGAATTTTTTATTTTTTTATTCTGCACAAGCTTTATCTCTGGGTCCCTATACATACTATTCACTCAGGATAGTTGGTTGATTGAGTTGAAGCTCCCCTTCCTCCGCCTGTACCATCCTTCTGACACTCAAAGAGAATACACTCACAGCTTGCAAAGTGCCTCTCACAGTGTGTATGCCATGTGGCATGAGTATGTCATATTATTACATGGAATCGTTTGGTTTCTGTTAGGTAGTTAGAATAGGAAACAGGAGTCCAAAATGGCAGTGGCTAAAAGACAAGGAAGGGAAAAGCCCACGAAAATAGAACAAAGGAAGGTCCAAGGACTGGAGTGAGGACCTCAGGTAGAATAAACAGCACTCCTGGCTAGCCCAATTTCCATAGGGCAGGCCCAGGGGGAGGAAAAAAACATATAAAAAGAGGAGCCAAAGGGCCAGGTCTCTCTCTCTCTCTCTCCCATGCGTGCGTGCTCTCTCTCTCTCTCTCTCCCACCCTGGGACCCCCCAGCCCCCCCAGCCCCCCCAGCTCCCCCACCCCCCCGCACACACTCTCTCACTCCCCCACTCTCTTCTCTTTGCGTATTTGAGTCAGCATGCCCTCACACCTCAAGGATGGATTTTTCTGCTATTTTCTAAATAAAATAGAGCTGTAACACGGAGCTGTAACACTGATCTGTCTAAGAGCTAGAACACGGTCTGTTCAAGACCTGAGAGCTATAACACAGTCTGTCCAAGAGCTGTGGCACTCTGAGGGCTTTAATGTCCGTTGCTTCAAATTTTTGTTGAAACGAAACAGAACTGAGGAGAATACACTTGCCTGACAGTTTCTTTCCTTCATTCTCTGTTTTCACACTTCTTAACACCTGTTTATTTATTTATTGGCTATGCTAGGTCCTCGTTGCTGCACATGGACTTTCCCTGTTGGAGAGCAGGGGCTACTCCCTAGTTGTGGTGCAACGGCTTCTCATTGCCGTGGCTTCTCCTGTTGCAGAGCACAGACTCTAGAACATGGGCGTCAGTAGTTGTGGTGCAGGGGCTTAGTTGCCTCTCAGCATGTGGGGTCTTCCAGGATCAGGGTTTGGACGTGTGTTCCCTGCATTGACATGCAGATTCTTACCCACTAGACCACTAGGGAAGTCCTTGGTTTTCGTACTGTGCTCGTTGGGGTCTGAGAAAATAAAACATGGGCTCAGGGCCAAAACACATGACTCAAAAGCAACTCCCTTTCCATAGAGATTTGTTAATGCTCTGAATGAATTGCTCAGAAGGACTCATTTTTTTACCTAAAGGGTTTTGTCCCCCTCAGTTTCTGTATTTTTTAGTTTTCCAGACCTTCTAATTACCCAGTCACAAGTCAAATGGTCCCTGTCCTTTGAGATACTGACTTACAGTGATGTCACACTTTCAAGGACAAAATAAACCCAAAGAAAGAAGAAGAAATGAAATAATAAAGATAGCAGAAATCACTGTAGTTGAAAACAAAAAGTACAGAGAGTCAGTGAAACAAAAGCTGGTTCTTTGGAAAGATCAATGAAATTGACAAACCTCTAGGGAGACTGACAAAAATAAAAGGGAAAAGACGCAAAGTACCAATATCAGGAGTGAAACAGGATATTCCTGCAGATCCTGCAAACATCAAAAAGATAAGAGAATACCGTGAATAAATCTACGTGTATATTAAATCTGACTGCTTAGGTAAGTGGATCAGTTCCTCAAAAACATCAACTACCACCACTCACACTGTATGAAACAGATAATTTGAATAGCCTTATGACTACTAAGGAAATTGAATCAGTAATACTAAAATTCTTCATAAAAGAAAACTCTGGTCTCAGACTGTTTCATTGGAGAATTCTATGAAGTATTTAAAAAAGAATTAAGATGAATTCTATAGTCTTGTGTAGAAAATGAAAGAGAATGGAATATTTTCCAATTCACTTTATGAAGCAAATGTTAACATGATACCAAAACCAACAGAGACAGTATAAAAACAGAGAGAAAGAAAACCACAGGCCAGTATCTCTCATGAAAATAAATGCAAAAATTCTTAACAAAATATTAGCAAGCTGAATTCAGCAATATATGAAAAGAATGTTATACCATACCCAAGGGGGGTTTCTCTCAGGGACTGCAAGGATGGTTAAATATTCAAAAATCAATCAATGTGACTCATCATATTAACAGTCTAAGGAGGAAAAATCACATAATCTTACCAATAGATGCAGAAAAAGCATTAGAAAAATTAAATAGCCTTTCATGATAAAAACTTTTATGAAACTAGCAAAAGAGGGGAACCTCCTACACTTAATAAAGAACATCTACCAAAAGAAAAATCTATGGCTAGCATCATACTTAATGACAAAAGAATGAATGTTTTCTTCCTACAATCAAAAAAAAGCAAAAATGTCCATTCTTACCACCACTATTCAACATAATGCTGAAAGTTCTGGTCAGTGCAATAAGGCAAGGAAAGGAAAGGAAATACATACAGATTAGAAAGGAAGAAATGAAACCGCCCCTATTTGTCGATGACATGATATTCTACATTAAAAAAAACTCAAGGAATTTACAAAAATCTCCAGAAACTTACAAATTCAGCAAGTTCACAGGATACAAGATCAGCATGCAAAAATCAATTGCATTTCTTGTATACACTAGTAATGAGCATCTGGAAACTGAAATTCAAAGCACAGAATCATTTACAATTGCTCAAAAAAAAGTGAAATACTTAATGTGTAAATCTAACAATATATACCTACAGGACCTGAATGCTAAAAACTGCACAACACTGATGAAAGAAGATAAAAATAAATTGTGACATATTCCCTGTTTCTTGACTGGAAGACCCAGCATACTAAATATGTCCAATTTTCCAAATTTATATACAATTGAATACTATTCCTATCAAAATTCCAGCAAGATTTTTTTTGTAGATTTAGCAAGAGTATCTAAAGTTTACATGGAGAGGCAAAAGAACTAGAAAAGTGAAAATAATTCTGAAAAAAGAAGAATAGAGAAGAATCAGTCTACCTGATTTTAAGGCTTGTTATATATCTATGGTAATCAAAACTGGGTGATATTATTAAAAGAATAGACACATTGATCAATGGAATAAAGAGAACCAAGAAATCACTCCACATAGGTATGGCTACCTGATTGTTTTAAACATACTTATTTGGCTACATCATGTGTTAGTTGTGGCATGCAGACTCTCTGGTGGCAGCACACGGGCTTAGTTGCTTTGCAGCATATGGGATCTTAGTTCCCAGACCAGGGATTGAACCTGCATCCCCTGTATTGCAAGGTGGATTCTTAACCACTGGACCACCAGGAAAGTTTTGGCTACCTGAATTTTAACAGAGATGCAAAAGCAATTTAATGGAAGAAAAATTGCATTGTCAAGAAATGTGCTAAAGCAATTTGGTATCCATGGGTAAAAACATTTAAAAAAATAAAGAATGTTGACTTAAATCTCATGTTATATAAAAATTAACTCAAAATGTATCATAGGTTTAAGTGTAAATGTAAAACTATAAAAACCTTAGAACATAATACAAGATAGAATTTGGGGACATGACACCATTAAAGAAAATATTGATAAATTGGACTTCATCAAAATTTAAAACTTTTACTCTGCAAAAGACTTTGATGAAAAGATAAGCTACAGAGGCAGAGAAAAAAATTGCAATCTACATTCCTAAGAAAAAACTCATCTAGAGCATATAAAGAACTCTCAAAACTCACCATTAAAAAAACCCAAACAATCCAGTTAGAAAATGGGCGAAAGACAAGATATCCTGTTTATCCTGTAAAGGATGTACAGATGACAAATAAGTACATGAAAAGTACCAATACCACTTGCCATTCAGGAAATGCAAATGAACAACAGGATGAGATATTGGAACAAGTAATACCAAATGTAGTGACAAAATCAAATGTTGGTGAGAATGGAGAAAAACTGTCTCTCATACATGGTGGGATTGTAAAATGATACTGTTAATCTGGAAGATAATTTGGCACATTCTTAAAAAAAACTAAACATGCATATGACCCAGCAAGTGCTTTCCTGGGCATTTGTCCCCCTAAAATGAAAATTTAAGTCCACCCAAAAATCTACACTTGCTTCCAGCAGTTTTATTTGTAATAGCTAAAAACTAGAAACAATCAAAAAGTCATTTTGTAAGTAAATAGTTAAATAAGCTATGATACCTCTACCATATATATCATATGATACCTCATATCATGCAATTCATGGGGTCGCAAAGAGTCGGGCACGACTGAGCGACTGAACTGAACTGATACCTCTATACCATGGAACACTACCCAGAAGTAAGAAGGTTTTGTTTTTTTTGTTCTTTCAAAGGCCTATCTGATTATATCTCGTCTCACCCTCAAACATTTCATGGTTTTCTATTATCCCAGACATGATGATGTTTGTATGAAACCTCGCTCAGAGGCCCAGTTGTCCACACTCACCAAAAGCTGGTCTCTCTTAGCTCATTTACCTCTAAACACACTCAACTTAATTCACCTCATGGTAAATCTACCTCTGTTTGGGAGACAAATAGTGTCTGCCACAGTGGTATTCTCAAGGCAATACCATTCAAACAA
Source organism: Giraffa tippelskirchi (assembly GCF_054371585.1). NCBI lineage: Eukaryota > Metazoa > Chordata > Mammalia > Artiodactyla > Giraffidae > Giraffa > Giraffa tippelskirchi. The sequence continues at coordinate 134,037,025 of NC_137278.1, read as the reverse complement.
AACAAAATGCTATTCAAATGGTAATGCCACTCAAACAAAAACAAAACAAAAAAACGATACTACCTCTCCATCTTTTCATTCCCTCTTCTTTATTAAATCAGGAAATCCAAGATCAAGTCATTCACCAACAGCAAGTAACTTAAGTTCTATGAGGCTCAATTTCTTCACTTGAGAATTGAGTATTAATGATATATATACTGGGGATTGGAGATACCTACAGGGGATATAGGCTTCCCTGATAGCTCAGTTGGTAAAGAATCTGCCTGCAATGCAGGAGACCCCGATTTGATTCCTGGGTTGGGAAGATCCCCTGGAGAAGGGATAAGCTACCCACTCCAGTATTCTTGGGCTTCCATTGTGGCTCAGCTGGTAAAGAATCTGCCTGCAATACGGGAGACCTGGGTTCAATCCCTGGGTTGGGAAGATCCCTTGGAGAAGAGAAAGGCTACCCACTCCAGTATTCTGGACTGGAGAATTCCATGAACTCTATAGTCCATGGGGTCGCAAAGAGCTGGACATGGCTGAGCGACTTTCACATCACTTCATTGAGGATATAAAATTGGGGATTAATGATATACCTTAAAGATAATATCTGGCTGGAGTCATGTGACACCCAAATGAAATTATGTACCTGAAGTTGCTTTATATACCATAAGCACTATATAAATAAAAGGAATTATCATCAAGCAAGAGCTCACCCTGTGAAAACAGAGGCAGGAGTGGGGAAGTGAGGAAGAAGGGACCATCTTGGCAAATAACCAGAATGTTTGCTACCCAAAACTAGGGCAGAAGGAAAGATTGTCAAGCACCTACTATGTATCAGTATCGGTTCTGGATGTTTTTACCCTTGACTGACACTCATGAAATATATTTAATGAATTACATTTAATCATAAGAACAGGACTTTAAAGCTTGAGATAGAGAAAAATTGCCCAACTTTGTAGAAATGTCACTAGAAATGGATCACCCTGAGCATCTCATGTGATGGCATATATATTATCTCTGATCTTTCAGAGTTTCTTGCGCTGGTATAACTCCCGCTGATTTCCTATTTAGTGCAAAGCATAAATGAATCACCACCCCATCAGTCACCAGGTTTACACTGGCTTGAACACAGCCCTCCTTCCCTTAGATAAATCGTTGCTGCAAGATGGTCAGACTATAGTGTGGTCTCTTGCAATGGATCCTCTAACCAATGGATCAATCCTTCAAGTACTTATTGATTAGTTACTTGTTACAAAGTGCTATACCACCTGCTGGGAGACAAGGAGGTAGCTCCCAAAGGGTAGAATGAGGCAAGGAGATCAAAGAAAGATAGAGCATAGACCCTGTTCTCAAAATGTTTACAATCTATTTGAAAAAGTAGTGTATATACATGCCAAATGTTAAGTAATCATACCAAAAATAAATAATAGCTCTATTGTTGTTGTTGTTCAGTTTCCCAGTTGTGTCCAACTCTTTGCGACCCCATGGACTCCAGCGCGCCAGGCTTCCCTGTCCATCACCAACTCCCAGAGCCTGCTCAAACTCATGTCCATCACATCAGTGATGCCATACAACCATCTCTGTTATCCCCTTCTCCTCCCACCTTCAATCTTTCCCAGCATCAGGGACTTTTCCAATGAGTCGGCTGTTTGCATCAGATGACCAAAAATGCTGAAGGAGCTTCAGCTTCAGCATCAGTCCTTCCAATGAGTATTCAGGGTTCATTTCCCTTAAGGTTGACTGGTTTGATCTCCTTGCTGTCCAAGGGACTCTCAGGAGTCTTCTCCAGCACCACAATTCAAAGGCATCAATTCTTTGGCATTCTGCCTTCTTTATAGTCCAGTTTCACAACCATACATAACCACTGGGAAGACCATAGCCTTAAGTAAAAGGATCTTTGTCGGCAATGTCTCAGTTTTTCAACACACTGTCTAGGTTTGTTATAGCTTTCCTGCCAAGAAACAATTGTCTTCTGATTTCATGGCTACTGTCACCAGCCACAGTGATTTTAGAGCCCTAGAAGAGGAAATCTGTCACTACTTCCATTTTTCCTCTTTCTATTTGCCATGATGAAATGATCTTAGTTTTTTTTTTAATATTTAGTTTTAAGCTGGCTCTTTCACTCTCCTCCTTCACCCTCATCAAAAGACTTTTTAGTTCCTCTTCACTTTCTGCCATTAGGGTGGTATCATCCACATATCTGGCATTGTTGATGTTTCTCCCATCTATCTTGATTCTGGTTTATAACTCATCCAGCCCAGCATTTCTCAGCGTATAGGTTAAACAAACAGGGTGACAGCACACAGCCCTGTCGTATTCCTTTCTCAGTTTCTTCTCAATAATAGCTTAGTGAATGCCTACTTGACATGAGAAATTAGACCAAAGATGCCTTTGGAGTTCAGAGAATGGAAAACACTGGAGTGGTCTGTAAAATTTTAATGGAAGAGAAGATATTTGATACAAGCCTTAAAAAATAGTCTAAGAATTATGTAGGAAGATGAAATAAGCCATGACAAGACAGATGAGACAGCAACAGGATAAACATGATCAGAAATGTAAGACATGAATAAGGAATGTGGAATAGACTGATATGGCCAAAGAGAAGGGTGAAAGACAGTAAAAAACTTGGAGTTAAGATGAAAAATGAGGTTATAGTCTACAGTGAAGAAATTTAGAATGCCAAAATAAAAGACTTGTTTTCCTGTATGAGACTGAATAGAATTTTTGATTCATTTTGTTTATTGGTTTCATGAAAATTCAATACTATGACATTTTTATTATTTTTTATTTAAAACTCAAGATCTCAATCTTTCTTTGTTCCCTTTGTACAACATCAGAACATAGATATGGAATATCACCAACAGCAAGATTTTCATGACCAGATTCAGCACCAGAGTAGCATCATTTTAGTTAGGATTAAGAAGCCATCGCTGGCTCAAAGCTGTGATTTTCTTGATCTCCTGGACCTTGACAGAGGTCCTAAAGGCAGAATTTGCTGTTTGGATTCAGTGTTTACCTTTCCAGACACAATTATTTACTGGCAAATGTCTTCAAAGAGAGCAAAATGCCAAGGAATTAGCCTTTAGGGCTGGGCTCAGTGGGGCTTCCTGGTACATCATTCTGCTTCTGAGTGGCAGCACAAAACCTCAACATCTGCCTGCACCGACTTTTTAGACTGGAAGCCTCTTGCCCATTGGGCTTCCCTGGTGGCTCAGACCATATAGAATCTGATGGCAATGCAGGAGACCCGGGTTCAATTCCTGGTCATGAATATACTCTGGAGAAGGGAATGGCTATCCACTCCACTATTCTTACCTAGATAATTCCATGTACAGAGGAACAAGGCGGTCTATTGTCTATGGGGTTGCAAAGAGTCGGACATGACTGAGCAACTTTCGCACTTGGCCATGACCGTGGTCAACCACAGTTTGGCCTGTGGGCTGAAACAGTTAACCTAAAGATATCTCTTAGGCATTGTTTTTCTGCCTTTTCTTAAGAGAATGGGGTGTCATGTCAACTTGCAGAGGACAGCTCAATCTGATCCTGATTTCCCTTGATGTACCCTGGGCTGACCCACAAGAATAGCCTGTCAGCTGTGGGCTTCAGAGCCTGCTACTTGGGAGAGGCCCAGACCCTGCAACACAAGTGCTATGGGTTAACCCTTGCACACTTGCTGGCCTTTGTCTTCTACTTTTGTGAATTACTGGTTCATATCTGTGGTTACCAGCCTCCAGGACTAACCCCAGTGATCCCTACCTCCAGGTACTCATGCCCTTATGTAGTCCCCTATCACTTGTAAAAGGATCAGTTTACGTGAATCTTTTAAACAAAACAATTCAGTATTCAATTTTTTTTTTTTTTGGCCACACCTCAAAACATGTGGAATTTCTCTGACCAGGGACTGCGCTCATACCTGCTGCAGTGGAAGTGAAGAGTGTTCCCCTGGATCAGAGGAACCTCTGGTCCACCAGGGAAGTCCCATGAAACTAAAAAAACTCAGAAAAAAGTACAAGTTTCTTTTCTCTCAAGCAGAAATCAAATGATGGAGGAAAAGTTTTTCAAACTTTTCATTTCTTTTATAAGAAGTATGCTTGTTGTTGTTTGGTCACTAAGTCATGTCTGATGCTTTGCCACACTATGCTGTAGACTGCCAGGCTCTTCTGTCCATGGTATTTCTCAGGCAAGAATACTGGAGTGGGTTACTATTTCCTTCTCCAGCGGATCTTCCCCACCCAGGGATCTTCTCACCTGCATTGGCAGGTGGATTCTTTACCGCTGAGCCATCAGGGAAGTCCAAAAGTATGCTTTCTTCTTATTTAGAAATAAATCACAGCTTAAAGATGCATTGCTATCTTTGCCTTATAGCTTCTTAAAATGTAAAAATTATAAGAATATATCTTATGTTTCTTATATTTTAATACTACTTCTATATGTCTTGAGTTTGGAGATTATAGCTATAGAAGTATATGACTATACAGGAGTTTTTCTCTTTAATCTTATGTGTCTGGCTCTTCTCACCTCAGATAAAAAGAGTCAGTCAGATGCTCTCCTCCAACTCTCATTTGTCACATCCATTCTGCCTTTCCCACCTTCTATCAGTAAAGGTAAGAGAGTATTCTGTTCTTGTAAACTCCTTTAAATCTTTTTTCTTTGAGTTTTATTGAGAGTTAATTGATATACAGCCCTGTATAAGGCATATGGCAAAATGATTTGACTTGCATACATTATGAAATGACTATCTCAGTAAGTTTACTGAACACCCATCATCTCATATAGATATAAAATTTAAGAAACAGGAAAAATATTTTTTCTTGTGATAACTTAGGATTTACTCTCTCAACAACTTTCATATGTAATGTATAGTGCTAATTATATCGATCATGTTGTACATTTTACCCCTAGTACTCATTTATCTTATAACTGGAACTGTGTATATTTTGTCTTCCTACCACCCCCAACCTCTGGTAACCACAAATCCGACACCATTCTATGTTTGTTCACGTAGCTTTTTTTTGTTTTGAAATATGGTTGACCTTCAACACTCTATTAGATCCTGTAATATAACATAGTGATTTGATATTTCTATGCTTTCCAAAATGATCATTATGATAAATCTAGTTATGTTATATCATTATACAAAGATATATATAGTTATTGACCATATTCTCCTTATATCGCATACTTGTGATTCTTTTGCAACTGGAAGTTTCTATCTCTTAATCTTCCTTACCTACTTCCTCTCTCTCCCCATACACTCTCCTCTGGCAACTGTCTATTTGTTCTCTTTATCTATGAGTCTGTTTCTGTTTTGTTTATTCATTTGTTTTGTTTTTTTCAGATACCACATATAAGTGAAATCATACAGCATTTGTCTTCTTCTGTCTAACTTATTTCACTTAGCATAATATCCTCTAGTCCCATTCATGTTGCTGCAAATGGCCAGATTTCATTCTTCTTTATGGCTGAATAGTATTGCATTGTATGTGTGTATATATTTATAACATCTTCTTTATTCATTCATCTATTGATGGACACTTATGTTTCTTCCATGTCTTGGCTATTATAAACAGTGCTTCCATGAACACTGTGGTACATGCATCTTTTCAAATTAGAGTTTTCTCAGATACCCGACCAGGAGTGGGATTGCAGGATCATGTGGTAACTCTATTTTTAGTTTTTTAAGGAACTGCCATTCTGTTCTCCATCATTCTCAAAGATGAGGTGATGTCTCATTGTGGTTTTGATTTTGCATTTCCCTGATAATGAGTGATGTTGAGCATCTTTTTATGTGTCCTCTGTCCATTCCACTCCCTTAAATATTTAAAAGAGCTGACAGGAGAGAAAAACAGAATAGGGGGAAAAAAGCTGTAAGAAAATATACCCAAATGTAAACAGAATGTCACTCTCAATAGTAGAATTATAAATGATTTTGATGTTTTTCATGATAGTTTTCTGAATTTTCCAAATAATCTACAATGAGCACATAGTTAGAGGAAATATTTTTAAAAGATATATAGATATCTGTGGTAATAAAAAGGAGAAACTGTTCTTTTAGTAGAGACATTATCTCAAGAACATTTCCCAATAGTCCTCAGACTATCCTGATAATGAGTGAGGAAGCAATTGAATAGAGCTAGAGATCGATGAATACTGGAGAACAAACCTGGTCAGCATGTAAGATGAGGAACACGAGGTATTTCTTTACATATTCCCTACTGCAAACTCAAGATAGTCTGAGGCAGCTTAAACATGTAAAAGACAAAGATTTATTATTTATCTCTCTTCCCTACCCATTTTCTAAGGAGGTTGGGCTCCTGTGAAGGGACATATTTTCAGTTGATTCCAAAGATGGGCTGGGTATATAGATTCAAGGCAGAACGTGGGGAAGAGCTATTAATAAATGCTCTGCAGAGAAAAGAGGTGGGTAATCAGAGTGAAGGTGAGAAAGACCAGGTGAAAGGAGTTGGGACTCAGAGAGGGAGCTTGGCTGTAGGGAAGCATCAAGGAGAACAATCCACCACACTGTGCAGATCTAACGGGGAAGAAGGAACCTCGGGAGCTGATAGGTTGGGTAAGAATTCCAGTAGGTGGCTGTGCAGTGGGCAGTGTAACCCCCTTCTCCTTCCATGCCATACGGTCTTTAGGGGAAACTGCATTCCTCACTCATCTTTTTATTTATTTATTTGTTTTTAATTGAAGGATAATGGCTTTACAGTATTGCATTGGTTTCTGCCATACACCAACATGACCTCACTCATCTTTTGATGCCGGTGGATTCTTTCTAGGGAATGGGAAGAGGTTTTGTGTTCTGTATCAACATTAATAAAGGGTGAAAACAGACTGTGTATGACAACAGGTTGTCAACATACATGCAATTTTAAAAGATTCAAATAAGTGGATAAATAAAGCAAGTCAAAGCAAGTGTTGGTTTGAATTGTTCTGAATGCACAACCCAGGCATCAAGTCAGGGGGCTTATGTCTGGAAACGGTATCATGTATGGTTGGGAGCTTGGGCCCTGGTACGAAACAGATCCAGATTCCAGACTAGGCTGTTCACTCACCAATCCTGGACCTTCTGAATGCTCATCCATAAAGGGAGGATAACAACTAAGGGTTGAGACAACACAAGTAATGCAATAAGACAATGAGTTATTCAATATTGGTAGTTAATATCTCATGATAATCAGTCAAAAGTGTTCAGGCTTCCTATGGTCCCTAATGCTGACTGTCTTTAGCATCTTTAATTTCTTCTTTTTAACATTATTATCAACAACAGCTGTTATTTATAAAGTACCAGGTGTGATGCTAGCACTGGTTATGTAATATTTCCAGTGCTCACAACAACACACAAGATGATTGTTATTACTCCTGTTTTTCAAATGAGGTAACTGAGGCTCAACACAGTTAAACTAATTGACCTAAGGACACACAAGCTTGTCTGACTTCACTGCCCAAGCTTCTATCAGTCAGAATCATACCTCAGGGTTCAATGGGAACTTAGATCACATGATCTAACTTTTACTTAATAAATGTGAGAAATGATTCCTTTTTAATAAATTCTATTCTCCACTTTTAAGTTGCATTATTAATACAAACTTGAACTACCCCTTCTTTTCTATCTCTGTGTTCTCTTGTCCTCTTCTTGGTCCTTCTTTCCCAGTCACTGGAGGAAATGGGTAATGGGAGAGGACCAGAGGCCAAAGAGGAAAGCTGGATGGAATGACAGGTGGATGTAGAGGCCTCTGTGGTTTAATCCACCCATAATTGGTCAGCTGTGGATATTTCCTCCTCCTTGTCAATCCCTGATTCAAGAATGGCCAATTCTGACCAAGAAACATGAAGGGAAGTCTGCTGGGGCATTTCTAGAAAAGGTTTCCTCCCTTCTAAGCAAGAGACAAAGGAAGAAGTGACCATTCTTCTACTTCTGGATTTTGTCTCTGGACAAAATCCTTGCTACCAGCTTGAGACTGGAACAAGCTCTGAGGATGGTCATGGGAAGATGGAGAGACCTGTGTCCCAGGGATATTCTTGAGCCACGAAATCAATCACGTGAGTCCAGCACCCACATGACCTGAGGCTTGCAATCATGAGAGGTAATAAGTTCCCTGACTGAGAGTTTGAGTTGAGCTTACTGCTAAGTGAAGCCAAAAGCGTCCCAATGAAGATGTGCTTTTATGGATGGTGTTGTCCAGACTCGGAGGAAGCAAAAGGCCTCATGGAAACATTAAGTCCTTCAAGAAGATGAGAGAAGCTTTCAGACAGTTGTGTGTGTGTGTGCTCAGTTGTGTCCAACTCTTTGCGACCCTATGTACTGTAGCCCACCCCAAGCAAGAATACTGGAGTGGGTTGCCGTTTCCTTCTCCAGGGTATCTTTGTGACCCAGGGATTGAACCTGTGTCTCCTGCATTGGCAGGTGGATTTACCACCAGCGCCACCTGGAAGGCCCTTTAAAGAGTTGGTGTATATTAAAATGAGTTACTGATGGAGATTTCTTTTCCAGGCTTCTAAAAAATAGGACAGATTCTCATTCTTCTGGTATAATTTTGATTATGCCCATTGAAACGCAGAGAGAAGGACCAAAATAGTTGATCTCTAAAGGGTCAGATTTTGAGAGGTCAAAATGCATGCTTTAATAACACTCTGAAGCCTGAATTTTATCTTTTTAGTCTTTCAGCAGCAGATATATCTTGAAGTAGCTTTTTTTAATATGAAAAAGAGAAGAAAACAAGACAGAGATGATCATATTATACTATTATGTAACCTTAGTGTCAGGGAAATAAAAAATATATATTTTCTAGTGGAAAGTACTTAAATGCCAGAATCTGACTTTGTAATGCTTTCTGTGAATCTCCTCCATAAGCTATTTCAACTCTAAGCTAATGTAGTCTACCCCCCTTCCCTTCCTATAAGATATTCCTCGATAGATAATGGCTAGGTTATGTAAGGCATTTTCTTTAAAAATTATATTAATGAAAGTATGAAGTCTTAATAAAGTTTTATTATTATCTTGAGGTATAATTTCTGTAGCTGGGGGAACTTTGACAAATACTGGATCATTTTAATTGAAGTAATACAGCACTGGACTTTCAAGAAATGGGATGAGCAGAGTTGCCTAGGTTAAGCAGCCAGCTGCATGATTCGTATTGTGAACTCCTACAGGAAATGGTCAGGAATAGCCCCTCGTGAATTATAAAACAGAGCAATCACCAGTTGCCCGCAACCTGGGACTACTTGGGCAATGTATTCACTAGGTGAGGGCCTGGTGAGTGATTAGCCATTACTTTTAATGATTGACTAAACCCCTGAGAATTTTGCTGAAGTACGGCCAATATGGAAATACAGACTATCATGAGGGCTTGAAAGTCTTTTTCATTCAGTGTGTACTATGGAGCTTCTCACAGGAATTGAGGCAGGAGATAGATGGGCTCCAGGTTAGGCATTTACAATCAGCCTCCCGTTTGCACTTGGAAATAGAAATAACAACGGAAACAGGGTAAATAGCCAGGCTTTGTCTCCTGAGGACACTTTAAGATAACAGCTATGGTAGGAACAGAGAGGGGCTAAACCTTGTCTGAGTACAAGATCAAGAGGTCATGTATTTCCCATCCCTGGGGCAAGAGAGGCATTGCACATGCACAGAAAGATTCCTTAGGGATCAAAAAGGAGGGGGGACCACCCCAGAACAGGTGATGCCAAGGCCCCCTATAGGCCTCTGGGTTGAAATTCATCTTGGAAAGAAAGTTACTCACGCATGTTGAGGAGAGCACTAGGGCAGGTGAGGTGTGGAAAAAGAAATGAGGTAATTGGCCAAAGGTAAACAAAGATGCAGAACTACCCTATATAAATGATTTAACCACCTGTTTACTGCTCTCTTTGAGTAATTTCTCACTGCATTTCTCAATGGAGGCAAGGGCTAGGGGAATTTTGCTTCTAGCCTCCAGCCCCTGCTGTACTAGTGGTTAGGATTCCTGGTTTTCATCCAGGCTACTCAGCTTCAATTCTAATTCCTCGGCAGGGAACTAAGGTCTAGTTTCAAGCCAGGGCTCACTGCTGCCTCTCTGGGATCAGAATCAAGACACTGTACATGGCACTGGAAACATTGAAAGAGAAGGATGGGCTCTCTCTTAAGGAATTCACGGTTCAATGGCAGCATCTGGTATCACAATCCTAATAAAAAAGCAGCTTCAAAACAAATGGAAGGTGTTATCACGGAGCTACAGATCGTAAGTCATGGAATGGTGGATGAACAATACCTATCTGTTTAAGGAGGTCAGGGAAGACTTTACAGAGGAGATAACTCTGGAACTGAGATCTATATATTAAGAAGTTTTAGGAGGGCTACGTGGAGGAAAGCATTTTAACTAGATGGAATAGCATCAGCCAGAAGGAATTGCCTGGAGGTTAAAAAAAAGTGGGTCACATTACTAGTGACTCAGTGGGGGCATAGCACAGGATGTGTGTGAGATAGAGCTGGAGTGGCAGGAGTTAAGTTCCAGGTGGTAAAGGTCTTCATAGGACATGTTACTGAATGCAAGTTCTTGTACTTGATGCACAGTGAGGACAAACAAACCGAAATGTCAGGTTTGGAGCAGAGAAAGGTTTCTTGCAGGGCCATGAAAGGAGAACAGGTGGCTCATGGCCCCCTCCCCCCAACCCCTGAAATCCCAGAAGAGTTTTAGCAAAGCATTTTCTAATGTCAGGCAAGGAAGAGGGGTTGCAGGGTGTGTGATCAGCTCATGCATAATTCTCTGGTTGATGTTGCGGTAACAGGGCAGTTAACATTATCAATCATTGGGCCCCAGAAGGTGTGGGGTCTACCAATCATCAAGTAGTCAATTTCTTCCATTTGGTGGCGGTTTTTAGCATCTGAAGAACTCAGGAAATATGCATGAGATACTACTATCTGGGTGCTTCAGAGAGGAACTACAGCAGAGGATATATGGAAGAGGAATCTGTCCCAGGAAGGCCCCAGAGGGTTCTGTTTGGTTACAGACATATGAAGGAGTGAAGATTATATTCTAGGGGCAACAGAGAGCTATTGCATAGTAGCATTGCATTTTAGAGAGATTACCCAGTCTGGGGATAGTATGGAACATGGATTTTAAGGAGGCTTCATCAAGAGGCGAGGAGATGCCTTGAGGAACTGCTGTATTTCTGAGCCAGGGAAGCAGTGACAGAGGTAGAAAGGAGGAAGCATGTTTAGAAAATACACAGGAGAAAGAATCAGCAGGACCTCTCTAATGCTCAGCAGCATGTGACCAGTACTTGTTCTCCTTCTTACAGTGCTCTTCTTACTTGTCTTCCATTCTGGACACTCACCTCTTAGTTTTCCTTGTATTTCACTGACTGCTCCCTTTTTGGTCTCAGAGGCCATTTCCTCAGCCTTTTCCTGACCTCTAAATATTGTCTGAACTTTGAACCCAGTCCTGGGCCTCTTCTCTTCTTTCTCCACTCTCCCTCTCTAGGACATCTCATTCAGTTCCATAGCATTATCTGTATATTGATAACTCCCCAGATTCTATATCTGGTCCCAGCCTCTCCCCTTCTCTCCAGTCTTGTTTATCCAATGACACAGACAACCTTTCAAATTTAACATCCCCACAGGAGCACTCCTGGCTTCCCCTGCAAACAAGTTCATTCCTCCCATAGGTTTTGCATGTCACTAAATGACACCACTGTCCACCCAGCTGCTTAGGAAAATGAATTTTTTAAAAAAGCTTGTATGTCAGTATAGAAGAGTCTTAGAGTTTCTCTCAAATCAGTGAAGGCTGCCCTGTTGCATAAATCAGGTGGGCACCACTTTTGTTTCCATCTGGGCAAATGGTACCCATTTTTCCTGCACAATTCAGTTGCCCTAGCATAATTCTCTCATTAAAAAAAAAATCAGAGAAATATTTTTAAGTGAAATTTCATTACTAGGTATTTCAAACAAGATGTCACCTGACAAAGTAAAATCAACACTTACCTTATACTTGGACTTCATGAAAACTGAAACCTCCTCCAGTAGTTGCTAGCTGGTAATTGATACTGAATTTTGCTAAAGGTTGTACTATAGGACCCCACTTACACTGGAATTTCAATAAATACTGAAGGATTGGCTCATATGGCAGGCCACAATCTCATTTAGCTAATAAGAATTATTTTCTCTCATTTCCACGTAATGTTGTCCCTATTATTTATTCCATTTCTGTTTATCCAGGCCTTACTTCTTCATTATTATGAAAGATTCTAATGCCTTGTCTGCAATAGAGAGCCCAGTCTTCTAGGACACCAACATTAAAAATCCTTACTAACATTTGTTGGTACTAGTATCATAGGTACCAACAAAAATATACCATTGCCTGTGACTTACTGACTGGTGATGAAGCTCTGATTAGTGTGGAAGTGTCTGGCTTAAGAATAAAGCAAAGTCAGTTTTGCATTTTAACTCCAGTGCTCAGGGATGTATGACCTGGGTAAGTTAATCTCTGAAACAAGTTCCTTCATCTGAAAATAAGATCAAATTCACTGAATTGTTGTGAAAATTAAATGAGGTTAATACAAATGCCTGGAAACTAGACAGCCCCTCATCACTGGTAGTGGTTTGGTTGAATTATTACTAGTTTTTTTTTTCATGACTTGAGATTCTCAGGCCACCTGATCAGTCAGAAGTGGTGTCATCACAGTTGATCTTCACGGAACATCTTATCCTGGAACACTTAGCTTGAAAAATGGTCAAATTCCAGCTCTCAATACCTAGATTTTGTGATCTGTTCTCATGAGAAGAAGCTATACATGACTCAGAAATTAATCCGAATGTGTGGGTAATGAAGTTGTTCCCAATCTGAGAATACATCTACACAGGAAATGAAAAACTGAGCAAGCATGGAGTGAATTTATAGACACGTGTTGCACCAAAATATTAAAAACAGTGTGTGCATCCATTTGGGCTGTTTGTCTCCATCCTTCCTGAAGAACAGGGACAGCATATGCTTCTGAACAGAGTGTGTTCCTCTTCTTGTCAGAACACCAGGAGCATTCCAGGGGGAGCAATCAAACTGACATTTCAAAAATCGACTCTGGCTCCCTGTGACACATCCACAAATCAGGAAGTCTTGAATGGTTCCGAATGGAGAATGCCCTATTCACCCAACATTCCAAACAAAGTGCTCTGTTCAAAATTATGAGTCGTTTCAGCCCATCCATTTTTTACAGCTAGATATATTTCCTGTCACAATGCCTTGATGCAAACTATGCTAGGGTTTCCTCTACCAGATCATAGAGTTGTTTGGCCTCTTTACTTCTAAACATATTAGGAACAAGAAGATTGAGGCTGATGGGGCTGGAAAGTGTAGCTGGCCCACTGGAAAGTGTTTCTGTCCAGAGTTCATCATTTCACCATCCATCCTCTAGAAGACAGGTAAGTTTTTATAGTTATCCACACAATTTGGAGCTGGAGGGGAAAGTGGGTGAATAACATTATGCATTATATAGTTTATCCCATGGTTTGGGTATCAAATGAAAGCTCTTTCTGGCTGTAATAACACTGGAACAAGTGATACACTTGGGGCTTTCCCTTTTATTTCTATTTATTCTTAAGCCATCTTATAAAGCTGGTTTGCAGAGTTCTGTTTGAGAACCTAGACTCCAAAGTATGAAATGGTAGGTGGTCTAGATCTTCTCTGCTCCAATTCCAGCCTCCAAATGTTCCTCAGGACCCTTTAAAGATCCTTGATGGAGCTGGCTCCCACCAGACCCTGCAACTCTGAGAATATCAGGGTTGGAACGTAGGAGAAGAAGGAAACCCAACCACCAGCAGCAGCAGCAACAACAACAGAAATGACTTTGAATCCCTCAGGGAAAACCCAAAATGTTACTTTATTTTTGCTCCCAGAAGAAATACAATAACAACTGATGTGTAAAACCCACCGTGACAGTTGAATTAGCATTTGTGGAGAGACATGGCATTTCCCAGTTGTCATGACAACACTGATGCCTCCTCTCAGCTTGCATGCCCGTTCAGGTATTGTACTTAATTTAGGATTTGACTTGCAAGCTGATGGAGAGACTTGATGATCTTGACAGATGTACCTGTTTTTATCAATTAAGATGACATGTAAAGGTGGAAAAGAGTCTCAATCGCAAGGAAAGCATTCACCCAAACAGTGGTTTCTATGGAGATGCTATTCTCAAGCCAGCACTGCCAAAAATAAGTGTTTACTCATTTGGAAAAGCCGGAGGAGGGGATTTGTGTGCTGCAGGTGTGAACTGGGGCATCAGGAATAGGAAATTCTGTTTCTTTCATGGCTGTTTGCAATGTTTCATGAACTACAAATAATGAAGTGCATTTTTCAACAAAGAGATGGCATTAGAATTAGTAATTAGGATGCAGAAGTTTGAAGGATAAGGAAATGAAAAAGGACGTCTAGATGGGCCCTTATTTTTCAGATGAGGAACCTAGATGAGGCCAGGAGGCAAGCTGACCAGCTGCCAGTCAATGAAATCACTGGGGTCAGAGTGAAATCTGTTCTCCCAGGACCCCATGCAGCCTCTCCTGCCCTTACCCAGCAATCTCTGCATCATCCTTTCCAAACACTTGAGCAGAAGTTTCAGGTAGAGAAACTTCCAAATATCCCCTTAAGAATGAGCAACATCATCTGGAAAAAAAAAATCCCTTCCTCTTGTATCATTTAGAAAATGAAAGCTGACTCTGAGCAGTGATAGATTTTTCTAATTTCAAATGTGAATTGAGGCACCTTCCAACCCGTGTACACAGTGATGAATATGCAACGTGAAGAATGAAACAAGATACATCCAAAAAAATGTTTTGCAATGCAATTTCTATTACTAAAACAGCTTTTTCTCCTCTTCATTCAAGTTCTATCACATAAATCATTTTGTAGCTGATATTATAAAAAGGCAATTTTCATGAAAAAGATTTTATTTATATTCATTTTTTCCTAACCTCTGGCTGATTAACAAGGAACCTTAACATTTATTAATCTGGAGGAAAAATAGCATGCTCTGCCTGCCATATCCTCTCACTTGGAAGATTCTTTGTTTTAACCACCTTTTCTTAAATAAAAAATTCTTCTGCTAGGACTTTGAATAACTTAATAAATAGAAAGAACTTCGGTATCTTAATAAGAAATTTATCTTGTTCAAGTGTTTGTACTTATCAGTTACTTTCATCTAAAAAGTACTTAAATGTGAAAATTTTAAGAGAGTTCTATATTATCAAAACATGCTCATTTCTTTAGCAAGTAACATAATATTACAGTTGTCAATTTACACTTGGAGCCTTTGCAATGACGTTATTCATTAACTGGATACAACTTAGACCAAGGCTATATTAAAGGCTTCAATTTTGTTGTGGTCAGAACTTCAGAGCACATATCAACAGAAAAGTAAGGATTATAATGTGGCCAAAACTTAGGAAAAGAAACAAAATGAAGGAAAAGGAACCCCACATATTCTGGGTACTTGTGATGGGTAAAGGCACAGCTTTAGGTGAGCCCTTTGAGTATTATAGAGAATATCTGAAATTTCAGGGATGGGGCTTCCCTGGTGGCTCAGACAGTAAAGAATCTGCCTGCAATGCAGGAGACCCAAGTTTGATCCCTAGGTCGGGAAGATCCCCAGGAGAAGAGAATAGCTACCCACTCCAGAATTCTTGCCTGGAGAATTCCATGGACAAAGGAGCCTGGTGGGCTACAGTCCATGAGGTCACAGAGTCAGACACAGCTGAGTGACTGTCACTTTCACTTTTCAGTATTGAAAATCTTTTGGGTAGAATTCTCCACCTGCTTCAGTCTTGGTAGGAGAGAGACACCCTTTCGGCTATTGTCTAAAAGGCCGATCACTCCTCTCCCCATCCCCTTGTAGCTAAACACACTCTTGTGTTCTAGACTTAGCCAATTGGGTGTTCACATTCAGGACTGGCATTTGAGGCTGCAGTGTGCTGGTAAATGGGTCTTGGGAGAAAACAAAGCAAAATTTCAGCCCTGATTTTTAGCATTCACTGATTTATGTGGTATAAATAGCTTCTACTGTGGCTGATTTCAAACTAGAAACACTTTAATGCCCAGCTTGCAGAATTTCTGAATGTTTAGCAGTCATCTCTCACAGTCAGGTTCAATTCAGGTTCAGCAGACCTATGGTTGCCAAGGGGCAAATGGGAAGTGGGGGGAAGGAGTGGGAAGTTTGGGTTAGCAGATACAAACTATCTTCTATAAAATGGATAAACAGCAAGGTCTTACTGCACAGCACTGGGAACTGTATTCAATATCCTGTGATAAACCATAATGGAAAAGAATAGGAGAAAAAAGATGTACATATATGTATAACTGAATCACTTTGCTGTACAGCAGAAATTAATACAACCTTGTAAATCAACTATACTTCAATAAAAATAAAACAAAAACCTAGATTGTCAGCTGAATTGATAAGAAAAAATTCAGGCTTAGGACATCACTGAGAGAGTTCAGTTCATAGATTCAGTGGGGTCAGAGTGCCATGGCATCAGTATCTGGCTTAGCCAGGCACTGCTGCAGCAGGAGCTAGGGTCAGTGGTAGAAGAGCCAGTAAGTGTCCCACAACCAGCCATTTCTGCTTTGACCTTGGCCCTTTCTGTCGGTTGGCTTCCCTTAATGCTGCTCATTTTCAGATCCTGGTTCTTTCACTTTTCTGTCAATTCTGTGATCATCTTAATAGCCTCCCAATAATTCCTTTTCTGCTTCAGTCGCCAGAATTGGTTTCTATTGCTTGCAATGAAGAACCATTACACACCTTTAATTAAGCATAATGATAATCCCATGATCTTAATCCTATAATTATTACTTCCAATTTACAGATGAAGAAATAAGGCTCAGAGAAGTTAAGTAACTTTGCCTAAGGCCACACACAGCTAGTAAGTAACAGAACACAAAGCTCTTCCCACTCAACCAAGTTTCCTTTCACAAAGCCATCTCTCTTCTGCATATGCAGTACTGATGGCATGTCTTTGATTTCAGTCTCTGTTAAGCCTATATTAACTTAGAAATATTATTTGGGGTATACAAATTTTGAGTAAAATAATTTCTCCAAAAATTAGGCCCAAGTGACCAGTGTCCTCTAAGGCAAAAAAAATAAAATTTGAGATATCCATTTGTAGGATAGTTGATTTCTTTTTAGAGTCAATCTGCAAAGGAATTTGCCTTTTTTAATAAATTATATCGCCAAACCTTCAGGGGTAACTCTGGAAAGAGAATTCCCTGGTACTGAGGGGCCTCTGAACAAGCAGTCCCAATTTAGTTTCCTGAAATGTACCATCTCCCCTTGGAATTCTCCTGCCACAACCATGATGTCTTCCAACTGTGTTCTGATCCAGCTTTGATATTTCAACACAGTATGAACTGAAGTTTTTCTCTGTTTATTTTTAGCACAGTGTTTATCCTGGCTGGGCTTCCCTGGTAGCTCAGCTGGTAAAGAATCCACCTGCAATGCAGGAGACCCTGGTTCGATTCCTGGGTCTGGAAGATGTGCTGGAGAAGGTATAGGCTACCCACTCCAGTATTCTCCGGCCTGGAGAATTCCATGGACTGTGTAGTATATGGGGTCAGAAAGAGTCGTTCGTTGGATCATAGAAAAAGCAAGAGAATTCCAGAAAAACATCTACTTCTACTTTATGCTGAAGCCTTTGACTATGTGGATAACAACAAACTGTGGAAAATTCTTAAAGAGGTGGGGATACCAGACCACCTTACCTACCTTCTGAGAAATCTGTGTGCAGGTCAAGAAACAACAGTTAGAACAGGACATGGAACAATGAATGGACTGGTTCCAAATTGGAAAAGGAGTACATCAAGGCTGTATATTGTCACCCTGCCTATTTTACTTATATGCAGAGTACATCATGTGAAAGGCTGGGCTGGATGAAGCACAAGCTGGAATCAAGATTGCCAGGAGAAATATCAACAACCTCAGATATGCAGATGACACCACCCTTGTGGCAGAAAGCGAAGAGGAACTAAAGAGCCTCTTGATGAAGATGAAATAGGAGAGTGAAGAAGCTGACTATTACAGTATTGTAAAGTAATTAGCCCCCAACTAAAATAAATAAATTTATAAAAAAAAAAAAAAAGAAGCTGACTTAAAACTCATTATTCGAAAAAAGAAGGTCATGGCATCTGGCCCCATCACTTCATGGCAAATAGATCGGGAAACTATGGAAACAGTGACAGACTTTATTTTCTTGGACTCTAAAACCACTGCAGATGGTGACGGCAGCCATGAAATTAAAAGATGCTTGCTCCTTGGAAGAAAAGCTATGACCAACCTAGACAGCATATTAAAAAGCAGAGACATTATTTTGCCAACAAAGGTCCATATAGTCAAAGCTGTGGTTTTTCTAGTAGTCATGTATGGATGTGAGAGTTGGACCATAAAGAAAGCTGAGGGTCAAAGAATTGACACTTTTGAACTGTGGTGTTGAAGAAGACTCTTGAGAGTCCTTTGGACAGAAAGGAGATCAAACCAGTCAATCCTAAAGGAAATCAGTCCTGAACATTCATTGGAAGGATTGAAACTGAAGCTCCAATAATTTGACCACCTGATGCGAAGAACTGACCCATTGGAAAAGACCCTGATGCTGGGAAAGATTGAAGGCAGTAAGAGAAGGAGATGACAGAGGATGAGATGGTGGATGGCATCACCGACTTGATGGATGTGAGTTTGAGCAAGCTCCAGGAGTTGATGATGGACAGGGAAGCCTGGTGAGCTGCAGTCCATGGGGTCACAAAGAGTCAGACATGACTGAACGACTCAACCGAACTGAACTATTCTAGCTAGAATAAGAAAATGTGAATAATTAGGAATATAAATAGTCTCATATACAAAGCAGTGAGGTCTGGTTCTACTTTGGCCAGTTGGATCTCAGTACTGGTGAAGGTTTTCAGTTGCAGACAACAGGGTTCCGTCTAGCCAGATGATGCAGAAGAAATTTATGGATATTAGAAAGCTCACAGAATCACTGAAAGATCTGGAGGAATAGTGCTAGACTAAGCTTCCAGGGACAACTCCCAGAACCAGCCCAAGGAATTGTCACCACCATCTCCAGATCCACTCAACCTCTGCTATAATCAGGAGGTTGCCTCTACCACTACTAACCCCAGAAATACAGATCTTGCAGAATACCACACCTGCAACACAGGTAGACCAGTGCTCTGCCAGGTCCCTCAGGTAGCTGGTCTCTGAATCAGTCTCATGCATCTGCTTGGAAGAATCTAAGGTACATATCTTCATCTTAGGGGCAAGGAAGGTTGAAAAATACAGCTTTTAGCTTTGAGGGGTTCTCAGTAGATGGAGAACTATCAAAATGTGAAGAAAATATTCAAAATAAATTGGAATGTTCACTCCCACAAATGGCACTACTTTTCCACGTATCAGGAGACAGAAGCTTCTATTTCCAAATTACTGGCATAATTCATAGACATGTTGTCTGAGTTTATCACTTTCATGTGAGGAACTGCTTTTTTGAACATCTCAATTCTTTCTTCATTAAATTCCAACATAAAAAAAAAAAAAGAAACCAAGTGAAAGACAGGCGAAACAAATTGCCCTCTGCCCTTTGATATTTTTGTCTCAGTTCTTGTTTCTGAATACAAAGCAGCATCTTTCCCATGATGTTTATAGCATAAATGACTCCACACCCATTTTGAGATCTCATCTTCTACCTATGGTGGAGAATGTCTGTGTCCCTTGTTTAGGTCCAAATTCTATGATTTTTTTTTTCTGGGTGCATAGGTAAACTACATTTCCCAGCGTTCTTTCCAGCTGGGGACTTCTCTGGTGGTGTGGTCATAGATTGAGTTCTAATCAATAGAATATAAAGGATGGAATTTCTAAGTCAAAGCTTTCACAAAGTGGCTGTGCCTACTTCACCTTCTTTTCCTCCTTCTGTCTGCTAGATGCAGGTGACAGTAAGGACATGGGAGATGAAAGAACCACAGAGTAAAGGAGCCTGGAGGAGATATGAAATACTGCCTGGAGGAGATATGCCTGCCATCTGGAAGCAACTATTTGGACTCTTACATGGATGAGAGATTAACTTATCTTGTGTTTGAACTATCATTAATTTAGGGGCCTATTTATTACTAAACCTAATCTGTCCCAACTAATGCAATATTTAGAAACAAACTCTAGTTCTCCTCTAGTAAGAGTTATAAACTTGTAGACAGGAATTCTTTCTTCATAACACCAAGACATAGATAAATGGATTTACACTTGGCTATAGCAAATTCCCAGGTGGTGCAAGTGGCAAATTCCCTGCCTGCCGATGAGGGAGACCTAAGAGATGCAGGTTCGATCCCTGGTCGGGAAGATCTCCTGGAGGAGGGCATGGCAACCCTCCAATATTCTTGCCTGGAGAATCCCATGGACATAGGAGCCTGGCAGGCTTCAGTCCATAGAGTCACAGAGTGAGACAGGACTGAAGCGACTGAGTACACAAAGTTTTGGATCAAGTTTGATTTATTGCATTCTGGTTCTTGGTATGTTGCCTGGTGTGCTACAGTCTATGGGGTTGCAAAGAGTCCGGATACAACTAAAGCAGCTTAGCACAAGCATAGCAAATTAAACATCACACTGCGTTTTCTGAATACTTTTCATGGGCTCAATAGCTTTATGTTCTGAATTACAAATGTCAAGACTGAAAGGTCTATATCTTTCATAGACTAGCTAGTCCATTCAGTTCCCAAGACAGATACTTCTGCCTTTCAGCTGTCTGGTAAACATGTCCCCTTGGTCATCAAAAGTCATAGAAGAAGAGCAGAAAAGGAATGTTATGAATTCATGAGAACTTTTGAAAGAATCTTTTAAAGTTTTCATACTATTTTAAAATCAGTGGCATCACTTTTTACCTGTCATGGGCAGCCATCCTTTTTCTATAATACTGTAAGCTTCATCTAGCAATCTTAGCCAATGAATAGAAAAATATAGAAAAATAGTTGGGAAAAATATGCATTATGGTTCTCACCATACTTATGAAAGAAAGGTGAATTATCTCCCTTTTGAAGTTGCACTAACTTGGTAAGATTAATGGGATACTATTCAGTGTGTTGAAGGAGATAGTTTACTGAGTGGGCTTAAGCAGGCTTTCCCAAAAGAACTTAATGCACCTGCAAAAAGTGAGCAATTTAGTCCCTTTTCATCAGGAGGAAAATTCTTTTGAGAGATAATTTCTTCACTTCTGAAAATGGAAGAAACAAGAGCCATTAGCAATATCTGTTGATTATATCTGTGTGGATTTGAGAATATATAGCAAATGGTCAAACACACTCTATCCTCATTTACAAACATGCAAACATATGTGTGTCTTCCCCGTGTGGGTCTGTGTGTATGTGCATGTATGTGTGTATGCATATGTACATGTATATAGTTGATTTACGTTTTGTGGTGGTTGTGCTCTATAAAGTAACTGAGAAAATTGCACTACTGTCCCCAGGGAAAATATCTATATATTGCGTGCATGTTTACATAGTTGCTCAGTCACGTCTGACTCTTTGCAACTCAATGGACTGTAGCCACCAGGCTCCCCTATCCATGGGATTCTCCAGGCAAGAATCCTGGAGTGGGTTGCCATGCCCTCCTCCAGGGGATCTTTCCAACCCAAGGATCGAACCCAGGTATCCCGCATTCCTGGCAGACTTTTTACCATCTGAGCCACCAGGGAAGCCCATCTGTATGTTAGTCTATGTTATATTAGGTGTGCGTGCATGTGTGTGTGTGTAGATATATATATATATGTATATATATAATTTATATTATAATCTCAAATCCTAAAACACAACTCATCCTGGTTGGTCCTGTATTCTTTATTTTGCAAAAGTGACAATGAGGTTAGAAGAATAGGGAGGATGCCCTACCAACAAGTGCTGGACTTGGGATTCAAACCCAGTCCCACTGGCTCAGAGCCAGAGCTTCTACACTACAGTGTACCACTCCACTGTCTCCATCCAGTGGCCATCTCTTCATGATCCAAACCAAGGCAGAACTGGTGCCTGTTGCACCTCAGCTGAGAATGTGCATGATGGGGCAACTTTGCACATTTCTGCGAATAACTAGCCAGGAAAGCACGGAGAGTATCGATTTAGGGGTTACAAGCAATTTAGTGAGTAGGTGAATTCACAAACAAGGAATCCCCATATAATGAGGACTGACTGTATATATACACAACACCACAGTTCAAAAGCATCAATTCTTCAGCGCTCAGATTTCTTTATAGTCCAACTCTCACATCCATACATGACTACTGGAGAAACCACTTGAGAGTTTGACTATAAAGAATGCTGAGCACTGAAGAATTGATGCTTTTGAACTGTGGTGTTGGAGAAGAGTCTTGAGAGTCCCTTGGACTGCAAGGAGATCCAACCAGTCCATCCTAAAGGAGATCAGTCCTGGGTGTTCATTGGAAGGACTGATGTTGAAGCTGAAACTCCAGTATTTTGGCCACCTGATGCGAAGAGCTGACTCATTTGAAAAGACCCTGATGTTGGGAAAGATTGAGGGCAGGAGGAGAAGGGGACGACAGTGGATGAGATGGTTGGATGGCATCACCGACTCAATGGACATGGGTTTGGGTGGACTCTGGGAGTTGGTGATGGACAGGGAGGCCTGGCGTGCTGCAGTTCATGGTGTCACAAAGAGTCAGACAAAACTGAGTGATTGAACTGAACTGATACTCTTTTATATGTTTTTGTAAAATATCAGCTTTTATTCATAAACATGTATGTAAAAGTATGTCTATATATGTATATATACTGACATTTTTGGAAGTATCAATAGAACCCCCATTCTCTGGAGAAAATGACAACAGGATCCAGACTGACAACAGAGGATTTAGCTGGTGCAATCCAAGCTGAATAAGTAATGAGGCACATTTGAAAAGGACTGTCAAGTTGATACTCTAAGACTTTTGAAACATCAGTAGTAATTTCTTCATGATTAAGCAAGTGATTAGTGGTTCAGAAATTTATCTCATGTACAATGAGATGGGCTTCCCAGGTGGCACAGTGGTAAAGAATCTGCCTGCCAGTGCATAGTCCTGCACAGGGTTCAATCCTTGCATCGGAAAGATGCAACCCACTCCAGTATGGCAACCCACTCCAGTATTCTTGCCTGGAAAATTCCATAGACAGAGAAGACTAGTGGGCTATACAGTCCATGGGGTCGCAAAGAGTCGGACATGACTGAGCGACTGAACATGCATGCATACAATGAGATAAATTTTCTACCTAACCAATTTTTACAAGTTTCTCTAATATTAATTTACTTCTACTGTTTTTGATTTGCCTTATAACTATTTTTGCTTTGTTAGAATTCAAATTGGAAGTGCATGCCATCTTTTGTGTTGGCTTCTGTGAAGTGACAATCAATCGATTTCAATACAATTGGCACTCAGCTATAGGCAGAAGTGCCATTGCCCATGACGTGACTTAAGGGGCACAACTAGACCCCACCTTCTCCATAATATCTCTCTCAGCCTCTGATGTTCCCACTGAGATGAGAGGTACTCATAGATTAGCAAGCCGGGCAAGGCTGTTTTAGAAGGATCTTCCCCTGCTTTCTTTATTCCTGGCCATCTCTTAAATGAGACAGTTGTGAAGTCTCAGTGTCCCGGAAGCCATCATGGAAACTCCACCCAAAACCCAGCCTTGGGTTAGGTGTCTGATGCAGGTCCCCTGCTTCCCAGCAGCCCCTTCTTGCCACTCTCCATGAACTTATCATTGTGTATGGTTTCTACTTGCTCACTGTCCATCTCTCTTTCCAGACCCCCAGCTTTTCTAGAATGGAGACTGTGCCTTTCATAACAGTGAGCCCTGAACTTAGCACAATGCTGTAGACCTACCTCTGCTGCTTGTAAATGTTCTGTGTCTCTCTCCAAACCATTTCTCTTTCCATTTCTTAAGATTCTATATACGGGTGATATCATATGACACTTGCTTTGTCTGATTTACTTCACTTAGTATAATAAGCTCTAGGTCCATCCAAGTTATTGCAAATGGCATGATTTCATTTTTTACGGCTGAGTAATATTTGTGTGTATGTTTCTGTGTATACCACTTCTTCTTTGTCCATTCATTCCTGCATCCAGTGCTAAGGAACCCAGTTACCTGGGACTGTTGTACCAAAGTAATTCTGGAAAAGACAGGTTCAACCCTAATTCCATGCCTTGGTTAAGACCAAAGCCCTCCTCCAATTTTCTGCCAATTCCTGGAGGTGTATGGGAAAGAATGACATTCTCAAGATCTTCTCTGTGTCCTGGCTTTGTTTACACGCATGCAGTTTCCCAAGTCACATCAGCCTAAACCTGAAACTGATCTCCAAAAATATTCCCAGAAATCCTATCTGTTGAAAATATCCTAGTGCAGTTGACATTTCTGAGGACTTAGGCACCATTGGAAGGGTTCATATTACACAGCAGAGAGCAACCAGCATTAAAGTACAAAATGACAATTTCTGTTTTGAAGAGTGTCTCAGTCTCCCTGCTTATGAGGCTTTCCATGTGGCACTAGTGGTAAAGAAAAAGTGTTAGCCATTCAGTCGTGTCCAACTTTTCGTGACCCCATGGACTGTAGCCAGCCAGCCTCCTCTATCCATGGAATTCTCCAGGCAAGAATACTGGAGTGGGTGGCCATTCCCTTCTCCAGGGTACCTTCCCAACCCAGGGATTGAACCCGGGTCTCCTGCATTCCATGCAGATTCTTTACATTCTGAGCCACCAGGGAGCCACCTGCCAAAGTCAGAGATGTAAGAGACATGGGTTCAATCCCTGGGTCAGGAAGATCCCCTGGAGGAGGGCATGGCAACCCACTCTAGTATTCTTGCTTGGAGAATCCCATTGGACAGCAGAGCCTGTTGGGCTACGGTCCATAGGTTGCAAGGAGTTGGACACAACTGAAGTGACTTAGCTCGCACCCTGCTTTTAAGTGTTGCCTTTAAACCCATATTATGTTCTAGCTTCTCCCAGCTCACACTCTCCTCCTCCTAAGGGAAATAAAAAGTAAAATAAAACAATAATTCTTCCTCTTCTTGACATATACTAGGCTTTCAGGTATCCACATTTGTTACCTTGGTTACTGCCCACACCGAATCCTCAGCCTTTCATCGACACAGCAGGTAGTCTTACCAAAATGTTTCCTTGAACAATGACAGTAAATCCTAAAACCAGCAGTTAAGATATTCCATTATATTCTTATCACATTATTCTTATAGTAGTTTACAAAGCACTTTCACATCAATTATCTCATTCCACCTTAACAACCTCGTGTGGTAGTTGGGCTGGGTGTCATCGTTAGCCTCAGTTTACAAAGGAAGGAATTGAGGCTCAGAAAGATTAGGTCAGAAAAATTCATGACTCAAATCTGCATGTTTCGACGATGTAGCGGGTTTCATAGTGCTCCATGAAAATTCATGTCCACCCAGAATCTCACAGTGTGGGCTTATTTGGAAACAGAGTCTTTGCAGATGTAATTAGTTAAAGAATTTGAGATGAAGTCATCCCAAATTTAGGATGAACCCCAGATCTAATGACTGGTGTCTTTATCAGAGAAAGGAGAAGGAGATTTGGACATAGAGGCACAAGGAAGAAAGTTTGTGAAGACAGGAGCAAATTTGTCCAGCCACAAGCCAAGAAATGCCTGGAGTTACCAGAAACTGAGAGAGGCAAGGAAGGCTTCCCCCCAGAACCTTCAGAGGAACTGTGGCCTTGAGGGCATCTTGATTCTGTCTGTTCCCCAGAGCTGTGGGACAATAAATTTCTGCTGTTTAAGGCTTATAGTTTCCGGGACTTCCCTGGTGGTCTGGTGGTTGAGACTTCTTCCAATTCAGGGGGTGTGAGTTCAATCCCTGGTTGGGGAGTTAAGATCCCACATGCCTCACAACTGAAAAACTCAAACAGAAAACAGAAACAATGTTGTAACAAACTCAAGAAAGACTTTAACAAATGGTCCACATCAAAAAAAAAAAAAAAATCTTTAAAAAATTAACTAATAGTTCCCAAAGGTTAAGGGGGTAGAGGAGGGATAAACTAACACTTTGAGACTAATAGGTACATACAGTGTGTGTGCTAAGTCACTTCAGTTGTGTCTGACTCTCTGTGACCCTATGGACTGCAGCCGGCCAGGCTCCTCTTTCCATGGAATTTTTCAGGCAAGAATACTGGAGTAGGTTGTCGTGCCCTCTTGCAGGGGCTCAATCCAGGGATCAAACCCACGTCTCTTATGTCCACCTGCATTGACAGGTAGGTTCTTTACTACTAGCGCCACCTGGGAAGCCCAAGTGCACACTATTACATATAAAATAGATAAACAATAAGGACCTACTGTACAGCACAGGGAACTATATTCGGTATTTTGTAGTAACCTATAATGGAAAAGAAATCTGAATCACTTTGCTGTACATCTGAAACTAACACAATATTGTAAATTGACTGTGCTATGGCTGTGCTAAATCACTTCAGTTGTGTCTAACTTGTGGTGACCCTATGGACCATAGCCCACCAGGCTCCTCTGTCCATGGGATTTATACTTCAATAAAACGTAATAATAATTTCTGTTGTTGTAAGGCACCAAATTTGTCCTAATTTGTTGTAACAGCCACAGGAAAATACACAGATGTCATAAATGGAGATTTTCCTTTATGCATTGATTCCTCCCTATAGGAATGGTGGCCACAGCTCAGAGATGTTCTAAATAACCACTGCCATGAAGAATGAGTCACAGAGTCCAGCTGTGGCTTCTCCAGCTTTGGAAGAAATCACTTCTACTGTCCCAGCTACAGATAATGGGGCAGATCTGCTGAGGCTCCACTAGAAAACACACCAGTGCCACCTCAGCCTCTGGTTAGATGGACAAGAGTTGCAACCTTGCCCAAGAACTCTTACACCCACGTGGTTAAGACTTTTGAGATATGTTCATTGGCCAAGAAAGGACATTTTCTTCAGTATTCTTTTCATAGTACTACATCTACAGTAACCAGAATTTTCATAACTCTGTGAGCAGGAAAATGCCCTAGAAGAGCAGTTTGGTGTTGAAGCTGGGACCACACTGAGGGCACACATTCAGACAGGGGCTTGGTTGGTGTAGACTGAACACAGAACACTGTTCAGTGGAATTACCAACTTTGAGAAAAGGTTAATGTGTGTAATTCTCACTGCGTGGTGTGAAAAAACCTTTTAGTTCTCAAGCAGGAAACACATGTTTTCTGAGCCAGTGGCTATAAAATTGACTCATGTCTGCATCTTAATTGCATTTTACACATTCTATGCTTAGCTGCTTATTAATATCAAGGCACAAGACGAATATGATTTGAGAGGCTCCCAGAATCCTTGCTTGGAAGATTTCTTTTTGAAGAGTCTTCATCCAGCTCTCCACAGCCCTTGTGCCTGGTTTTCTTTGGCACAGTCTGATGTTAAGTAGACAATACAATGCTTACAACTGGACTTACTGATAATATTGAGGTCAGGTGGCCTCATGCAGCAATAGCCTGAAGCAGGACTTCAATTCCTTGGCCAGAGATTGAAGTTCGGTCATGGCGGTGAGAGCCCAAAATACTAACCACTAAAGCAGTGGTCAGTGCCCTGGCCCTTCAGCTTTGGAGAAAAAGAATTCCCTCAAAGACGGAAGGTAGTGAAACAAGTAGAGTATTTATTAGGAGGGAAAAAAGTACAATATGTGTGAATAGACTCAGAGAGAGTTGAGCCCTTGCGGCAGCTTAAATTACTCATAATGGGGCATTTCTTCCAGGTTTCCTTTGGCCAGTCATTTTGATTTGCCTGGTTTATAGCCCATATTTAGTATTCCTCAGGATCCTCCCATGTGTGTTATGCATCTCTTAGCCAAGATGGATTCCACTGAAGAGGCCTATGAGTGGTGAACTCTGATTAGCATAACTCCCCTTTTGACCTCCAAGGAACCTTTCTGCACGTGTGTAGTCAGGGAGGTCTCCTGACTTCGAGAACGAGAAATATGTAATCTCTTATCTTCTACCTGGGCAGGGCCCAGCCTCCCCTCTCAATTTTCCTGCCATTCTAGGCTTGGAGTATCAGTGCACAGGGGATGAATATCAGTGCACAGGGAATTGCTTTTCCCCGGGGGCGGGAGGGGGCTACCTCCTGCCTCAATATAGTGAGCTCTTCCCCTAGCTCATCCCTGCCTGCCTGTGTACATGAAAGCCATGGCATGGCTACATCCAACACAGAGAATGGAAACTAGTGAGGGGAATTTGCCCCTCCCCCATCTAGATACAAAATATGCCAACACTGAAACTTAAGAAAGATAAATTAGAGGGTAGGCATTTGCTTTGCACAAGGAGTCTCCAGCAGATCTATCTAAGGAATAAGCTTCCTGCAACAGCTTATGACCCCAACTGTGCAGAGTTGGGCCAAATTTCTTGAGTGAAGGGCACAGTCCTCCACAAGACTGTCCTTGCTTCTGACACCAGCTGCTAGTTTGGGTCCCCTAGTTTCGATCTCACTTCTGATCAGCTGGCTATAAATTCAGGGATTCCAATGAGTCCCTTTAGGTTCAGTAATTCATTACAGTGATTCACAGAACTCAGGAAACTGCTGTACTCACAATTACAGTCTTACAATAGCGAAAGGATACCAATCAGAACCAGCCAAAGAGAAAAACACAGAGAGTTCTGAAAGAGTCCCAGACGTGAAGCTTCCAGTCATCCTCTCTCCATGGAGTCCTAGACAGCACTGCCTCCTCCTGGCTATGATAATATTCAAGAAACCAACCAGGGAAGCTTGTCTAATCTTTTGTGCACAGAGTTTTATTGGAGTTTCATTACAAAGGCATGATTGATAGAATCTCTGGCTGGGCAAAAGAACTCAATCTTCAGCCCTCTCCCCTCCATGAAGGTTGTGTTGAATATCACAGGGCTTGAAGCCCCAACCCTCTAATCACAGGGTTGGTCTTTCTGGCTGGCCAACCCCCTGGCATCATCTCATTAGCACATGCTGTCTAGGGGCCACCATGAGTCACCTCACTGGCAGCCCACCATGAGTAACAAAGACACTCCTATCACTCAGGGCAACTCCAAGGCTTTAGAGGTTTCCTCCCAGAAATGGTGGACAAGGCCCTGTCAAATTATTTATTATGTACTCCTATTCTTGCCTCGGAAATCCCATGGACAGAGAAGGCTGGCAGGCTACAGACCCTGGGGTCGCAAACAGTCAGACACAACTGAGCACACACGCATGCATACCAAGAAAATTCACCTCTAAATGTGAATAATATTGTCTCTTGCAAGGGTTTTTTTAATAAGGATTAAATGAAAAATAAATATTCTTCTGGTGTACAGCACTCATTCAATGAAAGTTAGCTATTTACTGAATTTGTGACCACTGACCTTCTAAAAACACATCCACTGCTAACTCTATTTTAAGTTTCCTGAGGGTAGGGGAAATACTTGATTCATTTTTATATGCTTCACAGTAACTAGTTGTGTTTTGCACAAAAGGTTTCCAGTCCATATTTACAGATTTAATACAAAAATCTACCTTTCTTTAAGATTTTTTCTTTCCTAAGGCTATCTACCTTTCTTCAAGATTAATGTTTATTTGAACTTATTTGCTTTAAATACCAGAACTCAGTCATAGAAGAGATCAGAGGAGCAGCAGAAACTGCACTGAAACAAAACAATAGGTGTCTCCCAGCGTCACTGCAAACATCGGTGAGTATATCTGACTCTGGATGAGAGGGACATTTATGGTTATTTCTCCTCATTCTTTCAAAGCTGTCAGGGAAGAGAAATTTCCCCCTTTCCCTTTTGGTTCTTTTCAGCTGGTCGAAGAATGAAATTGAGCCAGGACAGATTAACAGGAGAAAAACAAATTTAATTTATACATACAGGAACTCATAGAAATAAGAGAATCAAAGAAGTGACCAAAGCAAGCAACTTTTATACCTTTAGACAAAGAAACAATACATTTGTGAAGAACTGACAAGACAGAAATTTACACTTGGGTATAATTAGAAGAATTGATGCTTTTGAACTGTGGTCTTGGAGAAGACTCTTGAGAGTCCCTTGGACAGAAAGGAGATCCAACCAGTCAGTCCTAAAGGAAATCAGTCCTGAATATTCATTGGAAGGACTGATGCTGAAGCTAAAACTCCAATACTTTGGCCACCTGATGTGAAGAACTGACTCATTAGAAAAGACCCTGATGCTGGAAACAATTGAAGGCAGAAGGAGAAGGGGGCGACAGAGGATGAGATGGTTGGATGGCATCACCGACTAGATGGACATGAGTTTGAGTAAGCTCCAGGAGTTGGTGATGGACAGGGAAGCCTGGTGTGCTGCAGTCCATGGGATCACAAAGAGTTGGACATGACTGAGCGACTGAACTGAACCGAACTGAACTGATTAGAAGAATCTAAGCAAAGTTATTGTTTACACAAACATCTCAGTCCTGAATTCCCTATCTCTGGAAGTAAGGGTGTCTCTTTATCTCTTGGTGTGGGGCAGGGGAGTACTTTTCACAAGGGAGATTCATTTCCTGCTCTTAGGGGGACAAAGGAGGGTCAGAGTGCCCCTCTTAGACTGATTGTTCTTAAGTAACTTCAATTAAAAATAATCAATATGCCAATGTGGCATATTTGGGGCAGTCTGCCCTTAACCCCATCAAAGCTTTTTCTCAACACTGAAAAGAGAAAGTCATCTTCACATAGGAAACTTCTGTCATGAAAAAAGGTTTTTTTTAAAATGTGATGCCTTCTATACACCTGTATTCAGCAATTGCAAAGTAACACCATTCATAATGGTAGCAAAACTATAAAATATCTTGAATAAGGTTATCAAGATGTGAAAGACCCTTTTAGAGAAAACTATAAAATATTACTGAAGAGCATATAT
This sequence comes from Giraffa tippelskirchi, assembly GCF_054371585.1. NCBI lineage: Eukaryota > Metazoa > Chordata > Mammalia > Artiodactyla > Giraffidae > Giraffa > Giraffa tippelskirchi. The sequence goes on along the minus strand of NC_137278.1, from coordinate 134,006,161 downwards.
GGTTGTGAACCAGAAAATTCCACTTAATACTCCTCCACAAATTAATCTGTAAATTTAATTAAATCATAATAAAAATCTCCCAATTACTTTTTATGTAATTTGGTAAGAGCATACTAAAATTTGTGTGAAAAATTCAATGAAAAGCAGCCATCAAGGTAATTTTGTAAGTGAAGAACAAATTCCGGGACTTTTCATTTCCTATATCAAGTTTTAAATAAGCTATACTAACTTACCAGGTAGCACTAGTGGTAAAGAACTCACCTGCCAATGCAGGAGATGCAAGAGATGCAGGTTCAATCCCTGGGTCGGGAAGATCCCCTGAAGGAGGAAACAGCAACCCACTCTAGTACTCTTGCTTGGAAAATCTCATGGACAGAAGAGCCTGGTGGGCTACAGTCAATAGGGTTGCAAAGAGTCAGACACGATGGAAGAGATTGGTACACACACCTCAGTAACTTAAGAGACACAGTAAGTCCCTTAAATATGAACCTTCAAGTTGGAACATTCAAAGAGGTGAATGTGTATTTGCATGTTGAATCACATAAGTTAGTTCACATGTCTGGTGTACACTGTCATGTGCTTCCATCCATGTCGTTTCGCTTTTGTGTACTTTACTGTACCGGAGAAGGCAATGGCACCCCACTCCAGTACTCTTGCCTGGAAAATCCCATGGACGGAGGAGCCTGGTAGGCTGCAGTCCATGGGGTCGCTAAGAGTCGGACACGACTGAGCGACTTCACTTTCACTTTTCACTTTCATGCATTGGAGAAGGAAATGGCAACCCACTCCGGTGTTCTTGCCTGGAGAATCCCAGGGACGGCGGAGCCTGGTTGGCTGTCGTCTATGGGGTCGCACAGAGTCGGACACGACTGACGCGACTCAGCAGCAGCAGCAGCACTTTACTGTACAGTACTGTATAGCATACAGTAGTACAATATCTTTATTTCAAGCCCAGGATGTGAGTGAGTGAAATTGCAGCTTCCCCTCTGTCTCCTATTGCTGATGATCCTTCATCTCTACCATTTCTCACCTCCTCTCTCTCCTCCAGTCAGTAACTCTTCTTGCCTCTTCACTCAATGCCAGCCCCTGTATGCCAAATGTTGTACTGTACTACTGCACTTTTCAACCAGTCGTGTCTGACTCTTTGTGACCCCATGGACTGTAGCCCAACAGGCTCCTCTGTCTATGGGATTTTCCAGGCTAGGATACTGGAATGGGTTGCCATTTCCTTCTCCAGGACATCTTCCTGACCCAGGGATCAAACCCGGGTCTCCTGCATTGCAGGCGGATGCTTTACTGTCTGAGGTATTTATTTGTGTGAAAGCATTATAAACGTATTACAGTACAGTACTACATAACCAATTGTGTTACTGGGATACCTAGGCCAACTTTGTTGGACTTTCGCACAAATTGGACTGTGCTCTCAGAACAGAACTCGTTCATATGTAGGGGACTTACTGTATAGTGTTGAAACAAGAGTAAAGTGGTCTTTGGACTAGAATAGAAATTCCACATATAAATTCCATAATAGTCGGAAATTTAGTATATGCTAAAGTAACATTTCAAATCAGTGGGTCAATATCAATATGCCAGCAAATTTGGAAAACTCAGCAGTGGCCACAGGACTGGAAAAGTCAGTTTTCATTCCAACCCCAAAGACAAGCAATGCCAAAGAATGTTCAAACTACCACACAATTGTACTCATTTCACACGCTAGTACAGTAATGCTCAAAATTGTCCAAGCTAGGCTTCAACAGTACATGAACTGACAACTTCAAGATGATCACGTTAGATTTAGAAAAAGCAGAGTAACCAGAGATCATATTGCCAACATCCACTGGATCACAGAAAAAGCAAGAGTTCCAGAAAAATATCTACTTCTGCTTCATTGACTAAAGCCTTTGACTGTGTGGATCACAGCAAATTGTGGAAAATTCTCACAGAGATGGGACTATCAGACCACCTTACCTGCCTTCTGAGAAATCTGTAAGCAGGTCAAGAAACGAGAGTTAGACCATACATGGAACAACGGACTGGTTCCAAACTGAGATAGGAGTACGTCAAGCCTGCATATTGTCACGCTACTAATTTAACGTATATGCATAGTACATCATTTGAAAGGGTGGGCTGGATGAAGCGCAAGCTGGAATCAAGATTGCCAGGAAAAATATCAATAACCTCAGATATGCAGATGATACCACCCTTGTGGCAGAAAGCAAAGAGGAACTAAAGAGCCTATTGATGAGAGTGAAAGAGGAGAGTGAAAAAGCCGGTTTAAAACTCAACATTCAAAAAACTAAGATCATGGCATCTGGTCTCACCACTTCATGGCAAATAGATAGGAAACAATGGAAACAGTGACAGACTTTATTTTCTTGGGCTCCAAATTCACAGCAGATGGTGACTGCTGTCATGAAACTAAAAGATGCTTGTTCCTTGGAAGAAAAGCTATGACAAATGTATACAACATATTAAAAAGCAGAGACGTTATTTTACCAACAAAGGTCCGTATAGTCAAAGCTATGGTTTTTCCAGTAGTCATGTATGAATGTGAGAGTTGGACCATAAAGAAGGCTGAGGGCCAAAGAATTGATGCTTTTGAACTGTGGTGTTGGAGAAGACTCTTGAGAGTCCCTTGGACTGCAAGGAGATCCAACCAGTCCATCCTAAAGGAAATCAGTCCTGAATATTCATTGGAAGGACTGATGCTGAAGCTAAAGCACTTTGGCCACCTAATGCAAAGAGCCAACTAATTGGAAAAAACCCTGATGCTGGGAAAGACTGAAGGCAGGATGACAGAGGATGAGATGGTTGGATGGCATCACTGACTTGATGGACATGAGTTTGAACAAGCTCTGGGAGATGGGGAAGGACAGGGAAACCTGGCATGCTGCAATCCATGGGATTGCAGAGTCGCACACTACTGAGTGACTGAACAACGACAAAATATCATTTCAAATCAGTGGGTAGATTATTTAATAAATAGTATCAGGTTAACTAGATATCGACTGGTAAAAAATAAGAAACACCTTAATTTCATGATGATTACAAGGTAAATTCCAATTTTACTAAAATCCTAAAGATAAGATAAAAATCATCAAAATACTCAAAATAAATAAATGAAAATGCATGCATGACCTTGGGTAGGTAGGGCCTTCTTGTTGCTGTTCAGTTGTTACATCATATCCTTTGCAACATTTCGCAGCAGGTGGCCAAAGTATTGGAGCTTCAGCTTCAGCACCAGTCCTTCCAAAGAATATTCAGGGTTGATTTCCTTTAGGATTGACTGGTCTGATCTCCATACATGACTACTGGAAAAACCATAGCTTTGACTATACAGACCTTTGCAAAAGGATGACTCTGCTTCTTAATACACTGTTTAGGTTTGTTATAGCTATTCTTCCAAGGAGCAAGTGTCTTTTAATTTCATGGCTGTGTCTCTGTACCCAGTGATTTTGGAGCCCAAGAAAGTGAAATCTGACACTGTTTCCACATTTCCCCCATCTATTTGCCATGAAATGATAGGACTGGATGCCATGATCTTCATTTTTTGAACGTTGAGTTTTAAGCCAGCTTTTTTGCTCTCCTCTTTCACCTTAGGTACTTCAAGATTAAAACCTTTATATGACAAATCATACCATGAAGAAAAAGATTTTTTTTAAATGGTGTACTAGGAGAAATGTACTTCAACACATGTGAAGATAAAAGATTGCTTTCTGGAATACAAAAGGAAAAATGTCTAAAAATGGGAGTACAAGCAATCCATTGTAAAAACACCCGCCCCGCTTCCCTCCCCCACCTCCACCAAAATACAAACAGGGCAGCAAGCACCGGAAAAACAATGCTCAATTCCATTAAAAATCAAGAAAATAAAAACAATGACATACCATTTTTAACCCATCAGATTGACAAAAAATTAAATGATGATATCAACTGTAAGTAGAGTGTAAGTAAATATGTACTCTGATCTCTAGCTAACAGAATTTATTTATTTATATATTTTGGCTGTGCTGGGTCTTCATTGCTGCATGGACTTTTCTCTAGTTGCTGAGAGAGGGAGTTACTCTGTAGTTGCAGTGCACTGGCTTCTCAATTCCGTGGCTTCTCTTGTTGCGGAGCATGGGCTCTTGGGGGCACAAGCTTCAGTAGTTGCAGCATGTGGGCTCAATAGTTGTGGCACACAGGCTTAGCAGCTCCACAGCATGTGGGATCCTCCTGGACCAGGAATTGAACCCCTGTCTCCTTCACTGATGGAGAAGGCAATGGCACCCCACTCTTGCCTAGAAAATCCCATGGACGGAGGAGCCTGGTAGGCTACAGTCCATGGGATCACAGAGTTGGACATGACTGAAGCGACTTAGCAGCAGCAGCAGCAGCAGCTCCTTCACTGGCAGGCAGATTCTTTACCACTGAGCCACCAGGGAAGCCCCTCTAGCTAACAGAATTCTAAATGGTACATGTCTTGTGTCCCAGTAAATTTTTTAGTATCTTCCCTAAAGTAACAATTTTCACATATGATCAAGAAAGCATATTCAAGGTACCTGAGAGTAAAATTGGAAACACCATAAATGTCCTTCAGTAGGGCAATGGTCAAATAACCTAAGCCTATCTTCACTGTGGTATATTAAGCCTCAGTTAAAAAATAAAAATAGCTGAGATTTATGCCTGCAATTTGAAATATGTACTATCTGAAATAGTGTTGGACATTACTGTACTGTTAATGGGGAAAAAGTGGCACAACTACACCTATAGAATTTACCATTTGTTCTTTTAAAAAATATGATTACCAAAACAATAATATATATTTTCTCCAAGTAACAAAAGAACATACACAAAAATTTTCCTATGCTGAGCACAGAGGATGTGGGTGGTAGGAGAAGAACTTAACCTCTGCTTCCCGGGTGGCACTAGTGGTAAAGAATCCACCTGTCAATGCAGGATATATAAGAGACATAGGTTCAATCCCTAGGTTGGGAATATTCCCTAAAGGAGGACATGGCAACCGACTCCAGTATTCTTGCCTGGAGAATACCATGGACAGGGGAACCTGGTGGGCTACAGTCCATAGGGTCACACAGAGTCAGACATGACTGACGCAACTTAGCATGCACACACGCACATAACATTTTTAAGTTTTATGAGGTGGAGGATTAACCTATTATATCTATAAAAGCAATAACTGGAAAAAATATATCCAAACTCCTCCCTAGACTTTAAGGCTTTGTTTCCAGCATCCTTGGTTCATTGACTCTTAAATATTTAAGCGCTCTATGAACTCAGTTCTATAATTCTCCTTTACTGATAACTGGATATTGGATTATATTAGACTTCAGTTTTTCCCAATTCCATTCCCTCCCCATCACATTAACATATTCCATAAGGGATTGTGTATCTATCACTCTATTTTAGGAAGAAAGAATAACAAAAGTTTTTAATGCCTGATTTTCTCCTCAGCTTGACTTCACCTGAATTATTCTCTCTCTCTCGTGTTGCAATCCAAATGAATTCATCTTGAGAAATAATCTTGAGGAAAAAGAAAATATCTGCATCTCAAGAGGCTTCAGCAGAAGGATCATTGTTTTGCTGTTTTCTCTCATGCTTATATTTGTACCTCAAATATTTCACAGCTGTCTTCAGAAACACTGTGTACCTTAAGGACTTAGAAAATACGTTCTCTTAAAAAAAAAAAATTAAAGACAGTCATCGACCAGTTTGCTTCCACTCTAGACACAGGTGAAATCTTTCTATGCTGATGCTCTAGAAATGGAGAACCTTCTGGTAAAGATATAATTTCTCCATTAGTTTTCTTTTTCATTCCTCATGTTTACTTTCCTGCTTTCGTTGCTGTAGAGAGCTGTCTTGAATCAGAGAAAGCTCCATTTTTTATATGTCTGAAAAAGACAGGCATATAATTGGACTCTACTAACAGGTTCAGAAAAAAATAAACCTGCAAATTTAGGCATACCTGGGAAGAGGATGGGAAATGGCTGTTTCTCTTTATTTTAAGAAATAATGCTTTAAGCAGCATGTGAAACTGAACTGAGAGGAGATGAACTAACATATGTAAACAGATAGCCAGTGGGAACTTGCTGTATGACTCAGGCAACTCAAACTGAGGCTCTGTAATAACCTGGAGGAGTAAAAATGGGTGGGAGTTGGGAGGGAGATTCAAGAAGGATGGGACATATGTACACCTGTGGTTAATGCATGCTGATGTATGACAGAAATCAAACCAATGTTGTAAACCAGTCAGCAATCAATTTAAAATAAATATTAAAAAAAAAAAGAATAAAGACATTTCAGCTCAAAAGGTCTTCCTCACCTCCCTGCCATGGGGCTAAAAAAAAAAAAAAAAAAGGAAAAGAAAATGACGAGAGGTAGATAGATAAGGTCTGAATCATCCCCAAGGCCATTTACCTCTAGGGGGCAGGCTACACACATCTCTGGACTCTGCCCCTCCATGTAGGGGCAATGAGAAGATGACAGTTCACCGACCAGGAAACAGCATCATGAGCACTAAGTGCCCACTGACATTCTAAGGTTGTGGATCTTCTGTCCTCCTTCCCCACAAGGGCCCTAATGCTTTGAACCCTAACAGAGAAGCTAGGCTTATACACCTTAATCCTACTCACAGGCTTCTTCACGGCCACCTCAGCATCTGTCACCTACCAATGTTCTTTATACTCTGTTACAAGGATGACTGGATGCAGTGGTGAAATGCCTTTCTCCCTCTCAGTGTGACCCAGGATCTCAGATCTGTGCACATCCTATGTCAAAATGGAAATGGGGGCGGGGAAAGGAATTTGGACAAAAGATAGAGGCCACAATAGTAGAAATTCTCCTTAAGCAGGAAACCTCCAAATGAACTCACCACCCACCAAACGTGCCTTGGATTTCACCTCTTCCAAGCCTGAGCTTCATTGGAATCAGAAATATACAGTTCTGTCATCCTGCACCCTTGGCTAAAGCAGGCATCACCAATTGATTGCAGCACACTCTTTCCCTTGTCAAAGTGGCTGCGGCTCCCTCTAACTTAATGCTAGAACAATTCTTCTGCCCAAATGCTCTGTCCCAGTTCCACCTACCTGTTCCATTGCTTTAACTCTGCCACTATTCTACCTCCTATTGAAAAATCCAAACAACCCCAAGAATGATATTGAGCCTCTGTTCAATTTTAATGAGTTTTATAGCCATGAAGGAGTTAGTCTCTAGGAGGGCAGTTAAAGAGCCCTGCTCCCCTTCCTGCCAGGACCCAGAGAGTACAAGCCTACCTGGGTTCAGTAAAGAACCCCACATGGTTATGACACCGGAAGGAGACTGGTACTGGAGAGAACTGGCAAGGTGAGGGAGCAAGGGGGAGAAATGAAGAGAGGAAAGGATGAGAGTGCTGAAGAAGGCATACAGTTTGGGCCAAGATTAGCCCAGTAAAAGAGCAGAGAGTGGTCCTCCCACAAGGAAAGGAGTTTTGGGAGGTTATGTCAAAGCGGCACTGCAGAGCTTTAAAGTCAGACAGTGCCGAGTTTAGTCCCAACTCAGTCTCTTACTAGCTCATTAACTCTGTATACTGCAGCCATGTAAAAAATAATAACTCTCCCCACCTCTGGGAGCAGTGAGGAAGACTTAAAAGTGTACAAGGGGGCTGGTACAAGGTCCAGTTCAGTTCACTTGCTCAATGGTGTCTCTTTTTTTTTATTATTATTAATTAATTTATTTTAGTTGGGGGCTAATTACTTTACAATATTGTAGTGGTTTTTGCCATACATTGACATGAATCAGCCATGGGTTTACATGTGTTCCCCATCCTGAACACCTCTCCCACCTCCCTCTCCATCCCATCCCTCTGGGTCATCACATTGCCCCAGCCCTGAGCGTTTGTCTCATGCATCGAACATGGAATGGTGTTCTGTTTCACAAATGATAATATACATGTTTCAATGCTATTGTCTCAGATCGTCCCACCCTCACCTTCTCCCACAGAGTCCAAAAGACTGTTCTATGCATCTGTGTCTCTTTTTCTGTCTCGCATATAGGGTTATCATTACCATCTTTCAAATTCCATATATATGTGTTAGTATACTGTATTGGTGTTTTTCTTTCTGGCTTACTTCACTCTGTATAATGGGCTGCAGTTACATCCACCTCAGTAGAACTGATTCAAATGTATTCTTCTTAATGGCTGAGTAATATTCCATTGTGTGTATGTACCACAGCTTCCTTATCCATTCGTCTGCTGATGGGCATCTAGGCTGCTTCTATGTCCTGGCTATTATAAACAGTGCTGCGATGAACATTGGGGTACACGTATCTCTTCCAATTCTGGTTTCCTCAGTGTGTATGCCCAGCAGTGGGATTGCTGGGTCATATGGCAGTTCTATTTCCAGTTTTTTGAGGAATCTCCACACTGTTCTCCATAGTGGCTCTACTAGTTTGCATTCCCACCAACAGTGTAAGAGGGTTCCCTTTTCTCCACACCCTCTCCAGCATTTATTGCTTGTAGACTTTTGGATAGCAGCCATTCTGATGGGCAGGAAATGGTACCTCATTGTGGTTTTGATTTGCATTACTCTGATAATGAGTGATGTTGAGCATCTTTTCATGTGTTTGTTAGCCATCTGTATGTCTTCTTCGGAGAAATGTCTGATTAGTTCTTTGGCCCATTTTTTGATTGGGTCATTTATTTTTCTGGAATTGAGCTGCAGAAGTTGCTTGTATATTTTTGAGATTAATTGTTTGTCCATTGCTTCGTTTGCTATTATTTTCTCCCATTCTGAAGGCTGTCTTTTCACCTTGTTTATAGTTTCCTTTGTTGTGCAAAAGCTTTTAAGTTTATCTAGGTCCCATTTGTTTATTTTTGCTTTTATTTCCAATATTCTGGGAGGTGGGTCATAGAGGATCCTGCTGTGATTTATGTCGGAGAGTGTTTTGCCTGTGTTTTCCTCTAGGAGTTTTATAGTTTCTGGTCTTACGTTTAGATCTTTAATCCATTTTGAGTTTATTTTTGTGTATGGTGTTAGAAAGTGTTCTAGTTTCATTCTTTTTACAAGTGGTTGACCAGTTTTCCCAGCACCACTTGTTAAAGAGATTGTCTTTTCTCCATTGTATATTCTTGCCTCCTTTGTCAAAGATAAGGTGTCCATTTGTACGTGGATTTATCTCTGGGCTTTCTATTTTGTTCCATTGATCTATATTTCTCTCTTTGTGCCAGTACCATTCTGTCTTGATGACTGTGGCTTTGTAGTACGGCCTGAAGTCAGGCAGGTTGATTCCTCCAGTTCCATTCTTCTTTCTCAAGATTGCTTTGGCTATTCGAGGTTTTTTGTATTTCCATACAAATTGTGAAATTATTTGTTCTAGTTCTGTGAAAAATACCGTTGGTAGCTTGATAGGGATTGCATTGAATCTATAGATTGCTTTGGGTAGTATACTCATTTTCACTATATTGATTCTTCCAATCCATGAACACGGTATATTTCTCCATCTATTTGTGTCCGCTTTGATTTCTTTCATCAGAGTTTTATAGTTTTCTATATATAAGTCTTTTGTTTCTTTAGGTAGATATATTCCTAAGTATTTTATTCTTTTCATTGCAATGGTGAATGGTATTGTTTCCTTAATTTCTCTTTCTGTTTTCTCCTTGTTAGTGTATAGGAATGCAAGGGATTTCTGTGTGTTAATTTTATATCCTGCAACTTTACTATATTCATTGCTTAGCTCTAGTAATTTTCCGGTGGAATCTTTAGGGTTTTCTATGTAGAGGATCATGTCATCTGCAAACAGTGAGAGTTTTACTTCTTCTTTTCCTATCTGGATTTATTTCTTTTTCTGCTCTGATTGCTGTGGCCAAAACTTCCAAAACTATGTTGAATAGTAGTGGTGAGAGTGGGCACCCTTGCCTTGTTTCTGACATTAAGGGAGATGCTTTCAATTTTTCACCATTGAGGATAATGTTTGCTGTGGGTTTGTATAGCTTTTATTATGTTGAGGTATGTTCCTTCTATTCCTGCTTTCTGGAGGGTTTTTATCATAAACGGATGTTGAATTTTGTCAAAGGCTTTTTCTGCATCTATTGAGATAATCATATGGTTTTTATCTTTCAATTTGTTAATGTGGTGTATTACATTGATTGATTTGCAGATATTGAAAAATCCTTGCATCCCTGGGATAAAGCCTGCTTGGTCATGATGTATGATCTTTTTAGTATGTTGTTGGATTCTGTTTGCTAGAATTTTGTTAAGGATTTTTGCATCTATGTTCATCAGTGATATTGGCCTGTAGTTTTCTTTTTTTGTGGCATCTTTGTCTGGTTTTGGTATTAGGGTATTGGTGGCCTCATAGAATGAGTTTGGAAGTTCACCTTCTGCAATTTTCTGGAAGAGTTTGAGTAGGATAGGTGTTAGCTCTTCTCTAAATTTTTGGTAGAATTCGGCTGTGAAGCCATCTGGTCCTGAGCTTTTGTTTGCTGGAAGATTTCTGATTACAGTTTTGCTTTCTGTGCTTGTGATGGGTCTGTTAAGATCTTTTATTTCTTCCTGGTTCAGTTTTGGAAAGTTATACTTTTCTAAGAATTTGCCCATTTCTTCCAAGTTGTCCATTTTATTGGCATATAGCTGTTGGTAGCAGTCTCTTATGATCCTTTGTATTTCTGTGTAGTCTGTTGTGATCTCTCCATTTTCATTTCTAATTTTGTTGATTTGATTCTTCTCCCTTTGTCTCTTGATAAATCTGGCTAACGGTTTGTCAAATTTATTTATCTTCTCAAAAAATCAGCTTTTAGCTTTGTTGATTTTTGCTATGGTCTCTTTTGTTTCTTTTGCATTTATTTCTGCCCTTATTTTTAAGATTTCTTTCCTTCTACTAACCCTGCGGTTCTTCAATTCTTCCTTCTCTAGTTGCTTTAGGTGTAGAATTAGGTTATTTATTTGACTATTTTCTTGTTTCTTGAGGTAAGCCTGTATTGCTATGAACCTTCCCCTTAGCACTGCTTTTACAATGTCCCATAGGTTTTGAGTTGTTTTGTTTTCATTTTCATTCCTTTCTATGCATATTTTGACTTCTTCTTTGATTTCTTCTGTGATTTGTTGGTTATTCAGAAGAGTGTTGTTTAGCTTCCATATGTTGGAATTTTTAATAGTTTTTTCCCTGTAATTGAGATCTAATATTACTGCATTGTGGTCAGAGAAGATGATTGAAATGATTTCAATTTTTTTGAATTTACCAAGGCTAGATTTATGGCCCAGGATGTGATCTATCCTGGAGAAGGTTCTGTGTGCACTTGAGAAGAAGGTGACACTGATTTTTTAGGGGTGAAATGTCCTATAGATAGCAACTAGGTCTAGCTGGTCCATTGTGTCATTTAAAGTTTGTGTTTCCTTGTTAATTTTCTGTTTAGTTGATCTATACTAAGTGTGAGTGGGGTATTAAAGTCTCCCACTATTATTGTGTTATTGTTAACTTCCCCTTTCATACATGTTAGCATTTGCCTTACGTATTGTGGTGCTCCTATGTTGGGGGCATATATATTTATAATTGTTATATCTTCTTCTTGGATTGATCCTTTGATCATTATGTAGTATCCTTCTTTGTCTCTTTTCACAGCCTTTATTTTAAAGTCTATTTTATCTGAAATGAGCATTGCGACTCCTGCTTTCTTTTGGTCTCCATTTGTGTGAAATATTTTTTTCCAGCCCTTCACTTTCAGTCTGTATGTGTCCCTTGTTTTGAGGTGGGTCTCTTGTAGACAGCATACATAGGGGTCTTGTTTTTGTATCCATTCAGCCAGCCTTTGTCTTTTGGTTGGGGCATTCAACCCATTTACATTTAAGGTAATTATTGATAAGTATGGTCCCGTTGCCATTTACTTTGTTGTTTTGGGTTCGAGTTTATACACACTTTCTGTGTTTCCTGTCCTTTAGCATTTGTTGAAGAGCTGGTTTGGTGGTGCTGAATTCTCTCAGCTTTTGCTTGTCTGTAAAGCTTTTGAATTCTCCTTCATATCTGAATGAGATCCTTGCTGCGTACAGTAATCTGGGTTGTAGATTATTCTCTTTCATTACTTTAAGTATGTCCTGCCATTCCCTTCTGGCCTGAAGAGTTTCTATTGAAAGATCAGCTGTTATCCTTATGGGGATCCTCTTGTGTGTTATTTGTTGTTTTTCCCTTGCTGCTTTTAATATTTGTTCTTTGTGTTTGATCTTTGTTAATTTGATTAATATGTGTCTTGGGGTGTTTCGCCTTTGGTTTATCCTGTTTAGGACTCTCTGGGTTTCTTGGACTTGTGTGACTATTACTTTCTCCATTTTAGGGAAATTTTTAACTATTATCTCCTCGAGTATTTTTTCATGGCCTTGCCTTTTGTCTTCTTCTGGGACTCCTATGATTCGAATGTTGGGTCATTTCATATTGTCCCAGAGGTCCCTGAGGTTTTCCTCATTTTTTTTGATTCTTTTTTGTTTTTTCCTCTCTGCTTCATTTATTTCCACCATTCTATCTTCTACCTCACTTATCCTATCTTCTGCCTCTGTTACTCTACTGTTGGTTCCCTACAGAGTGTTTTTTATCTCATTTATTGCATTATTCATCATATATTGACTCTTTTTTATTTTGTCTAGGTCCTTGTTAAACATTTCTTGCATCTTCTCAATCCTTGTCTCCAGGCTATTTATCTGTAACTCCATTTTGTTTTCAAGATTTTGGATCATTTTTATTATCATTATTCTAAATTCTTTTTCAGGTAGATTCCCTATCTCCTCCTCTTTTGTTTGGTTTGGTGGGCATTTATCATTTTTCTTTACCTGCTGAGTATTTCTCTGCCTTTTCCTCTTGTTTAGATTGCTGTGTTTGGGGTGGCCTTTCTGTATTCTGGTAGTTTGTGGTTCCTCTTTATTGTGGAGGTTCCTCCCTGTGGGTTCGGTTGGACGATTGGCTTGTCAAGGTTTCCTGGTTAGGGAAGCTTGTGTCAGTGTTCTAGTGGGTGGAGCTGGATTTCTTCTCTCTGGAGTGCAATGGAGTGTCCAGTAGTGAGTTTTGAGATGTCTATGGGTTTGATGTGACTTTGGGCAGCGTGTATATTGATGCTCAGGGTTATTTTCCTGTGTTGCTGGAGAATTTGCATGATATGTCTTGCTCTGGAACTTATTGGCTCTTGGGTGGAGCTTGGTTTCAGTGTATGTATGGAGGCTTTTGGATGATCTCTTATTAATTAATGTTCCCTGGAATCAGGAGTTCTCTGGTATTCTCAGGTTTGGGGCTTAAGCTTCCTGCCTCTGGTTTTCAGACTTATTCTTGCAGTAGCCTCAAGACTTCTCTATCCAGACAGCACTGATAATAAAACTTCTAGGTTAGTGGTGAAAAGGTTCTCCACAGTGAGGGATACCCTGAGGTTCACCGAATTACATGGAGAAGAGAAGAGGGAGGAAGGAGATAGAGGTGACCAGGAGAAGAAGAGGGGGGCCTAAACGTGGAGAGAGCAATCTAGCCAGTAAACAATTCCCTGTGTGCTCTCCACAGTCTGGAACCCTCAGAGAGGTTCACGGAGTTACACAGAGAAGAGGGAGGAAGGAGGTAGAGGTGAGCAGGAGGAGAAAGGGGGGAATCAAGAAGAGAGAGAGATATCTGGGCAGTACTCTGTTCCCTAAGTGTTCTCCACTGCCCAGAACACCCACAGAGATTCACAGAATTGGGTTGAGAAGAGAAGGAGGAGGGGGGAGATAGAGGTGCCCTGGGGGAGAAGAAAGAGAGTCAAAAGTGGGAGAGAGTAATCAAGCCAGTAATCACAATCCTGAGTAAAAATGGGTACTAAAGATTGGGTTCTTAAATGTACAAAATTGATATCAAATACTATAAAACAAAGATTAAAAATCTAGAGTAGAGGTTAGACTCTTAAAAAATACAATATTAAAAAAAATCACAAAAAGTATAAGAAATATATATATGAAGTTTGCTTTAAAAATAGGTCTTTTTTTTGCAAGGTAATGGTGGGTTATAAAAATGAAAATTAAAGGAGTAATAGAGGACTTAAAAAAAAGGAAAAAAATTTAAAAAATGATAACTGTAAAAATATATCTAGGACTTTCTCCAGAGCTGTTGTGGGCAGTGTGGGATCATTTCAGTTTCAGATAGTTCCTTGTTCCTACTGCTTATACTTTTCAAGATCTATAGGCCCCTTTCAATGTAGTCAGTGTTAACTACAGGGATTTTAATGTGTTGACCTGTCACTTCCAAAGTGATTCCCTCTGTTTATTTGGCTTCTGTTTGCAGGTCTCTTCAGTGTCTAATTTCCTCCCTGACACAAGGGGGTGGAGGTGGTCTCTTCAGGTTCACTTGTTCAGTCATGCTGTCCAGAGGGAGGAACACTGCAAACCAATATCACTGGCATGTGTGTGGAGAGCTCGTAGTGTCTCGGCCGCACTGGGTTTGCCCCCGCTCACAGTGTGTGTGCTTTCCCAGTCTACCCTGCTCAGGCTTCAGGTTACTCTGCCGGGGAGTGGGCCCTGAGATGCATAGACTTTCCAGGTCTAAGCCGCTCAGGTTTAGGTTCTCAGGTACTCCACAAAGGTGCAGACTCGGTTGGGCCTACGGTTTGTGCCGTTCCCCAGTCGGAGCAGCTCAGGCAGCCAGGTGTTTGGCGAGCACACTCTCTTCAGGTGCAGTGCGACTTATCACCTCCCTGGTCCCAGCCTCGGTTTCCGGATGCGCCTGGCTCTGGTTTGCCTTGTGTCACTTCTGGGGAGCTTATCTCTGGCTGCGACCCTCCCAGCGGATGTCAACCATCTGGAATCTCAGGAAGTCTTTGCTTAGAAACTGGAAGCCTGTTTGCAGTTTGGTAGGGGATGCCCTCTCTGGGGCCGAGTTTGCCCCTCTCCAGCTCTGGCTGGCCCCGCCTGCCCGCTGTGTCCAGCGGGGGATGGGCCGGTCTGCAGCTGGCTAGCTCTTTTCTGGTATTGCTCAGTCCTTTGTTCTGTGAGTGGGCCAGCAGTGCCTTAGGTTTGTTCTTTTGGCAGGTTAGTTTTCTCTCTCTCTGGCTATCCCACAGTTAAGGTTGCTATCTCACATTAGCTCCCTCAGATTGCCCTCTGGGCATTTGGGCCCGGTCCTTACCCTAAGCAATGCCACCCGCTCCTCTCCGTTCAGCCCCCACTTGCTGGTGGCAGATGCGAGCGTCTGGGGTACTTCTCTGCTGGAGTTACCTTTAGGCACATAATCTGTGGGTTTTATTTATTTATTTTTCCTCCCGGTTATGTTGCCCTCTGAGATTCGAAAACTTCCCCCAAACCCGCCAGTGAGAGGGTTTCCTGGTGTTTGGAAACTTCTCCTCTTTTACAACTCCCTCCCTGGGACAGGTCTCCCTTCCTAACTCTTTTGTCTCTCTTTTTATCTTTTATATTTTGTCCTACCTCCTTTCAAAGACAATGGGCTTCTTTTCTGGGTGCCTGATGTCCTCTGCCAGCGTTCAGAAGTTGTTTTGTGAAGTTTGCTCAGCGTTCAAATGTTCTTTCAATGAATTTGTGGGGGAGAGAGTGGTCTCCCCATCCTATTCCTCCGCCATCTTCTGGTGTCTGACTCTTTGAGACCCCATGGACTGCAGCATGCCAGGCTTCCCTGGCCATCACCAACCCTGGAGCTTGCTGAAACTCATGTCCATCGAGTCAGTGATGCCATCCAACTATCTCATCCTCTGTTGTCCCCTTCTCTTCCTGCCTTCAATCTTTCCCAGTATCAGGGTCTTTTCAAATGAGTTATTTCTTCCCATCAGGTGGCCAAAGTATTAGAGCTTCAGCTTCAGCATCAGTCCTTCCAATGAATATTCAGGCTGATTTCCTTTAGAATTGACTGGCTTTATCTCCTTAGTCCAGTCCTCAGTAAAATCCTTATCACTACTGACACCTCAGAGTATTTCTACTGTGATGAGAGAAAGAGATTTCAGAAGGTCCCGCTGAAAGATGGAGCCAGCATAAATGACCTAGCCAGATTCCCCATATCTTCTCATTTGTGTGCTAACAAACTTGATCATTTTAGGTCAGCTTATCCTTGAGAATCTTTTTAACCAGTAGCACATTATCAGACTTTAAACATTGTGTTATGGGAGCTTGCTTCAATCAATACACAGAAAATCTTTATTAATAGCAACACATTCTTTGTAACTTAAAAGGAGCATTCTGATCTTAAATACAGATAGTAGTTTAAGCAAGAACTGTTCTCTATTCCAGTTTCTGAGAAAACCATCATCTTTTCATGAATTAGGCCAGGAGGGTGACTCATCTTTCAGCACATTTCTGCAAACAAGGGAAAAGAAAGGTCATGGGAAACAGTTACACAGAGCACTATTTGTGGTAATAAAATATTAATGATGGCTGGATACATGACTGTAGTGGCTGGATACATGACTGTAGTTGCTGAAGAATCTTTGAAAAGATAGGGTAGAGAAAAGGGAGAGAGGGACAAGGAAAACATTGTAAGGACAGAGGAAATTTATTGAGGATAGAATGTTTATATCCTTCCAATTTAGTTGCAAACAAATAGTAATGAGACCTTTTGGGGATCACTGGCCAAGAGGTTTTGAATCTACTATGTTGAATTAAAGTCTTGGTACATGTTTTTCACATAAAATGAATGTAATACTAATGAATGCACAGATTCTTACAGCAGCATCTTCATATACATTTATCCTTATCTCACAACAGTCTTATGATGCTCATTTTACAGAGAAGGAAACTGAGGCTCAGAAATTTTAAATGACTTGGTGAAAGTATGTGAATGTCTTTCTGTCTTATAACACTACATAGTGCTCTACAAGTGACTCAAGTATGCAGCTTGTTATGTAAATAGACTTGTTAGGCTGCGAGGCTGTCATCAAGTTGTCGAAGGAGTCTAAAGATATTCCCAGGATGCTT
Source organism: Giraffa tippelskirchi (assembly GCF_054371585.1). NCBI lineage: Eukaryota > Metazoa > Chordata > Mammalia > Artiodactyla > Giraffidae > Giraffa > Giraffa tippelskirchi. The sequence continues at coordinate 133,989,272 of NC_137278.1, read as the reverse complement.
TGCTCTAAGACAGAAGCTCATAACAGCATCAGTAATGCAATTCAACCTCTGTTAGCTTTATGGCCTTGTGTTGTCACTTTTTTTCTATCATGTCTGTTTCTAAAGAGTTGATTTAGCAAAAAACAGTGAACATTTTGCACATTTGTATAACACATTACAATATGCAGAAAAGTGGGCTCTGCGGTGCTCAGGTCTTTGTTTGTGAGTGTTGTATGGATCTAGAAACTTTCTTAATCTCATGCTTTGGGATCCTACTATAATTCTTCTGAATAGAAGGGGCCTTTATCTTTCATATGTGTGTGTGCCTGCATGCTCAGTCATGTCCAACTCTGCAACTTCATGGACTATGACCCACCAGGCTCCTCTGTCTATGGAATTTTCCAGGCAAGAATAGTGGAGTGGGTTGCCATTCCATTCTCATGGGTATCTTCCTGATTCAAGGATCATATTCTGGTATTAACCAAGGTTTCATTACTGTAGACACATCATTCCCCACTATGGCTAAAATCCTACACATAAAGACTAAAAACAATGGAAAATTATTTTAAATAGTAGAAAGCAGAATATGATGGAATTCAACATGAAAGTAGCCTCATAATTATAACTTTTCTTTTGAGCTTCAAAGCCTACAAATGACATATAAAACAAGAGCAAAGGTATCCATTTTCATCCTCCAAAATAGGGTACTAAAATATAAAGCAGCTGTTACAGATTGTTTTGTTTTAGCTCTTTGTTTGGGAGGCAGTATAGCACCTTAGTCAAGAATGTAGACCCTTGGTTAAGAATCTAAGCTGCCTAGATTCAAATTGCAGCTTTACCATTTAAATATTTTCCTAGGCAAGTTATTTCAGCCATTCAAATCCAGTTTATTCATCTGTAACATGAGCATCAGAGCAGTGTTCTCCTCATAGAGTCACAGGCAGAATTTTAAAAGTTCATCCGTGAAGAGATCTTGACTTAGTTCCTGGACTGTGTTGCTTCTGTTCATGTCATTGTGTGTTGAAGCATTTAAGCAATCAAAAAGAAATTTGTGAAGAAAGAATCATATTAGCTGAGCAGGAAGTTGTAAGCCTGTTCTTTTCTTGCACATCACAGACTTTTATCTCTGTGTTGCTTTCTAGAAAAGGAGGAAAGAAACTGTTCCTGCCTTTCTGTGAGTGGATGTAGTTTATTTAACTTAATGAAGTTGCCAGTGTGATTCTTGTTTGTTTGTTTTCCCTAGATTCAGCCAGGAAGAATAATTCTTCTTAATTCTTGCCTAAAATGTTCTATAGAAGTTGTGTAGAACATTCTTCCTTAGAGCACAGTGCCTGTGTATGTGCTTAGTTGCTTCAGTCATGTCTGACTCTTTGTGACCCTATGAGCCCACCAGGCTTCTCTGTCCATGGGACTTTCCAGGCAAGAATACTGGAGTGGGTTGCCATGTCCTCCTCCAGGAGATCTTCCACATTCAGGGATCAAACCTGAGTATCTTATGTCTCCTGCTTTGGCAGGTGGGTTCTTTACCACTAGCGCCATCTGGGAAGCCCCTAAAGCACAGTAGGCTTTCTGTCAAATACGCATGAAAATGAGATTTTTAATATCTTTATTTTATTATATACAAAATCAGTTTGATTTTGCAGTATATAACAAAATATTTCCAAACTTAGAGGCTTAAAAATAATTATGTATCAGTTCAAAATTCTGTAAGTCGGCATTCGGGTTGAACTTGTTTAAGCGGTTCCTCCACTGGTCTTACCTGGGCTCATTCATGTGGTTGCTGTCGCTTATGTGGTGGACAGGCTGGGGGCTGGCTGGTGCTTTATGGCTCGCATGCATATCTGGTGATTGGCTGGGGCAACAGAGTAGATGGGTCACATGTCTCCAGTGTCCAGCAGGATACTCTGGGCTTTTTCACATGGTAGCTGGATTCCAAAAACAGCAAGACAGAGGACTACTCCTGGTGAACAAGCATTTGTCAAGCCTCTGTTTATGCCATGCTTGTTAATGTCTTGTTGGCCAAAATAAATCATACGACCAAACCAAGATTCAAAGCATGGAGAAATAGACTCCATCTCTTGATGGTAAAAACTGCAGAATAATGTTGCCATTTTTTCCTTAGTATTGAATTATAGTCGTCCTCAGGAAAAATTAAATCCACTTGGTTGCAAGTAGCATGGAACATAAAAATTGAACTATAAAGACTGAAATTCTTACCTCTAATTTTTGACTACAGTGAAAAGATTCATATAAGATATGGGGTAAGGATAGAGAATGAAATCAGTCAATAGTTATGCATGTTGTACCTACCAAGCTAGGGTGGTATACATAATTTAATAGTGAAGGAAGAGGGCTCTGTTCAGTTCACATAAGTCATATCCCCTCACTCAAGGATATTGTAGTCAGCTGATTTCAGAGATGCAGAAGGCCACACTACAAGGTAGTTTGTGATAACATTATGGGAATGATGCAGCTAAGAAGTATTGGAGTTCTGTGGAATGTGTGTTTAAGGGGTAGAAAAACTCCTAGGAGGAGGAAGTGAGGCTTCAGTTCAGTTCAGTTCAGTCGCTCAGTTGTGTCTGACTTTTTGTGACCCAATGGACTGCAGCACGCCAGGCCTCCCCGACCATCACCAACTCCCGGAGTTTACTCAAACTCATGTGCATTGAATCGGTGATGCCATCCAACCATCTCATCCTCTGTCGTCCCCTTCTCCTTCCGCCTTCAATCTTTCCCAGCATCGGGGTCTTTTCAAATGAGTCAGTTCTTTGCATCAGGTGGCCAAAGTACTGGAGTTTCAGCTTCAGCATCAGTTCTACCAATGAATATTCAGGACTTATTTCCTTTATGATGGACTGGTTGGATCTCCTTGCAGTCCAAGGGACTCTCAAGAGTCTTCTCCAACACCACAGTTAAAAAGTATCAATTCTTCTGCGCTCAGCTTTCTTTATAGTCCAACTCTCACATCCATACGTGACTACTGGAAAAAACATAGCTTTGACTAGATGGACCTTTATTGGCAAAGTAATGTCTCTGCTTTTCAATATGCTGTCTAGGTTGGTCATAACTTTTCTTCCAAGGAGCAAGCATCTTTTAATTTCATGGCTGCAGTCATGCCAAGTGAGGCCTAAACAAAGCTGAAGATATGGTCGAATTTGCAAATAAAACAATAATGTGTTCCAAGGAATAAATGTCAAGAAATCGTTGCTAGCATGAGAATGAATTTTGCATATTTGGAAACACTAAGGATCCCTAAAGGGCTGGAAGAGATGATACAGCAACTTGGATTTGTAATGCATGGTAGGTCAATTGCTTTCCATGCCTAAATTAAACCTAGCACTGAAATTAAGGATTTCAGGTCTCTGAAGGCCGAATTTATCTTCCTAAAATACTGTTCCCATCCCGTTCCTCTTTTGCTCATTGCAAATCTTTGATGGCTACACTTGGTACATAAGAATGAGTTTGTATTGCAGACCTTAGCATTAAATAAACTCTTGCAACATGCCTCAAATCACATTTTCAGTCTTCTCTCTCACTCCTCCTCTATTACATTTTAAATTTTTCTCTGGAGCTGTAGCCATTAAATATTGTATGAAACCTCTTTACCCAGCTTAAAAAGTCTTAAGCTTTTTAGATTTTCAAAATTAATGTTGGGTTTTGAATAATAACAATAGTGAATTTTAGGCTCTTACAAGCAGAATTTGAAATGAAATTACAAGTGTTCTTTAAGAATAGTAATCACAGGAATCTCTACCATGTAGCTTTTAGTTTAAATTTCAAGTATTTTCCTAAAGATTTCTTTTACTACATAGGTTCTAGCAAAGGATGGTTACCATCAATCAATATGATTTCCCACTGAGTACCCAGCACTGTCAGGAGCTATTTTTAAATCCTGTCTATCTCCTATTTGGCCTGGACTATCTAAACCTTTTATTGCATTTTTTTTTTAAGATAAGAAGTACATCTTTCACTGTTCCAGAGATATACCTCATGAGCCAAATATGAGTTTTGTGTACTTATCCTAGTATTTAGGCTGTGAGTGGCAGGACATATCTCCTTCACTATATACTTTCTAAATCAAGCAGTAAAGCAAAAGGAATTTTTTTTAATGTTCAGAGTTGTGAGATATTTCAAGATGGACAGTGTTCAATTTTAAAAAAAAAAAAAATCATCTTTACCTAAGATGGAAAACAAAGTTTGATAAAGCAGTTTCTTGAATTGTCTAGGAGTTTGGCAGTGAAATTTTTTTGGAGTAAAATCGTTAAAATGATGTAATTTATTTTTGATGACTTCTCAAAATTCTTGAAAGGGTTAGCCTTAATGTAAATTTAGATTCCCTCACTATTTTTGACCAAAACACATTAGCACAAATCAAGAACTATCTTCTGGACTTCCCTGATGGTGCAGTGGATAAGAATCTGCCTGCTAATGCAGGGGACACAGATTCAATCCTTGATCCAGAAAGATCCCATATGCCATGGAGCAGCTAAGCCTGTGCACTGCAACTACTGAGTCTGCGCTCTGGAGCCCAAGAGACACAACTACTGAAGCCCACACGCCTAGAGCCTGTGCTCCACAAGAGAGGCCACTGCAGTGAGAAGCCCCCACTCACTGCAACTAGCTCAACAAAGCAACAAAGGCCCAGGATGGCCAGGAATTAATTCTTTAAAAAAAGAACCATTTTCTAAGACTCAAAAGCCCCAAACCTCCACATGTGCCTACAGTATATGTTTATCTCCTCTCAGAAATCAACTGACTACAATGTCTTGAGTGAAGGTACTATGGCTTATCATGAATCAAACACAACCCTCACCAGATAGTGTAGAGTTACATACTCCAAGGAATACAATCCAATTACTGTCCTTTTAACATAAAAATCCCTGTCATTTCTGTGAATTTTATTCTAAACTTCCCCGGAAATTGAATTCACTGCATCTAAAAAGAAAATTGGTTTGATGACCCAGCTCTTTGGAAAAGTTCAGCTATATCCAGTAACATGTTTTGGAACCAATATAAAAGAAGCTGAAAAGGCCATTAGTATGGGTTTCTATCAGCTGAATACCACAGGCAAATTGAATCTCCAAAGTGAACAGTGTTTAACAGGAAGCTTAAAATCATTACACAAAAAATGTCACCCAAGGGAGCTTCAGTTCATGTAACTGGTTCTGAAATAATATACTTTTTTGCTTGAATGCCATTCTGTTTAATCATTCTTTTCTCCACTGATCAGTTTAACCATCATTTACCCTTTTTGCTGTAAACCTTTGATATTAATGGCAAAAAGGGCTCCCAGTTCTGAGTTCCATTTAAGCCAAATTTTGAACAAATATTTCAATGTAATATTTGTTCTTCCTCTTTGATATGATAGGCTATGTATGGTAACATAATTATTTGTTGTTTTTGTTTGTTTGTCTGAAGTGGGAAGAGAACGAGACTTCTAGAAGATGGTAAACAAAGCCTTAATAGTTTTTTATATTAAGCCATGACTGTAGTATTCAAGACTTGGCATTTGCTCCTGAGTGTATATGTATTTTTCGCACACTTTGGTCATGCCTTTATAAGTCACAGTGACTCGTTCTGTGCTTAAAAGGGGTTTTGCGTGTTTTTTTTAAAATAAATATTTGCAAGATTTAAAAAATGGATTAATTAATTTATTTTTGGCTGCACTGGGTCTTCATTGCTTTGTGTGGACTTTCTCTAGTTGCAGTAAGCTGGGGCTACTCTGTTTTCGGTGCACCAACATGACTTAGCAACAAAACCACCACCCACCACTCAAAACAAAGACTATAGACAGATGATTTTAAGGAACCAGACAATAATTCTAAACATCTCTGTCACTAACCACATTCTAAACAAACTCAGGTGAAAGAGGCCCATATTTGGGCATACCCTGTGGAAAATACAGAATACAAGGATAAAGGAGAGGGAAAAGCACATTTCCCAAGTACCCAAACAAAGAAAAGAATAATAGAAATCAAGCTGACTTTAGATCTGTTCTCTATACTGAACCTGTCAGATTAGAATACCAGGGAGTTGTTTTTTTTTAAGTTCAGATATATTCATGCTTATTTGGGTTGGGAATCTGAAACATTAAAAGTTCTTCTGATTTATCAAAAAAAAAAAGTACTAAATATCTCTGAATGTAAGGTATGAGCATTCATTTGCAGAAAATTAAGACAAATATTTTATTCTGAATAAGAAAGTTGTGTAAATAATGAACAGTGTGTCAATTATCTCTTCTCCTCATCCCCTCAACCCAAGGAAAAAGAGGGACGGAAGGTAGAAATGTCTTATATTTGGTTGCTTGTGTTAATTATCATTATTCTTTTTTTTTTATTTTAGGACTTTTATTGATCATTCTTACAACTGAATTTCAGTTTACTTAATTTATACCTCTAGAGGAAAGTAAATTTTATTTATTATTTAAAATTTTTAAGAATTTTTTTAGCTCTTCTTTTTTTTTGATTTATTTTTTGATTGAAGGATAATTGCTTTACAGAATTTTGTTGTTTTCTCTCAAACCTCAACATGAATCAGCCATATGTATACATATATCCCCTCCCATTTGAACCTCCCTTCCATCTCCCACCCCATTCCACCCCCTCTGATACAGAGCCCCTGTTTGAGTTTCCTGAGCCATACAGCAAATTCCTGTTGGCTATCTATTTTACATATGGTAATGGAAGGAAGGTTATGGCCAACCTAGATAGCATATTTAAAAGCAGAGACATTACTTTGCCAACAAAAGTCCGTCTAGTCAAGGCTGTGGTTTTTCCAGTGGTCATGTATGGATGTGAGAGTTGGACGGTGAAGAAAGCTGAGCGCCACAGAATTGATGCTTTTGAACTGTGGTGTTGGAGAAGACTCTTGAGAGTCACTCAGACTGCAAGGAGATCCAATCAATCCATCCTAAAGGAGATCAATCCTGGGTGTTCATTGGAAGGACTGATGTTGAAGCTGAAACTCCAATACTTTGGCCACCTCATGCGAAGAGTTGACTCATTGGAAAAGACCCTGATGCTGGGTAGGATTGAGGGCGGGAGGAGAAAGGGACGACAAAGGATGAGATGGTTGGATGGCATCACTGACTCGATGGATATGGGTTTGGGTAGACTCCGGGAGTTGGTGATGGACAGAGAGGCCTGGCGTGCTGCAATTCATGGGGTCGCAAAGAGTCGGACACGACTGAGCGACTGAACTGAACTGAACTGAATGTAAATTTCCATGTTATTCTTTCCATACATCTCACCCTCTCCTCCCCTCTCCCCATGTCCATAAGTCTATTCTCTATGGCTGTTTCTCCATTGCTGCCCTGTAAATAGATTCTTCAGTACCATTTTTCTAGATTCCATATATATGTGTTAGAATACGATATTTATCTTTCTCATTCTGACTTATTTCACTCTGTATAATAGGCTCTAGGTTCATCAACTTCATTAGAACTGACTCAAATGCGTTCCTTTTTATGGCTGGTAATATTCCATTGTGTATATGTACCACAACTTCTTTATCCATTCATCTGTAGATGGACATCTAGGTTGCTTCCATGTTTTAGCTATTGTAAACTGTGTAAATTGCTCCATTCTTCTTTCTCAAGACTGCTTTGGCTATTTGGGGTCTTTTGTGTTTCCACGTGAATTCTGAAATTTTTTGTTCTCATTCTGTGAAAAATGCCATTGGTAATTTGATAGGGATCACATTGAATCTGTAGGTTTCATTTGATAGTATGGTCATTTTCACAATATTGATTCTTCCTACCCAGGAGCATGGAATATCTCTCCATCTGTTTGTGTTGTCTTCAGTTTCTTTCATTAGTGTCTTATAATTTTCTGTGTACAATTCCTTTGTCTCCTTAGGTAAGTTTATTCCTAGATATTTAATTCTTTTTGTTGCAAAGGTGAATGGGATTAATTCCTTAATTTTTATTCCTGATTTTTGTTGTTAATATATAGAAATGCAAGTGATTTCTGTGTATTGATTTGGTATCCTGCAACTTTGCTAAATTCACTGATTAGCTCTAGTAATTTTCTGATACTATCTTTAGGGTTTTCTATGTACAGTATCATGTCATCTGCAAACAGTGAGAGCTTACTTCTTCTTTTCTGATCTGGATCCCTTTTATTTCTTTTTCTTCTCTGATTACTGTAGCTAGGATTTCCAGAACTATGTTGAATAATAGTGGTGAAAGTGGACACTCTTGTCTTGTTCCTGATCTTAGCAGTAATGCTTTCAGTTTTTCACCATTGAGTATAATGTTTGTTGTAAGCTTACCATATAGAAGCTTCATTATGTTGAGGTAGGTTCCTTCTATGCCCATTTTTTGAAGAGTTTTAATCATAAATGGGTGCTGAATTTTGTCAAAGGCTTTTTCTGCATCTACTGAGATTATCATATGGTTTTTATCTTTCAATTTGTTAATATGGTGTATCACATTGATTGATCTGTATATATTGAAGAATCCTTGCATCCCTGGAATAAACCCAACTTGATCATGGTGTATGAGTTTTTTAATGTGTTGCTGAATTCTGTTTGCTAAATTTTTTTTGAGGACCTTTGCATCTGTGTTCATCATAGCTTTCTTTTTTTGTGTTGTCTTTGTCTGGTTTTGGTATCAGGGTAATGGTGGCCTCATAGAATGAGTTTGGAAGTGTTCCTTCCTCTGCAATTTTTTGAGTTTTAGAAGGATACACATTAGCTATTCTCTAAATATTTGATAGAATTCTCCTGTGATGCCATCTGGCCCTGGGCTTTTGATTTTGGGGAGATTTTTTTATCACAGCTTCAATTTCAGTGCTTGTAATTGGGTTGTTCATAATTTCTATTTCTTCCTGATTCAGTCTTGAAAGATTGAACTTTTCTAAAAATCTGTCCATTTCTTCCAGGTTTTCCATTTTATTGCCATATAGTTGTTCATAATAGTCTCTTACAATCCTTTGTATTTCTGGGTTGTCGGTTGTAACCTTTCCTTTTTCATTTCTAATTTTGTTGATTTGATTCTTCTCTCTTTTTTTCTTGATGAGTCTGGCTAAAGGTTTGTCAGTTTCGTTTATCTTCTCAAAGAACCAGCTTTTAGTTTTATTAATCTTTACTATTGTTCCTTTCATTTATTTCTGCTCAGATCTTTATGATTTCTTTCCTTCTACTAATTTTGGGGTGTTTTTGTTCTTCATTGTCCAGTTGTTCTAGGTGTAAAGTTAGGTTGTCTATTCGATGTTTTTCTTGTTTCTTGAGGTAGGATTGTATTGCCATAAACTTCCCTCTTAGAACTGCTTTTGCTGCATCCCATAGGTTTTGAGTTGTCATGCTTTCATTGTCATTTGTTTCTAGAAATTTTTTATTTCCATTTTGATTTCTTCAGTAACCTGTTAGTTATTTAGAAACATGTTGTTTAATCTATGTGTTTGAGTTTCTTACAGTTTTTTTCTTGTAATTGGTAACTAGTCTCATAGCATTGTGATCAGAGAAGATGCCTAATACGATTTCAATTTTCTTAAATTTACTGAGGTTTGATTTGTGACCCAAGATGTGATCTATCCTGGAGAATGTTCCATGTGCGCTTGAGAAGAAGGTGTATTATTCTGCATTTGGATGGAATGTCCTGAAGATATCAATGAGGTCCATCTCATCTAACATATCATTTAAGACTTGTGTTTCCTTATTAATTTTTTGTTTTGATGATCTATACATTGGTGTGAGTGGAGTGTTAAAGTCTCCTACTATTATTATGTTATTGTCAATTTCTCCTTTTATGTCTGTTAGTGTTTGTTTTATGTATTGACTTGCTGCTATGTTTGGTGTGTAGATATTTATAATTGTTATGTCTTCCTCTTGGATTGATCCCTTGATCATTATGCTATATCCTTCCTTATCTCCTATAATCTTCTTTATTTTAAGGTCTATTTTGTCTGATATTAAGTTTGCTACTCCAGCTTTCTTTTGCTTTCCATTTGCATGGAATATATTTTTCCATCCTCTCACTTTCAGTCTATATGTGTCTTGAGATCTGAAGTGGGTTTCTTGTAGACAGCATACATATTGGTCTTATTTCTGTATCCATTCAGCCTGTCTGTGTCTTTTGGTTGGAGCATTCAATCCATTTACATTTATAGTAATTATTGATATATGTGTTCTTATTGCCATTTTCTTAATTGTTTGGAGTTGATTTTGTAGATCTTTTTCTTCTCTTGCATTTCTTGACTATATAAGTCCCTTTAACATTTGTTGTAAAGCTGGTTTGGTGGTACTGAATTCTCCTAACTTTTTCTTGTCTGAAAGGCTTTTTATTTCTCCGTCAATTTTGAATGAGATCCTTGCTGGGTACAGTAATCTTGGTTGTAGATTTTTCCCTCTCAATACTCTAAGTATGTCCTGCCATTCCCTTCTGGCCTGCAGAGTTTCTGCCAAAAGATCAGCTGTTAAGCGTATGGGGTTTCCCTTGTGTGTTACTTGTTGCTTTTCCCTTGCTGCTTTTAATATTCTTTCTTTGTGTTTAGTCTTTGTTAGTTTGATTAGTATGCGTTTTGGCGTGTTTCTCCTTGGGTTTATCCTGTATGGGACTCTTTGTGTCCCTTGAACTTGATTGACTATTTCCTTTTCCATGTTGGGGAAATTTTCAACTATAATCTCTTCAAAAATCTTCTCATACCCTTTCTTTTCCTCTTCTTCTTCTGGGACCTCTATAATTCGAATGTTGGTGCATTTGATATTGTCCCAGAGGTCTCTGAGACTATCCTCAGTTCTTTTCATTCTTTTTACTTTATTCTGCTCTTCAGAAGTTATTTCCACCATTTTATCTTCCAGCTCACTGATTCGTTCTTCTGCTTCAGATATTCTACTATTGATTTCTTCTAGAGTATTTTTAATTTCAGTAATTGTGTTGTTTGTCTCTGTATGTTTATTCTTTAATTCTTCTATGTCTTTGTTAAATGATTCTTGCATTTTCTCCATTCTGTTTTCAAAGGTTTTGATCATCTTTATTATCATTATCTGAATTCTTTTTCAGGTAGTTTGCCTATTTCCTCTTCATTTATTTGAACTTCTGTGTTTCTAGTTTATTTCTTCATTTGTGTAGTATTTCTCTGCCTTTTCATTATTTTTTTTTAACTTATTGCGCTTGAGGTCTCCTTTTCCCAGGCTTAAAGGTTGAATTCTTGCTTCCTTTTGGTTTCTGCCCTCCTAAGTTTGGTCCAGTGGTTTGTGTAAGCTTCATATAGGGTGAGATTTGTGCCAGGTTTTCTTGTTTGTTTTCCCTCTGATGGGCAAGGCTGAGTGAGGTGGTAATCCTGTCTGTTGATGATTGGGTTTGTATTTTTGTTTTGTTTATTGTTTAGATGAGGCATCCTGCACAGGGTGCTGTTGGTGGTTGGATGATGCTGGGTCTTGTATTTAAGTGGTTTCCTTTGTGTGAGTTCTCACTATTTGATACTCTCTAGGGTTAGTTCTCTGGTAGTCTAGGGTCTTGGAGTCAGTGCTCCCACTCCAAAGGCTCAGGGTTTGATCTCTGGTCAGGAACAAAGGTTCCACAAGTGGTTTGTCTTGGCATTAAGTGAGATTAAAACAAATACCCAAAAACGAAAAAACCAAAGATGAACCCCAGACAAATGGCAGTTACAAAATCAGGCAAATAATAATTAAAATAATGGTATATACACATATACATATACACCCATAAGCAAAATCAAAACAGTCCAACAAAAATAAACTACAGTAAATTGATCCAGTGATCAAAGGAAATCAAAAATTATATCTACCAGTTAAGAACAAAACTAACTAAAGCACAAACTGGAAAAAAAAACTAAAGCAAGGTGCCAAGTGGGAATAAAGTAATGAAGAAAAAACTAACAATGATGTTGAGAGGAAAGGAAAGAAAGAAAGAATAGATATGCAAAGTTAAATAGAGGTAGATAAAGAAGATTTATATACATTAAAGATTAACTGCAAGAGGAAAAGAACAGTAGGAAAAGCAAACAAAGGAATAAATGTAGAAAAAATAATAATAGATTTTAAAAATATTAAAATTATAAAAAGAAAAAACTGAAGAAGAAAGAAAAAAAAAAGGAAAACTCCACAGAACACAAAAGCCCAATGTAGAGGCAGAGATTTATAACAATAATAAAAAACGTGACTGAGAAAAGAAAAGTTCAAAAGCTTAATTAGATTTCATAGTGTCGATAAAATTGACAACTACATAGAGGGGTAAAAAAAGAAAAAAAAAAAGTCCAAAAGAATCTACAGAACAAGTCAAAACATAAGAATAATAAATGTTTTTCTTGAGTCACTGCTGTCAGAGTCTTTTCCCTCAGTGGGAGTCACAGTCCACCTCACTTCCGTAGAATGCCCTCCAACACTCTGCTGGTCTCTGGACCTGCTGTGGGGGCAGCTCAGATTCCAATCTGGTCCTACTCTTGTGTGTTCTTGCCTCCAATGTCCACAGCTATCAGAACAAGCACATTTTCTTTTGTGGGAGTTTTCAATGTCCTTTTATATATTCCAGATACAGAGTCTGCCTAGTTGATCATGTGGATTTAATCTTAAACTTGTACAGCTGGTGGGAAGGTTTTGGGTCTTCTTCCTTAGCCACACTGCCCCTGGGTTTCAATTGTGGTTTTATTTCCACCTCTACTTATGGGTCATCCACTGGGGTTTGCTCCTGAAGCTGCCCTGGAGGACTTGGGCCTGCCCCAGTGAGGGCCAGGTATGGAGGTGGTGCAGCTGCTTGGATCACGGTGGTTTTAGCAGCACCAGGTACTCATGGGAGTTGGTGGCTAGGGCAACAGGAAATATAGTCCTCTAGAAGGGTGTGGCAACCAGTATTGGCCAATACACTCCAGTATTCTTGCCTGGAGAACCCCTGACAGAGAAGCCTGGCAGGCTATAGTCCACAGGGTGGCAAAGAGTTGGACACAACCAAAGTGACCATGCATGCATAGATGCAAGACTTCTTTTGCCTGTGGCAGCTCTGCCCCAGTGAAGATTGAGCATGAAGGCAGCACATATGCTTGTTTGTGGGGACCCTGGGGGAGCCAAGTGTGCAGGGACACGGACTGCCTCCACCGCAGGAGTTATGGCCCTATCAGAGTCTTTTTTCGAGCCTCTTGTAGCTGGCCATCAGAAGGCCTCTTTGGCCAGTCTTTCTCCGTATCTGCACCCATTCAGGCACATACAGGGGCCCCCCTGGCTGGGGTCCTGCTCTATAGTTCGGTGCCTCAGGTGTTTGATGGGCCAGACTGTCTACTGTTCAGCTGCCAATGCTGGCATGTGGGGAGAGAGAGGCTATAGTGATGGCTCCACCCCCTACGCGTGACTCAGCAGTATTGCCTTCCTTTCATGGCTACCTGGCTTTCCTCCACAGGCATTTCCCACCACAGCCTCCTCCCTCACATCCCCTTGGTCTGTCTCTCCACAGTCAACAGCAGCCCTCACCCTGGGATTGCTCCACAATCCCTAAACTCCCAGCCGCTGTGCCTTCTAGGGGACCTGCGTCCCTGTCCAGGGTATGTAAGGTTGCAGCAAGGACTGTCTGATTCTCGTTCCATTTAGGCTGCCACAGATCAGCTGTTTCACGCTCAGCCTTAAATGTTTCTCCTCTGACTCAAACAATTGCCCCGGTGTGGGGATTGGACCCCTGCTTCAGTTCCCCCACCTTCTGAGGGCAGGTCTAGTCCTACTAACACTCCTGTTTTTCACCCTAGTTCCTTCATCCTATCAAGTTTTGCATAGTTCTACATATACTTCTCCATTGGTCAGGTACTCCTGTCCACTCTCAGCTAGTGTTCTGCGTGCACTTCTGTGTCTGAAGGTGTATTCCTGATGTATCCGTGGAGAGAGAAGTTCTCCATGTCCACCTACTCCTCCATCATCTTGTTCTCTCTATCATTATTCTTTATAGGGAAAGGATGGCATTGACTGATATCTGACTTAAAGCTTAAGAATAATGTTCAGGTAAAATATGCTGAATATTTATATTTTGGGAGATTCAGCCTTCCTGCAAGTTGAAGCTGAAGGTATATACTAAAAGAAGTCTATTGAATACAATCCTTGATTTAGAGAAAATGAATCATAATGAATTTCATAAATGTGATTTATCCACATTATCATAGTTTCATTTCATGGTAAAATCGGTTTTATTGTTTCATTAAAAAATTCTGTTCAAATAATATAACCAAGGAAAAAGAGCCTAGCTTCAACTTTACATTGTATAAGCAAGAAGGAACTGATCAAATTTATTCTTAATTGTCACATATAGGACCTTTAAAGAGTTCATTAGTTTCTAGAGAGTACCACTATGCTGTTTGTGCCAAAAATTTCGTGAGTGGTCGTCGAACATCAAGTTTTGAGGTTTTGAATTTGATTGGCTAGTCAGTTGTATGTAATATTGGTTCTTCAACAAACAGCCTCATTTCCTTTACATAGTTCTTTTCATCCAGGGTGAGAGGGTAATAAATCCCTCTGGGAAAAGTTATGTCCACTTTCACCATACAAATCTGAATCAATCAGCCCTCTTTATCCCTTAAAATATCCACTTCCATCAAAGATACATTGAATTTCATCATTCAAGTATAGATATTCTTTATAAGGTATCTTAATCCTTGTCTTAAAATAAAGCTTCTGTTTCTTGGGGCAGCCATTTCTCTGTGCCTAGAAGAATATTTTCTTCATACTTTGGCAGTTTATATTTGCACGTGGTTATTATGTCAATCCAGGAATGTTTTCTCTCTTTTCAGACATTTTTTCTAATTTTGGATCATTCTCATAATTGTCACATTCAGTTTTCACTGAAAGACACCATGTCAACTCAGTTGTTCCAGGCTGACTGCACACCTGGCTTTCATTAAAGAGTTTCCCCTCGTCTGAGTAATGGGCCATATACTGTGACTCCATGTTTATGTGGAACAGGCAGGTTTCTCCTACAGAAATTCCTGCAAACTGTATCATAAAATATACTCAATCTAAAAAAAAAAGAAGAAACAGGTTGAAGCTGAACATATATACTAACAGAAGTCTCCTGAACACAATTCTTGATTTGTGGCAAGAAATCAAGGTGGCATGGCTCAAATCTCTGTCTTAAGTTCCATCCTTTTTTTTTTTTTTTTTTTTGCTTTTGATTTTAATTTTTAACCTATTTGTCATTATATTTGAAGTGGTTCTTATAAGCAGCATATTAGTGGACTCTTGCTTTCTTATCCAACCTAACAATCACTGTCTTAAATTGTGATATTTACACCACTTACCTGGTGGCTCAGATGGTAAAGAATTCACCTGCAATGCAGGAGACCCAGGTTTGATTCCAGGTTTGGGAAGATTCCCTGGAGAAGGGAGTGGCTACCCACGCCAGTATTCTTGCCTGGAGAATTCTATGGATAGAGGAGCCTGGCAAGTTACAGTCCATAGGGTCACAGAGAGTCAGACACAATGAGCACTATTTACATTTCACACTATTTATATTTCACACTATTTACATTTAATGTGATGACCGATCAGTTGGGTTTAAATCTACCACCTTGCAATTTGTTTTCTTTTTGTTCCATCTATTCTTTGTTTTCTGTTTCTCCTTTTTTGCCTTCTTTTGGAATAATTGAGTATTTTTTTATGATACTGTTTAATCTACTTTGTTGACTTACTAGTTATTACATTTTATGGTTATTTTCAGTGGTTGCTTTAAGATTTACATCTTTTTAATGTAATGCTTTTGAACTGTGGTGTTGGAGAAGACTCTTGAGAGTCCCTTGGACTGCAAGGAGATCCAATCAATCCATCCTAAAAGAGATCAATCCTGGGTGTTCATTGGAAGGTCTGATGTTGAAGCTGAAACTCTAATACTTTGACCACCTCATGCGAAGGGTTGACTCATTGGAAAAGACCCTGATGCTGGGTAGGATTGAGGGCGGGAGGAGATGGGGACGACAGAGGATGAGGTGGTTGGATGGCATCACCGACTCGATGGACATGGGTTTGGGTAGATCCCGGGAGTTGGTGATGGACAGAGAGGCCTGGTGTGCTGCAATTCATGGGGTCGCGGAGAGTCGGACACGACTGAGCGACTGAACTGAACTGAACTGAACTGAATGTAATGCAGTCTACCTTCAAAAACATATTACATCACTTCCACATATAGTAAAGGCCTTCCCTGATGGCTCAGACTGTACAGAACCTGCAATGCAGATGACCTGAGTTCTATCTCTTGGTCAGGAAGATCCCCTGGAGAAGGGAATGGCAACCCATTCCAGTATTCTTGCCTGGAGAATTCCATGGACAGAGGAACCTGTTGGGCTACAGTCCATGGGGTCAGGCATGACCCCATGTCTGACCTGACTAAGCAACTAACACTTTCCACATACGGTACAAGAATCTTAGGGTAATACATTTCTACTTTTCCATCTCCAATCTTTATGCTGTTGCTGCCACACATTTTAATTCTTCATAAATTATAAACCCCACAATACACTGCTAATAATTTTGCATTAAAAAGCCCATTATTTTTCAAGAAACTTAAGCAACAAGGAAGAAGTATTTTATATTTACCCATATAGTTATCATTCTATTAATCTTTGTCCCTTTGGTTGATCCAGATTGCCATCTGATATCATTTTTCTTCTTTCTAAATGATTTTTCTCTAACATTTCTTGTACTGCAGGTCTGCTGTGATGAATTTTCTCAGCTTCTGTATATCTCCATTTAAAAAAATGTTTTTATTGGATGTAGAATTGTAGGTTGATTTTTTTTTTTTCTTTTAGAACTTTAAAGATATTTCTCCACTGCTTTCTGGCCTGTATTATTTCCATTGAGAAGATGCTCTCTTTCTTGTCTTCAAGCTTTTGTACTTAATGTGTCTTCTATGCCTGGCTACTTTTGAGATTTTCTCCTTATCACCTTTTGTAACCAAGTGGATCACAATGTAGCTCAATGTAGTTTTCTTGATACTCCTTGTGTATGGAGTTTGTTGACCTTCTTGGATTTGTGGGTTATAGTTTTTTATTGAACTGGGGAGTTTTGAGGCCTTTTTAAAAGATAATTACTCTACCCCTTTCCTTTGGTGACTCCACTTACCTAATAGTGCAAGCATGCTCAGTCACTTCAGTCATGTCTAACTCTTTGTGACCCTATGGTCTGTAGCCCACCAGGCTCCTCTGTCCATGGGATTTCCCAGGCAAGAATACTGGAGTAGGTTGCCATTTCCATCTCCAGGAGATCTTCCCCACCCAGGGATCCAACCTGCATCTCTTGCATTGGCAGGTGGATTCTTTACTGCTGAGCCTCCAAGGAAGCCCCAAAGATATAACCAACCAAGATCCACAACTTTTAGGCAATGTGATAAAACTCCTATCTCAGTTTCACCTCTGAAATAAGTGCAACTAAAAGTATTGAGAGAGAAAGAGAGATTTTGACCATTTCACTCTCTACTGGAATCTTAGAAAACAGACTCTATCAACTAGGTCACTATGTAGAAAGAAACAGAAAACATAACTCAAAATGGCTTAAACAATAAAAAGAATAGACTGTCTCACATAATTAAACAATCCAAAGAGATCAGGTGCAACTTCATCTAGACCCAAGACTCCTCTCTCTCTTTCTCTCTCTCTCTCTGTATGTGTGTGTTCCTGGTGTTGATGCCATTTTTAACCAAGTTCTGCCCTCCTGATTCTAAAATGACTGCAGCAGCACCTATGCTAAACCCTTCCTCATACACATCTGGTGAAGAAGGAAGATCATGACAGCAAAAAGCCACTGCAAAAATAGCGAGACCAGGATTACCAGAAAATGTCTCCTCTTCTCTCCTTATCTGCGATTGGCTATGTTGATCTATATCCTGAGCCTGGGCTTCCCTGGTGGCTCAGTCAGTAAAGAATCCTACCCCCAAAGGATATCAAGGTAGTGCTGACAGGTAGAGGGGCAACAAGTAGATGTCCCACAGAGAGGCACACTTGGCTGGGAGATTTTGCAGGAGGCTGAACATGGCTGCCAGTGCCTATCCTGGACTGTTCTGCTGGTGGTCCCAGATGCCACTGCTGACCTGAAACAAATACACTGCCAAATATTTCTCCTGCAAAGATAGGTTTGGGGGGGAATGAGCAGAGAGTGACAACTCAGGGTCTGCAAACATGGTGAGCCATATGCAAACCCTGTGGCAAGGGGAGGAGGCCACTTTATAGAAAAGAAAAGAAAGTGGGGTGGGGGTGTGCTTTTCCTTTGCATCTTGAGGAAATAATGTCTTGCTTGAAAACTTTAAATTCTCTTTTACAATTTTGCTTAATTTTCTACAAATTCCTTACAAAGATTATATAGTTTTACAGGTCTGGGTGGTGGTGCCATGGAGGTATGTGAGACTACAACTGGAGATGGCATTAAGAGGAAAAGCTGTGAATTATTGAACAGTTACCATGTGCCAGGGCTACTCCTTGTACTTCACTTGTATTAACTCACAACAACCCTACCAAAGTAGGCTGTATTTCTAGCATTATCTTCTTCATTCTACAAATGGGGAAAATGAGATACAAAGAGAGTTAGCAATATGTCCAGCTCCAGAATTTGCACTCTTAATCATTGTGGTGTGCTGCCTTGAGGTGACATAGATCAGACCCACCTCCATCCACCTCTCCAAGGAACTCAAGCCTATGGATTCCAGGCCATGGCAGGTGGGCAAACCAACCTTCTGCCTACACAACTCTTAGAGTAAATGCCTCTTTAAACCTTGTTTCCTAGCTGTCTCACTTGTGTCACCCTGGTCCTGGCCCTTTGGCAGCTAAAGTAGTCCATGGAAAACAGAGAGTGATAGTGCCAACACATGACTCAGGACTAGCTATCACTGGATAACACTGGAATGAGCCTATGACAAAATCTCCCTTTTTTCCCAAATATACCAAAGGAAGGAGTTATTTAAAGTTAAATGGGGATGCTTTATGAAGTGAAGAAAGTCGGACAGAGAAAGACAAATACCATAGGATATCACTTATAGATGGTATCTTTAAAAATGAACTTATTTACAAAACAGAAACAGACTCATGTCCACAGAAAAAAATCTATGTTTACCACAGGGGATAGTGAGGGGGTGAGGAGAGATAAATTAGGAAATTAACATATACACACTAATATATATATAATAGGTAAACAGCAAGGACCTACTATATAGCACAGGGAAGTCTACTTAAACTACAAGGGAAAAGAATCTGAATAACTGAATAACTTTGCTGTACACTTGAAACTAACACAATGTAAATTAACTATAGTTCTATAAAATAAAAAAGTAAAATGGGATGATAATAATAGCATCAGTTTCATAATGCATTAAATGAGGTAATATTTGTACATAGAATAGTGTCTGAATATGGTTAAGCGTTTAATAAATCTTAACTTGTGGAATTATTATTTTACTATTATTAAATGTAAATGTAAAAAAATGTTTTTTAAACATTCTAGATCCAAAAATTGAGAAATCCAGTAAAAACTAACACTGCATGACCAGCTTCATTGCTATTTAAGCACCCTGGGGCATTTGGTAATCATCCAAGAGGCACTTCTATCTTCAGTTCAGTTCAGTCACTCAGTCGTGTCTGACTCTTTGTGACCCCATGAACCACAGCACACCAGGCCTCCCTGTCCATCACCAACTCCCAGAGTCTACCCAAACTCACGTCCATTGACTGAGTGATGCCATCCAACCATCTCATCCTCTGTCGTCCCCTTCTCCTCCTGCCCTCAATCTTTCCCAGCATCAGGGTCTTTTCAAATGAGTCAACCCTTCGCATCAGGTGGCCAAAGTATTAGAGTTTCAGCTTCAACATCAGTCCCTCCAGTGAACACCCAGGACTGATCTCCTTTAGGATGGACTAGTTGGATCTCCTTGTAGTCCAAGGGACTCTCAAGAGTCTTCTCCAACACCACACTTCAAAAGCATCAATTCTTCAGTGCTTAGCTTTCTTTATAGTCCAAATCTCATATCCATACATGAATAAAGGAAAAACGATAGCTTTGACTAGACAGACCTTTGTTGACAAAGTAATGTCTCTGCTTTTTAATATGCTGTCTAGGTTGGTCATAACTTTCCTCCCAAGGAGTAAGCATCTTTTAATTTCATAGCTGCAATCACTATCTGCAGTGATTTTGGAGCCCCCCAAAATAAAATCACCCACTGTTTCCACTGTTTCCCTATCTATTTGCCATGAAGTGATGGGACCAGATGCCATGATCTTAGTTTTCTGAACATTGAGCTTTAAGCCAACTTTTTCACTTTCCTCTTTCACTTTCATCAAGAGGCTCTTTAGTTCTTCTTCACTTTCTGCCTTAAGGGTGGTGTCATCTGCATATCTGAGGTTATTGATATTTCTCCCGGCAATCTTGATTCCAGCTTGTGCTTCTGCCAGCCCAGCATTTCTAATGATGTACTCTGCATATAAGTTAAATAAGAAGGGTGATAATATACAGCCTTGACGTACTCTTCCTATTTGGAACCAGTCTGTTGTTCCATGTCCAGTTCTAACTGTTGCTTCCTGACCTGCATATAGGTTTCTCAAGAGGTAGGTCAGGTGGTCTGGTATTCCCATCTCTTTCAGAATTTTCCACAGTTCATTGTGACCCACACAGTCACAGGCTTTGGCATAGTCAATAAAGCAGAAATAGATGTTTTTCTGGAACTCTCTTGCTTTTTTGATGATCCAGGGGATGTTGGCCATTTGATCTCTGATTCCTCTGCCTTTTCTAAAACCAGTTTGAACATCTGGAAGTTCACAGTTCACATATTGCTGAAGCCTGGCTTGGAGAATTTTGAGCATTGCTTTACTAGCAGTGAGATGAGTGCAATTGTGCGGTAGTTTGAGCATTCTTTGGCATCGCTTTTCTTTGGATTGGAATGAAAATTGACCTTTTCCAGTCCTGTGGCCTAACATAAAACCACCAGACCCTTTGTGAGTTTTGGATCTTTTGCCTTTAGTTCCCTTTATGCTGTGTACTCACCAGTGTGCATACACTATCAAAGTTTTTCTTACCTCAGTTTATTAGTAATTTATGTATACAGCCTGCCTTACTACAAAGCATATTATGAAAAAGATTTTTACAGATCCTCAACTAACTTTCTAGATTTGTTTTAGTGGCAGAAGGCTGCTACCTAATTTTGCCAATATTCTCAATTTCTCAAATTATTTACTGCAGATTTTACTAGAGTGAAAGACTAGAAATAGCCTAAATGTCATGTTTAAATAGATGATGGTACATACAATGGAGTTTGTTGTTGCTGTTGTTGTTCTTTAGTTGCTAAGTCGTGTCCAACTCTTTGAGACCCCATGGACTGTAGGCCTGCCAGGCTCCTCCATCTATGGAACTTCCTGACCCAAGGATGGAACCTGGATCTCCTGCATTGACAGGCAGATTCTTTACCACTGAGCCACTTGCAAAGCCTGATGCTGTAAAAAAATAATATTGCATAGGAACCTGGAAAGTTAGGTCTGTGAATCAAGGTAAACTGGAAGTGGTTAAAACAGGAGATAGCAAGAGTGAACATCAACATTTTAGGAATCAGTAAACTAAAATGGACTAGAATAGGCAAATTTAATTCAGATGACCATTATATCTACTACTGTGGGCAAGAATCACCTCATAGGCAACAAAAGAGTCCTAAATGCAGCACTTGGGTGCAGTCTCAAAAATAACAGAATGATCTCTGTTCGTTTCCAAGGCAAACTATTCAATATCACAGTAACCCAAGTCTATGCCCCAACCACTAATGCCAAAGAAGCTGAAGTTGAATGGTCATATGAAGATCTACAAGATCTTCTAGGACTAACACCAAAAAAGATGTCCTTTTCATCATAGGGGACTGGAATGCTAAAGTAGGAAGTCAAGAAACATCTGGAGTAACAGGAAAATTTGGCCTTGGAGTACAGAATGAAGCAGGGCAAAGGCTAATAGAGTTTTGCCAAGAGAACACATAGTCACAGCAAACACCCTCTTTCAACAACACAAGAGAAGACTCTACACATGGACATCACCAGATGGTCAACATTGAAATCTGATTAATTATATTCTTTGCAGCCGAAGACGGAAAGCTCTATACAGTCAGCAAAAATAAGACCAGGAGCTGACTGTGGCTAAGATCATGAACTCTTTATTGCAAAATCCAGACTTAAATTGAAGAAAGTAGGGAGAACCACTAGTTCATTCACGTATGACCTAAGTCAAATCCCTTACAATTATACATTGGAAGTGACAAATAGATTCAAGGGATTAGATCTAAAGACAGAGTGCCTGAAGAACTATGCATGGAGGTTCGTGATATTGTACAGGGTGCAGTGATCAAAACCATCCTCAAGAAAAAGAAATGCAAAAAGGCAAAATGGTTGTCTGGGGAGGCCTTACAAATAGCTGAGAAAAGAAGAGAAGTGAAAGACAAAGGAGAAAAGAAAAGATATACCCATCTGAATGCAGAGTTCCAAAGAATAGTAAGGAGAGACAAGAAAGCCTTCCTCAGTGATCAATGCAAAGAAATAGAGGAAAACAATAGAATGGGAAAGACCAGAGATCTCTTCAAGAAAATTAGAGATAACAAGGGAACATTTCATGCAAAAATGGGCACAATAAAGGGCAGAAATGGTATGGACCGAAGAGAGACAAAAGGTATTAAGAGGAGGTGACAAGAATACACAGAAGAACTATACAAAAAAGATCTTAATGACCCAGATAACCATGATGGTGTGACCACTCACCTAGAACCAGACATCTTGGAGTGCGAAGTCAAGCAGGCCTGAGGAAGCACCACTACAAACAAAGCTAGTGAAGATGATGGAGTTCCAGTTGAGCTATTTCACATCCTAAAAGATGATGCCATGAAAGTGTTGCACTCAATATGCCAGCATCAGCAGTGGCCACAGGACTGGAAAAGTTCAGTTTTCATTCCAGTCCCAAAGAAAGGCAATGCCAAAGAATGTTCAAGCTACCACACAATTGCACTCGTCTCACACACTAGCAAAGTAATGCTCAAAATTCTCCAAGCCAGGCTTCAACAGTATGTGCACTGAGAAATTTCAGATGTTCAAGCTGGATTTAGAAAAAGCAGAGGAGCAAGAGCTCAAATTGCCAACATCCTCTGGGTCATAGAAAAAGCAAGAGAGTTCCAGAAATACAGCTATTCTGCTTCACTGACTACACTAAAGCCTTTGACTGTGTGGATCACAACAAACTCTGGAAAATTCTTGAAGAGATGACAATACCAGAACACCTTACCAGCTTCCTGCAAAGTCTGTATGCAGGTCAAGAAACAACAGTTAGAACTGGACATGGAACAACAGACTGGTTCCAAATAGGAAAAGGAGTATGTCGAGGCTGTATATTGTCACCCTGCTAATTTAACTTATATGCAGAGTACATCATACAAAATGCTGGGCTGGATGAAGCACAAGCTGGAATCAAGATTGCCAGGAGAAATATCAATAACCTCAGATATGCAGATGATACCACACTTATGACAGAAAGCAAAGAAGAACTAAAGAGCCTCTTGATAAAGGTGAAAGAGGAGAGTGAAAAATCTGGCTTAAAACTTAACATTCATACCAGAAATTATAAAACTCCTAGAGGAAAATATAGGCAAAACACTCTCCAACATAAACCACAGCAGGATCCTCTATGACCACCTCCCAGAATATTGGAAATAAAAGCAAAAATAAACAAATGGGACCTAATTAAACTTAACAGCTTTTGCACAACAAAGGAAACTATAAGCAAGGTGAAAAGACAGCCTTCAGAATGGGAGAAAATAATAGCAAACGAAGCAACGGACAAACAATTAATCTCAAAAATATACAAGCAACTCCTGCAGCTCAATTCCAGAAAAATAAACGACCCAATCAAAAAGTGGGCCAAAGAACTAAACAGACATTTCTCCAAAGAAGACATACAGATGGCTAACAAACACATGAAAAGATGCTCAACATCACTCATTATCAGAGAAATGCAAATCAAAACCACAATGAGGTACCATTTCACGCCCGTCAGAATGGCTGCTATCCAAAAGACTACAAGCAATAAATGCTGGAGAGGGTGTGGAGAAAAGGGAACCCTCTTACACTCTTGGTGGGAATGCAAACTAGTAGAGCCACTATGGAGAACAGTGTGGAGATTCCTCAAAAAACTGGAAATAGAACTGCCATATGACCCAGCAATCCCACTGCTGGGCATACACACTGAGGAAACCAGAATTGGAAGAGACACGTGTACCCCAATGTTCATTGCAGCACTGTTTATAATAGCCAGGACATGGAAGCAGCCTAGTTGCCCATCAGCTGATGAATGGATAAGGAAGCTGTGGTACATATACACAATGGAATATTACTCAGCCATTAAAAAAGAATGCATTCAAATCAGTTCTAATGAGGTGGATGAAACTGGAGCCTATTATACAGAGTGAAGTAAGCCAGAAAGAAAAACACCAATACAGTATACTAACACATATATATGGTATTTAGTCAATCGGTAAAGATAACCCTGTATGCGAGACATCAAAGGAGACACAGACAAATAGAACAGTATTATGGACTCTATGAGAGAGGGCGAGGGCGGGATGATATGGGAGAATGGCATGGAAGCATGTAAATTATCATATGTGAAACGAATCACCAGTCCAGGTTCGATGCATGATACAGGGTGCTTGGGTCTGGTGCACCGGGATGACCCGGAGGGATGGGATGGGGAGGGAGGTGGAAGGGGGATTCTGGAAGGGGAACACATGTACACCCATGGTGGATTCATGTCAATGTATGGCAAAACAAATGCAATATTGTAAAGTTAAAAAATAGGAAATAAACTAATTAAAAAAAAAAACAACATTCATAAAATGAAGATCATGGCATCCAGTCCCATCACTTCATGGTAAATAGATGGGGAAACAGTGGGAACAGTGACAGACTTTATATTCTTGGACTCCAAAATCACTAGAGATGATGACTGCAGCCACAAAATTAAAAGATGCTTGCTCTTTGGAAGAAAAGCTATGACCAACCTAGATAGCACATTAAAAAGCAGAGACATTACTTTGCCGACAAAGGTCTGTCTAGTCAAAGCTTTGGTTTTTCCAGTAGTCACGTGTGGGTATGAGAGTTGGACCATAAAGAAGGTTGAACACCAAAGAATTGATACTTTTGAACTGTAGTGTTGGAGAAGACTCTTGCAAGTCCCTTGGACTGAAAGGGGATCAGGCCAGTCAATCCCAAAGGAAATCAATCCTAACTATTTATTAGAAAGACTGATGCTGAAACTGAAGTTCCAAAACTCTGACCACCTGATGCAAAGAGCCGACTCATTAGAAAAGACCCTTATGTTAGGAAAGATTGAAGTCGGAAGGAGAAGGGGACGGCAGAGGACAAGATGGTTGGACAGCATCACTGACTCAATGGACCTGAGTTTGAGCAAGCTCTGGGAGATGGTGAAGGACAGGGAAGCCTGGTGTGCTGCAGTCCATGGGATCTCAGTGTCGTACGTGACTGAGGGACTGAACAACAACACATACAATGGGATTTATTGTTATTATTCTTTAGTTGTTAAGTCATGTCCAACTCTTTGGTAGCCCATGGATTGTAGCCCACCAGGCTCCTCTACCCATGGGACTTCCCAGGCAAGAATACTGGGATGGGTTGCTCTTTCCTTCTCCAGAGGATCTTCCCAATCCAGAGGTGGAAACTGCATCTCCTGCATTGGCAGGCAGATTCTTTACCATGACACCACTTAGGAAGCCCACAATAGAATACAATGCAGCTATTAAAACAAATGAGGACCTCTCTATGTACATATAATGCACTATTACCAAAATGTATTTTTAAGTGCAAAGAGCATAACAATATGTATCTGTAGCCATCCCTTTTAGGAAGAATGGCAAGGGGTAACACACACTATATATATATATATATATATATATATACACACACACACACATAAACTGGGCTACTGGGGACAGAGTTTGCAGAAGAGTACTTCTCATGTCAAACTCTTTTGGCTTTTGAATTTTGTGCCATGTGAATGCGTTACCTATTTTTAAAAGCAGTAGTAAAATGAATAAAAGTTAGTATATTATTTTGACATTAAAGAAGTAAAATAGAAAGTTTCCAGAGAGGGGATTATATATCACAGGTATATAATGACATATGGGCTCAGATATAAGCTCCAGAATCGTGTCACTAATCAACAGCTGTGATAAATATCCCTCATCCAAAAAGTTAGATAAAGATCATTCTTAATGTACACACAAGTAACTGCCCAAGAAGCTGGCCACAGAGGCATTCAGAGGCCTTTCTCTCCTTTCCTTTTTTTTCCGGCATAGAGCAGAACAGTCAGTGGAGGGAGGAGGGACTGACCCAAACCAGGTCTCCAAGGATGCTCCAAGGCTTCTCTGACTTGAAGACTGGATCTTTAGGGCTCTGAAGGTGTGAAGGGAGATTCCAGGCTGAGGAATAAATCTCTCTCCTCTATTGAACTTCTAGGAAACTTTAATATTTGAATGGTCACTTAAAACTCCAAAAAGAGAATATGCTATGCAGCATTTCCCAAAAACTTGATCACGAAAAGCAGACTGCCTCATTTGCCTAGGGATCTCAGACTTTACAATGGAACCCTGGTCCACTCAGGGTCCTGCTGCCAAAGACACATGGAGGAAGTGCCATATGAAAAACAGATCCTGGCACCTAAGGGGATGACTTCCTCCCTGGGGGCCTCCACTTCAACATCTGCCAAAGGTGGACAGAGATTCACCACAAAGTCTGTTTTCCTCATGCTTTGAAAGACTATAGTATTTAATTTATATTTAAGATGCAACATTTTTCTTCTGTCTTGTGTTACATTTACCTGTATCCTTGTCCTATTGAACTCCACTGGGCTGTAAACTCCTTGAGTACAAAGATTTTGCCTCTGTTTGCAAAGCACTCTAACATGCTTAGTGGATGAAATGGTCTAATTGTGTGACACAGACAAAAAAAACAGAAAAGTGTTAAAGAAGGAAAAGGACAGTGGAGTCTGGTAGTTTTCCTGGAAGCAGAAACAGGAAAGACAGAGGGAGCAGAGAAAAGTGGGGCCACCTGAGTGGATGACACCAAGCAGGATTCTGCAGTGAGCATAATACCAATGTGCAGTATTTCGTCATTTTTGTTTATTTTTAAAATTGTATCTATTTATTTGGCTGCATAGGGTCTTAGTTGCGGCGTGTGGGATCTTCATTGCATCATGAAGGATCTTTCGGTTGTGGCATAGGGACTCTCTAGTTGTGGCTCCAGGCTTACTTAGTTGTACCCGGGCAAGTGGGGTCTTAGTTTTCCGATCAGGGATGGAACCCTTGTCATTACCATTGCAACGTGGATTCTTAACCACTGGACCCCCAGAGAAGTCACCTATTATTTTTAAATCCTTAAAATACTGGTACTTCAGTATTAAAAAATCTTTTATCTTAGTCATTTACATACAGATGTCCCCAGAGAGTCACAGGCAATTTTTTTTAAAGTATTCTCACCACAATCCTCCCTTGCTTTAAACCCTTTCAAGGTATTTTACTGTGCTAATGATTAGTATAACTCTTATTTCTTGGATTTCTATTGAGGTTGAGAACATTTTCTTCAGTTTACTTGTCACTTCCTCCCCAGACAAGTGTGGACCCCAGCCTGCCTTCATAGCTCCTAGCGGTGTCATCTGGGAATGGGGGTGGGGCGGGTGGATTACTACTCCTTAGCAGAGGTTCACAAAATGTGGCTCCCTCCTTTGAATAAGAACTACTTGTAATGGACCTCAAATGGATTTCTGAGCTATGACTGGGGAGATTCTATATCTCACATCTTTCAGGGTGTCCCAGGGATTCCTACCAGCAAACACAACCCAGTGCAAACAAATGACAGCCAGGTTCATGGCTGCTGTGAGCCATCTCCTGGAGCCAGAGTGCTGAGCCAAGACACCGTGCACAGGATCCTGCTCATTGCACAGGTGCACTCAGCCCCAGCCTGAGGAGCTCATCTGGACATGCCTCCCCCACTGTCTGCTACAGTTTTTCCCTTCTAATTAAGGAAACTCTCCTGCCTCAGTTCCTTCTTAATAAGTTAATTGAAGCTATAGATTACTGTACTTGACCTGCCAAGAGTCCTATTTACATTTTAATACGATAGAAACAGCTTAACCCAAAGGAATGATTTCAATGGTAATAATGTAGCTCAGTTGCTCAGTTGTGTCCAATTCTGCGACCCCATGGACTGCAGCATGCCAGGCTTCCTTATCCTTCACCATCTTACGGAGCTCGATCAAACTCATGTCCATTGAGTCGGTGATACCTTCCAGTCATCTCATCCTCTGTCATCTCTTTCTCCTCCTGCCTTCAATCTTTCCAGCATCAGGGTCTTTTCAAGTGAGTAGGCTCTTCACATCAGGTGGCCAAAGTATTGGAGTTTCAGCTTCAGCATCAGTCCTTCCAATGAATGAATATTCAGGATTGATTTCCTTTAGGATTGACCTGTTTGATCTCCTTGCAGTCCAAGGGACTCTCAAGAGTTTTCTCCAACATCACAGTTCAAAAGCATTGATTCTTCAGCACTCAGCTTTCTTTATGGTCCAACTCTCACATCCATACATGACTACTGGAAAAACCATAGCTTTGACTAGACAGAACTTTATTGGCAAAGTAATGTCTCTGCTTTTTAATATGCTGTCTAGGTTGGTCATAGCTTTTCTTCCAAGGAGCAAGCATCTTTAAATTTCATGGCTACAGTCACCATCTGCAGTAATTTTGGAGCCAAAGAGAGTCTGTCACTGTTTCCATTGTTTCCCCATCTATTAGTGGTTAACTAACGCTAAGTACTTTAAAGACGTTATTTAAATCCCATGAAGCCCTGGAGTTAGGTTATAATTTTCTCAGTTTTCTACTTGAAGAAGATAAAAAGTAGAGAGTCAAGTTATTTGTCCAAGGTCACACAGTTGGTGGCACTAACTGTGTCAGCGTTTTGGGTCATCTGTGCCTGAAATTGTACTATTTCACTGCATCCTAGTCAACTGCAGGAGGTGAAAGAGGGAAAGTTTTCTATAACCCAAAGAAACACAATACTTGGAATTAGAAAATCTGAATTCTAGTCTTTGCATCTGCCCATATTTCTTTTAAAATCTTGGCTAGATTTCAACTTCTCTGGCCTTGATTTCCTCTTCTGAAAATTTGGATAACAACATCTATTTACAACTTAAAGGATTGGAGATAACTTCAGTGAGATAAGAGGTAAGAGCAACTTGTTAGCTGTCAAATTCTACAGGAAGGTAAGAAGTTTTTCTTCTGGGGGAAAATCTTGTAAGACCAGTGCTAGTCAACCATCTAATTTACCAAGTCTCTGAGCTCAAGATGCTGATCTTTGGTGGAAAAGCACTTGTGATCTGATTTCCAATTTCTTGTACTTTTCCCCCTTTTTACATTCATAAATAGGACACTTGATTACAGCATTTCTTCTAGTAGTGACAGCCCAGTTTATATGTTTTCCCTGAACTGTGCTCATATTACAGATAAAACAAAGACATCAAATGAAAGTATTTCTTGTCTCTTTTTTTCTCCACTTCAACGGACCTCAAAACCTACATTTTTGTTCTGAGATGAATTCAGAAATTAAAGAGAAAGAGAAGAGTAAGAATAGGTCTATAAATACAAATTTATTGGGATTGTAATTGCAAATAGAGATAAATCTCCCCCTCCCCTCCAAAAAAGCATTGAATTCTCACTCTATCACTGGCCACACGGTCTCCCTTTGGAAACAGCCATATAAGTGAGGCTGCTTCTGAACAAACATCTTGGGAATGGACCTGAAGCATTGAGAAGGTAACTCAGGTAAAATCTTTGGGCTGTTACTTCCTCTAATATGGTCCTTCTTGGTCACGTAGAATTAGATAAAATGATGGCCCTTGATCCACAGTCAGACAAACAACAGGCTAGAGAGGGTGCAAAGGGATGGATGTTGACTTCTTGGACCAATTAGATTTTCTCTCTTCAAAAGTTTGAAAATGATTCCATAGTGAGAGAGCTAGTAGTTGATGCTGGAAGAAAAAATAGAAAAATCACAGACGGATAGTGCTGATAGTAAGGATATGAGGAAGCAGCAGATTTGCATCAAGAGAGGAGTCCGAGTGGCCAGATTGAACGAATGTCCCACTGACTGTGCTGGGCAAGTGTTGTGAGTAGGAAATAAACTCATGATGTTGCACCTCTGAGTTTCTATAGTTGTTCTTATTACAGAATAACCTGGTCTGATACAATTCTTTTATCTCCTTTTACTCTCAAACTAGAAATAGCCCCAAAGTGTTGTCCTCTTGCTCTTTTATTCTTTCTCTATGTTTACTCTCAAATGTGATCATCCTTTCATGGATTTTAAGTACCATTTTTAAAGGAATGCCTCCCCAAAGAAGCCATATTTCCAGATGCCTATAGCTTCACTCAACTTTCCAGCCACCACTTTAATCTCTACACAGTTTGATTCAGTGAATAGTCACTGAGTATTCACTAAGCACCTGGCTTTGTGCTGAATGCTGAAGATGCTGAGGGTAATGACAAAAAAGTCTCCTGTCCTCCTGGCACTTACATCCTGTCAGGGAATGTTTTAAATAGGTAGTTAAGTAGGGCACTTTAGTTTAGACTCAATAGCTTCAGAGAAAACTCACCATACCTACTCCACAAATAGATGTTGTTGTTTAGTCGCTAAGCAGTGTCTGACTCTTTTCGACCACATGGATTGTAGCCCACCAGGCTCCTCTGTCCATGGGATTTCCCAGGCAAGCATATTGGAATAGGCTGCCATTTCTTTCTCCAAGATCTCCAGGGGATCTTCCTGACCCAGAAATCAAACCCGTATCTTCTTCATTGCAGGTGAATTGTTTACTGTTGAGCCACTGGGGAAGCCCACACAAATAGATGCATTTATCTAAATACCAGATTGCTACCATGGACTGTTCTTTTTCCACATCCCAGGTTAGTGAATGTGAGATAACAGTGTTGGCTGTCTTCTCATCCTCACTCTCTAAATCAAAATGGATACCAAGTCTCTTTGTTTCGTCTGAGGAAATGCTACTCAGAGAGCCCCTTTACTCTCCTTCCTTCAGACACAGCTTGAGACCCTCTTCCTCACACCACCTCTAGCTGGCTTCTCTGCTTCTCACGTCTACCTGGCCGAGGTCTTACCTGGACTAGACTAGGATTTCTAAAACATCACTGCCATAATTCACCCATTCAAGCACATTAAATGACTTCTTAATGTTCCAAAGACTTCCCTGGTGGCTCAGCAGTAAAGAATCCACTTGCCAATGCAGGAGACATGAGTTCAATACCTGGGTCAGGAAGATCTCCTGGAGTAGGAAATGGCAACCTGCTTCAGTATTCTTGCCCGGAGAATCCCATGGACAGAGGAGCCTGGTTGACTACAGTCCATGGGGTCACAAAGAGTCAGACATGACTGAGCAACTAAACAACAACAAATTTTCCAAACCCTATTACATCTAAATTCCTCACTGCAGCTTTCATAGTCTACCCCAAGTATATTTTTCTACTTCTCTAAATAACTATAGTCATGTTAGGTAAATTTTTTAAGTATTTACCCTCTATCTGACACTATACTCTTTTTTTTTTCATTCTTTCAATGAATCCTTACTAAAATTCCTTGAAACAGAAAGACTATTATCCTCAGAAACTGGCAAGGAAACTAAGGCTTGGAGAGATAAAGCAAACTCAGGTTTAAATAGTAACTGATTTTGAACTTATATCCTAAACCATGTTCCCTTCTGTAACATGGGAGCAGAGATCATACTTCATACTTGCTGTGAAACTATGGTTTTGAGCACAATGCTAGGAAAATATGAATTATGTTTGTAGTAGCTATTGATCACTTGACATTCTCTCTCTAATCTATTCTGGTAAAGAATAAGGTAATCTTAGAAACATGTCTGAGATCACTTCTGTACAGAATATGGTTTCAAAGCAATCTGTGTTGACTTTTTCTCCTGAAAGGGCAAGACCCATGAAAGATTAGAAAGAAGGATGGGTCTGAGTCAGTAGCCTGAAAGGGAAATAAAAAAAAGGACAACATAATAATAAAGGAGCCAGAGTTAGTTTTATTCTCTGAACTTTTTTTTTTTTTAATGTTAAGTGATTTTAGAAATCAAAGCCTTCTTGGAGAATTCCAAAGGAGAACTGACGAGGGTCGGAGGATTGGTTGACAGAGGTGGGGGCAGCTGGAAGGTGAGGTGCGGTCCTGCTTGTGAGCAAAGCCGAGGGACCCAAGAGTCTAGGTGTGATTCTTGGCTTTATCCATACTCCAGCAACTGCCTGCACCCTGACCACACTTCCTAATAAACATCTGAAAAATTCTAATGAAGCACTTGCAGTGTGAGGGAACAATGGATTTCCTTCCTGCCCAACAGAAGAGGTACTGTGAGTTCCACTGAGAAAAAAAGGGGAATGGCCAGCAGGAAGGAAGGTGTGAGGAATCCTCCCAAGGTGCCTCCTGTGCAGACTGAAATGAGGCTGTGTGGTTAGGAAGATTTGCCCATGTACTTTATAAGAATTGCCAGTGTTCAGAAATTAGAACGTGATGAAATAATCTAATGCTCAATATGGTTTTACCTGTTGGTCTCTTGGGTCATCACTAGAGACATCACCTGGGATCCCCAAGTGGCTCAGTAGTTAAAGAACCTGCCTGCAACGTAGGAGACACAGGAGACTCAGGTTCGATCCCTGGATCATGAAAATCCCCTGGAGGAGAACATGACAACCCACTCCAGTATTCTTGCCTGGAGGATCCCATGGACAGAGGAGACTGGCGGGCTACAGTCCATAGGATCGCAAAGAGTCAGACATGGCTGAAGTGAATGAGCATGCACGCACACACGCAGAGACATCATCCTGGAACAAGTGAAATATGAAAATGCCAACTAATAGATTCCCATGTGATGAATGCTGAACAGAACAGTAAGGGCAGTTATGGAAAGTGATTGGACCCAGACAGGAGCACAGGGGTCATGTGTGTAGCTTGCTGGACGGCTGCATACCTGTCACTCAGAGGTGTCATTTTCCACATGCGAAAACAGGAAGGTTGGCCAGCCTCCAACATTTCTTCCAACTCAAAAAGTACATTAAGATATTTTAAAAACATGTTTCTTTAAAAATTGAAGGGACTAGAATTAAGAATTAAACAGATATAGAGCATTTTGATTTCCATCTCCCAAATTACTTGATGCCATTTGCAGAAGGATGTCAAGACCTTTCAGCAAATTATGGGAACGACCTACAGATAATATTTCCCCAGGAAATACGTTGTAAATAAAGTAGAGAGAAGAGGAATGGGAAGGTAAGATACAAAAAGACTTGAGAGACATACCAATCAATTGCAGAGTATGGACCTTGTTTCCATCATGATTCAAGCAAACTACAATAAATATTGAGAAAAATTGGGAAAATATGTATATTGACCATATACTAGATGATACTTAGGGTGTTTGTTAGACTCATTTATTAAACACTGTTATTTTCAAAGATATTGAAATATTTACTGATTTCATGGCGTGTCTGAAATTTGCTTCAGAATAGTCCGTTGAGGAAGGAGAGGGGAAAGTAGGGCTATAGATGAAACAGGATTGGCCATGAGTTGTTCATTGTTAAGGCTGGTATGCAAGTGTAGGGCACTACATTAGTATATGGTTAGAATTTTCCCTCATAAAAAGCTTACATAGAGAAGGTGGGATGAATTAAGAGAATAGCATTGACATGCATCCACTACCATGTGTAAAATAGAGAGCTAGTGGGAAGCTGCTATATTGCACAGGGAGCTTGGTGCTCTGTGATGACCTAGAGGGGTAGGATGTGGGGGGTGAATGGGAGGCTCAAGAGGGCGGGGATACACATTTACACTGTGCATGGATGTGTGCTATGTCGCTTCAGTTGTGTCCGACTCTGTGCGACCCTATGGACTGTAGCACGCCAGGCTCCTCTGTCCATGGGATTCTCCAGGCAATACTGGAGTGGGTTACCATGCCCTCCTCCAGGGGATCTTCCCAACCCAGGGATCGAACCTTAGTCACTTAAGTCTCCTGAATTGGCAGGCGTGTTCTTTACCTCTTGCACCACCTGGGAAGCCTCAGGTTTACACTACTTATAGCTAATTCACATTGCTATACAGCAGAAACTAATTACAACATTGAAAGCAAATTATACTCCAATTTTTTTAGGGAAGCTTATATAAACATCATGACTTTTACTAAAAGGGCTTCCCAAGTGGCACAGTGGTAAAGATTTGACCTGCCAATGGAGGAGGCACAAGAGATGGAGGTTCGATCCCTGGGTCAGGAAGATGCCCTGGAGTAGGAAATGGTAACCTGCTCCAATATTCCTTACTGGAAAATTCAGTGAACAGAGGAGCCTGGTGGGCTACAGTCCATGGGATGAGGAAAAGTCAGACGCGACTAAGCCCACACACACCCTTTTACTAAAATATGAGACATTAATATATTATTACCAGCTGGTGAGATATAGTGGGATGTGTGAGAGAGTTAGGAGGTAGAATGGTGTTAGATGGGGTTTACGGATGGATTGGATTCGGGGCTGGGGAATGGGAGAGGTCGAGGATGAGTCCCAGGCTTCCAACTTTCAGAACTGCCGAGTGGTGGTGCCACCTGCTGATACAGACTTCAATACATATGGACTCAGAGAACATCAGAAGAGAACACAGAGAGAGGTTTGCATGGGAAGATCCTGACTCGGGTTTCAGATGTGTTGAACTTTAAATGCCTCTGAAGTGTCAAGGAAGTGCAGCAAATGTCTGCTTAATGAATGAAGAAACTAGCCCAGCCAGTGCTGCAGGAATGTGAAATTCAACAGCAGCTTTTCTTACAGGTTTTTGGGTCATGAGTTCCCTTGCAAATATATTGAAAGCTGTAAGACTTTATTCTCACATAAAGACAAAGTTTCACACGTAACTTCAGAACCCCAAAGGGTATTCACACCCCAGATGTAGAACTTCTGTTGCCTTTTGTTATAACAATTATATCTCCTTTGTCTGAAACTTGATAGTTCTCTCTATAAAATGCAAATAACAGAATCTTGAATGCTTTTTGTTGCCTTTCTTGCTTTCTCGTGCTCTAATACAACATAAATCTCAAAACTTAAGGGACGGACGTCCCTGATGGTCCAGCGGTTAAGACTCCGCTCCCTATGCAGTAGGTTCAGCTTTGATCTCTGTCAGGGAACTAGATCCCACATGTCACAACTAAAATATCCCACCTACTGCAACTAAGACCCAGCACAACCAAATAAATAAACAAAAACAAATATTTTAAAAACAGGGGAAAGTTAGTAAGCTCTTCAACATCAGTTTCAGCAATATTTTTTTGGATCTCTCTCCTCAGGCAAGGGCAACAAATGCAAAAATAAACAAATGGGACCTAATCAAACTCAAAAGATTTTGTCCAGAAAAGGAAACCAACAACAAAATAAAAAGGAAACCTGCTGAATGGAAGAGACATTTGCAAATGATATGTCCCATACGGTTAATATTCAAACTATACAAAGAACTTATACCACTCAATATAAAAAAAAACAATCCAATGAAAAAGTGGGCAGAGAACCTGAATTGACATCTTTCCAAAAAAGACATACAGATGGCCAACAGGTACATGAAAAGTGGCTCAACGTCACTAATCAATAGGGAAATAAAAATCAAAACCACAATGAGATATCACTTCACACCTGTCATAATGGCTATTGTCCAAAAGACAGCAAATTACAAGTGCTGGAGACCATGTGAAAAAAAGGAAAACTTGTGCACCACTGGGGCTGGGAATGTAAACTGTGGTGGCCACTATGGAAAACAGTATGGAGGGCCCTCAAAAAATTAAAAATAGAACTACCATACAATTCAGCAATTCCACCCCTGAGAATTTCATCCAAAGAAAATGAAAACATTACTTTGAGAAGATATATGCACTCCTATGTTCACTGCAGCATTATTTACAATAGCCAAGGTATGAAAGCAAACTAAGTGCCCATCAACAGATGAATGGATAAAGAAGTGCTATGCATGTTCAATGAACTGTTAGTCATAAAAAAAATGAAATCTTACCATTTGTGACAACATGGATGGACCTTTAAGGTATTATGCTTAGTGAAATAAGTCAGAGAAAGACAAATACCATATGATTTCATTTATATGAAGAATCTAAAAAACAAACAAATACAGCAAAACAGAAACAGACTCACAGATATAGAGAAAAAACCAGTGGTTGCCAGAGGGGACAGTGTTTGGGGGAGGAGTGAAATAAGTGAAGGAGATTAAGAGGAACAAACTACCCGTTATAAAATAAATAAGTCACAGGGATGTAGTGTAGAACACAGGGGATACAGTCATTATTTTATAATAACTTTGTGTGGTGTATAATTTATAGAAATACCAAATCATTACATTGTACACTAATATAATATTGTAAGTCAACTATACTTCCATTAAAAATAAAATATAAAGTAAAATTTTTAAAAATTAAGAGAAAATTGCAAGCTTCCTTTTGCTCCTTTACCAAATAACCCAGTAACTGGAGGCTCACAAACTTGAGAGATTTACCTACTTTTTAGCACAGCCACCTTGTAAAAGAAGAGAATGTGCCAGGATAGGGGTGAGGAGTTTTGGTTAACTGGCTATGGCCTCGGGCAGGCCACTTGTCCTCCATGTGCTGTGCGAGATGCTTGGTGTTGTCTCTTACATCTCCTACATGGGCAGGCAGGCTCTTTACCACTAGCACCACTTGGGCAGTCCTTTGGTTGTATGGCCACAAGCTAAGACCCAGAGTTTAAGAACCTGCTGTTGCTGCCAATGAGGGATCAGAAAGCTTCTGAGTCACTGCTGAAATCAACATTGCCTTCCAGCCCCAAAGCCAGGGACAGGCAGAAGGATGCAGAGTCTGGCTAGACACTGAACATTCTTATCCATGAAGCCCATGTGTCAGCCACCACAAGGCTGGAGAATGAACAATTTCCACTTCATTCTGCCTCCCAAATATCAACTTCTGATCCTTCGACGTCAGCTCTTCCTATCATTGTGAAGCAGAATTCACGAAGCGTTGGATTGTTCACACACTATTTCACAGTGATGTCGTTTTTGATCAGTGCACTGGCTGAATCTAAATTATATCCAACACTCTGCTGGGAAGGAATTCTGGGAAATGTAGTTCCTCACAAGAGGAAGTATAGAGGGGAGTGGAAATAGTTGTCAGATGGCAAGTATACTGAAGAGAAAATATCCAATACTGCATGAGAAGATGTGGTAACCCGCCTCCAAGTTGGCCTTCAGTGACCTCAACTTCTAAGTGTTTATACCCTTGTGTAGACCAACTTGCATTTTACCAGGGTCAGTCCCTCTGGCTGATATAATATGGCAGAGGTGATATGTCACTGAGATTAGGTTATGAGAAAACTACCTCTCTGTTTTCAGAGTTTCTTCTCTCTCTCTCAGCTTTCTGGCTCTGGGGAAAGCAGGCTGCCATGCTGTAGAGAGAATGAAGCAGGGGCCAAGGAAGGGAGTAACAGATGATGCACAGAGAGGAGCACAGAGGAAAGGAGAGGCTCTGAGTCCTAGGACTTGGAGAACATTCCAGTGGAGACCAGAGAATCCCAGAGCTTGAGTCCCTAGAGTTGCTCTGTCCCTGGAGTGGTCACATGCCCTACTGTAGACAGGTTGTTTTATCATATCTCAGTGCCCATAAGGCCTGGCCATGTGGCTAAATCCCTGATCCTCCCTAGAGTCCTATGTGCAGAGTGCCCACCACTTGAGGTAGCACAGGTGAGTGTGTGCTCTCCCAGCAGGACAGCCTCACCAGCACAGACCATTGACATAACCGCTGTCCTTTGTCGCATTTTCAGGACAACCTCTGAGCCTTTAGTGATTTGGCTGCCAGGAAATCCGTGCTTGGAACACGTCTCCTTAGCCGCTGGCACAGAATGGAACTGAAAGAGTTGGCCTGGCTTCTTCAGGGCTCAGCTCCCAAAGGCACTGCCCTCTCTGCAGGAGAAAGATTTACCTCCAACAGGTGAGAAGAAAGAACCCAGAGCTGGTGTTCTCTGAAACCAGAAGAGCGTATCCGGCCACTAACTTCATGAAGTCACTCAGTTTCCTTCTGTACTGAAAGCTCAAACTGGTACACAAGTGACCTTGATCAAAATCTGTACCATGACGCATCGTCCTCCTGGAGGCTTCACCTGTGCATTGCCCTGGTAACTTCTGTCTTTTCAGGGATCTGGCATTGTTTTTTCTGTGAGCATACCTAGAACACAGCGTGATGCTTCCACTGCTTCTCTTTATCCCCAACTGCCTTGACTCTTCACCTCGACTCTCATCCTTCCTCCCAGGCTCTCCATAAGCACAATACACACCGTTGTTATGACAACCGTTCTGCTTCCCTGCCCTGAGTGCTATCCACAGGAAGATAAAGCTGTGAGAACCACCTGAAGATGAGGGGGTAAAAACAAAAATGAGGACTGCAGGGGAAAGGCATAAGAGGACAGAGGGAAAGAAGGTAGATTTCGCCACCTGAGCCAAGCTACCCAAGAGCAACTCGCAGCCCACCACCTGACTCGGCTGGGTCATTCTTCCCAAAGCCCTCCTCCACTTTGTCAGGTTTAAAAGGCTGTGCTATTATTACAGGTTCTGCTCTTCACCGATCAGGGAAGCAACAGCCACATTCCCAGTCTTGGTGTCTTTCTGCCTGGTCTTGCCATTTCCTTAATATTTCTTAGGGAAAGGTCCAGGTAAGTGGAGGGATTCAGGTTCCCAGGGGAAGAGGCCGGGTACATTCTAGTCCTGCACTTCCGCTTGTTGAAAGGACCACCGAGACTTCTGATGAGCGTGGAAGAACTGAGTGAGGGCACAGTCTGCGTGGGTCTGGAGTGGAAGGGTCTCTAACACTGTCGAGGCTTCTTGTCTCTTTTGGTGCTGCAGCTGCCCGTGTCAGCTTGGAGAGTGGGTGATTATCTTGGAAACTGCCTATTTTTGTAATTATACTGTTTTCAGTATATTAATTTTGCTTTTCACATGTTCAGCTTATTCATCAGATTATAAATTTGCAGATCTAGAAATACATATAATTTTAAACACCTCCCTTTACAAGGAAGTGAAAGCATTTTTTCTCTTTCTACTTCCAAGAAGAGCCAGCTTAGTGTGGGGAGATCTGAGAAAGTGGCCAATATGCTCGCCCCACTCTAGCAGGACAGGACTTACTCTCTGCCTCTGGTGAGGGACTAAGGGAGCCGATTGACACTCCCCAGTGGAAAGGCCCAGGCTGGGCATGAGTGGCAGAGCTGCCAGCTGGGACAGAGGGGCCCTGAGCTCTTGCCTTGTAATTTCAGCTCAACCTGTCAGAAGGCCTGAAACAGCAGGCCTGCTTGCAATTTTATCCATGGCCCTGTCACCAGAGGGTGGATGTAGGCAGAGCGACCCAGCGGGTACCACCAAGAAGCATATCTCCAGCTTGATGACAGGGAGAGAGATTCCTGAACAATGAGAAGAGGCTCTTTAGGGAGAGCTGAGTCATCATGCAGGGGAAGGGTGGCAGTGCAGACAAAGGGACTTTAGTTCTGACCTTCATGAAAGAATCCAGGGGATGGGAGTGGGCCCAGAAAGGGCCCACAGTATTAACACCAGGACAGCAGTGGAGGCCAGGCAAAGACTGGAATCTTGTCGATCAACTCCTGAATCCATATTCCTTCATTATATGCCTTTTTTCTTTTTAATTAACCTTTGCATTATTGTATCTGTAACTCCTGTGTGTGCATCATAGAAAATTTGAAATTTGATGCCTATATTTTTCAGACTTACATCCTTCCAGACCAGGCTTTGGCATCCCTGTGCCCATACTGTCTGGTTCAGTCCTGACCCAGCACCAATGACCATAGCACTACACCAGGTTTCACAAAGTCACTGAAGATGGGGGTGCAGGAGGTCACAAGAGGGATCACACCACCAAGCTACATGTCGGTTCACTTTAGAAATCCCTCTCTTGCCTTTTGCTCTCCAGAACATTCCCTTTTGTGATGCTACTTGGGATCTCCACTCCCACTTTTCCTCTGCCTTCCTCCTCTCTTCAAAGAGAACACCTTTCTTTCCTCATTTCACACACACAACAGCCACCATCCACCCACGGCACCCCCTCCCTCACTGCACAGGCTGCTTCTCTAAAACCACGGAGCGGATCAACACTCAGGAGGCTCAGAGTCCCCACCGAGGCAAGTTTATCACAGTGTCTTCTCAACAAACAGGGGTGTCTCCATAAAGGGATCCGCAAACCGCTTGTGGTGGGGATAGAGATTTCTCCATCATGTTGCATTTCTAATCATCTTGGGGTAAGAGTTACAGCTGTCGTGTTTGCTGTTCTCCACCTCTTCCACACGTCAAAGGTTTTCAGAAGTACAGGGAGAGGAAGAAATATGTCTACAAAGATAATATTCCATTCTATGACATAATTACCTGGGAAACTCACATGTCAACATGTATTAGAGTCATCGGAGAGGCAATATGGCAGGTTGTGATTATGATGGCCAAGGATGAAATGCTTATTGCCACCTACTAGCTGCACAAAGTGGACAAGTTATTTAGCATCCTGTACCTCAGTTTCCTTATCTGTAAATTGGGTGTATTATTTGTTTATCTTCTACATAGGTTTATGAGAATTGGGGTAGTAAAGTGCTTAGAACATTATCTGCCACATAGCAAATGCTTAAATGTTAGCTATTACTATTATTACTATCTTTATTCATATTATTTTATTTTGAGGGGCTCCAAAATCACTGCAGATGGTGATTGCAGCCATGAAATTAAAAGACGCTTTCTCCTTGGAAGAATAGCTATGACCAACCTACACAGCTTATTAAAAAGCAGAGACATTACTTTGCCAACAAAGGTCCATCTAGTCAAGGCTATGGTTTTTCCGGTAGTCATGTATGGATGTAAGAGTTGGACTATCAAGAAAGCTGAGCACCAAAGAATCGATGCTTTTGAACTGTGGTGTTGGAGAAGACTCTTGAAAGTCTCTTGGCCTGCAAGAAGATCCAACCAGTCCACCCTAAAGGAGATCAGTCCTGAATATTCATTGGAAGGACTGATGCTGAAGCTGAAACTCCAGTACTTTGGCCACCTGATGTGAAGAGCTGACTCATTTGAAAAGACCCTGATGCTGGGAAAGATTGAGGGCAGGAGGAGAAGAGGATGACAGAGGATGAGATGGTTGGATGGCATCACCGACTCAATGGACATGAATTTGGGTAGACTCCGGGAGTTGGTGATGGACAGGGAGGCCTGGTATGCTGCGGTTCATGGGGTCACAAAGAGTCGGACACGACTGAGTGACTGAACTGAACTGATTCATATTAATATACATAATTCCTTCCAGGATAAGTTACACACTTTTGCTGCATGAGGGACAGTGATAGTGACAGGGATAACCTTATTTTCTCAGCTGCCACAGGGAACTGAATTCGTGATTGTCTCACTCCACAGAGCAGCAGGTGGGGACCTCTAAGCCCACACTAACTTACCTCACTGGGATGTACCTTTAGTGACAGGATACAAGGAGTTTCAGTATTAGAAGACTGGCTAAATCTTTAGTTTTTAATCATTAGTTGGCTTATTTCCTATCTACACAACACATTTTTCATTTGCTATTTCAATATCTGACTTCACTAGAAATCATTTTAACACTCTTTCTCCCTCCTGTCACAAAAAACAGTAAATTATTTACTTTTAAAGAAACAACTCCATGAGTGTGGACTGGACTTAGTGACTCACTTCCAAAGAACAAGAGAGTGAAAACGTACATAGTAACTTGATATCAGAGAAACCTGTGGACCAAATGATCAAGATCAACACCACCTGTGTGTAAGTCATGTTGCTGTCATGCACCCCCCCACAATATGATGTGATGAAGAAGACACCCCATTTTTGTGGAATTCTTCCCAGAAGCCATGAACTGCAGTTTATCCATAGGGAAAACATCAGACAAATTCAAACTGGGGTCATTCCATGAAATAGCTGACCTTTACTTTTCAAAATTGTCAAAGTCATGAAAAACAAAGGAAATCTGAGAGATTGTCACAGATTCAAGAAGACTAAGGAGACACCATGACTAAATTCAATGAGATTTTGGCATTGAGTAGTGAGGGAAAAAAAGAAAAAATACCCAATAATAAAATGAAATAAACGAAAAAAGCATAGTAAAAGGTTACCGATTTCCACCCAAGAAGCATAATCATCCTCTAACTAAAGAAATCAACACATTGTTAACACATAAATAAAAATTACTAAAGAAAAAAGAGAGGAATTTATTGTAAAACTGGTGAGATCCAAATAAAGTCTGAAATTTAGTTAATAGTAATGTACCAGTGCTTCTCGGTTTTGACAAGTGTACTATAGCTATTTAAGATGCTAATATTAGGAGAAACTGGATGAGACATAAACAGGAACTCTCTGCACTACCTTTGTAACTTTTCTGTTAAGTCTAAAATTATTTCAGAATCAAAAGTTTATTTATAAAATGATACTAAAAATAGAAAAAGGGCTTCCCTCATAGCTTAGCTGGTAAAGAATCCGCCTGCAATGCAGGAGACCTGGGTTCAATCCCTGGATGGGGAAAACCCCTGGAGAAGGGAAAGGCTCCCCACTCCAGTATTCTGGCCTGGAGAATTCCGTGGACTATATAGTACAGTCCATGGGGTCACAAAGAGTCAAAAACGACTGAGTGACTTTCACTTTCAAGAATAGAAAAAACAGTACCTAATGTTGAATAAGTGTTCAATGAGCATTGGTTATTATTATTAATATTATTATTCTCTCACATCCCCTGTTCTCTTGACAAGTCTGTTTCTTCCCACTCACCCTCCTGCAGACTGGCTTTCTCTCTTTTTTAAGCACATGGTGGAGGATGGTCACACTGCAGCTTGGCACCTACACAATTCAATTCATGAAACCAGCAGAAAATGAACTAGCATCTCCAAGTCTCAATCACAAATTCCCAAGAGGAAAAATCTGGTTGGTCCAGTTTGGGTCAGGCACCCTCCTATGGTCCAATAGCCCATGGCTGAGGGAAGCAGTCGTGGCATCCACACATGGTCACAGGATCCTAGTATTCTGGAAAAAAAGAGGAGGGTCTCATAATAGGAGTTTAGGGATGGAGCAGACACTCAATGGTCTTCCCCAGTTGTCCAGTGGTAAAGAATCCACCTGCAATG
This sequence comes from Giraffa tippelskirchi, assembly GCF_054371585.1. Classification (NCBI taxonomy): domain Eukaryota; kingdom Metazoa; phylum Chordata; class Mammalia; order Artiodactyla; family Giraffidae; genus Giraffa; species Giraffa tippelskirchi. The sequence goes on along the minus strand of NC_137278.1, from coordinate 133,946,071 downwards.
CAGGAGCCACAGGTTCAATCCCTAGGTCAGGAAGATTCCCCTGGAAAAGGGAATGGCAATCCACTCCAGTATTCTTGGAGAATTCCATGGACAGAGGAGCCTGGCAGGCTACAGTTCATAGGGTCGCAAAGTGTTGGACACAACTGAAGTGACTTAACACACATGCTCGCAGACACTCAATAAGCTGTCTGTGTCAGCAGTACTGTTCAAAGTGTGGTCTTTGTGTCAACAATATTGGCATCACCTGCGAGCTGGTTAGAAATGCAAATTCTTGGTCTCACTGTGGAACTTCTGAGTCAGAATCTAGAAAAAGAGAAATAAGGGAGACCATGAATCTGTTTTAGTGCAAACTCTGTAAGTAATTCTTTCTTGTGCATGCTAGATTTTGCAACACACTATAGAACAGGATTATTCAGCCCAGGACAAAGAAAGCATAGTGTTAATAACATCCTCTAACAAAGCTGGATGATAATTAGACCATTATATAAATTAATATAAATTAAACAATTGTGATGGCTCAACAGGGGAGATAAGCAACTCAATTTGAAAAATGGGTAAAGGACTTGAAAAGCCTTCTCCAAAGAAGATACAAATGGCCAACAAAAACACAAAAGATGCTCAACATCGTTAGTCATCAAGGAAATGTAACTCAAAACCACAATGAGATACTACCACACACCCACTAGGATGGCTAGAATCAAAAAAGTCAGATGATACATAACCATTGTGGGCAGACATACAGAGAAATTGGAACCCTAGCACATTATGGCTGGGACTATAAATGTGGAAAATAGTTTGGCAGTTCCTCAAAAAATTAAACTTAGAATTACCATATGACCCCACAATTTAACTTGTATGAAGGTATCCAGAGAACTGAAAACAGGTATTCAAACAAGTATGTGTTCACACATGTTCACAGCTGCACTGTTGACAACAGCCAAAAGGCAGAAACAGCCCAAACACCCATCAACTGATGAATGGATAAACAAAGAGTGGTATATACATACAACAGAATATTACTGAGCCATTAAAAAGAATGGAGTACTCATACAAGCTACAAGGTTGGTGAACCTTGAAAGCACCTTGCCAAGTGAAAGAAACCAGACACAAAAACCATACACTGCATGATTCCATTTATACGAAGTATCCAGAATATATAAATCTATACAGAATGTACATTGGTGGTTGCCAGTGGAGGAGTGGAGTGGAGGGGAGAATGGGGAGAAATTGCTAAATGGGTAAGGGGTTTTCCTTTGAATTGATGGTCATATTTTGAACCTAGATAGAGCTGATCACACAATGTAGTGAATGTACTAAACCCACTGAACTGTTCACTTTAAAGTGGTTAACTTGATATTGCATGGATTTCATGTCAATAAAATTATTTCTTAATATTCTGATGGTATTTTTCCTGATTCACCTTCTACTTGATAGGTGAGAAAAGACTCAGTTTATGTGATTTTTACCATAGCCAGGACTGACCTTAGCTCAAGTATCACTCAATTTAAGACAACAGCCTCCCAAACTCTTTCCCGCCAGCCTTATCCTAACTCCCAGAGAGTCATTATTGGACATTTATTCCTTCTGGTTAGAGATAAAGGATGAAATGGAGATGATGTCTTGCAAGGATGATGCCAGGCTTCTACACAGTACTTGGGGAAAAAATTATTTTAAATATCACATAGCACCTTCTATACTTAACATAATGATCAAGAATCATTTCTTCCTGCAGTTGAAGTTGATTTTCCCTTAGCCCTCTTTTGGGGTAAAGAGCCGCAGCAGTGATCTTGGCAGTGCCTTAAATATGAGACAGCTATTAAATCACTTCCAATCCTTCTCTTTTCCAGGCTAACAAATGGCAAGCACTTTAGCCTTTTATTCAGAGGAGTGATGTTCTAGCCCTTAATTACCGGTGTTGCCTTTCTCTGGTCCTCGCTCCTGTTTCACTGCTGAGATAGACTGCTTATTGAGGGTCTTTGCATGCATGTGTGTTAAGTCACCTCAGTCGTGTCTGACACTTTGCGACCCTATGAACGTAGCCTACCAGGCTCCTCACCTGTCAAATTGTGGGGCTATAAACAATACAAAGCTCTTGTGCAGGTTTCAAACTAATGCCAAGAGAAGTGTACAGAGCATTGCCCAGCTCTTGTGTGTTACATTCCTGTTGACACAACCCAGTAAGGCTTTTCACTTGAAATATTTATCTTCTCTTAGTTTTCAAAACTCTAGCATCTCTTCCAGCTGGCTCTGGAGCACAGGAGTCAATTTCTCACTGTTAAGGTCTTATCCTAAAGAGTCAATTATTGGACTCCTTACCAGAGAGAGTTGGTTGTTGTTGTGATTCAACAGCAAGGCAAATGTTTGGCATTACAGTTCTAAGGAAAAGAGATGGTCACAAATGCATTGAAGAGTAATGCCAATGTACTTTCATTTTACATCTCAAAAGGACTCAAACTCAATCCTTGCTTTTATACATTGGGTTAAATCATTTGCATTCAGATTTTTGTGGACAACAAATGGTCAAAAATTACCAATTTCATATTGATTAATCAAAAAAAACATGAGCAATAATTCACAGGCAGTAACATAGAATGTATGCAGCAACTCGTCAGAAATGCAGGCAGAGCTGAGCTGGAATGGCAGATGGAACGGCCATATTGGTGTAATCACAGGGCTTCTGAGAAGCTTCCTGCCCCTCTAAAAGGCTCCCCTACCTATGCCCGGAGAGCTGAAATTCAACTCAGCCTTTTGGGGATTAGTGACCCCTTTTATAATCTGCTGAAAGCTATGGACACTTTTGATAGTGATTACCTTGAAAATACAATTACCACTGAGATGAATAGTAAACAGTGACTTCATTTAGCCAACATATGAATTATACATGCAGTACTCAATGTTTATAATATTTAATTTCTAATGCAAATAAAAACACAAGATAGATTTATTTAAATGAGCCACAAGATAGTCACTATGGTAAATTAGGAGTCAGCAATGCTCTGAGAATGACCTTTGTGTAAGACAAACCCCATATACAACTGTCGGAGACAGTCTGATGACTCACCCCTCCTGGCATTCAGCAGCTCATATGTCTCCTGAATGCAAACTGGTCTTCATCTACCCTAAGAAATGCCTCTGAAGCCAAAGTAAGGGGCTTAAATTGTATAGCCTGTAAATGCATTTTTCAATCCAAATAGACATTATTAGGACGTAACTGAGTATGTCAAAACCTAGGAAACTGGAAAAATTCCCTATGATCCTAAGGTACTAAACTTGGGAACAAGATCTCTTAATGCTAATTTCCCCCATCCCATGAGCATTCAGCACCCAGCAGGTCTAGAAACATCAGGAGATACAGACTGGGGCTCAGGGCCAGGATCTGCTTTGGAGGTACAGGACAAGAAAGTACCACTTATCAACGCCACTCTGCTGAGAGAGCCACCTTTAACAGCACAATTTCAGTTCTCTGTTTCAACTTGTTTGAATCTCACAGACTCATAATAGAGGAAATGAGGCATAAATTTGACTTTTCCATGCAGCAATTTTTTTCCCCTTTTAGACACACTTTTTGTTTTGTTTCTCTTTTTCTCTGTATCTGCTTCACATTTTATATTACTGTGGCCGTTTGTCTACCTGACTATCTTCTCCAGATACAATTTCCTGTTGCAGTACAACCCTATCACATTATCTTCAACCCTTCCTATCAACTCTGGCATAAACCAGATGCTAAAAACTTCTTTCAAGTAAATACATAAACAAGTGAAAGAGTAAATATGAAAGTTACACATTTTGAAAATAATCGCTGTTGAGAAGCAAGAAGATTCAAGCAGGTCAGCTGTTAAATTTGGCCTTCATAGCGAGCCTTGCCTTAAGTATTCTTTTTCAGTTTTGCGTTTAAAGACACTAATTTGTGCTGATATTATTCAGTCAGAACTAGCTGTAAACTCTAATATCATCTGCCTCCGATTCACAATTCTAAAGGAGTTTACTGAAATAAGCCCAAGAAAAATAGGAAGTCTTTCTTACAGCCCTGTCCTGCTAAGAATTCCTTGAGAGATTTCATTTTAGGAAACAGGGGCAAGGCAATTTTAAACAGTCTTAATGTTTTTACCAATTTCCTTTTCTAGCCAAGAAGTGTCATCTGGCAAGCAACAGAACACCTCACTCCCTCCTGGCCTAATTAAAATGTGTGACTCTCCTGAGGGGATGGTAACATTTGGCAACAGATTATTGCCACAATTTAAGCTCCAACAAATAGACATGGTATTCAAATAAGTCTGCAGCACCCACTCCTCACTTTAGTAATAACTGGTACCCACACTGGACTCAAAAACTCAAAAACATAAAGCAAAGATGCTTTATGACTCTCACCATTTTCTCATTCAACAATAATTTGATTGGAACCACACCAACACATCAAAACCCTACTTCCAGAGAATTGTCTTTTTGCAATTTTTTCCTCCCCAGCATGCTCATCGTGGCCGCCATGTTCATAAACATCTCTAGAATGGAAGAATCGCAGATTTCACGGTACACTGAAGCTAGTCCAACCAAACATGGTAAGTCGGAAATAAGCATTTAGTCAAATCTGTATTTAAAACAAGTGTTTTTTACCAATAAATGCATGGGAAAATATTCAATATCATTTTAACCAGAGAAATACATTTTAAAATGAGATACAATATAGGCCAATTAAGATGGCGAGGGAAGTTAAGTATTGTATGCAAAGTAGACCAAAGGTTTGGAGAGTGTAACTGATATGGTCTTTATGTCAGATAATTTATCAATATTGATAAAAGCCTTTTGAAAACCTCATGCCTCTGACCCAGTAATTACATTTATAGGGATTTTTCTGAGGGAGCGATTAGAAATGTGAATAAGAGATTTAACTACAAGAGAGTTCATGGCAGCACTGCAGCAAAAAGATGAAACCCACCTAAATATCCAGTAATAGAGGATTTATTGGGTACATTGTGCCACAATGAAACACCGTGTGGCCATTACAGAAACATTATCAAAGTGTCTCTAACCACTTGGGGAGACGTGTATGCTATACTATGAATGCAGAAACCAATTCATGGAGAATTCACAGCAAATTAAGTATGGTAAGATCATAAATATGAAAGCTATAACAAAAATAGATACAGTGATAATATATCTGAGAAGTGGGATTATGGCTGCTTTTTAATCTATTTTGGTTTGTTTGATTACATTATTTCCCTACAATGAATATGAATCCCAAGTGTAATAAAAGTTATTCAAAACCAAATGTATTATGTTGCAGCTCACATGCCCTGGAATATCCCAATAAGCCAAAGAGATTCACGGCCTCTGAAATCCGATAATGACTGAGGACATCCCACAAATCCCCTTATGTTAGAGATGATGACATTATCTGGAACAATTATGGAAACCCTGTGAGTGAGTTCTGCCCTGGTTAGTTACCAAAGCAAAGCCCTCAGAATAAGCAGCAGCTTCCAGGGTAGTATTTAAGGGTGAACATTTCCATGCTCTCTGCAGCATTTTATCAGTCAACCCTTTTGTCAACCCTCTAAGTCCTTAAAATCCACTCTTTAAAAGCATAAGTTTGTACTTTAACATTTGAAAAATCTACAAAATTGGTGTGAAATTAATTACTATTTATGCTATCAGAATGGAGATGAAATACAAAGACTCACACTGTTGACAAACTACAACATTGCACAATCTTTGGGGGAAACAGTTTAGCAAATACCTGTATATAAAGAGGAACTGGCTAGTCTAATGGGAACCCATGAGCTTTGAAGTCAGGTAGACCTCAGTTTGAACCCCAGCTTGGCCTCTAAATAGCTGTGTGACCTTGAGCAAGTTACTTAACTTCTCTGAGCCTCATTTTTTTCATCTGCAAAATAGAAATGTAACAGTGCTACCTCTAGTGATATGGAGGAATTAAAGTAAAGTATGTAAACACCTGGTAGCATAGTGCCTGGCACTGAACAGAAACTTCATAAATGAGGTTATTGTTATAACAGATGTCTAGTTTTGCCACTAGATGCTGAATTCACTGAATGCAGTCTCTGTCCATTACTTTCGTTTGCAATGATTCAGGACTCAGCACAGCAGATTCTCAGTTAGAGGGCTTTTTTTTTTCTTCAATAAATTGCACATCCACAAAACTGTTTCTAGCCTTTGACTCCTTCATTCAACACTTTGGAATTTATCTTGTGGAAATCTTTCAAAAGGAGAAAAGAATTGAAGGTATCTGTTTTTCAAAGCAACATCGTGGAGAAAAATCAGAAATAATGCACACATCAAAAAAAGGGAGAATGGTTAGAAAAATCATGATATAGCCAGGGTATGAAATATCATCTGATCATTAAATATGATGATTCCAAAATCCATGTAACAACAGGGCCAACTAATATAATGTTACTGATAAAAGCAGAGAGCTGAGTGGTAGATGTGCTAGTAATGGTAGTCACTACTCTAGAAAACATGTAGCATATGGGCAAAGCCTAGCAGGGAAAGCAAAACTGAAAACAGTTGGCATGTTAGAGGGTGGAACTGTGGGTGGATTTTCTTTCATTTACTGTTATCATTATACTGTTTTACAATATATAAAATTCAAGACAGAGTTACAGTTCCCATGTGGAACAAAAAAGACATTAGGTAATTAATCTCCTTTAAATTCTCAGAGTTCAGGACACTGTCTTCCAGAACAGAGTCCTGTAGAAATGAATGACAGGGACTAATTGTTGGGCAAAGGAAGGGAGACAGGCAAGGTTTGAATCATAGGAATTTCTCAAAAGTTTCCTCAAGATGCCAGAATAACACTGATTGGAGTTGGGGATGGATAAAGGAAGAAAAGTCATCAAAACAAAGAGAGACCAAAATACTTAGGATGATACCCCAAAGATGAATGTGTCCTTATTGTGTCCTGTGTGCATGCCAAATCGCTTCAGTTGTGTCCAACTCTGTGTGACAGTATGGATTGTAGCCTGCCAGGCTTCGCTGCCCATGGGATTCTCAAGGCAAGAATACCGGAGTGAGATGCCATCTCCTCTTCCAGGGGATCTTCCTGACCCAGGGATGGAACTCAGGTCTCTTATGTCTCCTGCATGGGCAGGCAGGTTCTTTACCACTAGCACTACCTAGGACACACCCTTATTGTGTCCTAGACCTGTCTTTCATTATCTCCTAATTGTAGTCTGCAGAGTTAGTAGGAAGGGAGAAACACAGTCTTTATACTAATACTCCGCTCTCTCTTGCCAACAATTTCTCCTATTAGAAACATTTGAGAAATAACCCATCTTCTAAATGCTGGGCAGCCAAGGCAGCACTTGAGTTGCCTTGAGATAATCCTATCAGGGGGCTTCCCAGATAGCACTAGTGTAAAAAAAAAAAAAAACAAAAAAACAGTCTGCCAATGCAGGTAGACAAAAAGAGATATGGGTTTGATCCCTGGGTCAGGAAAATCCCCTGGAGAAGGAAATGGCAACCCACTCCAGTATTCTTGTCTGGAGAATCCCTTGGACAGGGGAGCCAGGTGGGCTGCAAAGAGTCAGACAACTGAAATGACTTAGCACACAGCATGATCCCATCAAGTGAGTTGAGTTGGGCTATTTACCTTCCTCTGAGGTTCAGCCTATCACAGGGTGGAGTCAACATCACAGATGGAGGGAAGAACCCATGACCAAGCATCAAGGACCTGGGATACAGTTCTGGCTCTGCCCTGTTGACACTTTGCCCTGGGACAATCACCACCCTCAGTTTTCCCATCTGTAAAATGGAATAATTGGGCTAGGACGTTGATGATCTCCAAGGATCCTGGCAGCTTCAACATTCTATGTGTTTAAATGTTATCTTAATCCCTAAAAAAAAACCAAAACACTTTTTATATATCTACCCCTGGCCCAGAGACAGAATTTATGAAGTCACCACCTCAGTGACAAGGAGGGTAAATCTGAGTACTTCTCTTAAGGCCAGATGCCTTGAACTTTTATGGGTCTCAAAAGCTTAGAAAGCACATCCACAGACATTATCACTCATCATGATTCTAGGATTGTAAGGACCCACTATTAATCCACTTCCCAGCTGGAAAAACAGAAGATAAAGCAGTTTAAATGTCAGGGTCAAGGCTCCAACCCAGGTCCTCAACACCAAACTGAACCTTCTGTTCATGACAAATTGGAGTCTCAGAAATTAGGAGAACCAGTGCTTCTGGAGAATCTTGTTGTGCTGAGGACAGGACTCAAGAGGAAGACAAAAGAAAAAAAAAAAAAAAGATGGGAAATTGAGGCAAGGAAAGAGTCTTGAGGGAAATCAAAGATGTCAGGGTAAGTCCCAGCAACAAACAAGCCACAGTTAACGTCAAGTCTTTTCTTTTCCCAAGGGTTTAGGGCATTTGATGATCCAGCAATAGAGCCCTTTTTGAGTCAGGTGATATTTTTGCAGAGGCCTCCTGTGGATGGAAAAATTGAGCACATAATTTTAAAGCCTCACATTTAATTTGACAGCCTTGCAACACATTTTGTTCTGAATCAGATGCCCCATTTTCCTTTTGTTCAAAGAGGAAATTAAAGTATAGGAAAGAAGCTCTAGTCTGTTGATATGTTTTGTATTTGGCCACAGGAAGGTCATTAAAATGCACTTCCAGCTCCTTGCAGGAAAATTTACATTTGAAGCAAAGTTAATTTACTTCTTTGCCTGGTGATATCCATTTCTTTTCATCTATAATGAGTTATACCCTTAAATTCTGGACTGGCACTTCACTCACCATCATCAGAAAGTTGTGATGAACTCATTCTAAGTCCTGATGGGAAGGACGTCTAAGACAGAACATCAAGGGAAAACACTAAGGTGCCAAAGAATATGTGTAACGCAATCCCATTCAGGTGATTCAACTGGCCCCCAGGTCTGCAGGCTTCTGGGGTCATCCTGTAGTCAAGCCCAGTTCATGTGCCCAATGCACAGTGAGGCCAAAAAACCAAAACATTGGAGACTGAAGCAGAGAAGTGTTTACTGCAGGACTGTGCAAGGATTCCATGGACTGTATAGTCCATGGGGTCGCAAAGAACAGACACGACTGAGCAACTTTCACTTTCATGCAAGCAGAATGGGTGGCTTGTGCTTTAAAGACTGGAACCCCTGATGGGTTTCAGGGTACAGTTTCTATAGACAAAATCTGAGGGGAAGTCTGCAAGGTGTGAGGCCTTCCCTCTGATTGGTTGATGGGGAGATAACAGGGTGGCGTTCCAGGAATCTCAGTCATTAGCCTTCTGGTTCCAACCAGTCTGGGATCCACTGTTTGTGCTCAGCCTGAAGTTACCATCAGGCTGGTGGAGGACTTTAGCTCCTGTTGAAGAACTCATCCAGGACCCTGTGCCATCCCATGACCCTGCTGCTGCTGCTGCTAAGTCGCTTCAGTCGTGTCTGACTCTGTGCGACCCCATAGACGGCAGCCCACCAGGCTCCGCTGTCCCTGGGATTCTCCAGGCAAGAATACTGGAGTGGGTTGCCATTTCCTTCTCCAGTGCATGAAAGGGAAAAGTGAAAGTGAAGTCGCTCAGTCGTCCGACTCTGAGCGACCCCATGGACTGCAGCCCACCAGGCCCCTCCGTCCATGGGATTCTCCAGGCAAGAGTACTGGAGTGGGGTGCCATTGCCTTCTCCGATCCCACGACCCTATCCCATGACCCTATCCCTGCACTATTGTTTCTTGACTGCGTTTCCTTTGTTTCTGCATTCCCTCACTTCCCTAATTAGTAATGGCTTGAATCTGCCCCCTGAAACTTAGGAAAGTTCTTGGAGGCTAGCACCTTTTCCCTGAAAACAAGAAATGGGGGACACAGAAGGCTTTCATAGCCAGGAGGGCCCCACAGGGTCCTGCTCAGCTTCAATTCTTTCCTGTGATATCCAAATAGAAAGATCCAAGCCTTCATCCACTGGGATAGTAGACCCCAAATCCTAGTGACTCCCACTATTTCCAAAGGTTCTTAAGAAATCCAAGGTCATACCATTCTCTACCTGGTGAGGACATCCTTTTATATTATCATGCAAAGCAGCCTGGTGCTTCTTAATCTCAACCTCTCTCTGTGGATTGGGCTCTGGACCTTGTCTCTGCATTTTCAAAAAAGTCCTTGAAAGTATATTGTTTTCCCAAACAAAAGATCAGCCTTTTCCTAGAATAAGAGACACATATAGCTGACAGCTTTTGAAAGATTCATTTTTTTTTTGTTTCTGCTAAAACTATGTACAGATCTAGAAAGCAACAATTACATTTGAACAGAAGAGAGTTTAAGACTCCAAAGCCACCATTTATGGGTGATTTATTTAACTCTTGAAAAAAGGACAGGAATAGATGCTAATATTTTATTTGGCACTCTCCATGTCTGAGTTGTCACAGAATAAAAGATTAAATTATAAATGTATAACTTACCATGTACCCTCTCGTCTCTTTTAAGGAAGTTCAGCCTAGAGATTGCATCAGTTCAGGGGAAAAGGTTTCAGCCAGGGAGGGTTGGTAGCACTGCTTGGAGATGATAAAGAAGACGGGAAGAAGGAGAGAAAATGGGTGAGGCAGCTTCTGTGAGAACTTTGAGGGAGGGAGAGACCTCTAAATGTGAATGGCTAAGTAAACTGTGATACATCCAACAATGAAATATTATTTAGTGCTAAAAAGAAATGAGTTATCAAGCCATGTAAAAATGAAACCGCACCTCAAATGGGACTTGAATCCACAGCCTTCCAACTGAAACTATACAACTCATCTCAGGACTTAATGAAGCTCAAGTTCTTTATGTCTCAAAACAGAAGGAATTCAGTAAGAGTTAAAGTGATATGTTAAGAAGTGAATTTACTAATATAGGACACTCGTGAAGGATACATGTGGACAGCGAAGAGGGCCTTGTCCTGAGAACTAAGTGGGTTACATTTTTATAATTAAAGAAAAAGTGGAGAAGGAGAAAAAACCACCTTCTTCTCTTCCTTTGTAGAGACATTGCAGGAAAATGGGACATGAGAGGATGATCAGTCCCAGGTCTTGGGTGAGTTCCTGAGCTTGACTGTCAAGTAGGGCTCTTAGCTTTGTGCAGGAAAGAATTTAAAACCAAGCCATAATAAAGTGAAAGAAGGTTTATTGAGAAAGAGACACATTTCACAGGCAGAATGCAGTCATCTCAAAAGGCAAGAGTGGCGCCAAAATACTGGGTGGTTAGTTTTTACGGGCCAGGTAATTTCATAGGTTAATGAATGGGAGGATTATTCCAACTATTTGGGGGAAGGGGCAGAGATTTCCAAGAATTGGGCCGTCATCACCCACTTGTCAGCCATTTGTGGTCGGCCTTGGAAGCTATATGGTGCCTGGGGCTATATCATTTAGCATACTAATGCATTACAATGAGCATATAATAAGGCTCAATGTCTCTTGGAAGTCAAATCTTCCACCATCTTGGACCTAATTAGTTCTGACGAGTTTTTCTCATATACTCAATGGCTATGTCATTCTTTCAAAAGTTGTGCCCTGTCTCCTTCCTCCTGCCTTAAAATCACTATCCAAACAAGATGCATAAATTGCAACTAGCTGACATTTATATAAAGTCTATTTTAATCTATAGATTAAATTATAGATTTCTCAGGTCAGTTCAATCATTCAGTCATGTCTGCTCAGTCGCTTTGCGACCCCATGGACAGCAGCACGAAAGGCCTCCCTGTCCATCACCAACTCCCAGAGTCCACCCAAACTCATGTCCATTGACTCAGTGATGCCATCCAACCATCTCATCCTCTGTCATCCCGTTCTCCTCCCACCTTCAATCTTTCCCAGCATCAGGGTCTTTTCAAATGAGTCAGTTCTTCGCATCCAGTGGTCAAAATATTGGAGTTTCAGCTTCAACATCAGTCCTTCCAACGAATACCCAGGACTGATCTCCTTTAGGATGGACTGGTTGGATCTCCTTGCAGTCCAAGGGACTCTTCTAAAAATTCTTCTCCAACACCACAGTTCAAAAGCATCAATTCTTCGGCACTCAGCTTTCTTTATAGTCCAACTCTCACATCCATACATGACTACTGGAAAACCCATAGCCTTGACGAGATGGACCTTTGTCAGCAAAGTAATGTCTCTGCTTTTTAATATGTGGTCTAGGTTGGTCATAACTTTTCTTCCAAGGAGGAATCGTCTTTTAATTTCATGGCTGCAATCATCATCTTCACTGATTTTGGAGCACAAAAAAATAAAGTCTGCTATTGTTTCCACTGTTTCCCCATCTATTTGCCATGAAGTGATGGAACCGGATGCCATGATCTTAGTTTTCTGAACGTTGAGCTTTAAGCCAACTTTTTCACTCTCCTCTTTCACTTTCATCAAGAGGCTCTTTAGTTCTTCTTCATTTTCTGCCATAAGGGTGGTGTCATATACATATCTGAGGTTATTGATATTTCTCCTGGAAATCTTGATTCCAGATTCTGCTTCATCCAGCTCAGCATTTCTCCTGATGTACCTGGCAGACATCCTGGAATGTGAAGTCAAGTGGGCCTTAGGAAGCATCACTACGAACAAAGCTAGTGGAGGTGATGGAATTCCAGTTGAGCTATTTCAAATCCTAAAAAATGATGCTGTGAAAGTGCTGCACTAAATATGTCAGCAAATTTGGAAAACTCAGCAGTGGCCACAGGACTGGAAAAGGTCAGTTTTCATTCCAATCCCAAAGAAAGGTAATGCCAAAGAATGCTCAAACTACAGCACAATTGCACTCATCTCACATGCTAGTAAAGTAATGCTCAAAATTCTCCAAGTCAGGCTTCAGCAATACGTGAACCGTGAACCTCCAGATGTTCAAGCTGGTTTTAAAAAGCCAGAGGAACCAGAGATCAAATGGCCAACGTCTGATGGATCATGGAAAAAGCAAGAGAGTTCCAGAAAAATATCTCTTTCTGCTTTATTGACTCTGCCAAAGCCTTTGACTCTGTGGATCACAATAAACTGTGGAAAATTCTGAAAGAGATGGGAATACTAGACCACCTGACCTGCCTCTTGAGAAACCTGTATTCAGGTCAGGAAGCAACAGTTAGAACTGGACATGGAACAACGACTGGTTCCAAATAGGAAAAGGAGTACATCAAGGGTGTATATTTTCACCCTGCTTATTTAACTTATATGCAAAGTACATCATGAGAAATGCTGGGCTAGAGGAAGCACAAGCTGGAATCAAGATTGCCGGGAGAAATATCAGTAACCTCAGATATGCAGATGACACCACCCTTATGGCAGAAAGCGAAGAACTAAAGAGCCTCTTGATGAAAGTGAAAGAGGAAAGTGAAAAAGTTGGCTTAAAGCTCAACATTCAGAAAACTAAGATCATGGCATCCAGTTCCATCACTTCATGACAAACAGATGGGGAAACAGTGGAAACAGGGGCTGACTTTATTTTGGGGGGCTCCAAAACCACTGCAATTGGTGATTGAAGCCATGAAATTAAAAGACAATTCCTCCTTGGAAGGAAAATTATGACCACCTAGACAGCTTATTAAAAAGCAGAGACATTACTTTGCCAACAAAGGTCCGTTTAGTCAAGGCTATGGAGAGTCGGACATGACTGAGCGACTTCACTTTCACTTTTCACTTTCATGCATTGGAGAAGGAAATGGCAATCTACTCCAGTGTTCTTGCCTGGAGAATCCCAGGGACAGGAGAGCCTGGTGGGCTGCCGTCTATGGGATCGCACAGAGTCGGACACGACTGAAGCAACTTAGCAGCAGCAGCAGCAGCATGGTTTTTCCAGTAGTCATGTATGGATGTGAGAGTTGGACTATAAAGAAAGCTGAGCACAGAATTGATGCTTCTGAACTGTGGTGTTGGAGGAGACGCTTGAGAATCCCTTGGACTGCAATGAGATCCAACCAGTCCATCCTAAAGGAGATCAGTCCTGGGTGTTCATTGGAAGGACTGATGTTGAAGCTGAAAATCCAATACTTTGATGACCTGATGCGAAGAGTTGACTCATTTGAAAAGACCCTGATGCTGGGAAAGATTGAGGGCAGGAGGAGAAGGGGACAACAGAGGATGAGATGGTTGGATGTCATCACCGACTGAATGGACATGAGTTTGGGTAAACTCTGGGAATTGATGATGGACAGGGAGGCCTGGCATGCAGCGGTTCATGGTGTTGCAAAGAGTCGGACACAACTGAGCGACTGAACTGAACTGAACCCTGCATGTAGATTAAATAAGCAGGGTGACAATATGCAGCCTTGACGTACTCCTTTCCTGATCTGGAATCAGTCTGTTGTTCCATGTCCAGTTCTAACTATTGTTTCCTGACCTACATACAGATTTTTCCAGAGGCAGGTCAGGTGGTCTAGTACTCCCATCTCTTTAAGAATTTTCCACAGTTTGCTTGATCCACACAGTCAAAGGCTTTGGCATAGTCAATAACGCAAAAGTAGATGTTTTTCTGAAACTTTCTTGCTCTTTCAATGATCAAACAGATGTTGGCAATTTGATCTCTGGTTCCTCTGCCTTTTCTAAAACCAGCTTGAACATCTGGAAGTTCATGGTTCACATATTGTTGAAGCCTGGATTGGAGAATTTTGGGCACTACTTTACTAGCATGTAAGATGAGTGCAATTGTGTGGTAGTTTGAGCATTCTTTGGCATTACCTTTCTTTGGGATTGGAATGAAAACTGACCTTTTCCAGTCCTGTGGCCACTGCTGAATTTTCCAAATTTGCTGACATATTTAGTGCAGCACTTTCACAGCATCATCTTTTAGGATTTGAAATAGCTCAACTGGAATTCCATCACCTCCACTAGCTTTGTTCATAATGATGCTTCCTAAGGCCCACTTGACTTTGCATTCCAGGATGTCTGGCTCTAGGTGAGTGATCACACCATCGTGGTTATCTGGGTCTTGAAGATCTTTTTTGTACAGTTTTCTGTGTCTTCTTGCCACCTCTTCTTAATATCTTCTGCTTCTGTTAAGTCCATACCATTTCTATCTTTTATTGAGCCCAACTTTATATGAAATGTTCCCTTGGTATCTCTAATTTTCTTGAAGAGATCTCTGGTCTTTCCCATTCTATTGTTTTCCTCTATTTCTTTGCACTGATCACTGAGGAAGGCTTTCTCATCTCTCCTTGCTGTTCTTTGGAACTCTGCGTTCAAATGGGTGTATCTTTCCTTTTCTCCTTTACTTTTCACATCTCTTCTTTTCACAGCTATTTGTAAGGCCTCCGCAGACAGCCATTTTGTTTTTTACCTTTCTTTTGCTTGGGGATGGTCTTGATCCCTGTCTCCTGTACAATGTCACGAACCTCCATCCATAGTTTATCAGGCACTCTGTCTATTAGATCTAGTCCCTTAAATATATTTCTCACTTCTACTGTATAATTGTAAGCAATTTGATTTAGATCACACCTGAATAGTCTAGTGGTTTTCCCTACTTTCTTCAAATTAAATCTGAATTTGGCAATAAGGAGTTCATGATCTGAGCCACAGTCAGCTCCTGGTCTTGTTTTTGCTTACTGTATAGAGCTTCTCCATCTTTGGCTGCAAAGAATATAACCGATATGATTTCAGTGTTGACCATCTGTCAATGTCCATGTGTAGAGTCTTCTCTTGTGTTGTTGGAAGAGGGTGTTTGCTATGACCTGTGCGTTCTCTTGGCAGAAATATATTAGCCTTTGCCCTACTTCTTTCTGTACTCCAAGCCAAATTTTCCTGTTAACGCCAGGTGTTTCTTGACTTCCTACTTTTGCATTCCAGTCCCCTATAATGAAAAGGATATCTATTTTGGGTGCCAGTTGTAAAAAGTCTTGTAAGTCTTCATAGAACCACTCCACTTCAGCTTCTTCAGCATTACTGGTCAGGACATAGACTTGGATTACTGTGATATTGAATGGTTTGCCTTGGAAATGAACAGAGATCATTCTGTCATTTTTGAGATTGCATCCAAGTACTGCATTTTGGACTCTTGTTGACTATGATGGCTACTCCATTTCTTCTAAGGGATTCTTGCCCACAGTTGTATATATAATGGTCATCTGAGTTAAATTCACCCATTTCAGTCCATTTTAGTTCACTGATTCCTAAAATGTTGACGTTCACTCTTGCCATCTCCTGTTTAACCACTTCCAACTTGCCTTGATTCATGGACCAAACATTCCAGGTTCCTATGCAATATTGCTCTTTACAGCATCGGACCTTGCTCACATGATCAGTCACATCCAGAACTGGGTGTTGTTTTTGCTTTGGCTCAGTCTCTCCATTCTTTCTGAAGTTATTTCTCCACTGATCTCCAGGAGCATATTGGGCACCTACCGACCTGTGGAGTTCATCTTTCAGTGTCCTGTCTTTTTGCCTTTTCATACTGTCCATGGGGTTTTCAAGGCAAAAATACTGAAGTGGTTTGCCATTCCCTTCTCCAGTGGACCACATTTGTCGGAACTCTCCTCCATGACCTGTCTGTCTTGGGTGGCCCTACACGGCATGGCTCATAGTTTCATGAGTTAGACAAGGCTGTGATCCATGTGATTAGATTGGTTAGTTTTCTGTGGTTGTGGTTTCTGTCTGTCTGCCCCCTGATGCCCTCTCTCAGCGCTTACCATCTTACTGGAGTTTCTCTGTCCTTGGACGTGGGGTATCTCCATACCACCATTCGCTGCTCCAGTGATAAGGATAATTTAAATTATTTTCTTAAAATTTGATAAGTTTTAAAACTGTAGGTAGCTTTGTTAGTTTAGGACCATAAATAGGGACAATTTGATTTGTTCACAAATTGTTTGGCAAATACAGTTATGTAAGATAAAACAAATTTTATAATTTTAATTATAAAGTGATTTATGTAATAAATGGAGCAAAAGGCTTCTGATCTCTAAGGAAGATATAATCTCTAATTTTCATCAAATTGTGAAAAGCAGGAAAAACTTTAGAATTGAAGAAACCATCAGTTTTAGAGCAAAGAAAAATTTTGCTTTCCAAACATAATTCATCTTGTCATACAAAACTAAACACATATCAGAAAAGAGAAAGAGAAAAATAAACACACACTTCTTTACATTCAACTTCTGTTACAGAAAAGTTTGTCTAATTTCCACCCCCTTTTGAGTTATCACAACACACAACATGTAGCAGGTATCAGTGAGAAATACATTTAGCCACAAATAACAGAAAACCCAACAAAGAGAAGCTTATATACACAGGGATTTGTTTTTTCTCATATTACAAGGACTCCAGGGTTCTTCAGTCCAGGGTTGGGATAACTGTACTATGGTGTCATCATGGACCTAAGCTCCTTCTAACCTTCTTCTCTGTCATCTTTTGTTTGTGGCTTTAGTCTTTGTGGTCACAAAATAAAGTTGCTGCACCACCAAGCATAGTATTCACATTCTAAGTAGGAAGAAGTGTGACAGGGAAAGGTTTAAAGGCAGAGGTTTTCTGTTAATGTGCTTTTGCCTTTTTGTTTGGAAAAAGATATTCCTCCCTGCAGGGCAATCCTGATGCTAACTACCTGGAGTGATATCAGACTTCATAGGTTAAGGGCATCGTCCTCCTTAGACTACCCTCACGTCACACATCGGCCACAAGCTTGGAGGGTCCCAGGCCACCTGTACTTCCAAACACCTGAACAACTTTCTTAGAAGTTCTTTTTTGATGCCATGTTCTGTGGCTTGCATCTAAAGAGGAGTTTGTCTTCATGAAGATTCCTAACATTGGTAATGTGATGGATAAATTTGAGATCCTTGGGGTTATAGGTGAAGGAGCCTATGGAGTTGTACTTAAATGCAGACATAAGGTTATGAAGATTGATCGGAGAAGACAATGGCACCCCACTCCAGTACTCTTGCCTGGAAAATCCCACTGACAGAGAAGCCTGGTGGGCTGCAGTCCATGGGGTCGCTAAGAGTCAGACATGACTGAGCGACTTCACTTTCACTTTTCCCTTTCATGCACTGGAGAAGGAAATGGCAACCCACTCCAGTATTCTTGCCTGGAGAATCCCAGGGATGGCGGAGCCTGGTGGGCTGCTGTCTATGGGGTCGCACAGAGTCAGACACGACTGAAGCGACTTAGCAGCAGCAGCAGCAGAATATAAATTCAGAGTTTCCCACTATCCTCTTGGGTTCAGTAATTTGTTAGAATGACTCATAGAACCAAGGAAAGAACTATACTTATCATTATAGTAGTATTAAGCAAAAGGATACAAATCAAAACCAGTCAAAAGAACAGACCCATAAGGCAAGGTCTGAGAGGATCCTATGCCTCATCCTCCTGGCACTTCAATGTGTTTCACCAGCTAGAGAACCCGCCCCAACTTTGGAGAACCAGAGTTTTTATTGGAGTTTTATTAAAGAGCATGATTGATTGAATCATTTGACCATTTAACTGAACTTCAATGCCTCTCCTCTCCCTGGAAGTCTGGCTGACCTCCTGTGGCTCAAAGCCCCAATCCTTCAATCACAAGGTTGGTCTTTCTAGCATGGCCAGCTCCCATCCTGAAATCACTTAGGGGAAGACCCTAAGTCACTATTTAGCATAAACTCAGGTGTGGCTTAAAGGGTCTACCCTGAAAAATACAGATCCTTCCACCACATAGGAAATCCCAAGGGTTAAAAGGCTCCCCCAGGAACCAAGGACAAAAGCCAGCCAAATTCTGTTTTATAGGACACTCCTTAGCTCCTCACTAAAGACTGGAACTGGGTTCCATGGCCACCCCTGCTGTAAGGGAGGCTGGAAAACAAGGTTTTAAGTTTTACAGCCTCTAAGACAGAAACAGACAAGGAAAACATGGTTGGAAATGGAGTTGAATCAGCCCACAATGTCTGTCATAATCATCAGCAATTTGGACATTTGAAAACCGAAATTTTGCTCAGATTAAAACAAACTCCCTTTCCTTTTACATGGGACTTTATTTTCTAAACTGTTAATTTTCTAACCATAAGACTGCTTTCTCTCACTTGTTGCAGAAATCCTAACAGTCTCCAAACCTGTGACTCTCAAGGAAGCAGCTTGGACTGTGTGTGATTCATTTTGATTGAATTAAAAGAAGAGTAATTTCTTAGGTTTACACGGCCTTTTTAGAATTTACAAAGCATAAACTGCCCCATGTAAAGACATGCAACACAGGGGAACATGCCAGGCAGATCTAACCATGTGAGGTTAGGCAAAACTTTCTGAGGTTAATAACACCTCCTAGAATCAGTGTGAGAATTAGAGCATAGATAGAGCTCTAATATTAGAGCATAGCTGAAACACTTGAGGCAATGCCTGACACTCAAAGCTGTTTATCATGAATCCCATAGTGATCCTTATCAAGTTCACTCTTCAAGGTTACTTCGATTCCTAAGGCAGGGCTTAACCAAGTGGTCAAATCTAAACCCAACATTCTCTCCACTCTGGTTCTGCACATTTACCACTCACGGAATCAAGAATCAAACCCTCCACATAAAAGGTATCTAGGTAAAGATATAATCCTCCCAATTGCTTATATGTTTATTATCTCTAGAGGTAATAAATATCCCCAACATGTGATAAAGCTGTCAACATTTTAGTAGGCATGGACTTTGACCAATTAATTGTTAATCCTATTAAGAAGACCAAACACATTCTATTCAAGTCTCAGATGACTTTTGTCATTTATATCCTCCCATGTGAACTACTGAGAAATAAAGATAGAGTAACCTGTACATGGTAATCAACCATTATTACAGCTCAACTTTGAGGGAGGAGAAAAGTTGCATTTAACGATGTGAAAAGTACTTTTTAGTGCCTCGGCTTAAAGATTCAGGCTGTCAAAACAACCATTAATTTTCCCCAGCACCCCCATCGCTGCTTGAAGTGGACACTCTACAGATGTTTTACAAAAATGCTTCCCCTTCTGCTCACTGTTGTCAGCGGTTTACATGATTTGGGCAACAGTTTCTAAAGAATCAACTGAGATGGGAGTTGCCCACAACCGAAGAGAAAGTTTCTGAGCCTCATGGGCTTCTCCCTCTGAAACAGTGTGCCTCTTTTTGTCAAGTCAGAGACACAGAAAGCTCAAAGAACCCATTGAACTTATTCCTGCCATCCCCATGTTTGGAAGCTGGTTATGTTGAACATAAACAAATAAAAGACAGCCCCCGTAGGTCCAAAGGCAGAAATGAAGGTGTATTTATTCTAAGCTGCTACTGAACCTCCACCTTCACGTAAAAACTGCCCGACTTAAAAGTCCAGACCTAGGCAACCTCAACCAGAGTTGAGCACAAGTCAGCAAATGACCCCCTGGACATGGCTAAATATTGCTTTAAATTTAGCCACACACCAAGACATGTTGTAATCAAAATGACAAAAATTAAAGAGAGAATATTAAAAGCAGCAAAGGAAAAGCAACAAATAACATACAAGGGAACTCCTGTAAGGCTATCAGCTGATTTTTTAACACAGCTTTAAAAAGTAGCTGTGAAGCAGCATATGTCAACTAGGTCTCTCTGCCAGCAGACAGCATCTTGATGGAAGGAAGAGAGGAAGAAGGAAGAGAGGATGGTAGGTGAGCTTTTACTATGCGTTGACTACTTATTGAACCTTTTAACATGTCCCATCTGATCCTCACAGCAAGAATGTGGCAAACGCAAGCCTAACTTATTGAACCCTTTAACATGTCCCATCTGATCCTCACAGCAAGAATGTGGCGAACTCAAGCCCACACTGTTTAAGCCATGGTTCAATAAATTATTATGGTTTTAATAAAATGATTCAGAATTTTCATTCTAAATTTATTAATAAATACTTACTCCTCCTAGACCTTATATTGTTAAATAAAACAGAAAACATAACCCCTCCCAACAAATATTAGTACATCTTACCCAAGGAACCAGCAGTAATTCAAGCCAACATGAATCCTATATGGCACTAATTGATAATCTTTCTTTAAACTCAACTGAAGACTGATGGCACCTCCCAGTTAGAAGGATATGGCAGAGACTGCTAGTTGTCACTCAGTATTCTTTAGTAACAGAACCCTAATTTTTGCACGGCACATTACCACCTAGCTTAGATTACATTTCTTAGTCTTCTTTGGTTATGTAACTAGTTTTTGGTAAATGAGATGTAAGAAGCATTACGTGTTATTTCCAAGGAGTCTCCTTTTTAGGAAAAGGACCAGATCTTTTCTTACTTTTTCTCAGTCCTACTACCTGGAACTCACATGTGATGGCTGAAGCTCTGGCAGCCATTTTCAACCATGAGAACAATTGCTAAAACCTAGGGATGACAGAAGAGCGGGCTGGTAGGAAATTTTTAACTTTTAGACTCCTTATACACACTAAAAATAAAATCTGAAGTGGCTAAGCTACTGTTATTTTGGTTGGGCAGAATCCTTCATCTTAGAAATGTCAGCATGTCAAATAGCCATTTCATATCTTTAAGATAAAAGCACGGAAAGACCTGGTTATAATTTATGTAACAATGGGCAACACAAACTGGGGAGAGGGACCTGGCAAAATACTTTGGATTATAAAATAGAGTCCTGAGTAGTCTGCTGACCCAGCCAAGTAGTAAGGAGCTGACATTCCCTGCTCTGTGGCTCCATATGGCAGGGCTTTCATCATCAAATGCAATGCAAGATCCCCGATAGACTCCTGAGTGAAAAAGAAAAGTAGTTGTAAAGGGCAGAGAGGGAAACTGGGGAAATTAGAATAAGGGCTGTGTCTCAAATAATATTATGTATCACTGTTAATTTTTTTGAATAATAATAATAATTTGGGGGAGGAATCTGGGTGAAAGTAGTCGAGGTGTTCACTGTATTATTCTTTCAACTTTTCTTTTTTCAAAGAACTTTGAAAAGTTTTATTTTGAAATTTTTATTTTTTTATTTCATTTTTTTCAAAATAAAAAAGTAGAAGTGGGGAGACAGAAGAGAAAGGACTGAGGAGAAATGGACCCAAGGTAAGAATCTCTCCCTATCATCTTACTGTTTGGGGAGAAAATACTACTTCAAACCTTTGGTGACAGTCACTGCATCTGGCTCATGTCATTTTTTTTAAAGTTTGAAGCTATTCAAAAATCACTTTAATCCCAATGAAAAGCATTTATTCATATTACATCTATTTATTAAGCAGCTATTATATTGTACTATGGATTACCATCTGTGCCTGTTTTAGAGGATGAAAAGTGAAGTGAGGGGCAACCTCTATCCGTATTCCTTTGTCCAGTAGCAAAGACAAACATTAAAAGAGAAAACAATTTCTGAGAAAATGGTAAGCTGAGGTAAGTGACTTTTGTCTTAGTTCCCAAAAGATTATTAAAGACACTTCAGTGTCAGTTTAGAAATGGAAATTAGGAAGGCAATAGACCAGCAGCCGAGAACTAGAAAGCGGACCCCATGTTCTCATCGTGCTTGGATAGCGCCCAGTCTGGAGTTGGGCAAATGACAGATATGCCTTGAGGAGCTGGAGGGCTTTAACAGCCACTATCTTGTGGAAGAGTTCACTGCTGTCTGGAGGCCATTAGGGAACTGTAAGAGAAATTCTTGGTCCCCTCATAGTGGCTCACCATGAAAATCAGGCACCAACAGAGATCAGAAGACTAGGTCAGCTGTCTGAAAAGTTTAGGTACATGGCAGTTGAAACAGGACAGACTTCCCATGCAATGGTCCCCCCGATGGCTTCTGACAGAGAAAGACATGTTCCAGAATAAACCATGTCCTAATTCTGAGCGACTGAAGAGGATCTTTTCAGAGTGAATAGAAAAGGACCAGAGTCTTTATATTTCATTCTAACTCATAGCGTCTACTTCTTCCTATGTCTTATAGAAACAAGCTCCATAAGTATTGTGGTTATATGTTAATAAAGAGAGATTTTCTGGGCCAGTATATCCCAAAGTGTTCATGAACTTTTCATGTGTTTTTTGGGGGAAAAAAATACAGTATGGTCAAGAAAACTTGAGAAGTACCAGATTAAATAAAGACAAAGACGTTTATTTACTACAGGATTTTTCAGAGCCTTTGATACGCTACTATTCATTGAATTTCTGTGAATAGAATATATTAGTGATGTTGCATCTCCCAAATGTATTTGACCATGGAACTCTTATATCAGAAAGCAGACTCATAAAATTGATGCTCTTTCTTTTAGATCATTGATTATGTTGCCATATATTTCAGTAACTCTAGCTGTCCAGCTTGTTGTAGCTTACTGGCCTTCATACCTAGTACATCAAATCCTGACTAGGGTGTATAATGAAAAGAGCATTATAAGTTCAAGCTTTGTGGTTTCCCTTGCCCCTCCCCTTTCTCTTCAAATACTTTTGAAAACATAAAAGAACACTAAAAAGACTTTGTCAGATTCAAAAACAAGATAAACATCTCTGTGGGCGCCAAGTGGTACACAGGAATAAAATCACAAGGCTGCCAGGCTCTGTTCACAGAGTAAGCCAACCAGCTAGAGATTTTAGGTCCCATGGAATCAGGGAGACTAACAGTGCCTCAGGCAAGATAGGTATTCAGGGTCAGACTTGATTCTTAAAACTCAGGGTTTGGAGTAGGGCTGTTCTAACAGTAAAAGAACGCTGAAAATAAAAGCTACCGCTAGAGATTCCTGGGGAGTAGAGGTTACATAAAACTGTAGGTTTAGACAGCGAAAGCAGCCAGGACCTGGCTCAAGATTCACTCTACTCTAGGCAGGATCTACTTGTTCCCCCAAGAACTGCAAAGACCTACAATACTGCCAGTGACTTCATGGGAAGAGAGGCCTGAGCTGACAAAATAAACTGCTAGATGTGGGGAGTAAAGGAGGATGGTGGGCACAGAGAAAGACAGGAAAAATAACTTCTCCACAAGAGGAGGCAGCAAATCCAATAAAGAAGCAAATAGAGATGATGAATGTTAAGAAAGACTGCCAACAAATCAATCAGCAGATAAGTTTACTCTGATGAAAGGAAAAAAATATAAAATAAGGATATCTGGATACTGATGGAAATCAAGAAATAAGACTTATTTTTCTAAGGAATGATATTTCATGAGGAAAAGAGGGTAAAATAAAATGAGAACAGCTGCTGCTACTGCTAAGTCGCTTCAGTCGTGTCCAACTCTTAGCAACCCCACAGACAGCAGCCACCAGGCTCCTCTGGCCATGGGATTCTCCAGGCAAGAGTACTGGAGTGGGTTGCCAGTGCCTTCTCCCAAATGAGAACTGATGGGTGTTTAAAAAAAGAAAGACCAATTAAAAATTCTGAAAAAATTCCCAGAATGTGGCATTGACTGATAGAGAGGGAAAATAAAAATGAGCATTTAAAAGATGTGAGGCTGGGACTTCCCTGGTAGTCTGGTGGTTAAGAATCTGCCTTCTGATGCCAGAGACGCAGGTTCGTTCCCTGCTCAGGGAACTAAGATCCCACATGCTTGCAGTGCAGTCAAATAAATAAATAGAACTCTTAAAAAAAAAAAAAAAGATGTGACGCTCATATTCAAGTCTAACAGGATTTCCAGAAGAACAGAAAACTGGAAAAGAGAGAAAGAATATTCAAGGAGATAGTGACCAAGAAGTCTCCACAACTAAGGAAAAATGTGAATCCTCTCACTGAAAGTTCACATTGAGCAGCATAAATAAAAATAAATTGATACCTCAGTACATTACAGTAAAACTATAGTACATCAAGAGTAAAAAAGAAAACTTTAAAAACTGCCAGAGGGAAAAGCCAAATTAACTACAAAACAAAAACAAAACCAACCCTATTAGACTATCAGATTTCTCATTAGCAATGACACATGTCAGAAGACTAGAGAATGTTTTGAAGTGTTGAGAGAAAATAACTGTCAACCTAGATTCTATACCCAAACAAGCTAGTTATCCAAGATTAAGGGATAAAGACATTTTAAGATATTCAAAGATGAAAAATGTTTCTACATTCTGACATTTGCTGAACAACTATTAAAGGATTTGCTTCAATAAAAAGAAAAAGAATCAAAAAGAACTGAGATTCAAGAAATAGTCATGATCAGAAAAATTGATAAAGATATTACAAAGTTATTAACTATATTCCATATTACATAGATATTACATAGTTACTGTAGTCATACAAAGATATTACATAGTTATTGACTATATTCCTGACATTGTACATTTCATACCCATGACTCATTTACTTTGCAACTAGAAGCTTGTACCTCTTGATCTCCCTCATCTATTTATTTTCTCCTTCATCCCCCTCTCCTCTGGTGCCCATCTGCTTGTTCTCTTTATCCATCAGTCTGTTTCTGTTTTGTTGTGTTTGTTCGTTTTGTTTTTTAGATTCTTCATATAAGGAAATCATACGTTTGTCTTTCTGTCTGACTTACTTTACTTACCATAATACCCTCTAGGTCCACCCACATGGTCACAAATGGCAAGATTTCATTCTTTTTTATAGCTGAATAATACTCTATTGTGTGTATGTAGAGAAAATACATACTACATCTCCTTTATCTGTTCACCTATTGACGTGCACTAGGTTACTTTTCATATCTTGGCTATTACAAATAATGCTAATATGAACATAGGGGTGCATATATCTTTTCTAATTACTTCAGATAAATACTCAGGAGTGGAATTGCTAGATCATATGATAGCTCTATTTTTAATATTTTTGAGGAATCTTTATACTGTTTTCCATAGTGGCTGCACCAGTTTACATTCCCACCAACAGTGCACAAGATTTCTCTTTTCTCCACATTCTCATGAAAACTTGTTACTTGTCTTTTTGATAATAGCTGTTCTGACAGGTATGAAGAGATATCTCATTATGGTTTTGATTTGCATTTCCCTGATGGTTAGAGATGTTGAGCATCTTTTCATGGGTCTGTTGACCATCTGTATGGCTTCTTTAGAAAATTGTGTATTTATACCCTCTATTGTTCAATCATGTTGTTTGCTCATTTTTTCACGTTGAGTTGTATGACTTCTTTGTATATTTTGAATATTAACCCCTTATGAAATATATCATTTGCAAATATCATCTCCCACTCAGTAGGTGACCGTTTTGTTTTGTCGACAGTTTCTTTCATTGTGCAAAAGGTTTTTAGCTTGATTAGGTCCCATTTATTTTTTTTTGCTTTTGTGTCCCTTGCCTGAGGTAACAGATCCAAAAAAGTATTGCTAAGACTAATGTCATAGAGCTTATTGCCTGTGTTTTCTTCTGTAAAATTTTATGGTTTCAGGTGTACGTTTATATCTTTAGCCCATTTCAAATTTATTTTGTGCATAGTGTGTGATCTTTGTCTAGTTTGATTCTTTTGCATGTAGCTGTCCAGTTTTCCCAACACCATTGATTGAAGAGGCTGTCTTTTCCCCATTATATATTCTTGTCTCTTTTGTTGTAGATTAATTGCCCATGTAAGTGTAGATTTATTTCTGGGCTCTGTTCTGTTCCATTGATTTTTATGTCTGTTTTTAGGCCAGTACCACTGGCATATGTTTTGATTACTGTAGCTTTGTAGTTGAGTTTGAAATCAGAGAGTGGGTTTTAAGATTGTTTGGCTATTTGGTGTCTTGTGTTTTCATACAATTTTTAAAATAATTTGTTCTGTAAAACTCTATAAAGCAATTATCCTTCAATTAAAAAATAAATAAATTTTTAAAAAATGACTTGTTCTAGTTCTGTGGAAAATGACAATCTTATTTTGATAGAGATTAAATTAAATCTGTAGGTTGCCTTTGGTAGTATGGTCATTTTAACAATATTAATTTCTTTAGTATATGAAAGAGTATATATTTCCATGTATTCATGTTGTCTTCAATTTTTTTCATCAGTCTCTCATAGTTTTCTGAGTACAGGTCTTTTCCTTCTTAGTTAGATTTATTCTTAGGTATTTTATTCTTTTGAAGTTGCTGTAAACAAGATTTTTTTAATTAATTTCTCTTTCTGATAGTTTGTTGTTAGTATATAGAATTATAATAGACTTCTATGTATTAATTCTGTATCCTGAAACTTTACCAAATTCATAATGAGCTCTAGCAGTTTTCTTCTTTCCAGGTACTTCAGTGGTAAAGAACCCACCTGCCAATCAGGAGACATGGGTTTGATTCTTGGGTCAGGAAGATCCCCTGGAGAAGGAAATAGCAACCCACTCCAGTAGTCTTGCCTGGGAAATCCCATGGACAGAATGCCTGGTGGGCTATAGTCCATGGGATCAGAGAAGAGTCAGACACAACTTGATGACTAAACAATAACAACAACAAAAGTTTCCTGGTAGCATCTTTAGGATTTTTTTATGTATGATATCATGTCATCTGCAAATAATGACAGTGTCACTTCTTCCTTTCCAACTTGGTTTCTTTTCTTTTTCTTGTTTGATTGCAGTGGCTAGGACTTCCACAACTATATTGAAAAGAGTGTCAAGAGTGTGCATCCTTGTCTTGTTTCTGATCTTAGAGGAAATGTTTTTAGTTTTTCATCATTGCGTATGTATGATGTTAGCTATGAACTTGTCATAGATGACCTTTATTATGCTGAGATATGTTCCTTATATACCCACGTTGTTGAAAATTTTTTAAGTATAAATGGATGTTGAATTTTGTCAAAACTTTGCCTGCATCAGTTGAGATGATCAAATGGTTTTTATTCAAGGCAGTTTATCATATTGATTAATTTTTGGAAATCAAACATCTTTGTATCCCTGGGATAAATTTCACTTAATCATGATGTATGCTTCTTGATTGGAATGAATGATTGAATCCCATTTACTAATATTTTGTTAAGGATTTTTACATCTATTTTTATCAGTGATATTGGCCTTTAATTTTCCTGGGGGCATGGGAAGAAAGATCTTGACTTCCATGGATGGGGCTTTCTGTAGTTTCTCTGCCATGTTCTCTGTAGAGAAATGGTATTATCTCTTCAAAAAAATGACTTTTTATATGTGGAGTGTATCTCTATTAGTTAATTATTCAATCATGGTAAGTCACTCTAAAATGTAGTGACTCAAAACAGCCATGTTTATTATCCCACAGCTTCTACGAGTCAGGAGTCTAAGAAAAGATTAGCTGGGTCCTTTGCTTCAATATCTCCTATGTGCCTGCAGTCAAGACATCAGTATGGGCTACAGTCATCTCAAGGTTTGACTGGGAAAGGATATGCTTCCCAACTCACTCATGTGGCTGTTGGCAAGATTTAGTTCTTTATCAGTGGTTGAACTGAAAACTTCACTTCCTTGCTGCTTGCTGCTGGTTGGAGCTGCTCTTCAATTCTTTGTCACGTAGGTCTCTTCATAGGGCAGCTCACAACATGGCAGTTGGCTTTATCAATATGAGAGTGCTAGCTAAACAGAAGTCACAGTCTTGAATGACAATCTCAGAAGTGACATCCCATTACTTCTGCCATATGCATTAGAAGCAAGTCCAGCTCACATGCAAGAGGAGGAGATTCTACAAGGGCATGAGTATCAGGAGACAGTAATCTTTGGGGGTATCTGCCTACCATTGCATTTGAATATTACTCCATCAATACAGGGGTCTGAGAAATATAACCCTTCCTCATTTTCCTGTAACAAGTCCTATTCTGAGCTTCATTCTTAAAAGATGAAAGTTTGATTTTTGTTAAGTCAGAACTCTCTGACCCATTCCTCAAGGTTGAAGTTTCAGGGAGATTGTAAAGGGGAGTTACAGTCATGCATGGGGAGGGAGGGCTGATGAGTCCTCAATGTCAACTGTCCTCATGGATCACTGCTGCCATTCCTGCTTTCACAGTCCCTCTAGGCCCAGCTGACCTCCTGAAACTTCTGCACCCGGCTTTAGAGCATCCTTCTGCTTCTTCCTGGCCAATCATGAACAAAAGGACTCTATAGGCCTTGTTGAACCTATTGCCTAACCATTCACTGAGGCATTCCCTCTTGGAGTTCTGGAACTGTCTTACAATGACTATTATAGAAGGCAACTGCAGAAACTCAGCCCTCTGAATTTCATCTCTCTCTCTGTCTTGCCTTCTCTGCTAGATGCTGCCTGGAATCAGCAGCCCATGTCCTTCTCTCTGAAGGAATACAAGTTTAGCTAGGCTCAACCTTCTGATGGAAGGAGTGACATTTTAATCCATCACACTCACTGCTGCTGCTGCTGCTAAGTCACCTCAGTCGTGTCCGACTCTGTGCAACCCCATAGACGGCAGCCCACCAGGCTCCGCCATCCCTGGGATTCTCCAAGCAAGAACACTGGAGTGGATTGCCATTTCCTTCTCCAATGCATGAAAGTGAAAAGTGAAAGTGAAGTCGCTCAGTCGTGTCCGACTCTTAGCGACCCCGTGGACTGCAGCCTACCAGACTCCTCCAACCATGGGATTTTCCAGGCAAGAGTACTGGAGTGGGGTGCCATTGCCTTCTCAGTCACATTCACTAAAGTTCCTTTATTCCCTCCTCCTGCGAATCTAAGTGACATCTTCACATAGTCTTCCTTCCTCACTCTTCTTTACTTGAAACTTCAGGCACTGCATTTTCTTGGGAAGATAAGAACCTATCAAGATCATCTGCTCTGGATTTATAAACTTCTACCCAAGGAAAAGAAAGAAAGAAGCTAAATAAATTTCACTCTCAGAAGAAAAGTAGAAATGTCAGATTGGGGCAATGATAAAGTACAACTTGTTGTTTGGTATCAGCTCCCATAAACACAATCACAAAAATTGTAAATAGAATTCAGTTTCTTTTGTTTTTTGTTTGAAGTCTGGTATTTCTCCTAATTGCATTTACATGATCTATTTGTTAATTGTTTAGAAGCAGCTGGTCCAAAATAAATGCAGACAATGATAGTAATTTGCATATGGTTTTTTAAAAATTATAATTAAAGTTCCAGAAACAAGTTTGAACCTTTACAATGTAGAACAGTTATGTTTTGCAAGAACATAGCCAAGACTATGTTTTGCATAACATGCTTATGGAAAGTAAAGAATGTGAACACACTTGATTTGTCCAATTGCCTACCTGAGTTGGGAAGATGCCCTGGAAAAGGGAATGTCAACCCACTCCGGTATTCTTGCCTGGAAAATCCCATGACAGGGGAGTCTGGCAGGCCACGGTACATGGAGTCACAAAGAGTCTGACATGACTAAGCAACTAATATTTTCACTTTCTTTTTTCACTAAAACATTAAAGTTAACTGGAGTTTTTGGCACTTCATTGTGGAAAAAAAAGAAGTAAAGCATTAGAAAACATTAACAACTGATTCATTGAAGTGAAACAAAACTTCGTTCTAGAAGCAGTACATGTTCAATTTTAATCTCTTGCAATTAGAGAGAAGCACTCAGGCCTGTAAATCAAAAAATAAAAAAGGTTCAAATTTAATCAACACAAGGACAGATGAGGCATATTTAAGATTTCAGCATCAGAATGGAAACAAAAGTGTCCTTTGACACTCAATTAACCAGAGAAATCAATTGATAGCCTGAACAATCCAATAATGCAAGTGAGCTGGCATCTGTTTTTATTTAGAGTCGATTTTATTGTTATTAATAATAATAACTATGATATATCAAATATTATCACATGCTTTAGTGTATTAAGTAAATTATTTAATTCTCACAATAACTCTGTGGATTAGTCTCCTTGGGCTGCCTTAACAAAACACCACATTTTGAGTGGCTTAAACCAGTGGTCCCCAACAGTTTTGGCACCAGGGACCAGTTTCATGGAAGACAATTTTTCCATGGACTGTGGGAGGTGGGGATGGTTTCCAGATGATTCAAGCACATTACATTTACTACACTGCTCCACCACTGATCTGAAGGAAGCAGAGCTCAGGAGGTAATGCGAGCAATGGGGAGCAGCTGTAAATATAGATGAAGCTTTACTCACCTGCCTGCCATTCACCTCCTACTGTGCAGCCTGGTTTTAACAGGCCAGGGACCAGTAGCAATCTGTGGCCCAGGGTTGGGGGACTGCTGGCTTAAACAACAGAGATTTATTTTCTCACAGTTCTGGAGTCTAGAATTCCAAGATCAAGTGTCTGCAGGGTTGCTCTCTCCTGAGGACTGTGAGGGAAGGAGCCGTCCCAGGCCTCTCAGCTTGTAGACGGCCACCTTCTCCCTGTGTCTTCATGTCATCTTCTCTCTGTACGTGTCTGCATCCAAATTTCCTCCTCTTCTAAAGGCACCAGTCACATTGCACTAGGGCCCATCCTAATGGTCTTATTTTAACTTAATCATTGCTTTAAAGATCCTGTCTCTAAATATGACCACATTCTGGAGACCCTATTTCCAAATTCAGTACTAGGGGTTAGGATTCAACAGATAGATTTTGGAGGAAGATACAATTCAATCGATATCAGATTTATATTCCCCATTTTACAGCTAAGGATATAGGCCCAGAACAATTGCTACTTGTTCAAATCTCCAGTTAGTAGCAGTGGAGCCAAAACAAACCCAGATCTGTTGAAGTCCAAAGCCCAGCTCTTAACCATGATACTACACTGCTGCTTTTAATAATAACCATAGGGATTTGGCAGAACATAACAAAATTCTGTAAAGCAATTATCCTTCAATTAAAATAAATAAAATAAAATAAAATAGCCATAGGGATCTTTTCCCATCTTCCATGGGGGTCCCTAAGTGGTTCCTCCCCCCCATTCCCAACCTTTACCACCCCTGCTTCCATCACTACCACCTCCACCTTCTAAGTGCTCACAAGGGAGACACCCCTGGATTTCTTTGAATTATATTTATGCTAAATTTCACAAAGGCTCCCTGGGCCTCTCAACCCACCAGCCAATAAATCAAGCCAAGACAACGAGCTCAGGCCTCCAAAGTAATATATATGCTCATTGCACAGCTGTCTCTCTCTCACAGCTCACCTCCTTCATGAGTGTCTCCTAATCCCTTACGTACCATCCCAGCAGAACAACTTGCCCCTCTCAGTGTGAATGATATCCTTAGGGGGAGGTGTATAGGGATGTTAGGAGAGATGATTGCATGGGGTGACTAATAAGTGGCGAAGGAAGGGAAAGATACAGAAAGATAGATCAAAAGACCAGAGGAGCCTTTTGTCTTTAACAGCTTTTCTGAGGAGCAGCATTGGTTGCCATAGCAACAGCAGCACTTTGTGGTGGTTCCTTCCAGCGTCCTACCTGCCTGTGAGGACGACCTGAAAGCTACAACCTCTTAACCCAGCAGGACATTCTCCTGGCATCTCTTGAGAGTGGGAGTCAGCATAAGACTCAGGGAGATGGCAGCCTGGGCTGAACTAGCTTGAAGAAAAGAAGCTGAGGGGGGCGGGGCAGGACCATACTGCTGCCAGGAGGTGAAGGCTAATGCGTGGGCGCAAGTGACACAGGAATAAAGGAGTAAGCTGCCACAGTCGGCAAATAATCGCAGCTGGGGCAACAGTGTTCAGAGTTGATTACCTAGCGATCCTCTTACTTAATTGATTTTATACAACCTCCTGACTGCGAAATTGGGAGCCTCAAACAATAAAAGCAATTTTCAAAGGACAGCTGCTTGCTCAAATGGACACCCCACACAGAGCTGTTTACTGGAGTTCTGATGACTTATTCTTCTCAACTAAGCCAGAAAATATTTTTATAAACAAAAAATGGGAAGAATGCCAGATCTATGAAGAGAAGATTGTGCATGAGGGTGTTGCTACAGTATGTAATTAGTAGTCTTCCTAATCAAATCAGCAGCTTTGTTGTAAGATTTGCCCATTTCTGCAGCAGAAATATGATTCGGAAATACTAACAAAACAGAATAGTCTTTCTAGGTTCTTCTTTCTTCTTAGTCTAAGCCTTGAGCATAACTCAGATCAACGTATTTTTTTTTGCAAATTATGAGGAAAGGGGAGACTTAGAGGTAAACATAAATTCTATTTGGTACATTTATTAAATCAATTTCACTTATTTGTTGCTATGTAATAACCAAAAATGAATACATAAGAATTGTGAATTCACAAAAAAATATTGGGGCTTCTAAAGGTTTTCTTTTACAGAGAATTATCTTTTCTATCAACACCAAGGGGAAAATTTATCCAAACAATTCCTAGAGTTGATCACGGTTCAATGAGGAACAAAAGAGCAGAAACATGCAATTTCATGGCAACTCCCACCAAGCGCAGCCTCTTATTACCAACAGCAAGCCAAATAATTTACTTAGCAACCATGCTGCTGGCATTTAGCTTTTGTCTTTCTCACATCTGGTGCTTCAAGTATGATGCATTTAATAAACATGTTTATAAGGGGTAATTTATTTCTGGCGCTATTTTTGCTTCTTTTTACACCAAACTTCATTCATGGGGAGGAACATGTTAATTGTCTCATTGTTAAGTGACCTTCCTTACTATATTGTTATGAGATTTTACAAAGCTCGTGAACGAGAACAGTCTTAGAAAGCAAGCCTAGTATAAGCTGCAGGTTGACATTTTGTACAACAGTCAGAAGTGAAGCATCAAGTCAAGGAGTTGAGGGGTGGGGAGAGAAGATCCTTCTCAAAATATTCCCTGGAGGCTTCCCAGAATCAAAACAACATCAGGAAATCCCTCTGATGTGTCTCATGACCTCTAGATGACAGTGCATCGTGTTTCATTTTACTGCCACATATTAAGATGGAAAACCAAATAGAGATAATTTGATTTGGTTTATGAAAATTTTATATAAAAAAGCAGGCAGATGGAGATGCTGGATAGTTACACAACAACCAAAGCTTATTTGGTGTGTCTTCGAAAAC
The DNA here is from genome assembly GCF_054371585.1 of Giraffa tippelskirchi. Classification (NCBI taxonomy): domain Eukaryota; kingdom Metazoa; phylum Chordata; class Mammalia; order Artiodactyla; family Giraffidae; genus Giraffa; species Giraffa tippelskirchi. Next base: position 133,912,452 of record NC_137278.1, on the reverse strand, counting down.
AGAGGTTCATTTTACAAAGTCTAAATCGATCTCCTTTGCAGAAGAACATCATCCATGTATCCTTGTGGCCATTGTTGACTCCCTGAAGGCGTAGACTGCACCAGAGGTTACTTCTCAGAGGACAGGTGATCACCTCGTCAAGTGGGGGGCGGGTAGATAGATTCAGTAGTCCTGTATGGTAGAAAATTCCCAGACCAGGAATAAGAAGCAGCTTGATTCCACTCCTAGGTCTGTCGCCTATAGCCTCTGTCATATAACCTGAATCTATATGTCTCTATCTCAGTTAGCTAATTGCCACGTGGCGACAAACCACACCTCAAAACTTAGCAGCTAAGGAAAGAAGCCACTTCTGATTTCTTGCAAATCAATGCTGATCTGGGACTGGCTCCACTGAGCTCAGCTGGGCTGTGCTCCTCTCTCTGGGGTCAACTGGTGGATCTCCTGGGGACTGCTGAATCCAGGGTGGCATCTGCTGTGACAGATTGGTTCATTGTCATGTAGTCTATCTGGTCCTTCAGCAGGTTAGCTCAGGATTGTTATGAAAAGGGGAGTCGGGGGTGGGCAGAGGAGAAATAGAAGAAGAGAGGAGAGGAGGAGCAGGGAGAGGGGACAAGCAGAAGTAAGAGAAAGAGTGAGGAAGGGAGAAGCAGGGGCAAGGAGAGAGAAAGAAAGAACATGGTATCTTGAGTCTTGGGATCCAGGGTTGGAACTGGCCCTCTGGTTCATCTCCCACATTCTTTTGGTCTGCCCTTTCCACATTTGTCTTGAGAACTAAATGACATGGTCTTTGTGTGGACTTTATAAGTCATCAAGTGTCGTAAAGCGGATATAATATAATAAGACATCACTGACGCATACTGAGTGCTGTCCTTCATAAGATACACAAACTTATACCCTCATTAGAGATAAAGCCAGAGATGATACTGGGGCCAGGGAATGTCATGTGAGATATTTTATGTATTTATGTCCTAGTTCCACAAGCTTTGAGGGAGCTTGCTACAGAAATGCATATGCAAAATACCAGCATACCATAAACAAGAACAAAGAATCAGGACTGTTCTGTTTCTGTTTGTAGAAACTTGTGTGCATCAGGACCCAGGAGAAAGGAGTAGTGACCCCACAAGAGACTGACCCAGACCTGCCCAGGAGTGTCCAGGAGTCTCCAGTGGAGGGGTGGATCGGTGGTGGCCTGCTGCAGGGTTGGGAGCACTGAGTGTAGCAGTACATGCATGGAACCTTTTGAAGGAGGTAGCCATTATCTTCATTACCTCCACCATAGTTTGGTCCCAGGTAAATAACAGGGAGGGAACACAGCTCCACCCATCAACAGAAAATTGGATTAAAGATTTACTGAGTATGGCCCCACCATCAGAACAAGACCCAGTTTCCCCCTCAGTCAGTCTCTACCATCAGGGAGCTTCCATAAGCCTCTAATCCTTCTCCATCAGAAGGCAAACAGACTGAAAACCACAATCACAGAAAACTAAGCAATCTAATCACATGGACCACAGCCTTGTCTAACTCAGTGAAACTACGAGCCATGCTGTGTAGGGCCACCCAAGACAGACTGGTCACGGTGGAGACTTCTGACAAAATGTGGTCCACTGGAGAAGGGAATGGCAAACCACTTCAGTATTCTTGCCTTGAGCACCCCATGAACAGTATGAAAAGGCAAAAAGGCAGGACACTGAAAGATGAACTCCCCAGGTTGGTAGGTGCCCAATATGCTACTGGAGGTCAGTGGAGAAAAAACTCCAGAAAGAATGAAGAGACAGAGTCAAAGTAAAAACAATACCCAGTTGTGGACGTGACTGGTCATGGAAGCAAGGTCCAATACTGTAAAGAGCAATATTGCATAGGAACCTGGAATGTTTGGTCCTTGAATCGAGGCAAATTGGAAGTGGTTAAACAGGAGATGGCAAGAGTGAACATCGACATTTTAGGATCAGCGAGCTAAAATGGACTGGAATGGGTGAATTTAACTCAGATAACCATTATATATACTACTGTGGGCAAGAATCCCTTAGAAGAAGTGGAGTAGCCATCATAGTCAACAAAAGAGTCTGAAATGCAGTACTTGGAAGCAGTCTCAAAAATGACAGAATGATCTCTGTTCATTTCCAAGGCAAACCATTCAATATCACAGTAAACCAAGTCTATGCCCTGACTAGTAATGCTGAAGAAGCTGAAGCTGAATGGTTCTATGAAGACCTACAAGACCTTCTACAACTAACACCTAAAAAAGATTTCCTTTTCATTATAGAGGACTGGAAGGCAAAAGTAGGAAGTCAAGAAACACCTGGAGTAACAGGAAAATTTGGCCTTGGAGTACAAAATGAAGCAGGGCAAAGGCTCATAGGGTTCTGCCAAGAGACCATAGCAATTTTCAAAGGACAGCTGCTTACTCAAATGGACACCCCACACAGAGCTGTTTACTGGAGTTCTGATGACTTATTCTTCTCAACTAAGCCAGAAAATATTTTTATAAACAAAAAATGGGAAGAATGCCAGATCTATGAAGAGAAGATTGTGCATGAGGGTGTTGCTACAGTATGTAATTAGTAGTCTTCCTAATCAAATCAGCAGCTTTGTTGTAAGATTTGCCCATTTCTGCAGCAGAAATATGATTTGGAAATACTAACAAAACAGAATAGTCTTTCTAGGTTCTTCTTTCTTCTTAGTCTAAGCCTTGAGCATAATTCTTTGGCCACCTGATGTGAAGAACTGACTCATTTGAAAAGACCCTGATTCTGGGAAAGATTGAAGGTGAGAGGAGAAGGGAATGACAGAGGATGAGATGGTTGGATGGCATCACCAACTCAATGGACACAAGTTTGAATAAACTCTGGGAGTTGGTGATGGACAGGGAGGCCTAGCGTGCTGCAGTCCATGGAGTCGCAAAGAGTCAGACATGACTGAGCAACTGAACTGAACTGAATCAGGACTAGGAAAAATATAATTGATAGTAGAAAGTCAAGACCCAGAGTTAGAAGTGGTAAGAGACACCACCCCAAATATGCAAGCCTAAGGACAATGCCATGACCATATCTTAGTCATATTTGGCTCTATAGTTCCTGGAAGTAAAGCAGAAAGAGATGTGTTTCCCCAAGTATAAGTGTGCGTGTGAGTGCTCAGTCATGTCTGACTCTTTGTGACCCCATGGACTGTAGTCCACCAGGCTCCTTTTTCCATAGTATTCTCCTGGCAAGAATACTGGAGTGGATAGCCATTCCCTTCTCCCAAGGATCCTCCTGATCCAGGGATTAAACCCAGGTCTCCTGCATTCCAGGCAGATTTTTTTACTATATGAGCCATCAGAGAAGTCCTTGCCCAAGTATGGTACCCAAATTGATCTGCAGTTGTACAAGGTTGCTGGCCTGCGGCCTTACCCACCCTCTGCACCCTCTGTGGACCAGCTGCTGAGGAGTCTTTCAATGGGTGGCAATGCAATGCAGTTCCTGTCCAGCTCTCCCCTCACCCCTTGATTGTTCAGTATTGCAGGGAGGGGAGCAAAGAGCCCTCTGGGCTCTCAGCTGTGAGGCATGGGGAGCTCACCAAAGGCAGCAGCAGGGCTGTGTCAGGCCATGGTGAGAAGAACCGGGGTTTGTGAGATAGGATGAAGGACAAATGATAGGGATTCTTCTATTCATGCCTCTGACATATTTCCTTTTAAATAACCAAGTGTAAATGTAAGTTAATAAGTATTAAGGTATATGAATGGAATCTAGAAAGATGGTATAGATGAGCCTGTTTACAGGACAGGAATAGAGTCGCAGACATAGAAAATGGACATGTGGACATGGGGTTGGGGGAAAGGGAGGGTGAGACAAATTGGGAGAGTAGGATTGACATATATACACTACTGTGTGTGAAATAGCTATCAGAAAGCTGCTGTATATAGCATAGGGAGCTCAGCTTGGCACTCTGTGATAACCTAGAAGGGTAGGATAGGGGATAGGGTGGGAAGGAGGCTCAAGAGTGAGGGGACATATGTATACACATAGCTGATTCATGCTGTTGTACAGCAGAAACTAACACAATATCGTAAAGTAACTATACTCCAATTGAAAAAATAAATAGTTAAAAAAGAAAAGTAAGTTATCAGAGGCATCAATGTTAACTAACTAACAGTACAGATGATGTAGAGGTTAGGTAAACTGGTGAGGATCTGATGTGATCATCAGCTGGTGTTTGGGAAGCACCTCTCAAAAATCCATTTAGAGCAGCCCTGGTTCCCAGTCAGACTTCCCTGTAGCTCAAATGGTAAAGAATCTGCCTGCAAGGCAGGAGACCATGGTTCGATCCCTGGGTTGGGAAGTTCCTCTGGAGAAGGTAATGACAATCCACTCCAGCACTCTTGCCTGGAGAATTCCATGGACAGAGAAGCCTGGTGGGCTACAGTCCGTGGGGTTGCAAAGAGTTGAACATGACTGAGCGACTAACACACTGGTTCCCAGTGAACTTCCCAGGATAGATTAGTAGCAAATATCTCTCAGAAGAGTCTGCGCACTATAGGGGCCGTGTAAGATTGGCATACAGGAAGAAAATATTAGAAATGTATTTAGATGTAATAATATGAAAGGAATCAAGCTTTAATAGCACTTAAAGATTCCAACTGAGACAAGCATGTCACCTGTTTGGTCAGCTCGCTAGATGTCACCTGCTGGGTTGCCCCCTGTGGTTCTCAGGGTGTCTTTGGGATAAAGGAAGTTCCCTAGGTAGAGAGTTGACACATTTTTCTTCAGTGTCACCAAATGGCCACATGTTGGAGTTCAGACGTGCCTAATTAAGCAGCTGTATGGAATGTAGCATCTAGTTTCAACTAAACTACCTTTCATAAAATGGAGAGGATTAAAGAAATGTCAGTCACAAACATAAGCAATAAAAATGAAATGGCAGAGCCTGCAATTCTCGGATTCTTAGAATAGACAAGCTTTTTATGAGCTGCATATGGGTCAAAATAAGGATCTGATCACATCTGACAAAAAGTCAATCTCCAAATTTAAAATTAATAAAAGACTACTTAAAATACAGGTTTACCTGCACTCTTGTTAATGATGCATCTTGCCTTGAGTTTTTATTGTGCCTTGATATTATCTAACGGAAATATGAAACCATCAGGATTAGCAAGACATCTTTAAAAGGAAGCAGCCAGAACATTCATCATTATAATTGAGAGGTATTGTTCTGTTAGTAAATAAAATAAGAAAAAAAGTCACATTTCATCTTCATCCCGTCCTTTTAAATTGTTGTTTTATATATGCTTTATAATACAGATAACATAGTAATATAATAGCATGTGTATGGAACTTATAAATAAATCATACACATTGGGAGAGCATGCTGATACATATCCTCACTAATGAGGTATGTAATTAAAACAGTTAGGATACCACTACTTAAAATATCATAAAAAAAATTAGCTGAATGGAATTATTAAACTTAGAATCACTACATTTGGAGAACGCCCACATAATAATTATTTTAAATGTAAAATGGTTGATCTAAGACCAGTCTTTCTGTTAGTGGTCTGATCGCAAGATGTGTCACCCAGAGGCCACTTCCAGGTTGTGACACTGATGTCAGTGCAGAGGGAGAAACTCATTCAACTATTTTCTATGGTCAGTGGTCAGGCATCTAAATTAACCAAAGTCAGCTTCAAATCATTTTCATTTAACTCACACAAAAGAGAGTTGCAGAACACAATCCTACTTTATACCGTGGGACATTGTTAGTTGAATCATCAAAACTTAAGCCAGAAACAACCTAAGTATCCATCAATAGATGAATGGTAAAGAAAATGTTATATATAATACATATAATAATATTTAGCCATGAGAAAGAAGGAAACCCTGCCATTTGCGACAACACGGATAGAACTTAAAGACATTATGCTAAGTAAGTTAAGTCGGACAGAGAAAGACAAATACCACACGATATCACTTATATGCAGAATCTTTAAAAAATCAGAACTCACATAAACAGAGTAGCATGGTGGTTATCAGGGATTGAGGGATAGGGGAATAGGAGAAAAGTTGTTTAATAGTACAAATGTGCAACTAGTGAATAAATAGCTCCCAGAGATCACTAAGTGCACAGTGTAGTGATTATAGACAAAAATGCTGACATAAAAGCATCACACTTGCCAAGAGACTAGATCTTAATTATTCCCACCACACAAAAAAAAGCAATGATAAGTATGTGATAGCCCACCAGGCTCTTCTGTTCATGGAATTCTCCAGGCAAGAATACTGGAGTGGGTAGCCATTCCCTTCTCCAGGGGATCTTTCCGACCCAGGGATAAAACCCAGGTCTCTTACATTGCAGGCAGATTCTTTAGCATCTGAGCCACGAGGGAAGCCCCTGATAGAGGTCACAAAGGTCCGACTCTTTGCGACCCCATGGACTGTAGCCTACCAGGCTCCTCTGTCCATGGGATTTTCCAGACAAGAATACTGGAGTGGGTTACCATTTCCTTCTCCAGGAGACCTTCCCGATCCAGGGATTAAACCCAGGTCTCCTGCATTGCAGGCAGACGCTTAACCATCCGAGCCACCAGAGAAGTCCGATAGAGGTGCTACCTCGCTAAAAGAACAATCATGGATATCAAAAACTGTGAATCCATTTGGAACTCATTCAGCCTGACCCAGAGCTGGCCTCTGTCATAGTGCCGCGTTTTGAGGAAAGGTCAGTAAAACACAAGCAAATTGGAGAGTGCACAGTGGGCGTGAATGAACAGGCCAAGATGAAGCTCATTGGCTCCTCGTATAAAATGTTGGGCCTGGAAACACAGAACTGCAGGATAGAGAGAAGAGAGCTATAACATTGAGGTGAAAGGCCTGTGGTCCATGAAATGGTTGTCATTTTTTAAAATGTTCTCTGGGTCTACCCAGATGGGGTGATATCTATTGCAATGGTCTGAATTTTTGTGCATTCTCAAAATTCATATGTTGAATTCTAACCCCCAAATGTGATGGTACAGGAGGTGGGGGTGTTGGGAGGTGATTAGTGCCTTTACATGAGAGATTCTATGGAGATCCCTCACTCCTTCCATCACATGAGGATACAGGGAGAAAGAGCTGGTTATGAAACAGGAAGAGAGTCCTTCCCAGAGCACAGCCATGCTAGCACCTTGTTTTTACTTGCCAGCCTCCATATCTGTAAAAACTACATTTGTGTTGATTATAAGCCACATAGTCTACAGGATTTTGTCATAGCAACCTGAAAGAAGTAAGACATCTAGTCATTAAAGATTTCAGGTTGATAAGGATTAGTGCTGACCAGCATGAAAAATCTGAGACTATTTCCAAAGGCAAAAGGTATTCATCTGCCATTTATTGAATTTGAGCAAGAGTGATGTTTCCAGATCTCAGCTGAAAAGTTCCTGACTGTCTATTACATTTGAAACACTTTCAAATGTAGGACTTTGAGAGATAGGTCTCTTAGAGAAGACCAACTGAAATAGAACCAGTGAAAGATAGTCTGTAACTTTTAAGGTGTGTAACTTGGAAGGAAGGGAGCTCTCGTGGCAAATGCAAACAGAGGAGATGCCCACCACTCCCCCTGCCACAAACACAGAACATGCAGAGTCAGAAAGTAAGAGATTGTGGTAGTTTTTCAGAATCATCCAAAGAAAAGCGTTTCTTATATTTTCTTATTCTTTAGACCAAAGTACCCAGAAGTACTTTGGTCTAAATGATGCTGAAACTGGAGCTCCAATACTTTGGCCACCTGATGAGAAGAGCCGACTCATTAGAAAAGAACCTGATGCTGGCAAAGATTGAAGGTAGGAGGAGAAGGGGATGGCAGAGGATGAAACGGTTGGCTGGCATCACTGCCTCAATGGACATAAGTTTGAGCAAGCTCCAGGAGATGATGAAGGACAGGGAAGACTGGCATGCTGCAGTCCATGGGGTGGCAAAGGGTTGAACATGACTGAGCAACTGAACGACAATAACCGTAAGTACAGATGATCACCGGTAAGAAGCATCTTTTGAGAATAACCAGCTCTCTTTGCTCTAGTTCTTTACACATCCAGAAGTATCCTGAGGAGGCTTTGGGCTCCTGAACAGATGTAAGTGGCAGTAAGGGGGCTCCTTCCTCCACAGACTGAAGCTGGATCAGGGTAGATATGGCTCATTGTAAACAAATGACTAGGACAGACTTGCTGCCTGTTTAGTTCTCGCGGCTCGTTCCTCCAAATCTGATCTTTCTCCTTGTGTACAAACACAACTGAGCTTCTTCACCAGCAAACTGAGGCTCAAATCATCAAAAGATCACATCCCTCAAAATAATCTGCCCACTTTTCCCATTTCCTCTCTTGTTTGTTTATTCACTTGTCATTCTACTGAGTGCCACTGTGTGCCAGGCAGTGTCTTAGGTGCCAGAGAGAACAAAAGAGATGAAAATTCAGACACTGACAAAAAAATACAATAAGTAGGTACAGAGTTAGAAGGTGATATGTACTGTAAGCATGATGGAGGAGGGGAACGTACAACAGGGAAAGACAGCGCCAGTTGAGGGAGGGGCAGCATTTTGCATAAGTGGCCAAGGAAGGCCTCACTGAGGATCACACATGTGAGCCAATTCTTGAAGAAGGTGGGAAAAAGCAAGGTGATGTTTGAGCAGAGAGAATTCCGGGGGAAGGGCATGGCCAGGGCACAGCCCTGAGGTGGGAGCATGCATGACCTAATTAAGGAAGAGCTCACAAGGAATAAAGCCAGGAACCCCCAAGGGAATGGGGTGGAGGAGGGGCAGGTTGTGCAGGGCCTCTCTTATCTGTTTCAGCTTTTACTCAGGGTGAGATGGGAAGCTTCTAGAGGGATTAAAACAAAGGAGTGATGCGATCTGAATTAACATCTTACGTGTAACTGTGGAGCATCCCGGCTTCCCAGGTGGCGCTAGTGGTAAAGAACCTGCCTGCCAATGCAGGAGACATAAGAGATACCGGCTTGGATCCCTGGGCTTGGAAGATCCCCTAGAGGAGGGCATGGCAATGCACTCCAGTATTCTTGCCTGGAGAATCCCTTGGACAGAGGAGCCTGGTGGGCTACAGTCCCTGTGATCCCAGAGTCAGACACAACTGAAGTGACTTAGCACACACACGTGCCCTTGGAGGATCCAGAGCCACAGCACCCATTTGTTGTTGTTGTTCACTTGCTCAGTCATGTCCGACTCTTTGTGACCCCATAGGCTGCAGCATGCCAGGCTCCTCTGTCCTTCACTGTCTCTTGGAGTTTGCTCAAATTCATGTCCATTGAGTCAGTGATGCTATCTAACCGTTCTCATCCTCTGCTGCCCCCTTCTCCTTTTGCCTTCAACCTTTCCCAGCCTCAGAGTCTTTTCCAATGAGTCAGCTCTTCGCATCAGGTGGTGAAAATATTGGTGCTTCAGCTTCAGCACCCGTTAGGAAAAGGCTAATCTGGTTCCTGTAGGAAAGACGATGGTGACTTGGACCGGAATGAGATCAGTGGTAGAGATGAGATGTGGTCAGATTCTGCATGTGTTTTTTTTTTTTTTTTTAAGGAACAAACAATCAGGTTCGTGATGAAAGAACAGTCAAGCATGACCCTAAAGCTTTTAGCCTGACCTGGAAGGATGGAGCTGCCCTTACCTGATGGGGAAGATGGTGGGGAGAGGAGGCTGGGAGCTGGGGCAGGATCAGGAGTTCAGTTCTGGACGGGTTAAGTTTATGATGCCTGCTGGAATCCACGAGGAGGTGCCAGGTGGGCAGATAATATATGAATCTGCGGGCTGGAGATGTAAATTTAGGAGTGTTGGCAGGTCAGTGATCTCAAAGCCACAAGACAAATGAGATCACAAGTCAGTGTAGATGGAAATGGCAACTGAAGGGCCAAGGCTGAGTCCCAGGGCATCCTGCTGCCTAGGGGACCAGAGAACGAAGAAGCCAGCAAAGGAGACTGAAATGAACAAAGAGCAAAATCGGGAGAGTATGGTGCCCAGAATCCAAGCTAGAAAGCGGTTCACAGAGGAGGGGAGAGCTGTGTGTCAAAGCCAGGTGACACTTCTCAGTGGCTACTGCATTGACAGTGCAGAGGTCGTGGTGGCCTTGGCAGCAAAAGCAGGTTCAGTGAACCAGGGAGAGCAAAAGCCAGATCCAAGCGAGTTCAGGAAAGAAGTAAAGGAGGAGAATTGAACCGGCAGTACAGAGAATGCCTTGGGGAGCTCTGGTGCGAATGGGAGAAGGAGGTGGCACCTTTTAACTTGTTTGATTTGTATTTTAAGAAGGGAGTAACAACAACATGTTTACAAGAGGAAGTGATCATATAGATCATACAGGGTCAGATTGATGAGGAAGGATGTGGGGGGTAGAACTGCTAGAATGACGTCCTTAAAGACATGAGAGGAGATGGCATCCTCAGAACTTAACAATGAAAATCATCATGCCAACTGACATTCAGTGAGTGCTTACAATGCACAAAGCGTGGTTCTAAATGCTTGGCCAATACTGTCTCATTTAATCCTCACAGTAACCCTCTGAAGTGGGGATAATTACAGGTGAAGAAACACAGGCTCACAAAGCCCCTGACTTTACTCAAGGTCACAAACCAAGGAATGGGCCCAGGTGCTTTGAATTCAGAGTCCAGGCCCCTGGTCCTCAGGCCACATGGCCTGCTTTTGTTTTTGTTTCAACGCCCCCAGGAGGGACCCACTGCGTCCTCAGAAGGCAGGCTCCAGCACTGCCCTCCTCAGGCTTCTCACCATGGGGGGAAGTGGACTACGGGTGAAGACTTGAGTCGAGGGCTCAGGGACCAGCCACACACATCACAGAAAAAGCAGGACGGAGGCAGGGGGTTGATAACAGAAGGCCCGCATCACAGAAGCCAGGCTAAGGGGCCCGACTCCACCTTCCAGGCCAGTGACTGTCAGACTCGGTTTGCGTTGCTCTGCTCTTGGGCAGTGGGACTCCTGATAAAATGAAATGTTACATGTGAAGTCCATAAACGGACTAGGAGAAGAAGGGAGACTACATTTCTGCAGATGTGGCCCCTCACTGGAGAGTCACTGGGGCAGGGGGATGGGGGTGTTCCAGACCCAACTGTGAAGCCCTTGAGAGACATGGGGAGTGAAAGGGTAGGGGGCTGGAGGTTGGGAACAGGGGACAAAAGGAGATTGCTATGACTGATTGTTCGAGACATTTTCTTCCTTCCTTCCTTTCTTCCTTGCCTATCAGGCGAGAGGTACTGAAGCTTGAATACGAGGACTCTTGCCTTTCTGATCACCACTACAGCGTGAAACCACTGCTCTGGGTATACAGGATGGAACAGTTCCTGCCCCGGTGCCATGTCAGCAAACCAAAACTCAGCTGGCATGTCCTTGTAAAGGCTCCACTTGACCAGAAGCACTGTCTGTCTAGTCAGCCAGTCCCCACACAACAAGCCAGCTCTGGACTCTATATTATTTCCGTGTTCCTTACTCATTTTCTCTCTTTCTCTTCCTTATACCTTATTCTTTATCCTATAAAAGTTTCCTGACTTCCACCCCATTTCCTAGTTCTCTAGACCCTTAGGAATAGAGACCACCAGCTGCATAAAGCCTGTTAAATAAAGCTTGTTGCATCCTCTAAATTTTCTTCTTGAATCCTTTTTAATACAGGTGCAGAAGGGAGCTCTCCTCCTCCCCCTCCTCTTCCTCTTCTTTCTCCTCCTCTCGCTTCTCCTCCTCTTTCTCCAAATCCATCTTTGTTTTTCCTTTCCTTTTTTCAGTATTAGCAAAGCATTCAATACTTACCAAAGAACACACTGTCTTTTCAAGTGTTGGTGTCTGTACAGCACTGTGAGCACCTAGGGTAGAAGCCAGTTGTGATGTGCATGGAAGCCTGGGGTCTGATCAGAACCTAGTGTGAAGCAGGCACCCAAGAAATGGCTGTTGAGTTATGAATGACACAAGGGATAATAAGTAGGATTTTTTAAAAGTTATTAATCTCAGATACTAAGTTCCTTTACTTTAATTTAAAAAAGAAAGAAAAAATGAAAGAAAGAATGGGAGGGAAAGAGAGAAAAAGAGAAGAAAGAAAGGAAGGAAGGAAGAGTGAAATAGCAACAGTGTTTTTCAGGTGTGCTGATGTTGATGATTGATTTTGATGTTCTCTCGGTCCACGCTTCTAATAACCAGCACTACCTGATTTCTACAGAATAATGGTCATTTAACAATGAGCCTGTAGCTCTGCAAAACTCTGAGTCACTACAGAAGCACAAATTATGTTCAGTGGGATTTTAGAGCTGCCCACTGCGTTGTCCCTGGCATATGATGGTACTGACTATAATATCCCCTGAAGCTATCGGACCAAAGATTGAATGACGATCAGACATAGGTAGAAGGGACTCCTACAAATGCTAGGGGAGGAGAGGGGCAGACTGGATGGTGCTGTGACTCTCTAAAGTAATAGTCCATCGTCATGATTTGTAGTTCTTAAAAACTGGCCAAGTTTTATATCAATAGGAAACTGGTTAAAGGTATTCTGTTCTACCCATTGGAGCACCACACAAGGGAGGAGGTACTCTTATATACACTGACGTAGAAAGAAGCCTATGACCTATTTTTTGCTATAAAAGCAAATTACAGAATTATATATATATACAATTTAATTTTAATTTTTAAAAGTAAATTGTGTGTGTTTGTGGGGAGAGAGGAGTTTTAAATATGCCTAGAAAAATCCAGATGGCTATAGACCAAGCCATTGGTGGTAAGCTCTGGGGAATAAGGTTGAAGAAGGCCCAGAAGTAATAGGCTTTCACTTTAATGTCCTTTTATACACTTCATATTGGGGTTTGAACTTTTTATAAGCATGGGGCATTATAAAAATAATTGGTCACTCATGTGTAGGCTACCACCAGTGCACGATAACTTTCTGTTAACCAACATGTGAATATCCTGTTTCTTGCACAAGGGAGCTTGCAGCATTTGGAGCAAGAGCAACAGCCCCGTCAGAAAGTCAAGAGCCCCTGTCTTATTCCTCCTGTGCCCCAGCCACCTGTGTTCCCTTAGGCAAGTTACTTCATCTTTTGGACCAAGAGGATGAGATCAAATTTCCTCGCAACTTCTTCCTAAGCTCAATATTTCTAAAGAGGGAATAGAGTCCATCTAAGTGTCCATTTGAAAACCTGATTCAGCTGCAACTTCCCAAATATGATATTTCTTTGGTGAATCAAATAGTTCAAAATTTTGAAGAAAAAGAATTCAGTGAGTATTGAAAAAAATCTATTGGACTGTTGCATTCAATGTTGATTTTTCAATAAACAACTATGCTTATTGCCCATGAGATTGCCCTTTTCTCAGTTCTCTGATGCTGTTTGCGGTTTGCCCAAAGTTACAAAGAACTGTAAATTGCTTTTCCCCACAGCCTCCTGCTCCGTGCATAATTATAACACTGGGGGAAAGCATGGAGTTACAAAAGGATTCGCTGTGGGGGAAACCTAAGCAGCCAGTAAGCCAAACAAACTTAATGACAAAGTAAGAGTTAGGAAGGGGGACAAAATGATTTATTTTGAACCTAACTAAACATTTAAATATTCAAGTGGATCAATACCATGAGACTTCATGTAAACCCAAGAAACCAGAAAATTAGTTAAAGTTCAGTACTATTTCTGTAATAAATAAATTTTAGATCAAGCCAGCCTAACAGGTTGTGTTTATCAGTCAGACAGAGCATAAAATAACAAACAAACCCCCTTAAACACCTTTAATCAAATGACTTGACTACCACTTTAAGAAATATAGCCTGGAGAAGAGATGTTAAATCTTCAACAGTAACATTAGCACAGGGTCTCCTTGAATCTGCATGAAGACAGTCCATGAAGGAAGGTTGCTGGACAATCAGGCTGGAACAGCACAACCACTCCAGTCAAGACTACCTTTGTTTCAGGGAAGCCATTTTGTTGGCCCCACTGGAAAAGTCTAGTTGAGGGTTGTACTCCATACACTCTGGGAGTTCTATGCTTTGGAGTAAGAGAAGACAAAGATTAAATCTATCTCCATTTCTTACTAGGGAAAGCCATATAAGTAAACCTCAATTCTCTCATCTGTATAATGGGATAATACATAACAACACAGAAACATAGTCACACACAATGAAAGAATACAGGTAAAGCAATGTACCATTGATGCTTCAGAGAAAACACTCAATAAATATTCATCTCCTTCCTTCCAAATAAAAATTCTATCTCTAAAACCACTGGATATCAGCATGAACTCAGGAGCTATTTGACATTCCTGGTCTGGTGATTTTACTGAGGCAAAACTGACCATCTTTGTGAGTTTCTTAAGATGCTCTCTAAATCTATTTTATTATTTTTAAAACTGGAATAACATCTCCTTGCCAACCTACTGCATAAGGATGTCATGAAGACAGATTTTTCTATTTCTGCAAGTGATGAAGTATTCATACAAGTGTAAACAGTAACATTATTACTATACCCTCCGATGAAATGGCAGGTACTACTTAAAACTCTGAGGAGGGCACAGCAAGCCACTCCAGTATTTTTGCCTGGAGAATCCCATGGACAGAAGAGCCTGGAGGGCTCCAGTCCATAGGATCCCAAAGAGCTGGACATGACTGAAGAGACTTAGCACACACACGTACTTAAAACTCTAAGATGAGAAAGAACCTTATAGAACATATAACCTCTCTTTTAGGTTTTGCTATTGGAAAATTAAATCCAGAAAGGTGAAGCAACCTATTCAAGATCACACAGCTTGTTAGGGGCAGAGCTAATATTAGAATTCAGTCTCCTGAAGCTCAAAAAAGCACAGGTACCCCTGGACCTCAGCCAGGAAGGGGAATCTGTACCTTAAAACCTCTATATACACCAAACTACAGAGTCTACTTTTAGACAACTCAGCCTGTAATGTTCAGCTACTCAGATGGCTAAAAAATGTAGTATTTTAGCCTATGGCCATATGTATTCTATACCATCCCCATAGTAGGCTTTGCACATGTCTAATATAAAGGAGGCATTCAAAATGTTTATTGAATGAATGAATGAGAGAGTGATTGAGTGGATGAATGAATAACAGGAATCCCCAGGGAAAGGACAAAGGGACGAATTAAATGTATTAGTTATACACATATTGGGTCTTATGGATATATACATAAACTCCTTAGATATCAATAATCAGAAAAGTACAAATATATTTTAAGACACTTATTTTAATTTTACCTGAAGAAAGGGAAGAGAACAACAGTTTCAAAGGGACCTTATCATATTTGCAAGAAAAGGGAAGAAATTTTTGTGTTTCATGTTCAGTGAGAATTGCTAATACATCACACAGTTAGTTGAGAAGAGTTCTTTTTATGTTTTATTTGTTTGCTCGCTTGTTTTTGCCAAAGCAAGGAGAGCTTGGGAAAGAAGTCTGCAATCTTGTAGAACTTTAATTCCCTGGGACAGAAGGAGATCAAAAATCTTGTACTTTTCAACAAATTTCACGTGCCACGGGATTTTACAAGGAAAGAGGAAGAAATTAATCTATAAAATGTATTTTACAAAGAGAAAAACATATATATTTTTCTCAGAGGACTATAAGGTCAGCAGACTCAACAGTAAAGGATCTGTGGAGGAAATACACCTGAGCAGGGAGTGAGGGGGAGGGAGGAAAAACAGGGATATGTGGTCAAAAGAGAGCCCTAAGGCCACAGGGGCGGAGCCTGGGAGCCAGTGGGGAGGAGTCTGAGGAACCTGCAGCCAGGGCCCATGACACTCTCCAAGGAAGGGGACTAAGTCCCTGGAACACAATACCTCCCATGTAATATTACACCAGTGCCCTTCTGGGGATCATGGCTGGTGACAGAACTTTAAGTCAGTGGACAAAGAAGACATGTGGGCTAGATGAGCATCCTCAGAGCAGCCTGAGTCCCTCTAGTCCTTGGGCACACATCCTGCATCCAAATGAGGACCTAGAAGAGAAACTAATGAAGGTAGCATTCAACTTGAGGACAGAGCCAAATAGCTTTTTGATACAACAGGCTGTCAGTGAAAATAATCAATAAACAGTCTACAGTAGAAATAGAAAAGGGTTTTATCTGGGTCAAACTGAGGACTACAGCCTGGAAGACAGCTGCTCAGATAACGCTGAGGAATTGCTCGAGAAGCACAGTTATCAGCATAGTTTCTTATCTTGTCAGAACAAAGAATATCAAACAAATCAGGATACTTTCCTTCAAGGTTTCAAAAAAATCAGACCAGCACGTGAACAGTGGATCAATGTGGCCATGGTACCTGCGAAGGCAGTCCTTTCATTGAAGGAGGCCCAGCATTGCGTCCCAGGAAGACAGGCACTTAGTCTTTATTTTTATTTTATTTTTTACTTTTTTAATTGAAATCTAGTTGATTTACAATGTTGTATTAGTTTCAGGTGTACAGCAAAGTGATTCAGTTTTATGTATACATACACATACATACTGTTTTTCAGAGTCTTTTCCCTGCTAGGTTATTACAAAACATTGAGTATAGTTCCCTATGCTGTACAGTAGGTCGTTGCTGGTTATTTATTGTATACATAGTAGTGTGTGTATATTAATCCCAAAGTCCTAATTTATCCCTACCCCGACTTCTCCCTGGATAACCACAAGTTTGTTTTCTATGTGTATGTTGTCTATGTCTATGGGTCTATTTCCGTCTTGTATATAAGTTCATTTATATCATTCTTTCTTTTTATATTCCACATCTAGGTGATATCATACATTTGCCTTGGGGGCTTTCCTGGTGGCTCCGGAGGTAAAGAATCTACCTGCAGTGCAGCAGACCCAGGTTTGATCCCTGAGTTGGGAAGATCCATTGGAGAAGGGAATGGCAATCCACTCCAGTATTCTTGCCTAAAGAATTCCATGCACAAAGGAGCCTGGCAGGCTATAATGTTAATGGGGTTGCAAAGAGTCGGACACGACTGAGCGACTAACACTTTCACTTTCCAATAGAGTTGTCTTTCTCTGTCTGGCTTGTTTCATTTAGCATGATAATCTCTAGATCCATCCAGGTTGCTCAAATGGATGTCTTTATTTTTAACATGGACATTCTTTACTTCTGGTCAATGTGCCCTTTTCATTAATAATTAAAGCAGATGTACAATATCACAAACAGGCTGGTCTAGTTAGCATCAAATTCAACTTAACTTACATATAAGCCAGAATGACTTCCCCATACCTCAGTATGTGCACATTTCTTTTATCAAGGCCCTGGAAGAGACTTCCATAAAGAAACAGCCTGTGCCCCTGCCGTGAATAGTTGCACTTCCCAGGGCCTCAGGGACCAGGAAGATCACATCTGAAACCCCACAGCCAAAGCAAAACCCTT
Source organism: Giraffa tippelskirchi (assembly GCF_054371585.1). Classification (NCBI taxonomy): domain Eukaryota; kingdom Metazoa; phylum Chordata; class Mammalia; order Artiodactyla; family Giraffidae; genus Giraffa; species Giraffa tippelskirchi. The sequence continues at coordinate 133,895,143 of NC_137278.1, read as the reverse complement.
TTGCTGACATTCAGTTTCAATTTGACTGTTTTTATTTAATGTCCAGCCCAAGATGGACAAGATAATACACTTTTATTTCTCTTCCAGAGAGCAAATAAATATAAGGTTTGACACAAGGAAAAGAAACAAAGCTAAATGTGGCTATTATTTCTCTTTAAAAGTTGAAGTGTCAAGCTTTAAACCCTGAGGAAGCTGATGAGAGGCCATAGCTGGGAGACATTTATGGACTAGAGAAAGGAGGTGATAGATAGAAAAATCATACAAATTGTGCTTTCCTCATCTCTCTGCTATTTTCCTATTTTTCAGGCTGAGGGGCACCTTGGCTGTATCAGGAGTTTCCATTGTCGACTAAAACAATGCACAATGTGAGTGTTGTGAGTTAAGTTTTATTTGGGGCAAAATGAGGACTGGAGTCTGGTAGCTCTGAGAGACTGCTCCAAAGAAGCAGTGGGGGGCGGTCAAAATATAAGATTTTGGTGAAGGAGGAGTTCAGGGCAAACAAGCCTTTTTCCAAAAGGCTTTCTGCTAGTCACAAGGAGTTGATGTCCCCATGAAGGGAGTTAGTGCTTTTCTAGATATGAGGAGATGCAGGAATTGGGATCATGAAATCAGTTCGTAAAAATATCTAACTATCTCAAGACCTGTTCCACCAGTTTTGCTGGGGCACAGAGTGCCTCACTCTCCACCTTGAGCTCCCTTCCAGGAGTGTGGGAGGTCACCAGCTGCAGCAGTGCAGGCAGATGGCAAATGCCCTTGTTGTTGCTGTTCAGTCACTGGCAAACACTCTCAGCAAGTGCCAATTTGTAGCTGACACTGTCACAGGCCAAAGGCGACATCTGTCTTTCTCTAGCCCCAGCTGTTCCCCTCAAGAGAAAACCGAGAAAACGTCTTCCCTTTGCTCACACCAGGAGGGTTGTGGTGAGGAGACACTTGGTACCGCAGTGGCCGCCCCGCGGGCAGCTGGGCCTCAGACAAGACCTTCCACAACAAACAGACTTGTCACCACTAATAAAAACTAAAATGCATCATCTCATTTAACTCTCACTACAACCCACTAGAAAGGTACTATTTTAATCCCCATTTTATATGTGAGAAAGTTAAGGTTTAGAGAGATCAAGTAACTCGAAAGAGGTTTCAAACTATCATAGGAGGACCTAGCATGCCTCCCCGTGGGGGGGGTGGGATGGAGCTGGGTGTGGAAATGGCAAAGCATCCCCAGTAAAAAAAAAACAACACTTATGTCTCCTACGTTTTCTAGTTGCTCATGAGTAACGTGAGGAGGGCAGTATGTTGAGAGGAACACATGAGATAGCAGATGTCAGGACACAGCGGTCCACAGTGAGCACTAGGCGAATGGTAAGCATCATCATTAATCCTCCCAGCATCCCTGGGAGAAAGTGATATCTCCCCCCATTCACCCAAGAAGAGACTAAAGCTTCACCACATGGAGACAGGCCCAAGGCCATCCAGATAAGAAACAGAGCTGCAGAAAAAAGAGCCCAATTCCCACCCAGCCTGGAATCCTTCCCGCCCAACTCAGCTCCTCCCTAACCCTTCCTGCACTCCTGGGGTGTGCCCCAAGCTGCTGTGTATGCTTATCATGTTATTTAATGCACATAATGTCCTGGTAAAGGTGATACATTACCGTGCATGAAAAACCACCTAGCATTAGAGCTGTGAGACTTCCAAACGAGACACGTGTATCTTTACTTTTCAACCCCTACATTGTTACCAAGATTTGAGCCTTCTGAGAACAAGCAAGGAACACATCATCCATTTCAGCTCTGGGTCTGGAAGACCTAAATTAAAAGAGAAAAGAAATCACATAAAATGAGGAGAAGATTAAAGTTCTCTGAGTGTTAAGGGGGGAAAAAAATGGCGAAAACTTATTTCTCATTTTGGTTTAACCATCCCAGGTAACAAGCAATGCCTCTGGCCACCTTTTAACATCACTACAACATAATGACTCTGCAGACAGTCCCTGGAGACCTTAACTTTACTCATTCAAAGTTGACTCTGAGGTTATTTTAAATAATGTTTTAATTTCTTCATCCCACCATGATAGAATTATATGTTTGCATCTGAAGATCCTTTATGACATTATGTTCTCAGAATTAGCTGTGAATAAGGAATGAGTCTGCCCCAGAGCAGCTCCATTTCCATGATATTATAAAGTGAAAATCGCATATTTAATAATGCGTAACTGAGTTGTACTCTTCTGTAAAACTTTGAGACGAAAAACGTTTTGAACCAAAGGAAAAATGTAAAATCTCACTTTGCAGAGGAGTGGGGGGGCGCCGACGGGTTGAGTAATAGAAGAATACCAAGGGCAAGGTTCTGAACTTTGTCTTTGATCCTTAATAGCATCCTAAATATACTGGGGGGCGGATGCAGAGAGCTGCTTTGTGACTGGGCGGTGGGGGCCAGGGGAAATAGAAGACTCCTGACTCCTGTGGGGGTGGGGGCATGCTGTAACAATTCTTTAAACTGTGCACCTGTTTTATGTGGTTTTCCACGTTTGTGTTATAGTTAATGATTCAACCAGGAGACTCTGGTTGAATCCCTGGGTGGGGAAGATCCTCTGGAGAAGGAAGTGACAACCCATTCCAATATTCTTGCCTGGGAAATCCCATGGACAGATGAGCCTGGTGGTCTACAGTTCATATGATCACAAAAGAGCCGGACACGACTGAGTGACTAACTAACGATTTTTTAAAAGCTTGCTTGTTTGTTTTAAAGAGGCCTATTCTGCACATGAAAAGATGCTCAACATCACTAATTATTAGAAAAATACAAATCAAAACTACAATGAGGAACCACTTCACACAGGTCAGAATGGCCATCATTGACAAAGTCTACAAATAGCGATTTCTCTGCTTGGTCCAGTGGCTGGGACTCTCTGCTCTCAATGCAAGCGGACAGGGTTCGATCCCTGATCAGGGAAATAGATCCCACATGCCACAATTGAGACCCAGAGCAGTCAAATAAATAATTTTTTTTTAAGTCTACATATAACAATTGGAGAGGGTATGGAGAAAAGGGAGCCCTCCTACACTGTTGGTGGGAATGTAAATTGGTGAAGTTACTACGGAGAGCAGTATGGAGGTTCTTCAGAATACTAAAAATAGAACTACCATATGATCCAACAATCCCACTCCTGGGCACATACTCAGACAAAACTACAGTTCAAAAATATACATGTACCCCTATGTTCATAGCAGCACCATTTACAATAGTCAAAACATGGAAACAACCTAAATGTCCATGTATGGTCATGAACAGATAAAGAAGATGTTTTATATATATAATGGAATACTACTCAGTCATCAAAAAGAGCAAAATAATGCCATTTGCAGCAACATGGATGCAACTAGAGATTATCATACTAACAGAAGTAAGTTAGAAAGAGAAAGACAAATACCATATGATATCACTTACATGTGGAACCTAAAATATGGCAAACGAACCTATCTATAAAACAGAAACAGACTCACAGACATAGAGAGCGGACTTGTGCTTGCCAAGGGAAAGAGATAATCTGGGAGTTTGGGGTTGGTAGATGCAAACAAATACATTTAGAATGAATAAACAACATCCTAATGTATAACATTCAATATCCCATGATAAACCGTATGGAAAAAAATATAAAAAAAGAACGTATAGATGTCTATAATTGAGTCACTATGCTGTACAGCAGAGATTGGCACAATATTGTAAATCAACTATACTTCAATAAATAAAAAAGAAAAAGAAAGAAGCCTACTATGGACAGGGCAGGGTGCCAAGCTCAATGGGTTTAAGATCCCTTATATCTGTTTTGTTCACTGTTGAATCTCAGCACCTAGAAAAGTGCTTGGCTCGCAGTAAGGACCTGATAAATATTTGTTTTTTTTAAAAAGATTACACATAGGAAGAAGACTTTCATTCATCCATTCCTTCATTGAGATAGGATACTTGAAAAAAATGCAGACACTAACTAGGGTTTAGGCTCATATAGGACTGGTTTGAGACCTAGGAATCAATATCGTTTTTAGCTATTTTGTTATAAATATTTTCAAGCAAAAAGAAAAAAAGAGAATGGTATACATACCACCTATATACCCATTTCCTAGACTAATAGTTAACGTTTTTACCATGTTTGCCTCATCAATCTTTTTGTCAAAGTATTCTAAATAAGTTATACTGACATCATGAAAATAAGAACATCTTTCTTCTCAAAGTCAATATCATAATGTAGCTACCAAAATTAATCAAAATTCTTTGTCATCCTCTAATGTCTGATCCATATTCAGATTTTGTCAAGTGCTCCAAAAATATATGTTACTCTCACTTTAGTCCTACCAGGATCCAGTCCACATTATATTGATATTTGGTTGTTATATCTCATAAGTCACTTGTAACCCAGAACAATGCCCCTCTTCCATATCTTTGGCCAGGCCAGTCGTTCCTCAGAATGGTCTACTGTCTAAATTTGTCCAGCTGGTAAATCTGCAGTGTCATTTAATTTATTCCACTTACCCACACATTTCGTGCAAACTACAGTTTGGAGCTAGAGGTCAGATTACATTCAGGTTAAACATTTTAGGCAAAATATCATTATTGATGCTGTATAATATTGCAACACTTTGCAAAATACATCATATCTAATTGACTCATTATCAGTAAGCCAGAGACAGCTTCAAGCCTCCATCATAAAGTTCCATTTTTCTTTTTAAATTGAATAATCTGCGGAGTAGTATTTCAGCAGCATTGGAGCATCCAATTCTCCATTAGTGTATATATATAATGGCTTTATCATTCACTGATCATTCTTGCCTCAATCAGTTACTTCATAATAGGTTTGCAATATGATGATTTTTCTATCATTCATTCTACATTTATCACCTGACAATAGGAGAGAGAAAGAAAGAGTGAGAGAAAGGGAGATTTATCCCATCACCTGTTCCTTTTGGAAGGGCAAGGTAAATAACCATTTAAATTATCAGTTTTCAGAGGAAGGGGTAGGTGACAAATGGTGTTTTGTTTTGTCTTTGGTTTTCTTTTTTTCTGAGTATCATTTTATAGATTTTCAGATTTGTATCTATTCAGTATTTTGTTCCACTGCAGTCTTTCTTTTTGAAGCTCAAATTGTCCCATCTCTGGTTAGTGAGAGCCCCTTATTGACACAGAAATGTATCTCAGGCTCACCTTGTACCCTGACCCCAAATCAGCCATTTCTTTCAGTGGGAATAATGGTTAAAGTTCAAAATCTGGGGGTTAGGGATACATACTGCCACTGAGCTGCTTCTAGGTCCTTTCAGTGGATAGAGGTAGGGGAAAATATACATGCATATATTTTTTTAATCACATGTTCATACTGAAATTTCCAATTCACATTTAACAGTAAAAAAGTCTTTAACTTTTTTGATTTTTATACTCAACATTGCTTTTCTCTTACAATAAAAATTTAGTTGCTAACAACATTAACATATCACTTTTTTGCTTTATCTTACAGTATAAATTAGTTTCAAAATTAAAACAGCAGTATTATAACTTGTTTTAAAATCCTGAATTAAATTTGAGATTTTTTTGTTTTGAGAGTATATTCCACTAAACATGTTAAAATATTGTCTTCCAGACCTAAATAGACATTTCTCCAAAGAAGACTGACAGAGTCAGTCTCCAAAGATGACCAACAGACACAAGTAGAATGTTCAACATTATTAATTATCAGAGAAATGCAAATCAAAGCTACAGGGAGGTGCCACCTCATACCAGTCAGAATGGCCATCATTAAAATGTCTACAAACAACAAATGCTGTAGAGGGTGGGGAGAAAAGGGAGTCCTCCTTCACTGTTGGTAGGAATGTAAGCTGGTTCAGCCACTATGAAAAATAGTACGGAGGTTCCTCAAAAAATTAAACGCAGGGTTGCCATATGATCTTACAGTCCCACTCCTGGGTATATATCTGGAGAAAACTATAATTCTTAAAGATATATGCACCCCAATATTCACTGCAGCACTATTTACAATAGCCAAGACATAGAACAACAATAAGTTGTTGTAAATGTTGATTTACATTCACCAACAGATGAATGGATAAAGAAGATGTGGTACATATGTACAATGGAATACTGCTCAGCCATAAAAAAGAATGAAATAATGTCATTTGTAGCAACATAGATGGTACCTGAGATTATTATACAAAGTGAAGCAGGTCAGAAAGAGAAAAACAAATACCATAATGATATCACTTACATGTGAAATCTAAAATATGGCACAAATGAACTTATCTATGAAACAGAAGCAGACCCACAGACATAGAGAACAGACTTATGGTTGCCAAGGGAGAGTAGAGATGGGAGAGGGATGTATTGGGAGTTTGGGATTAGCAGATGCCAACTAGTACATACAGAATGAATAAAGAACGTTTTAATGTACAGCACAGGGAACTATATTCAATACTTTTCCATAATGGAAAAGGGCATGAAAAAGAATATATATATGCACAACTAAATCATTTTGCTGTATAGTAGAGACTATCACAACATTGTAAATCAACTATACTTTAATAAAATAAATTTTAAAATATTATCTTCTAAAGCATTTAAAATAATTTTATTTTCTTGGTTTGTTACCTATTTGATATACAATTATATTCATTTTCTATTTTAAGAATTATTTTTGTATATTAAAAGATTTACTTGATCAAAACATCAGAACTAAATTAAAATGTACATGAGACAACTCCATCTCTGTCTCTTCCTTCTTGTAATTTTTTTAAAAAATTGTTTACATTCTTGCTCTTTCTTTCTTCCTCCACTTCTTCCTCCCAACCTTGCCTTGCTGAACTATTCAGTCCTAAAACTCTTAAGCAGGTCAGAGTAAAACAGGTGGCTATGGAGGAAGGTATGCATAGCTGTGATGGCCCATAACAGGGGCCCACAGCTCAAGTGCGGTAAGAAGGGCATCTGCAAGTGGCAGGGCCTGGGCACGGGTCATCAGAGCCTGAGCAGGCAAGGAAGGAGTTCACCTGGGAGGGCTACTTGGTGCAGGGTGCTGGAACCCCAGCAAGGTGAGGGCTTCTGCGCAGGGGTTCCAACTGATACAAATATTAGAGCACAGGGAGGGTGAGAGGGACATCTTCACAGAGAGGAGGGCAGAGATGGGTTGCACCAGGTGGACTGATCAAATACATGACTGTATTAAGGAAAATGAGAGTTAAGTTTCTCAGTGCCAGAGAAGGGAGTTATAAGTAATTAAACTAGAATAAAAAATAGAAAACTAGAATGAATCCTGTGATATTAGATAGAAATTGAAGATATCAAGGTGAACTCAGTTTTGAAATTTAGACATAGACATAGAAATAAATATAGATGTAAACGTATAAACACAAACACACATATATATCCACCCTTTCACTGAGAGAGCCTGAGAACAGTGCTACCGCACAACTAGCACATAAATCTTAATTTCTAAACACCATTCACCGCAAAAAGGAACCAGAGATCCTAGGTGAAGTGATCAATTCCAGGGCTGGGGCAGGGCAAGTCCAACATTAGAGTATCTTGTGCCAGAAAGTCTGGGAGTACTCCAAGAGCAATGACACCATCTCAGAAGGACAAAGAAGTCAGCTTAAAGAGGATCCTACTGACTCTGAAGCCCGCATCTAAACCATTACATTTCCTTCCTAAATTTTCATAGATACTATGCTATTTAATATATAATATTTAATATATAATCTTACCCTAATATGTGATAAATAATAAGCATCTAAGAATATGTTAGATACTGTATAGTAGTGCCTAGCATTAGAAAGCAGTAAATAAAAGTTAATATTATTTTGCAATATGTTCATTGCCTTTGAAGACCATCTTGTGGAAGAGACAGGCTCAATATGGATAAAAGCTTTACGTAAGGGTAGAATTAAATGATAAAATTAATTGTTCAACTACAGGTTTTATATGAATAGAGAAAGGAACCATAATTAAAATAAAACATAATTTATTGTTATAAAAAAAGAGTCTCCTACTAGTCCAATCTGGGACAATTTGGGCCTCCAAGTAAGTAATGATAGGAAAATTATAATACATGAATAAAATAGAGAATTATGATATTAATTACTGAATCAAAAGTTTGTTGAGAAACAGAATATTCACACAGTTTCAAAGTCCCTTCCCACAGATACTGTAAAAGAAGGGATGTAAAAAAAAAAATTGTAAAAGAAGGGATGGAGGAAAGGAGAAAGAAAAGAAAATCAAAAAGAACTGTGCATGTCACTCTGCACTTATGCATGTCAATGCATAGAATGCATTTCTAGGAGTAGAATTGCTGAGTCAAAGAACAAGTGCTTCTTTAATTTATTATCCCATAATGTATTGCTACATTCCCCTGCATAGTGTCATTGCATTTCCACCACCAGTATACAAAAGGACCTGTTTCTCTGACAGCCTCACAAATAGAATGGGTCTTGGATTTTCATCAATGTGACAAGTTATTCTCATCTTTTGTGGGTGTGAGTGTGGTTGAGAGTCTTTTCATATGTTTCAAGGTCACAGAAATTCTGTTAAGCCCCACAAGCAAATCTGATGAGTGCCAGGTTTGGAAACAGCTCCATTGTCCTCTGTGGTTTGTGTGGTTAATAAAAAGCACTGAACTGATAAATATTGTTTATGTTTATTGGTTTTCATTGGAGTTTAGACAGACAAGGGAAGATAAGTTTAATCTATTCAATTACCATCTCTGCTATGAAGCATCACTTCCCCAACTTCACTGAGCTGGTCTTAGAACAGTTCCTTCCAGCATTTTGTACATATTAATACATCTATTAGCATTTATCTTACCGGATTAAATTTATCTGTTTAAATGACTGTTCCCACTGGGGTTTTGAGTTTGGAAGATAAAATCTTATGCCTTATTCATTTTCAGATCCTTAGAATTAAGCCTAGTTGGTGGCACATGGATAGATACTCAAGAAGTATGAGTGTGAATAAATGAATACACAAAATGAAGAAGATAAATAAACACTAGGGATATAATGTACAACATGATTAATATAATCAACACTGCTGTATGTTTCATATGAAAGTTATTAAGAGAGTAAACCTTGAGTTCTAATTGCAAGGAAAAAACATTTTTTCCTTTTATTCTGCTTAATGATGGATGTTCACTAAACTTATTGTGGTAATAACTACAAGATGCATGTAAGTAAAGCCATTACACTGTATACCTTAAATTTACACAGTGTTGTGTGTCAATTATGGGTTTCCCCGGTGACTCAGTGGTAAAGAATCCACTTGCAATGCAGGAGACATGCGTTCAATCCCTGGGTGAGGAAGATCCCCTGAAGAAGAGCATGGCCACCCACTGTCCATGACACTATGGACAGAGGAGCCTGGTGGGCTACAGTCCTTGGGGTCACAAGGAGTCAGACACGACTGAAGCAATGGAGCACGCACCCACACATGTATGTCAGTTACCTCAATAAAACTGGAAAAAAGAATAAAACAAAAATCGACTGAAAACACAAGCAATTGATTAATAACACACATTAAATTCACACTCATATCTAGCATGCCACTTCTGTATAAATACACACAGCATAAATGGAAAAGATCTTTCTTTCTTGGACACTTTGAACTTTAAAAGAATGTTTATTTCTGGCTTCTGATCTCTGCCTCCTTTTGCTTAGCTTCATTAAGTAAACAAGTAAGTCTCCAGAGTACCTGATCACTTCACTTGCCCAGGGCTAGGGTAGGAGCTCAGCTCCTTCCACAGGAACATCTGGAGCTGCTCAGGGTGAGGACCTCACCGTCTGCACCCCTATCTCAGCAGCACATCTGTCTCATTTCCAGGATATCCGGAGTGAGTAGAGTGATCATGGATTCTCTCTGATGCCTCTCCTTCCTCCTTCCACATCTAAGGAGATGCACTTCTGGCAACTCACTTCTTCTTTGAAATTTTCATTACATTCAGGTTAGAGCCCAATCATTTGAATCCAGAAGGTGATAAGCATGATGTTCTGCCTTGACTATTGTCATTCCATTTTTCTCCCTAAGGGAGTTCTTACGCATTAAACAGTTGCCACTAAAGATACACCTTAGGAAACTAAACTCTCCTTTTAACAATCTCCTTCCCTGTTGATGGTAATATTTATTCTGAGAAATATTTTAAGTCTTAGAAGACAGCCATGTTTCTACTGCAGAGAGTTGCTATAAAATTGTATGCTAAAAACGCCAGGAGCCACAGCCACAAAGCAGATATGTTTGGTCACATCCTTTGCAAGTTAATTTAAAAACATTTGAAGGTTGCAGCTCTGGTCTTCAGGAAAGCTGTTCTGTGTAATAATAATTGCATATGTCACCTCAATATTCTTTTCTTTCCTATTCCCCCTGATATATCTATTCACTTCTAATGAAATAGTGAATCAGTTCTAAACTATCCATTGTTATTTTTTTTAAGTTTAGTTCCAAATCAAAGATGCTAGCTAGAATTCTAAGTGATATTTTCAAACTGTGGTGCTGGAGAAGATTCTTGAGAGTCCCTTGTACAGCAAAGAGATCAAACCAGTCAATCCCAAAGGAAATCAACCCTGAATATCCATTGGAAAGACTGATACTGAAACTAAAGCTCCAATACTTTGGCCATCTGATGCCAAGAGCAGACTCATTGGAAAAGATTCTGATTCTGGGAAATATTGAAGGCAAAAGGAGAAGGGATGACAGAGGATGAGAAGTTAGATACCATCACTGACTCAATGTACATGTATCTGAGCAAACTCTGAGAGATAGTAGAGGATAGAGGAGCCTGGCATGCTGCAGTCCATGGGGTGGCAAAGAGTTGGACACGACTTAGGGACTGAACAACTTGAATGTTTTGTCATCTTGAGAGATGAAAGAAAATGAAATGTGATGACCTGGAAAGAAAGGGATGGGTGGTATGGTTCTGGCTCCAGTCTGGCTCAGACAGGTGAGCCCACAGAAGGCTATCAGGCATTTCCCTGTGCTGTCTGGGCCAGTATCCTGGTCAGGCAACTTTAAGAGCCACTAGCAACCAGCACAGATGCAGGATGGCAATCTGCACTTTCTGCAAAGGGCATGCACTCTGCTATCTGGCAGCTTTTAGTTCTATCAATTTCTAGGTTTACAGTCTCAGGCAAGTAACTTGATCTCTTTGACCTCAGTTTTGCCACCTTAATACAGAGATAATAACACTTACTGTGCAAGCAAGTCAGTCTATGTGCTCAGAACACGTGGATACTGTTATCTAACAGCATGTAACAACAACCATAAGAGTAACCATGGTTTGAGCTCTTAATATGGAATAATATACAAAGTGCTTTCCAGCCATCATTTCATTTAGCACTCTAGATATGGCTACAGGTAAATAGCATTGAACTGAATCACCATTTTACAGCTGAGAAAATGAAGCTGGGAAATGTTACATTTTTTTCCCCCAAAGTCATGTAGCTAGTAAGTAACAGCTGACTTCCAGGGGCATGCTGGGAAACCAGCTCACTAGGCAAAAATCAACAAACAGTCAAATTCATAGAGTCAAAAAGTACACTGGTGGGTGCTAGGGGCTGGGGAGTAAGAAGGTAGGAAAGGGGAATGGGCAGCTGGTGTTTAATGGGGACAAAATCTCAGTTTGGAAGGGTAAGAAATTCAGGAAATGGATGATGGTGAGAGTTGTGCAACAATGTGAATGCCCTTAGTGCCACTGAACTGTACAGTTGTATATGGTTAAAATACTGTGTTTAATGTTATGTGGCTTTAACCACAATAAAAAATATTTTTAATTTGATTAATAAATGAACAAATAAGTAGAAGCCTGATTTGTAACACTTGTCGAGTTCCAAGGTGTAAATATTCCCACACTGTGGCTGATTTCAAGCTACCAGTGGTTTAACATGCACCTTGCAAAATTCATAAATATTTAACTATTAGCTCTGGGGAGACTTTCCAAGCTGAAACCCAAGTCTGATTTCAAACTTTGCTCCGCTGAACCTTAATCTACTGCCTTTCCAGTCACCCGACACTGTGACATATTAGAGTGTAGTATCTGTCAGGCTGTAAGAAGTGGGAGGCTTCTATTATAAAGAGCTCATACAAGCCAGCCTTTTCTCAGTGATTTCTCTTCTCCCTCTGTATCACTATGGACCAGCCTACATGGTGCACAACTAACCTCTACCAACCTCTGAGAGCCCACAAATACAATATGTGACTACAAAATTCTGTGATCTAGTGCAGGGTGCCCAGCTCCTGGACCACAGACCAGCACCAGTCCATAACCTGCTAGGAACCCAGACACACAGCAGGAGGTGAGTGGTGGGTGAGTGAAGCTTCATCTGTATTTATACCCACTCCCCATCACTCGCATTATTGCCTGAGCTCTGTCTCCTATCAGGTCAGTGGTAGCAAAATGCTCATAGGAGCATGAACCCTACTGTGAACTACACATGTGAGGGATCTAGGTTGCAGACTCCTTGAAAGTGAAAGTGAAAGTCGCTCAATCATGTCTGACTCTTTGCAACCCCATGGACTTAGTCCATGGAATTCTCCAGGCCAGAATACTGGAGTGGGCAGCTTTTCCCTTCTCCAGGGGATCTTCCCAACCCAGGGATCGAACCCAGGTATCCCACATTGCAGGCGGATTCTTTACCAGCTGAGCCACAAGGGAAGCCCAAGAATACTGGAGTGGGTAGCCTATCCCTTCTCCAGTGGATCTTCCTGACTCAGGAATCAAACCATAGTCTCCTGCATCACAGGCAGATTCTTTGAGCGCATTCCTTATGAGAAGCTAATGCCTGAGGATATGAAGTGGAGCTGAGGCAGTGATGCTAGCGCTGGGAAGCAGCTGCAAATACAAATTATCATTAGCAGAGAGGTTTGACTGCACAGAGACCATAATAAATCAATTACTTGCAGACTCATATCAAAACCCTATCAGTGAGTGGCAAGTGACAATTAGGCTGCATCTGGTGGCAGGCTTTAAGCATCTGGTGGCAGGCTTTAAGTCAGATTCTGACAATTATTCTACTCCATGAGTGGCCCGCCCATTATTTTATCTACTGCTTCCATCCATGTTTCTTTCCTACAGTGCACACTTGTCTCTGTCACAGTTTGGGTAAGCCCACAAGCTAACCCTAGCCAAAACGATAACAAACAAACATCACTGGAGAGCTTCTTTGAAAAGGGGGATGACCCAATGATGAGACAGCAGAAGACTCTAAGACTGCTAACAGAGTTCTACTTAAATTACAGGTTCATTGCAACAGGTGATTCACACTCTCCAAGTATGCTTTGTATAATATGTGGCGGCTGGCTATCCAATGAAACATTCAAAACTACTTCGCCACATGGAGACCAAGTACCCTGCATTAAAAGACAAGACTTTGGAGTTTTTTGAAAGAAAAAACATGAGGAAAAGAAGCAATTATTGAAGGCCACCACTTCATCAAACGTGTCTGCACTGAGAGCATCATTCTTAGTGGCTGACCACATTGCCAAAATGAAGAAGCCCTTTACTATTGGTGAAAAGCTGATCCTGCCTGCTGCTAAGGGCATTTGTTGTGGACTTTTAGGAAAGGGTGCAGTTCAAAAAGAGGCCTGTGTTCCTCTTTTGGCTGACATCATAATTAGGTGAATTGATGAGCTAGCAGAAGCTACTGAGGTACAATTGTTAGAGAGGATTAACGAGTCATCATGGTATGTAACCCAGGTTGACAAGTCTACCAATGTTGACAACAAGGCAATAATACTTGTTTTTATGCAATATATTTTTCAGGAGAATGTGCACGAGTATATGTTATGTGCACTTTTCATGTCAACCAACACCACAGCTGCAGAACTATTCATCTATGAATAACTGTTACTGTTGCTGTTCCAACAGTCAGTCATGTCCGACTCTTTGTGACCCCATGAACTGCAGCAAGTCAGGCTTCCCTGTCCTTCACCATCTCCCAGAGTTTGCTCAAACTCATGTCCATTGAGTCTGTGATGCCATCCAACCATTTCATCCTCTGTTGCCTTCTTCGTCTCCTGCCCTCAATCTCTCCCAGCATCAGGCTCTTTTCCAATGAGTCAGCTCTTTGAATCAGGTGGCCAAAGTACTGGAGCTTCAGCTTCAGCATCTGTCCTTCCAATGAATATTCAGGGTTTATTTACTTTAGGATCGACTGGTTTGATCTCCTCGCTGTCCAAAGGACTCTCAAGAGTCTTCTCCGGCACAACAGTTTGGAAGTTTCAATTCTTCAGCACTCTGCCTTCTTTATGGTCCAACTCTCACATCCGTACATGACTACTGGAAAAACCATAGCTTTAACTATACAAACCTTACATATCAGGAAAACTGAATTGATCATTTTGTGTCAGAGCTGGACAGATTTCTGGTTTCACTATTCAGGTCAAAGAGACTGCTTTGGACAGATTTCTGGTTTCACTATTCAGGTCAAAGAGATTGCTTTGGACAGATTTCTGGTTTCACTATTCAGGTCAAAGAGATTGCTTTTGAATGCGAGTCTATGCACTGTGAAATCCATTGAGACAAGCTGGCTAGCCAAAAAATGTCACCTGAACTTAACAATTTTCGAGATGTAATTAAAATTATCAACTACATTGAAGTGCATACCCTTAACTCAATCTATTCCTGCAGCTCTATGAGGAGATGGACACAGAGCACACACATCTTCTCTTATACACCGAAGTGAGATGATTTCTAAAGGTAGATAACTGACCAGAGTTTTTGAGTTATGAGAGCTGCTCCAGAGATTTCTTTAAGAAAATAGAAAAACAGTCACCTATGGCAGCACATTTCAGTGACACAGAATGGGTCACAAAACTTGCCTACTTGTGTGACATATGCAACCTACTCAGAGAATTCAATCTGTCACTTTAGGTGAGGACAACTATGTTCAAGTTGGCAGATTAAGTGGCTGCATTTAAAGCCAAACTGGAATTATGGAGGTGATGCATGAACACTGGGACTTTTACATGTTTCAAATGTTAGCAGAGATTTTGAAAGAGACTGAGCCAGGGCTTTCTTTCCCCCAACTGGCACATGATCACCTATCTTAGCTTTCAAAAGAGTTTAAGCATTGCTTCCCAACCACAGAAGACCCCTGAACTGCGAAGGAATGGATCCACAACCCATTTGTGAATAAGCCAGGCAAATCGACTTCATCCATGCTAGAAGAGGATCAACTGCTTGAGATCGAAAATGTCAATGGTGTTAAAAGTATGTTTGAGACAACTTCAAACCTCCATACGTTCTGGATTCAAGTCAAAACGGAATACCCTGAGATTGCCACAAAAGCAGTGAAAAGCCTGCTTCCCTTTCCAACGTCCTATCTTTGTGAAGCAGGGTTTTCTACAGTGACAGCCTCCATCCCCACCTTCACCCTCCACACTTTGCCCCAACCCTGCTTAAATACCTGCGGCTCCCCGACATGACACGCTGATGTTTTGAGTTGTGTACTTACTGGCTTGTTTATTTATGGTTTGTTGCTCTTCATTAAAATATAGGGTCATAAGAGTGGGAAACTTGTCTGTCTTTTGTATAGTGCCATTTCTAGCATTTGGAATGATTGTTGGTACCTTAAAGACAATTTCACAGAGATTTGTTGGATAGATGGATAAATGAATGTCACAGTGCTTTTGCACATGCTGTTTCTTCTATTTAAACTGTCCTTCTCCACTATTCTTTATGATATAGATCCTACTGGTCTTCCAAAACTTGGTTTAAATATTAATCATCTGAGAGGCTTTTACTATCATTTCCCTTCCCTCCTCCAACCCCCCACCACACACACACTTGCATTTCTCTGGTTTCTAAGCTCCCACTACACTCCTCCTCACTGTATAAGTCCCAGAAACACTTGGCTGTTCACCAAAGGCTAATGTTCCTCTTCCATAGTGTAGAATTATCACCAGAAAGTGGCTGCCTGGCCACAGCGTTACATGAGCCAGTGTGACTAAGCTATGACAAACAGTTTGTGGGCACCACTTCCAAACTTGGCTCAAAAAACCTTCCTGCACAACATTTCAGTGTCCTCTTTCTTCCATCTGATGAAGGGAGGCAGAGGATCCAGAAGAGAACTCGAAGGTCATGGAGATCGCTGGAGCCATGAGGACGGCTTTCCCAACACCTCCCTACTCTAAAACAAGAAGGAAACAGATGTGTATGTGGTGAGTTACTAGAGGGTTTCAAGCTGTTTGCTGCAGCAGTGCATTCATCCTAACCACCCAGCACACCGTACCAAGAGGACTGCCATTGTTCGTGTGTCTCTCCTCTGTGGCCTGTGCTCCTTGAGGCAGGGGTCAGGAGTCACATCCCCACTTTACTGGGCCCTCATCCAGGGTCTGCCACTTAACAGTGTGCAGTTAACATGCTTGACAGCTGGTTCATGATTCTAGGAAAGACACAGATAGGGCCAACCCTTGGTTTTCTCCCTAGCAAATTTTTCCATAAATTCCCCTGCCGTTTTCACTGTAGAGAACTTTTTGAATGCTATTTTACCTTGAGCATCACTTGGACACCCTCTCCCTACTAAGACCCCCACCCATCTTTCCAAGGACCTCTGCCCTCTGGATTTTGTTACCAGAGGCTGTTCATCCTTCAGCCTCTACCCATAGAGCTCATTCAGAAGGATTACTTTTGAAAAAGCAATCTATGCCTATGATTAATTCCACCCTTCCCTGAAATGCTTCATTTTTTGTTTTGTTTTTGTTTTAAACAGCACTTTTTTCTGTATATATTGTGCCTCATTTCTCTGCTTTTTCAACTTTTCCAACTCATCATTACTGCTTCTGACACTGGTAAATTTATTTGGTGAGCCCGACCTTTAATTGAGAGCCTAAAATCCCTAGGTAGGAGTTAATTCCATTTCTAAAATAAAGCATAAAACCTAAAGATTCAAGAATATAAAATGGAAATGAACTTTTCGGTTCTAAACTCCTGTCCAGACTCACCACACCAAGTAAACCACTGAGGTCAGGTGGAGCATACTTTCAAACAATTACTACTAATAATGAAAAGTACCATCTCGAGGACCTATGTGCCAGACACTACAGTAGACACTTGAAATGTCATTCTTGATACAACAATGGGAGATAACAGTTATCCTCATTTTTAGGGTCACCATATAATCTCTCAGGGCACTTGAGACAGTGAAAGGAGATATTATTAATAAGGATGACAAGACACAAAGCATAAACCAAAATTGGCCAGACAAGGTGGGGCAGATGGTCATCCAGCTCACGTCCCAGCTAACAAAACCCTGACTGACAGAATCAAGTGCCTGATCAGCCACACAGCTTAAGAGGCAGCAGAATTCAAAGACAGGAATGGACTACCTGATGCCAGAGTTCATGCTCTCTCTACTGCCTTGATTTAAAGTATTGGGAGTAGTGGGAGGAGATGTGGGGACAGAGCGAGGAAGCAGAGAGGGGGGGTGATAAAAGTGATTGATGTGGTTACATCAGCTTGCTAGACCAGGTCAGCCTGGTTCATTCCACAGGCTGCCTCTCCCACTGCTTAATTCACATCTCTCCAATTTCCAAACCACAAAGAGCCTATAATGGGAAGAAGTCAACACATGTTGACTAATGATAAATTTTCTAAATGATTCTTCCAGGAGAAGAAAGAGAAACTGAGACAAGAACAAACTGGAAGAGGCATGAGACCAACAAGTTAATCTAAAGAGTGTCACAAGAGAAATCAAACCAATATATGCAGGAGACTTCACAGACCACCCTGGAGTTTGAACTACAGGAACCATCAGCAAGAAAAGAGAAAATTACGTATTTTTAAGAAGCAGCATAATTTCTTTTTCAACCTGTAATTCTATTTCATAACCAGACTGATGGTATTAAGGAACTGTTTACCACTGCGTATGCAGATGGGCTTACATAATAAGGCTACTACATTAGCAAATGTTTCTCATAGGGTAAGAAAAATGCATCTCACTTCTACAGGCTATGTTATATCAAATACTGTTGCTTTTTAAAGAAATGTTTGACTTGTGCATTTTATATTCACTAACATGCCTTGATTGCCTCTGAAGAATTGTGAAATGAAAAGAAATGACAAGTACTTCAAGTGAAAGAAAAAAGAAAGCAAAAAAATCAGTCACTCCCCAGGGGCATCTTATGTGTCCATTCAGACTATGCAGCTTGATTGATGTAAATCTCTTTATCACCCTTCAAGTGTCATAAACAGATATTCACTTCTTCATTCCACTCCACACTGCCGCACATCAGTTCAGGGAACAGCATAATTATTTTAGCAATTAAGCCTACTAAATACTGAAAATGACTTTACAAGGGAGCAACATAGATATTGGGTTGTGAAAGCTTTAGGATAGAAAAACCTGGTAAAGAAAACACCAGAGAGAAAGAATGAAAGAGGAAAAAAGACAAAGAGCATCATAAAGAAATCTGCACCTCAAGTCAAGGTGGGCATGGGGGCCATAGAGAAGGGGCTGAGGGAAAAGCTGGGTTTTCCATTTATCTGATGGCTACAAGGTCTGATGGTTTAATCACGTGCTTATTAGTTCACTTTTCCATTAAATCTCTGAGGTCCCTGAAAAGTCAACACAGATAGTACAAGAGAGGCAGTGAAACAAATATTCATATTTCTTAAACAAGCTCAAAAAATTATTTAAAATGGATGCTGTTGTCATTAACATCTAGCTTTTATTTCTACCTTTCTGTGTGGTTACATCTTAATGTTTTCCTATATTAAAAGGGACCAGAGCCCCTCCTGAAACTCCCCTGACAAGTTCTGTTTGATTAATTATTTTTTTGTCTCCCTCTGTGCTCAGAAATCTGAAGAAATCGGGCAGGGCCAGCTCACCGTTCACTGATGCTGTGACCCAAATTGGGTCTGTTTCTTTTGAGCAGGAAGAGTTTTAACCTCGGGCTAGCGATACATCTAAGGCTACAGTGAATCCACAGTTTGTGTAGGAGGGATGTTTTTGCCTGGGGTAAAATGTAGGCATCAGCTGTTGATTTCTTTGAGCTTATAAAATGGGCTGAGATTCAGGAACACTTTTTACTCATCAAAAATGATCACAGAGGTATTATCTCTGTCTCTTAACACACTCAGAAAGTGTTGTAAATTTCTTCTCCTTCTAAACTTGGCAATTTCTGTCCCCCTTCCAATAACTGACAGCAAGGAAAAAAAACTGCCCCTCAGCCCTGAGAGCAGAGAAAGCACCAAGTCATCCTTGGTTCAATGACTCACTTCCAAGTCTCCTTGATTCCCTTTGATGATCTTACATCATATTTGCACAACTGCAGTGGGAACTAAGTATCATTACTGTGCACTTACCATGTAGCAGGCTCAGGGCTAAGCATCTTCCATCCATTAGCTCAATGAAGCCTCATAAGTACACTATGAGGTAATGTTGCCAAAACTTAGCCTCTCTTCACTGGTGCCAAATAGAAACACAGAGAGAGTTTTGGCTGAAGTAGAAAAGAGTAGCTTTTATTGCTTTGCCAGGTAAAGGCCTCAGTGGGCTAATGCCCTGAAGACCATGTGACCCACCCAGGAGTGGGTAGTGAGTAGTTTTATAGTGTCCAAGGAGAAGGGCATGATCAACTCATGGACAGTTCTGGGATTGGGTGGCATCAAGATGAAGTTTCAAGCATCATCAACTTTCTGGTTTCAACCAGTCTAGAGTCTATGCTCTTGTGGTCAGCAGTTTTCACTTGGAGGGGGGTCTGCTTCTTATAAAAACTTAGGAATGTGTGTTGAGCCTTTATATATTTCAGGGAACTGGGGGTTTGGTGATTTCGTTATGTGACAGAATTATAGTCTAAATTGTTGCCAGTTCCTTAGTCCAACAGCTATTCTTTGGAATATTTCTGTATCTTCACATGTTCCAATCATTAACTCTTGAGTCAACATTTTACTTCAAAAGACAAGGACACGGGGGCATGTACACAATTTCAATAGGTACCATTAATATCCCATTTTATGGATATCTAAGAATACATGTTTATTAAGTAGAAAAATTAAAACTTGAGTTCATCTTACTCCACACAGCCTTAACTATTATAGAACTATCTAGCAGTGCTTGGGAATACAGATTTTAAATCATCTCAACCTTTTGTAATGATGGGGTTCAGGACACACTACCCCAAAATATGGCACCCTTGTATATTGAGTGTTTTAAGCTGGAGAAATATGTAAAATCCAACGAAGCAAGAAGGCCACTTTGGCCTTCTCCCCATATTTTCCCCCTGAAACAGGTCATAAAACCCCCCTGTGAGAAGAGCCCTCCCTTTATCTGAAGGAAAGGAGCATTCTTATCTGTGAAGACAAAGGAATCCCAAGAAGAATCCTAAGAAGTAGGTCTTACCAAGTTTCCCCTGCTTACTATACCTACCTCATGCTCTTTAACCTATCCTATTTCTCCATGGCTATCCATTATTCATCAAACCCAGCACTAAAATGTAGCATTCTTCACTTCCTTATAAAGCCTCCTGTGCCAGGAGAAATTTATATTAAATAAATTTGTATAATTTTATATAGCTGAACTGTATTTTCCAGTTTTCATACCTAAGACAGACTGGGCCCTGGGACCCTTTGCTGCAATGCTGGCAGCTGGACAAATGTCTCCTTGAGCAACAAAAGTCAGAGGAATTCTAAGGGACTAAAAATAACTGCCTGCATGCACAGTTGAAGCCAAGTATGGACAGCAAGATACAAAAAGACCAAAACAAACCCAACTGCAACTTTTAAAGAATCGGGAGAAAAAACAGGGTGTTGGGAGCAAAAGCAGAGGACTGCACATGCCCTCCTGCACTCAATACCACCAAAGCCACTTAGGTGGGTAAACCACCTAAGCCGCTGATCCCTGGACCTGCCCCTATGCACAACACTTGGAACTTCCAAAGTGATGGTACTATCTTCTGTTCTAATGAGGCAATTCTGGGTAGGCTTCTGGAAGGGGACTGGTCAGCAGAAAGACCAAGCCATGATTAGAAGCTTGGGATTTTCAGTCCCACTTCTTCATTCTCCAGAGAGGAGCGAGGGACCAAAAATGGAGTTAAGAATTGATCATGCCTGTTTCCCAAAGCATGGAGCTTGAAGCACTTCCAGACTGTGAACACACTCACATCACATACTGGAAGTGTTGTAGGAAAGAAAGTGGGGCGTGAAAGAAAGGTTGCACCCAAATCTCAGGCGAGTCCCTGGACAGCCGCCAAGTGTGAGTTCTTAGCTTCACACGGGAAAGAATTCAAGAGCAAGCCATTGTAAAGTGAAAGAAGGTTTATTCAGGGAGATACACACTCCATAGACAGAGTGTGGGCCATCTCAGAAGGTGAGAGGCCCCAAAATATGGGGTGTTTAGTTTTTATGGGCTGGGTAATTTAATAGGCTAATGAATGGGAGGATTATTCCCTCAGGGAAGGGGTGGAGATTTCCAGGTGGGCCTCTTATGGTCTCTTGTGGTCAGCCTCAGAACTGTCATGGTGCCTGTGGGTGTGTCATTTAGCTTGCTGATGTGTTACAATGAGCTTATAATAATGCTCAAGGTCTAGGGGAAGTCAGTCATCTGCCATCTTGGACCTAGTTGGTTCTACCCAATTCACCTCATATCCTCAGTTCAGTTCAGTTCAGTCGCTCAGTCGTGTCCAACTCTTTGCGACCCCCTGAATCACAGCACGCCAGGCCTCCCTATTCATCACCAACTGCAGGACTCTACCCAAACCCATGTCCATTGAGTCAGTGATGCCATCCAACCATCTCATCCTCTGTCATCCCCTTCTTCTCCTGCCCTCAATCTTTCCCAGCATCAGGGTCTTTTCAAATGAGTCAACTCTTTGCATCAGGTGGCCAAAGTGTTGGAGTTTCAGCTTCAACATCAGTCCTTCCAATGAACACCCAGGACTGACCTCCTTTAGGATGGACCGGTTGGATCTCCTTGCAGTCCAAGGGACTCTCAAGAGTCTTCTCCAACACCACAGTTCAAAAGCATCAACTCTTCTGCACTCAGCTTTCTTTATAGTCCAACTCTCACATCCATACATGACCACTGGAAAAACCATAGCCTTGACTAGATGGATGTCATTCTTTTAAAGGTTGTGCCCTGTCCCCTTCCTGTCTCATATTACCCCCCCACTCCAGCTCCATAGAGAAGGAAACTTCTGTGCTTTTACCATCCAAGACCTCATTCTATGGATCCTTTTATCTGGCTGTTCATCTATATACTTTATCTTATCCTAAGTGTTAGTCACTCAATCGTGTCCACTCTTTGGACCCCATGGTGTAGCCCGCCAGGCTACTCTGTTCATGGGAATTCTCCAGGCAAGGATACTGCAATAGGTAGCCATTCCCTTCTCCAGTGGATCTTCCCAACCCAGGGATCAAACCTGGGTCTCCTGCATTGCAGGCAGATTCTTTACTGCCTGAGCCACCAGGGAAGCCCAGCAAGTAAGTAAAGGAAATCAGCACTGAATATTCATGGGAAGGACTGCTGTTGAAACTGAAGCTCCAATACTTTGGCCACCTGATGGGAAGAGTCAACTCATTGGGAAAGCCCTTGATACTGGGAGGGGCTTCCCTGGTGGCTTAGATGGTAAAGAATCTGCCTGCAATGCAGGAGACCCAAGTTTGATCCCCAGGTTGGGAAGATCCCCTGGAAAAGGAAATGGCAACCCACTCCAGTATTCTTGTCTGGAGAATTCCATGGACTGAGGAACCTGGCAGGCTGTAGTCCATGGACTCAAAGAGTCAGATACAACTGAGCAACTAACACTTCCACACTTTGATGCTGGAAAAGACTGAAGGCAAAAGGAGACAGAGGCAGCAGAGAAGGAGATGGTTACTTAGCACCACTGACTTAAAGGACACGAATTTGAGTAAACTCCTGGAGCGAGTGGAGGACAGAGAAGCCTGGCATGCTGCAGTCCATGGGGTCTCAAAGAGTTGGACACGAATTATCGATTGAACAACAAAGTAAGTAAGTAAGTGTTTCCCTGAGTTCTGTGAGCCACTCCAGCAAATATTCATATCCAAGAAGGAAGAGGTCGTGGGAACCCCTGATTTGTAGCAAGTCAGAAGTTATGGGTAACCTGGGGACCACCCACTTGGATTGGCATCTGAAGTGGATGGAGGGCAATCTTCTGGGAGAAGTGAAAGAGTTAGTCGCTCAGTCGTGTCTAACACTTTGCCACCCCATGGACTGTAGCCCCCCAGGCTCCTCTGTCCATGGGACCAAACCCTTGCAGGAACTGAATTCAGTTAACTTGTAGGACACCCTGCTGGTATCAGAGGTGTGGGGAACAACACACCCACCTCTGGTGTCAGCAGTTTGTGAGGGAGGTCATAGTGTGAGAGTAAAGTAGACACAAGGGCAAGTGTCAGCTCCCTAGTTAGCCCCCTCCCAGAATCTGACCCAGTATGAAGTTGCTGTATGGGCAGAGCTCCCTCTGGTGACCCTGTCATCTGTTCTCATTGGGTGTTGCTGAGGTCCCAGGCGCTGGTGCTGCAGTGACACAAAGTCCCAGGCTTTGGGGGAGCTGCCGGAGGCCACATCTGCCTTTTGCCGAGCCTGGAAGCCTGTGCCTCTGCAGGCTCTGACTGTGTGCTCTGACTGGGAAGCAGGGTGCAGCTTCTCTATGCTCTCACCACCTCTCACCCTCTCTGCCCACCCTGGGACAAGGCAGAAATTTACTTTTTCTAATCTGAGAAATCACACCTGTCTTCAGTGTCTGGTCAGGAACTTTCATCTATTCTTCAGAATCACTTCGCTGTTCCTTGCAGTTTAGACTTTAGAAAACACAAGTCAAGAAGATTCCACACTTGTATATCTCTATTCCATTCTCATCCTTGTGGAAGAAGCACAGGACCAACTAATTGTTTAAATGCAAAAAAAAGACAGAAGGAAATTCAGGGAGAAAAAAAATCTGTTGTTATCTTAAAATATTCTTCTCTCACAACATAATGTAAGAGTTATGGTTTTGTAATAAAATGTTTATATGTCATGATTTTTCATTCAGCACACTGGTATCTACAACTCTGCAACTAGAATTAATATAATCATCTTATATACTGCAGCCAGACCAATTTCCTAAAGGCAGATTCATCAGATTACTTCTGAACTCAAATCCCTCTAAAGGCTCCCCTTTGTCTCCAGAATATAATCCATGTTCAATCTTTTCAGCAGCAACAATGGATGCTAGAAGACAATAGAGTAGTATCTCCAAAGTACTAAAAGGAAATGTAACAAAAACTATGAAGTGAAGTGAAGTGTTAGCCACTCAGTTGTGCCCAACTCTTTGTGACCCCATGGACTGCAGCCCACCAGGCTCCTCTGTCCATGGAATTTTCCAGGCAAGTGTACTGGAGTGGGTTGCCATTTCCTTCTCCAAGGGGTCTTCTCGACCCAGGGATCAAACCCAGGTCTCCTGAACTGCAGGCAGAATCTTTACCAACTGAGATACGAGGGAAGCCTGTAAACATTGAAGAGCAACCACCCAACGTGGGGCTCAAACCCACAACCCTGGGATTAAGAGTCCCATGCTCCGAGACAGAATAAGAGACACAGATGCATAGAATAGTCTTATGGGCTCTGAGGGAGAAGGTGAGTGTGGGACATTCTGAGAGAATAGCATTGAAACATGTATATTATCATATGTGAAACAGAACACCATTCCATGTTCGATGCATGAGACAAATGCTCAGGACTGGGGCAATGGGATGACCCAGAGGGATGGGATGGGGAGGGAGGTGGGAGGGGGGTTCAGGATGGGAACACATGTGAACCCATGCCTGATTCATGTCAATGTATGGCAAAAATCACTACAATATTGTAAAGTAATTAGCCCCCAACTAAAATAAATAAATTAAAAAAAAAAAAACTTGAACAGGACCAAAAAAAAAAAAAAATGGGGGGAGAAATAGTAACTTTACAACACTTCTTAAAAAAAAAAAAAGAGTCCCGTGCTCTACCGACTGAATTCTGCTAAATGATCATTAAAGATAAGGGCAAAATAAACAGATTTTAAATATACAAAACCTAATCATTTTTTGCTTTTTGTTTTTACCACCCACTTTCGTCTCTGTATAAACTATTAGAGGGTGTTCTTCAACAAGAAGAAAATTCAACTGGGGGCCATTGTGGAAGCGGGTTACCGCAATGATCTAAACCAGAAAAACAAACCTTTATCAGGTCATGGGTTAACTATTAATATCTTGCCTATTCATTCATACAGCCAACATTTATAGAAACCCAAAATCTCCAGGCACTATTCTTGGTGTGAGGATCTATTGGAGAAAAAAAGCTTTTCCTGCCACCAAGGACTCTAGAATAAATTAGATGAGGGTGGAAAATGCTATGATAGGCAACTACAAAAAGAAAAGTCAAACTAGAGGTACAATGTTGGCAACCCAATGAATCTAGAAATAGTAAAACACATTGAAATTTTCCATTAGCTAGTAACTGTAGTCAGAGCCTCTTGATGAGGGTGAAAGTGGACATTGAAAAAGCTGGCTTGAAACTCAACATTCAAAAAACTAAGATTATGGCATCCAGTGGCATCACTTCATGGCAAATAGAAGGAGAAAACATGGAAGCTGTGACAGATTTTCTATTCTTGGGCTACAAAATCACTGTGGACAGTGACTGCAGCCATGAAATTAAAAGATGCTTGCTCCTTGGAAGGAAAGCTGTGAAAAACCTAGACAGCATATTAAACAGCAGAATTTTCACTTTGCCAACAAAGGTCCAGTAGTCATGTATGGATGTGAGAGTTGGACCATAAAGGAGGGTGAGCATTGAAGAACTGGTACTTTCTAACTGCGGTGCTAGAGAAGACTCTTGAGAGTCCCTTGGAGAGCAAGGAGATCAAACCAGCATCACCAATTCAGTGGACATGAATTTAAGCAAACTCTAGGAGATAGTGGAGTACAGAGGAGCCTGGAGTGCTGCAATCCATGGAGTCACAAAGAGTCGGACATGATTTAGCAACTGAACAACAACAATAGTCAGTCATAAAGCACCATCAGTTACCCCTATCTCCACCCCAGCTTTACCCACATGTTACTGGAAATAGCAACGGGGTCCAGGACTGTTCATAGCTGACCTTTGGCAATATTCTCAATCCAGCATATTAATCTGGGCTTCCATATCCATTACTGCCCCTGCAGATCTCTAGCTTGCTATGTCTTGTCATTCTTTGTGGGAGTCTATTTACCCATCCAAAAAAGATCCAGACAAGCACGAAAGGCAAAACCTTAATGCTGTCCTTGCACCCCTGGCTTCAGAGCCTGGCGAGCAGGGAGGTCCTAGAACTGCTGGTGGATGAAGGCTTGACTTTGAGACACCACTGGTGGCACTCACTGAACAAGTTCCTGGTGGCAGAAAAAGAAAAACAAACTCTCAGAGCTACTGTGGTCTGGCTGAGCACGCAGAGCAGGCAGAGCCTGGGGAAGTCCAGGCCGCAGCAGGAGCTGGGGGGCCCCTTTTCGGGAGATCCAAGTCTCCACTACTGTTCCAAAAATAGGAGCTAAAAAGCCAGAGGGCTCCCCAGTGGAGTGAGATTTAATTTAGATAGAGTGCAAAAGGAAGCATGGAATCTGAACTGACAGCAGATAAAGTACTAGTATGCTTCCTCCACTATGTGACCCAGAGTCCAAATGAGAGAAAGTGATCTCAGCAACATCACATTATTAAAGTCACTCACCACATTCCTAGCCAAAGTGCACTCACTGCTTTGGGGCTGCCGCATCACTGTAATGAAGAGCCTGACTCTTGGGCTATAGGTAAGTGGACGGGAGCTCGGGTATGATCTGTCTGGTACTGTGATGCCAACGAGGATCCTCATCTCTGAGGTCTCTCCCTCAGAATGGTTTGTTGATTTCAGTCATGGGCATAACTAGATGGTCGAGGCTCATCAATGTTATCTGTCTGAACAGGTCTCACCTTAGATGTCATTGAGGCAGCCTGCCCTCTACCCCCTCTTTTATCTCACTTATTAACTGTATTGCATTCTTTACATTTATAGATTTGTTCCCCATAATAATAGAACCTGACTGGCCACCTGATGTGAAAAGCCGACACATTGGAAAAAATGCTGATACTGAGAAAGACTGAGGGCAGGAGAAGAAGAGGGCAACAGAGAATGAGATGGTTGGATAGCATCACCAAATCAACAGACATGAGTTTGAGCAAATTCTAGGAGATGGTGAAGGACAGGAAAGCCTAGTGTGCTGCAGTCCATGGAGTCGCAAAGAGTCAGACATGACTTAGCAACTGAACAACAACAACAATAGAACACAACATTTATTATCACTATATTGCAAACTCAATGCCAAGCACTTTAGATGAATTATCTCATTTAATCCTCACTTCAACTCCACAAAGTCGGGCTAATATTATCTCCCTTTTAAAGATGAAAAACCTAAAGTTCTGAGACTTCAGGTCATTAGCGCCAGAGCTGGGATTCAAACTCCTGGCTGTCTGACTCTTGAGCCTAAGTTCTGATCCTACACCATCTCTCCAGACTATAAGCATGAAGGCAGCGACCATGTCATTTATTCATTCATTCATAAATATTTATTGAACAATTGCCACAGAGTATTCTAAGTTATGTGCTAGGAGTAAAACTGGCAAAGTCCCATTTGCAAGAAGCTAACATTCAAGAGGTTAGAAAACAGACAAGAAACAAATAACTAACAAATGGGAAAGATAAACCAAAAAGTGATAAAAGCTAAGACTCCAATAAACAAAGTGAATATGCTAGCTGTGCTGAGTCATGTCCGACTCTATGTGGCCCTATGGATTTCTCTGCAAGAATACTAGAGTGGGTTGCCATTTCCCCTCCAGGGGACCTTCCCAACCCAGAGACTGAACCCCTGTCTCCTGTATCTCCTGCATGGCAGGTGGGTTATTTACCTCAAGCCACCGAGGAAGCCCTATATGCTGGCTACAGATTGACTAAAGCAGGTGTGTGGCCAGGAAGGAGAGAGTAACTTCAGTCTCAGTGGGGAAGACCTCTCTGAAGAGCTAACGTTTGGGCTGAGACCTGCAAGATGAGGGGTGAAGAGAGCACCAGGCAAAGGCTTAAACAACAGAAAGGAGGCTCATGTGGCTAAAGTGAAACGAACAAGGAGATTACACCTTATGTGGGAAGTGAGGTTTTATTGCCAGTGTAATAAAGAGCCAACTTCTCCATTACCACTGGTTCTGCAGCACTTAGTGATGTGTTCAAGGTACATGTAACAGTCACTGAAGGAGAAAATAATACCCAGCCTCGGGCTCTGAGGAAGGAGGTATAGGATGGTGGATCCTGTATCCACCCAGGATGCAGTGCAGTGTTCTTCCTCCCACCTCCGCTGCCTGTCCATGGCTAGAAATCCCAGAAACAGCGGAAGGGAGAACCACAAATCAAAGGTCTTTTGCATTTTGTTGTTCACCTGTAATACAAGGAGTAGGAGATGGGTGTGTCATTGCTGGGTGTGTGTGTGCGGTGCCCCTATCCACAGCCAGCACGACAGCTTCCTTTGTCGGCTACATTCCCGATCCTCTTTGATCTCTGGGAAATAAAAAGCATGGAACATATGGGAGGATGCCACTTCCCTGTGGAGGGAAGGTCTCATTTCTGGGTGGCCGATTCTGCAGAGCCATGCTTGCTGCTTCCAGGAACCCCAATTATGTGCAGGAAGGGAAGTTGGTGAAGCATCGCATCAGCCTTCCCAAGGATGGGGACCATGGGCTTCAGCCAATCCACACCTGACACTGTTTTCCTGACTTGCTTCCTTCACACTGCTTTTCTCATCTGTGATATGCCATCTGATGAAAAAGGTTTTCTGATTATCTCCAAGTCACAGATTCACCGTGGGAAGCAAACATGCAGGCCACTTGAAATAGTCATCTGGCACATTCTTACTTTGCTGAGAACTTTATCGGCCTATCCAGACAATGCTTCTAGTCTTCCAAGTGCTATGGACAGATCACACATAGATACGGTCAAAGAGACACCTGACCGAGAGAGACAGTATTCTCAGGGTCAACTCAAAGTGTGACTGTGACCTAAGTGAATTTTGACGTCCACGCTCTACATCTTTGTCATTGTTTCCTACCTTTCTCACCACCGCCCCACCCCTTTGTGATGTCATGCTGTGTGGAAAGGCAGCGTAGCTGTAGAAGCAGTACTGGTTTCGAACTCCAGCCTTACCACCACTAACAGAGTGACCTCAGGCAAGTACCTAGCCTCTGTGTACCTCAGTGAGCCAGTCTCTAAAATTAAGAGAACAGTATTGAAAAAAATTAAAATGCAAAAAGGCCCAGAACCCCTAGCTCTGTATCTGACATATATTCAGTACTAAACCTTTCCCTAAAACCAAACACCCATCCCCTTGGCTCCCTAAGGACACTGGCTAGCACAGATGGAAGATGCTCACAAGTTCATTCTCATGAAGATGCTGATATCCAATAAGTTTTTTTCATTTTTTTTAATATTTAGTTTGGCTGCACTGGGTCTTAGTTGCAGCACTCAGGACCTTTGATCTTTAGTTGCGGGGCATGTGGGATCTAGTTCCCTGACCAGGGACCAAACCTAGCCTCCTACTGCACTAGAGTACAGAGTCTTAGCCACTGGACCACCGGGGAAGTCCCCAATAACAATCTTATGTGCTTCTTTTCCCAGGGATATCTGTGTTCCAACCAGCAAATCTGAATCCAAAGCAAAGAATTTCTAGGTCAGAGCTTTCATGCTATGTGGTCATATTGGCAGAGGGTAAGCGAGCCTTCTCCTAACTATAGCACATCACCCTATACCAACCCTGCAGGACAAGCTAACCAGGGCTGTAGTTTGTGAGTTTACCATGCCGCCTCCCCATGCCCTCTTCTTCATGGTGCTGCTGTAGTTCATTCAAACAGAAGGGGCTGATGGAGGAAAACCACATAAATCTTTGGAAGTCAAATTTTAGACAAAGCAAACTTTACTAACTCTTGGAGAGAGACCAAAAATTTACTAACTCAGAAAAGAATGAAAGCCTGTCTGTTCAGTTCTACGGCCAGGTGCACTTCAATGTTGACTTTCATAAGTGCTGTGAAAGTCCAGCCTGCTCTCACACAGCTAACTAGCCAGGATTGTGCTCTCTTTCAAGCCCCTCTCCTTTCACATCTCCTCTTCTCTCTCTGGAAAGCTCTTATCATCCTTTCTGCACCTGGCAAAAGCCTATTCATCTTTGCAGGCCTTGCTCAAATGCCATCTACTCTGTAAAGCTTTTCAAAAAAAATCTTCATCCAACCATTCAGCAAAATTAGTCACACAATTCTTTATCTCCTAATGTTTTGTTCCTAGCTTTGGCATAAGGCTTGCTCCAGTTTATTCACACATCATGTTGTAGTAGAGTTAGTGGTTTGTGCTCTGTCTCCCCACCAGGCTGTGAGCAATTAGATGGCAAGAGCCCTGCCTTATTCATGTTTGTATTCCTGATATCAGACACTGCACCTGGTATGTAAATGTGCCCTCAGTAAATTTTGGTGGAATCAAATTTATTAACTTCAAGGAAGGACTGGATCTCCTCAAGGTTCCGTTTCCTCCTTTATAAGAGATGACAAAGATGTCTACAGCAAAATGTCGGTATTCAGATTCAGTGCTATGTCTGACGTGAAATATTGTCTTGCACCGAACACGAACCCTTGTACATAATTAGCTCACTAAGAGTTGACTAAATTCATCCATTCAATAAAAATTATTTAGATAATGTGTCCCCAGTGAATCTCAGTAAACACAAGAAGCAATGACCCTGATCTCATGGAGTTTATATCTCAGAGGAAGAAGACAGCTGATGATCAGTACAAAAATAAATATACCAGAAAATACTAGTGATAAAAGACTTTGAAGAAAATTAAACAGAGTGTTAATACAGAAAGTGACTTGGCCAAGGGAGGTGGTGGAAAAGGCTTCTCAGAGGAGGTGATGTTTAAGCTGGAATCCACGTGACAAAAAAAAAAAAACTGGAATAAGAGCACTCTGGGCTCTCCAATGGCAAGTTCATACCCTGAAACAGGTATGAGATAGAAGTACAGAAGGAGGAAAATGAGCTAAGTATGATGAGAGAATTTTCACTTACAAGACGAGCGGAGGCATGAGGTTGAGGAGTGAAGCTGGGGAGACAGGTACAGGGTAGATTATTTGAGGACTTAACTGACTAGGAAAAGGAATTCATATTTTATCCAAAGTGTAATGAAAAATGTTTTAGAGTTTCTTTTTTTCAAATTTTAAACTTTTTATTTTGTGCTGGGGTATAGATGATTAACAATGTTGTGGTAGTTTCAGGTGAACAGTGAAGGGACTCAGCCATACATATACACGTATCCATTCACCCCCCAAACCCCCTTCCTATCCAGGCTGGCACATAACATTGAGTAGAGTTTCATGTGCTATACAATAGGTCCTTGTTGGTTATCCATTCTGAATATAGCAATGTGTATATGACCATCCCAAACTCCCTAACTGTCCCTTCCCCCTCTGACAACCATAAGTTCTTTTCTAAGTCTGTGCGTCTCTTTCTGTTTGATAAGTAAGTTCATCTGTCTCATTTCTTTAACCAGAGTAGTGATGTGCAGTGATTAATGTTTTGAAAAGTTCACTCTAACAAATGCTTGCTCCTGATTGTAGTAGTCTAGGAAAGAGATGCTGGCTTGACCTTGGCTGATGGAAGTGAAGATGGAGAGGAAAGGATTTGAATCTGTTTCAGATACAGCTGAGGATGACTGAGGAAAATTAGGGAAGGTAAGGAACCAAGCCTGATGTGGAGATTTTGACTTGCTTCTGAGGTTAAGTTTGAAAATGCAGAAAATATTTTAAAACAATTAGCAGTAAATGTACTTTCCTCTAGTTCTCCTGTGAAGTACAATTAAAAATCCTGGGCATTACTTATAAATCAAATGTAAGAAGACTCTAAAAAGTAGAGAGAAGGCAAATCAACTTGAGACTTTAGGACTCAAAAAACCACAATGGTGAATACCCCGGCCTTGAGGATAGCAATACATGGGCTGCAGACTGAAAAAAATTCCCCCAAAAGTCTGCTCTCTCTAACCAAATGACTAGGAAAGGAACAGCCAAGCAAGACAGAAACGTTTAGATACTCCAGGCAAACACTGCAGAAAAATCTGTGGCTCCACTCTTATCCACACCAGCAAAAACCAAGTAGGAAGTCTAGGTTCCCATCCTCTTAAGGCTCTCATGAGGAGCTCCAAAACCCATGGAGCTGGCATAAGAAAAGTCCAAGTAGGAAGCCAGGAATTTTACCCCCACTGGCCAGTAACAAACACCCCAACCCTCACGGTATTAACAGAGATCCCATGGAACAAACAGAAATCTACAATTACCCAACAATAAGAGGGACCCCACCCCCTCCCCACTAAGATGGCATCAGAGGAGGAGGAGGAGGCCTGATAGAATATCAGAACTTTCATCAACACTCAGCAATAAAAATTCTGCCCTCACCACAGTGTCAGTGGAGACCATAAGGAGAAACAACACTGCCATCCCCACCCATCACTAAGGAGAAAGCCTCACCCTCACCCCACCACTTAGGAGGCTGAGTGGAGAACATAGATTTCTACCTTCATCTGACAGCAACTGGGTAGGAATGTCCCTCCCCACTCCCCACCCCACCCCAACCCACTCCTACTGCCAGAGAAGTGTCAGATTAAATCAGTTTTTAAAGTAAGGATTAAATAAGGTCTAGAATCTCATACTTCATATGGAAACATCCAGGTTTCAATAAAATAATTCATTATAAAAAAAAATTGGAAGCACTCAAATTGAATGAAAAAAAAAAATAGATGCTAAACCCAAGATGACAGAAATATTAATATGACCTGACAAAGATTTTAAAGCAGCTACAATAAAAATGTTTCAACAAGCAGTTACAAATATACTTCAAACAAATAAAAATAGGAAATAAAGGATACAAAGAAGAACCAAATGGAAAGTTTGGAGCTGAAAAATACAGTAACTGTTATAAAAATCTCAGTGGATGCGCTTAACAACAAAAAGAGAAAACATAGGACAGAAAGAGTGAAATGAAAGACAGAACATTAGAAATTACCCAATTTGAAAAACAGAAAAGAGAGGCAAAAAATAGTCTCAAAATTCTGTAGCATATATCTTTTTTAATGTCTAACATTTATGTAATTTGAGTCTCACAAGGCAAGTAGGAAAATGGCAGGGGTGAAAATGTACTCAAGAGAAATCATGGATAAAAACTTCCTAAACTTTCCAGGAGAAAAAGACCTACAGGTTTAAGAACAAAGTCCAAACAGTATAAACCTGAAGAAATCCATACCAAGACACACCATAATTAAACTTCCGAAAACTAAAAAACAGAGAAACTCTTGAAAACAGCCAGAAAAAAATGACATCTCACCTACAGGAAAATAACAATGACAGCAGATTTCTTATCATAAATTATGGAGGCTAAAGGAAGTGGCGTTACATTTTTCAGTGACAAAAGAAAAGAATTGTCAACCAAGAATCAAGTGTCCAGTTAAAATATTCTTCATCAATGACAGATATCTAAAGTTTCTGAAATGAAGGAAAGCTAAAGTCTCACCAGGGAACCGACACAAAAAGAATAGCTAAAGAAATTTTCTCTAAACAGAAAGAAAACAATACAAGGAAGAATCTTGGAATATTAGGGAACTAAGTAAATATAACAGGCTTTCCTCCACTTGAGTTTTCTAAATAATGTTTGAAGGTTGAAGCAGAATTTATAACATTGCTGAGGACAACGTATACAGAGGAAATACTATATGTAGAGGAAATATGAATAAGGAAAGATATAGGGACAAAAAGAGAGGTAAGTTTTCTATACTTCACTTGAACTGGTAAAATGACAACACCAGTAGACTGCAATAAGTTAGGTGTATATATAATATAATACTTAGAGCAAACAGTAAAAAGCTATATTTAAAGATATATTTTTAAAAGATAAAACAGAATTTTAAAATATGTTTCAGAAGCACACAGGAAGGTGAGGGGAAAAAAGAAATGAGAAACAATAGAACAAAAAGAAAACAAACAAAAATAAAATAAAATGCCAGATTTATGTCCTAACATATTGATAATTACATTAAATATAAATGGCCTACATATACAAATTAAAAACAGAGGTTAGCAGGTTGGATTATAAACCATGCATGACTTAGCTATATGCTGTCTACAAGAAACTCACTTCAAGTACAACGATATAAGAAGGTTGAAAGTAAAAAGGTGAAAAAATGCATGTCATGCAAACATGAATCAAAGAAATGTAGGAGTGGCTATATTATTATCAAGCAAAGTAAATCTCAGAACAAAGAAAATTACTAGAAACAAGAAGGGACATTACATAATGACAAAGGAATCAATCCACTAAGAAGACATACCAATCCTAAATGTGTACATACCAAGAGCAGAGCTACAAAGTATATGAAGCAAAAGCTGATATAACTGAAATGAGAAATTCACACATCCACAATTATAGTTAGAGACTTCAACATTGCTCTCAAAAATTGAGAAAACATCTAGGCAAAAAAGCAGCAAAGACATAGAAAAACTCAATGCCATCAAACAACAGACTGACATTTATAAAATCCACCACCACCCAACAACAGCAGAATCCATAGTTTTTTCTCAAGTTTCCACAAATCACTTACCATTTTCTGGGTCATAAAACAAACCTCAACACATTTAAAATAATAAGGATAATAAAAGGATACTACAAACAACTCTATACACATAAATTTGACAACTTAGAAACTGATCAATACCTCTAAAAACACTAATTACCATCCCTCAATATTATCATCACTAAGTAGATCACTCAATATTAAATAGATCATCTGAATAGCTCTATAATATTAAGGAAGTTTAAACTCCCCAAAAATACATCTCCAGGCATAGACTGTTTCACTGGAGAATTTGATCCAAAATTTGAAGAAGAATTAGTACCACTTGTACACAATCTCTTCCAGAAAACAGAAGAGGAAAGAACATTCTCCAATTCATTTTCTGAAGTTAGTATTACCCTGGTACAAAACCAAAGATGGAGAATGAAAAAGAAAGACAGAAGGAAAAGGAAAGAAGGAAAGAAAGGAGAGAGAGAGGGAGAAAAGGAAACTACAAGTCAATATTCTTCATGAATATAGGTGTAAAAAAATTCTTAACAAAATATTAGCAAATAGAATGCAGCATTATATAAAAAGAATTTTATACTATGATCCAGCAGGATTTATCCCAGGGATGCAAGGCTAGTTTAGCATTTGAAAGTCAACCAACATGATCCACCATATTAAAAAGTTAACAGAAAGAAAAAAAATATCACATGATCTTATCGATAGTGCCAAAAAAAAAAGTACTTGAAAAAATTTAACTATCCTTGATTAAAAAAAAAACACAGAAAAATAGAAATAAAATGCATTTTCTTTAACTTGATAAAGACCTTACTTAGTAAGGTCTTTCCATGCTCCTTCATGGAAATCCTTTTTATAATTCTCTCCATCTTCGTTTTTCAAAAATTTGTTGATATCTTATTTCCTAATGTTGCCTTTTTTTTTTTTGCTGTTCTGATTTATCTATTTGTAATCCTATACTATCATTTTAGTAGAATCTGAAGAGAGAGGGGAAAATTATGGTGTTTAATCCACACTTTTTATCTAAAAGTTCCTACTCATCCTTTTAATTACCACCTCCCTCTGAGA
Organism: Giraffa tippelskirchi; assembly: GCF_054371585.1. Lineage (NCBI taxonomy): Eukaryota > Metazoa > Chordata > Mammalia > Artiodactyla > Giraffidae > Giraffa > Giraffa tippelskirchi. Next base: position 133,859,453 of record NC_137278.1, on the reverse strand, counting down.
AGTTCTCTTGCTGACCACAGTAATCTCTTAACTCCTAATTAATTTAACATATAACTGCCTTCTGTTTCATTTTTACTAGCTTTGTGGGTCCATATCTAGGTTTTAAGCTTTTTAAAGCAATAATGGCTTTTAACATTTCTATTTACCCATAGAACATCCAGTACAGTAGTAAGTGTTCACTATTTGATTAATAAAAATAAGTAGTTTTATGAATTTATAATATAACCCTGTTTCTATAATTCAGATTTGATTTTTTATTAATGTTTCAGTATGGTGGATCAATGAACATATTACATCATGGACTTCACAATGCACCACCCTATTACACATGACAACTTATGGGAGAAGGTCTAAGAGGTCACATCCCAAGTCCCAAAATGAAAAGCACACTGCCATCTCCTGGATCAAAGCTAATAAGGCAGCCCTTGGAAAAACAGCTCGGAGTAAAAAGCAGATCTATGGGAAGTAACTACACATGAAAATGAGACTCTTTGCTTTCCTTGTAACAAATGTTAAGGATAATATAATTAAAATCAATATTGATCACTATAATAATGAAAATCTTAGTCCTGAATTCAGGTAGTTTACAGCTAGTTAAGGTGCCTGTTAAAACTGCCTTCCAAGTTTATCTAAGGAGCCTCATTCCCTTGTATGATTTTCTCTTTTCAAAAATGTCCTCGATTCAAAATTCTTTGGTGGTCAGTGTTGTCATGTGGTCAGTTAGAGAAAACTGTTCTTTTCTCTATCAGAAGCAATGGCAGATTAAATGTAATGAAAGATGAGGTGGCAAACATACAGCGCAACCTGACTGTAGCATTTCAGACTGCAGGCTGGAGTTTTTTCCAGACACTATACATCCACATTTTGACTGACAGACTCTGATTACCCAAATCAGGCTTCCTTGGATGAGAAAAGTGATAGGGGGAGTCAAAGGGCAAAGTCCAATCCCAGGTACTCAGTGTTAACAGACAAAATCAAAGTAAAAATAAAGCCAAAATTTGGAGACAAGCAAGCATTTCTGTATTCTTGTGTGTTTCCTGGATTTTCTTTTCCCTTCGGGAAGATTCTCCCATTTTTCTGGGAAACACAACTGGGGTTTTGGCCAAGCAGATGTAAGGTAAGTGCTTACCCACTCTTTCGGGGAAGTCCAGAAAGTAGGAATGATACAAGCGCAAGTGCAGAGGCTGTCGGCTGAGATGCTGAGCCTTTAAATGTGAAGCCCATCTTCACAGAAAACTGTGAACCTCTACAGAGACTGTGAGGTTTGCTCACAAACTGTGGGGTTTACAAATCTGTTCCACCTGACTCAAGCAGTTGGTAGTGAAGAAGGGGCCCCCATGCAAAGAAGCAGTGGACTCCACATGCAGGGATATCTGTTCCCTTTTCTGTCCCCTGATGCCCCGATGGCATCAAGTGTCCAGCAACATTTCGTTCAATTCTGCCTTCCAGTATCACCTGAGTTTGGGAAACTAACAGAGAAGCCCGTACCCACACATTGGGTAAGCTGGCCTGGGGAGAAGCGGAAGCTGGAGGGAGACTGGGAGATGGCCATGGCAGAGAAACCTGCTGCAGTCATACAGAAATGAGGTGACCAGCAGACAGGGGGCACTTGTGCACATGTAAGCACTCCCTGGGTTGGGTGTCGCTGGAACCCAATAAAAGGCTTCCAGTGACATAGGGAGGCAGCTCAGGCTATGTTTGGGAGCATCAGAGTGATGAATGACCCCCTAGAGCTGGATCCCTGGTGATAATACCTAAGTCAATTTGAGCATGGTACCCTCTCTGGATTCTGCATCTTGGGGGGCTTCAGATGGCCCTGCTGTTTGATCTGCAGAAGGGCTAAAAGCAGATGGGGCTACCTTATAGCATCCTCACCCTCCACTAACCTCAGCCTAGTTATTACTGAGATAACAATAACCAGAGCTATGTCAGGAGTGCCTCGCACTGAACCAACGCAGGAGATTGCTCACCCTGGAGACCCGTGGATACTCTTGTCAAGTTGTGATCCCGGAACCTCAGCTTCTGCAGGCCCCACTCAGACAAAGCTCTGAGCCTGTGGGAGGTGGCAGGCTCCTTATCTTCTTCTTCTCCTCCATTTCCCCAGTTAGATCACCTTTTTCACTTCCAGATGACCCTCAACTCCACATTGGCTTTGGTCTCCCAAGGCCTGCCTTTGGATTTTTTTTCAGAATCCTTTTCTCCAAGGCATGAGGATGGCATGGGTTTTATCACATAAAATTATCCCTGCTAATGGAACAATTAGTTCAAATTCAAATTATTATCATGCCTGGGCCAAGTAAAACTGTCTCCAAGAGGTCTAGAATAGACTATCCAGGCATTACAGGGAGCCAGTTGAGAGATGTAACCAGCAAGGGGCCCTCTGTCACTAATACAGGGCCAGAGCCAAGGACATGATCAAGTTTATAACCAAGCAGAGCTTCCACTCCTGCCAGACTCTCTAGATGTCAGTGTTTGGTCTTGAATTGTAGGTTCCTGGCGCTAAAATCAGACCAGTAGCTGGAGAAACAGATTGGCACATCAGTGGTCTCTATTTATTGCTGGCTAATAAATGGATCTGAGTACTTTCCTTTGGTTTTCCTGCCATCCTAATAACCTACCACCTGCCCCACGAGCAGTAACTGATCACAAAGAATTCCAGGATGTTTAGCACTCACAGAAGGCTTGGTACAAAGAGTAGAAAAGAGGATGAAACATGATATAATCTTTGGGGTATCAGACCAACGACCACAAAAAGATGACAACTTGGTCTCAGTTCGGCCTTTTGCCACTGCAAATGCACTCCTTTACCGTAATTCAGGATCTGCCTTGAATTCATTATTATTACAGTTTTTGCTCTGTTACAGAACATATATATTCAAGGATTCCAGTGAGACTAAACAGCAAAATCACTACATCTTATTACTTCAATGGACCCTGTAAATACCAACAGGATTTATTGGTGATGGAAACAGGGAGGTAGGGAAAAAAAGAGAAACAGGTATCCCTGTATGCTGCGACTTAAAACAGACTTGAGTATCACATACAGACACAGCCATTTCCCACCAATCACACGTGCGTGTAAACACACATAGGTACATGCACCACCCACCTCTGTCCCAAGGAAAGAGACATTTCTGTACACTTCTTTCTGACTGCATTTTCATGACATCTCTTCCTCTTCAAAGTCCAGTCTGATATTTATTTTAGATCCAGGTCCCATGCACTAAAGTACTGAAAGAAGGATACCTTTCCACACACCTACCAATTTTATTAAACTGGAAAACAGGACTCTGCTTGGTGTAAGAAGGTTGGCTTTCCGATGTGGTCAGTATACGACACTGACTATGGTGTGTGAAAAATAGGTAAAGGGGGTCAACTGAATGGTGACAGATGGAAACTAAAATTTTGATGGTGAGCACACACTATAGTGTATATAGAAGTAGAAATATAATGTTATACACATGAAACTTATATAATGTTACATATAAACCAAAGTTACCTCAATAAAAAATAAACTTTCATTTTGATTCCATCAGAATGCTTTCTGCCACATACGTGCTATTTTCTGAAGATCCAGTGGGTGACAGCAATACCTAAGAAATCCACCTGCCAGCCTGTCCCCTCCCTGGTCCTGCTTTCGTGTTATCATGAAGATTGTTCAGCCGTGACTGCAGTGTAGAAGGAAGAGCATGAGTGCCTAAGTCAGTCTAACTTCTGCTGGACTCCCAGCTTCACAGGACAGCCTATCTCTCTGAGCATGCTTTTAGGATTGAGATGATACATGCAAAGCCCTGGTACAGTACACAGCACACAATAGAGTGCATACAAATGGTAGCTTAATATTATCACTAAGCCTGTTTGAACTGTTAGGACCAATAAGAGAGTCCCACATGAGACAAAATTCCTATTCCCTTTCCACATTTGTTAAGTATTCAAAAAATGTTTGCAGGAAGCTTTTTAAACACAATTCTATAAGAGAGAATTGAAATAATCCCCATCGATGATGAAAAGGTCTTTAATGTTCAACAAATGCTTTGAGCCAAACTTAAAAGGCTCTTCACATGGATTCTTCAGCTCATTCTACAGTGTTTGAATTCATTCATTCACTTATTTGACAAATATTTATTAACTTCCTGTTTGAGACATTTGAACTCATTTGAAAATGACTCATTTGAAAAGACCCTGATGCTGGGAAAGATTGAGGGCAGGAGGAGAAGCGGACAACCGAGGATGAGATGGTTGGATGGCATCATCGACTTGATGGACATGGGTTTGGGTGGGCTTCGGGAGTTGGTGATGGATGGGGAGGCCTGGCGTGCTGCGGTTCATGGGGTTGCAAAGAGTCGGACACAGCTGAGCAACTGAACTGAACTGAAATAAATGAGACAAGTAATGTGCTGTGCAAACCATCTCTTGAAAATACATTGCATGTATATACCCCATTGGTATGGATACTTTCTAGTTCCCATTGAGTCCACGGTCAAAGGTTTGTGATGTAAAAGTTTACTCAGTGAAGTCCCTATCATTACTGGATTCCAGGTGAAGAGACCTACCTACTAGAGGTTTCTGGAACCAGCATTGAGTTCTGAGTTCTATCACTATTCACATGACTTTAAGCAAATAATTTAACGTAAGTGCTGCCCTAAATATCTCAGTGGACAGTTTCAAGGGTCATATAGGACCACCCAAGTGTCAAGAAAACTACACATCACATTGTTGTGATAAACTCTTTATTATCTTCTCTCTTGCCCTGTTTTTTTAAGACAAAATTTCAGATGTATTCTAAACAGTGCTGCAAATTCCATTCTGCTACATGATTCATGAAAAGATTGAGTCATTACCCCTGTGTGTTTTCACCATTCTAGCTATAGAATGGCTGTTTCTTTTTTAAACTCTCCTTTTGTAAATCAAATTAATTCAGAATCACTTTTGCCTGGTGTTTGTGAACAATACACAGCGACTCTCTCCAGCTCCACTGGCCTTCCAGTCAGTGAGCCATTCATCCTGCACAGTGCTCTGCTCTATGCAAATAGGCCTTCACGTGGAGACAGGAAGCAACTCAGGAGACTCGTTAGTGAAAGACAAGACACCCAGACAGGTTGGAGGAGTGTTGATGTATTTCAGTAGTGTATTACCAGCTGAGAATCTTTTATTACCGATGACATTTTTACATACTTTTCAGTCTTTATTTCTATATTCAACCTTTATTAAGCTGCTCATTTTATCCTGATTTCATCTGCCCCACACTACCCAAGGGATGTCCTTGGTTTCATGAAACATTTTCCCCCATTATCAGCTTCAAGGTCATCATCAATTATGTTCATTTTGATGCTTTTAAATGTCATCAGTAAAGCAAGCAGTAAGTGGATTAAACTAGAGAGCAAGAACTCAGACTTTTATCTTCCTCATTTACACTATTCCCAAAAGAGATAATAAACAAAAGACGGATTATAATGAGGCCTAAATTTAGTTTTATCCATGTAGACTGCATGACCATCTGTTCCCTTTGATTTTTTTCCTCTGACCCCTCAAGTTGATTATTTCAAAACATGAAGTTTAAATGCTGCAAGATCATTACATAAAATATAAGATCCTCCAGAAGACACATGAAATGACAAGTCTACTAGAGTGTTCTCCCTGCAACCTCTCCTGTGAGAACAGGTCTGGGTTTGCTGTACCATTAGAAAACTGCTGTCACAGCAATTTCTGTTTTGTCATTTCACTATCCATCATCACCTCAAGGCAGTTAGGGTGTTGTCAGCCCTCCCTCACCTAGCCAGAGCCCACCAGTTCCTCAAGATCCACTCAGACCCCACCTCCTCCCTGCAATCTTCCCTGTTGCCCACATCTCCAGCTCCAGAACCATCCATCATATTCCTCTATTGGGCCTTTCATCACCCTCGGTCCTACTGGTTTTGCAGCTGTCAGCACGGTGCCAGTCACTAACTGCCAAAGCAGTTGATCCCATGAGCCACAAGGGAACTGCTTATCTCCCAGAGAAGTCAACCCAAACTGAAGGGGCCTCGTCTTCTTAGATAAGGTGCCTCCAACTCTGGATCCAGGGAGAGGAAGAGCCAGGGCGAACAAGGAGGCCAAACCCTCCGCAGGCCCTCTGCACTGTTAACCACACACCCCACAAGAGTCACATCTAGTGGGGCATACATAGATTATTAATATTTAGGAAATACAATTACCCAGAGGCCTTTTTTGCTTCAACTCCACAATAAGCATCAGTTACTGAAGGTTTCCAGAGTACTGAAGTGCTCAAGCAGGAACAGCCATTTTCAGAAGAGAGATTAAGGAATTCTGCCTCCTCACCACTGCCAGGTTGGGATTAGAAGGCCACAGAAACTGCTATGGAAAATAAAAGATGTCACTTATGTCTTACGGCAAGATGGGCTGATGCTGGGGCTGAGTTAAAGTGAAGCTATCCATCCTCACACTTCAAGGGAAAATAATTGAATTGTTAAACCTATGTAAGCTCAATAAAACAATTAAGTTAAAAAGGATTTTTTAATCAAGTGCTTCTGTTGGTCCAAATTATTACTGATTTTAATCCATCTGATTTGGGGTTAACCTGTATCATGCAGAGCTTCATTTTTCTTCTACTTTCCAAGTGATTTCTGTGAAATAGTTGTGAATAGTGTGCTTCTCCAGTGAATTAGAAGTTTTTCTTTCTTTTTTAATGCCACCTGCTTTATAACTCACTTCAGAAAAACAACTGAATCTCTCATCTCTTTCAAAAGCAAAAGCTCCTGAAAGTCTACCTCCCACCTTTTCAGATTTGTAAAAGCATGAAAACATGATTTCTTTAAAAACATCTGTGAAGATTAGCTGTAGCAAATTGTCTGCTATCATAATCAATCAGTAGCAATCCCCCCCAAAAAAAAACAGGAGATGGTACGTAGTAAACTAAATCGACAGCTTCTTTGTGGAGTTGTGTCAACATCATTGAATCTTACTAAGGAGAAACCAATTGTTTAGCAAATGTGATATATCTGTAGCTTCGAAGAGCCAGGATTAATGACAGTCTTACATTAAATAACCACAGTGAGAGAAGAAATGCACTAACTCAAACCTAATCTGGGAAGAAAGGTGGTAATAATCTAGACTGGATCCATCCATAAATGTTAACTGAGCCTCGGCCGTGGACAAAGCCAATGTTAGCACTAAGGACATACAAGACAGTGTCATGACCTTCAAAGCAGCTTCAAAATCTAGTATGGAGTCAGTACGTACATACATGAAAAATTAACAAATAAGAAACAAATGAAAGGAGAATGTAGCCAATCAAATTCTAGTTCTATCCCATACATCAGCCCTGATGGTATATGGAATTGCTTATGATCCCCAGGGCAAGTCAAGGGGCTCTAATATGTTACATGACCTTCACCTCTGTTGATCCCTCTGCCAGGACCCTGTCCCTCCCATCATGCACCTAGACCCTCGTTCCCATAGCTCAAGTCTCATATAAAACGCTGCCTCCTCCTATCCTATTTCACCCAGTCTGATTCAGAGCTGCACCCTCCATGCTCCCCCAGTGCCCTCTCCAAACTGTACCACAGCATTCATGACACTATACCATAAACACTAGCTTATCTAACTCCCCAGCTACACTGAGTTACCGGAGGGCAGAAACTGTGCTTGTGTTTCACCCAGCACTTAGTCACCTTCCAGCACAATGGACTCTCAAGGAATGTTTGAATGGAAGTGAATGAATACCACCAATCCCTGTGGATTTCCTTTCCTTAATAAACCTTAAACTCATCCTGTCTTCCATGCCTGTACACCAGTCAGTATAGAATGACAGCTGAGCAAGAAGCCTCTGCGTAAAGACCACCTATTACCAGGTGACCATGGGCAAGTCACACAATGTATATATGCCTCAATTTACTCAATCTGTAAATTAGAGATAACAGAACCTATCTCCTAAGGTTGCTGAGGATTTAAATGAACAACAACAACAAAAATGACATAAAGCCCCTAATGTCAGGCAAATAAGTACTTCATGTTATCCACTATTATTAATTCAAATGTTATTCATCTCCTATATTCCTCTAATCGGTCTGTTTCCAGTCACACCATCACCGCAATCCACCCGTCATCACTGCTACCAGAATGATCTTAAAAATCAAACCACATGTTGCTCCCTTGCTTAAAACTCTTCACTAGTTCCCCATCACTTTCAGAAAACTGGCTTATTTTGTCACTTCACGAAAGGCCCTTCATAATCTGACTCCCACTCCCTCAACCATCTCCCCACAGCCAAGCCTCACAAGCACCCTCCTAAATGTAAATCTCAGCAAAATCACCTTCTTATGAATGACTTAAGAAAAATTCAAGTCATTTAAAATTTATTACATAGCTTATGTATAAACTTATGTATAAGCTATACTTTATGGCTAAACTTCATTGCCTATTTATATAACATAGTAAGACTATACATGTAGCAACATATAACATATAAACTCCAAGTATGTTGTAAAACATTGAGCTATACAAATTATGATCATCTTAATAAGTTATACCATGAACTGGGGAAATTATCTTTTTTAAATAGATTGACTATTCCTCAAGTAATTACATGCATAATAATATGTACGCTGCAACAAAAATAAAGTCTTAAATTTGACTGTCTTGTTGATGCTAATAACAGCTATAGGATGGTGACCAGAGGTCTCTAAAATTAATTTGATTTTAGCAATATTTACAGGATGCCCAAAATTTTCTAGGTTGCTAGTATTTACTAAAATTGATTCTTGCCATCAGTTCCATTAAATTTTATAAATATCAAGTGAACACCTAGCTTTATGCAAAGGACTGGGCCAGGTACCATGCAGAACAAGGATAAGCAGAACATTAGCCCAGATTTCAAAAGTTCACAGTCACCACACTCACATGAACCATATACACACAAGCTATACGCTAAGTACTACCTGAAAATTCCAAGTGTTTAAATGTTTACACCTTGCTTTAGACTGTCTTTATTTGACATATAACATGGATATCGTGTGGAAAAAAAGCTGTAGCATTAAAATTTAAGGATGCTGTGACTCTCCAAGTAATCTTTTAAAAAGTATAAATAAAATTCTTCCTTCAAAATAAACACTAAAAACACACATCCTGCAACTAAGCAATTTTATGTTAGTGAACTGGCACAATGAAACCATTTTATAATGAAACAACTTGATTATCTACCTAATTCTCTCTACATAAATATAACTTTATTATATGCTTATGAAGCAACCTTATCATGTGGTTATAAAAACTCATGAAAATATAAAAATAATGTAACATGAGGCACTGAAGAATACATCTAAACATTTAAAGTGACTTACAAAATAAAATACTGATCTTTACAAGTATACCTCATTATTTATATTTTTATTTTCAGAAAAAAACTTATAAATAGTTCACTTAAGTATATTTCTCACTAGTTAATCACAATTCACTTTACAGTTAATAGCCTATGTCCAAAAACAGTCCTTTTTCTGTATGATTTCATTTTCTTAAAAAGCAAAACATTTAATTTCAGTAGAAAAAAATTTACATATGAAATTTAAAGAGGCAATAATTTCAGCAAAAATGGAAATCAACCACCATATCTTTTCTTGAGTTCTTCAACAGAGTTATCATTCAATCCTGATTTGTCTATGTGATTGAATAATACATGTGCAACTGAAAAAGAAAAAAATTTCATTTTAATCTCCATTTTTAAAAAGTAAAGCAAAAATTAAATGGAATAATCAAGTCTGTTAAGTACTTTTTACATTTTAAAGCAATCATTAGGGTTATTTGTAAATTCTAATTCAGATATTTAAAGAGCCAACCTGAGGAACAGAAAATTAATACAGCAACCCAATGATGCTTCTTGCCAGAATATTTTGCTTTAGCAGTAAACAATTTTCCCTACATCCTTAATGACATGAACTTTGCAGATTAAACATAATTCATTCTGTACTACCTTAAAGATTTTTGCCCCATGTAATAAGTATACTTTTATTTACTTAATATTCCAATTAACTGTTTTTCAAACCTGAAAGCATTTTATTTTTAAATAAAATTTTGTATCACTACTATAAATAGAAAATTAGCAGTAATATCCACAAAAATCATGTTTGATGGGCAAGCTATATATTTTTAAAATATATAATAACATACATAACAATTTAAAGTTAAAAATAAGATTTCCTTATGAGTCATATAAAATCTTTATTTTTCATACCAGTGAACTGTCCACAGTTAACATTTTGGAAAACACTGCTATATAGTCCATACTATATCCCTCAACATTAAAACTAGCTAACAGTTGTTACTGATAACACTGATAATTAAAGACAACAATAACTACTACTTATTCAATATTTAGTTACATGCTAAGAACTACTTTAAATGCTTCCATGTTTAACCTAGCAGAGAGTGGTGATCCAACCAAAACAGTACTGTTGGTAGGCCAGTTTGGAGGACCAACTCACATTCTTTGAGTACACTTCAAGTAATCACATCATAGTGACAAGAAATCCATTCAGTCAAGCACTTATACTAAGGTTTTTATGTACTAAGCACTATTCTAATACCCTGAAACCTAGAGAACAAGGTAGATAAAGTCCCTGCTGTCATAGAGCTTTCATTCTATTAGGGACAGAGAAATAATGAACACTTAAAATACTGTCTGCTGTTGTAGTTCTGTCTTATGAAGAACATAAAGCCAGGTAAGATGACAGACGGTGATGAGGAAGAGGAGGCGGGCAGTTATTTTGAGTAGGCCTGTGAGGAAAGGTGACTCTGAAGTAGTGACTATGAGGTGGAAACTGAATGAAATGAAGAAGAGGCAGGGAAGGACAGTCTTGGCTGAGGGAAACGGTCAAGCACAAAGACCCTGAGGCCACAAGAAGTCTGGCAATTTGGTACATTAAAAAACACAGTCAGTGTGGTAGGCAGAATGACTTTAAACAGTGATAGAAAACAAAGTCAGAATAGTAATAACAAACTAATATCTCCAGGGAATTTCAGGGACTGTTTCTGATTAACTAAAGATTAAGCAGAGAATTCTTCTGGTTTAAGTTTATTAAGAATCTCTCTAAACTAGGTCCACTTCCTTAAATACAACATAAAGAGTATTTTCTTTACTGATTCAGACTCAACGTCACTGCTACAAACATAAAGAAGAAACAGAAAAGGAGCCCGAAGTGTCTTTAGTCCAGGAGGTGCATTCTAATGATTTTTCTCTTTCTAAAACTAGACTATAGCTTAAAACTCTAAGTACCATTGACCCTTGAACAACATGAGTTTGAACTGCACAGATCCACTTACAGATGGGTATTTTTCAGTAGTAAATACTATAGTACTACATGATCCAGAGTTGACCGAATTTGGATGAAGAACCTTGGATGCTGTGGACTGACTGTAAAATTGTATGTGGATTTTCAACCGTGTGGAGGGCTCATTCCCCTAACTCCCACACTGTTCAAGGGACAACTGTAATTGAAGTGTCTCCATAGTTGGATTTTACTTAAATTCTCTCTCTTGAAGTCGCCCAGTCGTGTCCGACTCTTGGCGACCCCATGGACTGTAGCCTACCAGGCTTCTCCATCCATGGGGTTTTTCAGGCAAGAGTACTGGAGTGGGTTGCCATTTCCTTCTCCAGGGGATCTTCCCAAACCAGGGATCGAACCCAGGTCTCCCGCATTGTAGGCAGACGCTTTAATCTCTGCGCCACCAGGGAAGCTTAAATTAGGGTTCCCCAAAACTGACACTTTATGCCAAAGACTGAGATGTAGAAATAAATAAGGGATATAATTCTTCAAGCTCATCACCTGCCTCTCTTTACCCTCTAACTTTACAAATCAGCCACACTGCACTCCTTTTAATTTTCTGAGTTCAATTTGCCCTCTCCTGCCTCAAAACCTCTACACATCTTCACTCCCTTCATCTGACTCCTGTAGTTTTTTGAGAATTCAGCTTAAATCAAACAAATTCAAAGATATTAGCCGAAAAAAATGGATGCGACCACCTATGCACCCACACCCCGCTGCATGCTCCTGTGGCAGGGACCCTGTACATGTTCCACCATGCCAGGAGCTCAACCATTACACTGATACTATATTTTCAAGTAGAAGAGTTCAGACCACCTTGGTTTAAATCCTGGGTCTGGCTTCTCAACTGTGGAACCTCAATCAAGTTCCTTACCATATATGCCTCAGTTTCCCCCTTTGTAAGAGCAAAATGATAATCATACCTACACCTCACAATGTTGTTTTCAGACTGAAAAATTTTACTTAATTTAACTGTAACTCAATTTAATTAAACTGCATGCATCTTGTACATAACTGACATTCAATAAATATTTTCTATCATTTGTTGAATAAAGGAACACACAAGAATAAAGAGTAAAGGAAAAGCTTTTTTTACAGAACTCACTTTTCTTCTCAGATTCTGACATAAACATCACTGCCATATCAAACCTTCTTAGTTCAGAAAGTCTTTGTAAGATTTCAAAGATGAGTGATGGCTTTTCTTTCCTGAAGTCCAAATAAAAAGCAAATGATCAATTAAAAGCAGCTCATTTAGTTCTGCTTACTAAAATAATATTTCTAATTATATATAAATAAAGTCTTCATTTATCTTTTGTTCCTGCACAGTTTATATTTTAAATACCCAAATGAAGAACTTATCAAGTCAACTGAAGAAACTAATATTCTTAAATGTGAGGCACAGAATAGACATTATTAATCTGCTATAATACTTGTCACTTCTATACTCCACCTTTCTCTAAAGAAATCTGTAAGTCCTTTTTTCTCCTAATCATTTCCCTTTTCATTGTTTGTACTTGTCATTTCTTTACACTACTGCAACAGCAAAATTTACAATATAGCTAATTTTGCAATATAAAAGGTAGCAGTATGATACCAAAAAAGATGAATTTCCCAAATCACTAAAAGTAGCTGAGCATTACAATAGGAAAGTATAACTAAATTTACTTACTCAATGTAAAAGTCATGCAGAATTTTAATGATTTGGTTGAATACATCTGGATCTAGATTTTTCTGAAACAACTTGGGATACAAGGATGGTTCAATTTGCTTGGGAAAAACATACGGAATTAGAAAATCATGGCAATATTCCCAATCACAAATTACTTATATAATAATTGCTAAGATCAACACAGTAAAGAATAACTACTATGCATAAGTATTTAATGAATAATAATGGGGAATCACACTGAAATTTAACTATGACAGAAAATTACAGGGACTGTAAGATAATCAATCGCTCTGCTCAATTCACAGAAAAATCTCATGGAGAGACGTATATCACCCAAGATAAACAGGAAACGAGAGCTCAAGGAGCAATAAAAAGAGTTTAAAAAATAGAACTACATGAGATAATATATTTTGAAATATTATATACTGCACAATTTCAAGAAATTATTACAGTAATTACACTTGAAAAAAGTGCTAAAAAATCCATTATTTGGTGAATTTCATATGATTTGACTCTTTTCCTTGAGCAAAGAAACAGAATTTAACACAGAACCTATTTCCAAAGGTTCCCTGGTTGCAAACACTTAAAATGGCCTGATCAGGATGATATATGTATTAGGCAAGGAATAAGAGCATTTTCTACAATCACACTGTGAAAAAAACATGAAAGGGAAAAGTCACTCAGAATACTGGAGTGTGTAGCCTTTCCCTTCTCCAGGGGATCTTCCCAACCCAGGGATCGAATCCAGGTCTCCCGCATTGCAGGCAGATTCTTTACCAGCTGAGCCTCCAGGGAAGCCCAACAATACTGGAGTGGGTAGCCTATCCCTTCTCCAGCGGATCTTCCCGACCCAGGAATCAAACTGGGGTCTCCTGCATTGCAGGCAGATTCTTGACCAACTGAGCTATCAGGGAAGCCCAGAATCATACCGTTCACAAAGCAAATACAATCCTATTATTATATAGTGACAAAAGAAGTTCTTTGACCTTTAACTTACAAGAGAACTACTAGCTTCCTACCTCTTACCTTCAAGTACTGATACAACATATCTGGAGAACTTTTCAGTTGTCTGAAATCAGATTCAAGCTGAAATGAGTTTGCAGGAATTGGAGGAAGAACAGTTCTGATAAACTGAGCAGGTGTTTGGTCTACCTCTATAGGAATCTTCTCACTGAAAGACTGACATACATCCTTTTTCACACTGACATGAGAGCTGAAATATTTCAGAGGCATCAAATAATCAGAAAAGAAACACAAATAGTCAAAGTTTATATACAGAAACATCAACAGAGATTCTAAAATTTCTGACTTTATTAAATAGTGTTATCTATATTCTGCCAGTAGTAAATTCTTTCAGCTGATAATATATGTATAATTTTGACAAGACATTATATTTCTACAAATTTTCGTGTGCTGACTATGTATTGCCTATTCTCATTAGCTGGGCTAACAGCCTTGCCACCTTTTGACAAACTATTTCCATACACTGCATTAGTAGTAGCAGTGTTAGTGCTCAGTCGTGTCTGACTCTTGACAAACCCACAGACTATATTCCGCCAGGCTCCTCTGACCTTGGAATTCTCCAGACAAGAACACTGGAGTGGGTTGCCATTCCCTTCTCCAGGGGATCTTCCCAACCCAGGGATCAAAACTGGGTCTCCACATTGCAGGCAGATTCTTTTCCAACTGAGCCACCAGGGAAACCCACACTGCATTATTATATCACATACACTCAAAATTCAACCTTTCACTCTGAATTATCTGAATTATCATAGTTTTAAGAAAGATTTCAAAAAGAAATGCTTCCTCCTTTAAAAAAAAAAGTCTGCCTACTTAAAAGTTTTCCCACAATCTATACTATCACTCTAAATAGAACTACTGGAATTCAAAGTTTAAAAAAAAAAAACGTTTTTAATAGGAATGTTGAGTAGCAATGCAAGAATATATAGTAAAATTTCAATACCCCAAAGTAAACTATTAATCTATGTCTTTTATATTCTCATGATTAAGAAAATGCATGACTTTTTTAAAAATTCTGAACAAAATTTAAAGAGCCTACAAATAATCATAAATATCAATGGCTAGAATAATGACAATGCCTAAATTCTACATTGTTTATGAAGCTTCCCTTCAAAAAATTAAAAATTTTTGCTGAATTACAAAGTGAAACATATTTACTTAAGTTCTAGAAAAGAAAATAGATGAAATCCATTTGTTCAAGGTACTTTTATCATTTCTAAATTCCTCACTATGGTAAAGGAATAACGATAATTCCTTCAGCAAAACCTCTCTTACATTTTAAGTAAAAAGAAAAAAAGAACAGAATCTAAAGTTGGATAGTTCAAACGATTATGGGGAAGAATACAACCAGAAGTCTTATCAGTACTATCAATTTTCCAGTGGAATTATTACCATTCAGATGATTATCAAATAAGAGTATTTCTACTTACTGAAGAGCTGAAGTATCACTGATTTCTTCTATCTTCAATACTTTGGCTTTTGGGACACCACTTGTGGGCAAAAGGTCATCTTGGCTTGAGTTCTTATTTGTCATGCCTGTGGTTGCTGTTACACTTGCCAGGTTAACAGGATTACACTCTGGAGTAGCCACAGTAGCAGTGCTATCTGGCACATCAACAGTCTGTATCAAATTACCAGTTTCTTCAATAATAACCTTCTTGAGTGGCTTCTAAAACAATTAAAATCAATTCTTTACATAAATATATGAAGGTTTCTTATTTTAAGGTCACAAATTAAAAGGTTGCAATGTTCTTTCAGCCAATATTTCAGCTGTAAGTAAATTCAATCTGGAGTCATACCTTCTGAGAATGCAAAGAACAAAAAGAGTCACGGCACCTACCGTATGCATGTCTAAATAGGGGAAAGAAGGTGCATGTAGAAATAATTAGAAGGCACTATAAAAGGTGAAGGCACAGGGTGCCCAAAGAACAGAGGAAGGAAGATAAAAATTGACATCAGGGAGCTTCACAGAAAAAGCACACAGGAATAGCAGTGTGATAGGATACAGCATGGCCAGCGGAAAGGTGAGATGTCCACCACGACTAGAGCAAGGGGAGGAGAGGTGAGACAAAGCCAGAAAGGCTGCTTAGAGACAGCTTACAAAGGGATTTGTGTACCATCTCAGGGAGTCTTGAGTTTATCCCAGAGGCAACAAAACCAAGAAAAAATATGGCCAAATGATATCAGTACTGTGGGCTAGCTGAAGGCAAGCAGAACAAGGTCAGGCAATAAATAGCATTCTGTATGAAAGAGACTAATATTTAAACATAACTGCATCTTCTACATATGTAGCAGCTGGATAAAACCAGCCCAGGATCAAAGATTTGTCAAATAATATTCACAAAGTTGGTAAGTACTTGACCATAATAATGGTTTCTAACTCATTAAAATAAATAGCATTCACTATTTATTTTAATCATAACAGATGTTAAACATTTTCAATTTCTTCCTCAGCTTACATGTAATACTTTAATTTTTTAAAAGACTTTCTTCAGTATATTGTTTTCATTCCAACTATACAACTGAATTTTAAATTAAAAAGTTGAAATATAAAAACATTTTATACTAAACTCAGTGTTAAAACCAGACATTACATTAGCATAACTAAGAAAAGACCTAATGGTAACAACTGAGTGTTACTAGATGAATACACATAAATAAAGAAGCTATTATAAATTTGTTAACAGAATTGTTAGCAGTTCTATCGTAAAGGATAGTCATGTTAATCTAAGGCCTCTGCTTTGCTGAGAACTATCAAAACCAGTAAGCTTTTTATCAAAATATTGACCAAGAATGGACATGTGTTAATGTTAAAAAAAATAGTGTTAAAGAACAGACTATAAAAAATAGACTACAACTACTGAATTATATTGACGCAGTCCCATTTAAAACCAAATCCTGGGGACTCCCCTGGCAGTCCAGTGGTTAAGACTGTGCACTTCCACTGCAGGGACACAGGTTCAATTCCTGGCCAGGGAGCGAACATCCCACATGTCACACCATGAGGCAAAAACCAAAAAACAAAACCCAAATCCTGTCAATGACAAGAGATGTGTAAACTGATCCAAGTTAATGCATTTCCTAACAGATGATCTGTTTAAGGGTAGACCAGTGGCTCCTGAGAGCTGCTCAATGTTATTGATGGCTGGGAGGGATGAGGGGATGATAGTATACTGGTAAAAGGAGAAAAACATAAAAGATACCACTATAGCTGAAAGATATAAGAAAACATAAAAGCATAAATTCATCTTTTTTTTTTTTTTGGCCACATCTCACGTCTTGTGGGATCTCAGTGCCCCAACCAGGGACTGAACCCCAGTGGTTGACAGTGAAATAGAGTCCTGACCACTGGACCACCAGGGAATTCCCGAATTCATCTCTTTTTAAATTAAGATTTAGAAACATAACATTTTCTTTAGCTCTAACTCATTTCCTATCTAGGAACTCCAGGCCCAGCAGGTCTACATTACTGCTCGCCTGCAGTCTCTCTAGAGAAGATATGCCAAAAGTAGTCAAACCTGTCAACCCTTAAGCCACAGAAGTCCACGGTTGAGCCTCTCGCTTGAATAAAGTAACCCCTTTCCTGACCACTTTCCTCAGTGTTCAGGTGGCCTCACACAAAGGACTGAAAAGGAAATTAACATCTGTTTCACCTGAAACTGCCTTAGCATTCCTGGACATCATTTTCTTTGATCTCAACTAACCTGTGAATTATTTTCAGCTTAAGCAGAAAAGGTCACATAGGGATCATACTTGCCTAAGATTTTAAAGCTTATGAAGTGGCCTGCCTGCCTGCTAAGTTGCTTCAGTCGTATCCAACTCTTTGCAACCCTATGAACCATAGCCTGCCAGGCTCCTCTGTCCATGGGATTCTCCAGGCAAGAATACTGGAGTGGGTTGCCATTTCCTTCTCCAGGGGATCTTCCTGATCCAGGAATCAAACCTGTGTCTCCTGAACTGGCAAGAGGGTTTTTTTTTTTTTTTTTACCACTAGTGCCACCTGGGAAGTCTTTATCAGGTGGGACTCGAATCAAACCAAAAGCATTATACCAAACTGCCATACTATTTTAAAATAATGCCCAGATTTTAAAACGGAGACCTATTACAAAAATAAAGAGCACATTTTCCCCTTCTTACTAAGATAATGATTTTGCTTGTGTTGGATCAGTTACAAAATAGTTAACCCCAGATCTTTCAATTCATGGAGGTGTTCTGTTTTGTGATCCAGCCACAAAAGATTCAAATTCATGTTGCATTTTCACAATTACTAACATAATTGATTTTTAACCTGAGGGAGAACAGAACTCAAGAGATTTATAAAAGCTGTTTAGGATACACTGGCCACAGAACATTCTTCCATACAGATATTTGATTTACCAAATGGCAGTGTTTTTATAATTATGGACAAGCAAAATCTGATAAAGGCTTATTTTTTTAAAACTTTGGAATTAATTTTTGTGACAAAATTTTACAGAGATGTAAAAGTATAAATCACATTGAATTAAACATTTAATCATCTTTACTGTAAAAAAAATAATAATAGGTAATAAATATGATGTGAGACAATGAATGTAATGTATAAAAGCAACTAGATTTATGCCTGGCACATGAAATATTATCTCAAAAAATTCAAGAATAAAGTCAAAATAAGAACCCAGGAAATGTATTAAAGAATTCCTCTGTTCCTTACTTGAAATAAGAACTTGGCAAAACACTTTGCCTCGCCTTTTTCCTTTGTAAAAGGAGGATAAAAATATCCTTTGACTTCACTGGAAAATTGGCATTTCTCTCAAAGCATCATCCATGCATTAACCGTTACTTCCAAGGGGCAGGGAGGGCATCATGATCAGTGAAGAGCACAGAGGGAGGTTTTTGGAGGCTGATACGTTTCAATTTTTTGACCCAGTTGGTGGTTTCACAGGTGTTCACTTTATCTTTTAAATTTTAATTTGTCCTGGGTACTTTTTTATATGTATTTTACCTTTCATAATTTCCATATATGATACTAACTAAACAGCAGAAATTACCATAGAGTCAAATTTATATGTATATATATAAATTCATATACACATATATATGAATTCCCAGGTGGCGCTAGTGGCAAAGAACCTGCCTGCCAACACAGGAGACATAAGAGATGCATGTTCAATCCCTGGGTCAGGAAGATCCCCTGGAGAAGGAAATGGCAAACCACTCCAGTATTCTTTCCTGGAAAATCCCATGGACAGAGAAGCCTGGCGGGCTACAGTCCATAGGGTCACAAAGAGTCAGACACGATTGAGAGACTAATACATATATATATAATAATACATGCCTTAAATAATTCAATTCAAAAAGTCCAACACAAGACAAATTGCCGAGTTTTATCATCTACTCTTTCTGTTCCAATACTGCAGGAAAAACTGGCTTTGTTAGACTTAACAAAAAACAGTATAGTATACTAAAAACAATATGCAGCATATATTCTTAAGAATAATTTTGCCTATACAGGTATACCTTAGAGATACTGCAGGTTCAGTTACAAACTACCACATAAAGTGAATATTGCAATAAAGCAAGTCACCTAAAGCTTTCGGTTTCTCAATGCATAACAAAAGTTATGTTTACACTATACCATACTCTTTTAAGTGTGAAATAGCAGCACGTCTTTAAAAAAACAACATATATAACTTAAAATTTTTTTATTGCAAAAAAAATGCTAACCATCATCTGAGCCTTCATCCTCGTAATCTTTAGGTAATAGCAACAAAGATCACTGATCACAGAGCACCATAATAAATATGATATTAACAAAAAAAGTTTGAAATATTGAGAGAATTACCAAAATGTGACACAAAGAAAGTAAAGAAAATACTATTGGGAAAATGGTGCCAACAGACTTGCACAGCAGAGGGTTGCCACAAATCTTCAATCTGTAAAAAATGCAGTATCTGCAAAGTGCAATAAAATGAGGTATGCCTGTACTAGATTTTTGCCAAAGTGTTCATTTTAGATCTAACCCTACAGAAGTTGCAAGACTATACTGTAATAAAATCCCAATCTCAAATAACAACAGTAAAAGAAATAAACAATATTTAATTACAAAGTGCACAACTGCTTCAGATCCCTTTTTAATCAGAAAATATGAAGAAATATTTAGTGTTAAATTAAAAGACACTTTAAAAAGTTACGCCAGAACTTAAAACAGTTCCATTTTCTCCAATTTTCTTATGCCAATACTCCTAAGAAGTATTTTTTTAAGATTCTAAAACTGGTTCTAGGAAGAGATCTCAACATATCTTTTGAGAGATCTACTAATTCAACAGCTTGTTTCAACTCAATTTATTACACTAGTGATATTTAATTAGCAAGGAGAAAAATTCAGGAAAGAGCTTTACTTACAGTTGATTCAAGATGAGGCAGATTATCAATGGGTTTTATCACATTTTGCCTTTGAGTAGAATCGAGAAAGACATCATCCCAGTGTCCTTTCTCAATTAGTTCCTTGAAAATAAATTTGTAATTATGACTATCAAAATATTCTCAAGTTAATCACACAACAAATAAAGGTATTTATGCTTTAGAAGATAGGACCATATTTTGGTGGAAAGAAGAACACTTACCTTTTTAATTTTGGAAAGTTCAGTTACTGCCTGTTTATTTCCAGGCTCCAAAAGTAAAACAGTTTCAAAATCTAAAACAAATTTTTAAGAAACATAATAAATTAGTGCAAATACCTTATGGAGTTCAAGAAATCATATATTTAGTTAGATAACCCCATACCCCTATCTCAAGAAGCTTTACTCAGATGCTAGGAAACTGGTGAGCAATAATAACAACTAATACTTATTGAGTGCTTTTCTCTTTGCTTTATATCAATTCTCAGGTAATCTTCACTACAACTCCACAGTGACCCAACTGAGGCCTGAGGGCTAGAGGTCATCTACTTATCAGAGCTCACACTGATAACAAATGACAGGGTAACCCACCAAATGTAAGAGAGAATCTAAGAGAATTCCAGGCCATGGAATATTATTCAGCCTTAAAAAGGAATCCAATTTTGATATATGCTACAATATGGATGAGTCTTGGAGACACACTAAGTGAAGTTAGCCAGAAATAAAAGGATAACTATTGTATGATTCTTTTTACTCATATGAGGTACCTAGAACAGTCAAATTCAGAGACAGAAAATAGAATGCTGGTTACCAGGAGCTGGAGAGAAGGGGGAATAGAGAATTACTGTCAAACAACAGAGTATTCAAAATGGAATGATGAAAAAGTTCTGGAGATATACAATGGTGATGGTTGCACAAAAGGTGAATGTACTCAATGCATTGAATTGCACACTTAAAAATGGTTTAAACAGTAAATTCTATGTTATGTATATTTTACCATGATAAAAAAAAATGCATGGGCTACAGCTGAAGGCAGACTTTAAACTGCCAGATTTAAATGAACATGTCACAAAACAAAGGCTGAAAATCAACTATGTAACTACCGATGCATCAAGAAGTTAGAAAACTGATAAATTAAGCCAAAAGATAGCTGAAGGAAATAAAGAGCAGAAATAAGTAAAATGGAAAATATACACAAGAGAAATAAGCTGGTTCTTCAAAATAACTAAGAATAAATACTAAAAAGACAGATTGTGAAAAAAATAAGAATAATCAGCAATCAAGGAAAAAAAGAAGACATCATTACAGATCTCATATTATCCTCTATCTCCTGGTTGTTGATTCCCCTCCTTTTCATTCTTGCGTTTTTTCTGCTTTATTCCTTCTCACCTATAATTCAAATTTTTCATTAATTTTAATTGACAACTGGCCAGACTGTACTGCTAATAGAAAATAACCAGGCCCACTATGGAAGCTGAATTTCTCTAAACTTGGAAACCTAAACTGTGAAACAAAATGTACTTCTCTAAGTTCCGTATCCTCAAACCATGGAAAGGCTATGAAAAATGTCTGCTACTATAACTTGGGAGTGTCAACAGGGAGAGTGAGTGCCAGTTGTTATAAAAATAGTCTTACCTTGTTTGGCCTCACTTAGCTTTCCCAAAAATGTTCTTGCAGTTCCTCTTCTGGCAAAAGCTTTAGAATATGAGCCATCTAACAAGATAGCTTGTGTGCAGTCTTTTTCAGCCTCTTCATACCTATTAAACATGATATAAATACTAAGTAGAAAAATGTAGCTTATAGAAAACTTCATGTAAACTGCTGCTGCTGCTGCTAAGTCGCTTCAGTCGTGTTCGACTCTGTGTGACCCCATAGACGGCAGCCCACCAGGCTCCCCCGTCCCCAGGATTCTCCAGGCCAGAATACTGGAGTGGGTTGCCATTTCCTTCTCCAGTGCATGAAAGGGAAAAGTGAAAGTGAAGTCGCTCAGTCGTGTCCGACTCTTAGCGACCCCATGGACCGTAGCCTACCAGGCTCCTCTGTCCATGGGATTTTCCAGGCAAGAGTACTGGAGTGGGGTGCCATTCCCTTCGCCATCATGTAAACTGAGTTTCTAATATAAAAAATATATATAATTTCAATTACCAATTCCCAAATCTCTGTTTAAGGGAAAAGACTAATTCCTAATTTTTTTATTCTCACCAGATTTTGGAATCCTCTGGCTGAGGAGGGAGAGGGTAACAGATTAAATGAAGTCAGAAATTAGTCTGGTGGAAGGATGGAATTAATGATGGTAAAATATGAATAAAGCAGACAAAAGAATACCACAGCATACCTCCCCTCCAACTCTCAACATGTACAGTAACTACATTAACAATAACTGGTATCAATTCTCCAAACTTCATTAAGATTTACCCATACTACACATTACCTAAGGAAAACAACACACTCAATACTTCAAATTCATTATGTATGTGAAAGAATATCATCCAATACTTTTTATAAATTCTACTCCGCCATGCAATTAGCAATCAATGCAGTCTGACTGGGTACTGCTTCATAACAAAAAAGTTAAGAAAAGCTAAAAAAAATAAAAATCTTGATATCCTCATATATTAAAATGATATTAATGAATTTTTATGAATTTACTTGGCATAATAATGGTATTGTGATTATGTATGAAGCATCCTTAAGGGATGAAATATCCTAATGTCCATGATTTGCTTTATAATAACTCAGGTGGGGAAAAAAGTAGAACCAAATAGGACATAAAAGGTATGGCTTGTGAAAACTAGATAATTTGGTACACAGAGTTTACTATGAAAAGTTTCATAATAAAATTTTTTTAAAAAAAAGAATCTTCTGTGATCACATTCTTCCCAAGACCTAAATGAATGCCATCCTACCTTCAAAATAAGACTTAATATGAACAAGATTAAACACCCCTGAATTCTTTTTCTTTTTTTCTGAATTCTTTAATTCACTTCTGAGCAAGAGAAAGATTATGTTTATGTGTGTTCATGTCCATGCCCCAACCAGTTTATTCTCTACATTACTATTACATCATTTTCCCATTCAAGATACTGCATGGTCTCCACACTCCTTAGGATGAAGTCGAGCTCCCCTTCAGAGCACAAAGTTGGGGGCTTGCTTGACTCTTCAGCCTTATCTCTGCCAGTACCCCTGTGTATCAGTCATCATATGAACCTCCTGCCCTTTCCAGAAGTTACCATGGAATTTTTGCTTCCTGTGTCTCTGAACCTGCACTGGGACACTAGACCTGTTTCTTCACCTTATTAATCATACCATCCCTTTACATCTTGGTTCGGTTCAAACTCTTGTTTGAGAAGTTGCTCTTTTCCCTGTTCTTCATCTAGTCTATACTACCTGACAGCACTCACTATTTAGTAGAGAAAATTTCAGATATTAACTATAAACCTAGAGGACACACTAAAGAGAATTTCCTGGAGGTCCAATGGTTAGGACTCAGCATTTTCATTGCTGAGGGTACAGGTTTGAACCCTGGTCAGGGAACTAAGACTCTGCAAGCTGGGCAGTGTGGCCAAAAAAAAATAAAGACATACTAGAAAGAGATGCAAGTGAGACTTAAAAAAAAAACAACTTGCTATGATATACTTGTGTGGTTATCAACTAAAGCAACAAAACACAATAAATTAGAGCCTTCATAAATGTAGATATAATCTCTCATCTATTAGAAGGTACTATTCTTGGCATTAATCAAACCTAAAAATGTAGGCCTTACAATTTTTAAATCATGTGCAATTCCTGAATAGCAAAATTCAAAATTTTCCTAAGTTAGTAAGAAATGCAATGACTTTTACTCGGTCTAATCAAAGCAATACATCTCTAGTGACTCTGTTAGTTTCAATGAAGTTAAATACAAATTAAAATTTTCTTCTATGATAGCCTGTGATCCTTCAAGAGATCTGAAAATCTGGATGGGAAAAATACTACCTCCTTACTACTATTAACTTTTAAAAGACATGTAGCTTTCAATTACAACTGCAGATAATAAACCACATTAGTAAAAACAGTACCTATGACTTTGTTGCCAATAAAAATCACAGATATTTTCATATCACACCACATTTGTCACAGATATCTTTGAGGTAGCACAACTACTTCAGAAATAACAGGGTAATTTAACCTGATGTTTGTTTGCATGTGATCATAGTACCTATTTGTAAATGATCCTATGACACAGCTGGCCAACTACCAGGCAACTCTGTCCCTAGCAGTCACTTAGACACCAAAGAGTGAAGCCGTTATGTTATGGAGTGTGTTGCCATTTCTTCCTCCAGGGGATCTTCCTGACCTAGAGATCAAAACCACGTCTCCTGCGTCTCCTCACACTGGCAGGCAGATTCATTACCACTGAGCCACCATTATCACACTGGTAATGTAATCATCTGTGCTGCTTTCTGGGCATTCCCTAGACACACTTACTGGTTGATCAATATGTAGAAGACGTGTCAATGAACATCCTCAAATTCTAGTGGCTTTATTCAAACTTTCACAATAATACGTCTTTAAAAATTTCTCAACTTTATTTTAGGTTTGGAAATTTTTTGTTCTTTTTATGTTTTTATTTTGTACTTGGATATAACCAATTAACAATGCTACAGTAGTTTCACGTGAACAGCAAAGGGACTCAGTCATACATATACATGTATCCCTTCTGCCCCAAAACCCCCTCCCATCCAGGCTGGCACATAACACTAAGGAGAGTTCCATGTGCTATACAATAGGTCTTCATTGGTTATCTATTTTAAATATGGTAGTGTGAACATGACCTTCCCAAACTCCCTAACTATCCCCTCCCCCTGGCAACAATAGATTCGTTTTCTAAATCTGTCTCTTTCTGTTTTGTAAGGAAGTTCATTTGTATCATTTCTTTTTAGATTCCACGTATAAGGGATGTCATTATCATATTTCTTCTTCTCTGTCTGACTTACTTCACTCAGTATGACACTCTCTATAACTTGCCTGTATTTTAAGTGCAGTTTCTCATTTTGTAGTGTGTTTATTTCTTTTTAATAATTTTATTTATTTATTTATATCTGTGCTGAGTCTCCACTGCTGCGTGGCTTTTCTCTAGTTGCGGTGAACGGGAGTTACTCTTGAGTTGCAGTGAGCTGGTTTCTCATTGCGGTGGCTTCTCTTTTTATGGAGCACAGGTTCTAGGGAGCAAATGGGCTTCAGTAGTTGTGGCTCCCAGGCTCTAGAGCACAGTCTCAATAGTTGTGGCACACAGGCTTAGTTGCAAGCAGCATGTGGTATCTTTTCGGATCAAGGAGTGAACCTATGTCTCCTGCATTGGCAGGCGGATTCTTCACCACTGAGCCACCAGGGAAGCCTCTGCAGCGTGCTAATCTTTAAAAGTATACATACCATTATATCACAAATTTTGATGAAGCACAAGCTGGAATCAAGATTGCAGGGAGAAATATCAATAACCTCAGATATGCAGATGACACCACTTTTTTGGCAGAAAGTGATGAGGAACCAAAACGCCTCTTGATGAAAGTGAAAGAGGAGAGGGAAAAGGCTGGCTTAAAACTCAACATTCAAAAAATGAAAGATCATGGCATCTGGTCCCATCACTTCATGGCAAATAGATGGGGAAACAATGGAAACAGTGACAGACTTTTATTTTCTTGGGCTCCAAAATCACTGCAGATGATGACTGCAGCCATGAAATTAAAAGACACTTGCTCCCTGGAAGAAAAGCTATGACCAACCTAGACAGCATAATAAAAAGCTGAGACTTTACTTTGCCAACAAAGGTCCATCTAGTCAAAGCTATGGTTTTTCCAGGAATCATGTACGGATGTGCGAGTTGGACCATAGACAGGGCTGAGCCCTGAAGAACTGATGCTTTTGAACTGTGGTGTTGGGGAAGACTCTTGAGAGTCCCTTGGACTGCAAGGAGATCAAACCAGTCAATCTTCAAGGAAATTGGTGGTGGTTTAGTCACTAAGTCGTGTCCGACTCTTGCGACCCCATTGACTGTAGCCTGCCAGGCTCCTCTATAAATGGGATTCTCCAGGCAAGAATGCTGGAGTGGGTTGCCATTTCCTTTTCCAGGGAATCTTATTGACCCAGGAATCGAACCCTGCTCTTCTGCAATGACAGGTAGATTCTTTACCGACTGAGCTATCAGGGAAGCTCTTAAAGGAAATTGTCCTGAATATTCACTGGAAGAACTGATGCTGAAGCTGAAGCTCTAATACTTTGGCCACCTGATGCAAAGAACTGACTCACTGGAAAAGACCTTGATGCTAGGAAGACTGAAGACAGGAGAAGGGGACAACAGAGGATAAGATGGTTGAATGGGATCACCAGCTCGATGGACATGAGTTTGAGCTAGCTCCAGGAGTTGGTGATGGACAGGGAAGCCTGGCGTGCTGCAGTCCATGGGGTTGCAGAGTCGGACACAACTGAGTGAGTGAACTGAACCAACATCACAAATTTTAATATTTTTAAAACTCTTATTTCAATATAGTTGGTTTCCTTTGCAATCCTAAATGTATAACTACACACTTAAATATTATCTTGAGAAAGGTGCACCATGCAGCCAAAGCGGTCTGTGGCACCAAAAAGTTTAGAATCTCTACTTATAACATTTACAGGAATCTTTAATTCTATAACTAGTGTGCAGTATTACAACAAAGACACAGTTTCTACCATCAGATATATTATTCTGCTGATTGTCCAACAGGGAGCCCTTGAGTGCATCCAGAAATATGTGGTTAGTATCACAGGACCAAGTTTTAGTTCTGTATATAATCAATCAGCAGTTTCAACAACAGCAATTCTCTTTTGTTATATATGCATACGCTTCCAGATAAGATTTTGCCCAAAGGGTTCTGAGATTAAAAATAACTTTTAAATCACTAATTCAGAATGGTATAAAGAAATCAAAGAAGTGTTAAACTGTGTAATGCCAGACCATTAAAACTGAGTAAGTACTTTAGTGCTAGTGGCATAGTGGTAAAGAATCCATCTGCTAAATACAAGAGATGCAGGTTTGATCCCTGGGTCAGAAAGTTCCCTGGAGAAGAAATGGCAACCCACTCCAGGATTCTTGCCTGGAAAATCCTGTGAACAGAGGAGCCTGGCAGGCTACAGTCCATGGGGTTGCAATAGTCAGACACGACTAAGCAACTAAACAACAGCAACATTTACTGAATATGTACTATGACACACACACCCTCTGTCATTTAATGCTTAAGAGTTAAATTTAAATTTATTATTTAGATAATATACCATTTTATGGTAAATTTCATTTTCACCCTGCAAAGAATTAAAAGTAACCAATACTTACTTCTGAATCTTCAGATAGGCCATTGCTCTGTTAGCTGGAAGAAGGGCATTAGCGCCATCTGCTGCAATCCCTCGAGTATAGCATTCAATTGCTCTTTCATATTTCCCCTCTTTGAAAAATGCATTTCCCTATCATTTTGGAAAGAAGTATGGGGAAGAATTTTAAAAAAAAAATTAGTAGAATTCAATCTTTAGCAGCACTTCTAATATACCAATCATTATTATATCAGTAATTAAACTATTTTTTAATTGCTAAAAATCCATGAGATGTTTTAGAATTTGTTAGTTTAGGTTGTTTTTTATAATGGTGTTCTTCTCTTTTTAGCACTAAAAAAAAAAGTACGCTACTATATTACCTTGCAGCACTAACCTTTATTTTACCAATTAAAGACTAGATGAAATTTAAATGAACAACACATTTTAATAAATACAGTACCCTTTAATTATATTAGCATCTGTGCAGGGAATTCCCTGTGGTCCAGTTGTTAGGACTGCTGAGGGCACTAGTTTGATTCCTGGTTGGGAAATTAAGATCCCCCAAGCTGCGAGGCACAATCAAAAAAAAATAGAATCTGTACAAAAGAATTTCAGAATACAAATAATTTTTGTGAAAGAACCAAGTACCAGACTGTACAGCCACCCTTCAGTAACATTAATATGTCTAAACAGAGGATAAATCAAATTGTATTGGAAGGTGTACTAGATTTCATTTTAACATTTATTTATAATCAGAGTCAGATATATCACAATCAATAATCATTCCATAAATATTTATTAGGAATCCTCTATGAGTCCATGAAAGCCTATAATATGTTAAATTAAATCTAAATAAATTTTGACCAGAAATAGTTCATTGTGTGACATCCCTGGCAGTCCAGTGGTTAAGATGCCATACTTTCACTGCTGGGGGAGTGGGTTCAATTCCTGGTCAGGGAATCAAAATTTCATGTGCCCCGTGGTAAGGCCAAAAAGGAAAAAAAAAAAAACAGTTCAGTGTGATTTAATGAAAAATAAGTAAGAATCAGTTTTACTTCTTTTTTTAATAATTGTATTTATTTATTTCTAGCTGTGCTGGGTCTTCATTGCTGCTCTTGGTCTTTCTCTGGTTGCAACGAGTGGTGGGCTACTCTTCATTGCAACGGTTGGGCTTCTCACTGCGGTGGCTTCTCTTGAGAAGCATGGGCTCTAGAACACACAGACTTCAGTAGTTGAGGTTCCTGGGCTCTAGAGCACAGGCTCAGTCATTGCGGTACTGGGCTTAGTTGCCACATGGCATGTGGGATCTTCTCAGACTAGGGATCGAATGCGTGTCTCCTGTACTGGCAGGTGGATTCTTTACCACTGAGCCACCAGGGAAGCACTGTGATTTATTTCTATGTTAACTTTACAACCATCTATATGTAAATATATGTCAAAATGCTCAAAAATAATTTGCTTCCTAAACTTATATATAATACTTTTTTACAATTATGTATTAAGTCATCAATAACTCAGTTTTAATTAGTAGGCTCCAGAAGTTTTAGTATATTTAATTTTCAGTTTCTACTGAAGAAGAATTTTAATATAATATTAGGAAAGACAGAAACTTAACTGATACACAAAAAACTTAAGAGTAAACTCAGGAAAACATATACATGTTAGAATCCTGGATTACCCGATCTTTCTCTGAAATAGCCTGTTGTTTCTTCTGTTGCTCTTCAATTTGTTTTTTCTCTCCTTCATCTGACTTAACCATTGTATCAGTTGCCTCTGGATATGAGTTTTTTTTGGAAGTTAAAGCCTAGGAGACATAGCAGTCAGCTAAATAAAACAAGTAATGGAAGATGCGTACATGTTTGACTTGAAAATAACAAACTGTTCATATCAGAATTCCTGCCACATTTCAAATAATTAAAATATTTACTCCAATTCAAAATCTTTTCATGAACAAAAATAAAAAGCAAATAAATTTAATGTGCATCTTATTCCAATTAAAGTAATATTCACTAAAGAGCTGTTCATTTATTTATTCCACAAAGATTTTTTTTGTTTACACTGTTCTAGGAATAATTTTTTAAAATAAAGAAGGTAATTGAGACCACATCACCAAATTTCTCAAATTTCCTATTCATAGTCATTATCTGACCTAGGATAAAACACAAAAATATACAATACAGTTCACAATTAGAGTCAAGTTGATGTATTTACCAACAGATTTTATATGCAATATGTAATGGCAATATTTAAAGGCCGACTTTCCTCAATCACTGCTACTTTCAACAGATGGCAAAATAATTATAGATGATGCAAAAGTAAAGTGAAAGGAATACATAACTGTTAAGTATAATTTGACAACAAATTTTACAGTTAAGTAATATCTATTCCTTACTTTCAAAAATTTATTATTTTCCCTATATAAACCATAAAGATAGAGCAACTTTAAGACTACAAAAATCAAAGAAATATGTGAAAGTTTAGTATAAAAACAAAGCACAAGCCAAGTTAGAAAAATTAGTGGGATAAAGAAAAATAATTCTGTCATCTGGATAAAATAAAGGAGCAGTAGTTCTAAATATCTCAGATAGCTTTTTAAGGTAATAATTAAGAATCTTTAAATACCATTATACCACCTCTAGCTTACAATGTGTTTAGTTAAAAAAAAAAACTCTAGTACAAAGAATTAAAATCAGAAAAATGTCTATATTACATAGTACAAGTCTATACAAAAACATTTACTTTGTCAAATAAAGGTAATAAGTAACACACTTAATTTAAATAACTACAGTTTACCTGATTAATTTTCCTGAGTTCATTTGTAGCTTCAAAGTTATTTGGTTCCAGTTCTAATACTTTTTCATAATCTGAGTAAAACAGAAGATGTAGAATATTTAAAAGATATATGGTACCTATGGCTGATTCACATTGAGGTTTGACAGAAAACAACAAAATTCTGTAAAGCAATTATCCTTCAATTTAAAAATATATTAATTTTTAAAAAAAAGATATATGGGACTTTCCTGGTGGTACAGTGGATAAGAATCTGCCTGCCAATGCAGGGGACACGCGTTCAATCCCTGGTCCAGGAAGATTCCACATGTCTCAGAGCAACTAAGCCTGTGCACCACAGCTATTGCACCTGTGCTCTAGAGCCCAGAAGTCACAAGGACTGAGCCCGAGAACCACAACTACTGAAACCCACAAACCCTGGAGCCTGGGCTCCACGACAAGAAAAGTTCCAGTGAGAAGCGCGCCCACTAGTCCCAACTACAGAAAGCCTGTGCACAGCAACAGAGACTCAGTGTAACCAACAGCAAATAATCAAAAAATGATATATGGTATTCAAAAACCTGTATAAAATAGCAGTCATCTGCTTACAGGGGACAAAACTACCCTATAGCAAAATTAAGAGGAACTCAGAAATACTGACATTATTCCAGGGGATTTCCTCCATTCTCCCAGGACAGATAAAACCCTGAATCCTTGTGTCAAATCACCTCCTTCGTCGAGCCTCAGGAAGAACACTTGCTATCATAAGTTATATCTCATAAAACCAAGAAGGAGCACGAATTTTCAGACATAAATGTCATTCCGATTTTCTGATTTATACTACACAAGCCTATTTTATGAAATAATAAAAGGATTAAAATTTTAAAATAAATAAAAATGTGTTAAGTTCATGCATTACCTCTAGCCTCACAAAAGCCAACAAGATGTTTTAATCTGTCTCACATAAGAAACTGAAAATCAGAGAAGATACATAACTTTCCCCTGGTAACACAGTGAACACATGGTTGAATGAGAATATGAACCAAAGTTTAATTAGTGGCAAATAACATGGTCTTTTCCCAAAATAGCAAAATACATTTTAAATTGCAATAACCAGTTTTATTCAATATAGAAAGATCTCTGAAGATAGTAACTGTGATTATCTAGTATTCTTTGTATGCTGCTGCTGCTGCTGCTAAGTCACTTCAGTCGTGTCCAACTCGGTGTGACCCCACAGATGGCAGCCCACCAGGCTCCCCCGTCCCTGGGGTTCTCCAGGCAAGAACACTGGAGTGGGTTGCGATTTCCTTCTCCGATGCATGAAAGTGAAAAGTGAAAGTGAAGTCGCTCAGTATTCTTTGTATAGAATCAGTTAAACTATTAAATAACTTTTTAGATAATGATGACCTGGAAAACATTAATACCTTTTTTGGCATCCTCTAATTTTTGCAAAGCAAATCGAGCGGCACCTCGTCTTACATAAGCCTTTGTATAACTTCTATTCAAGGCAATTGCTAAATTGCAATCAGACTCGGCAACAGCAAATCTGCAATTTACAAAAAAAATAAAGTGAAGTTAATAAAAATCACCTGTTAAAAACTTCAAAAAATTTGTTTCTGAAATCTCTGAAAAGAGGATTTACTTCCTATTTGAAGGCATGTTTCTCTTTTTTTTTTTCTATTTTCTTTTTAATTTTTATTATAGTAGATTTATAGTATTGTGTTAGTTTTAGTCATACAACAAAGTGAATCAGTTATACATATATGTATACGTGTGTGTGTGTGTATACGTATTTATCCCCACTCTTTTTTAGATTCTTTTCCCACAGAGCCCATTACAGAGTACTATGCAGAGTTCCCTGTGCTACCATCTCCTTTTAGTTAAGCCCACTAAAATCAGTAATTTCTGATGTAAGCGGTTTCTTTAAAGCAAAGAAAAGAATGCCCACTATCACTGCTTTTTCTCAGTACTCTACTAGAGATCCTGACCAATGGAGTTCCATAAGAAAGAAACAGAACTAAAAAGACTGGAAAGGAAGGAATAAAACTGACATTCTCAGATGATATAATGGTCTAACAAGAAAATTAAAAACAATCTAGACAGACTGTTAGAAATAATGAAAGTTAAGCAAGGTGGCTACTCTACTAGATATCAACAACAAAAAACTAATAAATCTAACAAAAGAGGTACAAGATCCAGATGCAGAAAATTACAAGGTTGTTTTCAAAGACATGAAAGATAAGTACAACAATTTCACATTCATCTATAAGACCCAAAAATACAACAATATAATTCTCTCCAAACTGATCTGTAACTCCAAAAATTTTTCAAGGAATTGGACAGGATGATTCTAAAATTTATACTGATTAGTAAAAGTCCAAGAATACCCAACATTCCTAAAGAATAATAAGGCCCTATACCAAATACTAAGATTTATTATAATGCTATAAAAATTAAAGATAGTATGGAATGGCTATAGTAATGGGCAACAGATCAATGAAGAGAATAAAGAAATGAGAAACAGATCCATGCAAATTTGACATATGACAATGATAGAATTGTAGATCCATGGGGAAACCATGGATATTCAATAAATAGGGCTGAAACAATTGGGATATGAAACTGGAATTACACCTTCAGCATACACAAGGAGACTTAAGCGTGAAAAGTAAAACATAACTTTTAGGAGAAAATAGAGGAGATTGTTATGAGCTCAAAGAAGAGGACTATTTTCACAAACCATACTTTTCAAAGTGCCAACATTTTATAAAAATTAATAAATGAAACACATTAAAATAAGAATTTCTGTTCACTACGACACCATTTTAAAAAGGAAGATCAGCTACAAACTGAGAGAAGATAATTATTATAAACACTAAAGAATTAGTATCCCCAAAAAAAGAATGCTTAAAAATCAACAGAAAAACAGCCTAACAGAAAAAAGTACCAAAGATAAAACAAACATATCACAGGAAAATAAAAAAGATAAGTGGTGAATAGACATATAAGATGTTCAACCACATGAGAAATTGGGGAAATGCAAATTAAGGCCACAATGAATTACTACTTTACACCCCCTAGACTGAAAATAATTCAGAAGCCTCATTATACCAGCGTTGGTAAGGATATGTAACATGTATTCTTATACACTGCTAATGGGAATGTAAGCATGTACAACTATCATTGTAACAACTGGTCACCATCATTAAAAGTTGAACATGTGCACATCCTAAGACCTAGCACTAAGAAACATGTACAGAAGTGCTCACAGTATGACTGTTGTTAAATAAGAAAGGGAAGGAGGGTGGAAGACAGGAAAAGAAAGGAGAAGACAAGGAAGGTGAGGAATAAAGGAACCAACCAGCAATCCAGCAATTAGAGAATGGATACATAATGGTCTATTCCTAAAAAGGAACTGCCTATGCATTTAACTGCCTATGCATTTAATGGAGAAGGCAATGGCACCCCACTCCAGTACTCTTGCCTGGAAAATCCCATGGATGGAGGAGCCTGGTAGGCTACAGTCCATGGGGTCGCTAAGAGTAGGACACGACTGAGCGACTTCACTTTCACTTTTCCCTTTCATGCACTGGAGAAGGAAATGGCAACCCACTCCAGTATTCTTGCCTGGAGAATCCCAGGGATGGGGGAGCCTGGTGGGCTGCCGTCTATGGGGTCGCACCGAGTCGGACACGACTGAAGCGACTTAGCAGTAGCAGCAGCATGCATTTAACAGTGAAAATGAGAGATCTACAGCTATTGATATATGCAAAACATGAACAAATCTTATGAGGTGAATTGAAATATGAAATATAGTATTCAAAGAAATAGATAAGCCACAGAAAACTATATCCAACGATATACTTTTAAAGGTCAAAAATAAGCAATGTTATACAATGTATTAGAGATATACACATATATAATGAATTTTTTTTAATCCAAAGAATGATACACAACTCAAGATAGTGGTTAACTGGGAGGGACAAGGGTCAGGATATGGAAGAGAATATCAAAGGTAGCTTTGAAAAATAATGTTCTGATTCTTAAGCTGGGTAGCATGTTCATGCAGATTTATTTAAAATTATTCTTCATCATTTACACATACTGTAGATATCAAATATTATAAAAGGTAAATATCCCCTAATTTGTCAGGATAGTAACAACATAAGTTTCAAACATTTTAAAATATGCTATTAAAAATAGTAAAAACTCAAGACACCAATATAATTCATATTTCCAAATAGTAATTAAAACAGTAAGAACATCCTCTTTGACAGTATTTGGTTTTTGAAAAATTTTTATGCTAGGTCATTTCTCTGCTTAGGATTAAGACCATATACACTTGTGTTCTTCAACATTAAGTATGTATTTTAAGGGTCAGTATGACTTAAATGTTGGAACATATTTTAAGCTTACCATAATAAAAGTTCTTTGTATTAAATAGTAAATACATAATTTTTCAAAATAATGAAGGAAAATTAATTTATAAAGAATTTTTACCCAGCTAACTTTTTTTCTTCTGTAAATTAGGAAAAGGGCATCTTACTCAACTTTTGTAGGAGGAACACCTCAATAAAGTGAGCTACAAGGAGCATGGTTTGAGCATCTGAATGTTTAAAATGGCTTAAGTTAAAGAATTTAGTAAGAGGGAGTGAATAAGAATTTATAGTTGAAAAGAAATGGAAAATTTTCTCAAGCATTCCCACACATTTCATTAAGAAAGATTAAAAAAAAAAGAAAACAGTCTCCATATGCACATAAAATATTCACATACATTATAGAAACTCCTTACTTTTTCAGTCTGAAGTAAGCTGATGCTCTGTTTGTTGGCAATACCGGATTATAAGGATCAGCATCCATGCCTTTGGTGTAGCACTCAATTGCTTCATCATATTTTCCTTGTTTGAAGTATTTATTGCCCTGTAAAAGCATACAAGTCAGATGTACACTGATGCAGAATTCCAGAGCTACTTTCTTTCATTATTCATCTCTTCCTATCTCATTAGCCATGTAATCAAGGCTAATGGTCATAGTTTGGGCCCAATCCAAGAGCCCTGGCAGACAAATGAGTAAAATACCTAGCATTAAATACTTTTTATTCACAATAACCCACAGAAATGCAACAAAAGAAAGGCATCAAAATAAATTTCAATCTGAAAAGAGTGCCACCTCTTTAAAAAGCAATATAGCCAGTTTAACAATAAAGAGACACTTCTCAGGGAGATATCATATGTTCCAAAATGCAACCAAAGATGGTCTGTGATATAGAGTAGTAGGATACAATATCCAAGTCAAGAATCAGATGCTGATCTGATTAGTACTTCAGTCTACTACTTAGAGCCCTGGAACAACTCTCTGCACACTCCAAGTACTTTACATATAATAATTCATTTAGTAACACAACAACCTATTGAGGTTTAGTAATAATATTAATCTTACTTTACAGCTAAGAAGACTGAATACATACAGGCAATTTAAAAGACCTTGTCACAGGACTTGAACCTAGATAATCTGGTTTCAGAGCACACACTCCTAACCACTATGCTATACTGCCTCCTGATAGGGATATAGCCAAAAACAACTTGAACACCCACTAAATTACACTGTAGAAATCTTGGGGTCCACATGATTTTCTACAAATCCTGCCTACCTGAAGGAACCAACAGCTAACCTAAAGAGTACCTTTTCTTTTAGAGCAAGAGCCTTTTGCGAATCTACATGAATCCCATCTTCTTCTGACTCGGATTCTTGAGACAAAGAATCATGGGTACTCTCTTCTTTGTCAAGTTCATCAAGGATACTATCCTGAAATCAAAAGTTGGGGAACAGTATCATAATTACATGACCATTAAAAAAAAAGATATACTGCCCCCCCAAAAAAGAACATTCAATAGAACTTAAGTTTTTACAACCTAAGGACTTAAAGGCCTATAAAAATAATCCAAATAACCTCTCATTATTAAGAGTTAATTCAGAAAAAAGGATATTCTTATTTAGAACACCACGATCCAAACCACTTACACAATTTGATTTTGAACTCATATAAAGTAAGCTAAGTCTACAAACCACCCCTAAATCACAAACTGTTAGCAGTGAACTATTATTGTTTTACATAAGAGAAGTTTTATCTAAAAACCTTTTTTCTTTCTGATTTTTAAAACAACAAAAACTGCTTGCAGAGTACAATTAACTCCTGACTCTCACAGCAACCTATATCCATGTTTTTCACTTGAAGAAATTGAGAAATAAAAGTTAACAAACTCACTCAGGGTCACTCAGCTAGGAAGTGGCCAAATGAGGATCTGAATCCAACCAGTCTGCCTCCTCCAAGGAGCTCTCAATAACTGTTATACTGTTTATCAATGTATTCTGAAATATAGCTGACTACCAAAGAAAATACACAACATGCTCATCCAGTAATTTCCAATCTCTTTTGACTCAGACACTCCTTTCATGATAATAAATCATTTCATGGACTGCAAAAGTATTTTTTTTAGCTATTTTTTTTAGCATGCATGCATGCATGCTCAGTTGCTTCAGTCATGTCCAACTCTTTGCAACCTCATAGACTGTAGCCCACCTGGCCTCTCTGTTGATGGGGATTCTCCAGGCAAGAATACTTGAGTGGGTTGCCATGCTCTCCTCCAGGGGATCTTCCCGACCCAGAGAGAGAACCCATATCTCATGTTTCCTGCACTAGCAGGCAGGTTCTTTACCACTAGCGTCACCATATATAATAAAAGAATGATTTTTAGTAAGAATTTTTTTTTTGGCCATGCATGTGGCTTGCAGAAACTCCGTTCCTCAGCCAGGAATTGAACCTGGGCCACAGAAGTAGAAGCTCAGAATCCCAGGCCACCAGGGAATGCCTGAGTAAGAAATTTTAAACCAGTGAGAATTAGAGTTGATTAAAGCTCATATAAACAAAAACTTTATTATATAAATAAAATCCTTTCTGTCTTTTACAAGTTATTACTATTCTAAATAATTTGTGTAAGAAAAAAACTGTTGATGAATATTTAAATGAAATAAGATCTATGCTTAGTTTCATTAAATAAATAAATATTAAAAGATGGGACTGAGTGACTTTCCTGGCAGTTCAGTGACTCCACACTTCCACTGCTGGGGTCAGGGAACTGAGACTCTGCCTGTCGCAGAGCGCAGCCAAAAAAATTTAAAAAAACAACAACAAAATAACGAAAACAAAACAAAAAGATGGACTGAAATGCAGCTATGGGTTTTAGCATAAAGATTCTAGAAATACCACCAAAAAACAGAAAAAATAAATAGAAATACCACCAGCCTACCAATATGAAAGCCAAGACTGTCCAACCTTCCTACACTGACAAGTGTAGAAAACTAACGGCAACAGAACGTCAAGGCCACTGCTCACATCTGAACTAGCATGGAGTGGTAAGTAAACAGCTATATCTTTCACGGACACAATAAAATGACAATGTCAAACAGCGCAGTTCAATCATGAGTGCCCTGGCCACACAAAGCAGGAGTTCAATCAATATCTGTTGAATGAGTAAATGACTGTAGAAAACCACCTCTCTAAGAAATCATCTGACACTGTGCCTTTCGGGAAAGGGCATCATAAGCACATATCAATTTATGAAAAGGATAAGCCTACATAACAAGGGGTAAAGTTACAAAAAATGAATGGTTCCATATTTGGAAAACCATTTGGCAGCATCTTCTAATGCTAATGCATATATAAACTACGACAGAGGCATTGTACTGATGGTAATTAATTCTCCAACTACACTGTGTCTCATGTGCAGGAGACCAGAGGCAGGCAAAACACCAATTTAGAAAGGTGAAGCCTACCTTCCTGAGATTAAGATGGCCCTACTTTTATTGTCACACAGCCCTAATCTAAGACGAGACACAAAGGCATTCTCTTAACCATTATTCAACAGGTCCTTCAGCCTATTAAAAAAAAAAAAGATATTGGTAGAGTCTTTCTTTTCTTATATTACTGTCTCAGAATTCTAGCTGTTTAGGGGTTAGAGATAGTGAGGAGGAACAAGGTGGGTTCAACTATGAATGGATAGCACAAAAGAGATCTTTCTGGTGATGTAATGGTGGTTACCCACTTCCCTTGTAGCTTAGTAGGTAAACAATCTGCCTACAGTGCAGGAGACCAGGGTTCGATTCCTGGATCAGGAAGATTCCCTGCAGAAGGAAATGGCAACCACTCTAGTACTCTTGCCTGGGAAATCCCATGGACAGGGGAGCCTGGTAAGCTACAGTCCATGGAGTCGCAAGAGTCGGACACGACTTAGCGACTAAACCACCAAACCACCATAGGTCATAAAATGCCACAGAACTATACACACATTGTAGCAATGCCAATTTCCTGGTTTTGATACTGGACTATAGGTAAATAGAGCTTTCCTGGTGACTCAGACAGTAAAGAATCTGCCAGCAATGTAGGAGACCCAGGTTCGATCCCTAGGTCGGGAAGATCCCCTAGAGAAGGAAATGGCAACCCATTCCAGTATTCTTGCCTGGAGAATTCCACGGACAGAGGAGCTCAGTGGGCTATAATCCATGGAGTCACAAAGAGCTGGACAAAACTGAGGGACGAAAATACATAGTTAAATAAGATGTAACCATTAGAAGAAACTGGGTGAAGAGTTCACTAGACCTCTATGTACTATTGTTGTTTTTTAGTTGCTAAATTGTGTCCCACTCCTTTGCAACCCCATGAACAGTAGTCTGCCAGGCTCCTCTGTCCATGGGATTTCCCAGGCAAGAATACTGTAGTGGGCTGCATTTCCTTCTCCAGGGTATATTCCTGGCCCAGGGATTAAACTCGCATCCCCTGAACTGTAGGCATAGGCGGACTCTTTACCACTGAGCCACCAGGGAAGCCCCTTCTACATACTATCCATGCAAAAAAAAAAAGAAAAAGTAGGAAGAAAAGAATCCAGCTGTTTTAGCCATTATTCACTGAAAGAGGGCCATAGGAGAAAAGTTAATTGAAGAGCTATGTATTTAAGTTTTTATTTCACACAAAATAGTCTATAAGAGAAAGATACAGGTCCTAACAACTTTACATTGTTTTTCATTTAATCCATGACTCTCAACTAACTCCAAGAAAATTTTACTCAAAGACTAAGAAGCACACAACCAGATTAACTTACCACATCAAGTTTTGCCCATGCCTCATAATCATAAGACTTTATCCTGTTTTTTGTGTTTTCATCTTTGGTTTTTTTAGATGACTCTTTAACTTTGCCTCTCTTCTTTTTCCTAAAATTCCCATTTCGAATAGGAGGTAAATTCTAGGAAGAGAAAACAACACGTTTTGAGACAACTCTGTTACTTTTCTGTGTAACTAGTGATGTTTAAAACTCTCACTGAAGGATATTTTCAAGTAAAAGTAATTTTAGTTTAGTTTTCAAGTGGTTAGAAATACCAATTCATTCATTTCTAATGATAAACTTATGCCTGAAAAATTTAATTCATCCCTTGACAAATACTGAACATTGTTCAGTCATAAGAAAAATATTACCCAGAAATTTTAATTATACACTTAATTTGCAATCCTAAATTCAAAATTCAAAAACTGCTTGGCCTTCAGCCTTAATACAATGATTTAGCAAC
Source organism: Giraffa tippelskirchi (assembly GCF_054371585.1). Taxonomy (NCBI): domain Eukaryota; kingdom Metazoa; phylum Chordata; class Mammalia; order Artiodactyla; family Giraffidae; genus Giraffa; species Giraffa tippelskirchi. The sequence continues at coordinate 133,819,362 of NC_137278.1, read as the reverse complement.
AGTACAATGGCAAACCAAACTGCCTCCACATTACAAACAGTATGAAAAAGCTGCCCATATCTGAATGTACTGTCTTAAGAAAACTGTTCAGTTGAGTCTAGGTACTCTCTGTGTTTAGGGCAATACTGTATGTTAATATATCATTAAGTATATAATTATATATGATATATATACAAGCCTGCCTATTTTATGATGCTATTCATTTATCTTAATTATCACATGGTCTTCCTCTCAGCAACTATGGACTAAGCCTTTAAAATGTCCTAATACACTGATAGTTAATACAAAGACTTTTAAAGGTAAAATTTTTCAAAATGTTGGCAGAAAGTAAATCTCTTTAATCAGCATTTCCACAAAACATTTTAAAAGCTGTGCTTTACTTTAAAATAAATAAATGAAGAGTTTCCCTGGATACTAAAGTAGGAATTTAATTAAGAAATTTACCTCTTCAGGAACACCATTCTGTCTTCTAAGTTCCATATCCTTTTGTTTAATATCTTTCTCCCAGTTTTCTAAATCCCTCATAAAGTCTTGTAACTCTTCTGCATTTTGTTTCACTTGCAGTTGTAATTCAATTGCTTTACTTGTTGAAGCCATTATGGCATGTAGAGTTTTGACCAACCAATCTCTGATAAGAATTAAATAGAATTATTTGGTTTATTTTCTCTTTTTTTGAAACCTAGCTAATTAATGATTTTTACCTCTTCATAAATGGCCAAGATATATGTAAAGAAAGGAACTTAAAATGATGCAGAAGAAAATTTCAGTATATTATGTTTTAAATGAGTCAATCAACGTTTGCTGAATAATCAAATGTAAAATAAACAGAAAACTTTGGGCATCTGTGCAATGGGAATGAAAGGCAATAAGGAGGAAATTACTGAAATTAGCAAACAGCCTATGGTAGCAGATTGGCTGCACATCTCTAGCGTTTATAAATTTAGCCAATTACCTCCTTTACTCCTTTTCCTTTCAACATTTATTGCACTTTGGCTATGTGATAAGCCCTATATTAAGATTTAGGGGTGCAAAAACAAAACAAGGTCCCTTCACTAATGGAGAAAAAAATAATCAAAATACTGAGTAACAAAATATTATGCTAGGCAGGACTTCTCAACCTTGGGACCACTGATGTTTTGGGCCACATAATTCTTTGTTGTAGGTCAGCTGTCCTGTGCAATTGTAGGATGGTTGGCAGCATCCCCAGCCTCTATTAGCTAGATGCCAGTATTACTCCTTTCCCTCTGGACTATGACAACCAAAAATGTCTTCAGACATTGTCAAATGTCCTCTGGGAAGCATAATAACTCCTGGTTGAGAACCGCTGTGCTAGAGGTTATGTACAGATGCTACAAAACTGACCACAAAGGACAGGTATAAATCAGATGGTAGGGTGGTAGGTTTAAGGAAAGAGTCACTAGAGCTGCTGCAATTTAGCCATGTTTCAAAAGGGGCCAGTCAAGTGATTAATGTGGAGGAGTAGGCAGGCAGAATGAGGGAGTAGGAGGAAGAAGGATGGAAGAGAAGGCTAAGGAGGATGGGACAGGTCGTGAAACGCCAGGCCATGAGATGTGACCAATAATCTGAAAGCCACGGGAAACATTAAGGTGGTAAAATAAAAGGGACATGATAATTCATTAGACTGAGAAGTTGGGGTGCAGAGAAGGACTCAAAGTCTTAGATTTCTGGTTTGGGAGCCTGGTAAGCTTAGTAGTACCATTTTGAGTCAGTAATCATAATTTCAAAAGGAAAAGAGGTTTCAGGATGGCAGAACAAGTGTAAAGATAGATTTTTTCAGTTTGGCATAAATTGATTTTGAGTTCTTATGAGATGTCAGGACACAGTAAGTAGTTACAGAGGCCTAGAAATGTAAATTCGGGTGTCACTAGCATGATGGCAGAAGCTACAATCATGAGATTTGGACATGTTTAATTACTGTGACAGTGGGCGGGAGGGAAGAGAAGGGGTCTGCAGAACATTAATATCTAGGGAACAAACTGAGGAAGAAATGCCAACACTAAAAATCAGGCAGTGGTATCTAGAGAGCTGGAAGGGAAAACCTGTAGTTACTGCCAGAAGAGAATTTTCATGAGTTCAAGAAGGCTACAGAGGTCATATGTGGGAAATAAAGTACATTGTATTTAGTCATATAAAGATTATTTAGAGTTCAAATAGGCCATTTTTTTAAGGACAGAAGTAAAATAAGCTGAATAAATGAGAGTATATGGGGATTAGTGTTTCATCTTTGATAACCTAAAATTGTTCACGAGTATGGAGGGGAGAGGAACTGAAAAACAAAGTTAAAGAAGATATAGGAAAGTAGATGAATGATGGGGCAAGGTCCCCAAATATGGGGAGGTGGGGGAGGTTAGGATGGGAGAGATACAAGACATTAGAAAAGGGATTCTCCTAAAAGATGTTTGCAAACCGCAGATAGGTCTTCTGACCCCTTAGCCTTGCCTCAGGAACTAAATTTAAGCTTTTTTCAGGCAGTGCACACGTTTGATCACACATGTATAACTCATTAAAAAACAAAACTAGTACAATGCTTTGCCGAGGGGCTCAAAAACGTAAATAAAAGCGCAGCAAGCCACTGAGATACGTGGGAGGTAGAAACCTGTTCCATTTTACCCATCATCTTTCCGCTCCCACGGAACCTGCGTCCAGGCTGGCAACCAGAAACTTCCAGCGCCTGAGGGCATCACTTTCATACCCAATATCCGGCCGAGCACTGCACACCCACGACTAAGTGCGGCGGGCCCCACGGAGGTCTTCTCGGGAGAATGCACCGCGATCCTTGACCACCGCAAATCGCCGAACCCCCAGAGCAACAGGGGCCGAGGGACCGACAGTAAGGTGGACCGTCCAGGCCCAGACTGCTCCGGGCCAGCCCCTCCCGAAACGCGCTCTCCGGTGCGCCGCTACCTGGACACCGCCGCGCCGGGCCGCGCCCCCGCCGTCCGCCCTCGCCCTCTCCGCCTCACCTGGGACCACGGCAGCACCCCCTCCTCCCGCCGGGCGACCCCAAAAGACTCCTCGCTACCGCAGCCCGCGATAACCGCAGAGCCGGCTCACCTCACCAGGCCGTTACCAGCCCCACTCCCACTGCGTCCGGCCCGCAGCAACTCACGCCCGACCCCGCCTTCCTGGACTTTCCCACAAGTCCTCGCGTGCTCTCGCCCCGCCCCCTGGAGCCGGGGTGGAGCATGCGCAGAAAGTCAAATACGCTGTGCCCTGCTTCTCAGGGCACAACTCGAGGATCGACAGCTGTGTTAAGGCAGGGTCTGCGGCTTTGCCTGCTTCCAGTGTGACCAGAGGAGCCTGGTAGGCTACAGTCCATGGGGTCCCTAAGAGTCGGACACGACTGAGCGACTTCACTTTCACTTTTCACTTTCATGCATTGGAGAAGGAAATGGCAACCCACTCCAGTATTCTTGCCTGGAGAATCCCAGGGGCGGGGGAGCCTGGTGGGCTGCCGTCTATGGGGTCGCACACAGTCGGACACGACTAAAGCGACTTAGCAGCAGCAGCAGTGTGACCGTGTTTCACAGTAGGTAATACAAAAAATGCAAGATCATCCTGACTTGCTTTGATTCCCCAAGTAATAACGCCTTGAAATATTTCCTTGGATTTTCCTCAATTTTGTCTCTAATATTTGCCTTGCTGTATGTAATGGTATTTTACAACCTTTATGAGTATGATAATCATATGAGAAAGTTACCTCTTATCTACCATGAATAGGCTGTGTAAACTGGTAACTCTAGCAATTTTTTTTTAAGTTCTTATATTTGGCAAACGAGTTTTTCAGTCTGACTGCCTTGCACCTTTACAAGTAAACTCTTTCTAAACGAGTCTGGGTCTTTCTTGGATATGTGTCAGTATTAAGGTCAGTCATTAGATTTGCCCTGGCCACAAAGAAAAAACGAATATGAAACTTTTAATATTTCATGCTCCTATTTCCTGAATGAGTGAATTTTCACTTTTCATAACAACTCAAATTATAAAACAAAAATAATTTTAAAAGAAGCGAAACAACCTTTTTATTGAAAGAAGCATAGCTTTCCATTTGAAATAGCCCTCAACGAGGGAGGAAACCCATGCCCCCTTCAGTGGAAGCTTGTAGTCCTAACCACTAGACCACCAAGGAAGTCCCAAAGCAACTATGTTTTTAAAAATTAATTCTGGCAGAGTCAACTGAAATGAGAGAGAAGGGGGACAGCTGGCTGCTCTAGTAAAGCATCATAGATTCTCTCACATATCTCTCTTTCTCTCTCAAGTAACATGATAATCAGTTGCTGGGCAAGTATAGAATCAAAGCGAGAAGACTTAGTCAAATAGTCTTGATGGCCGCCACCATCACTTAACCCTGAGGCTTCCACTGTCCTGCAAAAAGCTATGCCTGAATGGCAGCCTTCCCTCTGCAAGGGAGGTTGAGGGTTTTTCTTAGCAGTCATGTGCTCATCTCAAAACTAAGAATTCAATAAATAAGGAAGAAGAAAGCAATACTGAGAGCAACCAGTACCCTTTATTAAAGGCCTTATTGAGTATTCATCGAAAGAATAATGAATGAATAAATTAGTCCATACTGTGAGAAATCCAGGCTCACTGTAACCTGAGGAAAAGGGTTGAATTCTGAAATACTGATTCTGCCACTTACTGAAAATGTGATCTGAATGTATCTGTACATTGAGGCTTAATCTAAATTAAAATGAAGATAAAAATACTACTAGAGTGAGAAAGCATATGTAATCAGCCTACTTAGCACAATTTGGGACATGGTAAGAGCTTAACAAATGTTTCCTGTCCCTCCCTCCTGCAAAGGTAAAATCCAGACCCTGGGATTGAATAACTCTCCCCTGCATCTCTCCCTGTCTCCCAGTTGACTACCTGGAAGACCTCTGAAGAGGTCTCTAAGGAGCACCAGTTCTAGGTATCGGGAGATAAAGGTTAAGGTTGATAGCAAGGAAGGTGAACTGCTTATCCAAGAGCAAAATGATATCTGTATAATAAGGGATTATTCACTGGAAGGACTGATGCTGAAGCTGAAGCTTCAGTACTTTGGCCACCTAATGCAAAGAGCCAACTCATTAGAAAAGACCCTGATGCTGGGAAAGATTGAAGGTAGCAGGAGAAGGGGATGACAGAGGACGAGATGGTTTGATGGTATCACCAACTCAATGAACATGAGTTTGGGCAAGCTCCAGGAGATGGTGAAGGACAGGGAGGCCTGGAGTGCTGCAGTTTTTGGGATCACAAAGAGTCAGACACGACTGAGCAACTGAACAACAACAATAATAAGGGAGACAAGTAAGAATTATTAGAAGGAATAAGCATGTTATTTTATTTTATTTTATTTTGCTTGTCTCACAACAATGGTCATATTATCCCCATTCTGATAAGGACACTGACCTGAATAATTAAGGAATTTTCCCATATAATCAGCACATGATGGAGGCTGGTGAGCCCCTGTTCTGCTGTCCCCAGTCTTGCTCATTTGACTGGGAGTGCCCCTGAGGAAGGTAAGAGGAGGCTGTGTTATCAACCTGTACTCTGCAACTTACCTGGGGCACTCCTCAGTACCTGGCATGTTCCTAGCATCTGTGGCCTGAATAACATGTTCACAGGTGAGAAGTCTCCTTGTGTCTCTCTGGCACTTCCTCCTCCCTCAGCATGGTCAGCCTCTGCAACCACAAAAGCTGCATCCAGAGGCACCCTTATGTTCCCTGTATACATGGTCAAGGGGCTGGTGATTATCAGGGCCAGGAACCACCAGTCTCCATTTACCCCCTCATAGTCGATGTACGATGCTCCTTCCACTTTTTTTTTAAGACTTTATTTTTTGAGAGCAGTTTTGGGCTTACAATAAAATTAAGATAAATGTACAGAAAGTCTCATGTCTACTCGAAGAAGGTGGTCTTTGCCCCTCCCCCTTTCCTTGGCTATAAATTTGTAGTCTACTTAGTCCTTGGAGCAGAGCTCTCTTGCCTGCATGCTTGCATCTCCTACAAGAATACTATATTAATAAATCTACTTCTTGCCAAAAAAAATAAATAAATGTACAGAGATTCGCATATACTCCTTGCTCCCCAAATATACATAGCCCTCCCCTTTTATCAACATCACTCACCAGAATGGAAAAAAAAAATTTTTTTTACCGCTATGAACCAGATATGACCAGTATGTGTCATACCAAGTATGACACATCATAGTCACCTAGAATTCATAATTTAGCCAAGGGTTCACTCTTGGTGTTTGTTATACAGTGGGTTTGGACAAATGACTAATGACTATATATCTTTGGTTATAATACCATACAGAGTGTTTTCACGGTGCTAAAAATCCTCTGCACTCCACATATTCATCTCTCCCCCTCAACCGCCGCCCGCAACAACTATTCATCATTTTTACTGTCTCCACAGTTCTTCCCTTTCCAGAATGTCAAATAATTGAAATCATAGAATATGGAGTCTTCTCAGTTTGGCTTCTTTCACTCAGTCATATGAATTTCAGATTCTTTACAGGGCTTGATAGCTCATTTCTTTCTAGCTCTGAGTTATATTCTATTGTTGGATGTACCACAATTTTTTCACCTGCTGAAGGACATCTTGTTTGCTTCCAAGTTTGGGCCATGATGAATGGAACTGTTAAAAACCTCCATGCGCAGGGTTTTGTGTGGGTAAAAGTTTTCAGTTCCTTTCAGAGTATAATTACCAAGGAGTGCAATTGCTGGGTCATATAGTAAGAATATGCTTAGTTTTGTTACAGAATTATCAAGCTGTCTTCTAAAATGGCTATACCATTTTGCATTCCCGCCAACAATGTCTGAGAGTTCCTGTTCCTCCACATCCTCACCAGCATTTGGTGTTGTCAGTGTTCCGGATTTTGACCATTGTAACAGATGTGTAATGAAAAATGGTGTGTTTCAATTTGCACTTCCCTAATGACATCCCTAATTCCTTACTTGGAAGGAAGGTTATGACCAACCTAGATAGCATATTTAAAAGCAGAGACATTACTTTTCCAACAAATGTCCGTCTAGTCAAGGCTATGGTTTTTCCAGTGGTCATGTATGGGTGTGAGAGTTGGATGGTGAAGAAAGCTGAGCGCCGAAGAATTGATGCTTTTGAACTGTGGTGTTGGAGAAGACTCTTGAGAGTCCCTTGGACTGCAAGGAGATCCAACCAGTCCATCCTAAAGGAGGTCAGTCCTGGGTGTTCATTGGAAGGACTGATGTTGAAGCTGAAACTCCAACACTTTGGCCACCTCCTGTGAAGAGTTGACTCATTGGAAAAGACCCTAATGCTGGGAAGGATTGGGGGCAGGAGGAGAAGGGGACGACAGAGGATGAGATGGTTGGATGGCATCACCGACTCGATAGACATGGGTTTGGGTAAACTCCGGGAGTTGGTGATGGACAGGGAGGCCTGGCGTGCAGCAATTCATGGGGTCTCAAAGAGTCGGACACAACTGAGCGACTGAACTGAACTGAACTAATGACATTTGAGGTGGAGTATCTTTTTATATGCTTATTTGCCATCTATATATCTTCTTTGGCCTGTTGATGGTTGATGTCTGTTAATGTCCCATTCTTTAATTGGTTGTTGACTTTTTGTGGAGTCTCAAGAGTTCTTTTCATGTTTTGGATAACAGTCTTTATCAAATGTGTCTTTTGCGGATATTTTCTCCCCATCTGTGACTTGTCTGCTGATTCCCTTGATATTGTCTTTCCCAAAGCAGAAGTTTTTATTTTTAATTGAAGTATAGTTGATTTACAATGTTTCAAGTGTACGGCAAAGTGATTCAGTTTCTACGTGTGTGTGTGTGTGTGTGTGTGTTCCCTTATGTGTATATGCAAACTCGCAAGGAGTATATGCGAACACACACATATATGTGTTCTTTTTCAGATTCTTTTCCTTTATAGCTTATTACAAGATATTGAATACAGTTCTCTGTGCTACACAATAGATTCTAAATTCTCAATTTATCCCTCCTCCCTCACTTCCCCCCTTGGTAACCATGTTTGTTTTCTATGTCAGACTGGAAACAGACAAAAAGACTGTGAGTCTGTTTTGTAAGTTAGTTCATTTGCATCTTTTTTTAGATTCCAGATGTAAGTGATAATATGATTTTTGTCATTGTCTGACTTACTTTACTTAGATTGATAGTTTTTAGTCCATCTATGTTGCTGCAAATGTCATTATTTCATTCTATTTTATGAGTGAGTAATATTCCAGTGTGTGTGTGTGTGTGTGTGTGTGTCAGTCACACCTTCTTTATCCATTCATCTGTTGATGGATATTTAGGTTGATTCCATGTCTTGGCTATTGTACATAGTGCTAACATTGAGGTGCATCTTTTCAAATTAGAATATTTGTCTTTTCCAGGTGTATGCCCAGAAGTAGGATTGCTGGATCATATGGTAGCTCTATTTTTAGTTTCTTAACAAATCTCCATACTTTTCTCCATAGTGGCTGCATCAGTTTACATTTCTACCATCAGTGTAGAGGGTTTCCTTTTCTCCACACCCTTTCCAGCATTTATTATTTATTGACTTTTTGACAATGGCCTGATGTGAAGTGATACCTCATTGTCATTTTAATTTGCATTTGTCTAATAATTAGTGATGTTGAGCATCTTTTCATGTGCCTCCTGGCCATCTACTATGTCTTCTTTGAAGAAATGTTTATTTAGGTCTTCTACTCATTTTTTGGATTGGATTGGGGTTTTGGGGGTTTTTTTTTTATGTTAAGCTGGTTTTGGTTTTTGGTTTTTATATTGAGCTACTTATATTTTCTGGAAATTAATCCCTTGTCAGTAGTATCATTTGCAAATTTTTTTCTCCCATTCTGTGGGTTGTCTTTTTGTTTTGTTTATGGTTTACTTTGCTGTGCAAAAGCATTTAAGCTTAATTAGGTCCCATTTGTTTATTGTTGCTTTTGTTTCCATTACTCTAGGAAATGGATCTGAAAAAATATTTCTGCAGTTTATGTCAAAGAGTGTTCTTCCTATGTTTTCCTTTAGGCATTTTATAGTAGCAAGCCTCAGAGAAGGCAATGGCACCCCACTCCAGTACTCTTGCCTGGAAAATCCCATGGACGGAGGAGCCTGGTAGGCTACAGTCCATGGGGTCGCTAAAAGTCGGACACGACTGAGCGACTTCACTTTCACTTTTCCCTTTCATGCACTGGAGAAGGAAATGGCAACCCACTCCAGTATTCTTGCCTGGAGAATCCTAGGGACGGCGGAGCCTGGTGAGCTGCCATCTGTGGGATCGCACAGAGTCAGACACGACTGAAGCGACTTAACAGCAGCAGCAGCAGCAGTAGCAAGCCTTCCATTTAATCCATGTTGAGTTTATTTTTTATATGGCATTAAAGAATGTTTAATTTAATTCTTTTATGTGTAGCTATCCAGTTTTTCCCCAGCAACACTTATTGAAGAGACTGTCTTTTCTCCATTTTATATTCTTGCCTCCTTTATCATAGATTAATTGAACATAAGTGCATGGGTTGTTTCTGGGCTTTCTATCCTGCCCATTGATCTATGTTTTTGTGATCTATTTCTGTGCCAGTACCATACTGTTCTGACTACTATAGCCTTAGAATATTGTCTGAAGTCAAGAAGCATGTTTCCTCCAGTTCAATTCTTTTTTCTCAAGATATTTTTGGCTATTTGGGGTCTTTTGTATTTCCATACAAATTTTAAAACATTTATTCCAGTTCTGTGAAAAAATACCATTGGTAATTTGATAGGGATTCCACTGAATTTGTGCATTGTCTTGAGTAGTATGGTCATTTTAACAATACTGATTCTTCCAATCTAAGAACATGGTATATCTTTCCATTCATGTTGTCTTAAATTTCTTTCATCTTACAGTTTTCAGAGTACAGGTCTTTTGTCTCCTTAGGTTGGTTTATTACTAGGTATTTTATTCTTTTTGATGTGATAGTAAATGGGATTGTTTCCTTGATTTCTCTTTCTAATTGTTTGTTGTTAGTTTATAGAAATGCAACAGATTTCTGTGTATTAATTTTCTAACCTGAAGCTTTACCAAGTTCATTGATGAGCTCTAATAGTTTTCTAGTGGCATCTTTAGGATTTTCTATGTTGTCATATCATCTCATCTGCAAATGGTGAAGTTTTACTTCTTCCTTCCAATTTGGATTCCTTTTATTTCCTTTTCTTCTCTGATTGCTATAACTAGGGCTTCCAAAACTGTGTTAAATTAAAGTGGCAAGAATGGACATCCTTGTCTTATTCCTAATCTTGGAGGGAATGTTTTCAGCTGTTTACCACTGAATATGATATTAGCTATGGGTTTGTAATAGATGGCCTTTTTTATGCTGAGTTATGTTCACTCTATGCCCACTTTCTGGAGAGTTTTTGTCATAAATGGATGTTGAATTTTATCAAAAGATTTTTCTGCATCTACAGAGATGATCCTAATGTTTTGTTTTTTAATTTATTTATTTGACTTTGCAGGATCTTAGTTGCAGCACATGGGATCTTTAGTTGTGGTATCCAAACTCTTAGTTGCAGCATGTGGGATCTAGTTGCCAGGCCAAGGATTAAACCCAGGCCCCCTGCACTGGGAGTGACCACTAGAGAAGTCCTAATCATGCAGGTTTTAAGTTTTTATTGTTAATGAAGTATTGGTTATCAATTTTTCCTTTCATGGATTGTGCTTTCGCTGTTATATCTAAACAGGCATTACAGCGACTTCCCTGGCAATCCAGTGGTTAAGACGCTGCACTTCCAATTGAGGGTGTATAGGTTTGATCTTTCTTTTGATTAGTATTATCATGCTATATTTTTCTCTATCCATTTTAAAGTGGATTTCCTGTAGATGACATAGTCAGGTCTCAGTTTTTGATTCACCCTGACAATCTCTGTTTTTTAATTAGTACATGTAGAACATTGACATTCAAAGTGATTACTGACATAGCTAGGTTAATATCTACCATATTCATTACAGTCTTCTGTTTGTTGCCCTTGCTGTTTGTTCCTAAATATGTCTTCTACTCTTTTCCTGCCTTTTATGCTTTTGAGGATTTTATATGATTTTATTTTCTCTTCTTTCTTAGCATGTCAGTTATACATATTTTTAACTTCTGTAGTGATTGCCATCGTTTGCAATATACATTTACAACTAATCCATGCCCACTTTCAAATAACACTGTGCTGCCACATGGATAGTGTGAGTACTTTATAATAACAAAATAATTCCTTCCTCTGTCCTGTTTACCTGTTACAGATAAGTTTATATAATCGAATACATTGTTGCTGTTATTATCTTGAATAAACTGTTATCTGTTAGATCATTTAAGAATCATAAAATAAAAGTTTTATCTTCACTTATTTCTTCTTTGACACTCTTTCCCCAAACAGTTCAAGGGGGCCATATACAAAGACAAGACAGATTTCAAGTTTTCTTAAATGACTTTAATTGGAGATGCAAGACTCTAAAGCCTCGCTCTGTGGGACAGCATCTGGTCCCCAGTGCGGTTAGGGGAGAAATGCATGATTGAGGTTGAAATAGGGAGACCCAGTCTCCCCGTCTTCCATTTTGGAGCTTATGCAAATTTTGGCTGCTTCGTGAGACTTAAGACAATTATGTTACTGATACCAAACTATAGGTTCCTTTCTTCTTCGGATGTAGAATCTTCCTCCTATGAGGGAAACCCTTCTACACACTCTTTGGGATCAAAATTCAGTTCTGTAACTGCACTTAATATCTACAAGTAGGAAGTTTCTTGATGCAGTTACCTAGCTGCAAAAAAAAAAATCAGGCCTGGAGGAGTCTACTCCCTCTCCAGCCTACTCACTGCATCAGCCCTTACCCTCTCACAGACCCTGTTCTGCATCCTCTAAGGATGTAACCCTCGGTAAGACCAGACACCTGCTCTTGATCTCCATGGCCTGATTTCTTTGAAGCCCCAGTACAGGGGTGATTACAGTTTGCAGCGCTGTGTACACAGCCATTATGGTAATCTGGGATTTCTATCAGCCATTCTTCCTAAGAACAATTGAAAACATCTTCACAGTAAAATTAGCATCAGGTTTGCCTTCTTACCAACCCCCAGAAGAGGAAGTGGAGCAAACCCCTCCCCTTTGCATTGAAAGGAAACATGAGGCCTGGAGAGGTCAAGGACTTCTTCACAATTCCATCTCCCTTCAGGGCAAAGAGCTAGGGAGGGTCCTCACCTTCTATTTCCAAAGTGCTGGAGGACAAAGATTTGACTGTTTTTCTAACTTGTATAGTTTCCTTCTTTCCCAAAGGGAAAGATTGGATTGGGGAATTCCTTTCAGTCTCCTCTAATCCCATACCCTCCAGCGCAGAGAAAATAGTATCTCAGTCCTACAAGACCTCTCACTGCCCTCATAAGCCTTTCTAGCTTGAAGCTCTAATGGGTGGAGGACACCACATAGGCTGTTGCGATGTACTTCTTGCCATTTCCATAGGTTGACTTGTTCCAGGTATAGGTCTGGATGGCCAAGGGATGTCCACCCAGGCTTAACTGGCACCTGTGGGGAGAGATCACCAAATAATAGGGACTTGCTTCACTCCACCTCCATCTCCAGGCTGTAAGGATTGAGTTTAGCCCATGCAGAAGGGCTCCACCCTGTCTTATCCTTTAAGGCAGCTGCCACAGCTTGCTTCAGCCACTGCCTCCAGCTTCCCACATGCAGAGCGCCCTTTCAAAATCTGTCTTATTTTCTATCTTCTTAAAAAATACTGCTTCTCATCTTTCCTAGAGGAATATTCTCAAATCCAATTCTAGAGCTGAAACCCCCAGAAATGAAATGTTTGCTTAGGGTTTCAGAAATGGTTGGACCCAGAGTCCTCAAATATTAGAGAAGATGAGACCCCTGGTTTCCAGCTGTGCTCTCTGGGGCTCCAGGGTTCCCCCAAGCAGCCTCAGGGGCCAAATAGGGAGGCTTGCATGCGTGTTCAGTCACTTCAGTCATGTCCGACTCCTCGCAGTCCTATGGACTGTAGCCAACCAGGCTCCTCTGTCCATGGGATTCTCCAGGCAAGAATACTAGGATGGGCTGTCATGCCCTCCTCCAGGGAATCTTCCCGACCCAGTAATCGAACCCACATCTCCTGCATTGGCAGGTGGGTTCTTTACCACTAGTACTACCTGTGAAGTCTAGAGAGGCTTGCAGCCCCAGGGCAGTTCCTTGTCTAACTGTTTGATACATTAAGCTCCTGCATAAGATTGCACTTGGGGAAGGGAGGGGACATAGATCTGTTGCTGGGATGAATGTTGGCAGCCATGTGACTGATCTCATCAACAGCTTCACAATCCAAGAGAGAAAACTGAGCCCCAGAGCAGTGATTTGCCCACACCCTCCTGGGCCACCAGGACTTACACTTTGCCTGGCCTGGCGATGAAGCACAGGGAGTAGAGCGCAAACTCAAACTCAGGGCTGCTGCCAATGAAAGCTGAGCCCACTTCCTTGTAGTACCCATCCCAGTTGAACTGCATGGCCAGCACGTCGGGGTAAGAATCCCACTGCAGAGAGAAGGATGGCAAAGAGGGTCTGGGGAGTGCCCCAACGCAGTCAGAGAGAGGGGTGGCTAGGATGTGTCAGGGGCCCGTGGGGGCCCATGTGAGCTTTCTGGAGAGAGAGGATTCTCTAAATCAACAGAGGAAGCGGTCTGCCTGCTAAGGTGTCTGAGTTCTGCTCAGACCCTCTGTCTGGAACTGCCACCTCACTTCTCCCAGGAACACCAGAGTCAGAATCCATGTACCCAATGCCAGGGGAGCAGGGACATAACTGTTCCCAGTAGCCTTCAAACGTGGAAGAGGAAGACAGTTTAGTGTCCCCAAATTGTTTCCAGACTCAGGGCAGCAAAGGTTTATGAAAATATAAGAAGTTTAACTCAGACTAGCCAGACTGAAATTTCAGCTGCCTCCACATTCTACGGAAATTCAGACAGCTGGTAATTGCATATCTTTGATTTTCCTCTCTGAGAATCCTCCCCTCCTACACTCTCCCATCCACAGAGGATGTCCTCTGTCTCCTCCTGTCCCCTGCACCTCAGGAGCCCTCACTGTTTGGAAGCATGCTGGCTGGATAAACCTCCTTTCCAGCAAATAGGAAAGTCACATTCACAATCCCGGATAGGCTGCCACTAGGGTCAGGGTGAGAGACAAGCCTGCTTGTTCAGAATGCAGAATGAGGACAAGAAGTCTGGGTGCTAACAAGGCTTTTCCAGCCCATGAGGTCAGCATCAGTACTCACAGGCCCGTCATAGATGTGACTGTAATAGTCCACCAGGCCCTCCTTCTCCTGCATGTAGAAACGGATCCAGTTATGGAAGCCGGTGACCTTGCCTTTTTTGACTTCACCTATGATAAAGAGATCAAGGGGGTGATCTGGGCCTCCCCTCCAACCTCTTTCCCCACTCCCATGCCAAGGCTGTCCCCCTTCTCTAGTCTCTGACTCCCAGAATGTCCACCCCAACTTCCTGGAGTCCCTCACATCCCTAACGCTCAGCTCAGGAAGCTCCCCCCTACCCCAGCCACCATTTCAGCTCAAGCCCTCGGGAGAGTTTCTTCCCCTGGCTGACACTGGACCAATCTAAGATCCTCTAGCCATGTCCCTAGGAATAAGCCAGTTCTGGTGGGAGCTTGATGGGGTGTGGCAGTGCAGGAAAAGAACATGGTCTTGGGAAGCAGCTGGCCAAGCGCTGGAAGCAGAAGACCATTGAGAGGCAGACAACCATGGCCTCAAAGGCATCTCCCTTCCTATGTGTGCGTGTTGGGAGCCCCAGTATCTGGGCTTCTTTCTCCCTCAGATACTCCAGAAGAGACCGGTCCTCAAGATCGGCTCCTCAGTCCCCTTCCTCTTGGCCCTGCAAGCTGGTGTGGCTGCTGCCACCTGCCTGAGGGAAGCGTCCCTCTTCATCCCTCCACCTCTTTCTTCCCAAGCAGAGTAATCCCACCTGAGAAGACGTGCTCAAAGCCACTTGAGTCCCTCTCTTCTTTGCTTCTTGAATACAGCCCAAACCACATGTTTTTTAGGTCGCTGACGAACTCCTGTTCCGAGCTGTAGCGGTCTGGGGAGAGGAGCACAGAGGACTTAGGAGAGGGGAAGGCGGGGCCAGGACTTGGGAAGCAAGGAAGGGCCAACTGTCCGAACTCGACAAGAGGCAGGTGGTTCAGCCAACACATGTAGTCAGTTGTTTGTTCAGCAATTATCTTTGGGGCACCTGTCTTGTGCCAGGCCCAGACCTGAAGGCTGAGGATTCAGCAGGGAATCACAAGGACAAGATCCCTGACTTCAGAGTTCACATTCCACTGGAGGAAACAAATGATAAACAAATAAACAGGATGATTTCAGATAAGTGCTATGAAGAAAATAAAGCAGATTATCCTGTGATGACTGGAGGTGGGGATGGGGTGCTCTTCTAGAAAGCCAGGAAGGCCTCTCTGAGAAGGCACTAATTAGAGACCCAAAGGATAAGGAGTCAGCTGTACAAAGACCTGGGAGAAAGATTCTTACACGTAGAAGAAACAGCAGGTGCAAAGGTTCCAGGACACCTTGAACTTGGTGTTCAAAGAGCTGAGCGTCTATGTGGGGGAGCACAGTGAGCAAGAGGGGAGAATGGTGGGAGAAAGGGTCTGAGAGGCAGTTAGAAGTCACCATAAAAGGGTTGGAGCTCGGTCAAACAGTAATAATAACAAAAGTATTTTAGATTTACTATGTTCTATGTGCCTGGCACTGTTTTAACTGCTTTCAGTTCTCACAATGATTCTTATGTCAGAGTGGTATCAGGCTTGGACTCCAAAATCACTGCCGACAGTGACTGCAGCCATGAAATTAAAAGACGCTTACTCCTTGAAAGAAAAGTTATGACAAACCTAGACAACATATTAAAAAGCAGAGACATCACTTTGCCAACAAAGGTCCATATAGTCAAAGCTATGGCTTTTCCAGTAGTCATGTACGGATGTGAGAGTTGGACCATAAAGAAGGCTGAGCACCAAAGAATTGATGCCTTTAAATTGTGGTGCTGGAGAAGATTTTTGAGAGTCCCTTGGACTGCAAGGAGGTCAAACCAGTCAATCCTAAAGGAAGTCAACCCTGAATATCCATTGGAAGGACTGATGCTGAAGCTCCAATAATTTGGCCACTTGATATGAAGAGCTGACTCACTGGAAAAGACCCTGATGCTGGGAAAGGTTGAGGGCAGGAGGAGAGGGAGGCAGCAGAGGATGAGATGGTTGGATGGCATCACTGGCTCAGTGGGCATGAGCTGAGCAAACTCCAGGAGATGGTGAAGGACAGGGAAGCCTGGTGTACTGCAGTTCATAGGATCACATAGAGTCGGACATGATTTAGCAACTGAACAACAACAACAATTCCTGGTGAAGGAAATGGGGGTGGAGAGTGGTGACATAAAGAGAAGAATCAAATATAACTCCTGGGCTATGAGCACAAGCAACTGGATGAATTATGGAACTACTAATGAGATGGGGAAGACTGAGAAAGGAGCAGGTCTGTCTGGAGGAAGAGGCAGGAGCTGTGAGTTCTCTTTACACTAAGCTCTGAGTAGATGCCAGTTAGGCAGGTGGAGATGTCAGAAAGGCCAGTGAGACCCAAAGGAAAGGTCAGGGCTGGGGATCTGAATTAGGGAGCCATCAAATACCAATGGTTTACTGCCTAGAATTGTGAGAGGGGACATAGAAGATGTACCAGACATATTCCCTCCTTTCAAGGACTTAAAACATAGTTGGAAAACAAGACTAAAAGTACATGACATACCATATAGCTGATTCACTTTGCTGTACAGTAGAAACTAACACTACATTATAAAGCAACTATACTCCAATAAAAATTAATTTAAAAAAATAAAAATACACGTTGTAACAGAGAACAGCTGCACAATCTGAATGATGACTGCCTTTCACTGAGTACTTTCCATGCATCAGTTTCCCAAGGTCCCACTGCACAGACAAGGCTCAGACAGGGTCCAAGGGTCAAAGGGCCCGGGGTCACATGCTTCATTAACAAGTGAAACCAAGTCTCTCTGCTCCAGGGGTATTTTAAGACAGAGTCCAAACCCTTGCCGCAAGCAAGCTACGGCAAGTGCAGCTTCATAACGAGGTAGAATGTGAGCTAGAACTTTAAGGAGAAGTGGGATTTGGATAGGGAAAGAAGGGAGGACCGGGTGAGTAGTGAAGAGCCCGCAGTAGGGCTGTCTCCACCTCCAAAATCCTCTCGCGTGTTTACCACAAAGCGAACACCAGGGGGCAGTACAGGATCACACCCTCTTCGTAGGGTTTGCTTGTGTGTCACTGCTGCTGCTGCTAAGTCGCTTCAGTCGTGTCCGACTCTGTGCGACCCCATAGACGGCAGCCCACCAGGCTCCGCCATTCCTGGGATTCTCCAGGCAAGAATACTGGAGTGGGTTGCCATTTCCTTCTTCAGTGCATGAACGGGAAAAGTGAAAGTGAAGTTGCTCAGTCGTGTCCGACTCTTAGCGACCCCATGGACTGCAGCCTACCAGGCTCCTCCGTCCATGGGATTGTCCAGGCAAGAGTACTGGAGTGGGGTGCCATCGCCTTCACTGGCTTTACCTAAAAACAGTGTTACTAACCTAACTGGGCCACCCGAGGATGGAATGCAGTGTCTGAGCAGAGGCCATTCTCTCTCCCCGCCCCGCCCCCCCCCAGCCAGCAAGGGACGACCTGGCTGGAGCCGCCCCCAGGCCAGGCCCAGCTGCCTGGAGTTCGGGGAAGGAATTCAGAGGACACTAACAAACACACCCCATGCCAAGAAGCCCTGAAGCCCAAACCATTTTTGGTCTGATTCAAATGTATCTCTGTTGGCGTCATTCCAGCCAGAACCCTTCCCGGTTAAACTTCCTACTCTGAACCTTTGTTGATTTTCTGTTGCTGCTTCCCCAGCAAAAAAAAAGAAGTGAAATGGGCCAGCCTCCTTCCTGGACTTAGTGCCTCAGAAGGGAGCAGGGACAGGGACCCTTCGTTCCTGGAAAGTGGTGCTGAGTCTGGAGTCACCTGAGGGGGCAGAGGAGTCCCCTGGGGGAGGGGGAGTGGGACTCACAGCCTGCAGTGAACCCTGAGACTGAAATACACATGGGGGATAAACAAGGTGGCTGAAAGAAAGTGAAAGTGCTAGCCGCTCAGTCGTGTCCACTCTTTGCGACCCCATGGACTATAGCCCACCAGGTTCCTCTGTCCATGGGATTCTCCAGGCAAGAATACTGGAGTGGGTTGCCATTCCCTTCTCCAAGGGTTCTTCCCGATCTAGGGATGGATCTGCGTTGCGGGCAGATTCTTTACCGTCTGAGCCACCAAGGAAGCCCCCTGGTGCTGAGATTAGGTTAAAAGACAGGATGACTCCCAAACCAGGCAGAGGATTCTTCAGTTCCTGCTGGAGTCCATGGGCTCCTCTCTCTGGCCCCTTCCCTGCCTTCTCCCAGGGCAGAGAGAGAGGCCCTGGCCTCCACCTAAATCCTCACATGCTCTCTTAACCTGCCTATCATGGAGCTCCTTCCCCAGCAGGCACACCCCTGAGTCCTCAGCATGACCTCCCTCACTTGGGGGAGGCCTCACTGCCTCACTCACTCTGCTGGTGGAGGAAGCCATAGAGTTCCTTCATGACGGCCGTCTTCATGATCTCTCTGAGGAAGGTGTCCTGCTCAGCCAGCTCCTGGGCTGTGAAGTGCTCCCCGCGGCCCGTGGCCCGCTGGTAGTTGTTGAGGAGGTTGATGAAGGCGGCGTAGGTCGGCTTAGAGAAGAGCTTCTCGTTGACATATGTGAAGAGCCTGGAGGAGGTAGAGGGAGGCCCAGTGAGAGGCCTGGACATGGAGCAGAAACACTCCATAATGCCCAGATGCAGGGCAGGCACGTGAGGGTTGAGTGTAGAGGCAGAGTGGGGCCCTCAGATACTCTTGGGGACAACGCATGAGGTCACTCATTTCTCCACTTCATCTCTTGGAAGGTCAGTTCTATTCTCAGCCAGTCCGTCCATCCTAAGTTGCTTCCATCATGTCTGACTCTTTGCAACCCCATGGACTGTAGCCTGCCAGGCTCCTCTGTCCATGGGATTCTCCAAGCAAGAATACTGGAGTGGGTTGCCACTTCCTTCTCCGGGGGATCTTCCCAACCCAGGGATAGAACCCACATCTCTTAAGTCTCCTGCTCTGGCAGACGGGTTCTTTACCACTAGTGCCACCTGGGAAACCCCAGAAACCCTCCCACGTGGATTGCCCCAGGCCCTCGGGATGGCTTTATCTGTCTCCAGAGAACTGTTTTCCCCTCTCCCTTTGATCCTGCCTGCCTTAGGAGAAAAGAGCTGAGGCACCAAAGGAGGCACAATTCAGAGAGAGACTTCGCTGGAAGAGGCGTTCAGGGAACTCACGGCTCTGGGCAGCGGTCCACTTGGTCTCTGGTCTCCGAGGGTGAGATGCAGTTTTGGCTGTTGAGAACGATGTCTTCCTTCCGGGCTTTGTTGGTATCTGCCCTGTAGATCTTCTCAGAGACACTCTGCAGTTCTTCCTTGGTTATGGCATCGCTGCTGTGGGAGAAGCCCTCTGGGAGGGATTGGGGGAGGGGTATCTCAGAGCTCAATGGAGGCCAGGGGGCAGGTAGCTATCTGTGAACATCCGTTCTTGGGTACCTTCCAGAAGCCAGCATCAGGGGAGGGCTGCAGTCAGGCACCCTAGTGACTGCAGGGCAGTGGCCTAGAGCCAGTTAGTCCCTCAGTCGTGTCCAACTCTTTGCAACCCCATGGACTGAAGCCCACCAGGCTCCTCTGTCCGTGGAATTCTCCAGGCAAGAGTACTGGAGTGGGTAGCCATATCTTCTCCAGGGGACCTTCCCAACCCAGGGATCAAACCCAGGTCTCCTGCATTGCAGGCAGATTCTTAACTGTCTGAGCCACCCAGGGAAGCCCTGAGAGCCTAAAGGATCCTTACACTTAGCACAAAATACCCACACGGTCCCCTGCCACTAGGAAGGTTTTTGCACTTTGGCAAACATTAGGATCATCTGGAGGGTTTGTGAAAACATATCGGTGGGCCCCACCCCAGAGTTTCTGATTCTGTGGATCCAGGCTGAGCCCTAGAGCTTCCACTTCTAATAAATTCCCAGATTATGCTCATGCTGCTGGTCCAGGGTCCACGCTTGGAGAACCATTGCTCTAGAGAGTCCCTCTGCCTCCAGGGCTATGCTAAAGGGAGCAGGAGTCTGACCATGGCCACACAGGCTCTCGAAATCCTCGCAGCAGTTTCCAAACTCTCGGCAGCGGGCATTGCAGTGGCATGGATGGTGCTTGTCAAAGGCCTCCAGGCAGCGGCCCTGGCAGGAGTTGGGTGCCAAGTACAAGCCTGAGAGGACAGAGAGGAGGTGTGTCCTGAGCAGACCTCTAGGGGTCGCTCTGTAGCGTCAGCGGCCAGGCCAGGCCCCCTCCCCCACCCCACCCCACCCCCACTGCCAGCCCCCCAATCCCCACCCCCTACCAGCCTCGCTCTCCTGCTTCCTATTAAAGAACTCCTGGGAAGGAAAACAAACAAGCTTAATTGGTGCACACCCTTCACAGTCAGGAAGTCCTTTCTGATGCTGAACTCTCCTTTCTGGCCTGTTGTTTTTATAATCTTCCCTCTCTAAAAATAAAATCTGTTAACCCTCCTCTCCCTCTTGCAGGCTTCAGACTCTTTCCTGCCTATCTGCCCCCTCCCAGCTCACTGAGGCCCCCAGGGCTTCCTCCTGCCCAGGCATCAAGAGTCCAGTGAGCCCCTCACCACCTCCAGGTGCTAGATTTGGGGTCCTGGCTGGCTTAGGCTCGGGCCTATTTCTGCTGACATGGCTGACATCTCCTTGCCCCACCCCATGTCCCTTGTCCTTCCCCAAAGGCCCCCCCTTTGCAGAGGCAGACTCACTGCTAGCCGGGGCACCCTCTGTCTCCTCCTCCAGCTCCAGGAATGGCTCTGGTTCTTTGGGATTCTCTTCAGCTGTAGGTCAGAGAAGTAAAGTCACCAGTTATCCCCAAGGGGCCCCTCCTCTTTATCCCTGGTTCTCAGTCCTCCCAACCAAGCAGGTGCAGTGGAAAAAAATACAAAACAGGGGCTCGGGTACAATAAACAAGTACCAGGTGAAGGAGGAGAAAAATGGAAAATGTAAGACAGAGGGGCATGAAAACCATTCTAGAATATGAAAGAACATCCCCAGGCATGACCTTCCTCACCATTTACCCTTCTGGTACTCAAGTGTTGTTGTTCAGTCAATAAGTCGTGTCCGACTCTTTTGCAACCCCATGGACTGTGGTCCACCAGGCTCCTCTGTCCATAGAATTCTCCAGGCAAGAATACTGGAGTGGGTTACCATTTCTTCTCCAGGGGATCTTCCCAACCCAGGGATCAAACCCTCATCTCCTGTATTGGTAGGCAGATTCTTTACCACGGAGCCACCAGGGAAGCCTGGTATTCAGTGTGCTCATCCTTAAAAACGGGAATGGGGACAAAAAGTGGTCCCTTCTGGGATGAAAACTCTGAGGTTGGTATGACTTTTCTTTAATATAAATCGATAGATGGATAGGCTTGAAACCCCCAAATGATAAGGCCCTCACTTAGGAACATCCCTTACCTATAATAACTCCCAGGGTCAAGGGTGAACTTCTCCCAGGCCTCAGGGAATAAGAACTGTTTCCTGAGTTACCAACTTCCCTTCTTTCTTCACAGTTACACTTGGCAATGGCCACAAAGGCTGCGTTTGGGGGAAGGGCATTCAGAAAAGCACATTCCTACTGTGCCCCACTCCCTTGCCTGCAAGCAGATTGACTGCAGCCTGGGCTGTGGGCAGAGAAGGATGGAGTCAGGGTGGGGAGGAAGAAGAAAGAATGACCTGGGGACTCGGAGCTCCTATATCATCACAGAGTGGAATAAATTCCATCCCCTGCCCACCACTCAAAGCAAACACTATTACAAAGTGCTTCAGAATCTGTTAGTGTGTTCACCACATAGTATGGGTTATTACGGTCAGACCCATGTCTGTGTGCTAAGTCGCTTCAGTCATGTCCAACTCTGCGACCCCATGGACTGTAGCCTGCCAGGTTCCTCTGTCTGTGGGATTCTTCAGGCAAGAATACTGGAGTGGGCTGCCATGCCCTCCTCCAGGGGATCTTCCCCATTTAGGGATCGAACCCGAGTCTCTTAAGTCTCCTACATTGGCAAGCGGGTTCTTCAGCGCTAGCACCACCTGGGAAGCCCATCAGAACCATGGGGCAGGTTATTCACTGTCAACAAACATCTCCAATCACTTGCTTTCTGCCAGCCTGTGTTAATGCTGACAATCCACAGGGGTCTTAACTCAGGCACATTTTATGCTGAATAGATTTCTGTGAGCTAATGTAGGGTTTCAACCATCATTTATAATATTTTTTCTATCGGAAAAGGGCTCTGAGTTGTACATCAGGGACAGGGATGAAATGGTTGCTAAGCTGAGTGTGTTGAAATGGCAGGCCGATAGTCCACGGTGAACAAGCCACCATGTGTCTGCTGAATGGGGCACAGGGCAGCAGAGAAGGGTCTGCTCTGATTCTGGCACTGAGCTCTGGGCCTGGGTTTCCCTGCCTGGGCCTGACAGCAGAACTGCTAGTCCACTGGCGTTTTTGTGTAAATCAAGTCAGTGTTACTTAGGGTGGAAGCACCTCTGAGGGCACGTGGCTGGGTCAGCAGAGACCACACTTGGGCAAATTAGGAAAAAGTACTTCTTTCTCTCAGCAAACACAGCTCTTCACCAAGACACATGGCTTAGCGAGAAGGATACAGATTCAACTTTGGTTCAGCTTGCCTTCTCAATCAGAGGCTCTTGTGCAGTACACAATACACACAACTGTATGCAGCTGGCCGTTAGGTACCATGGCTTTAGTGACCATGTTTTCCAAACTGGGAGTCGGGGCATATGATTTGACAGTAAACTTAGCAGAAGACTATTTACCTAGGTGTCTAAAACATTGGAAGCATCAAAATAAGGGAATTATTCAAAATGAGTTTTTCAAATTTAAAACTGTGTAGTTGGAATAGCAGAACAACTAGGTTTTGAGGGTGGTGCTTGTCCAGGTTAATCCTAGGAATGATGTGCAGCCACTCAGTCCACTCGTGATAGGGAAAGTCAAAGTGTTAGCCGTTCAGTCGTGTCCAACTCTTTGCAACCCCATGGACTGTATTCTACCAGGCTCCTCTGTCCATGGGATTCTCCAGGCAAGAATACTGGTGTGGGTAGCCATTCCCTTCTCCAGGGGATCTTCCCAACCCAGGGATCAAACCTGAGGCTCCCACATTGCAAGCAGATTCTTTAGCGTCTGAGCCACCAAAGAAGCCCTGTGATAGGAAAAGTGGTGTGAATTGTGACGGTCATTGACACCATGTGGTCTTCCTGGTGGCATGCAAGTTGGGAAAGTTCATGACCATTTGTTTACTTTGGCAAATAATAATTGGTAATGTCATACATGCTAAAATGATATTTTCATCTTTTCACTTTTTTTTTTAATTTAAACTTTTCAGATATTAATCCTGATAGTTCAGACAGATGTTCCAGGTAAATGATTCTATTTTAAGTTGGGGTCTTTGAGCACTGTGACCAGTCTGGAACTCTGCTCTGGATCGTTGGACATCCTGGCTGGCAGTCCCTCTAGCAGGCTAGATGTGGTCATGGCCTGGCCTGCTGTGCCTCCCAGGCCCTTCACCCCACAAGCAGCCTCACCTGTACACAGCTGTTCATAGTCTTCACAGCAGTCCCCGTGCCGAGGACACCGGCGGTCACACTGGCAGACAGCATCCCGGTCAAATCTCTCATTACAGCGAGATGCACATGATTCCCTTTTGCCTACGGTCAGCAAAGGTCACAGACTCAGCTCCTCAGGGATCCTACTCTCCTCATCAAGGTACCCTCTGCAGGAGGATTCACAGACAGGGACCAGGGACTTACCTGGCAGGAAAGGTCACCGCTAGCTGCCAGGGAGAAGTACACACACAGCCTCCCATGAACAACAGCCTTGCCGCCACTGCCCACCAGCCATCACCCACCACCCACTGACTATTGCAGGGCTCATAATCTAGACCAGGACCACAAACTCAGATGCCTACTGGAGCTAGACCTGTAACACAAACGAGTCAAGAGCAGGGAGGCAGTAGGAGGAGGTGAGGACTGTGACAGACTTGGAAACAATGCCCTGCCTGAAGCTGGCAGCCATGAGCAGCTCCAGCCAATTGTTGCCATTTGGGATGCAGGCTGAGTGTTGCCAGAGCCTCCCGTTTTTTCTTTCAAGAGAAGCCTTCATTCTTATGTAAATTTTCCAGTTTTAAAAAATTTGGAGAGACCAAAGAAAGAGGTCTGTGGGCTGGGCTTGGCCCAGAGACCATCATTCCCCTGTCACGTTGAGGATGGTGGATCACAGTTGTTCTAATGACCCCACCTGTCCTCTCCCCATGACCATCCCCTGCCTCTCATCCTGTCCCTTTTACATCTTCTGCTTCTTTGTTCTTCCCTCCCCTTAGCCTGGTCTCTCTGCACCCCCTTCCCCACTTGTTACAGCTTTCTGTCTCTTCTAGTCTTGGGAATGTGTTTGGATTAGTTTCGTTCAGGGTGGGGACTGAGGTGGGTGTGGGAGAGAATTGGGCTTTGGAACAAGATCTGTTATGCAACCACAGACTACATCCCTTGCTCCAGCCAAATGACTTGCAGAAGCAAGCTTTTGGTCACAAGGGGCATAAGACAAGAAATTTTGAAAGAAATGGTACAAACCCACGACCACTGCTAAAAAAAACAAGCCCACCACAGCAAAGACAGTGGAAGGCGGGTGAGCCAGGTCAAGCTGGCTGAGCTCTCTTTCCTTCCACTCTAGGCTTTAAGGGTGATAATACAGCCTTTGTTTCCACTTGAGGTTCCTGAGGTTTGGATTTAGTGGGTTCTGGGTTTAGGGTCAGGCTGTGGGTTACAGAGAATGTCAAGATCAGAGTCAGAGTCACAGTTAACACTGGAATTTGTATGAATTTGAAGAAACTTAAACCTAAGTTGGGCCAGCGATGGGGCTTGTTAGGTTTAGATGAAGAGCTACAGTTAGGATTTGGGCTTGAGTTAATTACTGGTACAATAACAATTTTGCATTGCTGTTTGGATAAGGAAGGAGGAGTAGGTCTAAAACCTCATTCAGGGTTGAGAAATGTGTCAAGACCAGGAGAGGAGAAATAATCCCAATTTTGCCTTAGATAAGATTTGGGGTTTGGTCCTGTTTCACACAGGTATAGCATCGCAATTGAGCCTGGCTTGGGGTGGAGGTGGAGATGAGGGCTATGGGCTGGGTTACCGGTTTGGGATTAGGGCTTACACTGTTCTAATGAGGGTGACACAGCAGAGAGGCCAAGAACCTGGACTCTGGCGCCAAACTGCTTGAGGCTGGAATTCTAGTTCTGCTGCTTTCTAGCTATGTGATCTTGGGCAAGTTATTTTACCTGCTATGCCCCAGGTTCCTTCTCTGTAAATGTGTGAAAATAATGGAGCCCATGTCATAGAGTATTCATAAGAATTCAATGAGTTAATTTTTGTAAAGCACTTAGGACACTGCAGGACACATTAGTAGCACCATGTAAGTGTTAGATAAATAAGCGGTCAGCATTCCATGCCCATCTTCAAGGTGGTAAATGTCCAGACTGGCTGGAGCAGTCTTCCCTGTCTACATGCCTGATCTAGCTGACTGCCTCCCTGGGTTTCAGCCAGGCCATCCCTTGGGCTGACAGTTTCTAGCTGACATCATCACTATGGGTCTGTGTTCTTTACATCAAAGAAGTGTCACGTTAAGGTTAACCCAGGTTCTGAGGCAACTTCACATAAAGGGCCTCCAATGTGGCCATAAAGGCAGAGCCAGTGAATCGTCCCTAGAGAAGACTGGGTCAAGGCCACTAGTCCCTCCAAGCCGAGGGGAACGCCCCCTGAATCTTAAGTGATGCTTCCTTGGAGCCCACATGCAAAGAACTTAAGGAGAAGTTTTCAGCCCAGGAGGAAGACTGTGTCAGCTGCCTGTTCAGTTAGCCTGGCAGTACACCCAGAATCCAAAGGGAGAGAACTCGGACAAATCAGGACAACCTTCTTAAATGGGCCAGATCAGCAGTGTCCAAGGAAGGAATTCACTACAGTCCAGCAGCTGGCACCAGTTGAGAAGGGCTGCAAATGAATGGTCAGCTCTGAAGAGCTCAGGAGGACACCTCCCACTGGCTCTGGCTGAGTGAACTCTTTCATCTCTATTCAAGAGCTTTGTCATCACTGGAAACCCCAGGCCAGAGATCCTTTACACTTCCCTGTAAACCTGACCATCTGCTTTAAGAGGACCTTGGGGTGTGAGGGGATGGGGAGGGGGTGGGAGAGACTTTTCCTCATAGGCCTCTCTGCTATATCTGTTCTGGGGACCCTCTGGGGACTAGTCACCATGACTATTTACTCCAGCGCTCCCAGCCAGCAGCTCCCATCCACATAAATCCTCTGTGTACACCTCGCTCATCAGCCAGGCACCTGAATCACTGCTCCAGTAACCCTCTTGCCCATCTCTCTCTCTTTTTTTTTTCGTACTCTATTTTGGCCTTTCTTTACCCTCACAGAGCTTATCAACAACACCCACCCCCCAGCCCTGGCCAAACAATCCCTACATGAAATGCTAAATTTCTCTAAACACTCCAAAACTCAAATGCGCCAGAATGCCCACCCCCTATCCATACTGCCCATCAACAAACTTGGTCCCGAGCCTGGGTGTTCCCTATATGACAGCGCTCCGCCCCTCTGATGTTTAGGGAATCCTACATCCGTGCTTCTCTGGGGGTCCCAGATGCTGTTTCCGTGGAGATCTAGCCCACCAAGATGATTCACTTCCGCCTCAATTCACTTGAAATAGCTGAGGACATAAGACTGGCTCCCACGCTATTCATACTCAAATCTGAGTTCTGAGATGTTGGCAGAAGACAAACAAGAACCGAGCCCCTTTCTCCCACTTCGGGAAAGAAGGAGGCATCACCCACTGGACTCTGACTTCTCCATCAGTCCAGCAGCAGGGTCAGACCACCAGCCACAGGGGCAAGGGCTCCACCTGCATTTCTGAAGCCACTGTTGTGTCTGCCCTCAGGGATATCCCCCAGGGACCAAATGTCTCCAGTTGCTCTCATCTCCTGAGAATGGGATGCCCCAAGCCCACGGCCACCGCTTCACACTAACCCTGAAGCTCTATACCCTCTCTCACTCTCTACCACGAGCTCTGCACCCCCCGGGCCAGCGGCTCTGCTATGTGCGTGGGAGTGGAGGTACAGTAATCCCAGCCAGTGGGGAGGCCTGGGAATGACTTTCCCCTCCAAAGTCTTTTCATTTAGTTTCTTTAGCGGTCTCCTTACCCAAAACCTCATGGGAAATGATTCCAAGACTAAATTCTGTATGTAAATAAATATTTACTATATTAATATATGATTAATGCATTACATTATAATAACAGGTAAAATATAAATTATTTTATATGTATTTACATTGTGAGCTTCCCTGGTGGCTCAGGGGTAAAGAATTAGCCTGCCAATGCAGGAGACTCAGGTTCAATCCCTGGGTCAGGAAGATCCCCTGGAGAAGGAAGTAGCAACCCGCTCCGGTATTCTTGCCTGGGAAATCCCATGGAGAGAGGAGCCTGGTGGCCTACAGTCCACGGGGTCACAAAGAGTCAGACACAACTGAGTGACTACATGACAATTTATAATCACAATTATAATCAAAGACCCAAATCTTTGAGATATCATTCCATATAAGGTGCTTCTGATATATTATCTTATTTAATCCTTATGACAGTCCTGTGTAAGAACACCCCAGAGAGTTGGGGGACCTGGGAGGGAGAGCATGAGGGTAGTGAGATGAGGGAGGGAGGGAGAGATGGGGTGCAATGGGTATCAAGCTCGGATTCTTTCTCCTCTGGGCAGAGGAGGATTCCCCCCACACCCCTCAGCTCTGCCCCCTGCTGAACAGGAATGTGTTCCCATCCTCAGCACAGGTCCCATCCCTGCACCACTAGTACCTGGGGGCCTGGACCCTTCTCCACTTTAGCTCCTCTACCAGGGACGAGACGGAGCCCTCTGACTAAGTGGCCTGCCTCCTGGTCAGGGCCTCTATCCCTGGAGCCTGCCCACCGACTGACTAAGGCTTTGTAGGGAGAAGTCCCACCCAGACAACCCACCCCTCACCTAGGTAGCAGAGGAAGTGACCAAGGGCGGCCAGGCCACGCAAACCCAGTCAGTCACAGTTCAGCTTCACACCATATGGTGGCCTTGGAAAACAAAACCTTGATGAAATCAAGTCAAGCTGGACTAAGGGTTGTTTGGGGCTCATCTTCCAAGGTGCCCCCGGCCCATCAGTGCTGCAGCTCCCTTCACACAGCCCAGTCTACTCCAGAGGCAACTCCTGCCTCAGACCAGGCCTGGTCTAGGGGGTCCAAGGCTTTTGGACAGAGCTGGCCCTCCCTCATCTCACTACCCTCAAGCTCTCCCTCCCAGGTCCACCAACTCTCTGCAGGATTCCTGTCATCCCCACCAGTAGTGACTTACCGGCCCAGGCCAGGCCACAGAGCATGGCCACTATCAGGGGGACACAGGCCCTCATGGTGTCCAGTCGGAGGCCAAAAGGAGATGGCTTTGACTAGCGTCAATGTGAATGTCACAGCTCCCAAATGAGCCTTCTGGCCCAGGCTGATCCTTTTAAAGACATCAGACCTTGTGGATCTGGTGCCTCCAGATCCTTTCAGGAAGAAAAAAAGGGGAGGGAGGCACCCCAGATGGAAGGAGTCGGGGAGGGGGTGGGGCCTGACAGATGTTTGAAGCCAGAGGCAAGGTGACTAAGGAGGCGGGTAACACCAGATGTTTAGAACAGGTAATGCTAGCTGTTCGTAGCTTAGAAAACAGGCCATGCAAGCAGGCACAGCAACTCGGGCCTAGTTTGGGGGGTTCTCTGTCCAGGTGAGGAGAACTCATGGGCTTGTCTCTGGTGATGTCCTCTAAACATCCACCTACCTGAAAGCCAAGGGCCTGACCTTCCAAGAGGCTACAACTGGCTCCATCTTTGAACACCAGGTGCTCAGCTTGAGGAATATAGTGAAAAGATCATTATGTGTTAGACAAATAGTAAGTGCTTAAGCAAGCTTTGGGCTTCCCTCGTAGCTCAGTGAATAAAGAATCCGCCTGCAATGCAGGAGATCCGGGTTTGATTCCTGGGTTGGAAAGATCCCCTGGAGAAGGAAATGGCAACCCACTCCAGTTGTTATAGCCATGTGTTTTGGGAAACAAACTCACTCAGAAGGACAATGCAGGTAATGGAGTGCAGTTTATTACACCGGCGGGCCCAAGGCAGAGTCTCCTCTTAGCCTAGGACCCCGACCAGCATTTGTGAAAATCTTTTATACCCCATGTGTACATGTCCGTGATTTGTTTACATTGTTCAGGAGACAAATAACCCATATATTTTAATTCTTTTGGGTCTAGGTGGTGGTCTCCAAATACAACTTTGTGTTCTTTTTGTTCCCAGCAAATATAGCGGGAGCAATCAACTGTCCTTTCTCAGGAGTCATCCAGAAATATTCATCCCAGACCTGGTAGTATTGCTCAAGGTACCGGGAGGCCTGTCCCCCTTTTGTAAGGGAGCCCTTCTCTTTTTTATTTTTTATATATGAGGTATAAGCTCTTGTTACCTCCGTAAGACTAGTGTTCATATTAAATGTAACCCCATGTCCCTGGCCCATTGATGGCTTTTTCTTACACCAGGAGAGCAAAGAAAGGTTATGATAGGTGAGAGAAAGGAAAGTTCCCTTCTGTTGTTCCAAGAAGGAGCACAGTGGTATAAAGTCTCCATAACGAAGTGGCGACACCCACCAGGGGAGTCCGTCCATAACTGACAGGGGCATAGCCCCACGTACCCAACAGTTGGAGGAGTTGTGGAAGTCTGCGTAGGAATGTGCCCATGAGATGAAGACATTGTCCTGTGCAGGAACAGTGGTCAGGTTCAGAACTGCATTGGTGAGGCCAAGTAGCAGGAGTCGTTTACCCAGCTCCATCCTAGAGAGGGCTCGTCTGGGACCTCATTTTCTTCTTCCTCTTCAGAATGATCTTGGTTTCCCGTGGGTCGGTGGGGTCCTTTTGGGTGGTCCACTTGGCATCTTCCGGGTCAGCATGGTATGCCTTTTTCGCTCTGGTGTGATGGATCCAAGGGGCAATACCTGTAACTTTAACTGCAGTAGGGGTAGTTAGAATAATATAAGGGCCCTTCTACCAAGGGGCTAGTAAATCATGTTTCCAATCTTTGACCCATACTTGGTCACCAAGCATAAACTTATGAATTTGTTCCCCAAGGGGGAACGGCACCCTTTTTTGTACAAATTTAGTTACTTGATTTATTACCTTACCTAGTTCCATCTGCTGTGAAATCCCATCTCCCCTTACCTGCGGCAAATTTGTTGACACTTGTTTTATTATGGGAGGGGGCCTCCCATACACAATTTCGTATGGACAGTAGCCTTGGTGGGCTTGATCAGGTGTAGATGAAAACACAGATGGGTTAAATATCCCATGTCCCAGGCCGTCTCTGGAAAAGCCAATTCATATTTACTTATGTATCCCCCTCCTTCTAGCCTGACAATTCCAAGGGGGTCAAGAATTTCACAGCAGACGGGATACCTCCTGGGGGAGGGCAAAATATGAGCATACAACGACCAGTTTTTTATCCTAAAAGTCCCCCGGCGATCGCTTGGTAATAATTTCCCCTGAGACGGCATGGACACACCTCCTAAATGACCATCACAAATTCCCTTCTTAAGCCCTAACACGCTCGTCAACCTGTGTACCAAGCAATTGCCGCCTATTTCAGGCTCCTGTGGGTCCTTGCTCCTTCTAATCCCTCCCAGGGGGGTGATCAGGCCCCCTCTTCCACCCTGCCAGGTGAGTTCCTCCTCACCTGAGCACTCAGTTCCCCTGCTGCCGTCCACTACCTGCTAACGTGAAAGGTCCGGGCGTTGAGAAGCAGAATCCTTCTAGAAGGGCGAGGCGCCTTCCCCCCTCTAGAAGATTCAAGCCGCAAAGCCTCGGAGTAGTCCCAGATGGGACTTGTCTCCTCAAAGTGAGGAGTTTCCCGGCCAATGCACCAAATGTTATAGCCATGTGTTTTGGGAAACAAACTCGCTCAGAAGGACAATGCAGGTAATGGAGTGCAGTTTATTACACTGGCGGGCCCAAGGCAGAGTCTCCTCTTAGCCAAGGACCCCGACCAGCATTTGTGAAAATCTTTTATACCCCATATGTACATGTCAGAACTCACCACCCCAAATTCCTTGAGACTTACATAAACAAAGGAAGGGTAAATATAATCACAGTAATCTCATCATTTAGGTGTTATGTGTTCAAACAGTTAAACAATTGGCCAATAATCAATAAGCCCGAGGTTACACTCCGATAGGTACAGAAAAATTTACGGCCTGTCCAGAGACAGGGGTGATTAGTGTATGTTTTCTCTTAGGCGATGAGTAACCTGGATACGATCTTCAAGGGGAAAGGTTCCCCTGTCCGGAGGGGGTCTTATCCTTCTATTGTCGTTTCCACAGGCACTAGGCACAGAGTTCAGAGTCCATTAGAGAGGTGGCCGAGCATGATTAGCACGCACAGGCCTGAGATGGGGTCCAGGCCCCATGAATTCCTTCTTCACAGTACTCTTGCCTGGAGAATCCCATGGACAGAGGAGCCTGGCAGGGTACAGTCCATGGGGTCGCAAGAGTCAGACATGACTTAGCCATCACACCACCACCACCAAGCAAGGTTTTGGGCACTGAAAGGAGTGATCTAGGAGGCATGGTCAGAAACAAGGGCTGCTCTTACTACATCAAGCTGCACACAGCTACCTCATCCTTGAAATATCATGCAAATGGGCCTCTACTCTTACTGAGTCAGCATCTCAGGTTTTACCTGTTTCAGGTTCTCCCAAGCTCCAGGTTTATGATGCTAGGGAGGGCAAGAGGCCTCTTAAAGTCTGCCAAAGGACCATCCTTCCTCTCCTCCCTTCATCCCTCATCCCTCTTACATTCCCCTCCTCCGTGGACTGTCCCCCCTCCTCCCCACAAAGACACAAGGCTCTCAGGGCTCCCACCATCCCAGGCCCAAGGGTAGAGATGCAGCAACAAAGGGCTTCCAAGTTCTCCCCTCCTAATAAAGGTAAAATCTTCTAAGTAAAATGCCCTTTCCAAAAAGAGCACTGCATGGAGATTTTCAGCCCTCTCAAAAAAGTCTCATAGGAAAAGCCAAAACTGATGAACAGCTGAGACCACACTGTAGTGATTTTTCTTGGGGTAGAGTCAAGGCAAGCACATCCTCCTCAACAAGTGCTTTTTAACTGTGGAAACTTCCTCTCAACTTCAATTTTCCTATCTTTGAAACAACGACGGGGTTATAGCTAATGATCCCTTCTGAGTTCTCAGATTCTAATTTTCAAGCTTCCTGCCCATCCCCTGGGGTGGGCAGCTGCAGTGAGTTAAGGAGAATCCCCCAAACCTCCCTGTGTGGAGATGAGACCAAACCGTGGACCCTTGGGGATGGAGCGGACAGCCTGGGGCAAGCCACTTTGTAAGGGACTTGCACCAGGAACACTATAAGGAGTAAGCCTCGCCCTTCTCTCCAGGAAGCACGGTTAAAGGGAGTAGGAGTCCTTTGTTTGCATAAGTGTCTAAGTGTCGTTTGCACAACCAGAAAGCAGGAGCTAAGCCTTCGCTTTCGCCAGCCAGAGTACTCGCCCTCCCTGAACTGCCAACACAGGGACATAGACACCAGTTAGTTTAGGGATTAAAGGAGAGAGTCCCTGGCCGGGAGGAAGCAATGGAGCCTCAGAGTTTGGGACTGGATGGTCTGTCCCTTCCAGGGGCCCAGCTGGGTGGACCCTGGATAAGGCCAAAGTTCTCAGGGTGGGAGTGGGCTCTGGCCGGGGTTGCCCTGATGTCCAGCTGAACAGACTATGGGATGGAGCTTCAAGTGTGGGAGTACTTCCCTCCATCAGGGGAGTTTCAGGTCAGAGGCAAGGCTGGGAGCTGAGGAGACCATTGAAACTGACCCCACAGGGCCAGTGTGCTGATGGGGTCGAACTTAACAACACCGCCAACACTGACAGAGCATATATCAGATGTCACCCATGAAGAGCTGCCTACATGCTGTTCCCTCCTTGCTCACTGCAATCCTTTAGAGGTACTATCATTGTATGTAGCCCACCAGATTCCTCAGTCTTTAGAATTCTCCAGGCAAGAATACTGGAGTGGGTTGCCATGCCCTCCTCCAGGGGATCTTCCCAACCCAGGGATCAAACCCACATCTTCTACACTGCAAGCAGATTCTTTACTGTCTGAGCCACCAGGAATCCCCAGGTACCATTGTTACCCTCATTTTACAGGTGAGAAAACTGAGGCACAGAAAGGTTGAGAGATGTGCCTGAAACATCAACCTTTAAAAGACATCAATAGGGACTTCCTGACAGTCCAGTGGTTAAGACTCCGTGGTTCCACTGTAGGGAGCATGGGTTTGACCCCTGGTCTGGACATTAGGATCCTGTATGCCTTGCCAGACAGAAAGAAAAAAAATCAGCAATCACTTAATTATGTCTGAGTTGCTATGCAAAGTGGTCTGAGATCACATTCATTGGGATTAAATAGACCTCCATGGTCATCTGGTTCCACTTCCCGTATGATGTTCCAATGCCCTAAACAACCCTAAACCATCACTCTGCCTCCACAGGAGAGTCTCTGGTGCCAAGGGATCCCACCCTTTCCCAACTTCCCCGATCTGATTCCCAAATCCCAAATCCCAAGACATGCTGACGTGGACAAAAGTCAATAGGCCAGTAGGAAAAATCCATTCAGCCAATATATGAACATACATCCATACATTCACACAAGGATGCCTCATAGATGCACTTATATACACATGTAGAGAAAGACACATTAGGTTGTATTTCAGACAGCTTTCTTTTCCTGGACAGACAACATTGCTGCTGCTTCTTCCAAGTTCTCCCCCAGGTAGGTCCTCATGTGGGCTTCCCACCCTTGCTGGAAAGCTCTTCTTCCCAAGGGCCCCATGGGGACCAGCCAGCAAGTGCGAGTCCCAGGAGGCTGGGTCCCAGAGACCCGAGTGGGAAGAAGGGGGCAACAGATGCTTGTGGCTAGTCTACCCATGATGAGATCCCAGCAGAGGCACCTCCACATCAGAAAGCCAGGAGAGGGTGCAGCTCTGGGCTCTGATGGGGTTTAGAGGGCCAGGAAGAGGGTGAAGCCACCTGCAAGAATCCAGGAGACTGTCATCTGTCAGCCGTGTGGGGAGTGGGAATTCCTGCAGCAGATATTTACCGGTGCTCACTTTATGGCTGCTGCTGTGCTGATCCTGGACTGGCAGGGTGCAGACTGGTCTAGAAACTTCTGGGAACCCACTGGTTTCTGCTGGGATGGAAGACAGGGAAATCCCAGCATCAGGCCACTGTTTGAAGTAGACCACACTCATCTCTGGGCTTCCAAACGATCTGTCAGGACCAACAGGCTATGGGACAGACTGGCTCAGGGGGGCTATTAAAGGAGATATATGTCCAGACAAGCCTGTTCCACCTCCCTTGTCCTCTCTGAAACCAAGGCCAAGTCACTGCAGCCGAGGACCCGAGTCTGGATGGACCCTGCGGCTGGCTCAGCACAGGTGAGCCTGGAGTCACTTACTGAGGGACCCTGGCACCAGAAGATGCTGGCTCTCCAGCCTCCCCCCAACTGTGACCTGGGAGTGCCCCCAGGATGGCAGCTCCCATCTCATTACTTGTGGGCCACATCAATCTGTAGTTTCCTTACTGAGCGTGTCTTAGAATGGCTCCACGTGTGGTTTTCTCCCACACTGGTTTGCATGCTGTGTACCACAGTTGGGTTTCCAGGAATTTTTTTTTAAGTTCACAGGCATGCTTGACATTCAGCATCACATTCACCACCAGCCCTAGGCATATTCATCAGACATGCCACCTTGCCCATTTGTACCGTGATGTACCCAAGCTGAACTTCTGGTTCTACTGGCTATGCCACATCCTGGTACTCTGCCTGGAATGCCCTCCCCCCCTACTCATCTGCTGTCCATCTCCTACTCATCCAACAGCCCCAGAGCAAATCCACCCTTCCACAAAGCCTGACTTCCTCCTCCACTCCCGCCTATGGACTCAGTTCTTGCTATTTGTCACATGTGCCTTTGAAACACATCACATCTGATAGACAGTGCTGCCAATGGAGTGGGGGTTAACCGCTGCCCTGCCATTTAACTCTTCATCCGTACGGGTTGTTTCTTCAGCTGGCCTCTGAAATTCCTTGATCTAGGAACTCTGCCTCGTGGGTCCCCTCTACTGCTTTGTATTGCCCACCCAGTGAGTATTAGATTACGGTCAACTTGTGCCTGGGACCATCAGTGAATCAGTGAATGAGGAGTGAATGAATGAGCAGACTGAGCCTTTCAGCCTCACTGTGATAAAGGCCCAAGGGAAGATGATGGCAAAACTGAAAAAATGGCTTCCTCCAGTAGCTCTGAAGGGTCCAGAATCAGTCCTGGGGGAGGGCGTGGGAGGGCTCATGGGCACTGGATGGAAGTGGGTGTAGGGATTCACTTTGTAGTTGTGTTGTCATAGTAAACACTATTTTCATTTGGGACTAATGGAAACCTGGGGGGACCCAAAGCCCCAAACCACTCCTTGGCATCACCACTGCAAAGGGGCAGCCAGGGCAGGGACTGGCTAGAACTCAGGATTCCAGCAAATTCTGAATCCACCATGTAGATCATTCAACTTTATCCTGCTTTTTAGAATCCCAAATAATCAGCTGCCTGCACTTTTTGCCAACTGTGCTAACGTTTGTTTTATACTGCCTGCTAGTGACTGTAAAATAAAACTTTTTCACGTCCTCAAATCCCAGTGGCTTCAGAGAGGTCTGGAGGCACAGATGGGAACAAAGAGAGGTGGATGAGACAGCATACAGGGGTAAGGAGGCTTGGAGAGACAGCGAGGGAGTGAGCAAGGGCAAGATCAAGGCAGATTGCTGGGCGGAGGCCGAGCAGGAACCAGCTGCAGGCATAAGGCAACCTGCCCACCTCTAGCCCCAGGTGCGTGGGCACCGCCAGCTGCTCTGTCCTCGCAAAGACGATGACAGGGACTGGCAGGAGCAGTTCCCAACCCATGGCATGGAGATCTGCAATCTGGCAAAATTTTCATAATTACTGTGCCAAGGTAGTTGGATGATGGGCAGTTTGCCCCTTCCTGGTTCATCTGAGCATGTGCCAAGCCAAGCGGACCATGGGTGAGTTCTCAGCGTCATACAGGATGACGGACAGAGTGCACCGAAAGCTTGGGTTGCAGCCAGCAGGACACCATGCTGAGGCCAATGATTCTAAGCCAGGCTGTCTGGATTTGAATCCCAGCTCTGCCAGTCACCTGCTATACAACCCTGGGCAAGTTCCCTGACCTCTCTGTGCCTTGGTTTCTCCTAGTAAGAATACCTTACAGGATAGGTTGCGGGACTGAATGAGTCAATATTTGCCAAGTCTTAAAACTGTATCAGAAAAAGAAAAAAAAAAAACCTGTATCAGGCACAAAGCAAGACCAGGAAAGTGTGTGCTTTAAAAAAAAAAAAGATCTGGCCTCGAAGCACGGCCACGGGTGCTCCTCTGGAGGAAAGATCAGCAGACTGTGAATGGAAATGAAGAAGAAGCTGTTCAAGCTGGGGTTGGTGTTTTACCTGGAGCAGAGACTGAGGCACCACGTTGGTTGGGGCTGTGATAGACGAAGGGCTGATCATATGGAATCACCTCAAGAAGCAGGTATCCAGGGCATGTGCCAACATTTACTGTGTGGGAAGAGGCGCAGAAGACTCCCCCAGCAGAGCCAGCTTGCCCAGAAAGTGACAGTGGTCCTGAAAGAGGAAGCCCTTCCCAAGCCAGCCAGGACTAGTGTGTGCGTACTAGGTTGCCTCACTCTTTGCGACCCCGTGGACTGCAGCCCGCCAGGTTCCTCTGTTCATGGGATTCTCCAGGCAAGAATACTGGAGTGGGTTGCCATGCCCTCCTCCAGGGGATCTTCCCGACCTAGTAATGGAACCCACGTCTCTTACATCTCCTGCTTTCGTAGGCAAGTTCTTTACCACCTGGGAAGCCCACAGCCCAAATCAAAAAAGAAGACAAAAGCCCCCCAGACATAGAGGACCTTGAACATAAGAGCTAGATCTCACAGCTCTTCCACCAGAAGATTCTCAAGGGGAACCAGGAGGACTCGAAGTTTGTTTCAGAGGACTTTGGAGAAACTGTTGCTCCTTTTCACTCCCTACAGATTCCTCTTCCCTAACAGCCTACTGACCTGACCTGCAGAGATGTACTGAGAGAAAGAGGGTAGAGAAAAAAGACTGGAGAGGGGGTCCAAGCAGACAGCTCTATTTGTAACAGAGCCTGAACGTTCTCTCTGAAATGTGTGTAGTTAAGCATGGGAATGGGCCATGAAAAGGGGCTGTGAGTGTGGAAACAAGACAATTGGGAAACAGGATACACAGCGCTTACTTGAGCAAAGGGAACAGGAAGCCAACCTACATGATGGCCCTGTTTTCCCAACGATGAACAGTTGGAACTCCAACTTTGGATTTCTGACCAAAAAGATTATTGTAGAGATGGCAGAGGAGGTAAGGGTCCTGATATGAGCCCTGTCACCTCCCTTGTGTGACCAGAGTGGACTAGTGACCGTGATTGCCTCTGCTTCCTTTGCTGGATCAAGTTTTTAATAAAGTGAACATTATTTTTCCCTTAAAAAAAATAGGTTCACATAGAATCTAATTTACACGGATGCTTAGGGAAGGTCTCCCTGAAAAAATGACCTTTAAAGTGGCAATTTTTCTTTTTGTTTGGGGTAATTTTTCTAATCTAAGCTCTCCATTAGGTGATTTTTTTTTTTTTTTTGGCCCTGCCGCATAGCTTGTGGGAACTTAATTACCTGCGTGCATTCTCACTTGCTTCAGTCGTGTCTAAATCTTTGCCACCCTATGGACTAGCCATCCAGGCTCCTCTGTCCATAGGATTCTCCAGGGAAGAATACTGGAGTGGGTTGCTATGCCCTCCTCCAGGGGATCTTCCCAACTCAGGGATGGAACCTGCGTCTCTTATGTCTCCTGCACTGAGAGGCAGGTTCTTTACCACTTGCACCACCTGGGCAGCCCTGATCAGGGATTGAATCTGTGCCCCTGCAGAAGCCAGGAGTCCTAACTACTGGACCACCAGAGAATTCTCTATAAGGTGATTTTAAAAACGAATTCCGAAAATAAATTTACATTCTCAAATTGTACATTTGAGTACTTTCAAGTCTTAGGGACGACACTTTAATGAGTCACACCTGGTTTGTTTGCCAAAGGTGACCACCTATTTTCTGGGGGTCTGGCTGCAGCCTGGGGAACTGAGCTTTGTGCTGTGGGAGTCTGAGTGCTTCGGTGGGAACAATGCACAGCTCTGGCCTCCTGGGCTTTGGCTGTTGATGAGATTGCCAACAGTTGCCTGGCCCAGAAGACAAAAACCAAGAGGAGGGACAAAGAAGGCTGGCCTCTTCAGTGGGCCTCCAGAGTCCAGCAGGTTCTACTTCCAGCACACAGGTTGCCCTCCAGGGCCTGGTCCTAGTGAAGCTGAGCAGGTGGAGCTTGCCACCCACTTCTCCTTCCAACTATCACTCTGGAGGATTCTGCCATATTCCCTAAGTCATACTCTGGACCTTGCCCTTAGCCCTCTGTCATGAACATTCCCCTTATGCCATTGCTTTAGGCTCTTCCTTTCCTGTTCTCCCCCTTAAAGTGACCATTAGAAGTATTCACTACAATCTTGACCATCAGAA
This sequence comes from Giraffa tippelskirchi, assembly GCF_054371585.1. Lineage (NCBI taxonomy): Eukaryota > Metazoa > Chordata > Mammalia > Artiodactyla > Giraffidae > Giraffa > Giraffa tippelskirchi. The sequence continues at coordinate 133,780,429 of NC_137278.1, read as the reverse complement.
TCCTCCCAAGTTTGTCATTCAGTCTTTCCAACTCTTTGCGACCCCATGGGCTGCAGCACTCCAGGATCCTCTATCCTTCGCTATCTCCCAGAGTTTGCTCAAACTCATGTCCATTGAGTAGGTGGTGCCATCTAACCATCTCATTCTCTGCCATCCCCTTCTCCTTTTGCCTTCCATCTTTCCCAGCATCAAGGTATTTTCCAATGAGTTGGCTCTTTACATCAGGTGGCCAAAGTATTGGAGCTTCAGCTTCAGCATCAGTCCTTCCAATGATTATTCAGGATTGATTTCCTTTAGGATTGACTAGTTTGATCTCCTTGCAGTCCAAGGGACTCTCAAGAGTCTTCTTCAACACCACAACTCAAAAGCATCAATTCTTCAGCACTCAGTCTTCTTTATGGTCCAGCTCTCACATGACTACTGGAAAAACCATAGTTTTGACTATGTGGACCTTTGTTGGCAAAGTGATGTCTCTGCTTTTTAATATGCTGTCTAGGTTTGTCAAAGCTTTCCTTCCAAGGAGCAAGCGTCTTTTAATTTCCATGTCCGGTTCTAACTGTTGCTTCTTGACTTGCATACAGGTTTCTCAGGAGACAAGTAAGCTGGCCTGGCATTCTTAGCTCTTTAAGAATTTTCCAGTTTGTTGTTATCCACACAGTCAAAGTCTTTAGCTAGTCAATGAAGCAGAAAAGATGTTTTTCTGGAATTCCCTTGCTTTCTCTATGATGCAATGAATGTTGGCAATTTGATCTCTGGTTCCTCTGCCTTTTCTAAACCCAGCTTGTACATCTGGAAGTTCTCAGTTCATATACTACTGAAGCCTAGCTTGAAGGATTTTGAGCATAACCTTACTAGCATGTGAAATGAGCACAGTTGTTCAGTAGTATGAACATTCTTTGACATTGTCCTTCTTTGGGATTGGAATGAAAACTGACCTTTTCCAGTCCTGCAGTCACTGCCGAGTTTTCCAAATTTGCTGGCATATTGAGTGCAGCACTAGAACAGCATCAGCTGGAATTCCATCACCTCCACTAGCTTCGTTCGTAGTAATGCTTCCTAAGGCCCACTTGACTTCACACACCAAGACGTCTGGCTCTAGGTTAGTGACTACACCATTGTGGTTATTCAGTTATTAAGACTTATTTTCGTATAGTTCTTCTGTGTATTCTGGCCATCTCTTCTTAATCTCTTCTGCTTCTGTTAGGTCCTTACTGTTTCTGTGCTTTATCATGCCCATGCTTACATGAAATAGTTCCTTGATATCTCCAATTTTCTTGAAGAGATTGCTAGTCTTTCCCATTGGTTTCCTGTGTTTCTTTGCATTGTTCACTTAAGAAGGCTTTCTTATCTCTCGTTGCTATCCTCTGAAACTCTGCATTCAGTTGGGTTTATCTTACCCTTTCTCCTTTGCCTTTTGCTTCTTTTCTTTCCTCCCAAGTTACATACCTACGTAACAGGGACCTGCTACAGACAACTGGAACTCAAGTAGGCTGCTGCTGCTGCTGCTGCTAAGTCGCTTCAGTCGTGTCCGACTCTGTGCAACCCCATAGACGGCAGCCCACCAGGCTCCGCCGTCCCTGGGATTCTCCAGGCAAGAATACTGGAGTGGGTTGCCATTTCCTTCTCCAGTGCATGAAAGGGAAAAGTGAAAGTGAAGTCGCTCAGTCGTGTCCGACTCTTAGCGACCCCATGGACTGTAGCCTACCAGGCTCCTCCGTCCATGGGATTTTCCAGGCAAGAAGAGTACTGGAGTGGGGTGCCATTGCCTTCTCTGCAAGTAGGCTGCAGAAGGCAATATTTAGGGCCAAAGAACTCTCTGAGAATGCTTCTAACAAAATTGTGCTTGGGACTTTCCTAGTGGTCCAGGGGCTAAGACTCCGAGCTCCCAATCCAGGGGGCCCGGGTTTGATCCTTGATCAGGGAACTAGATCCCAAATGTTGCAACTAAGAGTTTGAATGCTGCAACTGAAGATCCTGCATGCTGTAAAGATCAACAATCCTGCATGCTGCAATTAAGACCCAGCACAACCAAATAAATAAATAATTTTGTGACTGACTGTCCCTCCCACAGGCAGTCTGGCTGGGGGCCACCACTAGGAAGATGCTCAGAAGTGGGGGAACATCCACACTCATAACCCAAGAGGGTCACATCACATGTGACGCCTTGAGCTAAGTCAAAGACAGCAGTTGTAGGAAAATATCGCAAGCCCTTCTAATCCAAATCCCTGTTTATTAATAAGGAAGCTGAGGTCCCAGGAGAGGAAGGGACTTGCCCAAGGTCACTGCCCACCAATGGGAGGACCGCCCTGACACTGGCCTGTGCTGCCTCAAGCTCTGGTTTACAGAGCGCTTTTCCTGGGAGGTGGAGTAAGTTTTAAATGTCCTGTTGCCAAGGACGCAGCAAAAGGTTGCCCTCTCACCACCCCTGTTCTGGTGCCAGGAAAGCCTTGCAGTCTCCTCCACTCAGCAACCGGGAAACAGTTCCAGCTGCCCACAACTCACACACCAGTGAGAAAACTGAGGCCCAGGCCCTCCTCAAAGGCCAACAGCATGGCAGGCAGTGTCAGGCAAGGCCCTGGGCTCCCTGGCCCATGGGCTATACTGGTCAGAATCTAAACACACACAAAAAACCAGAATCTCACTCTTTCCCACATGAAGTGAGTCTGGGCTCCAAGCCCAGCCTTCCTCCTTCTTCTGGGGGTCCCAAGGCCCAAGCTCCTGCAGCAGCAGTGGCCCTTTGGCCCCAGCAAGACCAGTTCCCCTATGACATGCAGGTGTGGGAGGGATGAGCTCTTTTGAGCACAGGGCAGTCAGAAGCGGCTGGCTGGGAGGAATGGTAGCCCCATTTCAGAGCGCTGTCAGGCTGGGCTATGCTTGGGTCTTAGGAAGAGCCCAGAGTCTTGGAGAGGGATGCCCAGATTGGCTGGGGCAGCCGGATGGGCCTGAGAGTACACTTACTTCCAGCCCATGGCGTTGGCCCTCATGTGAGAAGCCCAGGACTTTAGGGGCAGGGGCAAGGTCTGAGGACACATTCTGGAATGCATTTATGTTCTGGCCTATAGTCCATGGAAGGGAAGAGAGATGGAGAACAATGGTCCAATTAGAGACCGTCACAGCCACCAGCCACCATACTGATACTTGGATGGCTGGTGCCAATGGTGAGCTCAGAGCACCCCAAGTCTGGGAGGCAGAGCTGTGCAGGCAGGCGTCCAGGGCTCACTGGGGTCAGAGGGCTGCAGCCCAGGAGAGCAGCTGTGGGCCTGAGTGCTTAGGGGTGAGTAGTGAGATCCCACAGCCCCAAGCATCCACTGCTCTCTGGACTTGCCCTCTGTGGCATCTCCTCCCCTCTGCTGGCCTTGTTCTTCATCAGTCTCCCTAGCTGGGTGGTCTGCTCCAGGGGGCCATAACCACCTTTCTCATAGGTAGGACTGCCCTACCAAGCCCACAGTAAGTATTTCAAAATAAAAGGAGGGACTGCTGTGCCGTTCTCAGTGCTGTCTGACTCTTTGAGGCCCTATGGACTGTAGCCCACCAGGCTCCTCTGTCCATGGAATTTTCCAAGCAAGAATACTAGAGCAGGTTGCCATTTCCTCCTTCAGGGGATCTTCCCAACCCATGGATTGAACCTGCATCTCTTGTGTCTCCTGCATCGACAGGCAGATTCTTTATCGCTGCACCATCTGGAAGGAGACATTTATAGGCAGGGTCTAGCCCCAGAAAAGAAGACAATGTTGGGGTTCAGGAAGATTATCTCTGCATTTCCTCAAGGGATACAAGGAAAGGATTTGGATAGCAAGGCCCATGGCATGGGCATGGTTGATACACATCCAGGTCTTTCGCCTGCCCACCCTGTTATTAACCAGTCATGTGACCTTAGGCAAATCTTTGTGTGCCTCAGCCTGACTATAAAACAGGGGTAAAAATACTTGCCTTATCATCAGGGTGAAAAATAAGATAATAGATGAAATAATGAAAATACTATTCAAAATTAAATCTATTAGCATGATAAATACTGCAAACAATAGCAACATTAAGAAGATTCATCTCTGCTGCTTGGAAATCAGTGCAGCCAGAGGCCCAGGGCTGCCAGGAACACGAAGCTGTGAGGAGCATCGTGAAAGCAGGTGTGCCTGCACCACCACCACCAGCTCTAACTCCGCTGGATGCAATGGAGGGGGTGGCTGCTGCCTCAGCTCCAGGTCTGTGCTGCTTGGAGCGAGGTTGGGAAGAGAGAAGAGAGAAGCAGTAACAGCCAGAGGGTCGGGGCTCCCGAGGGGTAGGGCTACCCCTTCACCAGGTCATGCTCAGCCTGCTGGAGGGGGACCCTCCCTGGTGTGCACCCCATAATTACAGTCCTGGCCTGGTCTCCAGCCTACCCTGGGGGTTGGCAGGAAAACTAAGGATTAGATGATAAGGGAGGAGTGTGTGTGTGTAAATGTTTTAGAGAGGAGGAATCACCCATTCTGTTCCTCCTCATAAAATACACACACTTTCCCTCTCTGCTTTCCCCTCTTTGAGGTAAAATATCTTTTAAAGGCCTGACCTCACACTTTCTTCTTTCAGCATCCGGTGAACTCCTCCTCCCATTGCAGCTCTTCTGAAGCTGGGACACACCCTGGGAGCCCGCCAGCACACGGCCTGGCCTGCTAGAGCCCATGACGGATGCCACCCATCCACCCCATAGCTGAGCAGCCAGGGAGACAGGTGACTCGGCCCTCAGGGCAAGAGGCCACCGTGGCCTGGAGCCTTTCCCTCCGTGGTGGCTCATCCCATCACTGGGGTCTCTGGCTCCCAGTCTGTGTCCTCTTGCCTGCGCTGGGTGCAGTTATCCTGGCAAGGCCTTCCTGGACCAGCTCAAAATGTGTCCTGCCCCAGAGACTGAGGCAGCTGGAGGTAGCCGGGCAGTCGAGGTGGAAAGGAGATTACTCCACTGCCAAAGCTCCTTGGGGACATGGGTGTGACCACAGGGAAGGAAAAGAAAAATGCTGATGGAAGATGCCCACCACGCTTGGTTTCCACTCCTTGTCACAGGGCTGGTCTCCCTTGGGTCTGAAAGGATGCATAAGAACGGTCCAGTTGCCTGGTCTGGACTTGGACGAAACTTCGACAGAAAACACGTTTAGGAGAGACGAAAGGCCGTGGAGTCCTGACTCACCGGGTCCACACCTCATGTCATGATTACTCAGCTCCGGAAGCTTCCATGCCCCTGCGTCTTCTATCTCCACCCATGTGCAAGGGCACTGGCTTGGTTACCCTGCCGTCTGCTCCATCCCAGGCTTCTCCTGGGGAGTGGGCTCCCCTAATTCCTCTGAGGAGATGCTGCCCCCGACAGGCAGCAGACACGGGGCAGCCCTCAGCTGTCACCTCAGCTGCAAAGGCAGAGCGGCCGTTTACCTGTTTGTCACTAAGAGCTGACCTGGGATCCTCACACCCATCTGACAGATGGACAAATGAGGTGGAGAACTGTTCACTGACTTGCTCAGATTCACTTAGAAACCTGAGGTATGATCCCCCAGTTTGACTGCCTCCTGCTAAGAGCCCTGACCCTTTCTGGAGGCAGTGGAGTCCATGACTTCAGGGATGAGAGATCTGGCAGTGGAGGGGTGAGGGAAGAAAGGGGTGTTCAGCCTGAGCCCCTGAGCATGTGCCAACTGCCTCCCCTCTCCGGGTATGGGACCCGCTTCTTCCATACGCCCCAGGGCCCTGGTACTCAGAACCTGTACCAGGTCATCTCCAAGGCCGAAAATCCCTCTTGGGGTCAGATAGTGCACCTCACCCTGCCAAGCTCGAGGCCACAGGGAGCAGAGGGCCGTCCCACCCGGCATTTCCTCATGTGAGGGTCCCTGGGCAGGAGGGTCCTCACGGTGTGGTTGGTTCCCAGGGGAGATGTGGAGGACTCAAAGCCAACAGAGCTGACGGGACCACTCATCACCGACGAGACATGACTCCTGGATGCCTCGGCCTCTGCATCACTGCCTCCGCTCAGAGCACCACCCAGCGGCTGGAGGCAGAAGGCAGAAAGTGGAGTGGGGAGGGGAGGAAGGAGCAGCCTCTCAGACCACCATGGACTACTGAGGGCCACTCTGAGGGCCGCTTGGGCCAGCCCCCCGCAGGGCTCCAGGCTCCCACAGCCCCTGTGACCAGGGGGCCGAGGCCTTGGTGCAGTCAGTCAGCCTTGGAGGCCCGCAGGGTCCCAGAGACCATCCCGGGCAGGGGGTGGGCCTTGGCCCTCCTTGCCCCACCCCCAGGGGCTGGCCAGAGAACAAGGCCTCTCAGTGCACTTAGGGTAACAATACAGCTCCTCAGGGCCCACCGCTCCTGGACAAACAGCCCTGACCACACCCAGCTGTTTATTGCACAGGCTGTGGAAAGAAAAGCGCCCTTGCCGCCCCCGCCCCACCTCCACCTGCTTGCCTCCCCAGGCAGTGGGCCTGCTCCTGCCACATGCGCACAGACACTCAGCCCACCATGGAAACACACCCCAGGGGCCCCAGACCGCTGGACAACAGAGCCATGAGGCGCAGAATCTGGGAAAATCCTGGTGTGGAGAGCTCTCTATTGAACACAAAGAGAGAAAACGCTCTGCTCTCCCTCTCACTCCAGGGCCTCTCTGTCCCCCACTCCTTGGCCTTGGGCCCCGGCTCGTTCCATTCCCAGGTCCTCCTTGGCCACCAGTCATCGCGGGGGATGGGTGCCTCCACGCTGCCCGCTCCCGGGCCTCAGGTCCAGTCCTTGGAGAGCCCTGCCCGGCTCGGCCAGCCCGTGGGCCTCCTGGCCCGGCGCGCCCCGGGCTCTCCTGGCGGCCAGTGTCTGCTCCAGCCCAGCGCCTCCTCATGGCTCCAGCTCCCGGGAGAGGCGGGACAGTTCCCGCTGGTTGTCGATGACCTTCAGCTGCTGGACATAAGCCCAGGTGCTGGCGGGACTCCGGGTGCTCAGGGACTGCTCCGAGCCTGGGGGGCAGGGAGGGCAGTCAGCACTTTTTAGAGCCCACCTTTTCCCCTTCCAAGAAGCAAATCGACCCTCCTGCCCTGTGCCACCCAGCCTGCTACTTTCCACAGCCAATCTAGAAGACACCCTACCCCCAATCTGGGACATATTAGCACAATGGTCCATAGCACAGACTGAAGAAAACAGGCCCTCAAATTATATGCAGCTTAATACCCCTTTTACTAAGTTCAAAGACAATGAAAACTAAAGAATATTTTGTTGTCGTAATATATATATGAGATATTTTAAAGATATATGTATATTTTATTATATGTACACACGATAAAGCTATTTTTTAAAAACAAGGAAATGGGTAACTCAAAATTCAGCATAGTGGTTTCCCTGGGTGGGGAGGGGCAAGGGGACAGGAGAGGGGACCACCACTAGGGAGATGGAAGTTACTGTCAGTGTGCGAAAGCTTGGCTTGGGTCCAGAAAGGCTCATCTTATTATCAGTATAGATACATACATAGTGTAAGATAATGATGACGGTGTGGTGTGAACTGTGGATTACGACTAATCCCATTTCACACAAACTGAAGGCCAATTAAAAGAACACAGGTCTAGGGTAGGACTATGTGGGTCCCAGCTCTGTCTCACTGCTTATCTAACCAGCTCTATCTCACTGCGGCTTCCACCTGTTTTTTCAAGGCTCCAGCCCATTGAATTCCTTTAAGTGGGGATAACACTCTACTTATTTCATAAAGCTGTTGTGAACCATTATCAGCATCATGCTTTGCAACCCCATGGACTGTAGCCTGCCAGGCTCCTCTGCCCATGTGATTCTCCAGGCAAGAATACTGGATCTTCCCAACCCAGGGATTGAACCCAGGTCTCCCTCATTGCAGCCAGATTCTCTTCCATCTGAGCCACCGGGGAAGCCCTTTCATGTATGGATGTGCCTGTAAATGCCAGCCAGCCATGGCCAGCTTGTCAGCACCCACCTCTGCCCTCACTTACATGTGGAAACCCTGACCGCCTGGCTGTCCTCGTGCAGGTGTGAGACTCGGCTTCTGAGCGGTGACAGAGGCACTGGGGGGTGAGGGGGGAGTCAGTGAGAGGAGACCAAGCTGATGCCTTGAAGGGGACATCACTCGGGGCGCCCACCGGGGACCTGCCCTCTCACCGTTGCTGTGGCTTCGGCAGTGGTGTAGCATCCGTGCGGCTCTGGCCATCATTCTCTGGGGACCAAGCAAGGACATGAGACTTGATATGAGGGACGGGGCCCTGGCCTGGCCTGGGGGACAGCTGAAGTGCTCCTAGGCACCAGGGGCTGTAGGAGACAGGGCCGTGCCTGCTGTGCCCCAGCTCACCCAAAGACCCATCGGGGACCAGGCACTGGGAAGACAGAAGTCAGGAAGGGCTTAGAGAGGAGGAGGCCTGGTGGGGAGGGGATTCTGGTTGAAGGGCGAGATAGCTGAGGCCACCACCCCAGCACTCCCTGGTGGAGACCAGACCTTCTGAGGGCATGCAGTGGAGTAAGGCAGGGGCTATTTTAAAGGAAGTCTTCATATTTATATTATTGAGAACAACTTTGGACTGTCTCCCACCCCCGCCCCTTCCAAAGCCATCGTCACAGCCTCCAACCTGTTCCAGCCTCAGACACCCGCTCTCCTTGGACTCACCATCTTCTCAAAGTTGATGAGATTCTCCACCAATGTGTGATTTCCCTCATGGATGAAGGTCATGTCTGCAAAGAGATGGGCTTTGCTCATAGGTCCCCAAACTCCTTCCCCTCCCAGCAGCCAAGGAAAGGTGAGGGGCCAACAACAGGGAGGCCAGGGCCCCCCACCAAGCAGCCCTCTTCCTCCCTGCTAACCTCCTGGAGCAATTTCTTTATACCTCTTAGGCCTCATGTCATCAGCCATCTAATGTCTGCATGTCTTAACTCTGCTTCTATCTGGTGAGCTCCTAGTTCACCTTTGTGGACCCAGGGTGTTGCACACTGGAATCACCCAGGGGGTCAGGTGGACACTTTGGGGCAGGGACGGACGGGATGGGAGCAGGGCGGCAGGGGCTAGTGCCCTTACCTTTGAGAAGAAGGGGCATGAAGGGGATGAGGGGAGGGGAGAGCTTGGTGAGGGCCAGACGGTACACTCGGTGGTTCCACGAGGGGTCCTGAGAGGGAAGAAGCCACAGTGAGAGAGGGAGGGTCCCGCACAATATGACCTACCACATGCCACAGCATAACCAAATGTCCACCTGCCAAGGAGAGGTCGTGCACCCACTCCTTGGAGCTCAGCCTCCTCTCAGCCCCAGATCTCCCCAAGGCAGGCTGTGCGGCAGGCAGGGGGGCCTGGAGCTGTGATGCTGGGCTGCATGACGTGGTTTCCTGGCCTCCAATTAGCCCCCAGAACACTCATGGACTTTGTCACAGGGGCTCGGAGGATTCATGGAAAACTCTTTTCTGTCCCTGTTTCTCCCTCTGTCCCTCTGTCCCTCTCTCTCTAGTGGGTACACCCCTTTGAATTTCTTCAGCCCCAGGAGGAGAATTTTTTCCTCAGGAGCTTTTGAAGCCTTGCTGATGAAAGCAGCCTACACGAGCTCTCTCCTGAACACTGTACACCTTTCGCTACCCCTGCTACAATTCCTGGGAGTGGAGGGCTCAGCTCCTCAACTCTTGCCTCATTTTTTGGCCTAGGCTCTTGAGTCTCCTGAGGGGCCTCTGACAGACCCCAGAACACTGTGGGAGTTGGGTCAAGACCTGCTTCCTGAGTCCTGAGGCAGGTCAGCGCCCCCCTGGTGGTCCCCTGGCACCTCAGACCCCAGGGCCAGATACTGCCCTCACACAGGACCTCACAGCCGCAGCAAATGTCACACGGGCCCCTGTACACCTGCTGAGGCATATAATACACTACACAGACCCCCCATAGTGCTAAACACCGCCATTTCTCAGCCAGCCCCCCAGACTCACAGGCCAAAGGGAACCAGGCCCTGACCCAGGGTTGGAAGCCTGGAAAGTGACCAAGGACAGGCAGGGGTGCCATGGGGGAGAAGCGGGGGGTTGGGCCGGGGTTGGGGGGGCAGGGAGCACTCACCAGCAGCCTCTCAAGGGCCGAGTAGAGCTTCCGGACTTTGTGGGGCAGCCGCTGTGAAGGAGAGGCAGGTGCGGCTGTCACTGCTCTGGGGTGCGGGCCCCATCCCCAGCCAGGACCCCCAGGTCAGGCAGGGGCCTGACTCAGGACTGAGGTGAGGAGGCCCTGACCTACCCAGCAGATGTACTCACCTCCCAGGTATGGGCCAGGCGGCTGATGGCCGAGTTGCTGAGACCAAACATGACGGCAAAGAAGGAATTAAGATTCTTTTGCTCCTTGAGGCTGTGAACAGAAGACCCAGAGACCCTCAGGGGAAGCAGCCACACACAGAACCCCACATCCACACCACCCCCCAGGCCACAGCACAAGACCCAGCCAAGCCAATGCTGCCCTTGAAGAGACTGGGGCTGTATGGTGTGGGGAGGGAGGGGCTCCAGGGGACCCAGGCAGGCATGAGGGTGGGAGACTAGGCCATACCCCGACCACAGATCGGGGGGTTAAATAAAGGCACTGTGGGACTCTGCCACCCAGCCCGCCCAGCCCACAGACACTCACTGGGCTGCCAGTTTGATGAACTTCCTGAGCAGCTGGGCCCGTAGGCCAGGCACAGAGCAGAGACACAGCTCCGTGGCCACCCAGTATTGCAGCTCGTTGAAGCGGCGCATGAAACGCTCCAGGTTGGCGGTGGTGACGTCCCGCAGGTGCTGGGGGCCCAGCACATAGTGTATCAGCTCCACCTGGGCAGGGGGGCAGCACTGTGAGGTTAGCACACAGGGCAGGGTGTCCAGCACACGAGGTCAGCGCGTGGGGCGGGGCGTCCCCATCGCCGGCTCTCCTCCCCTCCGCTCCGCCCCAGCACCTGGTGGATGCTGTTGAAGAGGCTCCAGTCATGGTCCGTGAGCTGGCCCGCCAGGTCCTTGGTGCTCACCAGGTCCAGCCCCTCAGCAGAGCCCACAGTGGGCCCCAGCTGCTCGGGGTGTGGGGTCTGCAGGTGGAAGAGTGCTCAGAGGGGTGCCTGGGGAGTCCGGGGGGCATGGTGGGGGGAGAGAGTCTGGGGCCAAAAGTCTGTGCCCAGGGCCGGAGGAACATCAGGAGGGCAGGGGTGCTGCAGGGAGTGGAGGGGCTCCCCAAGGAGGCATGTCCTGACAGCTCCCCAGTGCTGAGGCCCCTCTCCCACTTGAGAGCTCCCAACAGTTCTCCCTTTGGGACTTCCTCCATCAGCTGAGGTCCACTCCTCTCTCTTCTGCCTTAGGAGCAGCCAGAGCCAGGCCCTGCTCTCCTTTCCATGTGGCCCTCTCCTAGCACCCACCCGTACCACTCCCAAAACAGCCCTTCCCAGGGCCCTGGCGCCCTGCCTGCCCCTACCAGCTTGTGCACTTCCTGTGGGTTGACAACAAAGAGCCGCTCGTTAAGCCCCAGGGATGTGGCCACACCACGGGCATCTGGCTGCAGGCCAATGGCATCTGCAAAGAGAGCAGAGGCTGTGCTGGGTGGGGACAGAGAGGAAGGCCAGGGAGCAACCGGAGGCGGGGTGGAGGCTGGAAGAGATCTCCCAATAGTGGCACTGGAGTCCTAGGCAGGTGTTCTAAATGCACAGGTGTGCATGCCCACACATGCACGGGGGCAGCACGGCCTGAGGACAATGAAAGAGGAGTCTTGGTGAGACAGGCTGACACTGGGCAACGCTGGAGCCTCCCTGAGCCCCAGCTTCCTCCTTTGTCAAAAGCAGACACCAAGATTTCCCGTGACTACTCACAAGTCAAATGAAGTCACCGATATAAATAGTGTCTATAAGGATATGATACATATACAAGACCTTTGAAAACTGGGAAATACCTTACAGAAATCTTCATGTGGATTTTCATCAGCTCTTGTGAACTGGGACTGTGTTTTCAGTCATGTTTGAGTCCTCAGTCCCTAGACCAGTAGCCTCCAAAGTAAGGTACACAAGACCATTCCATGCATCCAGGAAAAAAATATTAGCACTTATATTGATTTTTATTACCTGTTTTGCACTTGCTTTGTGTGTTTCTCTATGATCACGTAGCAATAGTGTAGGAACGTATGTATGTGACTTGCAAGGAAATATACACAAATAAGGGAGTTTGTAATAAAATACTGATTACTGACACAGTGAGTGAAGTTGCTCAGTCGTGTCCGACTCTTTGTGATCCCATGGACTGTAGCCTACCAGGCTCCTCCATCCATGGAATTTTCCAGGCAAGAGTACTGGAGTGGGTTGCCATTTCCTTCTCCAGGGGATCTTCCCAACCCAGGGATCGAACCCAGGTCTCCTGCATTACAGGCAGACGCTTTACCATCTGAACCACCAGGGAAGCCCTGACAGAGGTGTGCATCAAAACAATCAGTGCTCTCAACAGAGCATGGCATGTGGGGTCTCAATTAACACTGGCTTTGGACAACTGCCAACTTGCCAAATGGCCACCAGAGGGCAGTGCTTCCCAGAGGAGCACACAGGCACCCATGCCCTCATCATCTCTCCTTCCTGAAGGAAGGAGGCTTTGCTGGTCTCCCTGCCACTCCTTGCCATTATTCTCTGGATGACCAGCTGCTTACCCTGGGCTCCAGCTGTCATACCCATGCCGTGTCTTTCATGGATAATGGATAACAGTGGTTTTTAATGTCCCAAGTTCTCTAAAGGCAGGTCTTAATAATCTTCATGCTGCCATACTCTGAGCACCAACTTTATGCTAGATCCCATGCTAAGAGCTTCAAACACAGTAGCTCATTTAATAGCCACAGCAGTCCTAGGTGATAGGTAGTTACAGTGCTCATTCAACAGACAAGGAAATGGAAGCTCACAGCGGTCAAACAACTTGGGCAGGATCATATAGTCAGTAAGCAGTGGGTCTGGGATTGCAATTCGGGTCTGGGAGTCCACAGTCTAGGCTCTTAACCATCAAGCTGCTTATCTTATCTGCCATGGTACCTCTGCCTCCTAACATGCTCCTGGCCCATAGATGACTCTCAAAGATGTTGATGGACTAAATGAGCAACTACCTAAATTCAAAGTCTGTCTATGCACTCAAGGGGTGAGCCTGGGAAAAATCACTGAATTCATCTGAGCTTCAGTTTCCTTGTCTGAAAATAGGATAAAAGTACCTATCTCATAAGACTATTATTAGGATTAAATAAATATGTAAGCATGATAATAATGTCAGGAATCCCTGGGGGCTCAGTGGTAAGGAATCCACCTGCCAAGCAGGAGACACAGGTTTGATCCCTGGGTCTGTGCCCTTCGCCTGGAGCAGGAAATAGCAACCCATTCCAGTATTCTTGCCTGGGAAATCCCATTGTCAGAGGAGCCTGGCGGGCTACAGTCCATGGGGTTGCAAGACTTAGCAACTAAACAACAAATGATACTAATCAAATAGTAGCTAATATCTATGTAGAGCTGTCAAACATCATTCTAAACACTTTTACAGATTAGCTCATTTAACCCTCACAAGCAGGCACGTTTTCATCCTCATTTTATAGATGATGAAATGGAGCACAGAGAGATTAAGCATCCTGCTGGGGGACAGAGAGAAGGGAGCCAGAGGGCTGGAAGCTGGCAGCAGGCTTCCGAGTTCATGCTCTTCAGCACGACATGCAAAGCACATTGAAGAGATGTAATAAGCCTCCCATAAATGCTAACTACCATTAACATTGACAAAGATGGTGATGATCTTAATTCAGGGGGTGGGCACAGCTCTGAGGGGGCCCCCTCCCTTGGGGCCACCCTACTCAGAGACACAACTCACCACCTGCCGAGTTGACCTTCACCAGCACCTGCCCCTTAGTCCAGCCGTCCTCCTGGGCCAATGCTGCCATCACCTCTCTCACTGAGGCCGTCACAGGCAGCTGCAGGGTTAGCACGGAGTGGTCTGGCCGGCAGATGTCATAGGGGACTGGAGAGGAAGATGGGACTGAATTGTGGGAGGGAGCCGCCTGGTCTCCTTGCCCTAGCAGGGAGAAGGCAGTGACTGCAGCAAGGGAGGGTCCCAAGGAGGGGGGCAACAGTACTAAGGAGAAGCCTGGGCAGGCAGGTGGGAGACCCTGAGGTGAGCAAGGGGGGAACCTGAAACAGAGATCCCAAGGAGCACATGCCATCCTGGACCAGGCACCCTGAAGTCAAGGGTGGTGAGAGCAGGGTTCGAGCTCTGCCCCGGCTGACTCGGACCACCAACCTTTGTCCCCAACTCTGATGGCACAGTTGCTGCTGGGGAGAGGCTCGTCCTGGCTGGGGAACCAAACAGGTACATTCCGGGCCTGAGAAGGAGAGGAAGTAAGGACCAGAGGACAGGAGAGCATGCAGGGACGGGGAGGGGACTGTCACCCAGAGCAAGGGTCCCACACAGCACACACACCACCTAAGGGATCTGCTTGTCCCGCAAACCTGGGACAGGTAAGGCACTGGGAATCTGGGGACCGAGGCTCCCAGGGAAGACAGGGCAGAGCTCAGAATGAGTCTGTGCCCCTCTATACGTGTGTCACCCCCTCTGCCAAATGGGTCCAGAGCCTCTCTAATATGTACACAAGGCAGCTGTTGATCCTGGTCTTTTCCTCCTTCAGCTACCATTTGCTTTTTTCTACATGCTTATTTTAAGTATCTAAATATGCACAAAAGCCCTTTGACAAAATAATATTACCCCCATTTTATAGATAAAATCAGTGAGGGCTCAGAGAGGTTAAGTAAGATACCCAAAGCAGCACAGCTGCTAAGTGGCCCAGCCAAAATCCTAAACCTGCCCCCCGCTCCCCCTCCCCCATGCTCTTGTCCACCAACACTCAACTGTGTCAGCTGCCCCATAACCCTTCCTCCAAGGCCCCACCACAATGGGCTCTTGGGGGGCCCCCACTGCCCAAAGGCCTCCCTCACACAGCTCCTCTGCCCACCGACTACTCTTTCCAGATTTTGTACTATTTTCCTCCTCCCAACTCTGAAGGCAGCAGATGAGGTTTAGACCTTGGTCCATGGTTCTTCCCTGGATTTCCAAATCTCTGCACTCCCCTCAGAGCTCCTCCCAGCATCACGTATCAATGCCCTCCTTCTCCCCGCCCCCAGCATATGGAAGACTCTTAAAACCATACCACTGGGCACCGAATTCTCTTGCAGACCTTGGCCTCAAATGCCTCCAGGATCTTCCATATCTGTGCTCCATCACCCCAAACTCGACACACTCCTCGGATCCCCTCATCCCGCCTCCCAGGCTACTCTTCTGGCCATTCCCCTGGGTTCAAGGCTCCTGTGACCCCCTGCTCCCCTCCCCCACTTCCCCACAGAGTATCATCTAGTTCTGGGGTCTCTGTGTTCCCCCTTCCGCAGCCCAGGCCATCCCCAGATCCACCAGCCCGTATCGCCTCACGCCTTATCTACTACAATAGCGCAACTATTCTCTGCCAGCCTTGCCTCTCGGGTGCTTCCCTCCCTCCCACTCCCATCTGCCTGACCAGAGCCAGATTAAGCCTCCTATCACAGCTTCCAGGCCACCATTGTCTGCTGGATAAAGCGCAGGCTCCCCAGCTGACCAATTCAATATACAAATCCCATCTTGTCAATCCTGGGCTCAAATGCCTCCAATGGCTCGCAATGCTCAAAGGACAAAGGCCAGGCCCCTTTCCATGGCCCACAGGGCCTCGCCTGCTCTGGCCCCTCCAGGGCTCCATCAGGAGGTGGGCTCCCTTCCCCACACCTGCCTGCAGCCTCTTCTCCCTCCACCCTCACTCCCTGCATCTCTCAGTTCCAGCGGTCACTTCTCCCTGAACCGAACCCTTTCCTTTTCAGCCCTTTCCTTCCTGACTCCAGAGACCCCATCTTTGTCCTTATTCAGCATGAGGTTGCTCTGCAGCTCTGTCCCCCACTTCCCCGTGAGCTCCTCGAGGCCAGGGTGGCTCTCCCAACCCCCTACTGCATCCTTGGCACCTAAGGCCTGCCGCCTGCTCCTCACTGAGCGGCAGCACCCTCAGAGGTCAAGGCCCCTCAGGGATGGAGCCAGCATTCTAGTGGGCCGTGAGAGACACCAGCAGACAATTAGCAAGGAGACAACTCAACAAAGAAAACAATTCCACTGGGACAAGGCTTTGAGGAAAACCATTGAGGAAAACCATTGAGGACATTTTGGAGGGGAGCCCGTTGGGGAGGGGCTCTCACAGCGAGATGGGAGGTACCAGCAGGTAGGGGCAAGAGATGCAGGTAGGGGCAAGAGATGCAGGTAGGGGCAAGAGACGAGGAGGGAGGGAGCTGCACCCTCAGCAGAAAAGGAGTCAGAGGCGGAAGGGGGCAGGATGAGGTGGGAGAGGCAGCTGGGCCCAGGTGAGGCATTTGGGTTTGATTCTCACTGCGAGTCTCCACAGGTGGCCCCAACCTACCTTCCCAGTTCTCCCCACCCCATTCTTCAAATTTCACTCCAGTCAGGACTCCTCCTCCCACTTTCCTCTTCCAGCCCACTGCTGGGGATGGCACTGGCCCCCAGGACCCCCGGGGTTTCAGAGATGCCTCCAGGCACCACCCCTCACCTGCCAGGCAGGAACGGCTAACTGGCTCTAGCTGTGAGCATGAGTGGGCTTCCCGTGGCACTAGTAGAAAAGAACCTGCCTGCCAATGCAGGAGACAGAAGAGATGTGGGTTCGATCCCTGGGTCAGAGATCTCCAGGAAGATGCCCTGGAGGAGGGCGTGGTAACCCACTCCAGTATTCTTGCCTGGAGAATCCCCATGGACAGAGAAGCCTGATGGACTACAGTCCACGGAGTCACAAAAAGTTGGACACAGATGAAGCAACTTAGCTCGCAAGTGAGCATGACCAGATGGGATAAAATCCCTTGGGGGGTGGGGGGGAGTGACTTTAGACCTCTCTCTCCTGCAAGGCCCAGCCCTAGTGTCACATGCAGCCCGAGCTCCATGATCATCTATCCCAGACCAACGGTGTGCCTGTGTTTGAGGGGGACCTTCCCATGCAGAGGGGCCCGGCGGTCTTTGGAGGAGGGGGAAAGCAGGGCCCCAGCAGAGGCGTGAGGAGCCCACTCGGGACGGACACCTTCATCTGAGGAGACGCGTTCCCACAGCCGTTCTCCAACCTGTGGAGCAAGTGAGAGGGAGGTGAGGCTGGGGGCAGGGTCCCCCAGCAGGCAGGATGATGCAGGCTCAAGAGCGGAGGGGTGCCAGGCTCTGGATTCCCACCACCGTCACCAGAGGCTCAGAGGTTGGCAGACTTGGAGAGAATGACCCAGAACAGGCACTACTTGAACACCAGCCCCTGGATCCTACGATTTTCCCAGGCCAGCAGGGGAGGGAAGGAGCTCAAGGCAGAAAGGGAGCCGGTGTGGTGTCAGGTCAGGGAGGCCACATGTGAGCTCTCCCCGAACCCCAGCTGCCCCCACGGGAGGCCTGGGAGGGCAGGAAGGTCTGGGAGTGCGAGGTAAAGGCTGGGAAATTGACTGGGTGGAGCAGGCGGGAGCTGGCACCAAGGGCACGCAGCAATAAATAGGAGCCAGTGGGCAGAGCAGGTGTGCGGGGCGGGGGAAGGATGGCACATGAATGATTGTGGGCTGCCTGAGCATGGACGGACGGGTGACGGGAGGGTGCACGGCAAGGGACTGGTGAGAACACTCACTGAGATGAGCAGGACTGGACAAGTGAGCACACAGCACAGCGTTTTACAGACAGGAGCGGAAGCCCTGGGGGTGGGGGTGGGGTAACGGGCTCAGGGCAGCACAGCTGCAGGGGTGTAGCCTGGATTGAAGCCACGTGTTTGCCCCCCCCCCCCCGAGGCGGTGCTCCCAGCTCCTGCCGCACTGCCTGTCCCGCCCTCCCGTGACAAGCTCACTTGAGCCAAAGCATCACCTGTGGTGTCGCCGCCTCTCTGGCCACTGCTCCCGCAGCAGGTTGCTAAGCCGGGCATCCCTGCTCACCAGGTCCGACAGTTTCTGGGAGAAGCCAAGGTTCACTGAGACCTCCGTGTCCACCCTGGGCAACCCGGCCCAGCCCCTCCTGGCTCCCAGGTACCTTGAGGAAGCTGGTGGCCACAGGGTCAGTGCGGAGCGTAGGGCCATACAGGGTCACCCACTGACTGACCAGCCGCAGGATCTGCTGCTTCTTGTTGCAGACGTAGGAGCTGCGCTCCAGCTCACTGCCCCCCGCGGGCGCCGCGTGGAAGGTGGGTCCCAGTCAAGGAAACCACAGTGTCCAAGAGGACCACCCACCACCGTCAGGAACAGGCACAGGAAGGGCAGGACACCCGGAGCCCGTGAACGGGCTGGGCCTGGAGGGTTCAGTACAGCCATGCTGTGGGGGATCCCTCTTCCCCGCTCCACACACCATCCCCACCCCCAGGGCTGGAAGGATATTGGTGCAGGAGGGCAGCACAGAGCTGGGCAGTGGGCATGAAGACACTGTGGGTCAGAAGGAAGTCACTGAGGAATGTCTCTGTAGGGCAGGGACAGGGGACAGGTGAGGGACTCAGCAGTTGCATTTCCTGAGCTCAAGCATATGCACAACCAGGGCATCCCTTTTACCAACCCCGCCATGGGCCAGGGAGCAGCGACACCCAGTCCTGTCATAGCACTTCCTACATAAGCCAAGAACACAGGAATGAAAACTTCTGGCCAACTGACCAAAGAGACCAACCGAGCACCCGATGAGGTCAGATGCACAGTGCCTGGCCCTCTCCCAGGCGGTGCTGACCACCCTCTGAGTCAGAAAGCAGGCAGGGTGTCTCCCGCCCCTACCTGTTGGGTCATGAGCATTGGAGTCAGGCCGCATGGCCTCCAACAGAAGTTCTAGGATCTTCTCTGGGGTGCCAGACATCACTATATACCTGGCAGAAACAGCGGGTCCATAGCACTTGAGCCCCAACTCCCCCTCCCACAGCTGGGGCAGACATCAATAATCAATCATATCACTCATCCCTATTTGCCAGCCCTCTCCCCACCATGTGTGGTGGAGTGGGGACTAATTCGGGGTATGCAGCACCCCCAGCAGGCAGGTGTATGACACAGAGAAGGGAGTAAAGCCCAGGAAATAGAAGGAGAGAAGGTGGGCAAGAGAGATGGTGTGGAGAGGGAGCATGGCGGGTGTGTTACCGGTTCCTGCCTGGGGTTGGGGGACGAGAAGGGCCAGTGCCCTGAGAGGTTCTCTCCAGCACTAACACCACTTTGCCATGTTCTTCCAGCCTCATGGTCTTTGCTTCCACATCCTGGAGAACGAGCCACACCCGTGCTCAATACACACCACAACTCCTTTCCCCATTCTAGGGCCTCTCCCTCTGCCTCCCCCATTCCAAACTCCAAGCCCCACAAGGCTCGTACAAGGACCCACAGCCCTTCTCCCACCCTAGTCAATGCCCACGACCTTAGATTTGTCCCTCACCACTGCCTATCGCCCAGCCTGAGCTCCTCCTCCACCCAATCCCTCCCAGTGCTCCTTCTACGGATCTCACTCTCCATTACACTGCCTCCCCCTGCACCCTAGACCCCCACCCCTCTGTAACCTCACCCCTGGTCTCCCACCAGAGCCCAGGGTTCCCAGGGCTCACTGAACCTCCTCAGCATGCCACGCACCTCCTCACACACCCAGAGTTGGGCTCCCTCCTCCAGCCATCATCCCCAAGGTTTCCACCTCCGACCTCTCCCTACTCTGTCTGGTCCCTGCTCCTTGCTCCACACCACTTCTCCAGACACATGTCCCTGCCGTGTCCCTGCCTTCCCCACCCCCAGCAGCGGCACCTTGATGATACGGTTGAAGTCTTGCTTGTCCACGCGAAGAAAATGACAGTTGTCTTCTCCCAGGATGATGGTGGCTGCCCGGGGTGCATCATTCACCAGAGCCAGCTGTCCAAAGTCGTCTCCCTCGTGCAAGGTGGTCACCAGGCCCTGCAGCCAAGCCCGAGTCACAGCCCAGCCCCTCAGCCCTCACCAGGACAGACCCAGAGCCACCAAAGCAGGAGACCTGAGAGACGGGGCAGCCTTGGGTCCATTAAAGGCACCGCCCACAAGGACAAGGACCAGAGACCAGCTCCACCCCAGGGGCTGGGCACGGGGGGAAGACTCACCTTGCCATGGGTCACCACGTTGACCGATCCCTTCCAGATAATGTACCACGAGGTGCCCTTGTCCCCTTGGCTGAACACTGAGAGAAGCAGCACAGATCAGACATCCCCCAAGCACCCATCACTCCCTATGGCCTCTGCCCACATCCAGGCAGGACTTACACACAGTTCCTGCCTTGCTGTGCGGTTCAAAGAGCAGGACTGCAGCCAGTTCCCGCTTCACCTGTGGGCAGGGGGACGAGAGTCAGGGAGGCGAGTCCGGGGACGAGGGGCCAGGTGAGGAGGTTAGGTCCAAAGCCACACATGCTCGGGGGATGGAGCTGTGATGAGGTCAGGTGACCTGGGATTCAGCAGGAGACAAAGCAGGGGAATAAATGGGCAAAGAGAGCCAGAAGGACCTTCAGACAAGGATGCCATGCCAGGGACAAGACATTAGACTGAAGTATCCAAGCCACAGGTGGAAGGGGAGGGACGTGTCTTCTGGCCTGGCAGGGGTCACAGGACAGGAGGTTTGGGGGAGGGCCAGGTGGGGTGGGGCCCGGGGCTGACCGAGTTGGAGAGATGGGCCACGGCCTTGATGTGCAGCAGCTCCTCAAAGATGAGGTCCAGCTCCTCATCTGTGCGCTGACCAGGGCTGCAGGCACAGGGGACCAGGAAGAAATGATGAACTATGAGCCAGGTGCAGGGAGCCACAGCGCCCACTCAGCCTGGTCCAGCCGGGGCCCCAGCGGTGGCTGTTTATCAATAACGGGCCAGCCTTTGACGGGAGCACACCATGTGCCAGACACTGAGCCAAGCACTTTACATATGACTTCATTCCGCCCTCACAACAACCCCATGATGTGGGCTATCGTTATCCTTTGACAGAGGAGGGAGCTGGCCAGGAGAGACCAAAGGACACAGAGCTAGTCGCCAGTGGAACTGGAATTTGAACCCAGACCCTGCCACGATTGTCTTGGCCACGGATGCTTCTCAGAGGGGGCAGGGTCACTGGAGGCCACAGGCCCCACAGCCTCCATTACAGAGGAAGGACCAGGTTCAGAGGGGGCAGGAGGGCTCAAGATCACACAGCATGTCCATGGCAGGGGCAGACCAGAGCTCAAGCCTCGGGTCCAGCCCGGAGAAGTAGGGGCTCACTCCTCCTCAGAGGGGAAACTACGGAGTCTGAGAGCAGGATTTCGCCCACTTACGGCTTTCGAAGCGCCACCGTGAGCAAGGCATCAGGCCCCCGCTGGGACAACAAGGCCAGAGCCTCCACCAGCTCCTCCTCCAGCTCATGGACACCCACGGGCTCTGGCTCCGGCCCAGGGAAACGGTAGAACTGGGTGTCTCGGTCCTGGAAGGCCCAGTCGTGTTTCACTGCAGGGCAGAGGCCCAGGCGAGGGGGAGGAGAGGAAATTGAGGCCACGTAGATATGAGGCTTCCACTGAGATGCCCAGCACAGGCCTGCTCCCCAGGACTGCCTGGCACTGAGCACCCACCCACCCGGGGCTCAGGCTCACCATGGCAGAGGGCGCCTTCATCCAGGAGCACCTGGCAGATACCCACGGCTTGGCTCCGGGAATGGACACCCAGCCCCAGGGCCAGGATCCCATCCACCAGCTCCCGACCGGAGCAGCACTGCCTGGGAGGAGAAGGGGACAGGGAAGGGAAAGGAGATCAGATGGCAGGAGGGAGAGAGGGGAGGGAGGAACTCCATCCGAATGGCACCTCCTAGAGCTAGCAGCAAGGCTGGGTCCAGAGCCTGGACAGAGTGAAAAAGAGAGAAAACTGCTGGGGGTGGCGGGGAGGCGGGCAAGGAGGCAGCCAGGGCCGCCGCTCACCGGTGGAGCCTGAGGTGGTACTTTCTGTCTCGGATGAGGTTGGGGCAGTTGGCCAGGAGGTGACGATGCAGCTGTTTTCCTGCCCTGAGCACTCGCTCCGTGGAGGCCTGGAGGAGGGAGGCACCGCTAGCTGGCTCAAGCCCTGAGTCCAGGTGTACGGGCCCCCTCCCAGCCCTGCCCCTCTGGACTTTTACCTGCTCCAGGCTCACGCTGAAATCCAGGGATTCCTCGCTGCTGGTGAGTGGTGTCTGAGGGCAGTGGGGAGTCTGAGTGTTAGTGCCAGGCCTTGAAACCCAGCTCTCGGGCCCCTCCACCACGACTCCCAGCCCCGGCTCAGTTCTTGACTCCAGGCATTCATTTAGCTAATGGTTCAACAAATACTCACTGGTACCCCCCCATATGCCAGGCATCTGCCTCATCGCCACCCTGCAGCCCTATTACTAGACCCGTGTCTTCCTTCATGACTCCATCAGCGCATCCCCAGGGATAAGGTCCAGGCTCTGCTTCCTCAGGCCCCAGTGTGCCCGGGCATCCAGGTAATTCAGCCTGTAGGGGAGGGGCACAGTGGAGCTGGGGGAACATGGGGACATGAGATTAAGAAGGCCAGGAAGTAAGCAGCTCAAGAGGTCCGGAGACCCACGGCCTGATGCCGAGCCAAGGTCGGTCCCCAGTCACAGGACTATGCACACAAACCCTGGAGCCAACTCCTGGATTCCAATCCCTGCTCCTATGTAAACCTGAATATATATGATTTAATCTCTCCCTGCCTATAAATCTATAAAACATTCATCATAACAACTCAAGCTTTGGAAAGGATTATGTGAGTTAATAGAGATCAAATGTTTAAAGCACTGACTGGCATATACATATAGTTGTGTGTACATGTTAGTTATTATTACTCATCTATGAAGCACAGGGCGGGCTGCCTGCTGGAAGGCCCTTTATTCTCCGAGATGCTGCTGATAGTCCCTAACCCTGCAAATGTGAGTCAGGCTTGGCAGCACATGGGATGGCTCCAGAAATGGGGTTTATGTAGAATCATTGGTGAACAAAGTTTCCCCGCCCTTAGCATCCATCGGGCCATCTAGGACTCACAGGCCTGTTTGCCCTGGGATGTTGGCCACAAAAGCCTCTCATGCTCCTCTCCTCCTACCACCTGAGAACAGGAATTTGTGAACACCCCTGAGCAGGATGCCCTACCTTCTAGGAGCCCTCCCAAAGGCAGGCACCAGACAGTTTACACAGTATGTCTTTCTCGTGATTTCATCTGACTTCATAGAGAATAGGATCAGACAGGAAATAGGCAGAGCAGGCAAGGTCAGTTCTCCTTGACTTATCAGGAAATAAAACTCTAGAGGTGATGTGCCCTGGTAACTCAGACACATAGCCAGACAGCCAGGGATAAACTCAGGCTCCTACCAGAAGCGCTCACATCCTTTGTCTCACTCCACCCAGTACACCTGCCTGTTTCCTCTCCCTCCCCTTCCTTCTCTCCGCTGCCTCCCTACCAGCACTCAGGGCCTGAAGAAGACCTGGCCTGGGGCCAGAGCCCCACCCACCCCCCATCCCAGGATCTTCCCACTGTGTGCTGGGCAGAGGCCTGAGGTCCAACATGTGCAGGCGCCTGGCCCAACGCTGGGCGGAAGTTGCTAGGTGTCCCAAAGGTATCCTTACCCCAGTCATGGGGTCCATCCTAGTGCCAGACATGGCCCTGGAGACTCAGCAATAGGACAGGAAAAGAGAAGGAGGAGCCAAGAGGAGCCAAGGAGGGAGGAAGGGCAGGAATGCTCCCCGGGCAGCCTCCTGTGCCAGCCTCCTGTGTCGGAACAGTGCCAAGTGCTAATGACTTGTTGTTGTTCATGTCAGAGTACTCAGGTGGCCCCTGTCTCCCCAACGCCCCTCGGTGCCCAGGACCCAGGCTCCAGGACACACTCCCTTCCTGGTATTATTCTGACCCTGGAGGGCACATCAGGAGGGGAGGTGCCCGGTCACATGGCCAGGCTGGTCAAGACTCAGATCCCAGATCCGAAGGCCGCCTAGCTTCAACCATTTCCTGTCCTGCCCCAGGGGACGCGCAGGAGGCTCAGAGCTGGAACGCTGGCCCATCAGAGCTGAGAAAGAGACCTGAAGGCATCCCTCTTATTTTCCCAAGGAAAGCAGCAGGAGCCCAGAGAGATGAAGTAACTTGCCCAGAGTCACATAACTGCTTAGAAATGTAAGATCCTCCTGAATAATTGTTATCAACGCTGATCCAGAAGTAGGTGTTTGTCTCCTATTTCCTGGCTAGAGAAAAGGAGGCATAGAGGTTATGTAACCTGCCCTTTTCAAGCTGATAAATAGGGGCACCAGAATTCACCCTGTGCCCATCTGATTCCAAAGCCCATGATCTTAGCCACTAAGCCCTACCATCTCCCATGGCGCCTCCATGGTGCTGGGCCTCCCCCACTGTGTGCCATGGACTCGGAGGTGGTAAATTCTGTCCTCAGGAACGTTCCACAGGCAGGGAAGTTTGAAAAATCCTGGGTTAGACGAAGTTCTATGTGTGTGTCATCACAGTCCCTCTGAACCCCTGCCATGTTCCTGTGCATGGGGACCTCCTGGGATCAGGGTGGGGGTGCTATTCAGGGGCTGTGGTCAGGTGTGTGGGCTCTGGAGTCAGGTGCCTGGGTTCAAATCTTCGTTCCCCACTACCAGCTTGTTGTGTGACCCTGGGCTGCTTATACAGCTCTCTGTGCTTCAGCTTCCTCATCTATAACATGGGGTTGGTGGCAATAGTACCTATCCCATAGGGTAATTTTGAGGATCAAATGAGTTAATTAATAATATGGAGCATTCAGAGCCATGCCTGCTTTGCAGTAACTACTTACTCAATGGTAACTTAATATAACTCTTCTTTCATGATGGGCAGCTATTACCTGGACACGGTGCAAGAAATGCTGTACTTTGACTGATGCTGTACCTGATCTGATGACCCTGAGTGTCAGCTTAGGGGCTTCTCAGCTAGAAAGCAGTGGCTGGTAAGGGTAGGGGTGGAGGCCCTCACCCACCACCTCCTGTCAGGTTTGGACAGGAAGGACTCAGGGTGGAAGAAGAGGTCCTAGTTAGTTTCCCTGCACAGTGTCATGGCTTGCCCCACCCCCCTCCCTGTCATTGAGTGTCAGAGTCACACTGGAGGGGCAGGCACAGAGCCAGACAGCCACATGGGGACCCGTCGGACCAGTTCCCTTAGGCCACGGCCAGGGTCTCAGGCCAGGGCTGTGTGCGATGGGACTGGGAAAGGATGTATGAGGCAGGGTGAGGTTCTGGAGTGGCAGTGGTACCTTCTATAGCAACAGAAAATACACCACAAACTTGAACTCTGCAGCCAGATTGTCTCAGACCCAAACCCAGTTTGCCCCGTAGCAGCTGTGTAACCCTTGTCTGTCACTTAGCCTCTCTGTGCTTCTGCTTTTGCATCTATAAAATGAAATGATGGCATTAGTAGCTATCTCTCAGGGCTGCTGTGAGATTATTTGATGTGATTAAAGCTCATAATAGCACTTTGGAAATAAATACTACACAAACACTAGCTACTCCCATCATTTGGACAGGTTGAATGAAAGCATGTTTTCCGAGTTAGAGAACAGAGCCACCTCTCCCAAAATAGTCACTCACTCAAAGAGTAGCATCTCAGGGTTCTCTGAGCTCAGGGGACTCAGCAGAGGTCATCCTGACCTTGCCCCTGCCTCTAGACAGATTGGTTTCTGTGTTGGCTCCCAGATATCAGATAAGATCTCATGTACCCCCTAATGTTTATCAAAGGAGATGTTCTTCCATCCTATTCCAGCATCAGCTTTGCCATGGTTGTTAAGTCATTTCTGTATCAAACCTCAAGTCTCCTGCTGTAACCTGCTTTAATTTTCTCTTGTTCTGGTCTAATGGGAACAGAAAGTGCTCTCTTCAGACCTCAGGAGGTTGATGGATTTCCCCCTCAGTTTTCTAAAGGTGGCCATGGCCTGGGTAACTCCCAGCACTGTCCTCCTGGGACTCTGGGCTCCACCTCCTTGCAACATCCACCCATCGCCCTGCCCCTGCGTGTACACACTACCTGCGGGACAATTGTTCCCTCACAAGAGCCCCCTTAGCCAAAGGCATCATCCCAGAGGTTAGAATTAACAGCTTCACAGGGACCCAGAGTCTCTTAAACACAGACACAATGGGCTGAAACCACCTCACCCCTACTCCCCAGAGACGTCCTCAGGAGAGGATGTGGCCCTTGCCTAGAGCCCTAAAAATCTAAGTTCCCTCTAACGATCAATTCGTGCACACACACACCTGGTGGGGGAGGGGCCTTGTTTCTGTGCCTGGGACCTGATCTCTTACTCCACTGATCCTCATCCCCACCTTTCTGGCCTCCCCACGCATTCCAGCCCTTCAACTCTGGGACTGAGGGAGTCAGGAGACAGCCTGGCAGCCTCCTCCACTCTCTCCCTTACTTTGGGTCCCAGGGGATCCTCCAGTGACCTCATTGTCCTGGCCCCTGACCTTCCCCCCACTCCCCACCTAGCCTCAACAAGCTAGGAAAGGGACAGGAAATGCGCAAGTAATTATAGCCTGAAAGGGAAGGAGGGAGGGAGGGTTCCAGCCCACTGGCTCCAAGCAGTAGCTACTGCCAGAGACCTGGGGTGGGGGTGGGGGTGGGGGTGGAAGGGACAGACAGCTAAGCCCAGAAAGACCCTGGCTCCCCTGCCCCCTCCCGAGTGCCATCTGGAGCAGGACCCAGGCCCATGAGGCCCCTTCTCAGGAAGACCCAGGGAGGGAGGGGGTGGAGGAGAGCGGGGGACTGCCACCTAGATTCTTCTCTCACTTCCCATTGCAAGGGGGACCCCATTATCTTGGTGGGCCTTGGTTTTCTCAACTCAGCTCCATATTTTGGTACATTTGGTAAATATAAATGGCTATATTTAGTAAATATATAAATGGGTGAGGTAGGAAGGAGGAGGCAGAAGGTGGTGGTCATTCTACTCAAAAGAATTTGCTCCTAAGAGAGGGGTTTTCCCAAGTCTATCATCTGCTCCTGCTTCCCTTTGCCCCAGAGCCCTCCCCACACCCATCTGCATCCCGATGGGCACACGTCACAGACACACACCAGAGCTGAGGTAAAGAAACTCTATTGAGTCCGGGTGGTTGGGAAGAGCTTCTCTGCTGTTTTGGATCCCGCAACCATATCCTGCCCACCATCCACCATCTCCGCTCCCTCCCCCCACGTCTCTTTCCTTCATTCTTGCAGCTCCAGAGATGTTCTTCACTGGCAAAGGGAGCTCCGTTCATCTCAGAGTCTCCAAACTTCTCAGAATTCTCCCCTGAGCCCCTCCAAGCCAGATGCCAAGCAATGTTCACATAACCACTGCACCCCAGATCAAAACGTAGACTCCACGCAGTTCAGTCCTCACTAAAGGGGAATGCTGCCACGGTGATGTTTAAAGAATAGTACCAAGCTTACCTCCCCAGCACTTGACCTGACCCCTGTATTTCATGCATGTCTCCCACCCCCACCTGAAGAACACACAAGCACCTAACTCAAGCCACACGGAAGTGACAAGTTCTTTTCCCCTTCACCACACGCCTGAATAGGGGGACTTGGGCACCACACGCATACACAACGCAGTTGTGTGAGCCACCCACACACTGCAGCCAGGCTGCCTGACCCACTGTCCACCCCAGGTGTATCCCCCAAGCCTGCAGAGCAAGCTGGACCGCCAGCAGCATGCTCACCCTCCCAGCTGGGGCCAGCTCCAGCCCAGGGGGGCCTGGCCCTGGCCAGAGAAGGGGATGGGACTCACCCAGCGCAGCCCCTGGATGCAGCTGGGACGCTGGTGTTCGAGCAGCAGCTGGTAGGAGCAGCTTCGGGACCGGTACATCCTCCTGAGCACCATGTTGAGCAGCGTCCCCTCCGGCACCACGTCCGGGAGGCCTCCCAACGGCGGTACTCCCAGAATCGAGTTGCCCTCCACAGCCAGGCCCACCTGCCAGCGGCTCTCACCTGGCCAGCCCACCTGTGATGGGAAGAGGAAGGTAGACAGCCATGAGGCTGGGTCCGGGGCAGCTGGACCAAAGCACGGCCACCCCAGGCAGAAGCACTTCCTTCGAATCCTCTGGACTGGTCAGGCGGAGGTGCTGCGTCCCAGCCAGGAGCCGGGGGAGGGACAGGAAGACCTTCACTGGGGCCTGCCGGTCTGGCGCACTTAAGGGTCTCCAGCCGGCGGCGTACCAGAGATCATGCCCTTCTTTGGAATTCTGTCCCACCCCACCGACCATGGCCCTGCAGGGATCTCCACCAACTCCCAGTATGGAGCTGTGGACTCACTGGATCCCCGAGAAACGCAGCTTCAGCTCAAACTCTTCTTTTCTCCTCCTTCCTCACCCTTGACCAAGCCTCTGTCTCCCACCCCAACTCCCCCACCGTGTCAGCTTCCTCCCCTGCTCCTCCTCCCCCGCCCCCACCCCACCATACCCACCTTCATTTTCCTCCTTCAAGCTCGCACAGCCGTGCAGGCTCTAGCAGAAGGCAGGGGGTGCCGGGAGCACCCGCCCGCTCCACAACGAGCCACTGTGTGCCCCCGGCCTGTAAGTCCCAGGCGAAGTGAGCAGACCAATTCGTAGCTGGAGCCGCTTCCAAGGCAGCCCCAGCCAGGCTGGGTGGAGAGGCTCCTCTCGGTTTGGGGGAGAACTGGGGGCTTGGTAGGGGGACAACGTCACTCCCGCCCCCAGCGACAAGGAACCCCAAGCCTCCCCTCCGTCCCAAACGAAAGAGCCAGCTGGCACCGGGCGCTGAAGCGAGGCTGCAGCTGGCACTGATCCGGGCAGGAGCTGTCACACCCCCTGCGCGGCCCGCCCCCTTCCCCTCCTGGGCGGACCGGAGGGGGCAGGGAGGACGCGCCCGGTGCTCGGGCAGGGAAGGGGGCGGGCTCCGGCAGGGGGCGGAGTCGGAGCCCAGGGTACCCGGAGCTGGCGGGAACCGTGGCCTCGAGAAACCCCTGGGGCCGGAGCGCCCCGGGAGTGTGTGCCCGGCGGCGGTGGCGGGGCTGTCGGGGTAGGGGCTGCGGGGTATGGCCGCCAAGCGGCCGAGAAGAGAAACGCAAACAAGGAAACCGGGGGAAGGGGGAAGGGGAAGGGGGTGAGTCACTGCGGCCCCACCCGGGAGGGAAATCCGGGCTGGGGCCGCTTCCCGGCCGGGGGCGCCCTGCCTCCTGTTTCGGTTCAGGGTCTCGAACAGGCTGGGGGAGGGACTGGGCCATTTTCCCGGAGGGAATCCCGCTGCCCAGCCTCCCACCGGAGCGCTCCTATGCACGCACCCCACCCGCCGTCTTCTTCCCGCCCTACACACGCACGCACACCCCCGACACGGGTGGGGAAGTTGAGGCTGGAATGGAAGGACGGCGCTCGTGGACGGTGGGGGCTGGAGTCGGAGTCGGGGCCGAGCTCCTGGAGGAGGGAGGGTTAGAAGGCCTCGCTCCCCCGCCCCGAGGTTCCGGAGTCCCAGGCCGGCTGTGTGTGGAGGGCTATCGCCTCCCTGGGCCTCAGTTCCTACCGCCGCGCTGGTGGCCCAGCGTCCCCTTTTCGCCCTTCTGCTTGTGAGGCGGCGGAGAGACGGTGACTCCGGGTCAGCTATTCCCCCGACACCAGCGGCGTAACTGGTGCCATTCTTCACCGAGGGTTTTGGAAGAAGTCGCGCGCCCCACCTCCGGCTTTCTAGAACGCACCCTCTTTTTGCCCCATCAGTATCCCTTTCCCTCTGCAGCTAAGCCTGCCTGGACAGAGGAATACACATCTCTAACATACCATGCCCCCTGCTCTTCCATCGATGATTATTCTCTTGGGGGTGTGGGTGTGGATTTTCATTGTGATTAAAACCTCAATTTCAATGTGTCTTTAAAAGTCTTCCCAGGAGCTTATCAAACGTAAGTTCCAGCCCCTTAAATTCAGATTCAGTCCTACTGGCGTGAAATGGAAAATCTGTGTTTTGAACAAATACCCTAAGGTTGTCTGCTGGGTTCACACTTTGAGAAATGGTGATGGAGTTTTAAATGCTCCCTCAGGGAGGATGAGGTTAGGTATGCACCCTCAGTTGCTCAGTCGCGTCTGACTGTGACCCCATGGACTTTAGCCCACCAGGCTCCTCCGTCCATGGGATTTTCCAGACAAGAACGCTGGAGAGGGTTGCCATTTACTCCTCTAGGGGACCTTCCCAGCCCAGGATGAAAGATGAGTCTCCTGCATTGGCAGGCAGATTCTTTACCACTGAGCCACCTGGGAGGGGAGCCTAAAGATGATTCTAGCCCCAAGCCCAAACCCTCCCACCCAGGTTCAGGGAATTTTAAAGAAGAAAGAACAGTTTGAAGGGATTAACAGGCAGAGGTCACACGGGGAAGAGAGTTGAGAGGGAGTGGGGCTGGGGAGTGAGTTGAAATTTCATTTTGCTGGTGCCGCCATTGATCTGTCTAGAAGTTGCTGCAGGGGAGTTTCCAGAGACTGGGGTCAGAAAGGGGTCTCTGATTTCCTATTCATACTGCCACTACTTTAGGCAGGTGGAAAAGGAGCCAATGAGTGAGGCAGGACACTTGCATCCCTCACAGCAGACCACAATAGCCTATAAGTGCCTGGCACTGTTCCAGGTGTTTGTAGCTATTTTCTCTCTGCCACCAGCCTATGAATTAGTATTACTGTCATTCCCACCTAAGATGGTGAAGATGAGGCCCAGAGGTATTAAGTAACTTGCCAAGGTCACACAGCTATTCAGTGATAGAACTGGGGCTTGAACCTGGGTTGCCTGGCTGCACTTAACCCCTAGGCTATGCTCCACTGTGTGTACATCATATTCATTTTCTGATCCGGACTACATGCCTAAGAGAGGGGGCTACAGAAAGAGAAATTGAGTATGGTGGGTCATCAAATGGGACCTTCCAACTTGTTTCTTTATCTCTGAAGAGCAGGGCCCCCCACCTCCCACCAAGGCAAATGACTGAGCAGCTGTTGCTTTCTCAGGATTCCTGGTTGGGACTGGTCAGTGGAATGAATGCTCAGTAGACTTTTGATGGAGGCTGAGGCCTGGAGTGGGCAGGGGTCTAAAGGAGTGTGTCTGAGGAAGACACCTGAAGCTAGATGGTGAGTCATCATGGGGACAATTGAGCCACGCCCCGGTACAACCTCCACCCTCCCCTAACTAACTTTAGATGCCAGAAAGATGTGTTGGGACAGATAAATAATAACAATAGTTAGCATGCACCAGGCTCTGTTCTTGACACTTGTTATACATTCACAGATTTAATCATCACAACAATCCTATCAGATAGCTACTATTGTTATCCCATTTTGCAGATGAGGAGATGGAGACACGGAAAGGTAACTGACGTGCCCAAAGTCCCACAGCTAAGTTGGGGAACACTGAGTGATTCTCCCCAAGCACTTACAAACTTGTGTGCTTTATTTACTACTCTGCAGTCCTCCCTCTCTAATATACTTAACTCCCGCAAAGGCAAAGCCCACATCCAGAGTCCTTTCCCCCACACCTGGGTGCACAGGCTCCAGAGGTGGGGAGTGGGACAGACAGATGATGGAGGCTGAGCAGCTGGGCCCCTTGATACCATCCACCTCCACGCTGAGCTCTCTGCCAGGACATGAGCCTCCTGGAACCCTGCCTCCCTGTTTTCAGACTGGCAGCAGAGGAAGGCAGAGGCTCCCAGGGAGTAGTCCAGGAGGGTTGATGGGTAAGGAGGGCTTCTCGGCCTGCTGTGGCTTTGGGCTGTAGTCCTCATCCAGGCCTCTCTGCTGAGCTCTACACTGATGGAGCCCATGGCCTCCTGGATCTTCACACTACATGAGTGGAAAACTGCCTTCCCACCCTAGCTGTCCCTCTTCCCGCCCTGCCTCTCTCAGCTCCCTGCTCCAGGACCCCCACCACTGCCTAAGCAAGGCACCTCATACCTTGGTCCTTCCTTCACCCACATCCAATCAGCCTCCAATTTGGGCTGATTCAACCAGTGGATAACCTCTTGCATCCATCCATTATGCCCCAGT
This sequence comes from Giraffa tippelskirchi, assembly GCF_054371585.1. Lineage (NCBI taxonomy): Eukaryota > Metazoa > Chordata > Mammalia > Artiodactyla > Giraffidae > Giraffa > Giraffa tippelskirchi. The sequence continues at coordinate 133,748,482 of NC_137278.1, read as the reverse complement.
TCAGTTCAGTTCAGTCGCTCAGTCATATCTGACTCTTTGCAACCCCATGGACTGCAGCATGCCAGGCTTCCCTGTCCATCACCAACTCCTGGAGCTTACTCAAACTCATGTCCATAGAGTTGGTGATGCCCCATCCCCTCTGAAACTGCTCTAGCCCAATGATGGTCTCTTCCAGCACTTAGTCTATGCAGGGTAATCTGCTTACTACTTTAGAGACATCATCTTTTAATCCTCAGAACAATCACTATTTACAAGTGAAGACCCTGAGGAATAGAGAAGTGAAGTAATGTAGCCAAGGTCACATAGCTAGTAAGTAGTAATGCCAGACTCAGGCAGTCTGACCGCAGAGCCCACACTCAGTCACAGTTTGATACTGCCTCCCTGATCACTGATGCTGAAGCTGAAGCTCCAACACTTTGGTCACCTGATGTGAAGAGCTGACTCATCAGAAAAGACCCTGATGCTGGGAAAGATTGAGGGCAGGAGGAGAAGGGGTGACAGAGGATAAAATGGTTGGATAGCATCACCAACTCAACGGACATGAGTTTGAGTAAACTCTGAGAGATAGTGAAGGACAGGGGAAGCCTGGTATGCTGCAGTCCACAGGGTCGCAGAGTCAGACACGACTGAGCAGCTGAACAACCCTGATCACTACTCTCAGCTTTGCCTTCTTCAGCCGTTCCTATGCAGTGCCACAAGAATCTTTAATTTCTTCAGCAGCATTTATTGTAAGCGAACTCTGCCATAAACTGAGGATCTAAAACCAGGCAGATACTGGGCTCCAGGGCCATGGAGCCTAGTGGAATTTTCTGGTAACTCCCTAACACACTAATCTGGTCAGGTGTCTACCCAGCGCAGTGTCTGGCATATAGTGGGTGCTTAATGATTCCGGGGGGAAATGAGATGAAGTCTGTGGGGGAGTCAGCCGGGGCCAGCTGTGGGCGTGTACCAAGGGCAGGGCGGAAGGGAGAGCAGCTGCTTTTCCAATTCATTTTGAGGACATTTTATTTCATCTCCCTCCGTCCTGGCTGATTCCTTGTCTGCTGTTCTTTCCTCCTTCTCCTATGCTAGAGACCTTGCTCATGAGGCTCAGCTACATCCTTTGAAGTTGTTGGTGGGATGGAGGGTGCAGGTTGGAGGTTGGAGGGCATCTTAGCTAACAGGCTTCCTGTGGGACTATGGAAAAGGGCCAGCTTGGAGACCAGAGGGTGTACGAGCTGTTCCTCGGCCTGCTGCAGCCTCCCTCAGCATCCCCGCCATTTTCTCTTGGCCACAGCTTATTGACAATGGAGAGAGACTGTGACAATGGAGAGTGCCCAGCTCCCCTCACCTGCACTCCACCGCCCAACTCTGGAAGGCTGAAAGTTCGCTTGGCCAGACTCCTGACCCCAAGGGTGGTTCCAGTCCAGTTCCCCCATCTCCTCCCCTCCCCATTCCTGGGGTGGGGGACCAAGGCAGGGGGCTGGAACACTGATGGGCTCCAAGCCAAACCTTCCTAGGACCAGCAGGTCACAGCCAGTCACTCTTGAATTGCTAAGGACCGTGGTAGAGTGAGGGGCAGAGGAGAGACTGGCTCCCACTTCTGGAGAGGGAGCAAGCTGGAGGGAGGTCTATGAGGGTGGACAGAGCTGGGGACCAGTGGGGAGCTGACCGAGGCCAGAGCCGGGACCCCACACTTAACTGGAGGTACATTCTTCTGGCTGGTGGTCAAGCTACCTGTGCATGATGGGGGCAAGGCAACGGTCACTGAACAGGCCTGTTTGCTGACAGCAGTGGCCAGAGGGCAAGGAGAGGCCGAGAGAACGAAAAAGAAAGCAGGGGCAGGTCTGGAGCTGTGCTACAGGAGGGAACAGGCCTGCCTAGCAGGCAAGTTTGGTGATGTTTGAATGTGCAGGAGGTGCCTTCCCCCTCCAGCTTCTGCTTCTCAAGGGGGTGTGTGTGTGTGTGTGTGTGTGTGTGTGTGTGTGTGTGTGTTACACACCCAGAAGACACTGCATCTGCCCTTGAGTGATCAGTGCTTTGAAACGGCGGCTCCAGCCTAGTCATGACCACTTCCTCTCAGAGCCCTCTCCTTGGTCCTTGCTCCTGCACCCCTATTAGAGCTTCTAGTCTGCACTTGCCTTTACCTGAACCCACCCCACTCCCTGCCTCTCCCTGGGGCTCACTACCCTCACTACCTCCTCCCCTGGCCTCCTCCCAACATCCCCCACCCTCCCCAAACCCTCATCTCAGGGACTCCCATCTTCCATCCACCCTGGACCCTGGACCCTGGACCCTTGCTCAGGACGCAAACTCTGCACCCACTAGGCCCTCATGTTTTAGAGACGTGGCAGGGGTGCTGCAGGAGCCCGAGGAAAGTTTCTGTCTGGATCTAGGGCCCTGGACAGAAGGAGAGAGCAAGGCTGTGTGTAACCAGGCAAGCAGGCCAGGCAGAGAAGTCCCTTCCGAGCATCAGAGCAGACCCCAATCCTGCCCCCAGACCCCACTCGGGAAGAGCTGGGGCCAGAGGAAGCTGAACAGTCCAAAGACTTGGCACCAGACCCACTGCCCATTTCCTCTGTCCAGACAGGACACAGTGAAAGGCCAGGGAGGCTGCAAAGAGGGGCTCCAGAGAGGGAAACAGAAAAGAGAGGTGACATCCTTCGTCTGAAGCTCTGACTGAAAGAAGGGGATGCAGGCCACTCCCTCCCCTCCTGGAATCAGTCCTGGCTTCAGGATGGAGGGGCTGCCACCGGGGCTTCACCTCCAGAGAAATGGAGAGGCAGCAGACTCCCCTTTTAAACCCACAGTAGGGGGGCATGGCGCCCACCTCATCCCTCCCTCTCTCATTGCACAGAGGACTGGATTCTGATTTCACATGCAGGCCCCTCCAGGCCCCAGCTCCTGGGGCGTCAGCCAACGGAGCCCCTAGGGTTTGGGTTTTTCACCTGCTGTGCCCCAGCAGGGCTCTTCTCCCACACAGAACCGGCCTGTGTCAGTTCCTCCTGCGAGGCCCCATCTCCTTGCCGCACGCCTGGCACTCAGCACAACTGCCGATTAGAAATTTCACAGAAGTTGCTTCTTCGCAGTGACTTTGGCGGGCAGGAGCTGGCCGCGCGTTGCTCCAGGCTGCCTGGTTTAGCACAGCCAGAGCCAAGACACAGAGGCCCTCAGGAGAGGTTTCCTGGGTTGAATGGTAAACTCATCACCCTGCTCCTGCGCCTCCCTTCGCCTTCCTCCTGTCTCCCGCAGCTCTGTCTTTCCTTCCGCTACCTTTCTACCCAGTTTTGACCCACCGCTATTCCTCACCCTGCCTCAGTCTATTTCTCACCCATCCTCTGCCACCTCCTGGAAGCGCCCTCAGATTCGTACCTCAAACCTCTCTAAGGTGCTATCCCTGGGTCCCATGCACTGGACTAAGCACAGAACAGTCTTCTTTCTGGTCCCTTAACTTTACCCAGTGCCTTTTACAGCTAGACCAGAGGAGATTCCTGTGTACTGATTGAGCCTCCCTGGTGACCTTCTCAGTCCATAAATCCGATCCCTAAACACAAATCTAAAGGACAAATGTGTACTAATCCTTGTCCTGGCCTCTGTCCTTTAGGGAGAGTTGGTGCCCTCCCCTCCAGACTTTGTAGTCTCTCACTCCCCATGGCTCCAGGCTCTTGCCTTGCAGGGGTTAACTCCCAGCTTTATCTCTCTCTGTCCCCTCACCCAAAAACAACCTCACAGTGAAACAGGAAGGAAAAGAGCATTGGAGGACATACCTGTGACTGAGGGTTCAGGTCAGGAGATGGAGGTCACCAGAGGACTAGGAGAGGCGAGTAGGCCTGGGCCCCGGGCCCCTCCTTGTTGCCCTTCCAAATGCTGTGATCGCTCACACGCACCCACATCCTCCCACTCCACACTTGTCTGTCTCTGGTGCTCATCTAGCTCTGAGGCTCAGAGACCTGTTGCTTCCGCTCAGCATCTTCTCACTCAGCATCCTATCCTCTGTGTGGACCTCCAGGTTGTCAGTGCACAGGCAGAGGAAGTGGGGTTTCAGTGAGAAGCCAGACTGTGAGCGGTTTCACTCTGGCTGTAAAAGATGAAGATGTCCCCTTCTAGGGGCAGAAAGCAGCCACAGTCCTAGGGAGCAGCACTGGAGGAGGGGGAGGCCAAGGTGACCCCCTGGCTCTGAGTCCTCAACTTGGGATTGCTTCCTTCAGCCTGGGCAGCTGGGATACTCCACGATGGGCCTCGCTCCTCCCTGCAGTGAGCCACCTGCTATTCGTCTCTACAACAGTCCTTTCTGCTCTGTGGTCTACAAGCTGACCTCAAGAGGAAGATGAAGCGGCAGTAGGGCAAGTTGAGGTGTCAGGCACAGCCTTGGGCTACCTTCACCAGTGTCCTCAGCCTTGAACCCCACAAGGGTTGGGGGAGGGCAAGGGGACCATATAAGGTCTAGGGAGAATCTTGTGGAATTTGCCACCTAAATACATGCACAGGAGATTCTCAGCCCAACCTTGGCACAGCTGAGTCTCAAGGCACAAGATTGGAGAATGCTGCCCCCTAGAGCCAAGATTAAAGAATTCTTCACAAACAGCTGTCCATTCTTTATTTATAGAACAAATATTTATTGAGTTCCTACCTAAGTTCCTGGCATTAGACTAGGAACTGGGAATTCAGAAGTGATCAAGACAGGCAGTAGGACCACTAACCATGAGAGTTTTCCATAGACTCGGGGATTTCTTGAAATGCTGGACCTGTGATAGTAAAATCAGCATGATCCCAGACAAACCTAGAGGAGCTGGTCCCTAACAGATAAAGCCCCTGTCCTCACGGAGGTTTATATTCAATGGGATGGCAAGGGTGAGGATGAAAAGGTTAAACAAATACATAAGACAATTTTATGTAGTGATAAGATGTCACTTATCACAAGGTGTAAGACAGAGTAGGGAGGCTGTGCTGCTGCTGCTAAGTTGCTTCAGTCATGTCCGACTCTGTGCAACCCCATAGATGGCAGCCCACCAGGCTCCCCTGTCCCTGGGATTCTCCAGGCAAGAATACTGGAATGGATTACCATTTCCCTCTCCAATGCATGAAAGTGAAAAGTGAAAGTGAAGTCGCTCAGTCGTGTCCAACTCTATGCGACCCCATAGACGGCAGCCTACCAGGCTTCTCTGTCCATGGGATTGTCCAGGCAAGAGTACTGGAGTGGGTTGCCATTGCCTTCTCTGAGTAGGGGCTGTACTTTAGAGAATAAGGACAGGATTGCCACTCTGATGAAGTAACATGTGACCTGAGGCTTGAATGATGAACGATCAATCTTATGAGCACTCAGAGAAGAGTTTTCCAGGACTTCCCTGGCAGTCCAGTGGTTAGGACTCTACACTACCACTGCTGGGGGAGTGGGTTAGATCCCTGGTCAAGGACTAGGATCCCACATCCTGCTTGCTGGGCTTTCCTGGTGGCTCAGACGGTACAGAATCTGCCTGCAATGCAGGAGACCCAGGTTCGATCCCTGGGTCAGGAAGATCACCCAGAGAAAGGAATGGCAACTCACCCCAGTATTCTTGCCTGGAAAATCCCATGGTGGAACCTGGTGGGCTATAATCCATGGGGTCACAAGAGTCAGACACAACTGAGTGACTAACACTTTCACTACTTTTCACTTCATCCTGCTTGCCACAAGGCATGGCCAAAAAAAAAAGGGAGAGAGAAGAGCTTTCTAGACATAAAGTTACTAACAACCCAGAGCAGGAACAACCTTGGCACATTCAAGAAACAGAAAGAAGGCCAGTGTACCTGAACTGAAATTGGCAGAGGTAAGACTGGTTGGATGGAGTTGGCAAGGCTCTGATTTGCTTACCCAAATTGCTATGGAAAATATTGAGGGATTTAAGCAGGGGAGAGCTGTATTCCGGTTGTTATCTTTAAAAGACCATTCCAGCTGCTGGCTGCAGAGTGGACTGGAGGGGCAAGAAGGAGCAGAGGAAGATGGGTTAGGGAGCTGCTGCAAAAGGGCAGGTAGTGACGAAGGTGCTTCAACTAAGCATGGGGACGGAGAGAAAAGAGAGGGCAGACTCAAATGTGCTTGCTAATGAATTGGACGTAGGGGTGAAGCCACAGTGAATAAGGATATATCCCAAAGGACATCAGAGTTCCCTCCATGTGGAGATTAAGAAGCAGCGCGGAGGAAACCCTGACACATCCAATAAACTCAATCAACTGGTGTATAGCTTGGTAGCGTCGCACTGTTGTTGATCAATCATTCAGTTGTGTCCAGCTCTTTGCTACCCCATAGACTGCAGCATGCCAGGCTCCCTTATCCTTTACTGTCTCCCAGAGTTTGCTCAAATTCATGTCCATTAAGTCGATGATGCCATCCAACCATCTCATTCTCTGTCACCCTCTTCTCTTCCTGCCCTCAATCTTTCCCAGCATCAGGGTCTTTTCCAATGAGTCGGCACTGTGGGAGGAGATCTATGTCTGGAATGTGCCTGCTTAGGAGGAGTGAGAAAGAAATGTCTTAGGAGACAAGATGCCCATGGGTGGTAGTTAGGAGTCTGTCTTAATATTGATGTGGTCCAATTTAAAAGTGACATCAGAGGTTATCCATGTAAGAGATGTTTACATGACCTGAAATGGAATGAGGGATGGTAAATTAGGGTAATGAGGTTAATTGTAACAAGCTCGAAATCTCAGTGACTTACTACACACACACAAAAAGTGTTTTTCATTCATATTACAGTCCAGGGAGGGTCTGGGGAATGGAGTGGGTAGTTCTGTTCATTCATTCATTTAAGGGTCCCAGGCTCTTTCTATCATGTGGCACAGCTGTCTTCAACATGTGGTTTCTAAAATCTTCACAGAACGGGAAGAGGGAATGCATGGTGCACAGGAGACTGTATGGGTCCAGCCTGGAAATGGGGCACATTGCTTCTGCTTTGATTCCAATGCTCAGAACTTTCTCTGATAGCATCAACTTAACTGCAAGGAAGCTGGGAAGTGTTCAAAGTTCCAATTCAGTAGGTCATGGGCCAGAAAAAGAGATGCTCATGGTGAGCACTGCTGGTCTCTGCTGCAGGCAGGGAGGAGAGTGGCTGCCTCTCTTAGGGATGTTGGGTGAGGGGAGTGGTGTTTTCTTGGGTTAGGATTGCAATGAGAGCTCACTCTCTAAAAGCCACTTGGAAAGGAAGCTGATGTGGGGAGAAGAGCATGTGTGATGCACACCTGTGTGCTTTGCAGCTTCATAATCCTCCCATGCTTTCCCCTTGTCCTGGCCTTTCTCCAGGTAAGATCTTTTTTTTTTTTCTTAATTTGGCTGCTCTAGGTCTTAGTTGTGGTATATAGGATCTTCAATTTTTGTTGCAGCATGTAGGATCTTTTAATTGTGGCATACAGGATCTAGTTCCCTGATCAGGGATTGAATCCAGGCCCCCTACATTGGGAGCTCAGAGTCTAAATGACCACTAGGAAAGTCCCCAGATAAGATCTTTATCCCACATCACATCATTAAAATAGCATTGTGGATGCTTTCCCCTCTACAATTTTCTTTTCTCATCAAATCTAACTTGGATACTAAAGTCTAAATAATCTTTCCTAAGACATAGTTTTTGTAGTGCTATCCCTGTTCAGTAATAACAATAACAACAATTTCAAAAATGTCAATAATAATTTGTCAGATTACCGCATTGAGTGCTTTAACTTAGGCATCTCAATATTTCTCAGTTGCCTTAACAAGCTGATTACACATCATTGCCACCCTGCAGATAGAGCAGCAGAGATTCTGAGAGGTTCCTATACTGTCTAATGTGCTGTCTAATATGGCAGCCACTAGCCATGTGTAGCCACTAGCCACTAGGCATCTGGTCCCATCCCTTTATGACCAATAGATGGGGGGAAAGTGGAAACAGTGACAGATTTTATTTTCTTGGGCTCCCAAATCACTTCGGATGGTAACTGTAGCCATGAAATTAAAAGATACTTGCTTCTTGAAAGAAAAGCTATGACAAACCTAGACAGTATATTAAACCTAGACAGCATATTAAAAAGCCGCATACTCAAAGCTATGGTTTTTCCAGCAGTTGTGTGCGGATGTGAGAGTTGGACCATAAAGAAAGCTGAGAGCCAAAGAATTGATGCTTTTGAATTGTGGTGCTGGAGAAGACTCTTGGGAGTCCCTTGGACTGCAAGGAGATCAAACCAGTCAATCCTAAAGGAAATCAAACCTAATATTCATTGGAAGGACTGATGCTGAAGCTCCAATACTTTGGCCACCTGATGTGAAGAGCTGACTCATTGGAAAAGACCCTGATGCTGGGAAAGATTGAGAGCAAGAGGAGAAGGGGGTGACGGGGGCGGGGGGGCGGTGAGATGGTTGGATGGCATCACCGACTTAAGGGACATGAGTTTGAGCAAACTCTAGGAGATAGTAAAGGACAGGGAAGCCTGGCGTGCTGCAATCCATGGGGTTACAAAGAGACACAACTGAGCAACTGAACAACAACAAGCCATGTGTAGCCATCTAGATTAAAATCAATTAAAAATTTAGTTCTTCAGTCATATTAGGTACATATCAAATACTCAACAGCTACATGTGACCAGTAGCTACCAGTGCAGAGAGGACAGATATAGAAAATTATTTTCTTCTGGGCAGAAAGTTCTCCTGAGTTAGGGGAAGCCTACTCAGGTGACATACTAAGTGGTAACCGCATCTGAGCATGAAATTAGTCAACAGCTCTTTATTGCTTTCACAGTTAAGCCAAAGTTTCAGCCTGCACTTAATCTTCTTGTGTTATATCCTGGGCCCAAGCTACTGTTACATAATTATCTCTCGTTATTTTCTTGCACAACCTCACTCTCCAGTGTAACAAGTTTGTTCACTCCTCTCCAATAGTCCTGACATGTGCATTCATAAATATTTTTGCTCTCCTCCTTTCTATCTGCCCAGCTAGTTAATTGCTACCTGACCTTAAGGTTCAAATAGCATAAATATTTCTTGAATCAGTTCCCTCGTCCCCATTCTTGCTGACTCAGCCTGAACCACCTTTCATTCTCCCCTCATCATCTCTTGCCCTCACAGCCTTTCCGCTGCTACTAACCATACTCGCCGACGTTTATGAAGCACCTACTGCATACTAGTCACTCTTGTAAGCACTGACTCCTCACAAAATACTTTGAAGCGAACAACACAGCTGTCTCCATTTTACAGATGGGACAACTAAAGCATAGGGAGATGAAGGATTTGAATGGCCTCTCTGCTTTCTGGTCTTTTCGAAGGAGGTTCATCCTCACACTATTACCCTGGCCACATTTCTTAAACACAGAACTGTTACTTCCCTCCCCTGGCTCCACAGAGAGGGGGAAACCTTCTAAGAAGAGCAAGCAAGGCCATTTTCGTTCAGAATAATTCCAACCTCAAAACCCTTTACACCACCCACAGACCACAAACTACTTACAGTTTCCCAAACCTGCCATGTTATTTCTTCCTTCTGGGCTGTCACCCAGGCTGCTCCCACTGCGTGGAGTGCTACCCCGCAGGCCAGCTCTGAAGTCATCCACGGCAGTGCACTCTGGAGCACAGGGCCTGCTCCCTCCTCAGAACAGCCAGCAGTAACTCCCTCCATCAGCAGCTCACAAAGGAGGGCTGGATACCGAGCTCACCAAATTAAAATCACTTCTCATTAAAAATATATATACTGCCAAGATTCAAACTTAATAAGGCAGGGGTGGATTCTGGGGTCTTTTTTTTTTTTTTAAAAGAAGCTCCCCAGACTATTCAGCAGTGAAGCAAATGCTTCCCTTGTAGCTCAGAGGATAAGAATATGTCTGTCAATGCAGGGGACTCAGGTTATATTCCTGGTCTCAGGAAGACCACACATGCCTCGGAGCTTCTAAGCCCCGGCCACAACTGCTGAGCTGACACACTAGAGCCTTCTTCTCTTGTGCTCCACGAGAGAAGCCACCGCAATGAGAAGCCCCTGCACCCCAGGGAAAAGTAGTCCCCACTTGCTGCAACTAGAGAAAGCCTGTGCAAAAGCAATGAAGATCCAGTGCAGCCAAAAAAAAAAAAAAAAGTGAAGCAAATGTGGTTTGCATCATTCACTTGGCAACTAATCATGTCCTGACTAGATTTCTTGTGTATGATCTCCTTTATTGTTATTTAATTCTTACCTTCATTCACTCACATTCATCCATTCAACAAACGTTTACCAAGGGGATTTGAAGTGCCGGAAACTCTTTTATTTGTTGCTGTGAATGAAAGAGGCACAGTTGCTGTTCATGGAGATAGCTGAATAATGGGCCACCGAGATGTCAGTGTCCTGATCGCCAGAATTTGTGAATTTATTACTTCACATGCCAAAGGGATTTTGCTGGTGTGATTAAGTTAAGGATCTTAATGGGGAAATAACTTTGGATTATCCAGGTTCTTAAACACAAGGGTCCTTATATGGGAAAAGAAGGAGGCAGTAGAGTTAGTGAGAGAGAAAAGATGATGTAATGACAGAAGCAGAGGTCGGGGTAGTGTGACTGTTGGCTTTGAAGATGAAAGAGTTGGCTTTGAAGACTCTCAGAAGTCAAGGGATGTGGGCAGCTCCAGAAGGTGAAAAATGCAAGGAAACAGCTTTTCCCCTCGTGCTTCCAAAAGGAAAGCTGCCCTGCCCTCCCCTAGATTTTAGCCCTCCGAGTTCCATTTTTGGACACCTGACCTACAAAACTGTGAGATAATAAATGTGTGTTGTTTGAAGGCACTAGGTCTGTGGTAATTTGCTACAGCAGGGACAAGAAATAAATACAAGGTATATTGGATACTTACTTCATGCCAGTATGCGATGAGCCTCCTCCACTATATTATAAGTGTTTGGGGGCTCCGTGTGCTACGTTTTGATATTCTCTGCGGGCTCCCAGCATGGTGCCGGGCCCGCAGCCGAAGCTCAGTATACACCTGCTACAGATTCCAGTCTCCTCCTTGGCTTTGTCTGACTCTGATGGAAGTGGCTTTCGGGTAGAGTTGGGGTGGGAGGGGTATGCTTGTGGAGATAAAAGAAAGGAGCTGTCCTTGACGGGAAGGAGTCTGAGGTCAGAAGGGTTCCGAGAGAAGCATCTGCTGAAACTTGCTTAACGCCTGAGGAGGGAACCTGATGGATAGATAGGCACCAAAGCAATCATAATCGCTGTGTAATATCCTATATCTTAATTTTTTATAATTGATTTTTAACGAGAAATTTACATCTTAAATTTTAAACGAGAATGTGATAAATTTTAAAAGCAAACACCGCAGCTGGTTTGTAGAGCTGAGTGTTTCCGGGCCCCGCCGAGGCCTAAATATCCTGATACAGTAGCTCAGAGGACGGGCCCCGGAACCTGCCCTTTTAGGCGGCATCCCCAAGAGATCCGGGCCGCAGGCTGAAGGCAAGCCCAGGACGCGCTCGCCACGGTGGTTCCGGGCGCGGGCGGCCTCCGGCCGGCGAGGGCGCTGTGCCGGCGGCGCAGGGGGCGGGCCGGGGGCGGAGCGCGGGCGGCCGGCGGCTCCGGCTCGGCTCCCGGCTCCCCGCTCCGGCTCCGGGCCCTGCACCTGTGACCAGCGGCCGCGCTCGCCCTCCGCGCCCGGCGCCCGGCGCCCGCAGCCCGCAGCCCCATGGCCCCCTCCCGCCTGCAGCTCGGCCTTCGCGCCGCCTACTCGGGTCTCAGCTCCGTGGCCGGCTTCTCCATCTTCCTCGTCTGGACGGTGGTCTACAGACAGCCGGGCACCGCGGCCATGGGGGGGCTCGCAGGTACCCCGGGGCGCGCGGGGGGCGCTGGGGTCCGGTTCCCGCCGCTCGGGCGCCCGGCTGCGGGGAGGCGCCGGCGGCTGCTCCAGGAAGCTCCTCCCGGGCGGCGCTTCCCCGGGGAGTGGGTGGCGTGTTTACCCAAGACCGGCCGTGGGCAGAGCAGGCCCCGCTTGGGCCCGGGCTCCTGGGCATCCCTCGGGGGCCTCGGGGATCCAGTGCCCGCCCCAGGCCCGGGGCCCCGATGTCCCGCCTCTGCCGTTTTCACCAGCCCCGCGGTCCCCAGGTTAGCGTGTCCACTCTCCACCCTGTGCCTCTGTGACAGCGCCCCTGCGCGCCCGCTGCCCTCGCCCCCTCATATGGGCGGCGAGGTGTGAAGACACCCAAACACACATGCACTTGTTCTGGGGGATCCGCGCCCCTTCCCTGGGGGCTGGGTGAGCGCGGAGAAGGAGTCAGTGGAAAGGAGGGCTGGGTTTCCCGGGGAAGCCCGGCTGCCTCCTTCCAGGGTGGAGCCCAGTCCCGGCAGAGTCCTCAGCGGGGACTCAGGACCGCGCTAGGGGTCTGAGGGGAACTGACTGTTTTCTTTCCACCACGTCGGTGTCTCTGTGCCACCCTTCTGATGTGGCTCCTGGGCCAAGGTCGGTTAAACCCCGCCAGCCTCCCTTTCTGTGTCTCCAGTAGGGCAGAGGCCTGAGGCTAGCACTGGTGTTGAGAACGTCAGCGCGCTGGTGAAGGTCCCGTGCTTACCAATGCTGTGTGCTCGCTCTGCATCTTTGGGCATGTTGTTAACCTCTCTGTGTTGTAGAGTTGGTGAGAAGACGAAACATATTTTTTCTACTTGCTCACTGTTTTTTGTTTTTAAACGCTTTCTATGTGTCAGGCACCCTGTTAAGCAAACTGCTTCCGTCATCTCATTTAATCCTTAATTAGTTAGGCATTATTCCTGTGTCCATTTTACAGGTCAGGCTTAAACTGAGGCTTAGTGTAAATACCTAGCTTACCCAGGGTTACACAGCTCCATGAAATAATATGTGTGGAAAGGCACTCTGGAAAAAAGTACATGTGAGGATAATGCTTCTACACTAGGATGATCTTATTGGTAACTAAACTCTGCCAAAAGAGCCCTAAATGGACTAACTAAAAATAACTAGATTTGCTCATTGCCCTGAAGCTTACTGACTACTATCTGGATAGAGGAGGAACGGAGGTGGGGTTTCTGCCTTGTAAGAGGGGCATAGGTTACCGCAGCCTAAGCAATGCCAAGCAGAGCACTGGGGGTCTCCAAGGAAGGGTGAGTGGGTGCCCAGCTGGGCTGCTCCTCATGCCTGCCTGGATTCCCCACCTGTGGGTTCTTGTCCTCCTGGGGGACCAGCCTGCCCACCTCTGCTCAGTTATCTACAGACCCCTGGCTCCTTTCCCCTCTGCACCCCCCTCTCCCCCCGCCTGCCATGTTCTTCCTAGTTCTCTTGTCCTTGCAGTGTGTTCCCATTTCCATTGGCCCTGCTGCTTTCCCTTCTGGACGGCGGTGTGACTCCTCAGGTGAAGCCCGGGGGTTGCCCTGATGAGACTTGACAGGAGGGGGCTGGTTGGGGGTGAGGAGGAAGGGCCACCCCTGGAATCCGAGCTGGGTGTGTGGAGTCTGACCTGATGGAGTGAGCCCCACAGAGCCGTGTGACCGCAGGCACATCGATGCCTCCTGGGGCTCAGTTTCCTCTTCTGTTAGGAATGGGAGGAGATGCTGCTGACAGGCGTGTGTGTGAGGCCCCCATTCAGGTCTAGAAGGTAACAGCTGTCTGTCCTCTCCCTGAATCACCCATCTTGCAGCTTCCTGTTGGGGGGCAGCCCTGGGGAGTCCCAGGGTTTCCCTCTGACCTAGTCCTACCTTCTTTCCCTCCCTGAAGACTTCCCTTGGCTTCCAAGACAGGCCAGCTATGGAGTTGCCCACGGGGAGAGGTGTGAGGGCAGCAACAGCTGGGGCAGGGTCCTGGCACCTCCCTGACAGCCATCGCAGAACCAAAGATGCCCAGAGATGGTGGTAGTGGCGGCCGCGGTTGTGGCCCTTGTGGTAGCAGCGTGGCAGCTGGGGGAGGGGCAGTGAGGGCCACACGCCCGCTCCACGTGAATGGGGGCTGAGAGCGTCTGCAGCCAGTCAGCCTCTTCCTCTTTTGGGGGTGAATCATCAGCAGATTTGTGAGCACCCCACTTCTGACTTGGCATTTTCAGAAACTGCCGAGTCACCAGAGGGCAGGCCCAGTGTACTCCTTCCCCTGTGTGCCGGGCAGGGCTGCTGGGGGGTGCTGGCTTCCTAGAGCCCCTGGGAAAATGTGCCTGGGTGGAGACCCACTCTTCCCTGATCCTGGTGGTTGTCTGGGAAGAAATGGCTTGGAGGAGAGGCTGGAGAAATGGTTTTGCTTGGGAACCCTTGGGAAGAAGACTGACTCTAGGTCTAGTAGACCAAAATAGAGAGTAAGATTGGAAAGCTTGGCTGGGTGTCCAGTGGCCTCTGTGTTCTTCCCGGGAGCTGTGAGTGAGAGAAGCAAGGGTTGGGGGTGGGAACAGAGTGGGCCCCGGCTTCAGTGGCTTACTCGTTTGCGTTTCCCCGTGGGCCCCCCTGAGCTCCCCCTGGCTCCTCACCTTCTAACTCAGCCACTGGGGGTTCTTTCACTGACCAGCTGTGTGCCTTTGTTGCCCTGAGCCAAGCAAGGCCCTGCTCCTTGAGTCAGGTGGGATGGAGCAAGGAGTGAGGTCTGGCATGGACACACAGCGAGGTGGGCCTGGGAAACTATCCGCTTTGCCCCGAGTCGTGCAGACCAGGCTTCCTGCAGTCTAGAGTGTCCCAGGGAAGGGACCCCAGGGGCTCTTGCTGCCTCACTGACCACCTGGGTGGAGTTAGGGGCGGTCGCTCTTCTACGGGCAGAGGCAGGAGCCAGGGTGAGTGAGGATGGGCCTGCTTCCAGATGTGGCTTGTGTTTATCTGGAGGCCAGGCCTGTGAGCAGGGGAAGTGAGAGGTGGGGCAGGTTGTGCCTGCTTATTAATGGAGAGCTGGGATCTGGAACACCCCGAATGATCGTCTTCCTCTTCCTCTTGCTCAGCCCTTTTTGCTACATGGGTGGATGTGGGGGTGGATACATGGGTGTTTGGGAGAGACCCCTGGTGCGCAGCTAGTGGACTAAGAGAGGGCATCTCACAGGCCCTAATTTCAGCGTTTCCTAACCCAGAAATTGCTGAGTCACAGGAGAATCACTCTGACCTCCTTATTTTTCCCCTAAGCTGGCTTCCAGAATCTTTGAGTGTAAAACATCAGAGAGCCATCTATTTCAGCCCCTCCATGGCACAGTGAGGTAACAGAGGGCAAGCGGAGCTGTCACAGACGTGCCCATCTGACGGCTCCTTGGATGTGCATGGTGACAACACCTTCCTCCCTAGGGCCCTTTAAGAAAGCAAACAGCGCCTCCAGTGAACACTTAGGATGCACGTGAGATGACTGGGAAAGACTTCTGGGAAGGGTGACTAGCGCAGCATCCATCCAGATCATGGAAGATGTACGCGGAAGCCAGGCGGTTGGTATTCTGTCCGTCTCTGGCCTGGATCCACTTTCTGCCTTGGCAGGGATGAGGACATGCTTGTCCTGGCTCACCCTGACTCTAGGGCCACATTCCAGGCCCCTATCCCCTGAGGGAGGTGGGGGTTGAGTGGGGGCAGAGCTGGGAGAACGTGGGTCAAACATCATGGGAGAGGAAGCCGCAGGTGTTGGCGGAGGTGAGTCCTCACTAGCGGGGAGCCTTATGTCACCCAGTTTCCAGGTTGGTGGGACCTTCAAGCGTCCCTGCTTTCAGGCTCTGAGTCTCTGAGGCTCTGAGAGTCACGAGCAGCCCCGCCATGCCAAGCCCAGGCTTCCTGGCTGGCAGTCTCATGGTTCTCTGTCCCTTGCCAGGCTGCCTGAATTGTGACAGCTTCTGAGGTGGTAACCAGAGTAGAGATCTGTGATGACTCCCCCCACAACCCACCACCTTCTTATTTTCCCCCAACTTAAAAAAATATTACGAAATATTTCAGGCACGTAAAAAGGGATAGCCTATTTAGTGAACTCCCTTAAATATCGTAGATTCAGTCAAAGCACTCTCCCAGCCTGATCGCCCTATCTGCTTCCCCTCCCTCTCTCCCCTGCCAGAGCTGACCGCAGCTTTCCTCAGCCTTCCAGTGCCCCTTTGCGTGTAGTGGGTGTGGCTCACTTTCTGAAAGGCCTTCTGACTCTCAGGATACAGCAGCCTCCACACAGCTGACTCTGCCTCATTCCTCATTCCTCCCTTGTCGAGACCCTGCAGCTCTGCCCCAGACCCTTGCCAATGGAATTAATATTTGCTTCTCTCTTTGGGTTGCAGTGGCAGGCAGCGCCTGGCACAGAAGGCACTCATTGTATTGGCTGACTGGCAGCTGGCATTGGAGGGGAAGAGCCTGGCCAGGCCCAGAGGGCAAACTTAGGACCAGCTGGGGGCAACTGGCCTACCCTTTAAGCAAACAACTTAGGAAATGGAGTCTAGCAGGGGACTTCCCTGGCAGTCCAGTGATCAAGACTCCATGCTTCCACTGCCGAGGGCATGGACTGACCTCTGGTCAGGGAACTACAAGCCCAAATGCCACATGGCACAGCCAAATAAATAAATAAAATCGAGTCTGGCCAAGAGCAAGAAGAAGGCCACTTGGGCACTGGGTGGTCCTGGGGGTTTTACCACTGGGCCTCCCCATCCCATAAAACCAACACATAGAGTTTGGGAAGAGCCCCACTGCCCAAGCCATTAGCCTTTCAATGTGGTGGTGGTGGCCTCTGAAGGTGGGGGAGCAGGAGCATCAGAAGAAGTGCTAGTCACTCAGTCATGTCTGACTCTTTGTGACTCTATGGACTTTAGCCCACCAAGCTCCTCTATCCATGGGATTCTCCAGGCAAGGATACTGAAGTAGGTTGCCATTCCCTTCTCCAGGGGATCTTCTCGACCCAGGGATCGAACCTGCGTCTCCTACATCGCAGGCAGATTATTTACCGCTGAGCCACCTGGGAAGCCCAGGAGCACAAGGGTGGGGGCAATGCCCCCACATCTGTGGCCCCCAGGTTGGGTAGCAGGGAGTCCTTGGAAAGCAGGTTGGACTGCAGTGGTCCTAAAACTTTCTGACTTCAGGACGCCTTTATGCTCTTAAAATGGGAAACCCCAAGGAAATTTGTTAATGTTGGTTATATCTATCAATATGTACTGTATTAGAAATTAATACTGAGGAATTAAAAATTCTTAACCATTTTAAACTATAATACTAAAAATAACATTGTGATAAGTAACATTTTTTTGGTAAGAAATACTCAGGTTTTCCAAAACAAAAAACTAAGGAAAAGAACGACATAGTTTCATATTTTTGCAAATCTCTTTAATGTCTGGCTTTACTGGAAGGCAGCCAGAATCTCTCAGCTGCTTTTGCATTCATGTCCTCTTTACATCACAGGCCGCTGTGGACTCCAGCAAACTCCGCTCAACAGGGACAGAGAAAAGGCCCATACTACCTTACTGTTTATTTGTGAGAACAGTCTGGCCTGGGGGACCCTCAGGGCCCTGGGGGTCGGCAGGTGAGGAGGAAAGGGCCCCTGCCTGAGCCTCTTTCGTCTCTCCCCGGCAGGTGTGCTGGCGCTGTGGGTGCTCGTGACACACGTGATGTACATGCAGGATTACTGGAGGACGTGGCTCAAGGGGCTGCGAGGCTTCTTCTTCGTGGGCGTGCTCTTCTCGGCCGTCTCCGTCGCCGCGTTCTGCACCTTCCTGGTGCTGGCCATCACTGGACACCAGAGTAAGGGCTTCCGCCGCTGGGGCGGACAGAGTGTGGGCGGGCCGCTGGGTGGGGCGCTCAGTACACCCCAGATTACCTTGCTACGTTCAACGTTTAGGCCCACAGGACTGGGCAGATCACTTAACTTCCTTGTACCGGGGTTTTCTCATTGTTACAGTGGAGACAATGGACCTTCCCATTCCATCCCCCACCCCCCCGGGTTAGAAGGGGGAAATGTGAGCTGCAGTCAGCACCCAGGAGTGTGCGGTTAGCAGTACCTTTTAGCCTCCCGCCCAGTTCCGGGATGGGCGCGCCCCCTGGTGGCTGTAGTCTGCAAGTAGCCAAAAGCCCTTCCTGCCCACTCCGATGCTGAAGCAGATTGGAAGGTAGAGGTCTAAGGTCAGTGTGACAATAGCAGAGTGGATGATGATACTGACCTGTGATTAGCCAGCCCTGACCTAGCCTCATCCCCACTGCTTCCTGCTGGCAAACTGAATGCTCCGGATCGGTTCAGCCTCTGTTGGAAACTGGGGAAGAATGGCCCGGGGCTTGTGGCCTGGTGGCTAGGGGTCAAGGGCAAGGTCCTCAAGTCACAGTTGGATTCTTCTGCCCTGCAGGCCTCACAGACCCCAACAGCTACTACCTCTCTTGTGTCTGGAGCTTCATTTCCTTCAAGTGGGCCTTCCTGCTTAGCCTCTACGCCCACCGCTACCGGGCTGACTTTGCTGACATTAGCATCCTCAGCGATTTCTGACCCCACAGGATGAGGGCTCTGCACCCTGACAGTCCTCAGGACATGGACTCAGCCTCTGAGACATCAGGTGGACTTGTACACCCCCTGGGAACCCCAGAACTGAGGCGGAAAATATACAGCAGGAGGACAGATGGTGGTGTCCATGAAGCTGTCCTGTCCGCTTTGGGGGAGCCCTGGGTGCTGTGGGAAGGGGGTCCTGCCGTGTTGCTCATCAGCCTGGCTGGAGGGCAGCTTTAGACCTTTGAAACGTGGATCTATTTTCTTAGCACTCAGTGGGCAGTCTTTGTAAGCAGGCCAGGGCAACAGTCAAGGCAGTGGGGCCTTGGCCGTGCCTGGGGCCCAGGAGCAGGCAGTATGGTCTCTGCTGCCCTGGGCCCTCTCCCTCAGGCAGGGTGGGACCCTGGGGAGGTCAGGTCAAATAAGGGATCTCTGGTAAATACTTCTCAACCCCCTACCCCAGCACTCCCATCCTTGTGTCCCCCAAGTGTCAGGTAGTTGAACTCATTGGTCCCAGGGGTGGGTGACATCGGCTCTCTTTTCCCAAGGCCTGGGGACCCAGGGGGAGTTCAGTGTCTCTCTCCCCACCCTGTTCCCACAGCACTGGCTCCAAGATTGTGCTAGAGCTGTCGCCCCTTCACCACATTCATCAAAGCAGGATGCCCCAAATGAGGCCAGACTCAAGGTCTTGGGGGAGGTGCTCCTGCCCCCGAAAGGGCTTTGGGGAAGGGGGCAGCACAGATTGGGCTAGAAGCAACTCTCAAGTGAGGCACCTATAGCCCAGCATTTCCACTCAGTCTTCTCACACCTGCTCCTCTTGGCACCCGAATCACTGCAGCCCCCAGACACACCCCCACCTCCACCCCCGCCCCGCCGGATGCCCTTCACGAGAGCTTTTTATCTTTCAAAATCTCCCTTCCGAAGGACAAAATCTGCTTTACTGCCTATACACTGGCCCAAGGGCTCACCACGCTCGGGAGGGAAGGGGCTACATCGATCTTTTCTTTGGTTGCCATTTTGCACTGTCCACCCCTTTCCCACCCGATGTGTCCTGCCCCTCGGCTCTTTGCCTTATCTGTGTCACTGTCACTTTAGCAGAAGTACAGTAGCCATTTGTATCAGCCAGCCTCCAGTGCTTTCTTGTGGGGTGGACTATGGGAGAAGTGGGTGGGAAGGGTGGAGATGGGTGGGCTCTCCAGTTGTCTCATTAAGTAAGCCATTTCCATAACAGAGGAGGTTCTCTCCCTCTGGTCCCACTTGAGGGACTCCCCATGGGGGAACCCCCCAGCCCAGCACTCCTCCTCCAGCCCACCCCAGGCACACCCCCAGCCAGGGTGAGGATGCCCCCAGGGCACAGCTTCAGCAATGCCTGTGGGACTGAGTGCCTGTTGCCCAAGAGGCCAGGACAGAAGGGATGGACATGCTTTCCTTGTGTTCTCCAGGCTCTGAGGACTTGGGGTCAGATCCTAGCTAATGAGGCTGCTGCTTCTGCTGCCTGAAGAAGCCTGGCCGTCTCAAAAGTGTAAAGACAGGCACCGGCAGCCCCAGCACCTCACAGTGGGTGACCGTGCCCAGTCCTGTCTTCTTACCATTCTCTCTTCTAGGCTCAGTAGATGCTTAAGGAGTCAAGGTCCATTAGAGCAGGCAGGAACCCAGCAGTGTCTATTTCAGGAGCCTTCAACTGATCAACAGAGGCCCCAGGAGGTGACGTGACTCAGTCCCAGGTGGGACTGAGTCTCTTTAGGGAAGCCCAAGTGAGTGGGTCTGCAGGCCTCCATGTCCCCCACCCCCTAACGGGCCCTCTGTGGATTCAGAGCTGCCGCCTCAGTTACCCAGAGGTGGGGCAGGCAGGGACAGCCAGGGTGGCTTCATGATAGATTCTTCCTGCAAGGCAGCTGCCACAGATCAAGGAGCTGGAGGGAGCTGCCTCCTAGCCCAACCCGTCCCTTCTCTTCCACATCAAATCAGGTGTGAGCTATGCTGTGTAGCTGTAGGCCCACTACCCTCCCCTCATCCCCCGGAGGCCCTTTCACATGCACCTTTAAAGCAAATAAAACATTTATTGTTCAGATTTTTTTCCATTTTTTTTTCTTTTTTACAAAAACATGCATACATACACAGGGTATAGTGGTCCTGGGGAAGACTCACGCGCTTGCATGCACACATACTCCCTCTTACTTTCACTCGCGCGCACGCGCACACACACACACATACACACACAAATACTTTCCTTCTAGGCCCCAGGCCTCAACCCCAGAAGCCTCGAAGACTGTGCCAGGGTAGCCACCCCTCCCCCATGTCTTCCATCCACTCTCCCACCCACTCTCCCCTCAGCCAAGCTAGTCCTATGCAGGGCAAGAGTCAGCTGGGGTCCAGGAGACCCCAGAAAGAGAGAAGGCTCACGGAGGGGCATGGTGACTGAGGGAGCCCTGGGGGGGTCATGCTGTGCTTCTGAGGGGAGATGAAGGGTTTGGCACCATTGGATCAGGAAGCACGGAACTCCAAGAGCACCTGTCTGCTCCACCAGGGCATTGAGATGGTCGACGCAGGGAGTCCTCTGGCAGGGGCAGGGACCAGATGGGAGGCCTGCCGTGACTGCTCTCAGAGGGGGCTTTGCCTCACTGCCCCATGGTGGGAAGGAAGCTTCCAGAGTCATCCAAGGGAGCAGGAGAGGAGGAACTCCCCTGCATCCAGGGACACGGGACCCCTCGGCTCCTCCTAACCATCCCCCCTCCCCTGACTCCAGCCCCCAGAGCCTAGGAAGGGCCACTCCGGCAGAGGCCACGTTCACATTTCTGTGTGAAGCCTGGGGCTGTGTGCAAAGTCCGGGGTCTACAGAGCCTAGAATAGTGGTTATGGGCTGGGCCCAGCTGAGCCAGTCCTCCTCTGTGCAGTCCTGAGGAGCCGGGCCCAGCCGGGGGCCGGGACCCAGAGGGGTAGACTCTGCTTTGGGGAGAGGCCTACCAGGGCCCGGCTGGCTGCGCAGCCTGCCTCCTCCAAGGTCCTCTGGTCCCTGTCCTAGACCCCGGGCCTTCTCAGGGTCCTTGGGGTGACTGTCAAGGCTGTTCTCTGGCCCCGACTACCTGCCCAAAGGATCTCTGAAGACCCCGGGAACCGGTACTGCTGCCAGAAGTTGGAGGAGAACCAGGTCCGTGGGGCAGGGAGGGGCGGGGCACAGTGGGTTGCAGATCCAGTGGCAGATCTGTTCTGGAGCCTCAGAGATTCATGGGTTCCTCCTCCTCCACCAGCTGCCCTGAGGTCCTGGAGGAGGGACAAGGGTGGTGCTGCCATTGGGCCTGGGGCTGCAGGGAGGGCTGGGGCCCAGCTTAATGAGAAGCCTGGAGTGGCTGTGCCGGGACCTGGGGGATCCCCGCAGGGGAGGGGCCATCAGCCCAGGCTCTTACCGCTCTTCAGCCAGGATGCCCACGGAGAGGGATGCCAGCGCCGTCACTGCCTCCACTTCTTCTGCGTCAGCCCCTGGCACCCTGTGCACCCAGGAGTCTGGACGGGAGGCCAGGCGCTGCATGCAGCCCCAGTATTCACCTGGGCAAGAAACTGATTCAGAAAGGGTTGGGGGCACGAGGCCCCCCACCTGCCAGCCACGTGTCCTAGACTGGTACCGAGGCTGCACATCTCAGGCCAAGGGCCTCAGAGTAGCAGGCGTGTCCTCAGCATGGGGTCAGTTCTCAGCTGCTTCCATCTCCACACAACACCCTCCCTGACTTGATCCCCGTAACCTGAGAAAGTGAGGGTTCAGTGTGCTGTGAGGAGCCCTCACAAAGCCCAGGCCATCCCCCCACCCCTACGGCTGACCATGGTGTAGGGTTCCCATGAGCACCATCTGGGCCTCTTTCCCCTGGATGGAGTCTGCATCACAGTGACCTCACAGAGCCCTGAGTTCCAGCCTCCTGGAGCGCAGAGTCCCCCTCACATGAAGATCCCAGCAATGCTCAGCCCAGCACAGGACAGGGGAGGTGGGAAGGACACAGAACCAGGAGAGCTGGCCAATACTGCAACCACTCTGTGTGGCCGTTGGAAGACACTCATCTGCCCAGGGCTCCCCCTGCCCCATCTAAACCACGGACGTGACCATCCTGCCTACTATTGTGAGAAATAATGTCCACGGAACACGCTCAGCACAGAGCCTGGCCAGTGTGAGGGCTCCATGCCAAGTATAGCAGCACCTTTAGTGTCAGGTATGACCCCATGCTGAGCCCAGATGTGGGAGATCTGTTTTATTCATTTTTGTATCCCTAGCATAGATCATGGGGCTTCCCTAGTGGCTCAGATGGTAAAGAATATGCCTGCAACGCAGAAGACCCAGGTTTGATTCCTAGGTCAGGGAGATCCCCTGGAGGAGGAAATGGCAACCTACTCCAGTGTTCTTGCCTGGAGAATTCCATGGGCAGAGGAGCCTGGAGGGCTACAGTCCATGGAGTCTCAAAAGGTGGATAGGACTGAGCAACTAACACACACACACACACACTGCACAGATCATGGGTAGCATATAAAGTGCTCCACAGATGCTGAGCTGAAGTTGAAAATTTAAAGTGCTTTCCAAATGTGGGGTTAACCTAGGACTCAGCTCCCAAAGCAGGTACAGTTCCTAAGACCCTGTGGCCAGAACTGAGGGTCAGGGTGGGAAACAGCACTTCGACAAACAAGGCCTGAGTGCTGCTGGGGGCAGGGCCCTGGCCTAGGGCAGCAGCTGGGTAAGGGAGGCCAGTCCTGCCTGGTTCCCACTGTCTGCTGGTCCCTGCTGGGTCCATCTGGAAGGCTCCGAGGGTATTCACCTGTGGGGGCGGCTGCCCCCCATTACTATGGGGTACTTTACAGGATGCCTACTCCAAAGCAGCAGCAGCTACCCTGGCCTGGCTGGGGTTGGAAGACCCGGGGCCCTGGTCCCTGGGGGCAACAGACCCTCGAGTTTCCCCCAAGTCTGGGGTCAGCAGTGTCCTCTCTCCACACTCACTGTGCACTCGGATCACAGCTTCCAGGGAGCGGATGGCATTGAGGTTGGGTTTCTGCTTCCAGCCTTCTTCTGAGAGGGGATCCACCTACAGAAGAAAGTTGTGCATCAGTTGCCTGCCTCGCAGGGACCCATAGGCCCAGCTCTCCCCCACGCCGGGGCCCTCGCTTTCCAGGCTCAGATAGGCATGTGCTCCTGGCTCTGCCTGGGGCAGGGGACGCTGACCTGAGGACTGACCCAGAGAAGAGGCATCCACTCTGTTCCCCTCAGTCCAGGCCTGGCCACCCCCACCCTGCCCATCTGCAAGCCCCCAGGGAAACACCCCATCTCCCTGCTCCCTGGGGTGCTCCTGGGAAAACTGGACTGCCTGCCCCACAGATGCATGGATCGAGGGCGGGCACCTCACCTTGTTGCCCAGAAGAGCAGCCACACAGGCCTCGGAGGCATCACAGATGGCTGTGAGGTCGTGGCCACCCTCCAGGGCCAGCACCACTGCACCTCCAGCCAAACTCATGAGCTGCTGTGTCATGTACCCAAAACCTAGATGGTGGGTGAGGAGGGTTAGGAGGGGCCGGGGTAGATGAGGGAGGCCCTCTCTACCCCTGTTATTTCCCTGCTCAATTCCTCCCTTAGAAAGAGTAACTCAGGTGACAAATCTCTACTTTACCAATCACTTTCACATGGAACCCCCTGTAAATGCTCTTCGTGTGCCTCACTGAAGCTCACTGAGGTTAAGGGCGGCTAGTAAGTGACAGGGCGAGGACTTGAACCTGGGTAGGGACTCCAGCCAGTGTCTTTTCCACTGAGACACACCATATTCCTCCCTGTCCTCCAGGCTCAGCAGGCTGAGTGGGCTCCCTCTGTTCTGAGAACTCTGCTCCTCCCCTTCCACCCCCATCGAGAAGAAGCTGCCTGCCCAGCCTGGGAAGGACACAGTCAGGGTGGGAGAAGTCCTGTGACCGAGCCTCTAGTCTGCGGGACTTCAGTCCCCAGGTGTGACTTAGGCCTTCCTCGATGAACTGACCTGGCCTGTGCTGCACATCCCCGTCCCATCCTCATGGCCTTGGGCCAACCACTGTCACCTCCCTCTTGACTTGGGCAGTGCTGCCCCCCCCCAGCCCAGCCTTCATGCCCTTGCCACCCCCCTAGTCGGGGCCCTCCTTACACTTGGCAGAAACATGGTAGCCACCCAGTGGGGGCGGGTGACCCTCGGCAGCATCAAACCCAGCTGATACCAGGACCAGGTCCGGAGAGAACTCCCGGGCAATGGGCATCACGACTATCCTGTGTGTGGGGAACAGGGGCTCACAGGCTGTGCAAGGCTGCCCGGCAGCAGAGGTTGACGGCCCTGCATGGTGCCAGTCCTCTCCCACCAACTCTACGGGGGACCACCCTGCTTTCAGGACTCCCAGCGGGATGAGCGGATGCCTCTGGTTTCCTTGACCTTTGCCTGCCATCCATGTCCCTGGTACAGTCTAAGGACTCAGCCACCCAGGGCTCTGTTGGCAAGAGGCAGGAAGGAACCAAGGATGAGGGGATGAAAGAGGAGCCGGCACACTGTGTTTGGTGGGGAGTGGTGGGCAGGGCCGCAGGGAAGGGGCAGGTTACTAAAGCCTCAGGGCAACACCGGAAGCACTCAGCACTCAGCTGACACCTGTTTAGCACTGAGTTGGCCACACGTCACCACTCACCACCTGAGAGCTGATCAGGGCAATAGATCCTCTGAGGTCCTGGGCCACCAGATCCATGCTCATCCTCTGCACCCTCACAGCTACCTCCCTCCACCCCTCATCCCTCACCCAACCCTGGGTCCACTCTGCTGTCCTTCAAGACCCTGGGCTCTGGGTGCACAGATGCCAGGAACCCCAGCCCAGGGCTCCTACAAAATTAACTCTCATTAAGAATACTCCAGAAAAGTATACAGAGACCTATTTCCAGGCTTCCCTTTTTCCAAATGGAGTCTAGGAACTCCCAAAGAGAAATACACAACGGCTCCTGAGCCAAGTCCCTCTTCTAGAATGGCTTTTCTCAAGCAACAACCCCAATATGGACATCACCTGCTTGCTTTCCCTCTTCCTCCATAGTTTAGGCTTCTCAGCTCCTATGCAAAGCTCACCTCCTCCAGGCAGCTTTCTTCGCCTGAGAACAGCAACTCTGCTCACTCCCCCCTGCCTGTCTCCCTGCACTCAGTTCAACACTGGCTCTTGGTAACCTGTGACATTATAAAGTACGCATTGACCTTTTCAGTCTGTTTCCTGTCTTCCCACAGGGACTGGATGCCCCTAGAGGCTAGCGTAACCATGCCTTTCCCTTTGTCTCAGTCCATAGGCCCACTCCAGGGCTGGTGATTAGATGAGGAAAAGCTGACAAGCCACCTGATCACCTCCAACCTGGTGCTGCTGGAAAAGGGGAGGAGAGGGTGGCCCTGCTGGGCCAGGCCTCCTCTGGGCCCCTAGCGAGCTTACCTGAAGGCAGCCAGGTACTCAGGATCCCCCATAGGGGGGTCCAGACCTCCAGCCCAGGCCACGTTGACATTGAAGCCCTCACCGCTGCCAGCTCCCACCTGGAGAACAGGAGGCAAGAGAGATGTGAAGAGAGCAGTGTCCCGGGAGCAGAACCCCTGGATGTCCGTGCTACAAGAGCAGCTCATGCAGCCCTTTCACTTCCAAATGTAGAAACGGAGGATCAGAGAGGCTCAGCAGCCTACCCAGGATCACACAGCTAGCTGTGACAGAGAGAGTTAGGACTACTCAGGAGAGTCAGTGGGCCGGAAGATGTGGTTACCTCATCCACAGCCCCACTGCCAGGGAAGAAGTTGCCGTCGTCATGGCGATGAAGGGAGATGTACAGCACATTGGGGTCCTGGTAGAAGGTCTGCTGGGTGCCGTTGCCATGGTGAACGTCCTGCGCAGGGAGATGGGCAGGGATTAGGGCAGGTCTGAAAGCAGAGAGATGGGGACTAGAGCAGGCTGGAAAGGTCTCCAGGTCAGTGACCATTCTGAAGGTCAGGAGCCTAGACCTGGAGGTGAGAACACGGGGGCTCCTAAAGTTAAACTGTCAAGGGACCCACGGGCGCTTTGTAAGCCTCAGTCTCCTCAGGTTATGTAAAGATATGTATGTAACATGCTGGGTGGGGGTGATGATAACCTGAGACCCGGAAGGGGAGGAGCTGCACCGGGGGCAGGCCAGCCAGGGCCAGAGGGAGAGGGCGTGTTGGGGGAGGGTGAGTGCGGGAGAGGGAAGAGTTCAGGGTCACACATCAGGAACCCTCACTACTGCGTCTTGCCCAAGGTCAGGGCGTGATGCAAGTGATGGAAACCACACTCCATTAAAGAGGGGCTAGGACAACGAGGCCCAGCGCCATCCTCAGAGGAGCGTCGAGCACGGCCCCCAGGCTCCTGGCCTGGGAACGTGAAGGAGGACTGCGCATGCGCACAAGTGTGGCCCGTTCCTCCCTCCTGCGTTGGAACATCCCGTAAGCAGATGTCAATACGAGGTGGTTAGACACAGGTGCTCCAGGGCTAAGGGGCCTCGGGTCTCAGGACTTACAAGGTGTATGGCTGTGTACAGGTTAACCTAACCCCTCTGTGCTGACTTCCCTTATCTGTAAACCAGGGCAGAGTCAGGATTAAATATGTGATGCGTGAAACCATCAGTGTTTGGATTTGATTAGTGGTAGGTTGATGTTATGTGCTATTACTGGCATGCTCACTACCTGCAGGGGAAAAGCATAAGTGACCAGATCTACAGAGAGAAGCCAACAGAGGCCCAAAGACAGCATTCAGATGGCTCCTCCTCTGGGAGCTGGTTACGGCTGAGCCCTTCCCGCAGGCCAACTCCTCTGGGCCTCCTAGAGGCCCCATGATGGGGCCACTATCCTCACCCACGTTTACACACAGGGAAACCGAGGGTCGGGGAGGCGAATGCAGAACTAGGTAGGACACAAAGCCATGTCTCGGGTCGCCAGGCTCAGGGCTCTTTCCACAGGGCTCTCGGAACTGCAGGGCCAGGAGCCGGGACCTACCCAGTCCACAATGAGGATCTTGCTGGCCTTGCCCTGCTGTTGCAGCTGCCGGCAGGCGATGGCCACTGAGTTGAAGAAGCAGAAGCCCCTGGGAGGAAAAGACAGAGGTCGTGCCAGCCCGTTCCCTCCCCGTGCCACCCCCACCTCATCTGTCTCCAGCCCAGCCCCAGAAGGCTGACAGGAAGGAGGGGGAACCTGGCCAACCAAGGCCCCCCCAGCTGGAGGGCCATGAGGGCCTGCCCCCTACTCCAGCCCACCTAGGCCTCCCTGGAACTTACATGGCTGTGGAATGGTCTGCATGGTGTCCTGGGGGCCGAACCACAGCAAAACCGTTCTAGAAACAGAAAGAATGCTTGTCAACCAGACAGCCAACTGTCTGACCCACACCTCCATGAAGCCGTCCCCCAGCCACAGACTCTTCCCCTGAGAAGGGACTACAAGACAGCGTGACTGACCAAAGGGCCCTCTGCTGACCCTAGGCCGTGAACACAGAACCTCCCATCCTGGGGGCTCCTGGCTGTTATCACTTTGTAATAACAACAGCTATTATTTATTGGGCAAAATCTATGTGCATGGCACTGTGCTAAGCACAGGGTAAACACTGGATTTCATCCTCACAACGGTCTGAGGTAAATGTTACCTAATCTTCATAACATCTTCATAAGATAAACACTGTGATTATCTGGTTTACAGACAGGAGAAACCTGGAGCCTTAGGTGGATTTAATATTAATAACTTGTGCAAAGTTGCCTGATAGCAGAGCTAAGATTGGGCCGTGAGCTCCGAAACAGTGGGGGCTCAACACAAGCTCCCATAAGGTGCCAAGCCCAGAGCAAACAAGCATGGGTGTCAGCCTGGTGTGTAAAACTTCAGCACCACAAAGGGCCACTCTGCCAGTGCACGGGGCCCTGGAGAGGCTCTGCGACTTGCCTGCGGTCACACAGCAAATATGTTAACCGACTCCGCATGAACATGGGCCTGCCTCTCTTAGAGACCACAGGACCAGGGGCCCAGTGACTTGATTCCTCAGCAGGTAATGTGAGCCTAGGCTTCAGATCTCATCTGGGTCCCCAGAGCTCTCGGTTTCCCTCCTGAAACCCTGAGACGATCTCCAGGAGGAATGCAATGCTGGGCATTGGGTCTGCCTTCCCTGCTGCCTGTTCCCTGCCTCCTTCCTCCGTGGCTCGCTCATCTTCCACTCAAGCCTCCTACCTTTAGCTCACGGGAGGCCACTTTGAAGGCGAGGTCAGTGACGCTGCCAGCAGCCCAGCGGGCTGCATTGGAGGAGTGCAGCTCATTCCAGATGGTGTCGGTGTCCACCTGTGGGGGCCAGAGTCAAGGCCCGCCTCACCCACAGCCTCCCACAGGAGCCGGGGCCTCGGGGGCAGTGCCCACCCCATGGCTAGGACCCCAGGGGCAGGGAGATGGGCAGATGGCACTGCCTCCCCCATGCCCCACCGCCCAAAGGCAAGGCCTCCCGTGTCCCCCAATCCCAGCACAACTTCTTCCCAGCTTCAGTCCACATCACCAGCCCGCATCTGGCCAGCACTCTGCCGGCAGCATTGCGCCTGCCTCCCCGGTCAGAGGAGGGGGCATGGCGTTACCTGGGCGGGACTTGGGGTTTGGGCCTGGAGGGGGTTTTAAGCCCCCGCTGACTCTGCTCAGGCCCTCGGGATGGTCGGAGCTCGAGGGGCCGTCTGCACCACTGTCTTCCACTCAGGGCCCCTAGCCCAGGCTGGGAGGCCCCCCAAACCCAGTCCCTGGGCCTCAAGGCTAGGGAGGGGCCGGGGGGCATGATGGGGAGATGGGGAGGGCGAGGCGGACCGAGAGAGGCGAGGAAGGCAGAGAGAGTCGCAAGAGGCTGGAGAAAGAGAGAAAGACAGAGACAGAGAGGGAGAGGAGGGAGGAGAAAACAGAAGCAACAACAGTTGGAAAAATCAGAAAGTGGCAAGAAATGGGAAGTTGTGAACAGGGCGCTGACCGGCTCCCACATAGCCCCCCAGCAACAGTTTCCATCCCTCCAGGACTAGGCTTCCGTCCCCTGCTCCACACGCCCGGCCAGGAAACCACCACAGGGACACTTTGAGGGGAGGAAGGGCACTGCCAGGAGGCAGAAGTCCCCAGGCAGAATGAGAAGGAGCAGGGAAAGCTAGGGCGTCGGAGGGACATGCCTGGGTCTCCAAGGATGCCAGAGGCACCCCACAGCCCCGGGCCAGGCGGCCTGGAGGCCAGCATGCTCTCAGAGGGAGATGAGCCCAAGCCTCAGGCTCAGCCCTGCTCTCTCAGCCTCCTCAACCTCCACTAGAGGCCTTCAAAGTGCAAGGCAAGGGGCTCTACGCTCAGGAGGACACACCCACCAATGAGGAGCTTCTAGCCAGCAGAGGGGGCACTAGGGGAGAGTCCCGGCCCACTGGGCCCGGGAGGACCACCGAAACAAGCAGGCAGGGGCTGGGCCTGGGGGGTCAGGAGGGAGGAGGTCTGAGAGACCCTGCACACTTACCCCAACGCCGCCACAAGGCAGCATCACGAACATCCGCTGTGCCAGGAGGCCTGCAGGGAGAGGCCCAGGTGCATGAACTGAACCCGCTCAGCCTCCAGCCCAGCCCGGAACAGGGAGGCCCTGAGAAGAGGGCCGGGAGGGGCTGGCAGGGAGGGGTGGAGGTGGGCAGGAGAGGAACCAGGGGCAGCAAGGGGATGCCCAGATGCCGAAGGGATGAGCTCGGCAGAGTGAGGACTAGAACACAGGAGGATGCTCGGGCTGGGTGAGCTGGTGGTGGGGTGGGTGGGGTGGGGGGTCTGGGGGCCCCTACCTGCCAGCTTCCCATTGTCCAGTTTGAGGCGGCTGAGCGGGTTGGTGCCGTAGAGGAGCACGTGCCGCTCGGAGTGAACCGACTGCAGTTCCTCTAGGGAGGCCTTCCGGCCCCGGAGAGACTAAGGAAGGACCCACAGAGCCCCTGAGCCTCTGCTTTGGGCAGCCCTCCCCTGCCGCTCCCACCGCCCAGACTGGCTCCAGGCCCTCCCAGCTCCTTCCCTCCCACAGCCCCCACCTGCCTGCTCACCTCACACTGGCTCCGGAGACCCCGTTCCAGCAGCCGGGACCAGATGCTCTGGATACGGCCCGCGTGCTCTGGGTGCCTGCTGTTGTCCCCGCAGGAGCACTGGTGCTTCAGCATCACCGAGTCATAGACCAGCCCTGCGGGGAGTGGGCTCAGGGATCAGGGCCCCGGGGAGCCCCGAAAACACCCCACACAGTCCCACATGACCCATCTTACCCCTCGGCGCCTGCACACACACCCCCAGCTCCTTACCCAGGCAGTCTCGGGCACCTCACCCACACACCATGCAGCCCCAACCTACACAACTGCCACATGCCACTGCCTTCCTGACTCACTGACCCCCCTCATGTGGCCCAAGGACCATGACCGTGACCTCAAGAGCTCGGAGCCTAACAAAGGGAGGCCTGAGGCTGGGGGCTTGGCTGGATATGATGATCCAAATAGGAGCCCCAAAACTGGAAGCTGGGAAGCCCACAGAGACACCAGGCCATGTGACAAGACAGATGTGGCTTCGGGGAAATTCAAATGGGGAAAAATGAGTAACCACCTAACTGCTCAACCAATAAGAAATGTTTAAACTAAAATACTATGACGACACACTATAAAATCTCATTTTCAGGGCTTCCCTGGTGGTTCAGTGGTAAAGAATCTGCCTGCCAATGCAGGAGACATGGGTTTGGTTCCTGGTCTGGGAAGATCCCACATGCCAAGGAGCAACTGAGCCCATGCGCCAGAACTACTGAACCTGTGCTCCACAACAATAGAAGCCAGTGCAATGAGAAACCCACACACCACAACTGGAGAGTAACCTCCACTCACCGCAACTAGAAAAAAGCCTGCACAGCAACAAAGACCCAACACAGCCAAACATAAATAAATAAAATTTTTTTTTTTTAAATCTCACTTTTAAAGATTAATTATATCACGAAGTATTCATAATGTGTAAAATGAATAAGGTAGGGTATAAAATGTAGCCACAAAACGTAGTGTATATGGGATTTACATGTGTGGCTAGAACAAAGACTGGCCTGAAATATGGCAGCATTTACAAGGGGTTGCCTCTGGGTGATGGGATACTGGCCAGTGATTTTTTTTTTAAATAAATTTAAAGGTCACACCTCTATTTTTTTTCTTTCCTTTTTAAATACTTATTTATTTGGCTGCACCTGGTCTTTGTTGTGGCATGCAGCATGTGAATTCTTAGTTGCAGCATGTGTCTAGTTACCTGACTAAGGATCGAACCTGTGGCCTCTGCATTGAGAGGTGGAGTCCTAGCCACCAGATCACCAAGAAAGTCCCCTGGCTGGTGGTTTTTCTTCCATTCTTATGCTTTTCTATATTTTTCAAAATTTCTAAAATGCTCTTGAGTTCTTCTCACAAGAAGAGAAACAATGTAATTTTTGAAAGGTCTGAACTAATTGTCAGGAGACCTGAATTCTTAGCCCGGCCTGACTGCCAGCCAGCTGTCCCCTTGATTTCCCGAGCCTGGGTCTCCTTAACTGTAACGTAGAAACCACCACCTGCTCCATGGGACACTGAGTAGATCTCCTCAGACTAAGAAAGTGCTCTGTGGCCTTGAAACTTATCCAGAGTGAATTATGACACAGTGAATTATGGACTCCCCTCTGAGCCCCTGTGTGCCCCGGCCTCTTCCTCCTGCCCTCTAATCCAAGCCTTACCTGTGGTGAAGGGCAGGGTCCGGGCAGGGGTCTCTGAGCTGGGCAGGATACGGGCCTGGCTGGCGGGCTCTGGGGTCGGCAGCGAGGCAGGTGCAGCCGGGGATGACTGAGCCCTGGACAGGGGCCGGTGACTGCCCGGGGCCAGGGGAAGCAGCACGGAGTCTCCAGTGGCTCCTCGGGGGAGCCGCCCGGCCAGTCGCTGCTGCTCCCAGAGGAACACCTGAGGGACACGGGGGGCCTCAGGCTCCAGGTTCTCAGACCCTGCTCCATCCACCTCTGCCCGCAGCCAAGAAACCTCCCATCAGGCCCGTTTTTTGCAGAAGCCTCTGGCCCTGCCGCTCAGCTGGGCATTGAGTCTCTGAGCTCCCTGCCCATATACTCCCCCAAAGATCTGCAGCCCAGACTGACCACCTCATTCCACCAGAGCTCCCTAAGCCCTCGAGACTCCAACACCAGAACTGGGGTGAGGGGCCTCAGGTCAGCTCTGACCAGGATCTCCTGGTCTC
Source organism: Giraffa tippelskirchi (assembly GCF_054371585.1). Lineage (NCBI taxonomy): Eukaryota > Metazoa > Chordata > Mammalia > Artiodactyla > Giraffidae > Giraffa > Giraffa tippelskirchi. The sequence goes on along the minus strand of NC_137278.1, from coordinate 133,715,953 downwards.
TGAGGACTATCCACCGCCCAAGAACACAGGGACCTGTGTGAGCCGCTGCACTCTGTGGACTGTTTCCACATCTTATGGGCTGAGTTGTGTCCCTTCCCACCTCGTGTTTAGGATGAGTCACCCAGTCCCCTCAGAATGTGACCTGATCGGAGATAGGGTTTTCACAGAGGTACTCAAGTTAAAATGAGGTCATCAGGGTAAGCTCCAATATGATTCTTGTCCTTATAAACAAGGGAAATTGGGATACAGACATGGACAGAAGACAATGTGCAGACCCAGGGAGAAGGTGGCCGCCTACAAGCCCAGGAAAGAGAACTGGGGCAGCACCTTCCTTCACAGGGCTCAGAGGGAACCAACCCACCAACACCCCGATTTCAGACCTCTAGCCTCCAGAACCATGGGGAAAGGAACACCTGCTGTTTAAGGCACACATTTTGTAGTACTTGTTACATGAGCCCCAGCAAACGGAGACTCCATGGCTTGACTCGTGCAGTTGAAGGGCCAAGCCTGGCTCTGCCCCACCTCCTGCCCTAGCACCTTCCTCGAAACAGTACTAACAGACAAGGGGAGAAGTCCTAGAGCGGGAATGCATGGGGCTCCGTGAAAGGCCAGTCTCGCCACTGGAAAGGGACATGGCTTCACCCTGAGGCTGGAAGGCTGCTGGAGGTGCACGTACATGTATGTGTGTATGAATGCATGTATGCATGTGTGTGAATGCATGTATGCCTGCGTGTGTGTCTGTCTGTACCTCAGTGCAGTTTTGGCAGAGGAACCACGGTCCCAGAGCTGTCCCCTGCACTGACGTCCTATCTCCCTCCCTTCCACCATTACCAGGCCCCAGAGTCTCCTGACTCTACCTTCCGAGAGGCCCCTGGGCCTGACCGTACCTGCTGGTGCTGCTGGAGAGGAACAGGGCCTCTGGCCTCCTGCTGCCCATGGCTGGACTCCCTGTGTTCCAGGCCATCATCCCGCAGCGGCCCCATGCTCCCGCCGTCCGTCTCGAGGTCCTCAGCTGAGGGTATCTGCCGCAGTCGGGGCTTCTCACTCGGCTTGGCTGACCTCTGGGGGTGAGGGGAGATGTCTACTGAGCAGACATGCTGTGGCACAGGGCATGCAGTGGGGAGTGGTAGTTGGGGCCAGATCATCCTGCATCCTGCTGGGACTCTAGTGGTCACACAGCCCTGGGCCCCACACATCCCCCCTCTGGCCCTGCCCCTCCTGAGTCTCCCTTCTTTCAGCCCCAGTTCAGAGGCCCAGTTCAGCCACCCCTCACTGCCTCCCCTACCCCATTCCCCTCACCTTGATCAGCTGGACTTGAGGTTTGAGCCGCTCCAGGCGGGGCTGCAGGGGGCCCAGCAGTGAGGGGGCAGTGGCGCTTGGGGGCAGGGGCTCTGAGCGGGTCCGGCTCAGTGGCCGGTGGAGGCCTGATCCAGAGGGCCGCTCGGTGGTCAGTAAGGACTGGGCAAAGTGGAAGGGCAGTGGCCCAAGCCCGGGCACTGGAAAGAATGGGGTGGGGGGCATAAGGAGGGGACCACAAGGAAAAGTGGAGGGAAGCGAGGGAGGGTGGGGGGTGAGGCGAGCCAGGGACTCAGCAGCAAGACGCACAGGAGGACAGGACCCTGGCCATGCTTGGCCCTCGGCAGGGTGCTGGGATCCAGCCCTTCTGGAGAAGCTGGGACTCACCAGTCAGCAGGGGGGTGTGAGACACTGAGGGATCCAGGAGGAGAATGGGCTGCAGGCGAGAGGGCAGGGGGCCCCCAGCCTCGGGCTCCAGACCATGGGGCAGGAAGAGGTGAGTGTGGGGGCTCCCCAGGACTGGGCCCCGAGGGCCCAGAGTCGCATGGGTCCTGCGGTCACCATCAGCCTGGAGGAGAGTGGGGGAACATCACTGGCGAGAAGACCCCGGTGGGGAGGACAGTGAAGGCCATGGGGCAGGGTGTAGGAGAAGGGACGGAGAGATCTCGGGTGCTTGGGGTGGGGGAGGGCGCCTCAGCCACTCACCCTGGCAGGGGCGGGCAGCCCCAGTGTGATTGTGGGCAGCAAGGCGAACGGGGCCAGAGAGGTCTCCTGCAGCCGCAGCCGCTGGCCCAAGAGCGCCTGCCATGGGAGCAGGGCAGGGGTCACTGGTTCCAGACCTCCACCCCAAGGCACACCTTCCCCGGAACCCCCCGGAGGCTCGGGTGGGAGCTGCCCAGATGCTGAAGTCCCAGCCTGGCCGGGATGCCTGCTGAGGACCGCTGAGCCCCAGAGATGCCCCGGGGTGCCCAGCCTGCCAAGGCCTTACCTCGGAGCCCAGGACGGGGTTGGGGCCATGCTCGCTGTCGTTGGGGGAGCTGCACCCTGATGCCGGCGTACTGCTACTACTAGGGGAAGAGTCTGAGAGTTGGGGAGAAGGGGGTGCACAGTTAGGAGCCAAGAGTGGCCAGGAGGGGGCCAGGAACAAGCCCCTTCTGCAGTGGGCGGGCTCTGCTTCCTGCTTTCTTCCGAGCAGGACAGGAAGGCCACCATCAGGCTCCAACACCTCTGAACACTTGTTTTTTTTAAGGTGCCCCTTCTTCTGGGCAGATGTCAGACTAGCCAATGGAGCAAGGGCTGGGCTCAGCCCCAACTCACCCCCTGGCAAGCGTGTAGGGCACCCTGTGACAACCACCCACGGCATCCCTGGGGGAGGGCACCAGGCCTGCCACCCACCCACCCCGCCAGGCCTCACCGCCGAGGGTCTCTGCTGGCCGCCGCCGAAGGCTGGGAGGGGCACTCTCCTTCCGGAGTAGCGGGTTCTTCCTCCGCTCCAGAGACTTCTTGGGCTTGTAGCGCAGCTTCAGGTTGGGCTCGGAGACTGCAGGAGCGCCGGGGTCACTCGGTGCACGCCCACCCCATCTCTGCCCTAAGCCCTCCCTTCCAGTCCTCTCTGAGACAGGCAGGAGAAGGCAGTGCCCCTCCCTAGCCCTCCCCCAAGGCGCTTCCCGCTTAGCCCCTCTGGAGGTCCCTGCTGGCCTGTCCACGCACCTGTCTTGCGCAGAGGGAAGTGTTCTGGGGGGTCGCAAGGCAGGCTGGGAACAGGAGGCAGGAAGCTGCTGAGCACGGAACGGGCAGCTCCCTCCGTCTCCAAGGGCTCGAGAGTTCTGCCGATTGAGCACCAAGGCTGCTTCAGAGGGGCAGGGATGCCCAGAGGCATGGCAGCCACCTCCTTCCACCCTTTGGGACCTGCCGGGGGAGGCAGTGGGGCTTCCCAGGTGGCGCTAGTGGTAAAGAGCCCCCCTGCCAATGCAGGAGACGTAAGAAATGTGGGTTCCATTTCTGGGTTGGGAAGAGCCCCTGGATGTGGGCATGGCAACCTACTCCAGTATTCTTGCCTGGAGAATCCCCTGGACAGAGGAGCCTGGCGGGCTACAGTCCATGGGGTCACAAAGAGTCGGACACAACTGAAGCGACTTAGGATGCACGCATGCTGGAGTGGCAGCAGCCAGCAGGGCCGGGCGGAGTTCATGGCCAGCAGGGAACAGGGGCCATCTCCAGGGGGCAGTACTGGGCCACCCATCCTGATCTGTGCTTAGGAGCCAGGGTCCCAGACACAAAGGGAGGAAGCTGTTCTAGGAATCTGGATATTTCTGTGCTTAGGAGAAGATGCATAGAGAGGGGAAAGCTAGCGTGGTGTGTATGAGAAAGTGTATGTGGGGGGAGGAGGGGCTTGTAGGGAAGAAAGGCCTCAGGCGGGGTGAGGAGAGATAATTAAAGGCTTGAGGAAGGCAGGTATCGGCTGGGAGAGAGGGGTCGGAGAGGCACTAGGATTAGAGGTGAGGGGTGAGGATTAGGTGAAGGGCAGCTGATAGCAGCGGTCTGCGTGTGCTGTGTGCTCATTGGCGGACATCCGGGGAAGGGGCGGGGCGGAGAGGGAGTTACCTGTAGGGAACGCTGGGGCTATTAGGATGGACCGTTCTCTCTAGGGCCGCCTGTTGTTTCTTCAGAATCACCTCTGCCAGCTTCTGCTTGACCACACTGCTGGCTACGGCACCTGCAGGGGCGGAAATCATGAGTGGTTCGGGAGGTGGCTGGACGGGTGGCCTCCCTGGAACATTTTCTGCCCATTGCCCTGATCACGCCCCCTCACCCCCCACCAGGACGAGGCTTCCCAGGGGCCCTTCATGCAACAGCCAAGCCTGAGGCTACACCCCTTCTGTGAAGCGCCGCGGGTCCCCCTTCACCTCCTCCCGCGTTCACCCGCAGTGCCTGGCAGGCAGAGAGCGACCCCGATCGGGGCTGGCATCCTCCTTCCCCCGCCCACACAGGGGGCCGTGGACATGCGGGGGGGGGGCTTCCACCCTTACTTCGCTTGCTCTTGTCCTTATTGAGAAGCTGCCGCAACTCTTGTTCCTGCTGCCCCATCTGCAACTCGGGCATGGGCGTGTCCATTGACAGCTGTGGGGAGGGGGCGAGGAGTTGACGACAGAGGTGGAGGCTGAAGGGAGGGCAGGGCCGAGTCTGGGCTCGAGGCTTCATGGGAGCTCTAGCTTTACCCGCATGGGCTCTGCCGAGCGCTGGGGCTGCAGGCCCGCCAAGAAGAGGTGGTGGTGGAGGCGTTGGGGATGCTGCAGGGCCAGCAGTGTGGGCTCCGGCGGGGGCTCCACCGGGGGCCGCTGGCCCACCCGCAGGTCCATGGGCTGGGGCTGAGGGCCTGGCGTGTCTGCGCGGGGCCTGGACCAGCCTGAGGGCACACAGAGAGGGCAGGGTGAGCGGGAAAGGCCCGCAGGTGAGCGGTTACCTAATCAGCCTCCTTCAGACTCAGTTGACAAGGCAAAACACCCTCCAGGGGCCTTCCCCTTCGGGGCCCTCAGCACAGTCTTGCAAGGTAGGTATTTTCAATTCTGTTTCACCCGTGAGAAAGGAGGTCATATACACCATGCCGTTACTCTATGGTGGTGGTGAGCTGAGCCTTTTGACCCCAAGTGTAGTTTTCTACTAAATATATTGCCTCTCAGGGCCATGGTTGGGGGCTGTGGGATTTAGGGATGGGCTGAGGACCCTTTAGTGATACATCCTGGGCCCTGACTTCTTCCCTTCTTCCCCCCTGAAGGAGGATTGGACACACATGCCCTCTGATAAACTGATCTCAAAAACAGCGATAGGACAGGGGGTTCCCTTTGTTCTGCTTCCAAAGACCACCCTAGGCCCTCAGTTGCCATCCTCCCTACTTTATCCCAGGCCACAGGATAAAGAAGAGGTGCCTCAAACCCACAGCCAGCCCTGGCCAGCACCCTAGGGCTGCACAGCCCATGTGCCCAGGGAGCTCCCAGGTACCCTCACGCCAGCTCTAGGCCGGGCGTGGCAAGAACCGCAGCTTCAGGGCCTCTTCTCGAGTGTCCCGTGCACCCACGCCAGGAGCACCCTGCCAAGGCCGTGGACGCAGGGGCTATTTATAACCAGTTGCCAGACTAGGTCCCAAGCCAGCACCACCAGCTGGGCCAGTCTGCGCTCAGCAGCCAGACATTCCCAGTTATCCTAGAAAAGAAGACACAGGTGGGGCTGGGGGCAGGTGAGAGCACTCAAATGGAGAAACCTTTTCAGAGAGGCTTTCTTCAGCTAACGCAGTGCTGGGCATCCCCTATGGGGGCAGCCATAGGCAGTCTTCCAGGCCTGAACTGAGGAGGGCTGGAAGGCGCTGTGGCAAAGACCAGCCAGGGAACGCAGCCTCTAGGTCCAGCTGAACCACTATCTTAACATTCACAGCACATGTGCGGACTCGCTGCAAACCCTTTCACCTCATTACCCTGGGGCCCTGGGAGGGAGCTACTACTATTCCCACAGGAAGAAACTGAGGCTCAGGTGAAGGGACCTGGCCAAGGCCACCAGCCCAGGGCACAGTGAGCTCAGGTTCTGTCCTGCTGAGACCGGCGCTCTGGCTCCATTTTCCCATCCACTTTCAGGAAGTCGCCTCCCTTGTCTCTTACCCCAGGATGGGTTTCTCACTGGAGAGGGGCAGAGGGGCTTGCAGTAGGTGGTCACTAAGTGGTACCCACTCTTATATTCTCTGTGAGATGGAGACAAGAGAGGAGCAGAGCAGGGAGGTGCCTGTACAACTCTCTGGATGTCAAGAGACCAGAGCGGGCAGCTGGGTACCCAGATACTGACAACAGCAGGCAATGCACCACTTTGATGTCCCTACCTCTTGCTCACACCTCCACTCAGGGACCCCAAATTCTTGTTCTGGGTTGAGTTTGGGCCTCTGATGCCATTGCACTCCTGCCCCAGGAACGGTCTCAGTCCTCTCATGGCAGGTGTCCTGGCTTCCTGGGGGGACTCCCTCAGTGATACATGAGGGTCCTCAGGGCAGGCCCCCTGGACTTGCGGCCAGCAGCTTTGGCCACATAGACTGGGAGCAGCCCATTCCTCTCTCCCAGCGCTGCCTCAGCCTCCAGAGCAAAGGCTGCTGGGAAAGTGGGAGGGGCTCTGCCTTCAACCCTGGGAACCCCTCTCACGGTGAATTAGCATTTGAGGGTCTCCACAGTCTGGTGCTAAGTTGGCCTCTCTCAGCGTTGTCTCCCACATCTGAACATGGACCCTCCACCTCAGCCATCAGCTCCTGTCTTGTCACAGCCCACGTAACTCCCGCCCTCTGAGCTTTTGCTCACAAACTTCCCCCCGCTGGTGATGTCTTCACCCCTCAATTCCACTTTTCCAGGTCCTGCCAGACTTCCAAGCCTTGCTGGAGTCTTTCCGCTTTCCTGAACCCAGCCCAGGGTCCCGTGTCCAGCCCTCCTCTGGATTTCCATCATGCTGGTGGTTCTGTCTCCTGAAAGCACTGGCGAGGCAGGTACCAAATCCGAGCTAAGCTCCAACGGCAGGGACTTGGTTCTCCCTATTGCTCACTATCCCAGCACCTAGAACCAGGACCTAGCGCATGACAGGCACTCAGCAAATATTGTCTGAATCAATAAATAAACCCCTATGTCCTCTGTGCCTTGGAATAGAGATGGAGTTCATTCATGCTTCTTTTTCTTCTTCCCATTTCTGTCTTTCAATGTTTAGAAAATTACACAACTAGGAGAACTAAATGACAGTAGATGGTGAAATCAATGTTTCTTGAATGAATGGATGAATTCTTTAATCAGCTGCTGCCTCCTTTCACACAGATCACATACTACATTCTACCATTATTTCTCCTTTTATTTGTGTGTCTAATCTCCCCAGGTCTGCAAGCTTTCGACAGCTAGGACTAGAGCAAAGAGGATGTGCCCTTCCTTTCTTGCTGCCCTAGGCTGGGTGTCAGGTGTGGAATCTGCACCCAGAAGGCCCTCAGTGGATCTGGTTGAAATTAAGGACAAAGCAGCCCTCAGTCAGTCCAGCCTCCCCCACCCCCCGCCCAACCACGGGCACATCCTAAACCATGGGCATCCACCCCCTCCTCGCCCAACACAGCCTGACAGCAGCGGGGGTGTGGAACGCTGAGAGGATCACGGAGGGGGGTCCTCCACCTCTAACCAAGCACCACGAGGCATCTTCCGATCCTGCAAGGGCTGCTGTGAGGACCACGGAGCCGACAAACAAGAACGCACCCCATCCCCAGAGCCCCCGAGGCAGGGATCTGAGCATAAATATTAGCTTCCTACTTGCCTTCCTGTTTCACTGCCCCAACGTGGACAAGAAGAGCATCCTGCCTTTCCTTTTCCTGTTGTGCTTCCCAGCTCTGGGGCCCGCCTGGACCCAGAGTTGCCTCTCTTATCCCCCACCCTCACGTCTTCCCCACAAAACCCCAACTTCACCCCCTCCCCCAGAACCCCAATCTCCCAACTCTCTGCCCCACCCTCCAGCCACCCTGCTGAACCACCTTCTGTCCTTTTCAGCTCCTCACCCTCCTTTGTCCTTTCCAGCCTCATCTTTCACTCCCCACCACACTCTCCCACAGGCATACTCTTACCTGTGACGGAGGGGCTGGAGCAGGGGGCAGCTGGGCTCACCTGGGTCCCATCTGTACAGAGAAGAGAGATGGAGTGAATCAGCTGCCAGGAGAAGAGAGGCAGGGGAGGGAGAGGAGAGAGGGCTAAGCCTGGTAGGCTGCCTGCCTGTCCAGGAGGCCCCACTCCAGCCTGAGCATGCTAAAACCTGGCACCTCCACTGGAAGCTAGCCAGAAAGTCGAGACCCCACCCCATTCCTTTCCTCGAACTCCCATGCCGCTTGAGAGTGATCCCCAGATCCATCTTCCTCATCCGATCTATCAAGTGGCTCAGATATCTTGCTCCACTGGAGCTCAGTCCTGGACAGGAAACTCAGGTGGCTCCAGTTTACCCAGCAGTGCCCTCAGCCCTCCCTGAGGTGCCCAGCCTTCTCTGGGCAGCCGAAGCAGGCCCCCAGAGTTGGAAGGGGAAGGAAAGGGCTGAGGGGTGAGGCGGACAGCAGGCTGGTGAGACTGCACTAAAGACGCCTGGAGGGAGACAAGGAGAAGGGAGAGCAGGACTGAAAAGGGAGCTGGGCCTCCCTCCACAGTGGGGGAGGGATTAGGACGTGGCCTGGAGGTCAGGTCAGATCTGATGGGAGCTGTGAAGGGGCAGGTCTGGAATGCATAGCTCAGGACCCAAGAGGAACCCCTTCTTCCTACTGCCCCATCCTGGGTCGTGCAGCCTCTGTGCCCCCAGAGAAGGGAATCGCTCAGCCTTTGTTTCACGGATAACCTGAAAAAAGAAGTCTTTCCTTCTGGAAATGGCCACCTCTCCCAAACTCCTAGGTTCAGCCCAGGGCCCCCCACCCCACCTCCCACCACCATCCAGTTCAGAGCCCATGGAACCCCATGGGAAGGCAGTCAGCAGCAGAGAGGCCTAGGGGAGCCCAGGGGCTGGCTGGGTGGGGAAAGCTGAGTCCTGAGGCCACCTTGCCCTCCTGCTGTCCAGCTCAGGGCAGAGGGGATGGAGCTGGAGACCAGAGGCCTCCTGGAGGGGCATGTGGTGGGCACACAGAAGCCCTCCTCAGACCAGATTTGGGGCAGAAGGGGTGTTTTTCTGAAGGTCAGCTGGCAGGCGCTGCTCTGTGGCCTAAGGGCAGCCTTAGTCCTCTTTCAGAAGCTGGACAACTAGAAGTCCCTGCAGGCAGGTGCCTGTCGGGGAGGGGTGCCTCTGCGCACAGAGACTCCCACCAACTGCCCCCAGACACTAGCCCCCTGCGCCCCGGATGATGACATTTGGTAGGGAAATGTCCTCCGCCTATTCAAATGCGGCCTATCCTCTCAAGTCCAGCCCAAGCCCATCTCCTCAGGAAGCTCCCCCTGACCTCCCCCTCCTCACCTCCCCCGGCACCCACTCAGTACCCACCACCTTGACACTCCAGTGATCAGGGTCTCTGCAGTGCCACTGGTTAGCTATGACCATCGGCTCCTAATACCTTTCTGGGCACATGGCAGGCTCTGTTAGGAGCTGGTGACTCGAACACAAAGACATTCTCCTGGCACCATGCCTAGGACATGGCATGCGTATCTCTCAAGGTTTGTGAGCCTCAAGGAACAGGAGTGCAGGAGGCAGCCTCCCCTCCCCAGGATGGGATAGCCCCCCATCCCGGGGCTCTCTCAGGACCTCGTTCTCTGAGAGAGGCTTCCAGACTAGGCTCCTGGCTGCGCGCCCAGAGACCATAGAGTCCTGTGCCTCCAGTCCCTGCTGCTGGGAACTGTCCCCTACAGCCCTCGGTTCCCGCCTGAGGGCTGGTCAGCAGCACGCACTGTGGGGGCACAGCCAGCTTATTTGCACCCCACTCCCCTGTAACCACGGGTTCCGGACACCATGCTCCCTCTGGAGAGGACAAAACTAATGGCCCTGAACTCCGTAGTGTTTGTTACAGGGCTCAGAAGAGACGTTCTGTGATGATGATGTGATGTAAACTCTGTTTAGAAAAGCTGTGTGTGTGTGTGTTTTGCCTACCAACAGGGGTGGATTTCAGAAGCAATGCCTGGAAAGAGCTCTGCTTCTCTCAAGCCCCTGGGTCCATGCTGAGAGACCAGCGGCTCAGAAGAGTCCACAGCAACACAGATAATTGTTGGGGAGCTGCTCTCCTATGTCCCAGAGAGAAGAAAAGGCACCCAGTCAGTGGCTAACCTGAAACTGCAAAGTGACCATCTGGCATATCAGACTTGGGGATGAATTTGGGGGCCCTTCTCATCAGCCCCTCTCACAGTGCTATTGTCACTAATTTGGGTGCAATCAGGAGTGAAATGTGGGTTTCCCTAGTGGTTCAGGCGGTAAAGAATCTGCCTGCAATGCAGGAGACCTGGGTTCGATCCCTAGGTCAGGAAGGCCCCTTGGAGGAGGAAATGGCTACCCACTCCAGTATTCTCACCTGGAGAATTCCATAGACCGAGGAGCTTGGAGGGCCAGTCCATGGGGTCACAAAGCGTTGGACACGACTGAGTGACTGACACTTTCACGAGTGAAATACAATCAGGAGTGAATGGACCCAAGGGATGGAAAACACAGCATAGGTCTGGCCCTTCTCCACACTGCTCCAGGCCTGTGTGGACAGCTTTCATTTCTGGAATCCTGGTCATTCCCCCTATTCCTACCTTCTTTGGAGGCAACTGCAGTAAGGCTGAAGAGACGGTTTACCTAGTGCTGAAGTTCCCATCAAGTTACCTTCCCCAACTGGACACCTGATCTTACCCAGAAATTCTGCCCCAGTGGGTCCGCCCCAGCCCCCGGCCACCTCCAGTGCAGACATAAATGCAGCGCTCCAGTTCCCGAGCACCTGTACAAGCTGGCCTCCCGCTCCTCCCTTGCTTCCCCTTGGTCCTCACCTGCCCAGCAGATGCGACTGGAAACCCGAGCTCAGCATGACCACCTGCTCTCCCCAGCGCTGCCAGTCCTATGTCAGGGGAGGGCTTCCCCAAGAGCACCGCCACCCACAAGCCCCCTCCGAATGCTTCCCATGTCTTTGTCAAAGCAAAGGAGACCCACCAGGAGACCCCCTCCCTGGTCTCCTGAGGAGCTGAAAAAGGAAGAGCAGGCAGATCCCTGCCCTGCAGGCACAAGGCGAAGCCCCGAGTCCGAGTCCGGGGCTGACTCTCCCCCCTCCCTCCCCCAGGCCCCTCAGCTCAGGTCTGCTTCCCCTGACAAAGCTCGACTCTGCAGGGGGCTGGCAGAGAAGGCAAAGCTGGGAGTGAAATGGCCAAGAAGGTCCAAGAATCAATAAACAGAAGAGAGAAGGTCACAGTTGCCTGACACAGAGTGAGGACTGTGAGGTGTTATGCTAGGAGCTGATGAGGCTTCAGAGATTGTGCAGGCAACACTCTCACTTCCCAGAGAAGGGAAAGAGATAGGGGAGGGGGGCTAGGTCACAGTCACCCAGCAGGTCAGTGGTACAACCAGGCCAGACCAGTGCGGGGAGGCAAACCCAACAAGTCGATCCCAAAAGCAGGTACTAAGCACCTCTCGGTGAGGGCACTGGTCTCGGGCTCAAAGGGGTGGAAAAGTGGATAAAACCTGGCTTTCACTTTCAGGATTTTCAACTCCAGACAGCCCACGATTTTTCAAAAATTGAAAAGTATATGACTTGTAGACACTAAAAACACTTCAAAGAGCCCCCCAAAGTATGAAACTAGAAGTTTCTCACTCATCCAACTCCCTAGGACTTCCTTAGACTCAACTCCATTTAACAGTTTCTTATGTCCCCCATGCTCCCCTTCCAGAAATTCTCTTGCTACTTACTAATTCTATTGCTCATGATCTTGGCACCAAGCTGCTTATTACTCAGATTTATCCAGACCCCAGTGGACTGCAAGCTGGTTGGGAACTCCAGCCCCATGAAGTGAGAGACATGAGGGTTCGCAGCACGGAGGACGTTGGCTTTGAGGTCAGATAGCCTGGTGTCTACGCTCCGACTCCCTCAGTGACCGGCAGGGACAGCCAGGGACACGCTGCAGCCTGGGCAAGGCTTGGCTGTGCCTCTGAAATTTGATGATAAGAATATGGACCAGGAAGAGGTCATCTAAGATGAGAGACGCTGCACGTGAAGCACGGAGCACATGGCAGGTACTCCCCGTCAGGGTCGTGATTCATACTGTTTGCCCCTGAACTCACCTGCAGCCACCCTCTGGCATGAGCATCTCAGTGTTTGGTCCCGTATGCATACTCCCCTCGTCTCCCAGTCCACTTGCTCCCAGATGCATTTCTGTCCAGTCTCTTATCTCCTGACTCTCCCAACACAGGCTCTTCTCTTTCTTCTCCATCTGAACTTTTGTAAACTAGCAGTTTACTATGTGCCAGGAGTTGTTCTAAGTGCCCTGCGCTTGCTAGTTCATCTAACCCTCATGACAAACCTATGCAGTGGTTACTATTTTTATCCCTATTATATAGATTAGTCAACTGAGGCCCAGCAGTATTAAATAACTCATCTGGAGGCACATAACAGGGAAGTGGCTAAGCTGGGACTTCAGCCAGACAAATGGGCTCCAGAATCCATGTCCTCAAGCAACACTCACGGCTGTGTCTCCCCAGCACCTCAACTCTACAGGCTAGTGGGTGGACAGCAAATGCAAGACCTGGCTGGGCACAGGGAAAGATAAAAATCACGCATCTCCCAGGAAACCTGAACCGGTGGCAGACTCCAGTCCTGCTGCAGGTTAGAGGGCGGAAGCTGCCTGTCCCATCTCTAGGCCCCAGAGAAGACAGTCCTCCCAGATCACAGATAGATACCAACTGCTGACTCTGCAGATGCCAAGCGATGATGATTTCGGACAATAGATAGGAACAGGGGCTGGCAACTGACAAGGCAGGAACTTGGACGAGCACCGCCTTCATCTTCAGGCTCTCGGGTATCCTCCCTTGTCCCTTCCTTAGATGCTCCCAAGGGCCTCTGAGGCTTTCTCATTAGCGTCTCAAAGCAAGCTCCACCAGGCAGGCAGGAAGGCGGGCGGGCCTGGGGCGGAGGCTCCCAGGTGAGCGGCCTGGGACGCGGGCCTGCCCAGACAAAGGCCTCCAGTCAGGCCAAGGCTGGGGGCCCAAGCTCCCAGGCTCCGCAGCTGTGTGGCAGGCAGGAGGCTGGATGTGAGGGCTGCAAAGCCGGCCCTCCACCTCCGCCTCCGCAGCAAGCATGCCCCTTTCCCCGCGCCTGGGGCCCTGGGGCAGCTATTTTTAGCTCTTGACACCTGGGTATTTTGCAGCCGCAGGATGTCCGGTTTGGAGTCTCTTTCTGGGAATCCCACATGCGACTGTTGTAAACAGCCCCACGCAGCAGTGGCCTGCGCTGGGAGCCGGCACCCCCCTTTCTGCTGTTTGAGATGAATCAAACAGGAAGCAGATGTAACCATGGCAGCGGCAGCTTGCGCTCCCTGGGGGTGGGAAGGCGTCCTCTCTGGCTTCTTGTCCCTGCCCCAGGGTCCAGTCCCTTCTGTGGCCTCTCCTGGGGGATGGAGACCACCCTGAGGCAGGGGAGCTGGGCCTTTCTGAGTCCTGAGGGGCTGGGGGTTCCTGGGACTGGCGCCCTCTGGGGTATCTCACTGCCCTCTGGCAAGGAACACTGGGAGTCTCTCCAAACCCGGTCTGCTCCCAGGGCCTCGGGACCACTACCCAGTCTTCCCTGGCTATTCTCTGTGATGGTGGGAAGGGGAAGGCAGAACCATTTGCTCAGGGTGTGTGGCTTCACTCAGCAGCAGGCTCTGCCAGTCCCAGGCCAGGCCCCCTCGTCCAGACTGCCCTAGGCTTTCTCAGGTCCCAAAAGGCCTCAGAAACCAAAGTTGCCACTTACCCTCAGCCCTCTGCTCTAGGAGCGCCAATCCCTGAAATAGGAAGTTCACCACGATGTCTGCCCACCATCTTTCCTATCACAAGCAAAACAACCTGAGCAGTCAAGATGGGGCCCCCATCTGTAATTCGGGGAGAAGAGCTGAGTTTCTGTCAAGCTTCTGCCTTTGTCTCTCCCCCTCCCCCACCCCCTGGTGCCCCACTGAGACCAGCTGCTCCCTCTTAGCTGCCAGCCCCAGCCAGTCTTTCTCAAGGGCCAGCGCTTGCCCCAACAGGAAGCACGGTCACCGCCCTGGGGCTGTCTCAGAGCTGCTCCTTTCTCCCCTCTGAGGTCTGTGTTCACTCCCTTGCCCTCACTGATCCCCCAGCTCCTGGGCCCTCCTTGGCAGACCCTGCCTCCCTCTGCACCCCACTTCTGCCTCCCGCCAGTTCTGTCTCTCTCAGCTATGCCTTTCTGGCTCCTCCACCCATGCCACCCAAGAGGCCACTCAGCCCACTCCAGAGACTGCCAGGGAAAAGCTTAAGTTATAATATTAATATCAATCATTATTATTTTATTATTACCAGTAACTAGTAATATTAGTAATGATCAACAAGCATGTACTGAATGCTTACTGGGTGCTGGTTACTGTGCTAAGTATCTGACTTGTACTATCTCATTCGGTCCTCACAACCACCCTATAAGGTCAATACTGCTACCATCCTCAAATTACAAAGGAGGTAACTGAGGCTCAGAGAGGTTAAGAAACTTGCCGAGGCCACACAGATGGTAAGTGGGGCTTCTGGGACTCCAGAATCTAAGCTCATACTCACTATACTGGTGTGTACAATGAGCCCCATCCACCGAGGTGAGGTGAGGCCACCTGGGGGTCACTGACAGAGCGTGGTCCCAGCATCGGAAGGCCTGGGCGTAACTCACATGTTCCCACAATGCCGGAACTCCGTCCAGAAGACAACAACAAAAATAAAGACAGGACCATCTCTGCCTGTGCCTCCAAGAGGCCTCCAAGAGGCACTCCCCAACCCATCTTCACTTCCTTTTTCATCCTTTTCATTTTCCCTGCTTTTTGAATGTACTTGTTACAATTTTATCATTTTCTGTAAGCTGCCCCCAGCCAGCGTATAACTAAACAAGCAACCCCCTAGGGCTGCCTCGGAGGACTAACGCTGTGTGAAGGCACTCTGGAAACCGTCAGGCCCTGTCTAAAATGCAGGTTACATAACCCAAGCAAGACACCCACAGAGCAGGTACTCGGAAGTAAATACCCAGGGAGAGGATACTCTCTTCTCTCTCCCTCTCTTGCCCAGGCCTTACACACTCCGGCAGGCCATGGGCAGGGGTGGAGGGGGCCCCGCGTGCAAAAGAGAGCCCCCATCCTCAGGGCTTCCCTGGTAGCTCAGGGGTAAAGAATCTGCTTGCAGTGCCGGAGACCTGGGTTTGATCCTTGGGTTGGGAAAATCCTCTGGAGAAGAGAATGGCAACCCATCCCAGTATTCTTGCCTGGAAAATCCTATGGACAGAGGAGCCTGGCGGGCTAGTCTATGGGGTCGCAAGAGTCAGACATGACTTAGCAACTAAACCGCCACGATCCTCAGGGCAGGCTCCTGGGGGCTAGGAACACAAGCAAACAGCCGTTAGCACCGCTGAACCTGGATGTCCGGAGAGAAACAGAGATCACGGTGGAGACCCTGGCCTGCTCCAGTGGCCTGGGGCATCACGGATATGAGTCCCATGAATAGTAACAAGCTATGAATGCTGGCACTCACAGGATGCCACATTAATATTCATGACAGTTAAATACCAGATCCCCATCCCAGCTAAGCCCCAGAATCCCACTCATTTCGCCTGTTATTTTTGGAAGGTGGCGGGTAGATTCTCCAGGTGACACAATTCCCTTTTGCGGCCAGGGCTGTCCTTCAGGCTTGCTCGGCTGGGGTTTCTCCAGACCACAGATCCAGCTAGGGTGCACGCACAGCTCTCAGGGAATTCAAATGCCAGATGCATGGTCCTGGGTACTGATTTGGGCCAACCAGCTGTCTTGGAAAATTTCTAGCCAACTGGGAATTTGATGAAATGAAAATTTACTGTAGTGGAAGGTATAGATCACTGACTGAGAAAATGGCATACGCTGTGTGGTCTTGTTTTGGTAAAATGCACAACACATGAAGGCAGGAGATGGAAAGGTGTTCAGAGGGACCGTGGCAGTGATCTCCCATTGCTGGGATTGGATGTTTCTTACTCTTTCACCTTTTTGTAGATAGTCAGACAACAGTTCATCTATGTTGTCTGACTATCTACAAGGTTCATGAACTGCCTCTGTAACAGTAAAACAGAATTGATATGTATATATATATATATATATATATATATATACCCATGTACTATCAAGATGGCACTGCCAATGGGCATGTAAGCTCTGGATCCCGTGAGAACTAGGACACAGGGCTCTCACTGATTCCACATATTCTTGGACCCCGTATCCTCTGGGGTTCTGCATTATCTATAGCCCAGGATCCTCAGCCTCACCCTGAAGCACACAGAAGGCCAAGCACGGGCCTGGGCACCAAGTCAGGACTGACTCAATGGATGCCTGCAGCCTGAATAATGACTATTTCCTGAAAGAAATGCCTCCTGCCTCTTTCAGGGCAGCTGTGCTGGGAATAGAGACTGCTGACATCACTGACCTTCTCATCCCTCCCCTGCCTCATGCTCCTCTTTAAAGTTGCCAGGGAGGGGCTAAAATAAAGGTCACCCCGGCAGATGCTGGCAAGGTACTTACTGCACAGCAGGGCCATCGGGGCCAGTCCCATCCTAGACCCTCCCAGTGCCAGCTGGCAGTGAGGCCCTAGGGTCCCTTGCATCCTGCCTCACTGGGAGAGGCGGGGGTGAGGGAGTGAAAGAGAGAAGGGGTCCACCCTGTGACTTCTGGCTACAGACTTCTGCTGTTCCAGGCCCTTATGGGTGGAGGAATCTGTGAATTTGGCCTGGTTTTTCCTGTGAACTGGGGCTGAGCCCAGTTTCTGTTCTTCATGTCTTTAACATTCCCTACCCCTGACTTTCAAAAATATTAACAATAACATCAATAATGGTGATGATGTTCTCTGTGCACTGACCTCATACCGGGCACAGTGCTAGTCTTACTTACTTGAATCTTGAGAGCAACTCAAGGAGCTTGAAGCAATTATTACTTTCATATTACAGAGATGAGGAAACCAAGGCACAGAGAGGGCTACACTTGGTTTTTTGCAGGAAGAAAATAGGGACGCTACCACATCACTCCCTGTGCCCTCACTGGAGGGCCCTTCTGCAAGCTCTGCGATGGGCCCAGGAGAGTGAAGGTGATCACTCACATCTGCAGGGTGCATTTGAATCTGCTGAGGGTTGACAGGCACATATGAGTAAATCCCCACTTGAAAGATTAGGAAATCAGGTGACAGAGTCCTTGGCAGCCTTGCACAAGGTTCCTCAGCCTATTCAACTGGGATTCAAACCCAGGTCTCTGGTCTGAGAATGGTTTCTTCCCCACTACCACACCATCTCCATGGCCGGACTCTCCAGATGACTCTGAAGGCCTGGAAGGGAGAGGCCGGCCCTCCAGTGCCCTGGAGCCGAAGTCGGGGATCAGCCCCTCGCCCGGTGGGGCGGGGGTGGGGGGCTGTGCCAGCGCGCCTCCTCAGCTCCACCCGTGACTCACTCCTGGGACCCAGGGGAAACACAGCCCTGAGCTGCGGGCAAACACGGCCTGCCGCCTGCCCCGCCTCCAGCTCCCCGCCTCCACATTTGCTAACCGAAACCCGGCTGCTGCTATTTTTAACCCTCCAGCTCCCCCTTGCCTGGGGCTCCCCCCTTCACCCCACCCCCACCCCCGCCCCATCCGGGTGCCACCAGCCTGTCATTCTGAGAGCAGTTCCACAACCTGAACGCCCAGGAGGGCGCAGCGGATGCCCGTGCAGGTTTGTGGGGCAAGCAAAACAACACGGTTACAAGCCCCGTCGCCCCAGTCGCCGAATTCCCCCACCCCGACTCTTTCCGAACCTGTGACTCCCAGCCTGCCCTGCTTCTCCCTGTCATCCTGGCAGCGGGGGAGGGAGAAATAGGACTTCAAGGGCTGGGGGTGCTGGCGGAGGGGGTTGCAGGAGCCAGAGCTGGCCTCCTGGGGGTGGGAGGGAGCTGAGCTGGACTCCTGAAGGGGTACGGGGTCCCCCTCGCTCCCTCCAGGGTGCCAGGCTCTCCCTGAAGGCCCAAGGTCTCTGCCCACCAGGATTTCCAATCCCTGCAGGCAACATGGGGAAAAAAGGAAGTGGCTGGTGACGGGGTGGGGATGGTGAGTTTAGCCCAGGGCCCTCCTCATGAGCCGTCCTCTCCCTATCCTGGGCGGAAGGCCGGGAAGACACAGGAGTCCAGGGAGTGAGTGCACCAGAAGCCTAAAGGAGGCCCAGGGTGGAAGGATTCCAGGTGGGTGGTTGGAGGCCCCGAGGAAAACCTACCAGAAGAGGCTGGAGGCGAGAGGGTCTGAAGGCTGCTGGCTGACGTGAAAGGTAACTTTCTGAGAAGGGGCCCAAGGGGCAGGCCTGCAGGGGGACCAGAGGGGCACCGCCTTCTAGCTGTCTTCTGCCGCCCCCACCCAATGCCTCCCAACCCCACCCCGTGCACAGAATAATCTCTCCCGGTTTGAGAAGCAGATTTCAAGGGCCCAGGAGAGGCTCTGCAGTGCCCAGCCCAAGGTCTCCTCTTCTCTCTCTCCTGCCCCAGGCCCTACTCGGCCAGCCTCAGCCCTCACTTTGCTCCGTCCTCACACTGGCCCTGGCCCCAGTCCTTTTTTCTGGTGTGTCCTCTCTTCCAGGGCCCAAGTCCTCTCTAAGTAGGATCCCCCTCTCTCCTCGGTGACTCCTGAACCAGGTAAATAGATCCCAGTGGCCACAGAGGCAGCCAGGCTAGACCAAGAAGGGAAGGACTTGGCACAGGAGTTACAGGGTGGCCAGAGGGGGAGGAAGGGAATGAGGAGGGACGAAGGTGAAGCAGGAGGGTCGGGAACGGGGTGGCACTTTGCTGCGGCCTCCCCGGCACCCAACACATCCAGGGGGCCCTGGACTCAGCCCCTGGAAGGGATAGAGGCTGCTCCCCCGAGTCCCGAAGCAGCCTGAGGTCAGCCCTGTCCAGCTCCCCTCCTCCTCTCCCCTTCCATCAGCCTCTGTGGATTGCCTGAAGAGCCGAGACCCTGATGTCTTCCATGCCAGGCCAAAGGCTGGCCCTCGGGCTCCAATCCTCAGCCTAGGTCCCTCATCTGGATCCAGGTGGTTGCCAAGCATGGCTCAGAAGCTCTGAGGGCTCACTTCCAGTGTGGGGAGGTGAGAGCAGGCATCCATGTCACTTCTCGGGCAGGCCTCCCCTGGCCTCCCTGTCTAAGGAAGTCCCTCCTTGTTACTCTCTGTTGCTGCGCCCGGTTCATTTCCTTCTTAGGGTTCATCACAATGGTAACTAGATGTATCTACTCATTTCTTGACTTGCTTACTTGTCTTGCCGTCTCCGCCACTAGAGTGGAAGTTCCCTGAGGTCAGACGCCCTGCCTATGAGATCACTGTGTATCTGTGCCCGGGACCTGGCATACAGCAAGGCTCAGTAAGCACCCAATGAGTAAATAAATAGCTGAATGCTTGGCACAGCAAAGGGGGCCTTCTGGTTGGCAACGTCACTTTTAGGATTGATGAGCCACAGGACCAGGATGTAACAGGAAAAGCAAGGTCAGGAAGCCCGGGACCCCAGGGAAAAGGTCAAGGCCAGTGAGCATCCACTCCAGTTCTGTCTGGTCCATGGTGTCACACTGAGTGTGGACATGTACACAATCGCACACCCAGAGGAGCATGGGTGAGTCCTGGACTGGTGTTGAAAGGCTTGGATTTTGTCCTGGTTCTTGTCTTATTACCCTTGTGTCCTTGGACAAACCACATACCTTCTGCGGGTCTCAGTTTCCTCAAAGGAAAAACTGAAGAGGTTGGCCCAGATCAGCAATCCTCAAACACGACTTGGCACCAGATCACCTGAAGCACGTGTTAAAATCCAGACTCCCAGGCCCCACCCCTGCAGATTCTAAGTCTGGAATGGAGCCTGAGGATCTCTATTTTGAATACATTCGCAGGTATTGAAATGTACCTGGAATTGGAAATGTCCTAAGAAGCCAAAACGGAAAGGGAGGTGATCAGATTTAAGGACTCCTCCTAATACTCAGACCACTAAGGAAAAGGTTGTCTGGGGGCACTTTCCTGCAGTTCCAAGTGGTCCTGAACTCTAAAGCAAGTGGCCTGGGAACCAGCATTTGAAGAGAGATAAGCATGCTTTCCAGCAAATACCTGGACTTCAAAAAAGAAAAAAAGCCATTCCTGCACAGGCATACATCCCCTCCAAACACGTCCATCCACCCCACGCAGAGCCATGAGTGCAAAGGTGCACAACTCTAGAGACCACACACATCCATATTATATGTGTGCGTGTTCCCCAGACACCCAACAAAGAGCCACCACATGGATTGCAAATTGCCACGGAATCACCACCTCTACATACAAGCCTAGGGGCACACATGCAGACCCCCCACCACTCATTCAGTGTGCATACACACCCATCACGTATTGATCCACACGAAACAGAAACTACCCTGAATTTATTGGGCCTCTGGGAACTGGTGCAGGACCAAAGGAGCTATGCTCTGCTGATGAAAACATCTCTCCCGCCTCTGCCACTCCCCCCACCACCCTTTGCCCCAGGCAGCATGGTGTCCAGTTCCCTTTCACAGGGGGAGAGCTGGAAGACAGTGGAGAGATGGGATGAGGAGAGGCACAGAGCCCCCTACCCCAGAAATCCAGCAAAGCCTCTCTTCTGCTTCCCCTACCAGGAGATACAAAAGGGCCTCCACCCAGCCCAGCCACCCACGCCCACCCCCAACGCTCGCTCAGCTTACTTGCCTAGATTCCCAAGCCCTGGTCCCTGGGAGCCAAAATGGTAAGGGAGGTGGCCAGATTTAAGGACTCCTCCTAATACTCAGACCACTAAGGAAGGGCTGTCTGGGGGCACTTTCCTGCAGTTCCAAGGCCTGGGTCCCCCTGGGAAGGTTGCCACAGAAACAGGGGGAAATATCACAGGGAAACACAATACCCGGCAGGGTCACCTGCTGACCAGGCTTCCTGCTGTGTTGCCCACCGCCGCCCCGCCTCCCCATCTCATTACCCTCTTGGCCTCCTTCTCTGGCCTTACCCGGGGCCTCCTCACCGAAGCTCTCCTTCCTGCCTCCCCTGCCTTATGCAGAAAACTGCTCCTTTTGGTTCCAAACAACATCAGGGATGGCCCAGAGCTGAGTTCCCCACTCCTAATCCTACCAGCGCCCCCACCACAGGAAATCAAAGCTTCCTGCCCCAGAGGAAGTGCCCCATCTAGTGAACAAATCCAACACAGAAACGACAGTCCCAGAGCCTTGGGAAGACAGATGCCAGCTCCCATGCCTCACCTCGGCCCTGCTTCCAGCAGTACCCCTCACCCCACCACAGGCCCCAGTCTCAGGTCTGCCTAAGGACAGGTCAGGCCAAGGAATGACGAGGGCGTGGGTGGGACCTGAGTCAGGCCAGGGAGGAGAAGGCCAGGAGAATGGGCACTGGCAGAGTTAGAAGGTCTGGTCCTGGCTCCACTTGGCCTGCCATTCCCTGGCTGGGTGACCCTGGGCCTTACCTTAGCTTATCTTCTCTCAGACCCCTGACAACTTCAAAATTACCAGGTCTTAAAACGAAAGGCCAGGAGAAGGAAGGCAAAGAGGTGGTGGAGGTTACGCAGGCTTCTGCCTTGGGCAAGAACACTTGCAGCCCCAGGAGGGTACCCACTCCCCATGCCCGTCACCTGTGAGATTCTCATTTCCAAGGGCTTTCTATCCAGATAGAAGAGCGGATGGTGGAAAAGAAGTTCCAACTCTCGTTCCCAGAATAGAATGAAAGCTGGGGTCCACTATTACTGAAGGAAATGGGGGCCATAACAGCCCCCATCCTGGACAGCAGTCCATCTCCTATTGTCAGCCTCTCCTCCTCTGTGGTCATTTTATTGATGGGGAAACTGAGCTTAAGTGTCAAAGTGGAGTGACCAGTTTAGATTCTTGGAACAGTCAGTGTAAGACCTGAATGCAACCTTCCCAGCTGCAGGATAACAGCTTAAGACTTGGTGGCCAAAGACACCCACTCCTGGGCTCAGGCTAAGGGACACAGAGACCTCAGGAGAACACTGCCCAGGGGCCATTCCAAGGGTAATATCAAGAAGCAGCTCTGAGCCTGGCCTTGGCGGGGTCCAGAAACATCATGGGACTAAAGGCCGAGAAAGAGTCCCAGCGGGTCCCGGACCTCATTCCAGTTCAGGTTCACTGGGAACAACACAGCAAGACTGCTTCGTGCCTTCGTTTCCCCAGAAGTGACTCCACGGAAGAGGAACATTACTTCTTAATTCAGTGGGTAGAAGGAACAGAGAGAAGAAAGTAGCGAGGTTGAGATGCTGAGCAATGAGCTCTGCAAGAGGTCTTGCAGAGGCTGGAGAAGGAGCTTCCAAGTGGGTTGGTATGAGAGGAGCGTGTGGCTGCCCAAGCCACTTGGAGGACCTGACCTATGGGGTCCTACAGGGGAGAAATGGGCCACTGTTAGGGGGCAGGGAAACCGAGTCACAGTCTCCTTTCTTTCGACCCTGTGGCTGGGCAGGGGTCTTGAGGAAAGTCCTCATCGATCCAGGTGCATGTCCAGGGAATAGGATGATGAATCCAGATGCTGAGTCCCCAGCAGGGCCACTGAAACGGGCAGGCAGAGCTGGGCCTCAAGCAGATGTTGAATGAGGGTGTGGGGAGGGATGGGCAGCAGCAGGACAGGCAGTGTCCAGACGCAGGGGGAGGCCTCTGGGGTATGCAAGACTGCCAGCAGGGACAGGGAATGGCCTGGACTGGGTGGGAGGAGCCCCAGTGTTTGGCCAGGTCAGATCTAAAAGGGTAGCTTGGGCAGCAGGAGAGAAGGAAATAGGGGTGGGGGTGCTGGCTGACCTGCAAGTCCCAGAGGTCTCTCTCTTAGTTCACAGGCCCAGAATCAGAGCCCAGCCCAGCTGCCGGATTTGCTGCCTGCTCTCACTCCCCAGGACCAACCGACCCCAGGTTTGGGGGGCACACATCCTGTTCCCCACCGCTCAGAACACAGCCTGCGGTCCCCATCTTCCCGCGCCCCGCCAGCACCTCCACAGCTCACTTGAGCACAGGTGTCTCTTCACCCAGATGGGTGAGCAAGGAGGTGGGGGGGGCGTTGCTCAGAGAAACCTCGCTGTCAGAGACCCTCCCTCCTAGTGATCACTTTCCCCAGCGGAGGGGTCGGAGTAAAGTCCATCCGGGATCCGCGGGCTGGGGACGCTGATGTTCGGGACTCAGAGTGTGGCCCCAACTCAACGGGTCCTGCCCTTTGCCCAGCGCTTCCAAACCTTCCGCCCGGGAGCACCGCCCCCTCCCGGGGCCGCGGCGGCCGTCCCTCCCTCCAGGGTCCCCCGGTCAGTCCTCCCCGAGAATGGGGGTGATGGGACGCCGGGCCCGCGCACCGGCGGCCCGGGGCCTCCAACTCCCTCCCTCGGGCCTGTCGCTGCCCCGGGGCGGGCGGATGTGGGCGCCCCGCAGGAGGCCCTTAACCCTCCGGCCCCGGAACCAGCCCGGGCCGGGAGCCTGCCAAAGCCCCGCGGAGCCGGGCGACGCGGGCACGGTCGCGGGGGCGCACGCCGGGCTGGGCCCGCGGGGCCGCCCGGAGCCCCGCGCGGGAGCCGGAGCCGGAGCCCGAGCCCAAGCCCAAGCCCAAGCCCGGGCGGGCGGCGCTGGGTGCCGCGCGCAGGGCGGGGCGGGCGGGCGGGCGGGGGGCGGCAGCCCAGTACTCACCAGCGCCGGGGCTGTGCATCCAGGGGCCGGGGCCCTCAGAGCGGGGGGCTCATGGCCGGGCGGGGGGCTGGGGCGCCGGCCTCACATCCCCCCCGGTCGCCGGAGGCTGCGGAGCGACTGTGAGACGGCGAGAGGAAGGGAGGGGGCCGGGAGGGGGAGGGCCCTGGCAGCCCGGCCGGCCGGGTAGGATGACAATGGAAGGAAATGCTTTATCTGAGTCTGAGAGCGGGCCAAGGGGGAGGGGAGGAGGGGGCAGGCGCTCGCGGCCCGGGGACACACCACCCGGCAGACACGGCGCGGCGCCCGGGCTGGCGGACGGGCGGGCGTACACCCCGCGCGGCCGGATCGTGGGGAGGCAGCGCCGAACCCGGAACGCGGGGGACGCGGCCTCGACCCGCGCGCGGCCGCTGCGCTGCAGCCCAAGTCCCGGCCGCCGCGCGGCGCAGCGACCCGCGCACAATTCCCGGAAACCCAGATACCTGAGCGCACGCACCCTCGCGGGCGACCGGGGCCGCGAGCACGCATCCATGTTGGCCCGGGGCAGAGTCGTCTACACAGACACGCCGCAGGGAGGGACCCCCGCGCTCACAGGCACAGCACGCACGGCCCACCAGCCAGCAGTTACACGGGGAGGGGCGGGAGGCCGCGGGACGCGCGTGGAGTCCCCGGTCCCGGCGAGGAATCCCAGACGGACACCCCCGCCCCCGCCCCAAGCACAACGTGCCTGAGGAAAGTTCCAGGATCTGATTTGAATCACTGCCCAGCTCTCCCCCTCTGCCATGCCCCCCCCCCCCGCACCATGCCTGCTGAGGGGAATAGAAGGGTCCAGCCTGTTCCTATTAAAAGAAAAAGGGGGTGGGGTGGTGCGGATTTTGAAAGTTTCTTTTTTTAAAGAAATTTCTCAAGGGATTTCCTTCCCTCCTCTCCTCTTCCTCTCTTCCTCCCATTCCTCTCCCCCCCCCACCCTCCCCCCCCTTACTTTCCCCCTCCCGGTCCCTATGAGTCAAACTTCAGCAATGTGCCCAGTGTCTCCCAGTGCATTACAGCGGATCATAGAAATGTTCCAGTCTGTGAGTCGGAATGTAGCCGCCTCCAGCCCTCCCTCAGCTAATAAACTCAGCTCCGGGCTGGCTTTGCACAGCAGCCCTCCCTGCCCCGCTCCCTGTTAGCAAGACCAGAAGGTCAGGGTCAGGGGTCAGGGGCTGAGGACCTCCCCACTGTGCTTCCCGGCCTGGTCTGTCAGCCCTGTGCCTCTGGCAATCTGCTGGGTCAGAGACACAGCGGCTCCCGCAAAGTGGAGAAGTCTACAGGAAACGCTGGTCTCTCCCTGATGGTGGGGGGCTCACTCCTGGAAGGCAGAGGGCAGCTTCCCTCTGACCTCATCCTGCTTCCCTCAATCCTGGGAAGCCTGGAGTCCCACGATGCTACAGAAAAAAAAGAAATTGAGGCTGAGCCAGAGACGTGTCAGATTAGAAGCAAGAGTTGCAGTGGCCTAGGAGAGCTTGGCCATGCTGAGGTCCAATATCTGACCATAGCTTCCCTGTTCCTGCAACCTGGCTCCAGTCTCACTACCTGTTGCTCCTGCCTCCTACCTCAGGCCGTTTCGTGGTCTCAGCGCTCACAAAGCAGGCAGATCTAACCCCTTTGCACTTGTTCACTTATCCTCACAGACCCCTTTCCCAGCATGAAGGCCTCCTACAACATGGCGCCACACATCTCTCTCTTCCCACCTCTTCCGCTGTTCTGCTCAGGGCCTGGAGGTACTTAGTGCTCAGTACTTAGATGTTAGTACTAAGTACTTAGATGTTAGTTGCTGTTATTACTATTATTAATATTATTTCAGGCAAACCGAGCTACTGGCTGTCCCCTTCCTGTCCTCATGCTCTCCCATTCCCCTACTTTGGCTCACGCCATTCCCTCCAAAAATGAATGTCCTCCCTCCCCCCTCTCTCCTGTTAAAATCTGTCTAATCCTCAAGGTCTAGCCCATCTTCCCCAGGAGCCTTTCCCTGATTCCCATAGTCAGAAGGATTCTTTCTTCTCCTTGAAGGACTCCACTCCAGCATCTTGTCAGTCTTCCTCTGTACTTTGACCTTCACCCACTTGTATATTTGTCTCAGCTCTCTCCTCCTTCTGACCAAGAAGAATGTTCCAGAGTGGACATCCCCTGAGCCCAGCTACTGCTTTAGTCAGGGGTGCATTCCTTGTAGTGTCTTGCTGAGCGCCTTCCACAGAATTCAGGCTCCCTCTGGGTCATTTTTGAAATTGGAACAGATTCATGGACTTCAAGGACCATCCCCCAGCTGAACAACCTCAATATACCTTTTTTCTCGCGACGTTTAAAGACACATGTTCTTCCGCCTCAGGTGTGTTTTTCCCAGCCCTTGCTTCCAAACCAAATCCCTCTCTGTGCCCACGGCCTCCATACCCAGAGCCTCCAGAAAAATTGCTTGGTTGCTTCAGATGCTCAGTCTCTCCCCTGCTGTCTGTCTCCTTTAGCCTCACAATGCTCCCTCCTGACACCCCCCAGGACTCCTGTAGTTATTTCTGGACTGAAATAAGGCCCTTGTTTGCTCATTTCTACCATGCGCATCATTCATGTATTTGTGAGTTTTCTTTTTCTTTTTGACCTAATCACTGAGTTCGAAGAGGTTTGAGCACAAAGGTTATCTCCTCTTAACCTCTGCCTGTCCCCTCGGTACTCCGCACATGGCTTTCTACACACACCAGATTTCCCTGCCTGAAGTCAAGGCAGAGAGAAAGACAGCAGGTGAGTCCTACATCCAGAAGCTGGACTGTGCCCCTCCTTCTCTTGTCCCTTTACTTACCACCACCCCACCCACATCTCATGACCCAATCTTAAGCCAGTTTCTAAGTCACACCTCCCTTGCTGGGGTGTGTTAGGGAGTCTCCAGAAAAGAGACCTGAGGCAGAAAAGTGCAGGCTACCTTTTTCTCCTCTACCCTGGTTACCATGTGGAGAGGTTTGTTTTGTTTTGTTTTGTTTTTGCACAGACCGCTCAGTTAAGCACCCTGCAAAAGAGATGAGTCTCATAGAACCTGCCTTGGCTCCCTGGTATCTTCCTTGAGGCTCTGGCCATACAAAGCCTGAGGTCGCTGCCTTCTGCTTTCTTTGGGGCTCTGGGGCTACCTGACATTCTCTTTCCCTTTCTTCTTTCCTTCCCTCGCTTAGCTACCTTTTACTGTTTACCGTGTAGCAGCCCTATGCCATCCCCCTGGCAAATATTAGATCATTTATTCGTAACAGTAATCCTTGTTATGCTTGTGATTAACGTACGGATGACGGCTCATAAAGGCTGAGAAACCTGACCAAAGTTACACAACTGGAAATTGAGGAGGGCATTCATCTATTCAACAAATGTTATTGCGTGCCCACCTTGTGCCAGGGTTTAAAGCTCCATTCAGAGTCATCTGGTCTAAACCTCAGGCCTCTGGACCACTCCTGACCCAGCTTTCTAGATGTGGTAGCTGAAGCCACAATCCCTCCCCTAACCCGCACTTCCCCCACACTCTCCACAAGGCCAATCAGAAAGTGTTCATCCCTGGCCTGGGTAGATCTCAGACGGACAGCCACTTCCTTCGGTGGGTTGGGCCTTGGATTCCAGTTTCTGAACCTGGAATCAGATGCCAATGCATAGGCTTTGGACTAGAAATATAAATAGGGGAGATAGATCCTCAACTCCAAATAAAGTGTTTCATAGAGCCAGATATAACAAGTGGAAGGAAGTAGAGGGAGGGTAATTAGGATTTATCCAGCGGCTCTTTTGTATCACATGCTGTTCAAGGCCCTTTCACTTATACCTCATTATTATCCCCATTGTTTTAGTTAAGGAGCTAAAGCTCAGTAAGTGTTTTGCCCAAGGCTGGAGCTTTCCACACGGCTCAGTGGTAAAGAATCTGCCTACAATGCAGGAGACCTGGGTTCAATCCCTGGGTTGGGAAAATCCCCTGGAGAAAGGAAAGACTACCCTCTCCAGTATTCTAACCTAGAGAATTCCATGGACTGAATAGGCCATGGGGTCACAAACAGTCAGACACAACTTAGCGACTGGGCACGCACGCACTCATAGAACCAGTAAGTGATTCAATCGCAAATGTGCCTAATTCAGAGCCTGTGCAGTTTCTTTTAACAGATCAAAACAATGCAGAAGTTGTGGCCAGGTCTCCTCCAGTATAGCCTGGTTACTAGAGGTCCCTGCTGATCAAGGAATGACATTCTACATGCCAACTTTCCTTCCTCACCGACCCCAGTCATGTCCTCTCATCTCTGGTCCCCACCTTTGTCTGTTGCATTGCTCTGGAGGGATCAGAGGCGCTATGTAAGTATTCTGGCTAGGATGGAGGGGTGCGACTTCGGGGTGCAGCTAGGCAGACTCCCACTCAGGATTTTAGGATCTGAGAGAAGAAGCCATACGTCCTCCTGGGTCAGAGTTAAATTAAGAAGAGGCTGGGTCATGGACACCAGTTCAGATACCCCGAGCTGGGAGACAGACGAGATGACTGTGGGGACAGAGGCAGGTGGAGAAAACTAAGCAAGTTCCTTCCTCATCCTCCTACCTCCCTCATCCCCCTACCTCCCTCCATTGTCAACAAAGGTGATGTGGTTTCCCCTGTGGTCTGTTGCCCTAGACACCTGCAGTTCTGGGTATATACGTGTATGTGTGTATGTGCCAACCATGCCCTAGGGGGACACAGGGAGAAAGCAGTGGGACAGGATGAGGAGGGGCAGGAAGCCAAAGACAAGGTCTCCTCAACCCCAAGGTGAAGAAGGCACAGTGAACGAGGAAGACGGCAGAGACCACCCCCTTGGCTACTCCAGGTCCCAGCCAGGAACCTCAGGAGAGCATCGTGGGTGTCAGGGCCCTGAGCTATGCTGGGAGCCACGGAACTTGAGTTCTAGGCCCAGTTCTGCCATTAACTTCCTGGGTCACACCTTTCTAAGTCTCAGTTTCCTGCTTTGTAAAATAGCAAGGCCTTGGTTATCTACCTCACAGGCCTGATCTGAGATTATACGAATAATATATGCAGAAGGCTGTACCACTGTGAGATTTAGAAATATTACAGTTGCCCCCTCCACACATACACACACACCATAGTGCAGATAAAGAACAAAAATAAAAACAGAAGCACAGTTTCTGCTCTCATTTTGCTAACACTGTGCTGAGGAAATAAAATAAACACATAAAATACTTGAAAGCCTCTTATGCAGCCAACTATTTTAAAAATCTCACCACTGTGTGATCTCGGCCAAATCAAGACCTCTCTGGGCCTCAGGCTGGTTTCTCATCTATTAAATGAGAGAGCTGGTCTAAGTCATCTCTACTTACTTTTCTGAGTCTGAGGCAGTTTTCTTATTCTGTTATTTCGAATGTACATGGCAAAGAGGAAAGACCTGAGCAGATCACAGCCTAAATGAAGTCAGTGAGTTTTAAGCTGGGGTTTTGAAGGAGCCCAGAAATGCGAATCGGTGTGGGGGAAGGGGGCGACATTCCAGGTAGAGAGAATGGCATGTGCAAGGGCGAGGCAAGGAAGCAGAGGGTGGCAAACAGATTAGTGAGGCTCAGGAATGAGGTTGGTGAGGACTGAGGGAGCCTGGGGAGGAAGTGGGGACTGGAGGAGGAGAAGGGTCAGTCCCTAGGGGTGAGGCTGCTGAGACTGAAAGTGGGGCAGGAATATGGATGGGAAGATACTCTCCCAGCTCCTGAGGCTGGTGCCAAAGCCCATCCAGCCAAACTCCACCCAGTAGGGAGAGAAAGAAAGGTCCCCTGGCCAAGAGGCCCCACCTACAGGGACGGCCCATTCCTCCCTTCTTTTCTCTCCCAATTCTGCTCTAGCTGGGAGCTAAGAGAGCCCCCCTCTCCCCCAAGCCAGAGCCCTGTCAGTGACACAAACAGACAGATGAGGGCACTACCATATCCCTCCCTAACAATAATGCCAGCTGTGAAATAATAATAGAAAGAGTAATGATGATGATCAAAATACTGAAATATCAGTCACTGTGTCTTGTAACAGAAACTGACATAGTGTTGGAGGTCAATTATGCTTCAAAACACACAAACAAGTTCCTCAAAAAAGAGATGAGATTTGTGGTCACCAGAGGCTTAGAGGCAGGGGGAATGGGAGAAAGGTAGTCAAACAGCAACCCACTCCAGTATCCAGTAATCCCATGGACAGAGGAGACTGGCAGGTTACCGTCCTAGGGGTCACAAAGAGTCAGGCACGACTGGGCAAGTGAGCACACACCTAGTCAAAAGGTACAAACTTCCAGTAATAAGATAAATAAGTACCAGCGATATAATGATAATGTACAACATGATAAATATGATTAGTACTGCTTTATATCTAGGAAATTGTTAAGAGAGTAAATCCTGAGTTCTCATCACAGGAAAAAATCTTTTTTTCTGTCTTTGGTTTTGTGTCTATATGAGTTGATGCATGCTCATTAAGCTCATTGTAATACACATTTCATGATGTATACGAATCAAATCATTATGCAGTATACCTTATACAGTGCTATATGTCAATTATATCTCAACAAGACTGAAAAAAATAGCAAGTGATGATGGTGATGATGATGATGATGATGATGATGAATAAACTACCGATCACTTGCCCTCTGATAAAACCCCACAGCACCAAAACCTCTTGTTATGGCTGTTCCATTTACTGGAATCTTTGCTCCTAAGAGCTGCAAGCAGTATGTCAAACTATCCAATCTGTAGGATCTCCCAAACCTGACATTATATCAAAATCATGCAGGAGAACCTGTGAATAGCAGATTCCTGGGCCCTCTCACAGTCCCTGTCTTTTGCGGTGCTGGGGGTGTGGGGTACCTAGTAATCTGCCGCTTCCCAGGTAATTCTAAGGTGTGGTTGGGTTTGGGATGCTCTGATCTAATCAAACCACTCCTTTCTAGATGAGGAAACTGAGGACCCAGTCTCCTTGCTGGAGGTGTCATGGTTAATCTGTGGTGGGGAGCAGGCGGAGAAGTCAAGCGCCCCAGTTTCTAGGTCAGCGCTCCTTCCCCAGCCTGCACCGCCCAGCCCTGGAGATGCCTGTGCCAGCAGAGATTATGGTCAGGGAGGCAGCCACTGGGCCATACCCTAATCATGAGAGAGAAGAAATTCGTCTGAGTTGCAAAATACCTCTCTGCAGCCAGCTCACAATTACTCGCTCCAGTGGCCCCTGCAGGGATGCTGCAGTCCACCCACTGGTGGGCTTGGGAGTTCAGCCTTGCTAGATGGCCCAGCAGGGCCCTCTCTAGCCCCAGTGACTGTATTGACTGGAGGGCAGGATCCCACCTCGTTACCTATCTTAATGGTTCCTCTCGAGAGGCACTTAGTCTGACCCTGGAATCTCCAGGAAAGACCTTGAGGAGGTCCTGGCCTAAGAACATGCACCTCTCTTCCCCAGGAGTGTCTTTAGGGTAGGTTTGAACTAGGCTCCTGTGTGCAGTAGAAGGGCTTCAACATAAGGTGAGGGTGAAAGGGGATGAGGGTAACTACATAACGGGGTGAGTGGGAGTGTCCTTGCTATGACCTTGAAGTATCCACCCACATGTGACCACCACTACTACTCTTTTTCAATGAGTATAATTACTTATTTTTTGAGCATCTCCTCTGGTTCAGGTTCTCGGGCACAGAAGCAAAGGGAGCCACAGTCCTTATCCTTGGTGAATTCATCTCCTGGAGCGCAGGAGCAGGATTGGCCAAAGAAAAGGACCTGGAATGGAGAAAACTGTCAGATGGGGGACTACAACACCAGTGCTGCAAAGGATGCTGGGTTCACGAGTCACGGGAGCTCCACACTGGAAGGGCACTGAGGGACCATCGGGTCCCTGTGGGTGAGGGCAGTGGCTCTGCTCTGTCCTGCCCCCTCTGTGCCTGGAATGGTGATTCTAGAAGTCCCCGTCCAGCTCTTACCTCCCTCATTCTAGCGTGGCCTGAGTGGCAGGGGCAGGAGGGCACAGGAGGCATCGAGACAGCCGCTCTCCCCCTGGGCAGACCCTGAGGCTGGGCTCCAGGCTTCTCTGTGTGCAGCTTTCAATGAACCATTTAAACAAAACCCGTAGAGGACTGGCTGAGGGAGCCTGTGTTGTCCTGTTGTTAAAACCGAGACTCTGGAGTCAGGCTGCTCGGGTGGAATTTCTTGGTTTTCTCATCTGCAAACTGGGGCATGAAGTGCCTGCCATATTCGGGTTGTTGTGAGGACTGACGGGACCAGGACGTGAAGTGCTCTGTGCGGAGCCTGCTGTCCACTGACTGTTAGGGATGAAGCCCGAACTGACGTTAGTAATAGGAGACAGCGTCCTGTCCCTTCCGTCCCTCTCAGTTGAACTTTTCCCCTACACGGCCAGTCTCAAAATGAGCACTGACCTAATTTATGCAAAGACGTCCAAATGGGTCTTTCCTTAGCTGTCCATTCTGGGATCCAGAATGTGGAAGTGGAGAACATATAGGGGACCTTCCCCCCTACATCCCCGACCCCTATTCAGGTGTCTTGACTCAGAGCTGAGGAAGGGACGGACCCCGAACCAGGCGGCAGGGAATGCCTGCACCACCTGAAGAGAGGCCCTCGCCTGCCCTCCCCCTTGTCCTGGCACTGCACATCTGCAGTGGGCTGAGCATCTGGCTACATCCCTGGGGCAATGGCCACAGCTGCTGACATTTGAGGGAGGCGAGAGATCCAGCTCCTCATTCGGGGCCTGGGGGCTATAAATAACCAGCTGAGAGGGCCAGGGGGATGAGGTTGACCTTTGTAGGGGGGTGGGGGTGGGCGGGAGCCGCTGGTGACTGACTTCCCCCACCTCCTTGGGTCCAGAGCCAGAGTTTTAGCAAAACAGGAAGAGGCAGCAGCAGCTGCTGGGAAAGTAGGAGTGGCTCCCCTCCCCCCACTTGCCTGGGGCCTGCGGATCCCAGCCAGGACCTGGGACAAGTGGAGTCCTCTTGGCTGGGGGGCAGGAGGTGCGCTCCTATGGCAAGGCTGGGTCCCGGGGAATGGAAGGATGAGCCAGAGCAGGGCAGCTCAGTGAGTTGTGCCTGCCCCCCCATCCCCCACCCAACCACTCCTCCCTGGCCACCTCCTGTTCCCTTTCTGTTCTTCTGTCCCTGGGACAAGGGGAAGGATAGGCATTAGAAATGGAACATAAACCATGTCTGCAGCCCAGCTGGTGTATCTAGAGGCCCACCTTCCTTTCTGATCCCCTCCCAGCCCTCACGTGGGCTGAGCCAAAGCCCAAGTGGGTGGGAGGGAGGATGCTTCTGGCTCCTGGAGAAGGGTCTGGCCCCAGTGGAATGACGGAGAACTTCCTCAAGAACTCTTGAGGCGGGGGGAGATCCAAAACTCTGGGGGACTATTCTCTTAGAGTAACTTGTCCACAGGAACAAGCTCTGTAGAATCGAGCGCCAGCTCAGAGGCTTCGTGAAGTCCAGGAGGAAAGTCGTCATCCAGGAAATGTTCCTTCGCTCTGCCTTGCCTGGGGGAGACTCGCCACTGCCTGGTTGGTGACATCTGGTTGGACTTCAGCTGGCCTGCATCTCCAGTGAGTCTCTATCTGCATCTGTCATGACCCCTCAAAGGAGCCACTCAGCCTAGAGCCTCATGTTTTGCCTGGTGGGAGGGGCTAGACCAGCACCGCCCAATAGAAACAGAATAGGAACCATATTTGTAACTTTGTCTTAAAAAAAAAAAAGCAAAAATACATTGATGAAGTTCATTTTAATAGTATATTTATTTAACCTAATATATGTAAAAACATCATTCCGGCATACAATCAAAGCACACAATTGTTAAACAGACATTTTACATCCTTTTTTCATACTAAGTCCTTGAAATCCAGTGTGTATTTTACTTGCAGTACATTGTAGCCATGTTTTAGGTGCTCAGTAGCACTGGTGCCTAGTGGGTACTTGTATCGAACTGCACCAAGTTTAGAGGAGATGGTAGCTTAGCCCCTTCTTCAGCCCTTCTAGTCCCTTGCTGGGGAAGAGGCTCAAGAAGTGAAAGGAAAGGCCAGTGAGGTCAATGTCCAGGGTTAATTTGTTCTAGAAGGACGGCATCCTGCTTTGGCTTTCAAGCACCCATCTCTAGACCTAGGACCTGTCCTAGTATATAGGGAAGCAGGGAGACTGAGTCACAGTGGGACATCTTCCTAGACAATAGTCTGCCTCCTCCTCTTCCCAGTCCTGGTCCTCTAAGCTGAAGACAGAATCTCATTGGTAGAATCTCATTTCCCCTTCAGGTCTGTTAGCCTCTGTGCTCCTCTTTCTCCTTCCAAACATCACCCAAAGGTCTTCAGGCAGCAGAGTTAGGGGATATAGGGTGAGAAGCAAATTTGGAGTGAAATGCAGAGTCAAGCTATGGACATGTGGACTGAGGTGCTGGTGGGGCGATCCGGGGGAAGTTGAGTGAACAGTTGGTCTCCGGAACTCAGAAGAGAAGGGAAGGACAAATAAAGACCTGGGATCATTGGTGAGAGTGGAGAGGGAATGGTCAGAGATTTAAAAGAACAAGAGGAAGTGCCATGTCAGAGTCCAAAATGGGGAGAAGGTCACAAATGAGAGGTGTCCACTCAGTTGCTGTGGACGATGCTTTAAAATCCTTACAGAGAGAGCTCACGCAAGTTGGTAATAAACAGTGAAACAGGGGTGGACTAAAACTCAAAGCACGGAAAGGATTTTTCAAGGAAAGGTGAAACATAGCCAGTAAGCAAATGGCGGGGCAACATTCAACCTGCTTGTTGTCTAAGTGATGCCAATTAAAACAAGTTGAAGGCAGGCACCATTTTCAAGCATTAGTGAGAAGGTGGTGAAACGTACATGCTATTGTTGTTGGTGTAACTGCTTTTTGAAATCAATTTGGCAATATACAGTAAGAGATAGAAGATGTTTTTACCGTTTGGCTCAATAACCCCACCCAAAATACCCTAAAACCAAAATTCAAGGTGGGGCGAGTGGAATATGTGCATAATAATTAATGTTCATCACCACATTCTTTACCATATGGAAAATGAGAAACAATCTGAACACCTACAGTTGGAAAATTGTGAAGCAAATTATATTTCCACTTAATAGAAAATTATGAAGCTGCTAAAAAGATGTTTTGAATGTGACATAGCATGGCAACAGAATACAGATTTCCCCACGCCCAGTGATGGTGACTGTGTTTAAAGAAACCCAATGTAAGCACAGAGGAAAAGATCAAGAGGAAATATGAGTGACAGGTAATGATCGTGTCACGTGGTATGAAGGCACACATTTTTCTAGTCTTTTCCTTTTTGGTTGTGCCACATGGTATGTGGGATCTTAGTTCCCCAACCAGGCTCAAACGTGCATCCCCTGCATTAAGAGCAAGAAATCTTAACCACTGGACCTCCAAGGAAGTCCCTCTAGCTGTTTAAGAACTGTCAATGTCGTGAAACGCTGTGGAGATTGGGGTTGAGGGTTGACCACCAGCTTCCACTGGGTTACAGGGAGGGCCCTGATGACCGGAGGGAGGTCCTCAATTCATTCCTCTGGCAGGTATATTAACTGGACCATCCATCTGCCAGACCATCACTGCGGGCTCTGTCCACTGAAGGCTCCTGGAGCTTGGTTGGCTCTCGAGTCCATGCTGGGGGCAAGACCTTGTGCTGGGCCTGCAAAAGTGTTAGTTGCTCAATCGCGTCTTACTCTTTGTGACCCCATGGACTGTAGCCCTCCAGGCTCCTCTGTCCATGGGATTCTCCAGGCAAGAATACTGGAGTGGGTCGCCATTGCTTTTTCCAGGTGAGCTTCCTGACCCAGGGATCGAACCTGGGTCTCCCACATTGTAGGCAGATTCTTTACCGTCTGAGCCCCTGGAAGTTTTAGTTGCTCAGTCATGTCCAACTCTTTGCAATTCCCTGGACTGTAGCCCGCCAGACTCTTCTGACCATGGGATTCTCCAGGCAAGAATACTGGGGTGGGTTGCCATTTCCTTCTCCAGGGGGATCTTCTTGACCCAGGGATCAACCCGGGGTCTCCTGCATGGCAGGCAGATTTTTTACCGTCTGAGCCACCAGGGACGGCCCAGAGAGGATAGACACGGGGGAAGGGAAGAGTGTGTGGGGGTAGCAGTGGCCCCAGGGAGGTTAGGGGAGGGTTGGGGGATCACCAAGGAGCTTAGGGTGTGTGAAGGCTGCTCTGCCCTGGGGGAGGGGTTGGCAGGCTGTGGTCGGCCACCTGCTGTTTCATATCACCCTGAAGGTGACAAGAGACATGAGTGGGCCATCACCTCCACCGCCCCCCACCACAGGAACTCTACCTGGGCCCCCACCTACAAGCACCATCCGGCCTGGGCAGCCTCCTGCTCCTCCCCCCTCAGCTCTCTTCCGACAATGCACACTGGGGCCTTGAAATAACATATCTTTATTTATGCCATCATTTCCACATAATTTGCCTATGATTCATCTGTTGTCAAGAGGCATTAAAACCTCCAGCCTCAGCTCCCAGGCACCCACCAGTCCCCATCCCTCTCTCTCCTGGGACCCACCCTGCTCCTTCCCACAATTTCTTGTCCAGCTCTCACCCAACCCCAGCAGCCCCCATTCCCAGCACCTCTTCCTCCACAAGCGCCCCCACCCCAAGCTCCTCCCCACTGGGCTTTTTTTGGGGAGTGGGAGGCAGGGGCTGGGACTCTCCATCCTCTCCCCCAGCCGAGACCCCGGCCTGAGGCAGGCCCTGCTGAGACTCCAGATGAGCTAACACAAGCAGGAAAAGGGAAGAAGCTTCTCCTGGCCCAGAAGCAGGGAGCTATGGAACCCCTTCTGCAACTCCAACCCTCTACTTCCTCAGGCTGGATTTTCCTGGTACCTCAATGCTGGTCCCTGAGTCCCTCCTTCCCCTTTATTCTGCTCTGACAGGGCACAGGGGTGTAGTGTCCACAGTGTGTGTGTGTGTGTGTGTGTGTATGTGTGTGTGTGTGTATGGGTGTTGGGGGTAGGAATAGGAAGGGTAGTCTCACACCCTCATTAATTACCTAGTAAAGCTTTTAAGGCTTTAGGGACCCCTACCCAGCCCTCCCTGGGGAAATGTAAGTGAGTCAGGGAGCCGCAATGTGGGGGAGGCAGGGGAGGAAGAGCATGGGGGCGAGGAGGGGGCTCTAGAAGGCAGGCGGGGGCGAGGGGAGCTGTGGTTGTGTTATCTGATGTGAGGAGCCAGGTGTGCTCTGGGGGTGGGGGAAGGAGCAGCCTGAGAGAGAGAGAGGCAGAAACTGCAGACTCGGCCTGGAGAAGCAGAGAGGCCGAAACAAGAAAGACAGAGCAAGCCTGGGACGCCCATCAAGGTCTCTCCTCGTCAGAGACCAGCTTCCCTCTCGAGCTCCCTCTCGAGCTCTGGAGGCAACCCGGGGTGGGGGTAGTGTCCTCCTGGTGGCCCCCAGCCTGGCTCCCCCAGCTCCCGGAGAAGCAGGCAGCTTCTCTCCACTGCAGGACAGAGCTGGGGTGGCCGGGGCTGTGTGGTGTGGGCCGGGGCTGTGTGGTGTGGGCGAGGGTCCAGCCTCGTCCCGAATCAGGGCAGTTGGAGACAGTTGAGGGTCTGTAATCTCGGTTGGGGGTTGATGGGTGGAGGAGGCTTTGCAGAAGGAGATAATGGGGAGGAGCCGAGCCCTGGCCTGGAACAGGGTGCCGGGGGCGGGGGGGCCAGCCTTCCCCCTCCTCGGGTGGCTTGAGCAGGCCTGTGAGCACCGTTGGGGCACCGGTGGGGCACCGGTGGGGTCCTTCACAAGTGGACCCACCAGGTGTGAGTCCCACCTGCTCCAATCCCAACTTAGGTGTATGTACGACGGGGGGAGGATGACTGAAGAGAGGAGAGGATCCCCCAGGAGGTGATGAAAATTCTAAGAACGAAGTCTAATAGTCACCAAGCACTTACTGCGTGTGCACCAGGCACAAGTCTCAATGCCGTGTGTTCACTTGTCTACTTTTCACAACATCTCCCAAGTGAGGATCACTAGTGTCTTCGCTCTATGGGAGAGAGACAGACCCTGTCCACCTGCCAGCAGTCCTGGCAGCAGCTACTTCAGTCCGGCTGCTCCGCTAGAAGAGGCCCTGCAGGAGTGGCAAGCTCCCTCCTGTTAGCTTCCCAAAGACCCCACGTTGCCCTCCATGGAGGGGAAACCAAGGCCGCGAGAGCTCCAGTTGCTGCAGTTGCTGCGCCCAGGTTATACAGCTGGTGAGAGGTGGTAACAGGATTCAGGACCACCTGCTGTCTAGTCCCTCTCTCCTTCACCACTGTGGCTGCTTTCCTCAAGGCCGGGAGTGGTGTGGGGTGGAGGGGCAGGGGACCCCCTTGTGTCCCTCTGCCTCTGCACCCACAGCCCAGCCCCTGCTGGCCTGCGGTGAGGACAGCCGTGGGGAGCACCCAAGGAAACCAACACCCAACTGAACCGTCCACTGCCAAGGCCACTGACATCCTGCCCACCGACAGTACTCCCTCTGCTCCCCGCCCATCCACTCCTCCACCACCTCAAGGCCTTCCTGTGAACATGGCAGAAGGCAGGAGCCCCTCGGGGCGGGGTCCCTATCAGAGAGGAAATGAAGCTGGCTTCTTTCCCATCCCCTTTATCATTTCTCCCCATCCCTACTTTATCACCCAGGGCTGTTCCACCATTCCTCCCCCACCCCACCCTTTTGCTCCCCTGGGGCTCCAGGGTGAGAGAGGGGAAGAAATTTAAATCAGTGGAACTTGGGGTGGGGCTGGGGGGAAACAGAAGGGACAGCGGGAAGGGGTTTCCCTGGCTCTCTGAACCCAGCTGCTCATTGGTCCTCCGCGCTTGGCTGGGCTGGCCTTGGTTGCAGAGCCTTTTCTGGTGGGCTGCTTGCTCTACCTGGCCCTCCTGGGAGGCAAATGGAGAAACAGGAGCCAGGGACAGACACAATTGGGGCCCCTGCTCTCCCCTCTCCTTGTCCTTGCTCCATGCTGGCTGCCACAGATGTTCACAGAATTTGTCATGAGATGGGGTTGGGTCTGGGTGGCACGGACCTTTCCAAATGCCCTGTAGGATTCTGAGTGCAAGTGAAGAGGACTGTGGGAGGCCCCACAGAGCTAAATAAGGGCCGCCAGGCTGTGCTGCATGTGGCTTCTCCATTTTTCACCACAGCATCTCACGGTGGGTGCCTCAGGAGAGTTCTGCCCACTGCCCACTGTCTTCCCCTCTCAGTAACCAGGATCTAAGAGACTGTGCCTTTCTTCCTCCAGTCTAGCTCAGACAGTATTTGCAGAACAATCCAGCTCGGAATCTGATACTTGATCCACCCCTTCCTGCACCCCCTGTATCAGATATCCTTGAATCCCCGAGCCTTGGCTCAGATCTGGTCTAATTTTGTAAGAATCTGTTCAGACTTGGGGTGAGATGGTTGGGTCCTGGAGAGGGAGGGGCTATAGAAGCATTGCCAAGTTCCCCAAATTCTTGTGGATGCCTGGGGTTTTGCAAGGCATCCACTCACCTCCTCAAGACTCAGTCTCATTACCCACCCCTTCCCTTGTTCCCAGGAAAGTCTTGAACAACCAAACCGAAGGGCTCTGGTCGGGGCACTAGTGTCAACCTGCAAAAAGGCATTGTCTTAGCTCTGTCTTAACCAACTCTGTACTTGATTTGCAGACCTAAGTTTTGGAAGATGCAAGGCCAGCATGGATAGTCAGAATGTTAGATGACAAAGTGAGGATTCCAAAGATTTGAACAGACTAAAATGTGGGCAAAATCAAATCAGATAGATATGAATAGGGATAAATGCCATGATAAATTCTGCATTTTGGTCCTCAAACCCAATCATTCACACACAGAGTAAGGGAGATATGGCAGGTGCTGTAGAGAGAGGCAGTTAACATATGGGTTCTGAAGCTAAAGGGACTTAACTTCTCAGTTTCCAAAGTTCAAGGGAAGGTGTTGAAATTTGCATAAGTCTGTTTGCATTTTATCTTCCAGCAGGGACCCACGCAGAATTTTTTTTTTGAACTTGACATCTATTGTGAAGATCAGATCTTTGAGACACCGACAGAAGTGGGTGGCGCATTGCCTCATTTTCATTCATTCATTCATGTATTTATTCAGCTACATTCATGGAATCCCTCCTTTGTTCCAGTCTGGTAGGGAGCCCCAAAGCCCAACCAGATATGTAGAACACACATCCTACCAGACAGTGGGTGCACCATTCTATCCGAGTGGGGCAAGGGAGGGTACAGTGTGGTGAAGTTCAGGGAAGAATTTGTGCAAGACATGAAGCTTGAGCTGGAAATTGAAGCAGCAGGAAGAGTCTGACAGGTTGAGAAAACTGGGAGATGGAGAATAGGTGGGGCAAAATCAGGCCAAGGAAACAAAGCTTAGAAGGATGTGCAGTGTAGAGCTCAGAGTGTAGGCTGGGACTCCTGTGGATTCCTGAGCCCCTTTCAGGAGCTCTGCAAGGTTGAAACTACTTTCATAATAATACCAATACATTAAGTGCCTTTTAAACTCTCATTCTCTCACTTGTGTACACAGAAGTCTCCCAAAGTTTTCACGATGTGGGGTACTCTAGCAGATGGGCTGCTGACCAGTTATGAGAATCTAGCTGCCTTCTATGAAGCCAGACATCAAAGAGATTTGCAACACTGTCAAACAATCCCTTCTTGTCACTAAACTTGTTAATTTTAGTAAAAATTGTGTTATTTATGTTAACTTATAATAGATTCATTACTATTTTTAATTTAATGAGTATTTAATGTTTTTCTCAATTTAAATTTCTAATAAAAATGGTATAGATGATCTTATTTGCAAGGTAGAAGTACAGACACAGATGTGGAAAACAAACGTATGAACACCAAGCGGGAAACAGGGAGGGGGACGATTGGGATGAACTGGGAGATTGGGATTGACACATATACAGTAGTGATAATATGTATAAAATAGTTGAGTAATGAGAACGTACTGTGTAGCTCAGAGAACTCTACTCAGTGCTTCATAAAAAACAAAACAAAACAGAGATGTAGGTATATGTATAGCTGATTCACTTTGCTGTACAGTAGAAACTAACACAACTGTAAAGCAACTATACTCCAATAAAAATTAATTTAAAATGTTAAGAAATACGTTTCTAACTTGGCAAATATAGATGGATATAATCCACATAAACGAAAGCTCTTTGGAGGTGGGGGGTAGGCATTTTGGGGGGCTTCCCAGATGGCTCAGTGGGTAAAGAATCCACCTGCAATACTGGAGATGGGGGTTCAATCCCTGGCTTGGGAAGATCCCCTGGAGGAGGGCATGGCAACCCACTCCAGTATTCTTGCCTGGAGAATTCCATGGACAGAAAAGCCTGGCGGCTACAGTCCATAGAGTTGCAAAGAGTCAGACACGACTAAAGCGACTGAGCACACACGCAGGCGTTCTTTACTTTTAATGGTCCAAAGACCAAAATATTTGAAAAAAAGCTGATGTGGAAGCAGCCTGCCGAGCCATAGTCACAGCTGCACGTGGTTGAAGGTGACCATAGCTAGTCTCACAGTCTGGACAGTGACGTGTGCTCCTGGATCACTGTGGGCCGTGCACCCCACCAAGGGAGCATGGGTCCAGTGAACACCAAGGTGAGTGAGTAGAAACTGTGACACGACAAATACACGGAGCCAACCTGATTCTTGCGGCTCATCGCGATTTCCCTCTGGATAGGAGCCACTTACGTCCAGAGAATACTGACTTTAGTTATGGGGGGGGTAATATGTGTACAGTGAGGTCACTGGGGAAGCGAAGCTGGTAAAGAAAGACCATAGTTGAAAGAAGCTGGGAACAGCATTAACTATAGAGTTCCCCGTTTTTTGAATTTCTGTGCCTACCTTCCCATCTCTTTCCCACAATTTTCTCTCCAGCGGAGCTGTTTCCATTCAGGCCTATTTGGCTTATTAAGTTGCACACCTGCCCCCTGGTGGCCGAATGGAGCAATGACGCCTTCTCCCCTCGCCGGTAGATTTTCCTAGAGCAGGAGCTTATGGCTTCCAGAGGCTGAGATCTGCGTGGCAGGGTCAGCCAGATCCCTCTGGAGCTAGTCCAGACAGCCTAGCAAGGATCAGTCGTCAGAGGGCTGGAGCGGTGTCAACGTCCAGTGAAAACTTATTTGACCATCCCTTCACTCTGCAAGCTAATAATGATGCTGGCAGCATTTATGATAAGGGCTTTTCACAGATTATATCACAACGAACTAGAAGTGGGAACTATTATTGTTGCATTGTATAGATGAAGATTCTGAGACTCAAAAACATTAATTCACTTGCCCAAGGTCACAGAGATAGCCATTGGCAGAGCCAAGGCAAGGCCCCATCAGTTTATGCCATTAAGTGTTTGGCTTCTGCTTGTGCTGCCTGGTGATGGCCTGTTTGCAGGTCTGTCTTCTTCCAGTGGACTGTGCCTTTCTTGGGGTGCTGCTGCTGTTGCTGCTAAGTCGCTTCAGTCGTGTCCGACTGTGTGCGACCCCATAGACGGCAGCCCACCAGGCTCTGCCGTCCCTGGGATTCTCCAGGCAAGAACACTGGAGTGGGTTGCCATTTCCTTCTCCAATACATGAAAGTGAAAAGTGAAAGTGAAGTCGCTCAGTCGTGTCCGACTCGTCGCGACCCCATGGACTGCAGCCTACCAGGCTCCTCCGTCCATGGGATTTTCCAGGCAAGAGTACTGGAGTGGGGTGCCATTGCCTCTTATTCACCACTGTATCCCCAGCACTGAGGCCAGTGCTGGGTTTGTGCTAGGAGACACTGCAAGGACTGCACAACCAAGCTGGACCTCAGGGGGAACCGGGGGCCAGCAGGGAAGGTGCTCAGAGGACCCAGACAGAAGGGATCAGGCACCTTCACAGAGATAAGGGCGAGAGGAAGAGAAGGGAGTGGGGGAGAGTGGCCAAATAGCTTAAACTTGTCCCTGTAGGGCAGCAGCACCACCTAGTGGTAGAACTCAACGTGATTTCGGGGGGAATAAAACACTAGACAGTCCAAAGCTCAGAAGCTGGGAACAGCCCCCTCTGGAGGGAGCCCCAGGAACTGTTGCTGCCCACCCCCTAGAGCCAAAAAGAAGGGCCTGGAAGCGTGCTGGTCCCTCCACAAGGCGTCAGGTTTTTAAAAATGTGAAGAAACAGCTCCGAATCCTACATAGCCTTGGCTGAAAAACGGACACATGAAGTTCACTCTTTTCTGGGGAGGGGGAAGCCTGCATCCAGTGACAAGGAATGTTAAAAGCTGGCTCCCTCACCTCAACTTGGGGCAACCTGAAGGGCCATCCCAGTTTCAGAGCCCTGGTGAGGGCTGGCTGAGACCTCTGCTGAGACTGCACCGCAGCCCAGCTTCTCCCTGCACCCGATCCCACTTTCTTCCCTGCCACCCACAATGATGATCTTGTGACTACTCCCTGGTGAGCTCCCTGCACTTCCATCTACATTTCAGAGTAGGCTTCCCCAGAGCCCAAGGCGCAGCAGCACTGTCTCCTGTGTCACATACTGTGTGTCTCAGTGCCTAGATTCCAAGCAGCTGTCTGGACCAGTGACCACCCCCATCCCTAGCCCCAGTCTCTGCTCCACATCCTGCTATGCCTCCTGGTCAGCTGGAGCACACACCGCCCCCCCCCCCCCGCCTCCAGGAGCCTCGCAGACATCATGCCTACAGTGAGGGCCAGTTGGCATAAAGAGGCATTCCCGTGGTCACACTGGGATGTCACGCATCACCCTGTCCCCTGCAGGGCCACGGGGCAGGCAGACAGACCCGAGGTGCATAGACAGCCTCCAGCGAACCTCAGTAGCAGCCAGAAACCCTGATCTGAGGGCTCTGGCCACTCCAGGCAAGCCCTCCCTGTCTGCTGGTCCCCAGGAGTGAGGTAATCAGTATGTCCTGGCACAGTGCTGACCTTTTTATGCCACATGAAGCTCTGAGCCTATCAGCCTTATGATCTATGAGATGCTTCTTATTTACATCTCTTCTGAGGAGCAGATGTGTTCACAGCAGTCCCATTACAACGTTGCTTGATGTAAAGGGAGGTTGTTCCCTAAATAGCCTCTGGTGGTGGTGGTTTAGTCGCTAAGTTGTGTCCAACTCTTGTGATC
This sequence comes from Giraffa tippelskirchi, assembly GCF_054371585.1. Taxonomy (NCBI): domain Eukaryota; kingdom Metazoa; phylum Chordata; class Mammalia; order Artiodactyla; family Giraffidae; genus Giraffa; species Giraffa tippelskirchi. Next base: position 133,672,239 of record NC_137278.1, on the reverse strand, counting down.
CCATTGACTATAGCCCACCAGGCTCCTTTGTCCATGGGATTTTCCATGCAAGAATACTGGAATGGGCTGCCATTTCCTTCTCCAGGGAGTATCTTCCCAACCTGGGGATCAAATCCATGTCTCCTCCATTGCAGGCAGATTCTTTAGCACTTAGCCACCAGGGAAGCATTTGACACCTCTATATGGTGTTAAATACTTAGTGGCCATCTGATGGACAGATGGACAGAAACGTACCATCCATGAACAGGATGCACTGTGTAGACCAACCCTGTCCAACAGAACTTCCTGCAAAGAGGGAAATGGTCTATCTGTTCCCATAGGCCTGAGGCTACTGGGCACTAAGAATATGGTGAGTGCAGCTGAAGAGCTAAATGTTTACTTTTATTTAATTTTAATGAATTTTAATTTAAATAGTCACATGCAGCCACCTTATTGAACAACACAGATGTGGACCCAAGGCCTGGAATATGAAAACTAAAAATCACTTTCTCCTAACTGGATGCATTCCTCTCTGTTTACCTGGAAAAGTTGATTGCAACACAAAGCCTTGGAGATTTTGTGTTCCTCTGGATCATCTATAAAAATGCTAAATAAGAGCCTCCTAACATAGGAAAAGGAGTCCGTCAAGGCTGTATATTGTCACCCTGCTTATTTAACTTCTATGCAGAGTACATCATGAGAAATGCTGGGCTGGAAGAAACACAAGCTGGAATCAAGATTGCCGGGAGAAATATCAATAACCTCAGATATGCAGATGACACCACCCTTATGGCAGAAAGCGAAGAAGAACTAAAGAGCCTCTTGATGAAAGTGAAAGAGGAGAGTGAAAAAGTGAATGTTAAAGCTCAACATTCAGAAAACTAAGATCATGGCATCTGGTCCCATCACTTCATGGCAAATAGATGGGGAAACAGTGGAAACAGTGTCAGACTTAATTTTTTGGGCTCCAAAATCACGGCTGATGGTGATTGCAGCCATGAAATTAAAAGACGCTTACTCCTTGGAAGGAAAGTTATGACCAACCTAGACAGCATATTTAAAAGCAGAGACACTACTTTGCCAACAAAGGTCCGTCTAGTCAAGGCTGTGGTTTTTCCAGTGGTCATGTATGGATGTGAGAGTTGGACGGTGAAGAAAGCTGAGCACCGCAGAATTGATGCTTTTGAACTGTGGTGTTGGAGAAGACTCTTGAGAGTCCCTTGGACTGCAAGAAGATCCAACCAGTCCATCCTAAAGGAGATCAGTCCTGGGTGTTCATTGGAAGGACTGATGTTGAAGCTGAAACTCCAATACTTTGGCCATGTCATGCGAAGAGTTGACTCATTGGAAAAGACCCTGATGCTGGGAAGGATTGGGGGCAGGAGGAGAAGGGGACGACAGAGGATGAGATGGCTGGATGGCATCCCCGACTCAATGGACATGGGTTTGGGTAAACTCCGGGAGTTGGTGATGGACAGGGAGGCCTGGTGTGCTGCGATTCATGGGGTCGCAAAGAGTCGGACACGACTGAGCGACTGAACTGAATGAACAGTTTCTGGGGACTTGTCGTAACATTTCTTCTGCCAGAGATGTAATCTGGGATAGTATTTCTCTAAACCCATTCACTTTTCTTGACAAAACAGCCCTCAAGCCCCATCCCCAATTCTTCTACTCCCATCCCATCCCCCACTGACACATTTGATTTGAAATCTTTTCAGATGCTCCTGAAAAATTAAATCACATCCAGAGGTTCCCCGACCAACTTATCCTAAATAAATACATTGGTTATGTTTTTCCTGCATGGTTTCCCAAGATGACCATTCTGTGTCTTTTGTTAGTTATTTGCGCTTGTGTGTTTAACAAAGCTACTCTTTATTATGTGTGCTGTGCTAAGTCGCTTCAGTCGCCTGACTCTTTGTGACCCCATGGACCATAGCCCACCAGGCTCCTCTGTCCCTGGGATTCTCCAGGCAAGAATACTGGAGTTGGTTACCATTCCCTCCCCCAGGGGATCTTCCTGGCCCAGGGATCAAACCAGCGACTCTTAGGTCTCCTGCTATGGCGGGGGGCTCTTTACCACTAGCGTCACTTGTGAAGCCCCACCCTTTATCATAAACCCCACTTTTTTTGGAAATGGAGGGGGTGCATTGGCTCCTTGGGGTCTTTTGAAGTCCTGTATATTCACAAGAGTCATTTGCAGCTTGCCAAGTCATGTCAAATACAGGCACAGTTTAGTCAACAGGTGCCTGGTTTCTATTCTGGAGGTTTTAGGTAAGGGCCACACAGAAATGGACACAACACATGCTACTGAATGCTTCCTGAGAGTAGAGCCCTGTTGTATCCAGCACCTCCAATTTATCTTTCCCAAGGCCTACTTTAGGAATGGGAACCTCCCTTACACCCCTTTTCATAGAGAGCTGGCATGACTAGCTGTCATTTGTCAGCCCCTTCAGCTCAGCAGGAATCAGTGTAATGTAGCAGGTAATTAACAGCTTCTAGAGCCAGCTGCCAAGGTTCAAACCCCATCTCTCACTTACCACCAGTGCCGCTTTGGGCAAGTTATGTGCTCTGTGAAATAAGCGTAGTAGTCGTCCATTTTCCCAAAGGGTCCTTAAAAGGATAAAGCAAGCTGGTTTGCATAAAGCATTTATTTACAGCAGTACTTGCCATAAGGTTAGTGCTATGTAAGTATCCACCATGTTTATTACCATATGGGAAGCTTTCTTCATTGGTTTTATTTGACAAATTCTTGGCAAATGTTTTTTCTCTTTGGAAATCACCAGGAGCCATTCTTCAAAACCCTCTTTGCTGTTTTATTTCCAGATTTAACCAGATCTGCTGCACATCCCAAGCTTCCCTGTTGACCTCATTCATATTCTCCTACTTCTTCCAGTCAGCCAGAGAAGGCTTTTCCTATCTCCCAGAATCTTGTTTATTTGGCATTTTTGCTGTATACTTTCCTGGCTTCCCTGGTGGCTTAGACAGTAAATAATTTGCCTGCAATGTAGGAGACGTGGGTTCAATCCTTGTTGGGAAGATCCCCTGGAGAAGGAAATGGCAACCCACTCCAGTATTCTTGTCTGGAAAATTCCACGGACAGAGGAGGCTGGAGGGCTACAGTCCATGGGGTGGCAAAGAATCGGACATGACTGAGCAACTAACACTTCCTAGCTTTCCAATAATATACTTTAAAAGGTTGAGATTTATGACTGTCTGCCTTCACATTCTCTCATTCTAAAACAGAGAGATGACAACATTTTCTTTCAGTCGCGGGAACCTCACTTTTCTCTCCCTTCCAGCTGCTAGACTGGACTTTGGGACTGCACTGGGCTGTCGGGGCACCAAGGCTGGGGAACAGTGTCCTCAATGCGTCCTGCCATGTTCCCTGGGAGGGTGAAGATAGTACAAAAACAAATTCACTTTATTGATAGGGAAACAGCATTAAACCAAGCTGAGGCAGAGACACCACCCAACCAGGGCCACACTGGGGTGGGGTGTGAGTCACACTGAGATACAGGCTGACCCTTTTCCTGGTCCTGAGGGGTCAGTGGGGTGACAGCCCAGGAAAGAGAGGCAGGGCTCTGGACTTGCTCTGTCTAAAACCCAGGGCTTCCCCCAAGGGACAGGTCCGCCACCAGGGGGATGGGATGTGAGGTCTGAGCTGTATCGCGGTGCGGTAAAAACAGCACGGGACCCCATGGCCAATGTCCAGGTCCAGACCTGCGGCTGCTGTGAACTAGTTACACGAGCTTGGGTAAGTCACGCCTTCTCCTCAGCATCAGGTTTCTCTAACAAGGGGATTGAACTGGGTTAGCGATTTTCAAGCCTTTTCTACAATCAGATCCCAAGGGTCTCTCCTTAATTTGTAAAATAACAACAATAATAGTGTGCAGAACTTCCCCAATGTAAGTCCACACCTCCCATAAGCATCTCTTCATGAGCAGTGCCTACTATCCACTTTATCAGGATGTGGTCCCAAAGGTGTCTAATTCTAAAGACAGCTTCCATCTATCAGACGTCAGCTCTGGATATGGGAAGAACACCGACTTTGAAGTTTGGTGCCCCCACACCACCTGCCTCACTGGCCCTTTCTGACTTTAGTGGGCGGGGTGGGAACAAGGAGGAACCAGCCCCACCCAACTCCACCTGAAGCGCTCTCCCAGACCCACTGCCCCCCACCCACACTTGAGGTGCTGGAGCAGTGCTGGAAGCAGACCCAGGCAGCCAGGGCGGGCTGGGGCTGTTGGGATCTGGAAGTTCCTCTCCCTCATCCCACCCTCCCATGGACAGAGGAGCCTGATGGGCTACAGTCTGTGGGGTCGCAAAGAGTTGGACACTACCGAGGGACTGACACCTTCACACTTTATCCCACCCTGCCAGGAAGGAAAGACGAGGCCCGGCTGGTAAGTGGCTTCTCCAGACTGCTGGGGGTGGGGACGGTGGACCGATCTCTGGGTCACCACCCTTGGCCATCCACCCCAGGGTGAGGCCCGTCCAGCCCCACAGCCGCCATGCAAGGGCTCTGGAGCCTGTGGCCAGTCCTCTGTCTGGGGTGGGTTGTAGGGACCCACAGGGTTTGAATGAGGACAGTGGCCACAATCCTCTGGAGCCTGGGGGCCGTTCAGTCCTGCCACGTGGACTGTGGAAGGGAGAAGAGCCCCCGCCTCTCCAGCCCCTTAGCTCCAGGCTGAGGAGCTATGGGCTCGGTGGCAGGATGGCTGGGGCCTCTGTCTGCTACTCTTCTGCCAGGCTGGTTTGCCTGTACCCCATCACCTGCGCCCTGCTTGCTTCTCTGCTTGGCCTCTCAGCACTTGGGTTCTGGGCCAGTGGCCCCTACCATGGGGAGAAAGCCCATCCTACCAGAGCTACTACTGGGGAGAATATTACCATGATGATAGGATGAAGGTGGGCCCTACAGCGTTAGGCAAGCACTCTTTGGCTGGCAGAGGTGAATGAGGGTGGAGGTTGTGATCTTGGTCACCTTGGTTTTGGGGCTTCCTTGGCAGCGAGTGTCCTAGGAGGGCCAGGGTAAGAAGGCAGAGGAGGAGGGCCCATCACAGCACCCCAGGGGCAGACAGCACAGACCGGCAGCAGAATGAGGAGGGGGTTGTGAGTCAGTATTTATCGTGGGTGGGCGGAGGAAGGGTGGTCCCAGCAGCTCTGGATGGGTGGGCCTGGAGTGCAGTGGAGGTCCCGGTGTCTCTGTCCCTGAGGAATGGCTCTGTCTCTCCCACCTGCCTGTTTCCTCGGCACCAGCCAGCAGCCACTTCCAGAGTGGCAGGGGCATCCCTGGGCAAGGGTCCGCCTTCAGCCTCTGCCCTCTGCCCCCACTGTGTTCCTTTGTCAAATAAACAAAAAATCCTCAAGACTGAGGTCTTGAGGGAAGGGGGGATGCGGTGGAGGAGGGGGGCAGCCTGTGGCCTGCAGGTGAGGGGGACCTGGTGTTAGACAGGGCAGGAGAGAGGATAGGCCAGCCGGGGAGAGGAGGCAGGAGAGGAGGGGCTGAACCCCAGCAGGGGTGGAAAGGGCTGCTGGGCAGCCGCCAGCCCCAGGCCTGGGTGCCTGGCCCTGGAGAGGCCGCCCCTCTCAGGTACCAGTGCAGGCCGCCAGAGTCAGGAGATCTCGTTGCCAAACACCTCGAGCAGGAGGGGCGTGAGCTTCATGCTGGACTCGGGCTGGAAGGAGAGGCAGCGGTACTGCTTGGAGTGCTCCTCGTTCAGGCTGCGCAGGTCCGCCAGCTTCTGGATCATCTTGGCATAGAGCAGGTGGCTGCCTGGGGGCGGGTGGCGGCAGCGGATGTAGGTCTGCAGCGTGTTGGACAGGCGGTCCTGGATGGCCTCTACCAGCGCAGCGTCCTGCACTCCAGGGCGGTCTGTGGGCAGAGAGGCGGGGGGAGGAGCTCTGAGTCGGGTCCCTTACTGCCCAGCCCCCACCCCTCAGCCCGAAGACAGACCCCCAGCTTCAGCATCTTCCTTGGTCACTCCTGGACGGCTGCTAACCTGTGACACCAGACCTCCCCAACCCCTTGGCCACTTCCCATTGCCTTGAGGATCAAGTCTCAGGTCCACCTGGGTCATCTGGTCCTGTCCCCACCTCGTCTCTCTCCTGTCTCTATTCTCCATCTTTCACCAGGATCCCGATCAAAGGCTCCCTGACCGCCAGGCTTCACATCTGTGTTCCCTTTACCAGGAAGTCATCTCCTTTACTTTTGCCTGCCTCTTACTGATCCTTCAGGTAACGGCGTAAAGGACCTTCCTCAAGGTCATTCCTGATGAGCCCTTACCGCCAGATGACATCAGGCTCCCATTTTCTGCTCTACCCTCTGTAGCATCATTTACTTTATTTTTAAAACTCTCATCACATTAGGAGTTGGTTGTTAAATTGCATGTGTTTAATGTCTTCTCCTACACTTGATGGCGGGGGGGATATGTGTCCTGTTTGCTGCTGAGTCCCTGTGCCAGGCATAGTGCCCGGTGCTTGACAGAAGCCTGATAAATCAGTGCTGAGTCAATGAATGAATGCATGAATGCAGTGGGAGGGGCTCCCATGTCCTCTCCTTGGGCGCCTGCCTAGGAAAGTGTCCCTTTATAGAGGCCACTGGCTTGTTCCCTGAACACCGTCTAGGTGGAGCCTCACCAGCCATCCAGCATCCTCAGGACTGCAAGATCTCCTCCTCCTCGACCTCTCTCCCTCTTCCCACCCCAAACAGACAGGAGAGCTTGAGGGTTACAACACTCTGCCTCCAGTATCTGTCAGCTAAACTCTCAGGCCAGTAGAGCCATCTATCAGGCCTCAGGGTTTTGTGCCCTGTCCCCAGGGGACCTCAAGTGTCAGCAGAGGTCAATCCAGTTCACACAAGAGCAGAGCCTGAGTCTGGTTCTTCAGAATCCCACCCATGAACCAGCAGTGGTCTCACTAGCTCAAGGGCAGTGAGGGAACCCTCAACAAACCCATACCACGTGGGCTATGCAAACCCAGCAAAGTGAGTCTTTCCTGGTCGGTCTCTCCTTTTGCTCACTTCTCCCCCCGAACCTCTCTGCTGGCCCTCAGCAGGGCTCACCCTTCATGCCCTCCCCCCACATGCCTCTAGGTACCTGGGGAGACAATGCAGATGGCCATGAGCAGGACATGTTCCTCTTCATGCAAATTCAGCTTCTTCAGCCCCACCTGGAACTTGATGAGGGGTTCGATGAGCTCCAGGCTGTGTCCAGCTACAAGAGAGAATGGCTGGCTGCTGTGGGCATCTGGAGGGGCCATCCACCCGACTGCACCCACCCTCTGGCCTGACCCTCGTCCTTCTCTCCCAGTTGCTACCTCCCTCCCTCTGAAGTGCCTGATGGGGCACATGACCCCAGGAGGGGTGGAGCTTAGGCAGGTAGAGGCAGAACCCAGCCACACCTCTGGTCACGTCACTGACTCGGTACTTGTAGTTCAGGCTGCCACAGGTCCAGGACATGTCGTCCAGGGTGAAGGACTGGTTGGAGCGCAGCATGATGACCTCAATGGCACTCGACTTCAGCAGCACAATCTGGTCCTCAGGGGTGAGGTCTCTGCCAGGGAGGGTAGAGGGGAAGGTCAGGTTACTCGTCAAGACCTTCATGTCATGCCGATCAGTACGATGCTTTGACAGGCATACACCTGCCAGGTGACCAGCATGTGCTCTGGGTCCTCCATCGAGGAACTTGCAGCCTGGGTGGAAGGAGCAAGACTGTTTCTTGAAGGAGAACAACTCAAAGGTGTGACCAAATGCCAGCTGGTGTAGCTCAGCTACTAAGACAGGAAAAATCCAGTGACTTTTCAGGGTCTCCCAAGTCTAAGCAGTCATGGCTCTTCTAGGGTCAGGAAGATGGAGCCTGAGGAGGCTCCCAGGGCTATGGCATGAATATGTATGTGCTAGGACACTTCAGTAGTGTCTGACTCTTCGGGACCTCACGGACTGTAGCCTGCCAGGTTCCTCTGTGCATGGGATTCTCCAAGAAAGAATACTGGAGCGGGTTGCCATTCCCTTCTCCAGGGGATTTTCCTGGCCCAGGGATCGAACCCATGACTCCTATGTCTCCTGCATTGGCAGGTGGGTTCTTTACCACTAGCACAACTTGGGAAACCCATGACATGAATGCGGAGGTCTGCAAAAGCATGGTCAGGACCATCCTCAATGGCTCCTAGTCTTTGGTCCTTCCAGTAGTGAAGTCAACTCTGTCTCCAGGACATCTCTGGACCCCACTCCCTCCAGACTGTTTTGATTCAGAATTCATCTTTTTCAGTAGCCTCTTATTAGAATCCTGGAGTCAAGTCTCTCGTTCACCTTTCTTACTGTCACTACAGGAAAGTGTCACTCCTCTGCTCAGAAATCCTCACTGACCATCCAACACCCTAGGTCAAGCCCATACTCCACAACTTGGCTCCAACATGTCTTTCCAGCCCTGCTTCCCATCACAGACTCCACCAACCCTCTATTCTAACAACATAAAACTACTCCATGTTTGGATGCTAGGCATTCTCACACTGCCATGCCTTTGAACACAGGACAACTCCAGCTTAGAGAATGCATCTTCTTCCGGTCCTGAGTCCAGTTAGGCCTCCCTCAAATCCCTCCACCCTCTGATTCTCTTCACAGAATTAGAGCCATTCCTTTAAGACCTGTTGCACATTGCTTGTATTCCTATTTTGTCTTTCCCCCTTCACTCCTGTCCTTTATTTTATTTTTTAATTAATTTGTTTATTTTAATTGGAGGCTAATTACTTTACAATATTGTAGTGGTTTCTGCCATACATTGACATGAATCAGTCATGGGTGTACATGTGTTCCCCATCCTGAACCCCCCTCCCACCTCCCTCCCCATCCCATCCCTCAGGGTCATCCCAGTGCACCAGCCCTGAGCACCCTGTCTCATGCATCGAACCTGGACTGGCGATCCGTTTCATATACGATAATATACATATTTCAATGCTATTCTCTCAAATCATCTGACCCTTGTCTTCTCCCATAGAGTCCAAAAGACTGTTCTTTACATCTGTGTCTTTTTTGCTGTCTCGTTACCATCTTTCTAAATTCCATATATATGCGCGTTAGTATACTGTATCGGTGTTTTTCTTTCTGACTTACTTCACTCTGTATAATAGGCTCCAGTTACTCCTGTCCTTTAGATGCTTGTCTCTGGCTCTTCATCATAACCTGCTTGAAGGCCAGCACCACACTCACACTCACACTGAGCCCTGAGCCCTGAGCTTGGTGAGAAGGTCAATAACTGTGTTGATGAGTCAAGAGGCTCATGACTAGTTCCACTATTCTGAGTCACGAGCTGGGCTTATCGGAACAAAGACAAGGAAAGAATCAGGTCCCACAGATCAAACTGCTTCCACTTCTTCTTCCCTTTCTCTTTCTGATTGCTGCTTCCTCCTGGATATCCTGTTGAGGGGCTGTCACCCCTGTGGCTGCAGTTTGGAATGTAAAAAGCTGGGAACAGATGTTAATGGATGAGAGTCCTGTATCAACAGGTGATGGGTGAGGAGGTGTGGAAAGGCTTGCATGATTAGATGGGCACCAAAGGGCCTGCACTGAAGGCAAATCACAAAGTGCTAGAGTTGGAAGGCCCTTCCTAGAGACTGTGGTCCAGTTCCTTCCTCAGCACCTCTGACAGATGGCTCTCACACAAACTCTGCAGGATTCCCCTGGGGCCAGGGAGCTCGTAGCTTCTGGCCACAGTCATGAGGTGCTTGGCTCTTGGGTTGATAACATCTTCTTCTGTTGAGCAATAACCCACAAGATGACACACTCATCCATGGCTTGTAGTTCCGTCCTCTCAAGGAACACAGAACTTGAGTTCTGCATTAGCCATGGGTGTGGTGGTGGTTTAGTCGATAAGCTGTGTCCGATTCTTTGTGACGCCATGGACTGTAGCCTGCCAAGCTCCTCTGTTCATGGGATTTTCCAGGCAAGAATACTAGAGTGAGTTGCCATTTACTTCTCCAGGGGATCTTCCCCACCCAGAGATCAAACCTGGGTCTCCTGCGTTGCAGGCAGATTCTTTACTAACTGAGCCACCAGTGAAGCCCAATCCATGAAACATCCTTTTAACCATTTAAGGAAAGCCACCATGGCCCCCTCCTCTTGCCTCTTCTCTGGAATAAACAACCCTGAGGCCACAGTGTATGAATGTCTCACTATCCTTGGCACCCTCCTCTGGGTGCTCAATCCACACTGAAAAAGTGAAAACTAACACCACCCTTATTTGGGTTTTAATTCATGATGCAAGTAAAATATGTTCATTATTAAATCTTGGGAAAATACAGACAAGATATAAAGGCAAATAAAAATGGCTCATATCCACAACGAACATTTTGGTTTATTTTCTTCCTATCTGTTTTGCATGCAAATATCTCTTTTTCAAACGTGCACCAGGTCATAGTAATCCTGTGTCCCACTTTCTATGTCAGTTCATAGTACGTGGCATCATGTTACATCAATGTATTATAGGTTATTTAATCCGTCTCCCACCCACCTATGTTTGGGCACTTCGGTTACTTCTAAGTTTTGCTGTTTGGGGCTTCCCTGGTGGCTAGTGGTAAAGAATCCACCTGCCAATGCCCGGAGATGTGGGTTTGATCCCTGGGTTGGGAAGATCCCCTGGAGAAGGAAATGGCAACCCATTCCCGTATTCTTGCCTGGGAAATCCCATGGACAGAGGAGCCTGGTGGGCTACAGCCCATGGGGTTGCAAAGAGTTGGACACGACTTAGTGGCTGAACAACAACAGCAATGAGTTTTGCTGTTATAAGTAATTCCATGAGGGACATCTTCGTATGTAACATTTTGTTCAGTGGGCCCACTCAGAATGGATGGCCGGAAGTGAACAAACATCCCATGGGTGCCTGGCTACAGAGGTTTCAGCAGGACCACTGCCTACTGTGATCCAGGCATACGACTTCTATAAAGCAAATCTAGAACGACCTCGAACTACCACCCACAGCCTGGAAATACAGGGACTTTCTAAGTGCAGCTTGCAGCCAGAACCGGTAATGGTGGTGGGTGGGGGTAGTGGTGGAAGTAAAGGGGAAGTCAGGAAGAGACCTAGGTCCTCCTGGTTCCTGCATCTGCTCTGGCTCTGGGCTTCTCTCTGGACCTGACTAATATTTACACCCAGATCAGTTTTCACACCTGCGGCCACTTCTGGGCACCTGTGAGATGATCTGGGTACATGTTGCTTGTCTTTCCCATTCCCACCAGGCAGTGTCCAGACCCTCCCTGCTTGCATTCTCTCAGCTGCATTCTCTGCAGCTGTTCACATGTCTGTCTCTTCCATCAGACACTGAGCCTCTGGAGGCCAGTCTTATTTTATCTCTTACAGTATATGTAAGAAAGCTGAGTGCTGGACAGATGCATAAGTGAATATAGAGGAAAGGCACAGGAGGAGGGAAGCACTGTGACTCCAGGCCTTTGGCCCAGGAAGGAGTCCTTAGGGATAAAAATAGTGGTGAGGTTGAAGGCATGCAACCTTCTGGGGTTGATTGGATCTGGTCCCCCATGCACACCTCTGGGCAGTGAAACCTGGGGTCCTTGGTTCTTGAATCCAAGACCACTCCTGGTCATTGAGTTGCTGCTCCTGATGCCACTTTCCCCTGCATTTCTCTTGCGGGGCTGAGGGAGGGAGATTTGTGGGGTGCAGACTAAGAGGCTGAGGGAGAAGAGGTGGGAGGCAGGAGCAGAGCCAAGGTCACACCACAGAGCAGTTCACACCCAGCACAGCCCATCCAGTCCTGCCCCTCTTTGGTCCCACACCCGCACTGGAGTCTCATCCTGTATTCTCGCCTCCACTCATCCACACAGAAGTCTCATCCTGCCCTCCCCACACTTTCCACCCCTGCCTCCAGGCAGCAAGATCAAAGCTACCAGGGACGCAGGCACTGTTCTTTCACTACTTGGAAGAACAGAACCTCTAACTGCAGAAACCGGCAGAACCAGAGAGCAGATGGGCTGGCCCCACCTGGGTCCCGGGAGCCTGGGCTTTGGTCCAGGCCTGGTGCAGCATCTGCTCCATCCAGTCCCAGGGAACATCCACATCAGTGACTCTCGCAGAGCCCTTGCTAAGGCCTGCTCCAGTTTTGTTGGAAAACATTCCACTTTGTAACTTCTCAAGCCATGCTGAAGCCAGAAAAGTCAACTCAAGCATGTTTAGGATTGATTTAATCCATTTGGCCTCAACAGCTGGGTGGTTGCAGTACCTGTTCGTATGCACCTCACTTTGGCCAGGACTGCAGGGCTACACCAGGGAACTCTGGAGAATGAGACTTGAAAGGGAAGGAAAGGGGGAGATTTTAGCTCATCCTTGGGGAGAGGAAGGCTTCTCACGTGGCGCTAGTGGTAAAGAATCTGCCTGCAATGCAGGAGATGCAAGTTGGATCACTGGGTTGGGAAGATCCCCTGGAGGAGGGTATGGCAACTCTAGTATTCTTGCCTGGAGAATCCCATGGACAGAGGAGCCTGGTGGGCTACAGTCTATGGGGTTGCAAAGAGTCGGACATGACTTTCACTTGGGGAGAGGAATTGAGGGGCTAGTGATGCTATTTTGTATGAGAGTGTGTGGGATAAGGGTAAGGGGTAGGGGCCAAAAGAAAAACTGGGGCTCGGGTTACTTAGTGGAGGGGGAGCATTGGGGTAGTCTGGTTAAATGAATCACTTTCTTTTTAGCAACATTTTCGCAGGTGGAAAATCCCCCAGTCACCACTGAAAATCACCAAACCTCAGCCTCTGGACAGGGCTTCGGGTGCCCTCTGGTCCACTGGGCAAGGAAGGAGGAATCCTATGCAGAGGAGGTCTGCTGCTCCTGGAATTCAGCTGGGAGCCGCCTGCTACAGTGTATCCATCAACAACCTGAAGTGTTTTTTTCTCTAGCTATTTACACAAAACAAGACTTTGGAACAAGTACAGTTTGCCAACAGTAACATGAAGGGAGGAGGAGGGAGTTGGAACTTGTACTAAGCAGAATGTGTCATCGATTCCAAGGAAGGGCTCTGGAGGGTGAATCCCGGGCCCAGTGCGCTGCTGGCCTCACAGACAACACCCGTTCTGCCGGAGTGGCCTTTACTCTTTGTAATGCGACCAAGGTGCGCGATATGGTAAGAATGTCTCAACACCATTTGATGTTTTCACTCCTTTGCAATTTTCATATTAATTCCAGGAAAGAGCATTGGCAAATACCTGGTATTTGAATCGGTGTGAAGCATAAAATAACAGACAGCAAGTTGTTTCAGGATAGAAACAAACTGGGAAGTGCTGGGTTTAGCTGCACACATTACTAACATTTAGCCGGTAGCGTGGTAGCATGGCAATTTTGACAGCAGCTGATGGCTTCCCTACACAGCAGAGATTCCCCAAACAATAAATGCACCCTCTGTGAGCTTCCATCCAGAGCTGGCCAACATACAGTCATTTTCCAGCTCCCAATGTCCTAGCCCTGAATCTGAGCATTAGTGTTGAGGAAGCATGCTGCCGCTTTCTGGTACGACTTCGACTATTGCTATTAGTTGAAATGATGAGAATGCTGCTTGATATTCCTTAATTTACTTCATGTCTCAACTGCATTGTCTATGTATTTGATGACAATGTCCCAAATGAACTTTTAGAAAGAAAGAGGCTATAAACATTCATAAGTATAGATTCAACTGCCTCCCAGCATATCTACTAAAAGTGTCAACTTTTACGAACTGTTAAGGATGTTTAGCACTGCATGACCATTTAAATGAGGAGGGCGTGGCAACCCACTCCAGTATTCTTGCCTGGATAATCCCATGGACAGAGGAGCCTGGCAGGCTATAGTCCATAGGGTCACACAGAGTCAGACACGACTGAAGTGACTGAGCACGCACAACCATTTAAATATAAGTATTATATACCATTATTACCAAAACAATAGAACATTTAAATAGAACATTTAAACATGTATAAATGAATCCTAAAGGGAGGGTCTCTACTTCAGTTGAGGGTTTCCTGGGTGGCTCAGAAGTAAGAACCTGCCTGCTAACGCAGGAGACGTTAAGAGATGCAGGTTCAATCCCTGGGTTGGAAAGATTCCCTGGAGGAGGAAATGGCAACCCACTCCAGCATTCTTGCCTGGAGAATCCCAAGGACAGAGGAGCCTGGAGAATCCCATGGACAGAGGAGCCTGGCAGGCTCCAGTACATAGGGTCACAAAGAGTCGGACACAACTGAGTGACTACTTTAGTCGAACTCCTTATGCTTACCTACTTTGGGAAAAAATATCTCAGTACAATTAGGAAATGGCCTTGGGTGATACATAAATTGGGTGAAAGATGCCCAGGTTATAGATGCAAGTCCCTCTCCCTCTAGGATTTCTAAATTACTTTACAAACTCAGCCCTTTCTCCACTCTATCACTTCATCCTGATTTCAGAATTAGGAGTGAAAGATTAATGTAGGTTTAATTTAAAAGGATAACATGAGGGACTTCCCTGGTGGTCCAGCGGCTAAGACTCCACGCATACTCCCAATGCAGGGGGCCCGGGTTTGATCGATAAGTTGCAACTAAGAGTCCGCATGCCTCAATGAAGATCAAAGATCCTACGTGCCACAACTAAGACCCAGCTCAGCCAAATAAATAAATAAAATATTTTAAAAAATAAAAATGTAATATGAGAATTAGATTCAAGGCAGCTGGAGTGGACACAGCAGCAAACTCAGAGTTCTCAACCCAGTTCTGACACACTGGCTCCAACACCGGAAATCCTGGTGTTGAACTTCACTGGGCAGTGTCTGTTTTATCACACAGACACTGTGAAGGATGCATGGCTTTCCATTGCCGGCCTGCCCCATAATGCTGGAGAGGCTGCACTTCTTAAATACGGATTTCTGGACCTCGCCCAGAGATTCTGAAGGTGTATTTTGAGAAGCAGTAGGTTGAGAATTTCCAAGACTTCTTTGGGCTCAGGATAGGATTCTGACTCTGTCTCCCGGATGTCCCAGAAGCTCCTTACCTGAACCCTGGGATCATCTTGGCAAAGCCGATGACCTTTTGGATGCTGTAACTGACCAGGTCAGCCAGGTGGGGCAGCATGGACAGCTGGGACAGGTCCAGGGTCACAGAAGGGTCATCGGAGTCTTCTTCATTCAGATCCAGGTTGGAGAAGCTGGTTGGCTCTGTTGTGTCTGGGGAAGGAAGAGGGAAGAAAAGGAACTACTTGAGCCAGCCTTCCTCCTGTGAGGCCCTCCTGTTCTCTGGCAGCAGCACCAGTTGGGAATTCGGCATGACTGCCTCTCTCCAAAGTCACTTCCACCCAGGTGTCCCCCTGGGGTTCCCCGTGTCTTTCTTCAACAGAGTGAAGAAGCAGCAAAATCAAAGAGCAGAGACATTCTGAGATATGAAACTTCTTTAAGAGTGATATTACACATTGTTCCTAATGATCTCGAGTCAAAGATGAATTTGGAACCAAAAAACTTGTGGAAAACAATGTTCAGCCTCACTAGTGATCAAAGAACAGCCAAGAAGAACATCCACTTTTCACCTCTAAACTAGAAGCAAATATATTTAAAGGTTGACATCAGTATTTGTAAAGATGCAGGAAATTAGGCAATCCTTGTGCAGTGTTGGGGTGCTAAAGGAGGCACACGTTTGTGCAACTAATCTAGAATGCAATTTGACCAAGAGGGTCAAAAGCCTACAGTCATGTATACTCTGTGACCAGTAATCCTATGTCAGTGAATTCAGCATAAGGAAAAATTCAAATTGAGTGCAAATATTTAGCCACAAGCACATTGTTAGCTTAATCAAGAGCTGGGGGGAAAATCTAGATATCCAGTGATAGGGGGTTTAGATGTGTTATTGTACATTATACCCCAGAATACTATGTAGCTTTAAAAATGATATTCTAGGTATGTACTGAATGACATGAAAATATGACATAATATAGGCACTAGTGGTAAATGCAGGTACCCCACCCGGGTAACCCGCCTGCCAATGTAGGAGACATAAAGAGATGCAGGTTTGATCCCTGATCAGGAGAATCCCCTGGAGGAGGGCATGGCAACCTATTCCAGTATTCTTGCTTGGAGAATCCCAAGGACAGAGGAGCCTGGTGGGCTACAGTCCATAGAGTTGCAAAGAGTCGGACACGACTGAGCACACACACACACAAACATACCAAACATACCATGGGGGTAGGTGAGCACCTCAGATTAATTAACCTATAAGGGGAAATCAAAACTTCTAAATAATATAAAGCTGTTATTAAATGTTGAAGTACAAGATGAACCTATTTGCAAGGCAAGAACAGAGATGCAGACATAAAGAACGGTCATGGGGACAGAGAGCAGGTATGAAGAGGGTGGGAGGAACTGGGAGATTAGGATTAACATATATACACTACCATGTGTAAACAGATAGCTAGTGGGAACTTGCTGTATAGCACAGTGAGCTCATCTCAGTGCTCTGTGATGACCTAGAAGGGTAGAATGGGCTTCGGTGGGAGGGAGGTCCCGGAGGGAGGGGATGTATGCATATGTATAGCTGATCCACTTTGCTGTACAGCAGAAACTGTATAGCGTTGTACAGTTGCTTTACAACATTGTAAAGCAATTATACTCTGAAAAAAGTGAAGTACCAACCAATGTATAACATACAGTTTGACCTTCATTGATAACAATGATTAGACCATAAAGTAAAGAGTAGGAAAGTGGATAGGGAAAATTAACCCAGGAGAGAGGTTACTACAAGGTTAACTACAAGGTGAGGGGCCCAGGGATCAGTTATCTGTGCAGCGGTCACAGCAGATGGGTAGACACATGACCCGCTTCGCTGTTATCTCTGTCTAGTTGGCACAGAGACCCCTCCCACCTACTCTGGATCTGGGCACAGATCCATCAGGGAGTCTGGAAGCACCATGTCTGAGGGTTCCAGCTCCCCAGGGAGCTTTTCCATCCCTGCCCTCCTATCCAGCAGAGGGCAGCTGGATTGGGTGAGAGGTAGAGGGATGAAGACCTGGATAGGGGAGGATGAAGCAAGAAGATGCCGAGGAAGGTAGAGAAGGACAATAAGAAAGCAAGGATGAGTTGGAAGGGACAGGTTCTCCAGGACCTTAGTGGAAGGTGGCTTAAGTGGAAGGTGGGCTTCCATGCTGAATTTCACCTTCCAAAGGCTCAGGCTCTGATGACTAGTTAACAATACTGTTTGCTATATTTAAAAGTTGCTAAGAGAGTACATCTTAAATGTTATCACGAGGTTGGGGGGGGGAACTCTTTGTAACTCTATGAGGTTAACTAACTTATTGTGGCAATCATTTCCCAATATATACATATATCAAATCATTATGTTATACACCTTAAACTGATACAATGCTATATGTCAGTCACATGTGTGCATGCTAAGTCGCTTCAGTGTGTCCGACTCTTTGCCACCCCATGGACTGTAGCCTGCCAGGCTCCTCCTCTGTCCAGGTGAATTCTCCAGGCAAAAATACTGGATTGGGGTGCCATGCCCTCCTCCAGGAGATCCTCCTGACCCAGAGATCAAACCCACATCTCTTGCATCTCCTGCATTGGCAGGTGGATTCTTTACCACTAGTGCCATCTTATATTTTTATAAAGTTGGAAAAAACAAAAACCAAACCAACAAACAACCCACCCAGCAGCGAGGGCCCAGGCTCAAAGGACCGCTGAAAGGAATCAGGTGACTCCCAGGGAGGGAGCCCGGGGTAGAAGCCTGGCTTAGAGGAAAGAACAGAGGCTCTGCAGGCAACAGCTTGGCCTCTTCCTCAGAGTCCTCAGCATGGGCCCTTGGGCAAGTCACACCTCTTCTCTGAAAAGGGGTTGTTCTGGGCAGCACACAGTAGTAAGTGCTGTCCTTCTGGCTGCAGCCAAGGGTAGGTGGGCTGGGAAAGCTCTAGGTCCTTCAGGAGGGAGCGTGCTGTCCCTCTCACCTGGAGAGGAGTTATACTGATCCGAACAGGAGGAGGACGAGCTTCCAGAGAAGCTGGGCGTGAGTATCGACCTCGAAGGATGGTTCCCCTCATCCTCACTCTTGCGAACTGGAGGCTGGAAGGGAAAGGTGGAGTGTCAGAAGCCCACATTGGAGGTCACCTTCCTCCCCCAGCCCTGATCTTTTGTTTATAGGAGGGGCAGTCCTCCCCAGGGTTAGAGGGCAGAGCAGCTTCCAGCCCTCCCCAGGTGCTGTGCCCAGAGCCCCTCACCCTCCAGACCATATACCCGGAACTGGCTGAAGTCGGAGTAGGTGTCGTCGTAGGTCTTGTGGTGGGCGTCCAGCAGGGTGGTGATGATGCGCTGCTGCTCCTCCGACAGCTTCGGCCGCAGGCTGTCCTTCAAGGCCTCCTCCTCCTTCCGCTTGAGGATCATCTCCCGCTTCCGCTGCACCTCTTCATCAGTCAGGATGACTGCAGGGGGGCCGGAATGGGGTGTCAGGAGGGCAGGGCCTGCAGCGCCTCCAGGGAACCTTCCTCCAGGTGTAAAGGCCCCCAATGGGAGGGGCTGTGCCCTGACACTCAGAGCTCACCAGGCCATCCTGCCACGGGAACCCAAAGCCCATGATACAGATGGAAGAGTGGGTGCTGTATGTTGAAAAGGCAGGAGCATGAGAGAGGAGGAAACAGGATTTGGGAGGCAGGATGCTTGGGCATCATTAAGGAGACTGGGATCCTAGAACAAGGTGTCTGACTCTGACAGATTGAACTCTCCAGGCTTCTGTTTGCTTATTTCTAAAACGAGGCATTTGGACCATAGGATCTCTCCTAAGATCCTTTTTTGTTCCTTCTTCCAGGAAGCACGTGATGTGGGGATCCTATGTCAAAGGACCAACTGCTTTGAGACCTGAATGCAGCCCAACACAGAGCAGATGCTCACTCAGGGGGAGGGAGGGTGCAGGGTCCCAGCGTCGGAAGCTAGGAGATGCTGAGAAGACCCCTCTACGTGGTCATCCCCACGTAACTTTCCAGGCACGTGATCTACTCTGACCAATGTAGAAAGACTTTGCCTCTTTGGTTCCCTGCAAAACAACCCCTCCCTCAGTGCTTCCAGTCGTGAAATTTCTGCCCAAGGAAGTTTTTCAGTCCTTCAGAAGTCCCCGAGCATAGATAGCAGCTCACAGCTCTATCTGGGAAGCTCTCTCCAGTGGCTAGCCAGGGTGTCTGATTGCAGCGGGTCCAAGCCTCCCAGTGTTGGGCGACTGCCGGGAGGGTGGGGCTGGGAGCAGGCCCGGGGCACAGACCTCCCGGCCGGGGCTTGCAGAGCGCTGACAGCAGGAGTGGGCACTGGGGCCCTCGGCCTGTAGCTGCTTGCTCTGTGCTAGTCTTGCCAGGGCATCTGCCCACAGAACTGAGCGTTTCACAAGAGCAGGAAAAAGATCCAGAATGGCAGAGTGGGTGGCTTCTGGGCTTCAGGAAAGGCCCATGGGCCTTGGCCTCTCGGGTGGGGGTAGGACGAGACAAGTGGGGGTGGGGGAAGGAGAGCCTGTGGAGGGTGTGAGTGGGCAGGGCAGGAAAGGGAAGCCTGTGGCGAAAGATGGCACGTTCCCTCCAGAGCTGAGGTAAACCATACCTAGAGGAAGACTGGGCGGAGGCCACGCCCAGGTTACTGACTCACCTACCCAAAGAGCTGCCCGCCCTCCTCCCACAGAGGGTGTCAGTTCAGACCCCAAGAGATGGGAGGGGGGAGGAGCAGGAGGCACTCCATTCAAGGCAGGGTGTGAGACACTAGCCTGGGGAGGCCAAGATTAGGGGCTGAGTCCTTCCCGTTCACCTGAAGGGCAGGCGCAGGATGTGACGAGGCTGGGGTTAGGGGGATGGCTCTGGCTGCCCACAGGGGTGCTTTTCAGCCCCGCGGGGCTCTCATAACCCCCTGTGATTCTATGACGTCACTGTCCTGCTCAGAAACTTCTTCTGAATCCTTCCTGCTTACCATGCCCCACCTGAAGCCAAGATTCTTTGTGATTTCCCTTCTTCCTAACTTTCCAACCTCATTGCCGGGGTCTTGACACAGCTGCTGGTCTAGGCGCACTGGGATTGCTGGCCTGTGAACATGACCTGCTCACTCCAGCCATGGCATTTCCAGTATGCTGGATGCCTGTCCAGCTGGGTCTTCTCTCCCCAGTAGCCATGCAGATTTTATCAGTTCCCCAGCACCCAGCTCACACCCTCTTGTACCACAAAGGCTTCTGTATTGCCCTGATCTGCAAGGAGCAGTTTTTCCCACACACATCGGCCCCCCATCTTTTTTCACTCTGTCACATTTATGGTTATAGGTTCCAATAAATACTTGTAATGCTGCTGCTGCTGCTGCTAAGTCGCTTCAGTCGTGTCCGACTCTGTGCGACCCCATAGATGGCAGCCCACCAGGCTCCACCGTCCCTGGGATTCTCCAGGCAAGAATATTGGAGTGGGTTGCCATTTCCTTCTCCAGTGCATGAAAGGGAAAAGTGAAAGTGAAGTCGCTCAGTCGTGTCCGACTCTTCACAACCCCATGGGTCTGCAGCCCACCAGGCTCCTCCGTCCATGGGATCCTCCAGGCAAGAGTACTGGAGTGGGGTGCCATTGCCCTCTCCAATACTTGCAATAGAGAGAGCCTAAGTTCAAGGTCTCCTTCACTGGAACTGCAGGGTATCTAAGGATGGGGCTGCATCTTACAATGCCTATATCTCCCGTGCCAAGGCTAGCCCAGGGGGGCATCCTCAGTGGTCTGAAGTACTGGAAACCCAACATATCAACACTGACTGTGTGCTGGTTGTCCACATCCCCTACAATTTCAGAATGGCACACTCCACCTGCCAGTCCACTAGATCACTGAGCAAAGTTTACATTTTCAAATACTCGTGACAAGTATTTTCAAGACAGAACCGCTTGTAACGGAGCACCTGTAACATCATGTAACTTTTGCTTGATGATTCAGAGGCATCATTCTGAATAATTATTGGACTTTGCAGGAACAAGGTTATGACCTCAGAACCATATGGGTCTGTTTTCCTGCATTGTGTGACTCAGCCTGCTATGATTTTGAGTTCCTGTGTTACTCTTCCAACCAGTCTACCCTGCTGACTTAAGCTATGTGTTGTCTCTTTTTACTGGAGTGTACCTTTATCCTCCTTAAGAGTTACTTCTAATCTGCTGGGAGCCAGAAACTCTGGTGATCAAGCTGTATGTCCTAAAAAATACTGTTAATAAATACATTGTTAATAAAAATGAAGTTTTTTTTTTTAATGTACCAAGCACTATTCCAAGTACTTTTTACATATTAACTCACATTATTTGGTCCTTATAATAACCCTTAAGGCGGATGCTATTATCCTCATTGTACAGGTGAGGGGACCTGAGAACCAGAGATGCTCAAAGTCACAGAGCAAACAAGCGGTAGAGCTGGTATCAGGTCTGAGTTGTCTGGTCCTAGAGTCCAGTGTCCTAACCACTACTCCACACTGCCTACGACTATCATCGGCTATGAATGCTCAGCCAGACCCCGGTCTTCAGCTGTGGAGTCATGACACAGGAGGTGTTCTAATTCACCTGAAGAGTGTGAGAAAATAATGATCAAATAAAGTAGCAAAGCTTGTAAGTGATTTACTTTAAAAGGATAACGTTAAAAGATTTGAGGTTAACCTTGTGGCATTTCTCCTCTCCATCATTTCTAGCAAATAGCAACCATCACCCTGTTTGCAGTACTAGAGGAAGAAACACTAAGATCTGCTGGTTTCATGGACCTCCCTGCAGGCAATGTTGGCAGGGGACTAGATAAGCTATAAGCCTCTCACATATGCAGATATTGTTGTGACTTACGAAATAATTCATTTGCTTAAAGGGGATGTTAATTTCATACAATGCTTAAAAAATCATTTTCTCAATGAATTGCTACTAAAAATACCATTACTGTCATGTAGGAGAACACTTTTTTGTTGTTTGTTTTGTATGTTTTTTCAGCTTAAACAGTAGAAATTTATTTCTCACTAGGAGGCACATTTTGAAGTTAAAAGCCCATTGATGGGTTTGTCAATGAATAAAGGGCATGAGCTATGTACATGGACTTTGTGAAATCCATATGCTGCTTGGTAGCTTCTCAATTCCTTGCTGGCTAGGTAAAGGGCTTTGCTCAAGATAACCCCGTGTAAGATGTTCCCTATTCCATGAAGTCTTGGAATCGAGTTAGGGAGTCAAGCTCTGAAAGCACAAGCATCTTAAAAACATTTCAAGTTGCCAAAAGTGGCCTAAGAACAACATTAGGCAAACAGACAAAATTTTTCCAAATGAATGACATTGACAATGTCAGATGTGGGTGATCTTCTTGATCTATAAATCAGTAGAAGATGCAGAGATACAAAGAAGCATAATGGGGAGCTAATATTTAATCATTCAACACATATTTATGGAGCACCTACTATCAGAGGCTGTGCTCATGATGGGCAGAAAAGATGTCCATGTATAAAAATATTAAACAAGTTCACATGTGCAGGCCAAGTCTACAAGAGGCCAGAACTCAGCTATGAAGTGTCTTGGGCTCCAAGGACATCAAGTCAACCTGGACTTGAAGAGACAGAGAGAGTTTTTAGTGAGAACAAATTCTCTTCAATCTATCCCTTAGGGCCCCAGGCAGTGCCTGGAAATGCAGAGTGGAGGAGCTCTGGCCCACTGAGGAGGGTGGGGGAGAAGGGAAAGGGGGACCAATGGGTTATGCTGGGGTGCAGCCCACAGTCCTGGCCTTTGGAAACACACAGACCTAGATTATTAGCTTCGGAGACATGATATTTTAATGTCTCTGAGATTGCTCATCTATTACAAAAAATAAAAATAAAAACAGAAGTATTTACATATTCATGGATTGTTGTCAAATTTTAAGAAGGTGCTAGTGCCTGACACTCATATAGTAAGTGGCCAACAAATGTTGGTTCCCACATGCATCCCCGCCCCCTTCCCATGCCTCCTGTAGGGACAATCCACCTGCTCATCCCCATCAGAAAGGAGCCTGGGTTTGCAGCTTCCTTCAAAGGGAGCCCTGGGGTGTGCTGTGGTTTTACTAATGTTGACAATCAGTTGTCTCCAGGAGGCTAGGCTTTGGGGATGACAGCCAGCCCTAATGGTCAATAAACAGATCCCCTAGGGATCGATTGGAGCTGGAGAGTTCCAGGCCAGACATATTGACAGGTCTCCCAAAGTTTGGCTAAACAGAGGCAGGAGATAGAGCTCTTCCTGGAGGACCTTCCTTTTGGGGCAGTGGAAAGAATAAGTTAATTGTTGCCCCAACATTTCCATCTTACCTGGAGCTCCGTGCTACCAGCCCATCCTGAGCTCAGCACAGCTCCCTGCATTAGAATGGCGAGAGGGGTGGGCACTGGGCTGCTCTGAGCATAGAGCAGCATGGGAGCACGGGGCTCTGTCATAGGGACTGAAGCTGAGGTGGGGGTGGCTGAGGCACAAAGCTGATTGGAGTTTGGGGGTGAGCATCCATTTCTAGGTTGCTGGCCCCCCACCATGTGGCATTCCTGGGGCTGGGGCACCCTGGAACATTCAAGGCCTGCTCATCATGGTGGACACGGTGCTCTCCATGGGGACCAGGAGGGATCTAGGAGGGGACAAGGAGTTGGGTTCTAGCCCCAACTTGCTTTCTGATCCCAACCCGGGTGCTTTTGCTTTTCTGGGTTTCAGATGATTTCTAAGTGTGCTTCCTGTTCTAAGCTGATGAACATCTCTTTTCTCGCAAGATACCAGGAGAGGCACCTCTGGGACATCACTGAGGCTGGCCATGTCCAGAACTCCTGTGGCAGAGCCTTACTGGATCCCAGGTATAAGTCTGCACCATTCTTGGCTGGCTGGGGCCTTAGAATCATGGCTGTCTGCCCTGTGGGGGCTGTGTGCTCGGAGCAGGCGGGGGCTTCACGTTCTGCATCCTGTGTCCAGCCCAGCACCTTGAACAGAGCAGGCTGCACTGAACCAGCATGTGAGAAGCCCCATGAGGCACCCAGGCCTTGAGCCTCCACGGCTCCAGAATAAACAGGAGTTGGGTGGGGCAGGGGACCGGGCAAGGAGTGATCTGCCTGCCCAGGCCTGCCTGCTCCTGTGGGGGTGAGGAGGAACGACAGCTTGGAAACTTCTTCCAGCACTGACTGTTGACTAGGGAGCTGGGATCAGGAGAGGGGCTGTGGCCCACCAGAAGGGAGCCTGTCAAGGCCTGAGGAGGCTTCTGTTTCCCCCAAAACAAAGAATATTCATCTTGCCAAGGAAGAAATTTCCCATCCCGTCAGCCCTGTCCTGTGGCTTTTCCCTTGTTCGAGACACATCTCCCCTGTACCTGGCCTCCCCACTCCCCCACACCCATGCACCCTCACACACCCAGAATGGGCCCCATAGCCAAGATAACCTCCAGGTCTGGATGCATCTGAGTGCCCCTCTTTAGCCTCCTCAGCCCACAGCTCAGCAGGACACCCACACGATCGCAGATTCTGGAGAGGATCAGGGTACAGAGCACAGACAGGGGTGAGCCAAGGGACATGGCGGGGCAGAGTGTGCAGAGGATACCCATGCCTAGGGCAGCCCAGTGTCCTTGCTTCCAGCCCAGGGAGGGCCTAGCCAGGCCTTTCCCAGGTCCACTGGATTCAATGGCATCTCTGGTTACCAAGTAACTCATACTAGAGCTCAGATGCAAACTCCAGGAGTTGTTTTTAACAGTGAATCAGAACATGTCAACCTGCCCCATTGGTCCTCTCCTGCAACCCCAGAGCTCGAAAGGAAGTCCTAGAAGATTGCTTCTCCTTCTTCATCTGGATCTAGAGGGTCCTGCTAGAGTTTGGTGCCTCCCCTTTCAGGATCTTTCCACCTAGCCCTGGGTACGCGCTAAGTTGCGTCAGTTGTGTCCGACTCTTTGCCATCCTATGGACCGTAGCCCACCAGGCCTCTCTGTCCAT
Organism: Giraffa tippelskirchi; assembly: GCF_054371585.1. Classification (NCBI taxonomy): domain Eukaryota; kingdom Metazoa; phylum Chordata; class Mammalia; order Artiodactyla; family Giraffidae; genus Giraffa; species Giraffa tippelskirchi. Next base: position 133,647,360 of record NC_137278.1, on the reverse strand, counting down.
GTCCAGGTCTCTCCAGGCAAGAGTACTGGAGTGGGTTGCCATGCCCTCTGCCAGGGGATCGTCCCAACCAGGGGAGTGAACCCACATCTCTTACGTCTACCAGCATTGGCAGGTGGGTTCTTTACCACTAGTGCCACCTGGGAAGCCCTAGCTCTGGGTACCAGCTCTCAGATTTGCTCACTGGGCCAGACTGACTGGGAGGCTAGGGTGGGGCAGAACCCCCACGACAACCAGGCTCTGAATATTTCTTCTCCCCATCAATCCTGCCTCTCCCCACCCACAGCAACCCTCTCCCCCAAAGCCCAAAGAATCCTGGGGTCCTTGAGCCTCATCCTTTCCCAGAAGGTCTTAAGAAAATGTTGCTGTGAGAATAGCGATGAAGTCTCAGAGGAAGATTAACCTGAAGGTGGAGACTGATGAAGGTAGTGGCCTGTCTGTCCCTCCTCACAGACCTCGCACCGGAGAGGCCCTTTCCAGGCCTCTGGGACACACACACAGATCCCAGAAAGGCTCACAGGGCCCCTTGGACCTTGGAGTTCCAGCCACCCTGCCTCAGGCTGCAGGTCCCACTCACGCGGCAACTCGGGGTCCCAAATCACAGCAGCTACAGAGGAAGGGCAAGCGGACCTCTCCGGCCAAAGGCACAAAAGGCGGCCGCCTTCCCCTGACCCCGCCCCCGCCCCGCCCCTCCCCGGCCTCGTCCCAGAAACTCACATTCCTTCATCATGCCGATGTCAATACAGCGCTTGAGCCGGCAGGCCTGGCAGTGGCGGCGGTTGTCCTTGGTGATGCGGCAGTCTCCATTGAAGGGACAGGTGAACAGCGCCTTCCGCTTCATGCTCCGCCTGCCGAGAGAGAGCAAGGACCCTCCGCTGGGTCACCCACCTCCCAGCCCCTCAGCCCTGCCTGCGTGAGAGAGGCTGTGACCATGAGACCTGCCGGCCAGGGCCCTGGATCCAAAACTCCCAGGGAGAATGGGGGCCCAGCCAAGCCCCTGGCCCCTCTCAGTGGCCACCCCTGCCCAACCCTCTGACTTGCTATGTATGCCAACGTGCCCTCCTCCTGTTCATTGCTGATTCTTCCCCCATCCTTGACTTTTTTTACCTTTAAAGTCCTCTACTCCTCTTTCTTTTTTTATTACAGGAAATATGAGTGAATTAACCTAACAAAAATTTTTTTATAAATACTGAAATCTGCAGAGCAGCTTTCACTGCCTTTAGCTATGTGTGTGTGTGTGTGTGCGTGTGTATGCAAGCCCAAAGGTTCATTTTCCTAATTCTGGCTTTCTCCCCTGCTGCCAGCTACAGCACATGGGACTTTTATGAGGCTGCATAGAGGACATCTTCCTAGAGGTTCCTCTTATAGTGAAGCAATTTAGCAAAGAATAAAGACCCCCAAGTTGGGATCTTAGGAGTGTGAAAGTGTTAGTCTCTCAGTCGTGTCTAACACTTTGTGACCCCATGGAACTGTAGCCCACCAGGCTCCTCTGTCTGTGGGATTCTGCAGACAAGAATACTGGAGTGGGTAGCCATTGCCTTCTCCAGGGACTCTTCCTGACCCAGGGATTGAGCCTGAGTCTCCAACATTGCAGGCTGATTCTTTACTGTCCGAGTCACCAGGGAAGTCCAAGAATACTGAAGTGGGTAGCCATTTCCTTCTCCAGGGGTTCTTCCCAGCCCAGGGATGGAACCTGGCTCTCCCGCATTGCGGGCAGATTCTTTACCGTCTGAGCCACCAGGGAAGGCCTTAGGCATGTGAGTTCTTAGCTTCTTGGATACTGTTTCATCCCCAGAAACTCAAGGAGCCTGATGAAGCTGAGCCCATAGGCAGAAGGTTCCAGGCAGCTGGCCCTTGAGAACAGCTCAAGGCAAAGGATACCCAGTCACCTGGGAAATAGCTGCTGTTGGCTTTGGACCTCAGCCCCTGGTACTCTCCCATCACAGCCCTCATATCTAAGGAGCCACCAGCAGACTGGGCAATACGGGAAGGCGGGGGTGTTGGCTATTTGGTGGTTTACCCCCAGCCAGCCCCTGCAGTGACCCCCCCCAGGGAAAGACTGCAGCCCCAAGATCTTGCCTGTGGAAACAGAAAGCCTTTCTCCTTGTGCCTGAATATGTTTACTGCAGCTTCCCAGAGGAAGAGAAGAACATGTAAGCACCTCAGGTAGCCTGAAATGAGACGCATCTGTGTATTCCAGGACCAGATCCCCCTTCACTCCTTTCTCTCTTTCTCATCTGGTGGTTTCTGAGGTGCCATCTGTCACCATAAATGCTCAGGCCCCAGAATGACCATGATTCTCTAAACCTACTTAGGGACCAGAAGTTTCTAATTAGAGAAAACTCTCAATTCCTTTTTTTTTTTTTTAACAGCCAGGTATTTTGCCTGGGGTGGGTAGCTGAGAGGCAGCTGAGAGGCTGCTCTGTCCTCCCACCCACTGTCTTGTGTGGCTCACAGTCACCCTGTTCTTCTTCGAGAGCCATGGTCACCAAAAAGAACACGCATCATGGTACCTCTAGACCTGTGAGCCGAAGCCTCTCACAGCCCTGCACTGGGGCCCGAGAGCTTCTCAAGGCCCCAGAGGGAAGAGGCCCCCATGTCCTGTCCAGGCTTCTCCTTCCTCAAGCTCTATGGGCCCCACCTCTGACCCTCCTTGGTAGGCACTTCCCTCAACTGCAAATTTGCTTGGAAAGAGAGTTTGAAACGTCATCCTTTTTCTTTCATCTTTCTCATGTTGCAAAGCTGAGGCCTCACCCAGGAGAGCTGGAGCCTGACTTGGCCTGACAGCAGGAGTGGACTCCGAAGAGGCTGGGGTAGGACTCCAAAGGGTGCACAGCTAGGTTAAAAGATGCTGGGGGCGGGGACCCGTGTCCTTACTTTCAACCGTGTACTTGGAGTATGAAGCCCAAGAGAACTGAGATAGAAAGAGAAGGAAGAAGAGGACCAAGACCATGACAAGGAGGGAGAAATGGAGAGAAAGGAGGAGGTGGACGGGGAAGAAGAAAGGAGGAGAAGAGGAAGGGAGGGAGAAAGATGTGGCCAAGCACATGACCTCACAGCAGGGCTCAGACCAGGGTAAGAATGCAGCCTGTGCTTCTTACCCTTTGCCACCCCTTGTCCTGGAACCCACCAACCTCGAACTATGTCTCCACATTATTTGAGCAAAGCAGAAAGCAGCCTATGAATGCATGGAGCTCTCAAATTATTATTATGAAAACAGGCAGTAACCAGCCCTCCCTCAGCTCCTCTACAGACAGAATCAGAGGCAAGGAGCTGGATAGTGGCTGGGGAGACAGAGGCTGTGCCTTGTGAAGAACATCATCACGCTCTGGGCTGTGGGGTTCAGCATCCGGGGCAGGGGATGAGGGCAGAAACCTCCCTCACCAACTCTAGCAGCAGACCCAGGCCCTTCCCGGAGCCCAGGTTCTGGAGCAGGCATGTTGGCTGTTTCCCAGGACCATTTCCCTGGGCTCTGAGGCCTAGCTCATCCCATTCCGCCACCTTCTAAGGTCACTCACACACATGTGGCTGTCATCTGGTCTCTGCCCATAAGGAGTCAGGGCAGCCAGACTGGCTAGCTCTGGCTCTGCGCTTGTCCTCAAGATCCAGACCCCGCCCTGCCTTCCTCCCAAAGCTAATTGCCTGTGAGTTGGTTTGGTTTTGAGAAACAAGAGCCTCAGGTTTCCATGGGAGCCCATTTCCTCAGCTGCACTCTCAGCCTCATCCTCTGGGTGGTTGGCAATTACACCCCAGCTCAGGAAAGCGGGGTAGTGGTGGTGCAACCAGGCTAAATATAGATGCAGTTTCTAGAAAGCCGGGGTGAGAGAGGACACTGACCGATTCTTCTGCCAGAGGCCAATTCAGCAAAACATGAGACAGGCAGCTCACAAAAGCATCAGGCACCTGGGCCAGGGTCTCAGGCCTGGGGCGGGAGGGTCCTTCTTGAGTAGGTGATCCCTGCCAGCAGAGACACACCTTGTAAAGGCCAAGACCGGGGCCAAGTGCTAGCTCTGAGCTTTGTCTCTACTGCAGCTCCAGTGTCAGAGAAACTCCAGAGCCTGGTCCAGGTGGAGGTGTCTGCTAGAGCTCCTGATATGAAAGGTCCGTGTGGTCTGATAGTGAGACCCACGGGGTTCACTGTGTGTGGTGACTGCCAGGGCTTCTCAGCGGGTGAGTTAAAAAAGAAAAGCCAACTTTAAGGAAAGGAAAGTTGATGGTATGGAGCACAGGCTTCTTTTTTGGAGAGCAATTCAGCAAGACAGGCATATATTGCTACAGGACAGTTTTGGGTCCAGACCACCGCAATAAAGCCAATATAGCAATAAAGTGAGTCATACAAATGTCTGGTTTCCCAGTGCATGTAGAAGTTATGTTTATGCTGAATTGTGCTCTGTTAAGTGTGCAATTGCACTCCATCTATAAAAACAATGTACACACCTTAATTAAAAAATACCTTCTCACTAAAAACTATTAATTATCATCTGACAATGCAGAATTGCCACAAGCCTTCAATTTGTAAAAAACACAACATTTGTAGAGTGCAATAAAGCAAAACACAGTAAAACAAGATCTTCCTGTGTCTACCAATATGTAAAGTGCACGGAGCCTTTATTCATACAGTAAAGCCATTTTCAGGAGTTCATCCTGGAAATGGGTAGACCAGTCTCATGTAGGGACCTGAGAACTGGATTGAAAAGATTTATTTTTCACTTATGTCCCCTTTGAACTGTCTACATCTTAAAAAAACCCAAAACATTCACAGGAGTTATTCATAGGACCAAATACAGCAACAAATAAACACCACCCTTTGTAACTATTTTAAAAATTTAAGTGAAACACAGGCTTTGATTACATGGATCTGTTTGGGCTTAAATTCTAATGCACAACCTTGGGCAAATTACTTAATCTCCCCATGTCTCATTTTCCACATCTGTAAAATGGAAACAACCCTACAGAGGGGGCGTTGTAAGGATTAAGTAAAGGAAGCAGGACTTTTACTGCACCTTTAGTGCTTAAGCACTAAATAAAGGGAAGGGAGAGGAACTGGCAGGCAGGGGCAGTGGGAGGGAGTGCTGACGGGTGGCTGAAGAGAGCAGTGTGTAACCTTCCCATAAGAATCCGAGACCAGCACATCTCCACTAACTCTCAGCCTGCCTGGTGTGGGGTTCCATAGGCAGAGAGGCTCGAAACGTATCATCGTGTCATATGTTGTTGCTTCTGATGTCTAGACCCACAGCCCTCTGTGAGTTACAGTGACCAATGTCCAGTTTCTCTGAGTGCCAATCAGGTCCCACAGAGTTCCTGACTGACATGAGGGTCTCTAGAGCTCCCTGGACAAGCCCTTGCTTTCTCATATCTGATATTTAACTCCTGTTTGGGGACCTTTTACCAGAGACTCTTGCTGACACGTCACAGTTACGTATGTTCCAGGTCCCACAATAGAGGATAGGAGAGGACTATCTGTTCTCAGAAACTGCAAAGGAACAGTGATAAAAGCCACCAGTTATCTAGAGCCTTCTCTTCCAGCACTTTACATATTCTCTCTGATGCTCTCAACAGCCTAGTGGGATAGGTATCCTCCCAATTTTACAGGTGGTACAAAAAGGCAATGGGAAGTGAAATAATTTGCTTGGTGTCACACAGCTAAAAAGTGTGAAAACTGACATTAGAATCAAGATTGGTTGGATTCCAAAGCCTCTGGGATTCTTATGTAATACGGTCTTTAACATAAATCTACCATATCTCAATTCCAGCTGAAGCAGGTGTCAAAAGTCTGCCCTCCCAGAGTCCACAGGCAGGAAGCAGGTGCTGTTTGAAGGACTCATGTAGGACAGAGAAGCACAGAGGCAGGACTCGAGATGGGCAGGTTGGAAGTGGGGGTGACCTCTGCCCATCCTCTCCATGGGCACCTCTATTGCCAGGGCATGGAAAGGATTCCCAGGGTGCGCAGAGAGGGAATTCACAGTGAGCCCTGAGGAGAGCTGGGTTCCTAAAGAAATAAAACTGACCAGAAAGAAATGTTCAGGGAGCTGCCTTTCTTGACACCTCCAGTGGCGTCCCCTCTCCAAATATCTGGCTTCTCCACCCAAACTTCCAAACATCACTCTTGGCTGCTCTGAACATGACCCTTTCATTCTCTTCCATTCACATCCTTGAGCAGCTGCCAAGCTGACCTGGACAAAGTTCTCTCTAGCAACACTGACCTCTTGGTGACTGATTCACTTGTGCCCACAGAACACCCTGGGTGGTCACTCCTCGCCTCTTGATTTACTCTACTGCCTTTAGGCACTTTGAGTCACTGGATACCTGCCCCATTTCTGTTCCTCCCGTCACATCACAGGTCCTGCAAATATCATTTGGGTGAACTTCCTGAGAGCCAGAACATTCCTCATGTTCCTGGCTCCTCACCAGCCTACACTTCCCCAAACCCATCATTAATGAGTTCCCTGAGCACCTAGGGGCTCACGAATAAAGAGGCATTTCTCCACATCGTCTTTGTCAGCTTGGCACTTACTGCACATATCAGCTTCATGGTGTCCTGATGAGGAGGAAAGCGACAACATAGAGAGGCAAACGGTGATCTGTTTCTCAGGCTTGCCTTCCAGGCAAGGATTTTAAACTTCACCATATTCTTCATTCTCTTCATCAAAGGGGTCTTTCTGATTTCCTTCCCATCCTTTACACCTTCCCTTATATTAGAATCTGGACAAAGCCATTCATGACCAGAGATTCATCCACAGATCATCACTCGCTCTCTCTCTATATATATCTTTATCTATCTATCTATATATTTATGCTTTATAGTAGACCTACATATATCCCCCCTGTGGCTCTTGCTCATGATTTGGTTGTTAACATTGTTCAGTCACCTAGGAGTGTCCTACTCTTTGCGACCCCATGGCATGCAGCACACCAGGCCTCTCTGTCCCTCACCATCTCCCAGAGTTTGCCCAAGTTCATGCCTATTGCATAGGTGATGCCATCCAGCCATCTCATCCTCTGTCATCCTCTTCTCCTTCTGCCTTCAATCTTTCCCAGCATAAATGTCTTTTCCAATGAGTTGGCTTTTTGCACCAGGTTGCCAAAATATTGGAGTTTCAGCTTCAGCATTACTCCTTCCAATGAGTATTCAGAGTCTTCTCCAGCAACACAGTTTGAAAGCATCAATTCTTCGGAGCTCTGCCTTCTTTATGGTCCAGCTCTCAAAACCCTACATGACTACTGGAAAGACCACAGCCTTGACTATAGGGATTTTTGTTGGCAAAGTGATGTCTTTGCCTTTCAACATATTAGGTTAACATATTACCAAGACATATAACCATCTAGAAGCCCGTCCATGCCAACCTTTTATTCTCACTGGAAATAGCATCTTTCTCTATGGATTGCATGTATTCCAGAGGAGCAGGAAGCACAAACAACATGAAATGGCTTGCAGGAGTAACTGGCTGGCAATAGTCTCTAATTCTTGACCAGAGGTCAATAGAGCCAACCAACCCCCATAATCATACTTTGGTTTGATTATGAGTCTTAGACTTGCTGCAATGACCACAACTCGCTTCTAGAGCGATTTAGTTTGATTTAGAAGTCACTCAAACACTAAATGGTCAAATGGGCTTATACCCCAGGGGTTAGAATATAGACAGTGGCTCAACCCTAAGGTAATGCTTTTTCCTTGAGAACTGATCTTGCAGGGCTGAGAGAGCTTCTGGAGAGCGAGGAGTTGTGCTATCTTTGTGTTCTCAAGGATGCAGTACCCAACACAGAGAAGGACCTCCTTCTGACAGAGGCCTTCCTACCCAGGATGAGGATTCTGCAGACAGATACAACTGACAATGGAATTCTCAAACACCTATTTGAAACAGACTAAAGTGGAAGATTATCAAATAGTATACGGATGAAGCAAAGGAGGAGAAGTATGTGGAGGGGAGAGAGGAGGAGAAATTATGTACAGACAGTCTATTCTTGCTATTTGTGGTAGTTACATTCATAAAGCCATCATGAATGCTGAATCAGCAAATATTGAATCATTGCTCCTAGGAGAATTTGGATTAGGTTCCTGTGAGCCTCCGGTCACAATGCTTTCATCAATCCATCAGTAAATAACTTTGTTTCATGTGTGTCATCTGTTTAAATGCACCTCATTTAATACATATTGTTGACTCATTAACATTGAACTCACAGCCAACAGCTCTATAGCCCACGTCTAAACAAAGCTTGTCTAACACGTCTTTTCTCTGTAAGGCACCTTCCAGCTTTCACATGCTTAGGAGCACCTAATAGAATGTCAGCACCATGCTTGGGTGCCATCTTACACAGTGAAATCACTATCAAATGGTACAAAGATGCAAAAAGTGTGGCCCTAAATAGACCAAGAACAGGACACTGCTCACAACGTGAGAGTTGAAACAGAAGGCAGAATGTCTGGCTCAGCCTTGGCTGGGAACGCGTGCAATGAGAGACCGAATTTTTCTCCACTCTGCATGTGTCCACAAACACCAGTGCTGCAAGTATTGATCTGGGGATGACAAATAAAGTTCACCAGGTGGTCAGATTTGCAGATATGGATTCCACAAACAATGAGGATCAACTGTGTATATTTATGAAACAGAATTCAAGCTGAACAACAACAGAGATGTTGGCTCTTCAGAAAGTGCAGCCTGGGCTGTCATCAAGGCAGAGGCAGTAAAGTTATAAGGTAGGTGGAGGACAGGGAAGCAAGATAAAAGCAGCTTGCTGGCCATAACGCCAGACCTTGCAGGAAGGAGTAGTGGCTGTCAGTCAGCTCAGACTCTAAGGGGTCTCAGACGGTGGCTCAAGGCAATCAAACTCCAGGCCTGCTAGTTTCAGCCTCAGAGGGCAGGTGAGTCAGGAGCCTGTATTTATAGAGCCCAGGGGTCGCTGAGCTGTGGGGGGACCACCACACAAGTCCTGAGGCCTCTGATTCACACTGCCCTCAGTTCCAGTTCAGGGAAATGGACTCCTTGTTCTGCATTTGATCTGGTCTTTCCTCTGATGGAAAGCCCTGCCGTTAGCTTTACTCACCCCCAGCAAGACTATTATATAGAAGTTCATTTTTGGCTGCCTTCTTCCAGGCTCCATTCTCTTTCTCTCTCCAAAATATGCAAAATGCTAATTTCTCCTGGTTTTGAATCCCACCCTGCCATTCCTCACTTCTGTCTCCTCCATCCCTGGCTCCAGATGGGAATAGCCTTTGTCCAGCTTTTCCAGGACTTTCCCATACAATTTGCACTGGTAATGCTGGGCCTACTTGAAAAGAGAAGAGGCTGCTCTCAGAGAAACTTGCCCTGACCAAACCAGAATGCCTGTGCTTTCCTACACACTCTGACGTTGGCTTTTCAACTTTGATAAGCAAGTTGTGGTGCACAGATCAAGTATGGAGGTCCAACCAGGGATGTCCTTTCCCTTGTTCCAGGGAATGGTTTGATTTGGATGGTGGCCGGAGGGGAGAGGGCGGGGGTGCGTGCTCTGAGGCCAAGTTCCTGGGGCTCCTAGAGGCCATGCCCGTCTCTTGGACTAGGAAACTGATCATCAATGGTATGAGGTTCACTCTGGAAGGACATGGGTGGGTGCAGGGAGCTGTGTGTCAAGGGATGATGGAAGGATGGGGGCTCACATGTCACCCTGGAAGCAGTTGGGCCAGAAGAAAAGCTGGAGCTGAGGGCAGGGGAGGAAGAAACAACTCTGTTGCCCCGGGGGTCTGTGAGAACAGGACAAGGAAGGAGACGCAGAACATGCAGGGTCTCTTCGCGGGAAACCCTGCTCCTCTCCCCGCTGCTCCTCGCCCTTGCAGGGGACTCACCTGAAGAAGCCTTTGCAGCCTTCGCAGGTCATAGCATTGAAATGGAAGCCGGTGGCTCGGTCCCCACACACCCCGCAGATCCGAGGCACGTTCCGGTCGAAGTCTCCGGGGTCAGGTAAGGAAGTGCTGGCCGCAGTCGCCTCCATGGCTGCAAGAACAGCAGGCGGGGATGAGGCCGCTGGCAGCCTTTCTGCTGGGAGCCTAGCAAAGCCGAGCTGCTCCCCAGGGCCGAGGTCTCGTTGGGACCCTGGGCGCCCTCCCTTCGTGGCTCTGGGTACCACCAGCTCTCCCTCCTGAGGCTGCTGGCCACAAGCAGAAGCGGGTCCCCCCGACAGGCTGGAGCACGTCTGCAGGGGGCGCTGTGGCGATGCTCATCGCGTGGCCTGGCGTCAAAGCGCAGAGGACCAAAGGCCGTGTCTGGTGCCTATGGCAGGGCCCATTTGGGTGCCCTAGGGGTCCTGCCTCTCTGTGTCCCACTGTCCTCATCTGAAGAATGAGTTTTACTTCACTGGGTGTGAGGAAGGTTCTTGTGAATGATACGCACACCATTGGCCTCAGCTGCACCTCAGCAGTGGACCTGCTGCAGGTCAGAGGCCTCTTTGCCCAGGGTCCCCTCCAAAAGGGAAGGGAGGCCTCCAACAGCCTTGTACACAGAGGGACACCCTTAGCCCCTCTATACTTGAGGGCGAGGGAAAGAGGACAGGTTACCTGCCCACAGCAGACCCTGTCATGCCAGCTCCAAGCAGCCCCACGGCTCAGGACGGACAGCCTGGTGTCCTTGCTGTCCTGGTACCAAGGTCATCAAAGCCTTCCCCCTCCCCTCTCTCCCTTCAATGTAAATTCAACACATTGTTCTGATTGTCCTTCTGAGTACTGTGAGTCGTATACCAGGAACTAATTTTGTTTTCAGAGGCTGCTTTTATAGCCATTATCATCTAGAGATGGATTTTGCACTTGAAGAAGGAGGGGAAAGAGACAGAGGGGACAAAATATAATAGCTCTGGGAGAGCCTTCTCAGGAAGCAGCTGACAAGCCTTCCCTTAGGCAAGCTGGGACCTCGGCTTCACCTGCTGCCTCCAATCCTGCTGGCTGCTAGCTCAGGGCTATGTCTGGGGTCCTTCCTGCCTGGTGAAAGGTTTCAGACTGGGCTGCCTCCCAGTTTTATCTGAGTCCTCACAAAGGTCACTACAGGTTTAAGTGCCTTGGCCTCAGGGCAGGACAGCAGGAAAACAAGGACAGAAGGAAAACAAGTGAGAAAGTCAGTGGTGAGGGGCCAAGCACTCTGTCCCCTCCCACACCACAGTGCCACGTCCTCCCACTGAGGTGAGAAAGGTAGCTTCCAGGGGCCCCTGGGGGCTCCGAGCTTCTTTCCAATGACTAGACCTGAGCCGAGGTACATCAAAGACCAGTAGTAGGGTCTTATTTCAGTCCATCTTCAACTTACTCCAATGAGGCAAGTACTATTATCATTATTATTGTTATTATTGTTGTTGCTGTTATTTGGCTTGCAGCACCCCAGTTCCCTGACCAAGGATTGAACCTGTGCCCCCTGCAGTAGAAGCATGGAGTTCCAACCACTGGACCTCCAAGTAAGTCCCGAAGCAAGTACTACTATTATTACTCGTTACAGAGGAGGCCCAGAGAAGCCCAAACATTGAGGTTCTCTAGCAACTACAGTTACCAAATGCACAAAACAAAGACTTAATATTGCAAAAAATAATCCACGAAGAGTTTTAAGCTAAAGGAAAGAGATGGGACAGATAAGGACAGGTACTGTCAGTCCTGAAGGGGTAGAGGGGCCCTGAGCGCAGACAGACCTAGCAGATCTCCAACTTTCTCTTTCAGCTTTTCTTTTCCTGGGAACTTTAATAACAGTGACCCTGTTGCCCAGCCTAATCATAGCAAGGTTGATACTTGTTAAGCTCTAATGTTTTTATATACATACATGCACAGAGACAGAGAGAGAAACACTTAAAAAAAAAAGAACAAAGGAATGATTGACAGAAACTTTGGAGGGAGTGAGATTGGGGAGTACTTGCAGAGGCATTATGTACTAGCCATATTCAATTTCTTTGAGTGGCAGGTATTATGGTGTATATGTGTGTGTGTGTGTGTTTAGTTGCTAAGTCGTGTCTGCCTCTTTGCAACTCCACAGACTGTAGCCCACCAGGCTCCTCTGTGGGATTTCCCAGGCAAGAAAACTGGAGTGGGTTGCCATTTCCTTCTCCAGGGGATTTTCCAGACCCAGGAATTGAACCTGTGCTTCTTCCTCCATTGGCAGGCAGATTCTTTACCACAGAGCCACCTGGGAAGCCCCATTACTACTACTACTACTACTAAAATACTATTATCTGTTTTATATGCTCGTCTGTATATATAAAACATTGCCTAATTGTTAAAACAAAAATAAAAGAGAGGGTGCCTTTTGTTTGTCAGCCTTGTCCCCACAGCCCATAGGAAGTCTATGCTCCAGGCTTCTGGAGCATGACATACACATCCAAAGAATGGGCAGGGACCCCAGAGGCCCTATACCATGGTGGGACAGGAGGAGAAACTGTCTAGGATGCCTGTGGCTTAACCCTAGGTCAGCTGAGATGTTGCAACTCCCTGTCATGGTGATGTTGCTACAGACTCTGTGTCATTCAGTGGCCAAACATCTGGTGGATTTGGTGGAAAAAAAAGAAATTAAATGTGGGGGTGGGGGGAAATCAGTCAAATCAGTCTAACAAGTATTCAGCATCATCTGGGCTCACGGAAGATGCGATGACGCAAGAGAGTTGGCAGAATGCGACAACACAGCACCACAACTGTGCCTTCCTGTAACAGGGTGATGTCAGGAGGGTTACTGGCCCCCAAAGTGGGGCCCCAGGCACTGGGTTAGGCCCGACCGAAGGCTGGGCCCAGCAGTCAGAGGCCCACAGTGAGTAGGACAATTTCAGGTGAACTGAGAGACAACTCAGCCCTGCCTAGGGTTCCATGCTGCTACCAAGGAGCCAGACTCAGGACCAGAGTCCAGAAGTGGAGAAGAAGTCCAGGCATCTATGGCCTGAGAGCTGGTAGTACTAGGAATGGAGGGCAGAGATTGCGGAAGGCAGGAGAGACAAAGGAGATGGGAGTTGGGCTGGAAATATGGCCATGCTCATGACCCCTGGGGTCCTGGCCTGGGTGTCTGCAAGCCCCTCCCTCTGAGCCCCCACCCCAACCTGGGCCCAGCTCAGCGTCTCAGCTTCGGGCTGCTGTGGACTCTGCTGACACGGGATGGACCCACCCATATCTGCCAAAGGCAGGGAGTATCTCTTCCTCCCTCTGATCACCGCCTTCCTATTTGCCCCCACCCAACATCCCTGCCTCCCTCACCCCTCAAAAACAAAAAGCCCAGAGGTTGTGGCTGAGGAGGAAACACCCACCTGTAGGAGCAGGGGGACAGGGAAGTCGGGCCAAGGGGTGCCCTTCTGTGAGGGCTCGCAGATGCTTCCAACCAAAAGGACTCTGAAATGTAAAGAGGGAAATAAATGCTTTATGTACAGCCCTGTGTTGATCTCACCACTGGAGCTCTAGAGGGCTCATCAGGGAGGATGTGAGCCTCTTTCCAGGGACTTTGGTCCTCAGAATGGGGACTGAAAACTGGACAGGAGTGATCTGTTGGGGGCTGATGTGCCATGTCATCACTGGCTGGGCTGAAGGGGCAGGAACCCAGCCAGCAGCCGGGAACCACCCTCTCTTGAGGGGGGGCGTGAGCAGCGTCCGGCAGGAGGGCAGATGGAAGCAGCCTCCTTGCTGCAGAGGGTGTCAGGAGCTCGACTGCTCCCGCGGGCCCCACCCCAGGTTTTAGGGATGCTCAGAGGAGCAGGGTGACCTGGCAGGCTCTGCAGAGCGGGAAGGAGACCGGTGCCTGGACACTGGGGACAGTGTAGTCAGGCCTGGCCTCTTGGGATGGCTTCAAAGACAGGTGTCTGGGATATACGGTTTGTGGAGACTGGGTGTAGGTGGAACAGGTGCTGCAGGGGTTAAATACAGCCATGTACGGCTTTCAAACAGGATGTTTTCTGCCACTTTTAGCTCTTTCCCAGACATGCTCAACACCCCCGGCCTTGGCGAAGCCTGAAGGTGGGCTGACTCTGGTGTCCAGACTCTGGGTCTTAGTGGTGTGATGGGTCACCAAGCTGGGGCTGGTCGAATTTCACCCTTTCCACTTTCACCCACACCCAGCACTACTTGTCTACCCAGACATACACACACGCGTGCACATACACACACACGCACACTCTTCCTCTCTTTGCTGACACCAGTAGGAAGTAGCTGGGGAGATAATAGGTACACAGGTGTCTGACCCTGAGCCCTGGAAAGGCCTTTAAGGCAAACCCCCGATGGGGAAGGTTCAGACCCTCAGCTTTTGTTTCTCTGCCTCCTAGTGGTCCGACTAGGCAGAGGTGGGGAGAGCCCAAGGAGCATCCAGACCTGGGCTCAGTCCTAGGACTGCCAGCCCCCTGACCCATGTGTCCCCCAGGAACATGTGAGCAGAGTGTCAGTGGACCCTACTGAGATAACGTGGACATGGCTGACCCCCTCCCAAAGACCGTGGGTGGAGGAGGGATACCTGCCGGGCATAGGCATGTTGCCACTGCCCCCAGGCTCTCCTCTGCTCCCTCTGCTTGTACTGCCCAAGGTTCCCAGCCAACCAGGCTCTTCGGGATCCTACCCCACGGCCTTGCCAATCTCCCAGACTCCTCTTGGCTTGCTCCGCAGGAATTCTGAGGTGAGGGCCAATTTGGTATAGAAAGGACCACTGCCCTCAGCTCCTAAGACACTCAGAAGTCAGATCTGAGATCCAAGTAGCTCGCCATCCCTGAACTTACAGAGAAAGCATATGCGTATCTACCATGTGCCAGACTGCTAAGCTTCCCACCTGGGATCTCATGCAACCTCCTAACAATCCTGCAAGATGCAGAGTAGTCCCATTTTATAGATGGCAAAACCAAACTCCCGGTAGGGCACTTTGAGACTTGCCCAGGGTCCCACGGCCAGGCCAGCAGTGAAGCCAGGGACCAGGCAAGGATGGGCTGCCTGCAATAAAGGGCGGCCCTCTTCTCCTCCCTACTCTTCCAGCCCAGTGATAACCACTGACAGGGGCGCTAGTACTCACTCCCGCCCTGCTCCAGATTCCTCCTGTGCACTCACTCATTAATCCTCATAACAACCTCTAGGCATGGAGAAACTGAGGCACAGAGAAGATGATTATCTTTGGAGCCCAGATTTGAACCGAAGCAGCTGAGCCCCGCGTCTCCACTCTGCCACCTTTCCTAAGGGACATAGCTCAGTGGTTTCCTCCCCCTAAGCCCTGGACGCCCCTCACCTCCACAAAGTCAGGGAGGAATGGACAGGACCATCCCCAGGTCACCATGGAAGAACATCATGGCTCTTTTCCTCTCAAGGCTCCCAAATCAGCCAGGATCTCTCTTCATTCTGGCAACCCCTCTCATCCAGGAAAACCCCCATCAAAAGGTGGAGCTCTCCTGCCCAGGCAACTTTGCACTACTGGGTGCTCCTTATAGGAAAGATGGTCCTGTAGGTCCAAGTTCACAGAAAGTGGGGCAAAGACACAGGGTAAAAAAACGACAAGTGGAAAAAAACAACTTAATACTACCCCCTTTGCCACATCATACAACCCCCACCCCCAATTCATGTTCTGAGTATGAGAACATCCCACTACCTTTGCTGGGACTGTCCCCAAAGCCACCCCCTCCTGCCCCTGCCTTAGAAATACCCATGCCCCTAGCACTGAGCCTCAGAGAAGCAGGGGGGGAGTGGTTCAGCTCTGCAGAAAGCCCCTGGCTTCCACTCCTCCAGGCTCTGCATCCCACATCAAAACCCCTGCCTGAGTCTGACCCCAGGTCTGACCCTGCTTAGCAAGAAATGAGGAGATAACATGTTTCCTTCCAGTCATCGAAGCCACAATCACTTCTCCCACACATCTGCCTGGCAGCTCACACAGCAGGCACCCCGTCTTCCAGCGGCTTCTGCTGAATGGACATCCCCAGGCAGAGTTTCGCTTAAGACAGTCTCCTGGGGTTGGGGCTGCAGGGTATCTGGAGCAGAGCTCTCATAAGACAAGGATCAAATTGCCGCTGGGCCGGGTTTAACTCTGCGGCAGTCACTGGACCTCCTCGGACTCCTGAGGGTGGCAAAGCTATGGCTCTGGGGGGACCAAGCAGTGGACAGAGGTTTGACTTCTAAGGTCTTTTCCAGGTCTGAAAGTGTACAACTCCCAGGCTGAATTCCCACCATGATGAGGCCTTAAGATTAGTCAGGAATGAAATTCCCTCACTGAGTTCTCTCCCCGACCCTCCCAGGAACAGGTGAGGCCCCTTCACCCTCAGATGCTAAGGCCCAGGAAGAACAGGAGGGATGTGGCCCCTTGCAAGGGTCCTGTGGGGGCTGGGAGCCCAGGAGCAGGCTCCCGGCGCAGCTAAGCGGGACTGCGCCGCTTCTGATGGACTGATCAGAACGGGTTTTCTAACTGTGGACATTAGCTCAAAGCTCAAAGCTCCCTCTCCTTCTAGAAAGAAATGGAAAGCTATGTGATTTCCCAGCAGAGGAGGAGAAAATTCCTCCTCTTCCTAAAATTGGCACACATGGAGTCAACCACACACCGGGCTGTCTCTGGAGGGGATGAGCCTGTGCACACGCCAGCCACAATTGCACATGGGCTTATGCGTGCACGCCCGTTTCTTGCTGTTTTCATTTCATCATCCTTGCAACTCTGCCCATAGAGTTCTGAACACTGTATGACCTACCCAATTTTTTACTTATCATCTCTTTATTCTAGTATAACTTAGGCTCAGCTTAGTCTCATGGCCAGTTGGGGTCATGCCCTTTCTTCCTTCTCTCCCATCCCCAACATATACCCACATTGTTTTTCCAGAACAGTCTCAGCATTTGCCTTCCAGAAGAAGCTCAGAGGGAACAGAGTGGACATGAGAGCAAGGAGAGAGGAAAGTGCACTGCAGTTAGAACTCAGCCTAACTCTTTCCTCCTCCACCATCTCCTCAGTTCCTACTCACACACACACACACACACACACACACACACACACACACACACGCACATTTTAAATATGGTGAGAGTGCTTGGAAATTATTTTCTGCAGACTACAACATCCAAAGTAAAACCCAATGGATACCAGTCATCTCAAAATATCTCAAGATTGAAAGGAAACTTAACATCACCTAGTCCAACCATTTTAAACTCCTTCTATAATATTCTAGCCTATATTTAAATATCTTTTCTGTTGGAGAACTATCTCCCAGGCCAACCCATTCTCTTTGGATGGCTCTATGCTTAGAAAGTTTTTCATTATGCACAGATGAAAGAGCCCCAATAGTTTTCAACTACTAGTCCTAGACCAGCTCTTCACAGCCATCTAAGAGGAACCTATCAGGCCATTCCCACACGGTCTCTTGAGGAGGGATCAACAGGGCCACCATATGACGCCACCACACACAGTAGAAAAAGTAACCCATTCCTCACCTGCTGGAAAATTGTCGTGAAAAAATAGAAAAACTCTGTAAAGTTTTTGATGCAAGTGAGGTTTCAGGGGAGAAGCAGAGGAAGCTAGCCTGGCTACATTTCATTTTGATTTAGACTTCATACACATCCCAGGTATGGTCATGATTCCCACTAGGGCAGTGAATAAGATGGTGAATGCAGACAGTGTCTGCCTCCTTGGCCTTCACCTGGAAAGAAGCTTCCAGCCCAAGAAAAGGGCCTGTGGAAGAATGTGAGTAGCTATATAACCTCTTCTAAGCTTTCCTGCCACCTCCATCTCAGGCTTAGCTGTTTCCAGGGGAGGCTGACCCCAAGAACTGCGGCTCTAGGAACAAGGTTGAGGTGGATTGAACTGTTTAATGGCTGACTGAAGCATGGTAAATCAAGTGGCTGATGACCCAGTGGTTTCAGGAATAACTTTTCTTCTGAAAGTGCTTCTTAATTAACTTTTTGGGGACTATACCTCACCCTTGAGAACCTGATCGAGGTCATGGACTGACTGACTCCTACAGTGTCAAGGGGTAATCGGTCACTCCACAGAAACCATGCCACAGACTCCCACTCTACTGGCCATTCATCAAGACTGTTTCTCGGCAGACTGTCATGTCATTCTTGGGATAACTGGCAGCTTCTTGAAGCTGAGCAGAACCGAGGCAGGAATCCATGAGGCTCTAGGCAGTGGAACAGGAGATTCATAGTTTACTTAGATATGTTTCCACTTCTTATCAACAACAATTATTCCTGCAAGCTGCTTTATTTTCCAGTGGAAACTCAGCCCTCACCTTTGTCAACAAGATCTCTGGGTTGATTACTGCTCTCCAAGTAACTACTGGAAAGTGTGGGCAGTGACGGTGACTAGTGAAGCATAGGGAACCAGCCCGTGCGTAGCTGCAGCCTAATCTCTCTGGTTTCCTAGCAGAAGAAAACTGAGACCACCACAGGAGAAGCGAGTGGTCTTTCTCACTTTTCTTCTGGGATCAATGTAATCTCTGCATCACTCAGCCTCTTCCTGCACTGCAGGAAAGGTAGTACTCAAGCCCCAGGTCCTGCCAGCTCCAAGCAAGGTATTCCAGATCCTTGGTATCACAGCCCTTGCTCAGCTCCACAACCACTTGGCCAGCCTGACACCTTGGCTACCTGACTACCATCCCGCTTCCCCCTGAGCCCATCCCCGTGTCCTAATCTACAAATAGAGACATGACCGCTCCCAGGTCTCAGGCGGTCACGGGGACCAAGTTGACTGTGCAGCACTCAACACAGCACCCGGCACACCAGAGTTTTGTATGTTTGCTCTCATTATTACAGCAGTTACTGTTAGTACAGTCATGAAGAGTTCAGGACCCAGAGAGGTCAGGAAGTCTGCTCTCAATCCCAAACAAACATTGCCCAGAAAGCCACATTTCTTAACTGGGAAAAAACTGACCACCCCACCCATTGGCTGTGGCTCCCAGAAATCTGGCTGCTAGTGATGGAGAGAATGGGTTGCTCTCTTCTCTCCCCGACAAGCAGAGAAGCTAAGCTACACATCTGGACTTTTCCTCCATAGGGAAGATGACACCGTGGCTACCAAGGTGCCACCAATTACTAATCACTTCTGCTCATCGCCGGTCCTTTTCCTCTCTCACCCCGAGTCTCTTTCCTACCTTCTCTGTCGTCCAGGGCTTATCAAGCGTCTGTTCTCTCCACAGTGGGACGCTGGCTCAGCACACCATGGCATCCCCTGTGTGTTCTCAGGGCAGTGGCATTTCCTCCCCCCACTCCTGCCCCTCTGCAGGCAGCAGAAGGCTGCAGAGGCCTGTGGCTCTGTCATGGCCCCAAACCTAGGCACTGGGCTGGCTCTGATTCAGTGGGCCCGGATTCCTGACTGCCCCCTGCTCTTGGCAGCCCTGGAAAGCCATTCATTGATCCCAGGATAGATTCTGAGGCCTGTGTCAGAAATCCACAAGGGTCCCCAGCTTCTCTGAGATGGGCAGGGCTGGGTAACTCTCTACGAGTCCCATGTCAAGTCCCATGTTTGTATGTGTTAGTCGCTCAGTTGTGTCTGCCTCTTTGCAACCCCATGGACTGTAGCCTGCCAGGCTCCTCTGCCCATGGAATTCTCCAGGCAAGAATACTGGAGTGGGTAGCCATTCCCTTCTTCAGGGGATCTTTCCCACCCAGGAATCGAACCTGGGTCTCCTGCATTGGCAGGCGGATTCTTTACCGCCTGAGCTACCAAGGAAGCCTCATTTACCCAAAGACATCCTGTCTGTCTTCAGCATTATTCGCGAGGTGAACACTCCTGTATTCCGGAGGCTTCTCAGGAAGAGGCCAAGCTGGGAGGTTCCCGTTTACTTTCAAGGGCAGGCCTAGTCACCCCCAGCTTGCTCCTTAGTTTCCATGTAGAATGATGTCCTCCAGAGAGCTTTTCCAGAGTTTCAGTCTGGTCAAAATTCCAGCCATCCTGCTCTGTAGACTTCTTCTTGGGGACCCTACTGGAAGACCAGGAGGCCACGGCATTTCTTCTTGGCCTCACACTGTGGTGGCCGTTGGTTTTGGTCTCTGATGCCTTATCTCTGATGGTGACCTGTGCCTGGTTTTAAGCACTGACTACACAGCAAGCCCTACATAAGGAGTCAGGGACACCATGGTGAGCCGCACAGAGACCCAGCCTCATGAAGCTTACTGTCTACAGGGAGAAAAAGACAGGAATCTTCAACTCAGATCTGGGCTGCAATGCAGGTAAGCACAGGTGTGATGGGAGCAGGTGGGGGAGCATCTGGCCTGGCCTTGGAGAGGCAGAGAAGCTCTTTAGAGGATGTCACTTCTCTGCCTCCCAACTGAGACAGGAAGGACCGCAGTTGTAACATGATAGTGGTGAGAGGGTAGAGAGAGGTCAGGCAGGTAATACCGAGCTAGCAAAGTCTTCGAGGCAAAAGGGAAAGAGCATGATGGAGGCAGAGAAACTAATTCTATATGGCTGGGTGGGTGAGCAGGGGGCACCAGGAAGAAAGAAACCAACCAACCACACTCATTTCAGTCGGAAGTAAATTCCATTCTTTCCACTACTGCGTACTTCTAGTAAACCCGCTGACTCTCGAATACCAGGAATTTTAAATTGTTGCAGTGGTATTTTGCAACCAAAGACTTTCAGACTCCATTCAGATTCCCGTTCCAACCTGAATCGACCTTGAGTTTTGTGAAGGAAGTTAAAAACGGGCCTCCTAACCTATGGTTCATGGAGAAGGGACCCCTGGGTCAGCTGGGCAGCGGGCCTCTCTGCACTGGCTCTTTGCCCTGGGAAGACCATCAGTAACTGTGTGGGAAGGGAAAGGTAGAGGGGAGAATTCTGGAAAATCCAGCCCAGCTAAATAAGAAAATGTGAGAGAAAGCCAAAAGAGAGAAGAAAAGGTTCACCAAGGGCAGACGGAAGCTGTGAACAACTCAGCGGCGTATCACCAGCCAATCCTTATTTAATGCATCAATCTGTCCAGCCAGGTACGGTCGCCAGGCACAGGGAGAGCTAACTTACCACACAGCCACCTGGTCCCCAGACCTGTGTCCCCCAGCTGGTTCAGCTCACTCCTGTCTCCCAGTCTACAAGGTCACTTCCTTGTTCCCAGGAATCAGCCACACACACACATGATGGTCACAAACAACGCACACCATGGACACGTGCAGGAAGTCCCCTGCACCTGCCAGCCCATACCCCAAGTCCAGAAGTCCACGCTCACTGCTGATAGCCCTTAGAGCTATCACTGAAGATAACCCTCTTGCTTCGCTGTTTCAGGCCAAACCACTGGAGGATTCTTCCCTGGGGTCACAAAGTGGTAGGAAATAGCAGCCTTTGTCCTAACCCTTGAACTCTCTCCAAACTAAAACTCTCTCCCCCAACCCTACCCCTTGGCCATCTTCCTCTTCCTTGATTTTCTTTGGTACCTGGGGCAAAGATGGAACTGATTTGCTGCACAGAGTGCCATTCAGTGCTGCCCAGATAATCACGATGGTGTGATCACTCACCTAGACCCAGACATCCTGGAATGCGAAGTCAAGTGGGCCTTAGGAAGCATCACTACAAACAAAGCTAGTGGAGGTGATGGAATTCCAGTTGAGCTATTTCAAATCCTAAATGATGATGCTGTGAAAGTGCTGCACTCAAAATGGCAGCAAATTTGGAAAACTCAGCAGTGGCCACAGGACTGGAAAAGGTCGGTTTTCATTCCAATCCCAAAGAAAGGCAATGCCAAAGAATGCTCACAATACCACACAATTGCACTCATCTCACACGCTAGGAAAGTATTACTGAAAATTCTCCAAGCCAGGCTTCAACAGTACGTGTACCATGAACTTCCAGATGTTCAAGCTGGATTTAGAAAAGGCAGAGGAACCAGAGATCAAATTGCCAACATCCGTTGGATCATCGAAAAAGCAAGAGAATTCCAGAAAAACATCTACTTCTGCTTCACTGACTATGCCAAAGCCTTTGACTGTGTGGATCACAAAAAACTGGAAAATTCTTAAAGAGATGGGAGTACCAGACCACCTGACCTGCCTCCTGAGAAATCTGTATTCAGGTCAAGAAGCAACAGGTAGAACTGGACATGGAACAACTGACTGGTTCCACATCAGGAAAGGAGTACATCAACATTGTATATTGTCACCCTGCTTATTTAACTTCTATGCAGAGTACATCATGAGAAACGCTGGGCTGGATGAAGCACAAGCTGGAATCGAGATTGCCAGAAAAATATCAATAACCTCAGATATGCACATGACACCACACTTATGGGCAGGAAGTGAAGAACTAAAGAGCCTCTTGATGAAAGTGAAAGAGGACAGTGAAAAAGTTGGCTTAAAACTCAACATTCAGAAAACTAAGATCATGGCATCAGGTCCCATCACTTCAGGAAGGCTGTGAAAACATTCTGAAGTGTAACATGTGGAGAGTGAGCCCTTCTCCATGAGGTCACAAGAGAGCAAGCAGCATGACGTCCTCACAGCCCAGGAGAGCCTCAGTGCTGGTAGGGTTTCAGACCAGGCTTGATAAGCATCATTCATTGACTGCCAAGCCCAACCCCCAAATGCCACTTTTCTTGGCCTCAAGATCTTTTCTTTGACCATTAAGAAAAGAAAACCTTTGTTTTCTCTACATTGAACTTTCCTTCTAATATCTATAGGAAAATATCTGACTGGGAAGACAGAGCAAGGGAGGAAGGAGGGAAAAAGGAAGGAGAGAGGGAGAAAGATAGGGAGGAAAGGGGAGGATTCATTCAAGGCCTATCAGATGGAAAGATTTCATTATTACTCTCCAGAAAGAAGCCATCTGCAATGTGAAGTATTTTCATGCAATGGGACTGTACCCATGGAGAGGGATCACTCATGGCATTAGTAATGAATTCTGTGCACGTTAGGGCTTTCCTAGTCCCCCTCCATGTAACAGTCATCTGTTAAAAGAAACTACCAGAGGATACACAGGAAGCTAAACCTGACCACAGATGAGTTTGGTTTATCACCCTCCTCCCCATCACCACCAGTGAGTATACACTTTTAAGTCACTCATCAATGTTTAAAAACATAGAGATTTCACTTTGGAAAAAAATCTGGGTGTCCAGCTTCCTATTAAAAAAAAAAGAAAAAAGGGACATTTTGGCCACACTGTTCTGCAATTCCAGGCAACCTGCTGGCCTGAAGTGGGGTTGCCTCTCTAGACCAGGCTTGTGCCCTCCACTCCATCCCACCAGGGTTTGCTCTCGCTGTTACCCACCTGGCCCTGATCCCTGGAAGCAGCCCCCAGTGACAGCTGAGCTCTATGGTCAGAGAGATAGTTGAGCAAAGAGGTTCTGGGAGGCAGCCTGTGTGTTAGTCTCTCCATCGTGCCCAACTCTTTGCAACCCTATGGACTGTAGCCCACCAAGTTCCTCTGTCCATGGCGTTCTCCAGACAAGAATACTGGAGAGGGTAGCCAATCCCTTCTTCAGGGGATCTTCCAGACCCAGGGGTCACACCCCGGTTTCCTGCATTGCAGGCAGATTCTTTACCATCTGAGCCACCAGAGAAGCCCAGGCAGCCTGCCTGGGTACAAACCCTGCCTTCCCTCCTTGCCAGCGGTGTGACCAGAGCCAATGACCTGGGCTCTCTAAGCTTCTGTTCCCTCACCTATCCAATGAGAAAAATAGCAATGCCTACCTCATTTGTCTGTGAGGGTTAAATGAGATGATGCGTGTAAAGTGCTCAGCACAGAACCTGGTGAGTAGCTCCTTCTCAGTAAGTGTTAGTGTTTGTTATTATGCAAACTGCTCAATAACTGGAAGGATTCATCTCATGTTTTAGTCACATGAAGCAATTGTCCTTCAACTGTCCTTTTTAGCTTAAGGGATCCAGTCTACCTACAAACATATTTCCACCCAATAAACTATTGAGCATGTCTGTGATGAGTTAGGTATCTTAGGTGTCGTGTGGAGTGATGACACCTCGGAGATGGGCTTCAGATCTGTTCTCTAGGGCTCACAGCACAATGGGGTGAATGGATAACTGAACAGTCACAGCCTCGTCCCCTCCCAGCCCTGCCCTACTACTGGGGAGCGTGGCTTTCAAAGGAGAGCTGGAATGCATCTGACTCTTCTCTGTCTAGGCTCTACACCCTCCCAGAGCCTTACTGAGAGACACTAAGGGGGAAATTAACTCCATTTCACCTCCAGTTTCTCATATACAAGTTCTTCCACTACACCCAGGTTAACACAATCCCATTTCAACAAAGCCATTCAGATCGCAGATGGCGTTCACTACAATGGAATTTTACCTGAGGCAGCCCATCCCCCACTTCTTAACAGGGCACCCAAGAAGTTGGCACACTTGCCAGATAGGCTGGGCAGAAGTAACTTCCCACCTCTGGCAGAAGTCCGGAAATTCAGAGTCTTCTGGAACAAAGAACTCTGCCCCGAAGGTGTTTTCCAGCATCACTCTGGCTAGCCTGGAACTGTCCCATTCACCCTCCACTGGCACCCCCTGCTGCCTCTTTCGAGCCCTCCTCAGACAGGGAGGGGAGGGAAGGGGAGGAGAAGGAGGAGTCTGAGCTTGGGGAGACAGGACCCTGTGCAGGAAAGGTGGTGGGCAGGGGAAGAACGACCACACGCTGGGTCTTAGAAAGACCTGAATTTAAGTTCTAGCTCTGACTTGGAAGTTTGATGGTTTGGGGCAAGAAATTTAGCCCCTTAACTTGCTGGAACTCAGTTTCCTCATCTGTATAGTGGGGATAACAATATTACCTACCTCATAGGATTATTGAGGCATATACATGAGAAGATGCACGAAAGACATTTAACCCAGTGCCTGGAACGTATTAAGTTATAGTAACCTTTTGGTTTATTATGATTATCAGCAATTATATAATATGTTAGACTCAAAAAGTTCAAAGGTTGATGTTGAGAGAGACATTTGGGGAGGGCTGGGGGTGGGGGTGGCTGCGGATAGGTGGGGCCCTGCCACGGAGCCCAGCCTGGGCCTGGTGACCAAGATTAGGCCCAGGGCGCAGGCACCCGCCTGTCCCTGGAGCTGACAGGCACAGACTAGATGGGTAATTACAGGATTGTGGGCTGGGGTGGCCCATGCAACTGCCCAACCAGCCACATTCTTTTGTTCCGTGGGTGGCTGGGTGGGTGGGCAGCTGGCTGTTTATATAGCTGCCAGGACACTGAGTACATCTAATACCAGCACGCATCCTCCCCCAGGCAAAATATTCAACCCTTGGAAGGGGAAGGGGTTCTCTGTGGGCATTCTGCTCCTTTCCACATGGCACTGCCTCT
This sequence comes from Giraffa tippelskirchi, assembly GCF_054371585.1. Lineage (NCBI taxonomy): Eukaryota > Metazoa > Chordata > Mammalia > Artiodactyla > Giraffidae > Giraffa > Giraffa tippelskirchi. The sequence goes on along the minus strand of NC_137278.1, from coordinate 133,622,217 downwards.
GCTCTCTTCAATTCATCTTCCAGATACTCTCTGCTCTCCAATCGGACAAGTTAGAGAGTCAAAGAACAAGGCCAGACTCTGAACAGTTGGTCAGTGGAGACTATTAACTTCGATTCACTTCAGTTGGAGTCTTTAAATGATCAAGAAGCCTGAGACACTCGTAAATCCCACCACTGTTCCCAGCCCCATGTGCTCTGCTTAGCTAGCACACACACGATTCTGATACTTCCACGTCTTGTTCTTAAAATCAGTGCTCAGGGAAAATATCCATCCCTCCCAATCCACTTGGCAGGAAGGCAATTCAGGAGGTATTAACTGAGCATCTGGTATGTTCTCAGCCCTGACATCAGCCTTTGGTTGAAGTGAACAAAACCCCAAGTAGTGGGGAGGATGTGGAGCCGTGGGATCCATCCCCTACTGTTGGTGGAAGCCCAGTGAGGAAGGGCTTCAGCTGCACCTGGGGACACTGCATGGGGCTCTCAGAGTCAGGCTGTGGCATTTACAGGACCACCTGTGCACAACACATCAGACAAGCATATGCATAAGCCAGAAACCAGGTCCTTAGGTTGAAAATGATACAATTACTATAGCTGAAAGGGACTTTGGAAGCTCACCTAGTGTAACTTCTTCCTTTTAGAAATGAAGATTATATCAAGTGTTAAAAAGGATGGAGAACAATAGGAACTTTTACCTACTACTTAAAGGAGTGTTTTTGGTACAACCAGTGTGGAAGACAGCTGGTGCTGTAGAGTAATGTCAAACATGGAATGCCATGTGCCCTAGAGAAATGCCTACACACACACCAGAAGACAACCAAGCATCTTCCCAGCAGTATTGCTGCTGCTGCTGCTAAGTCGCTTTAGTCGTGTCTGATTCTGTGCGACCCCATAGATGGCAGCCCAACAGGGCTGAATCCACCATCTCTGGGATTCTCCAGGCAAGAACACCGGAGTGGGTTGCCATTTCCTTCTCCAATGCATGAAAGCGAAAAATGAAAGTGAAGTCGCTCAGTTGTCTCTGACTCCTAGCTACCCCATGGACTGCAGCCTACCAGGCTCCTCCATCCATGGGATTTTCCAGGCAAGAGTACTGGAGTGGGGTGCCATTGCCTTCTCCGCCCAGCAGTATTAGCTGATCATAATAGCCCCAAACTGGAAAGAGCCCAAATGTTCATCAACAAGAGGAAAGATAAAAATTGCAGCATATTCTTAACGGAGTATGACGCTGTGGTGAAAACTAATCAACATATCTGTGTGCTTCGACATGGATGAACCTCAGAAACATGATACTGAGTGAAAAAAAGTGCAACACAGATAACACACATGTATGTAAACTCAAAAGTCATAAAGCTGAACAATACATTGTTTGTAAAACAAACAGATGATAACTTGAGAAGGAAAGCAAGGACACATTAATTAAAATTCATATTAGTTTCGCTGTGGGGTACAGTGAGGAAGGGGATGTAAAAGGGAAGAGGAAAGTGAGTTTTAAGGTTCTGAAATTGTTCCACTTCAAACCTGGGTGGTAGGTACCACATATATTACACTATTCTTTAATCTATACATAGGACTACTTGTACTCTTGTGTATATGATATATTTAGTTTAAAAAAATAAGACTCTGAGCCCCAGAGAAGCTAAACAACTTTTCTAAGCTCATCAGCTAAGAAATGACAGAAAGAGAAATCAAGTTACTCAGTCTGAGTTTAGCCATTCCTGGATTCTAAAACGTCCTCTCACAATGATGAGTTTCTGGTCTAGTAAATTTAAAACAATTGCAAGAGTCTTTTCTTTGCACTGTTAAATCGCCAGTGTCTTGCATAGTGCCTGGCACATGGTAGGTAAACCTCAGTGCATATCTACTGAGTGTCTGCACACACTCTCTCTTCCAGGGCTTACTTCATGCCAAGTGCTTGGCTTGTATCATCTGTAATCCTCACACGACTCTGCAAGGGAGTTACTCTCATTCCAGTTTACAGAAAAGGAAACTTAGATTCAGAGAGACCAAGAAACATGCCCAAGGTCACGAGCTACAAAGTGACAAAGCCGGAATTTAAACCCAAGTGTGTCTAACTCAAATCCAGTGTTTCTCCTGTCCTACCAGGTTGCTAATAACACTACCTGAGAGTTCAGTCATTTATCAAGAAACTCTGAGAATCCCACTGAAGGACAGGTTGAGTGTTTCCTACTGTCTCGGGCTCCGGTGCTTGGAGTGGTTTGCACAGCCAGGCCCAACACCGGCACACAGTGTAGAGCAGTGCCTGCGTGCATGCTAAGTCGCTTCAGTCGTGTCTGAGTCTTTGTGACCCTATGGACTGTAGCCCTCCAGGTTCCTTTGTTCATGGGATTCTCCAAACAAGAATACTGGAGCAGGTTGCCATGTCCTCCTCCAGGCGATCTTCCCTACCCAGGGATTGAACCTGAGGTTCTAACATCTCCTGCATTGATAGGAGGCTTCTTTACCGCTAGCACCACCTGGGAAGCCCATAGAACGGTAATCATGGGTAAACTTTACAGTATGGGATAGGTTACTGCATCTTTACTTTAAAGCTTGGTTTTCCATATACATGCTGGAGAGAATACAGTAAGTCCCCTACATTCAAACCTTCAAGTTGTGAACTTTCAAAGATTAGAACATGTATTTGTATATCCAGTCATATCAGGCTTGACTGGAGTTGTAGCTTGCCCTCCATCTCCTATTGTTGATGATCCTTCAGCTCTACCATCTCCCACCTCCTCTCCCTCCTCTAGTTGGTAACTCTTCTTACCTGTTCACTCGATGCCAGTCCCTGTATGCCAGCAAGCCATTGTACTGGACTACTGTACTTTTCAAGGTATTGCACTGTAAGATTAAAAAGGTTTTCTTTATATTTTGTATTTGTTTGTTTTTTATATATTATTTGTGTGAAAAGTATTATAAACCTATTATAGTACGGTGCAATACAGCTGATTGTTTTTAGTTAGGTACCTAGGCAAACTTTGTTGGGCTTACAGACAAATTGGACTTGATGTGTTCTCAGAACAGAACTCATTAGAATGTAGGGGTCTTACTGTACTAGTAACTTAATCCAAAGAAAAGTTAGAAAAGCTGGGAAGATGAAAGGAGACAAGGAGAGTAATCAGCACAGTGTCTGGCAGAAGCTGTCAGATGAGGCTGGAATCCAATTCTCTTTCCAGGTGTGTAGGTTCAGGAGTGTTCCTTAAGGGATAGCCAGGAGAGGAAGAGGTAAACAAAGGGAGACTAGCTCCCAGCTGACCTATGGGACAATGGCCTCTTCTTCCTTGGCAGACTTAGCACTTAGATGGTCATCAATAAAGTGACTTGTTTGAAATTGAGTTTATTTGCCTTCCAGATCATACAAGTCTTGTTTTATCCATACAATCTCTCCATACAGGTTCTTGTCTGCTATTTTTACCCAAGCAAGGAACCTAAGAAAGTGGGACAGGCACCAAGGTCTGAGGGTCTAGCAGAGGGGGACTTCTGAGAGACCACTATCCCCAGAGTAACCTTTAGGCAGACTGAACTCACTCCCAGGTCACCTCCTTCAAACTGGTGTGTAAGTCCAAACCTGCCTCTCAGGAACATTTCTGCAGGCCTACGTACGATGTGCGAGGCAGGCCCCAAACACCTATGGCTGCCTGCTGAGAACAGAGGTGTCAGGGTGCCCAGAGGGTAAGACAGACCCAGTGGGGCTCCTGACTCTCCCACTCCCCAGCTGTGTCACCTTGGCTCAACTTCCCTGAGCCATGGTCTCCCATCTGTAAACGGAACCTGGTTGCGGTTCCCACGTCACAGGCTGTGGCAGGTCTGGGAGGCCATGCTGTGCCCCACCTGGTACCGCTGTTCCTGGAGCTACAGCCTCAGTGCCAGCAGGTGGCACACACTGAACATCTCACTAGCAGAGCTCTGGGCCTCATGGGAGCCCCACAGGGCCTGGAAAGTCACACCTGCCCTCAGAAGGCCAGTGAGAGGAGCAGCTTCCCAGGATGCTGCCCATACTCCACTTTCCCGCCAGTGTGGCTGCCAACGCCCTGCTCAGGACCAGGGCTCTCCCCTGTGCAGAATGGGGACTTTGTGTGGCATCTGGTTCTGGGAACACTGCTCAGTCTATTCCTTGGCACGGGACCTGCCCAGCAGGTTTGCAAAGGCATGACACATGCTCAGACTCCTCGAGAGTCTGCTATTTCTGCCTCTGGCTCCTGCCAGGTACCCACCAGCCTGCCACCCCTGCCACCCCAGAAGGTCTCTCCTCTCCCCTCCCCACAAGTTGTTTCAAAGGGTAAGACTTCCCACGAGGTCTTCACCTGCCCTTTTCATTTACCAATGATGAGAATGACTTCCTTCCTGCCACAGTAGACAGTCATTACACACAGTCATCAAGGAGGCTCCACCCCCACATCCCCGTCACTCTTAGGCTGAACCTCTGGGGGTTCCCCAGGGAACTCACCCTGAACAACTGGACCACAAGGACCCAGGACTCAGAAGGGAAGGCGGTTTCTCTTCCACATGTCACCATGTCAGGATGCAGCGGCTGCCACAAACGCCTTTAGTCTGGGTTGAGCAAGAACAGTCTGTCCCCACCCTGGACCATTTCCTCAATTGTCAGACCTGCTGAGAGTCAAACTCCAGCGTCCAGGGGACCCGACTCCATCTCCTGCTCTGTGGCTTCTCTCGGCTCCTACCTCCACTTCGCTTACTATATCCTGGGAACCTGATTACAAGTGCCCTGTGCCCTGTATCCACGTGGGCAAGGTTTGACTACCCTTCCCTTTCTGGTTGTCTACCTGCATTAATGCTGAGCTTTCCTGCCAGGCGGCGTGGCCCCTGGAGGTCTGGGAAGATGCATGGACAGAATGAAGAGGCTACAGACTTGGGGGAAGAGGGAAGAGGAAGCGTGAGGCTGGGTCTTGGCTCCAGGATAAATCCCAGTTCCCCCAGAGGCACCCAAAAGGGAGTTGGCAGGCCTTCCTGTCCCTGTCTGAGGTAGGGGTGGGGCAGGAAAACCAATGGTGAGGCCGGTCACAAGTCAAGGGTGTAGGAAAGTCACGGGGAAGGGAAACGGAGTGAATGGAAGGCTAGTCCGGAAAGGGGGGAGCGAGGAACAGTCCCGCCCTCAGGGAGAGACTGCCCTTGGCGGTAACACCACATTGCAGGTTACCCCCAACTTCCCTTTATCATTAAGCCCCACCCCCATCTTCTCCTCATTAAACCCACACTCACCTGTCTTTCCTTCAACACCGTGACCTCCACTGGGTCTGTGGTGGGGTTCGCTAGAATGCCTTAATGTTCCAATTTGTCCTGAACAACTTGGGTTTATGTCTATTGTCCTGACAGAACTAGTCATCTCACCTCTTTCGCTCCCAGTTTGGGCAATAAATTATACAGTCACTCTCTCTAGCACATCCAAGAGGGGACTGACACAGAAGGTCAATGGGGAATCAGAGCAAAGTGTAACTAGAAGTGTCAAGACCATACCGGTCCCAAGCGACAGCCAGGCTGGCTTCTGCCCAGCTGGATCCCCTGAGAAAAGGACACTAGTGGAGGGAGAGCCCAGGACACACTGTCCAGCCTGAGCTCAGACCGTCTAGGGGGAGGAGGCCCAGTCTGGTGGGCTCTGCTCCCTGTCCTCCCTCAGAGGACCTAGTACCATGCAGGGCACACAAGAAGCTCTGAAGCAAATCTTATCATTTGGTTACTTGTCTTTTCCTGCAGCCAAAACACACATGAAAGAAAAGTGAAAGTGTTAGTCATTCAGTCACGTCTGAACCTTTGCAATCTCATGGACTGTAGCTCGCCAGGTTCCTCTGTCTATGGGATTTCCCAGACAAGAATATTGGAGTGGGTAGTCATTTCCTCTTCCAGGGGACCTTCCCCACCCAGGGATCAAAGCTGGGTTCCCTGCATTGCAGGTAGTTTCTTTACCATCTGAGCCACCAGGGAAGCCCACATAAACAGTGACAAATGGAAAGCTGGAGCTCCTATAGCTCATCCTGTTAGCAACACACTGGAGAGCCATCCTAGCTCAGACCTCCAGGTGCTCATGACTCTGGCTCTCTGGCCACTGGAAACCACATGCTGGACATAGGCACCTGCTGGTTTCTAGTAGAGAAACTCTGGTTCTCAGGCAGGACGGCCGCTGTCTTCTTAGCATGTGGGGTAAAGAAATGAACAACTGCAAGTCCTTCTCCTGTCTTGGTCTGGCTCATGAAGCCCCGGGCTTTCCTCCAAATGTGGAAGGCACTGGCATTGGCACTGGCCATTTGCTCTGGGAGTAGAGGGTGGGAGTCCAAGAAGACCTCTTGGACCTCTTGGACTTCTGTTTCCTCTGGGATTCAGTCTCCAAAGGAGATTAATTCTGAGGTCAAATAGGGAAAGAAGACTGAGAAATCACAAACACAAGTAATCAGGGCACCTCACACACCATCAGACTTCCTACAATATTTATTCAAATTAAGTGACAGCCTTGGCTGAAAAGCTGTGAGAAGTCAGAAAAACTTCTTAGCCCTCTTCTTCCCCTTCTTCCTTCTCCCGCTCTCCTCTTTTCTTATGCCTTTTCTCTTCCCTCCTTTCTTATCCATTACCCTGGAAAGGGTCCAAGTCGTGGTTGATGAGTGACAGCCAAACTGAAGCCATGGGACCCAGCCAGAGCACACACTGTGAATTCCCCAGCTTTCTGCAGTTTGAGTCAGCCCCATGGCCTGGCTATGGATTCTCCTCAAATGGGTCCAGAGAGGCTACTGAGTGGGGTGGGGTGGGGCGGGGAATGAGCTCTGGGGCTCCTACTTCTGCCCAAGGATCTGAAGCACCCAAAACAAAAGTCAGAGAGAAATGTGAAGTCTTAGTAACAACCTCCTGGTCTGACATCATTTCAGAAGGACCTACAGTCTCCTCCAGCACTTTGACAAGCATGCGATGGGGAAGGTCTTCCCCAAACATGACACTCTTGGTTTATAGAGTTGAAGCACCAGTGTCCAGATAATCCATTTCCACCTCAGCAAACCACCCCTATTTCCCAGCCCAACTTAAAACCTTTGCCAACACCATGGCTTCTCTCTTCTCAGAATCTTCCCTGATTTCTTGTGCATAGCCATCCCACTAAGAGACACAGGCAGCTAATGAGATCACTAGGCAAACATGGAATGAAGGGCTGGAAAAGTCTGCAATGCTGGGATGCACCTCCTGATCCGAGAAGAATTAGAGATGTGGATTTACCACAAAGCCACAGTCCCTTCACTGTTAACCCATTCTGGAGTCATACCATAGCCATCCCATAATCACTGTGGTGCTGTGTCCCCTTCAGGACTGGCCACCACCGGCTTCCAGCAGGGAGCTGGCGCAGAGCTGAACTCTGCCCAGGAGAGCTTTTGCAATGCTCAGAAAATGCCTGCCCAACTGCTTGCCTGGGCTCTGGCCCCTCTGGCTGCAACTGAGCCCAGACAGGAGGCTGACTCACTCACCGCACAGAGGAGGAAGAGGAGGAAGAGGAGATGCAGGAAGGGCCTGAGCTCACAGACCCAGGACTCTCCCTGAGCAGGCAGCCTGGGTCTCCGTCTCAGTGGTCCATGGTGGGGAGGGGACAGTGTCCAACTGCTCCCTGGAAATCATATGATGTTCCCTCCTACATACTTCTCCTGAAACCCTCTCCACCCACCACCCACAGATGTGAGGCTCCTAACTCCTCCAGTAGAAAATACTCCTTGAGCCCCCTCCTCAGTTAGATGCTTGTCTCCCGAGTTCATCTGGACATCTATGAAAGGGATTTCTTGAAAAAGTAAGCCCAGTGCACTAGGGTCAACCAGATCTAAAATAATCGGTAGGTTTTTTGTTTTTTGCTTTCTAAGTCAAGGAAAAAAGAAAAAAACTCCACTTAAAAGATCCAACTCCATCATCACGGTGACCATACATGGGCCCTACAACATAACAAGGCTACACACACCCCACCCCCAGAAGACCTCAGCACCTCCGAGAGCCAATCCTTCGCTGTCTCATTCCTCCCACTGACGCCAAGGCGCCCAGACCGGGGAACGACGCAAACGCTTATTGCTCAAGTGCGGAGCGCTCTGCCGGAGGAGCACTTCTGCGTTCGGCTGTTTGAGCCCCGAGGAACTCGCCGCTCCCCGTGCCAGCATGGCACGAACTTCAGGTCTTTCTCAGACCTCAGGATCCCCTCAGTGCCCCAGCCTCATGGCACGACAGCCCAGTTCTCAGTCGCCAAGTTTGCCCAGACTCTAGTGCTTGTTCCGGGGCACTGAGGTCCGGAACTCCCGAAGCCCCCAACCCTGCGCCACCTAATCCCGATCCTGGGACCCCCCGCTCCGCCACTCCCGGGTGCGCACCTGGTCCTGCGGGTGGGCACGCTGCTCCGCGCTCCCGGCGCCCCGGGCTCCGCGGCTGCCTTTTGACAAGCGGAGACAACCCAGCACCTGGCCCCGCCCCTCGCATGCCCTGCCCCCGAACAGGCCCCGCCCCGGCCCCACCCACAGGTCCAGTCTTCACTTGCCAAGCGCTCCAACCGCGCTGCAACCATCTTGACTTGGAATCAACCACCGCACTCTCTCCTGGGAGACTGCCCAGTATAGACTGTCCAGGACTGCCGTCCATGGGGCCAGGCAAGCTCTGCCCTCCGTGAGCGAGAGCTTTCGATGGTTATACGTGTGCAGATCCACGAGTCTGCCTGCGATAATTCGTGATGCTTCCCCTCTCCTCCCGTTGTCGTGGTTCTACCCAACTCTTTGCGGACGCCTCCTCCAGGTGCGTCACTCCCACCTGGGATGACCCGGCCAGGACGACTCAGTCGTCTAACGCTCTAGGGGAATCTTGGGGACCAGCCGCCGTCGCGTTACTCCAGCCGAGCGCCAGGGAGCTCAGCCTGATCCCACTCACTAAAAGAGCGAAGGAAAACAGGGCCGAAGTCGAGTCTGGAGTTGCACTGTCATCCCTATTCGATGTCCCCTCGGGCGCGACCACGACTGACCACGTACTTGGCCCTTCGCGAACGTCATCCAGGCAAACTGAGTCTCAGCTTCCCTGGGCCCTGGTCCCCAACACCACTCACTCAACGATGCCATGCGACCTTGGTATGAAGAGATGGAAGGAGGTGAGAAGTACATCTGAGACCTGGAATTGTAGGTGGATGTGGACAATTCGCCATAGAAAATGCTAATGGCTATGTGCTAGGCACCGCTGTAGATGCTAGAGGAGAGCCAAAAAGGATGTGGTTCCCTCCTTAGAGCTCACTGTCCAGTGGGAGAATGTATAAATAGTAATTACAACCTAACGTTCTATAATAGAGATGCCCAGGAAGTCATCCACCAGATGGTACCCCCCTTTAGGCAGGGAAGATGTTGCTATTCACCTTTTACAGGGGAGGAAACCATGGCTCAGAGGGACAAGCTGAACAGGTGGGACACTGAGGTACAGAGAGGTTAAGTGATTTGCCCAACATTACACAGCTAGGCGATGAGGGGCAGTTCTAAAGCTCAATAAGTCTGTCACTGCGGTGGCCTCATCCATTTCTAAAACAGTTATGCTAGGCTGTAGGATAATCAGGCCCTCTCAAATTCTCAATAACTGGATCAAGAGAAAGGGACCAAGGCTAAAAAGAAAAAAGAAAACTTTGAATAGTCACGTTTGTTAAGCACCGAAACAATTCATTAAGAGAATATCATTGACACTTTCTTTCTGGAAAGGTTTTAAAAAATAGAAGAAACACAGATTGATTGACCTTGGGAATGGGCTATCCATTCTGAGAAAACAGATGAAAGGAAGTGCCCCTTGGAAGATTCTGCCAGCCTGATGGATGGATTTCCTGCTTGTAATGAAAGCAAAAGAAAGGATCCCCTTGCCCAGAGCACCATGGGAAAGCTAGCAGCTATTCTCATGGGCAAGACAGTTTAAGAGGAAACCTCTAACAACTAACACCTTGAAACACCCTCAGGAATTTCCATGAGCCTCTGGAAGAAGTTGATCACTCAGAAGTCACTTTGTAGTGCTTATTTGGCCAGACAGGTGAACCTGGCATCTTGAAAATAAACCTTATCAAAACGTGGTAGAAGATGAGTACTGTGTTCCATAGTAATTGATAGTGTCTTTTCACAGCTCTTCATTTGATCTTCATCATGACATTTTGAGTCAGGCAGGCTGGAAAATACTCTCCCCATGGTACAGCTGATGTGCAGAGTCATCTGAGCTCTTACAGCTAAGGAGCGACAGAGCCACTTGAACTCAAATCTCTCTGTACTTTCCATGGTTCCATGCTGCCTCTCAAAAAAAAAAGTGTCTATAGGCTTTTCATCTATGGGACCACAAACTAGATAACCCAGCCTTGGAGAACTCAGAGGTTCTGAGTTTGACAGAATGAGCCATGTGATCACACTCCCCAGCACATGTACTCATTAACCTGTGAGTATGCACACTTGTGTTAGACTCTTTGTGACCCTATCAACTGTAGCCCACCAGGCTTCTCTGTCCATGGAATTTTCCAGGCAAGAATACTGGAATGGGTTACCATTTCCTACCCCAGAGGATCTTCCCAACCCAGGGGTTGAACCCATATCTCTTGCATCTCCTTCACTGGCAGGCAGATTCTTTACCACTGCACCACCTGGATAAGTCTCACTCGTTAGCCTCATCCCTAATCAATTTCTTTTTATCGTCCCCCAGTACCGGAACTGCTCCCTCTCATCTGTCCCTCTAGGCCCTACCCTCTTCCAGGCTGCTCTCCAGGTAAAAATGTGCCCTTTGAGCCCTCTCTAGAGCACTCCCATCTAGCTGTTTGCTTTTCCCTTTTTTAGGGCCCTTTTCTCTTCTTAAATTTTTTTATGGTTATGGGTATGGTGGGAATGAAGGAAAGACACTGACTCAGAAAACTCTGGGGTTTCCCTGGTGGCTCAGATGGTAAAGAATCTGCCTACAATGCAGGAGACCCAGGTTCTATCCCTGGGTTGGAAAGATCCCCTGGAGAAGGGAATGGCTGCCTACTGCAGTATTCTTGCCTGGTGAATTCCATGGACAGAGGAGCCTGGCGGTCTACAGTCCATGGGGTTGCAAAGGGTCAGACACAACTGAGCGACTAACACTTTTCACTTTCAGCAAACTCCGTAACATCAGAGAGATACAGAGTTGTGGATTCATAAAAACAAAGTCTACCAGGTCATCCCAGTTAGTTCTCTTGTTTTATAGATTAAAAAAAAAAAAGTCCAGAAAGGTGAACTTATTTATCTTTACTAAGCTATATTAGGGTTGTTCTCTCTGTTTATGTTCCAGATGGTGAAAATGGAATGAATAAATGGAAGAAACTGTAAGCAGTAAAAGCAGCCCAAACAAAAGGGTCTTCCCGGGATACTTTTATCGAATTTTTTTTTTTTTTTTAGTTTTATCGAATTTTTAACTGCAACTCATAGTCAGAAATAATTTTTGTCATGGCTCAGTATACCCATGCAGATACACATTTTATAAAACAAGAGATGCCCTGCAATGTTTTCAATTATTTTTCCCTTCCTTCCTTCCTCCCTCCCTTTCTTCCTTTTGTCTTTATTTTTGGGATCCATCAAATTGATTTCACAGTCCACAGTGGGTTGTGACCTAAAGTTTGAAAAATCCATTTTATTGCGAGATCCCTTTATTTAGAACCCTCAACATGAGATTACCAGAAAGGCCTTTGAGAGCCCAGCCTGGCTTGCACAGGGCACTCTCAGAATCCCATGAGGGGTCTAAGGCCTTGGAGAATTCTACATCCAAGGCCACATTGCCAGGGTTAAGTCATTGAGGAAGCGTGTATCAACCCAACATTTGCCTTTGTGGCCTTAACTCAGCTGTTACCCTACCATGATCCTGCATTTTCCAGCTTTGGGGGGTTCTTTCAGCCTCATGAAGTTTTATGGCATGTCAGGAATCCTGACTTGCCCAGAACAGGATAGTGGTGGAGGTGTTACATGCAAGGCCACACAAAGTGAGTGTCCACAGACTTGGCTTGCCCTAGACAGAGTAGCTCATCACTGTTGATTGAATCCAAATCCGTCTGGCCCCAGGGCTCCATTCCCAGTAGCCCAGCTCATGTCTCCATCCTTGGGGCTTTTGGCACTTGTCTTTCCCACCTGCCCCCATACCTTTGAGCCCTAGGCTGCCAGCCTGCTGGCCCGCACATGGCGTCTGCTGGCACAGGAAAGTGGAGCCTGGGGGCCGGAAGGAGGAAGGTGGAGGCTCCCACCTGCATCTCCCAGCAGAGGCAGCTCCAGAGCTCTCCTAGGCTCCCAGGTATTTGCTGGGCTCCCATCCAAACCCCAGCAGACAATGATGACTCTTCAAGCCCCCATCCCAACTGTGGAGACCAGTGGAATAAACAAGAGGCTCAAGTCCTTTCCCACCTACAAGGGACTGTGGCTGTCAGTTTTGCAGCAACTACGATCACTCTAGCTGGAAATGAAGTGACGCTATCCCTTAGCCCTTGGGGAAATTGTTATTTCACTCCTCCAGGGAGGTGTATTTTTGAGAGCCTGGTGAGGCTGGTGGGTGGAAAGGCTCTACAGCATGGGAGTAAATGTCCCGGGAGCAGGTAAGAGTGCCCTTAGCGTCACATCACTGCTGAAGAGGTCAGTAGGGAAAGGCTGACTGTTTTCAAAAGAAGCCCCCTCTACCCAGTGGAAAGTCTCCACAGAAAGGGATTATGCAATGATCTCCTTTTCTTCATACCGGTGAGCAGAAGCCTCACAAGCCCCATCCTGGGCATGCCTGCTTCTTTCTCCAGAAGAACAGGAAGGACATTCCATAAGTCACCCAGGAATGCATTAAACAACTCTTCCCTGGGGCCTCGACTCCAGAAAGACGTGGCTGTTGACAGCTCTTTTCCTTTTCCTTTGGCCTCTGGCCGGGGACAAACACCACAGAGCATGGACACCCCTCTCTTGGTATTTGCCTCATTGCCCTCTGTCATTAAAGATGTTGACATTGTTCAGACATTGTCAAGACTGATGTTTTTGATGTTTGTCTCCACTTCCACCAGGGATCACTCTGGACTAAATGGGAGTGATGTTGTGCTGCTTTGTATCACTTACATACCTTACAGCCAAGAAGTGGTCTCTAAACATTTCTGATTGTAAAACCTTCTTGAGAGTCCCTTGGACAGCAAGGAGATCAAACCAGTCAATCCTAAAGGAAATCAAACCTGAATATTCATTGGAAGGACTGATGCTGAAGCTGAAGCTCCATTACTTTGGCCACTTGATTCAAAGAGCCGACTCACTAGAAAAGACCCTGATGCTGGGAAAGACTTGAGGGCAAAAGAAAGGGAGCAGCAGAAGATGAGATGGTTGGATAACATCACTGACTCAGTGGCCATGAGTTTGAGCAAACCCTGGGAGACAGTGAAGGACAGGGAAGCCTGGGGTGCTGCAGCTAATGAGGTCAACTGGACAACAACAACAATTGGCAAAAAATATGAATATATGAATATGAGGCTTCCCAATATGACTTTAAAAGTTCAATCATTAGCTCATATTTCAAGTCAAACTACACAGTCGGGATGAGATTCATCATCAACATTAATGAATGTAAATTCTTATTGCAAATGATGGTCTTGATACTTTTTATTGACTTTCCTAACACTCCTTTGCACTGAGATACCTCACCCAACATACCTGACGTGGGACTATCTGATAAGAGGACCAACTGAGGGTGCAGTGTCAATCTGTATGTTAAACATACTAACAGTTAATTTTTTTTTTCTTTTTTTTGGCCACACAGCATGTAGGATCTTCGTTTCCAGATCAGGGATTGAATCCACGCCCTCTGCAATGGAACCTCAGAGTCTTAACCATTGGACTACCAGAGTAGTCCCACTGATGCTTAGTTTTTTAAAAAATTAAAAAGCAAATGAGAGGCTTCCCTGGTGGCTCAATGGTAAAGAATCGCCCTGCCAATGCAGGAGACATGAGTTTGATCCCTGATCTGGAAAGATCCCACATGCCGCAGAACAAATAAGCCTGTGCACCCCAACTCTTGAGCCTGTGCTCTAGAGACCAAGAGCCACAGCTACTGAAACCTGAGTGCCCTGGAGCCTGTACTCTGCACCAAGAGAAGCCCACACACCACAACTAGAGAGTAGCCTCTGCTCGCTGTAACTAGCGAAAGCCCTTGCAGGAATGAAGACCCAGCACAGCCAAAAACAAATAAGTAAATAAAGTTAAAAAGAAAAAAATGAAAAAGGAAGGCTTTGATATCATCCTCCTGTACCCAGTGGATCATGTAACATACCTTACCTTGGAGACTTGTGCTCTAGAGGACACTGAAGCAGGATTTAGATCCAGAGAGTTCAGCAAGTTAGGTGACCCACTCAAGTTTACAACTGGTGAATTGCAAAGCAGGAACTAGAGGCCAAGTCTACTTCCTTGAAACCCAGGTCTTGCTCTTTCCACCACCATTTGCCTCCTCTTCCCTCTGCTTTGTGGAGAAATGGAAGCACATTGTGTGTGAGAATCTCTTGAAGGTTAGAAACGAAATACTTTGATCTGATTGGCTTATTTAAGCAGAGCCTGAGGCAGGATCCAGGTGGAATTCACTGTGGTGTGTTTGGGACCACAGCTGTTAATAGTCTGATGCCACAGGTCTTCAACCAGATTAAACCAGAGAGGCAAACAGGACAGGTTCTCCTGGCAGTGGCTACCAGCAGGAAAGGGTGTGGTAGCCACTTGTGGGTAACAAGGAGTAGGAGGGTAACCCTTAAATTCCTAGCTTGGCCACCACCAATGGCCTTCCTTCAACCCACATTCTCTAGAAGTGTCCCTCAGTTGGGGTTTCTGGGAGGGAGGAATTGCCTGACCTCTGAGTGCCAGCTGCCAAGCCCAGAAAGAATGTGGTGAAGAGAATCAAACCATCAGGGATTTCTATCCCTTTATCCTTTAACCCTCCTCCTCCCCACTCATCGTCTCTGTCCAGACAAGACAGTTACTCCTGTCTAGGTCTTTCTTTTCTGCCCTCCCTCTGCTCCCCAGTTTACTTCACATACTTCACATAACCTCTGTACCATATTCATCACCAGGCTCCTCATCTGTCAAGTGATGGAGAATTTGAGGGCCATCAAGGGCTGGTGGTCAATGAATCTATGACTTAGACCTGCCTAGAAAGGAGAATAACATCCCAGTTGCCAACACTCCCCCACATTCTCCCTGCCTTTCCTTCCAGTGAAACCCAAAACATGGGTGAGCATAGGTCAAGAGAGAACATTTAGGCAAGTAGTCCGGGTGCCCAGGCATGAAAACACCAGCTGTGGTCTCCTCACAAGGTTGGGATGGAGATGCTGAGCAGGATGCTGGACACAGAAAAATAAATTACAGCAACTGAGTCTTTGTTCTATGTCCTTGAAGTAATCTTAGTACCCCAGTTCCCTGTTCTATTCTCTTCCCAAGAACCTTATGCTTGATCTTGACAAGAATTAGAAACGAATTCCAAAAGCAAATGTCAAAATCTCCACCGTTACTTCCTAGAGATGACTGAAGTAATTCAACCATTTCCTCCATCTTGGAAGCTGGAACTCTAGAGAAATACATATTTCTACATCATCTTCTCCCCTATTTCATGAGGCTTAAACTTTGGACTGATACCATATACCCTGTCAGTTGTAACAATGCAATCTAGCCTGATAGAGAGGCTGATTTGGTGCCTACAGCTGGTTTATTTCCTTGACAAAGCCCTGAATGTGAGGAGATACAATTCCTGCTTTGTGATTAATAATAGTCTCCCCTCTAATCACTTGTTATCTTACCGCATTAGACTATACGTTAACATTTGATCTGCAGCAATTAAAGATTTATTGCCATGTTTCTCTCTGCCACCCTTTAAGTAGAGGGCATTTGAGGACAAGTGGTGTTGGAACCAGAACAATTGACAAAGAATTGTGTGTGTCAAGGTTGCATTACTTTTGTCTCAACCTCAGTCTAAAAAAGATGTTCATTTCTAACAGTACAACGGATTAGATGCCTTGAATGACCCGTTCACATGAAATAACCATTTTAACAATTTTAATTAAGCAACATTTAATCTTAAATATATCACCAAGCTGGCACGAAAGAAAGAAATCTACAGAATTCAAGATGAATTGAAAGTAGGAACATAGGTTGGAAAGCAGAGACCAAAACTGGTCTTCATCCTGAGAAAGTGTCTTTAGAACCTTGGGAAACTTGACCTTCCACTTGGATGGCTTTCACTCTTGCATGGGACAAGAGGTATGGGCCAGGGGTTATCCTGATAAAGCTGGATTCTCAAAGGTATACCCCAGAACTCTCTGTGTAAGGAGAATGAGAAATAAACCTCCATATAGAAAGGAGCAGCAAGGAATCTGATGTGTGTCATTCTGGATGGTAGGAAAGATAATAAATAACTCCTCAGAATTCATAACCACAGCTAGTGCTCAGCTGGGTCTGCATCCCCACCCCAGCCCCCCGCAAAAAATACTCAGACAGAAAATTTAAAGTGATCTCAAGTTGGTACTACTCAGGTAACTGGTTGAATCAATTGTAATCCTCTCTGTAGGAACTTAACCACATCCTACTAAGCAAAGACTTACCACAGGTGAAATCTCAGGTAAAATTACAGTCCAAGTCACAAAACACATATGGAAATAAAGCACACTGAGTGAGGAATCAGCTGAAATAGACCCACAAAGGCATTGCATATTTAAAGTTTTAGACACAGAATATAAGGTTTTTGCTTACTTGTTCTAAAAAAGAAAAAAGAGAAACTCAAAAAAGTACGAGAAATGTTATTTATTAATTATAAATGACTAATTAAACTTGGAAAATAATCAAAAAGAATTTCTGGAAGTAAAAAGTAAAGGTGTTGAATCTTAAAACTCAGTGGATAGATTTAATAGCTGATTAGATATGGCTGAGGAAAAAATTAGTAAGCTGGAAGCTAGAACTGAAAACTGCGCAACTTCACTTTCACTTTTCCCTTTCATGCATTGGAGAAGGAAACGGCAACCTACTCCAGTATTCTTGCCTGGAGAATCCCAGGGACGGCAGAGCCTGGTGGGCTGCCGTCTATGGGGTCACATAGAGTCGGACACGACTGAAGCGACTTAGACTTAGACTTAGAGCTGAAAAAATGATCTAGAATGTAATCCAGAAAGACAAGACAAGGACAGTATGAGATTAAAAGATATAAAGGAGAGAAAAATCTAATTGTGCCAAATTGAAGCTCTGGAATGATACAGATAGATAGGAAAGAGGTAATATTCAAAGATACAATAGCTGAGATGTTTTTAGAACTGTAGAGAACTTCTGGAAACCTAGTGAATGCCAAGAAGATAAATAAGAAGAAACTCACATCTAGGAACATTGTTGTTGTTCAGTTACTCAGTCATGTCTAACTGTTTGTGACCCCAAGGACTGCAGCAGACCAGGCTTCCCTGTCCTTCACTATTTCCCAGAGTTTGCTCAAACTCATGTCCATTGAGTTGATGATGCCATCCAATCATCTCATCCTCTGTCACCCCCTTCTCCTTCTGCCCTCAATCTTTCCCAGCATCAGGGTCTTTACTAATGAGTCAGCTCTTCGCATCAGGTGGCCAAAGTATTGGAGAGGAAACTAAACACCAAAAAAAGAGAGAAAAGATTGTGAACATTGACAAGGAGAATGATTACCTACAAAGGAATGGTGATTAGACTTGAGGCTGACTTTTCAACAGCAAAAAATGGAGTCCAGAAGATAGGGATAGCAGTATCTTCAACGTGCTGAGGGACTTCCCTGATTGCTCAGTTGGTAAAGAATTTGCCTGCAATACAGGAGACAGCGGTTCAACTCCTGGGTTGGGAGAAGGGATAGGCTACCCACTCTAGTATTCTTGGGCTTCCCTTGTGGCTCAGCTGTAAAGAATCCACCTGCAATGCGGGAGACCTGGGTTCAATCCCTGGGTTAGGAAGATCCCCTGGAGGAAGGAAAGGCTACCCACTCGAGTATTCTGGTCTGGAGAACTCCACGGACTGTACAGCCCATGGACTCACAAAGAGTCAGACATGACTGAGCAACTTTCATTTTTCAAGGTGCTGAATGACAATTACTGTCGACCTAGAAAAGTCCTAAAGAAACACCTAAAGTGTTTTTGTATTGTTCAATACAAAACACAAATAATACAAAATAATACAAGATTTTTGTATTGTTCAAGAGGGTGACACAGAAATCGACTCATTGCACACTTTATTAAGGTAAGAATGGATATAAAAAATAGCTAGGCTAACAATTTAAAAATAGATATTGAGGAGATAGTTTCAAGGAGCAGATGAACAATGAAGTCAAGAAGAAGTAGAAAGAAATGAATACAAAAATCAAGGCAAAGCACTTAATAAGACGGTAGCAATAAATCGAAATGTCAATAACCCCCAAATTGTAATTAAATAAATGTTCCGGTGAAAAACAAAGTTAGATCAGATTTTTAAAATTCCAGAGGTAAGCTGTTATGAATTAATTAATTAAGAAGATAAAATAATACGAAATTTGTGTATGTTAATAACATAGCCTCAAAAATGTAGGAAAAAAAAAGATGATGAGAAAATGATAAATACACTATCATAATGGGATATTTTAACATATCTCTGTCAGGAATTGATAGATTATGGAAACAAAAAATCAGTGAGGATGGAGAAGGTGGTTAACAAGCTTCCTCTAATATTCCTTGAAGGGACATTGCACACACAATTAGAGATTAAATATTCTTTTCAAACACTACATGGAATGTTTATGGAAACTGAACATATGGTATGCCATTAAGCAAGCCTCAACAACTTTAAAGGATGTTTTAAAATTTCAAACAGATTCTTGGGCCATAATTCAATTAAAATACAAATAATATCAAATAGGATAGTCTAGATTAGAGTGTGGGCTTCCCTGGTGGCTCAGATGGTAAAGAATCTCCCTGCAATACAAGAGACCTGGGTTCCATCCCTGGGCCAGGAAGATTCCCTGGAAAAGTGAATGGCAACCCACTCCAGTATTCTTGCTTGGAGAATTCCATGAACAGAGGAGCCTGGTGGGCTACAGTCCATGGGGTCGCAAAGAGTCAGACACGACTGAGTGACTAACACTATCAATTTCATTTTTCAACAATATCAAAACTTGTGTAGCTTGACACCATGATGCATATATTTTGTTCAAGGTGTTGAGAGCCCTCCAAGGCAGCTGCCCACTATGTATGGCTCTGTGTTCCAGGACTGCTCTCACCTAGTGACACCTACATCTCGACATGTATTTCCCCAATCCCTAGGGAAAACGAATGAGCATGGGAAATCGCATACTGCTTTCTTAAACTCTTCTACTCACATTTCATCGACTAAAGCAAGTCCCTTGGCTGTGACAAACTCCAGGGAGTCTATGAAGGATAATCTTCTCATAGGTCCAGGAAGGGACAAAAACTGGAAATACTGATGATTAGAATTTTAAAAACACACTTCTGAAGAATAAATTATAATGGATCTTCTCATAAGTTCAGGAAGGGAGGAAAATTGGAAATAATGACTAGAATTTAAACAACTAGAAGTTTAAAAGTTTATTCTGAAGAATAAATTATAATGTAAAAGAGAAAATACTAAGAATTTAATATTAACAATACTATATATTCAAACTTATGGAAATAGCTAAAATAGTATGTTTGTGTATGGATGCATGTGTGTGCACACGCTCAGTCATGTTCGACTCTGTGATCCCATGCATTGTAGCCCACCAGGCTCTTCTGTCCATGGAATTTTCCAGGTAAGAATACTAGAGTGGGTTGCCATTTCCTACTCCAGGGGATCTTCCTGACCCAGGGATTGAACCTCCATCTCTTGTGTCTCCTGCATTGGCAGGCGGATTCTTTACCATTGAGCCACATGGGAAGCCCCAGATAAAATAGTACTTCAAGGAAAATATATAATACTAACATTTACTTAGGATTTACCATGTGGCAGGCGTTGGTTTATGAGATCTGCATATCATACTCATTTAATTTTCATAACAACCCTGAGGCAAGTGTAAATAAAGAAACCAAAGCACAGAAAAGTGAACTGAAGCAACACAGCTAGCAAGTGTCAGAGCCAGGATTTGGAATTAGCCAGCATGGCTTCCAAGTCCACATGTTATATTTGCAAATGTTTGTATTAGAAAAATTTCAAAGCTGAGAATTAATGTGCTAAGAACTTTGTTTAGAAAGTTAGAGAGGACCAAATGCAAAATGGCCCCAGAAAAGCCTAAGAACAGAAAAAGATTGTTAGAGCTTAAAGTAAGTTGAAAAAGATTTAGGGAAAATCAACAAAGTTAAACATTGGTGAAACAACTTATAATATAGATAAACCTATCACAAGATTAATTAAGACAAAAAGAAAGAAGATGAAAAGAAATAATATTAGCAATTGAAAGGGGGCTTTAACTAGAGATGCTGTTGAAATTAAATAGTTGGGAAAATATTATAAACAACTTTATGCCAATATAGTTGAAATTTCAAGGAAGTGGATAAATTCCTAGAAAACAACAATTTTCTAAAACTGACTAAAGAAGAAATAGAAACCTGAATAGCTTATAAGCCTTAGAGAAAAAGAATTGAACTGTCAGTTAAAATGGTTTCCTCAGAGAAAACACCAGACCACACAACTTAATTATAGGTGATGCTATAGCCTGGGTTCCTCAAGAAAGCAAAGTCAAAGTCAAGGGTTTGGGCATAGATGGCTTATTTTGGAAAGTCAAGTGTTTTATTTTGGAAATGGAGAACCAGGAAAAATGAAACAGGGAAGAAGGAACAGCCAATACAAGGGAGTCACTACTACAGGCTAAGTCTCAATCTTGCTGGATGGAATGCACTTTAGAAGTGTTTGCCCGAGGGATGGAAGAGGAAAGCCACCAATTTCCATCCCCCACTGGTCAAGGGTTGCCCCAGATGGATATTAACTTTCTTGAACTTCCAGATTTGTTAATCCTCAAGCACTAAGGGTTTTTCCAGGCTCCCCTCACATCCATAGTGGAGAAGCCCCAGGACATAAAGTACAAGATTGGTGGGGCAGCTGATGTAAGATGTTGTCAGGTTATACCTGTGTCAAGCTGGTTGTCACTGCCATAGCTGGAATGCCAAAGGGGTGTGTTGTGGGCACAAGAGGTAATACATATAGGAAGTTCTGGCAAGCATTCATAAAAGGACAATCCTCAGACTTCCCTGGTAGTCCAGTGGTTAAGGTTCTGTGCTTCCAGTCCAGGGGGCACGGGTTCAATCCCTGGTCGGAGAACTAAGATCCCTCATGTCGCAAGGTGTGGTCAAACAAAGAAAAGACGCTTCTTAACTCATTTTAAGAGACTAGTATAACTTTGATTCAAGAACAAGATAAGAACAGTATAAGGAAAATTACAAGCTAATCTCACCCATAAACACAGACATAAAAATCTTAGACAAAATATTAGCAAATCAAAATCCAGCAATGTGTGAAATACTAACCTATTAAAAAGGGGAAAGAGCCACATGCATGTGTGCGTGCTGAGTTGCTTCAGTGGTATCCGATTCTTTGTGACCCTATGAACTGTGGCCCTCCAGGCTCTTCTGTCCTAGGGAGTCTCCAGGCAGGAACACTGCAGTGGGCTGCTGTGCCCTCCTCCAGGTGATCTTCCCAACCCAGGGATTGAATCTATGTCTCTTTATGACTTCTTCGTTGGCAGGCAGGTTCTTTACCACTAGTACCACCTGGAAAGCCCAAAAGAGCTGCACAACTATCTAAATAGATACCCGCCCCTACAAAGTGTTCAATAAGATGTAATATTCATTCTTGATTTTTTTAAAAAAATTTGCAAACTTGGTATAGTTTGGAACTTCCTAAACCTGATAAAACATACATAAAACAGTATACTTAACAATGACACTTTGAAATATTTCTATTAAGATCTAAAACAAGATGAGAATGCCCATTAGTGTTAGACTGAACGACGATGAAACATACATATTTTTTGAGATCACATGAAACGTTCACCAACCTATACCATATCCAGGCCTTAAAACATACCTTAAGACATTAAAAAGAATATAAATAATGCAAGGAATGCCTTCAGACCTCAATGGAATTAAACTAGAAAACAACAGAAACATAGTTGTAAAATTCCCTATTCAACATTATAATGAAAGTCCTAGACAGCTGATGTAAATCAAGAAATAGAAATGAAAGCTATGAAGATTAGAAAGGCAGAAATTAATTGTCTGATCTGATGGGAAAATTAAAAGAATGAAAAGAAGCAACTTACAATAATAGAAAAAATATAAAGTTCCTAGGACTAAGTCTAACAAAAGATGTTCAAGTTCTTCAAGGAGAAAAATATAAAATTCTATGGAAATACATTAGAGAAAGTCAAATAAATGGATAAATACACAATGTTCTTGGCTAGGGTAACTCAATACAATAAAGATGTCAATTATTTACAAATTGAATTATGACTCCAAAGCAATTCCAATAAAAACCCCAACAGAGTTTTTCTTGGAACTGGGTAAGCTAGTTCTAAAATTTATTTGGAAAATCAAGTGCCAAATGCAGACAAAATAGTCCTGATAAAAAAAGAACAAAGTGGGATACTCACTCTACACAACATTATCATAATATAAAACTCTAATAATTAATATTATGGGGTATCAGAGCAGAGAAAGATAGATAGATCAGTGACTCAGAAATGAAACATATATATATGGAGACCTATTTGTAACAGAATGAGTATTGCATATTAATGAGGAAAAGACAGACTATTGAATAAACTGGAACAAATTATTATCCATTTAGAAAACGATTAAATTGGATCACTACCTCAAATAGTATACTCAAATCCATTACAAGTTGATTTAAGCCTTAAATGGAAAAGCAGACCTAGAAAACTCTTAGTAGATAATATAGACGACTACTAGTAGGTCTTTGACATTAAAAATGGATTTATTTTATACTTTGGGTAATAATCCAATACTACATCATTTATTTTGTTGTTAAAATTATTCCAGTTTTAGCATGGGGAGCTCTGAAGGCTTCTGTGTCCCTCAGGAAAACTACCATCATTGTGGAGGGTTTTGAGTACTTCCTTACTTTCTGGCACTATAAGATGTTCCGGGCTTATCTGGTATATTTCCTGTCTAGTCCTAGAATCAGCTATTTCTTTAAAAATTCATGGTTCTTCAGACTTTTGGACTGTGTGAGAGAAAGCAAGGGAGGGATGATTTGAGAGAATAGCATTGAAACATATATATTACCATATGTAAAATAGATGACCAGTGCAGGTTTGATGCATGAAGCAGGGCACTCAAAGCCCATGCTCTGGGAAAACCAAGAGGGATGGGGTGGGGAGGTAGGTGGGAGGGGGATTCAGGATGGGGGGACACATGTGCACGCATGGCTGATTCATGTCAATGTATGGCAAAAACCACCACGATATTATAAAGTAATTAGCCTCCAATTAAAATAAATTAATTAATTTTTAAAATTTCTGGTTCTTTTAATTAATTTATTTATTTTGAGAGTTATGTTTTATTCTGTGGAAATTTTTAAGGCTTCAAGCCCAGGAGATAGCATCTCAAGTAACCCTGAGAGAACTACACCAAGGAAGTGAGGGGAAGAACCAGGTAATATAGAAGTTTTGCAACAAAGGGCACGTAGTCTGAACATCAAAATACTATTGTTAATTGAAGGAAGCCAGATATCTCAAGTTAAGGAATTTAGTGTTTTTCTTATATGGGAAGATGCAAAGAATCTGGGCTCACTGAAATCATTCCTTTCATCATATACATCTCAGCTATGCAGGGCCAGTATCTTGTGCTTTTCGCATCCTGACCTTCCTTGAGGCTCACCGTTGGGAGTGGCTGCATCTGATGACTGCCAGGTGGCAGGTATTCTTCTTCTTTCTAAGTGCCCCTAGGGCTCAGGAACTCGCATTGGGCTGCAATGGTTGATGATTGTGACATTTTTGTTAACTGATATGGCAGGAAATATTCCATTTCTCAGTCCCTCCCCATGGTATGAAATTCAACCAATAGTTAGGAGACATTTTATGACCAATTTTTGTCCCATGGTGCTGAGAGGATCCCCTCAGACTGGGTGAAAGTTCTTGTTAATATGCCACTCAAGATGTTAATTTTCAGATTAGGCCCATTAGTAGATGATTAAAGATTCTCTGGATCCTCTATCTTCTAAACTATTATGATCCAGAAGATATTTTCCTTGTTGTTTCTTCCCATACATAGAATCACACTATTACAATTATTTTCACATACAAAACTACATATCTGATCAATTGTTTTAAGTCACCTAGTCATCGTTACATTCATTGGGGGCCTGGTTACACACTGTAAGAAACAACAATCTTATAAAATAGACAAGATATAAATAATGTAGCTAGTAACATTGACAAAGTTGTACTGTAGCAGAGAGACAAAGCATAAACACCTGATTCTTTTTATTAGAGAATGGTATAGAAATTAAAATCTTGGCACTAGGTCTGCTCATAGTTACTGGGATACTATAGACACTCTGCAGATAGAATTAGGAAATATGTGTATGTGTACTATACATATGTATACATATTGATACATCTATAATTATTTCTATTATCTCTATTAAGTAAAACATGAATTCATATTAATAGCTCCAACTCTCATCCAGAATTCCATGGTTTATTCCAGCCTTGTCCCTTGCTTATCTGTAACTTTCTCTCCAATAGTGGGAAACTAGGCTTCTACTGTTCATGATCCATAAATAAATACCCATGATAAATAAACAAATATCAATTAGTGATTGAATAAGTAAATAGAAGAAGATAAACAACTTCCATACAGAAGAATTCTAAATACTTTAGATATTCCCCCCTAAAGAAAATGAAACATAACTTCCTACTTATTAAATGTGGTATGTACATTATGACTTTTTTTTTTTTTTTAATAAATTTATTTATTTTAGTTGGGGGCTAATTACTTTACAATATTGTAATAGTTTTTGCCATACATTGACATGAATCAGCCATGGGTTTACATGTGTTCCCCTTCCTGGACCCCCCACCCACCTCCCTCCCCATCCCATCCTTCTGGATCATCCCATTGCCCCGGCCCTGAGCCCTTGTCACATGCATCGAACATGGAATGGTGTTCTGTTTCACATATAATAATATACATGTTTCAATGCTATTCTCCCAGAATGTCCCACCCTCACCTTCTCCCTCAGAGTCCATAAAATTGTTCCATGCTGTGTCTCTTATTCTGTCTCGCATATAGGTTTATCGTTACCATCTTTCAAATTCCATATATATGCATTAGTATACTGTACTGTTGTTTTTCTTTCTGGCTTACTTCACTCTGTATAATGGGTTCCAGTTTCATCCATCTCAGTAGAACCGATTCAAATGTAAATTTTTTAATGGCTGAGTAATATTCCATTGTGTATATGTACCACAGCTTCCTTATCCATTCGTATGACTTTCTTTTAAAGAACACAGAATGGAAAGGGATGGCAAATGTAACTTTACAGTGGAGAAACCTAACAAACGCTACCTCAGTAAGGGGATCAAAGTTACTGTCATCAGTGGTAGATAATATTAATAGTATATACTTTTCATATGATATGGTGAAAATGGCACTTTATCCCTGTGGTCTTCTTCCTGAAAATCCATAATTCTGGCTAACCATTCTTTTCTGTGTGAAAAGAAATCAAACCCAAATTGAAGGGCATTCTGCAAATAGTTGATCAGTCCTCAAAATGGTGACGATCCTCAAAAACGAGGAAAGCTTTAGAAATTGTCATAGTCTAGAGGAGTCTAAGGAGACATGATGACTAAATGTGATGTAGTATCCTAAATGGAATCCCAGAACATAAAAATGAAGAAAATCTGAGTAAGATACGGACTCTATTTTTTTAAATTTTATTTATTTATTTTTGGCTGTGCTGGGTCTTCATTGCTGCATGTGGGTTTTCTCTTGCTGTGGCGAGCAGGGGCTACTCTCTAGCTGCAGTGCATGCGCTTCTCATTGCTATGGCTTCTTTTGTTGCAGAGCATGGACTCTAAGGCATGAAGGCTACAGTAGTTTCAGCTCACGGGCTTAGTTGCCCTGTGACATGTGGAATCTTCCTAGACCAGGAATGGAACCCGTATCCCCTGCATTGGCAGGCAGATTCTTAACCACTGGACCATCAGGAAAGTTCAAATAAAGACTTTGGATAACAATGATGGATCAATATTGGTTTATTAGTTGTGACAAAGGCACTGTAGTAATAGAGGTGTTAATAATAGAGGAAACTGGGTGTGAGGTATATGAGAACTGTCTATAAGACTCTTGTAACTTTTCTATAAGTCTAAGACTGTTCTAAAATTAAAAGTTCATTGAATGTTTAAAAGAAGGATTCCTTAACCAAAAAAGGAAAGGAGCAAATGAAAAGAAAAAGACTCTCTACTCAATATTCTGCAATGACCTATATGGGAAAAGAATCTTAAAAAAGAGTGTATATCTGTATATGTATAACTGAGTCACTTTGTCATACAGCAGAAACTAACACAACATTGTAAATCGACTATACTCCAATAAAATTTTTTTTTAATAAATAAAAAGACCAACAAATCTGACTGTATTAGAAAGGAGAACTTCAGTTTATGAAAAGACCCCACCAAAGAATAGAAAGACAAGCCAAAGAGTGGAACAAGATATTTGCCATATTGATAACCAACAAGGGGTCGGTATCAAGGATACGTAAAGAACAACTTTGAGTACATAAGAAAAATACAAATATTTGGCATAAAATGATGAGCAGAAGACATGAATAGGCATTTCACAGTAGAAGAAACACAGATAAACATATGGTGGTGGGGGGGCAAGCAAGGTGTCCAACTTCATCACTACTCAGGGAAAGACAAATATATGATACCGGTTACATGTGGAACCTAAAAAAATGGTACAAATGAACTTATTTACAAAACAGATATAGAGTCACAGATGTAGAAAACAAACTTATGGCTACCAAGGGAGAAAGGGAGTGGAGATAAACTGGGAGACTGGGATTGATATATATACACTACTATTATATATAAAATAGATAACTAAAAAGGACCTGCTGTATAGTGGGCTTCCCTGGTGGAACATCAGTAAAGAATCTGCTTGCAATGTGGGAGACCGAGGTTCTATCCCTGTGTCAGGAAGATCCCCTGGAGGAGGAAATGGCAACCCACTCCAGTATTCTTGCCTGGGAAATCCCATGGACAGAGGAGCCTGGCGGGCTACAGTCCATGGGGTCGCAAAGAGTTGGACACAACTTAGCAACAGAACAACAGCAACAATAGGGGTACTTACACAGCTGACAAAACTGTCAAGACAAGGAAATGATTAACACAAAGTTTAGGATAATAGTGAACTATATGAGGAGAAACATACAGGAGCTTCTGATGTACAGATATTATTCTCTTTCCAAATCTAGATGTATGAGTATTCATTGTAATATTAGCCTTAGTACTTAACTATGTGTGTAACAGTATGTTCTTTTGTGTATCCATTAGTCAGTAATAACTATCTCAAGGAAAGGTGTGATGACAAAACCATGATGACATATTTATTTTATTATCTGTTTTTACGTAGCGTGTGTGTACATATTTTTGATGATATGAGTGAGCTGGAAGCATTTAGTAGGTTGAATCCATTCCTCACTTCTCTCTAAGGTTGACTCCATTATCCAATCCATCCAATTTCTCATTTTAAATTTGTGTTTAGAAGTCTCCCTTTTCTTCCCAGTCATTGCAGGTAATCGTCATCGTGGTTTTCTTCCGGAGTGCCCTCTGAGCGAGGGCGTTGTCATTCCTAAGCACATGCTTCCTCCTAACATGGCACAGTCAGATCTCCTGGACTCCACTCCCACTGGGACTGGATCTGTTAACGCCTGGATCTCACTCCCAAGTTCCCCGGCCCCCAGCTCTACTTCCCCAATCCGTCTTTTTAACCGAGGCTGAAGATCACCACCTTTCATGAGACTGTCTTGTCGCCATCTTTGGGGGAATCTTGCCCACTCACAGCATCCCAGTCTTCCCCTTATTGTTCTGCTGTTTATGTTCTGCCCATTTCAAGGCAAGAAAAATATTCTGCTTAGGAATCTGCATCCAGACCTAGGATACAAAGATTCCTTTTCCCACCTTACCTTCAAATTCAACAAGATCATGATCAATGTTTGCCTCCACGTTCTGTCAGCACAGACCCGTGATTAAGTACTGTGGTTCTGGACTCAGGCTGATCTAAGTTTAAATCTCAGTCCTGCTATTTAACAACTGCATGACCTTAAGCTAGTTATTTAACCACTCAGATCCCCATCCTCTTCATGTATATAATAGGATTTTTTTTTATTCCAGGTACTTTTGTTGCAAGTGTCTTTGCTATAGACATCTTTGCCATTAGCATTTTGGACGCAAACATTTTCACAGCATAACTAATAGGCTGTAACCCAATTAAAAGATAAAATAACCTGTTGGCAGTTTGGTTTTAAATCCATGGCATTGGCACAGTACCCTCATTTTTATATTATATAAATCTTAGCATTCATAATGGTCTGTACAGTCAGGAGAAGATCTGGCAGTCTTAAAGTAGTGGATGATAACAACTGTGGATATATATGGATTTGGTGGAAAATACAGTGATAAGACTCACTGATCGTGTGAATTAAGAGAAGTTGCACATTATACTAGAAAATGATAACATATCACTGTGCAAATCCTTCAGTGATTTGAAGTTGCAGAGTTGAACCACATTTCCCATAGAACTTTGGAACATCTATCAACGGACATTGTAACAAAATGCCAAGAACAACCAACAGTAGAGAGGCTCTCACAAGGCAATATAAAGCTCAGTTACAAATACACATTCCATGATTTGGAAATGGATATCTCTCTCAATGAAGGAAGAAATTTTATGGAAAAAGAAAAAGTGCAATGCTGAATGAAGAAACAAATCTAAAGCCCCCAACATCCATAAAATAAAATACTATAAACAAATGACCTGGAAGTCATGTGCTATGCACACCATGACTACACACACATTTTAAATGTATTCAAATATTTTATATTTCATGACAGTTTTTGTAATTTTGTTATTTCATTTTTCATGTTTTATTCAGTTCAGTTCAGTCGCTCAGAAGCGTCCAACTCTGCGACCCCATGGACTGCAGCATGCCAGGCTTCCCTGTCCATCACCAACTCCTGGAGTTTACTCAGACTCATGCCCATCGACTCAGACTCAAGTTTTATTATGTCCTTTTTAATGTCTCTCTTTTATTTTTCTCTTATTTTATTTTTTTATGGCAAAACTCCCTTATAGTCAATTAGTTATGCAGTGAAAATGTTTGTGCTGAAAATCCTTGTGGCAAACATACTTACTGGGAAAATACCAGACATGATATTTCTTCCTACTGCACTGAGGTGTCACAAGCATTGAATTAAATAAAGCACTCAGTAGGTTCTCTGAAGTGCAGCTAGCACTCAATAAATGTCAGACATCATTCCCTTGTTTTTTGTCTTAATATTATTGATTTGTTTTGGAAGCTGAGTTCTTCCTTGGGGTGAAATTGTTTCTTGTTAACTTTCCTGGTGTGGTGGCATTTAGTCACTCAGTTGTATCTAACTCTTTGTGATCCCATGACTATAGCCCACCAGGCTCCTCTGTCCATGGGATTTCCCAGGCAAGAAGTGGGTTGCCATTTCCTTCTCCAGAGGATCTTTCCAACCCAGGGATCGAACCCATGTCTCCTGCTTTGGCATGTGGGTTCTTTACACTTGAGCCACCAGGGAAGTCTTAACTCTGAAATAGTCCTTTTCTGAACTTACTTAGCCCCCTGTTGTCACTTTCCCTGCCTTGGCATCAAAATGGGATTTCAGGAAATTAACCTAAAATCTCACCAGGCAGATGGGAAGCCTGTCCACGTCCTTCTAGGCTCTTGAGCGGCCAGAACACTCTATACAATTTCTCAGTAATTCCTTATACTACCACATTATTCTGCTTGTCTTGAGTCTTTTCCTGATTTCCATTCCTTTTACTGGGCTCATGACCATTCACTCATTCGTTCTTCAATGAGGCTTTTGTCTTTAACTCCATGATAATAGCTGAAAACTCTCCATCCGTCTTCTTATTCACACAGAAGAATCTTAATTGGTTTGTCCCTCCCGTCTCTCTGTCATTCATACTCATTTCAAAACTTTTTAGGCTGTAATAAAAAAAAATCCAAAGTTCAAGGAACATTGATATTAAAATATTTAAAACTTAAAAAAGCAATATATTACATAAATAACATTTTATAAACTTTTAAAATAACTTCTGACAACCAGGGCATATTTTATTGTTCAAAAAAAAAAATCAAAAGAAAAGGAAAAACTCTGTTAGTTGAAGTCTGCAACTCTACTTTAGAGCTTTATTCTGTCAGAATAAACCCCCGTTAGAATGCGATTCCTCCAGGAAGATGCATTCTGAGAGGGATAGTGCCTTTAGACCAGGGATTTACAAACTATGATCCACAGCAGACTAGTTACATGGGATTCTAGCGTATTTTTAAAATATATTTATTTATTTGGCTGCACTGGATCTTAGCTGCAGCATGTGGGATCTTTAGTTGTGACATGCAAACCCTTAGTTGTGGTATATGGGATCAAGTTCCCTGACCAGGGATCAAACCCAAGCGCCCCCTGCATTAGGAACATGGAGTCTTAGCCACTGGACTCACCAGGGAAGTTCCAACAGATATTTTTATACCAGTTACAAAAATGTTCTGTGATCAAATACGGTAGGAAATGCTGGATGAATAGCTCACTGTAGATGGCAAGAGGGTGAATGTTCTGGATCCTTCTTGCCTCTCAGATCTCACCTGGTACCACTTGTCTTCTCTCTGGTCTAGGGCATTTGCCTTCATCTTTCAGACCCAAACATGCAAAAGCTCACCCTAGCCTCAACACCTTTGCATTTGCTAGTCCCTCTGCCAGGGATGCTCTTCCCAGATCCTCACATAGCTGGCTTCTTCTGATTATTCATTCAAGTCTTGGTTCAAATGTCACAACTGACCACACCCTTTAACACTCTTTGTAATAATCTTTAACATTTTTTTTACTTGTGTATCTGTTCCACCAATTAAAATGAGAAACCATCTATCCTACTCATGGCCATGGCTCTGGTGGCTAGAAAAACATGTGGAACACTGTAGAAACTCAATAAATACTGAATGAATGAATGAATCAACATTAAACAGGTTTCTTCCACATAAGACTTCTCAGGGCCTTTCCTGCATGAATCTGTGCTGGAACTCTCAAAGCAGGAAATGTAGCATTCAGGCTTGTCCAAACCTAAATGCTCCCTGGAGCACTGAGTGGAAACTTTTTTATTGCTTATACTTTTGTAGATACTGCTTCAGGTTGTATAAATGAGTTTATACTTAATGAATTTTTGGTTGTCTGAAGGCTGGTTTCGAGGATTAGAGAGTCAAGATGACCCATGAAGCTATAAGTAGGAAAAAGATGTATAGAAAATGGGAGTGGGGATGGAAAAGATCTCAGAAGTGGTAGATGCAAACCTTTTCCCAAAGTTGAATCCCAGTGTTTAGATCATTAGATCTCTCTTAGGATACGTCTTTAAATTAAGAACTTGCTCAGCCCAGTTGTACCCAGGGTTGGCTGTACTTGCTTCTGCTGAAGCTTTACTTATAAACAGAAAGGTTACCATCCTGAATAAAAAGAAAGTTAAACACACACACGCAAACGCACATCTTCAATAAATGCTCCAAATTACATCCTAACAAGTAAATTAGAATGTAACTAG
This sequence comes from Giraffa tippelskirchi, assembly GCF_054371585.1. Taxonomy (NCBI): domain Eukaryota; kingdom Metazoa; phylum Chordata; class Mammalia; order Artiodactyla; family Giraffidae; genus Giraffa; species Giraffa tippelskirchi. The sequence continues at coordinate 133,590,435 of NC_137278.1, read as the reverse complement.
CAAGGCTGTTATTTTGAAACTAGCAAGCATCCTCGTCCCTCCACCATTAGGATGTTCCTTATCTAAATGTCTCAGTCATTGCCTTCCGCTGCATCCATAAAGGGCCGAAGTCAAGGCAGATGGGAAAGTGCCAGGGAGATGGTTTTGTCCACTTTCTATCTTCTGGAGAAAAAAATATTGAAATGTCCTTGAAAATGTCTTTCTGAACTTCTTAACTGCTTTCATGTGGGTAGCAGACAGATGAACTGGGAGATAAGGAGGGCACAGTGGTGGGAAGAAGGAGAGGAAGCTGTTATCCTGGGGATTAAAATAACACCTCATCTTCATCTTGGGATGAACTGTAAACAGGTTCAATAATTTGCTTGAAAAGTGGTTTCGTTAACAGCTTCTGAATTGGTTTAATAGTTCAGAGAAGAGAAAATGGTCTTTACGGAAATCAAGTTCCAATTAAACTGTGTGCTAGCAGCAGAGTATCATTACTGAGCTTAAAACACAAGTACCATGAAATGTTTTCTCTGGAAGGAGTTTGAAGAAACCGGTAATGGTAACAACTTTGGAGAGAGATTCCTCTTTGAACTTAGGGTGGGTAAGAGAAGTGTAGAGGAGATGTTTACTTTTTGTCTAATCTTTCTGTTCAGCTTGGGTATTTACTATATGTATATGTTACATTTATTAGTTTGCTCTGTAAGGTCCATGTATCAAAAGAATGCATTTCCTTAGTTGAGTGGCCCCTCTCCATTTTGGCACCTGAGGCCAGGGTAGGAAGAAGAGAAAAACAGAAAACATGTGAGAAGAATCAGAAAAGGCCAACTGAGAACTCACACAGGAAGAGCTGGGGCCCTTTCACCACTTTGTCCTCTGTGGTCTGTCTTCTTGATCCTGGCTTTTTGAGAGAGGGTATAACCCCTGGGCTTACACAGTTTAGGACAGATTGCTTTCTTTCTTTTTTTAAAAAAATTACTTATTTATTTATTTATTTGGCTGCACCAAGTTTTAGTTGTGGCACATGGGATCTTTAATTGAGGCATGTAGGATGTAGTTCTCTGACCAGGGATTAAAACCAGCCACCTTGCATTGGGAGCACAGAGTCTTAGCCACTGGACCACCAGGGAAATCCCAGGACAAATTTCTTGAATTGGTTCTTTTGATGAACATACTATGCCCTTTGCTAGGAAACAAAGATATGAAACGTTAGTTCTTGCGCCCTTGGTGTAGCAAATGAGTGCTGAGTCTGAAACTTTTCCAAATCAAGTTTGAGGAAGAAGGAATAGAAAGAGAAAGAGAAGGAGAAACAGGAATAGGGGGAGGAGGAGGGGAAACTTTAAAAAAAAAGTGAAGTGGTCCTGTTATCCTCAATATCTTTCTCGAGATATAACCCTTCAGACTCAGGGCTTCCCAAGTGGCGAGAGTGGTAAAGAGCCTGCCTGCAAATGCAGAAGATGTAAGAGACAGGGGTTCGATCCCTGGGTTGGAAAGATTCCCCTGGAGGAGGCCATGGTAACCCACTCCAGTATTCTTGCCTGCAGAATCCCGTGGACAGAGGAGCCTGGCGGGCTACAGTCCACAGGGTTGCAAGCAGTTGGACACGACTGAAGTCACTTAGCAAAGCACAGCACAGCCCTTCAGATGAGGTGACCTTTCAGATGCTTGTCATTTTGTCCTTAGAGTCTCTACCTCTTCCTTCCTTTCTTCCTATTTCCCCCCTCCCTTCCCTCCTCCCCTCCTGTCTTTCAGTAAATGTTTATTGAGCATCCCCTAAGTGGGAGGCACTGGTGCAACAGAAGATGCAAAGATGAGTAAGACATGGTTCCTATTCTCAAATTGCTCATTAATACAATGAGGTAAGAGGTTGAATGAAGAGCCAGTGATGTGCTAGGAGAGCAGTTAATTCTGAGTAAACTGATCAGGAAGGCTCTTCCATGGTGGTAGCATTTGAACTAAGGATAGAAGGTGTGAGATGAACTTTCAGATGGATGATGTTACTCCTATAATAATATGGCAAAAGGGAAATTGTCCATATAGGCCTAATCTAACCACATGAGCCCTTTAAAAGTAAAGGATTTTATCTAGCTGGTGTCAGAACGGTAGTGAGAGAGATCTGAAGCACAAGGAGGGCCCAACATGCCACTGCTGCTTTGCAGAAGGAAGGACAGGAGAAGAGATGAGGGTGGATTAAAGGAGCTGAAAGAGACCCCTGGCTGACAGCCAGCCAGGACACCAGGACCTCAGTCCTGCAGCCCCGAGGTAATATATTCCACCAAAAGCCTGAATGAGCCTGAAGGTTGACTCTTCCCCAGAAGAACACCTTGACTTTGGCCTTGTGAGAACCTAAGTAGAGACCTCAGTGGAGCCCGCCTGGACTTCTGACCTATAAAACCATAAACAGGTGTTGTTTTAAGCCATTACCTATGTGATACTCATAACAAAGCAATCAAAATCTCAACAAGAAGCATTTTCTACTCAGAGGGGAAAATGTGAGTGCTCAGGGACTTCAGGGAAGAACAAGTAGCTGGGAAACATGAGGTCCACATGTACACAGGCACTAGCCCAGACGTCTACCAAGCTGAGTTTGAGCCAGATCAGGAAAGTCATTGAATGTCGTGCATGTTGAGGAGTTTGGGCCTTATCTTGAGCACCACATTCTACCTCCCTTCTCCCTCCTAGAAGTGAAGTGAAGTGTTAGTCACTCAGTCATGTCCGACTCTTTGCAGCCCCATGGACTGTGGCCCACCAGGCTCCTCTGTCCATGGGATTCTCCAGGCAAGAATACTGGCTGCTACTGCTGCCGCTAAGTCGCTTCAGTCGTGTCCGATTCTGTGCGACCCCATAGACGGCAGCCCACCAGGCTCTGCTGTCCCTAGGATTTTCCAGACAAGAACACTGGAGTGGGTTGCCATTTCCTTCTCCGGAGCTTTTGTGTAGCAGAGTTTTATTAAAGTAAGAGAAGTGACAGAGAGAGCTTCTGACATAGACATCAGAAGAGGGAAGAATACTGGAGTGGGTTACCATTCCCTTTTCCAGGGGATCTTCCCAACCCAGGGACTGAACGCAGGTCTCCTGCATTGTAGGTAGATTCATTCCCTCCTAGAAGCTCTGTCATCTCCTGTCCAACATGGAAATACTTCTCTTACTTGACTAACGTCTGAGACGTCCACACAGTTTTTTATGCATCTGCGTTTCTTTTCTTTCCTGTTTAACATCCTCCTGCATCGTCCCTGCTCTTCACTCTGGCAGTTTCTCTTCAACTAGGGTGATTTCCCAGGAGCCCTGCCTGAGGATGGCCAGAAGAGGACATAGCTGTAGGGTCAGAGCCTTGACAATGTCCACCAACATCCACCACCAGGCCCTTGTGAAGGGATTGGCTGACAGTGACTGGGAGTAGAATCGACTTCTCCAGATGGAAGGAATAGAATGGATCAGAGCCCGGGTGTCTCATATAAGAAGTAATGGAAGAAGTGTTGGCAGCAGGGCTCTGAAACTGATCCAAGGAACCTATTAGAGAAGTGCTGTCAGTTTAGGAAATGGACAAGGTGAGATGTGTCAGGGCCCCAACAGGAAATGCAGTTTTCCCCAGAGGGCTCAAATGAAGAGACTTTGAAGAAATGTCTTTGAGATATGTGTGGGCAAGGTTAAGGGAATAAAATCAGAGTGTAGGAATGACTCTACATTACCACCTCAAGAAAGAAATTGTTAGCACCTCAACCTCAATGATCTAAGGAATAAGGAATGTGATAGTAACCAGGGCCTGGTGAGAGCTGGAGCCATGGGGAACAGGCCACCTGGATGAGACTGGTAGTCATGGAGGCAACTATGGCCAAAGAATGAGTTTTGAAGCAAGGAGGAGCAGAGAGAAATACCTGGTCTCTCTTTCCTCCCTCATCCCCTAAAGTGCCTCCCCTAGCTGGACTCATCAGAAGCTAGTCAGCAAGGGAGCCCAGGAAGAAGTGGTCCAGACGTGTTATCCTGCTATAGCCCAGAACAGGGCAGAGAAAGGTGGATGGTGGATCTGGGGGAAAGGTGGGAAAGAAGAACAGAAACAACATGTTAGAGAAGCAAGTGGCTCATGGGCCTTGCCATGATGTTGACTTTGCCATGACCAAGATCATCTATGGGCTCAACCATGATGGCTCTTAACCCTGGGAACCTCATTATGGCTCTGCTCTTGCTGGTGGGATCCAGAAGAGGAGTGATCTGAAAGGAGAAAAGACCCCATGAGAGCCAAGCCCAAGAGTTGGCCCCCCAGTTTAGGGATGCTCTTTGAGTGCAGTCACCTCCCATAAAAGGAGAGGGTTTGGGGGAATGAACACAGGGGTATCATATGTTCATTGTGGGAGCTTCTAGCCCAGGGACATTAGGAGCTTCCCACAGATTGCAGCCTGAACTATTTGGGGTCTACATATTCAGAGTGGTGGGAAACCATGCTTAGAGTTGTGGGCTGGTCTGACCACTTGTGCCAGGGCTGTAAGGTTGTGTTTTGGAGGGAGAAGAGCAGCACAGAGATGGCCCAGGGGAAGGATGTGGTCGAGTCCTTCTTTAAGAGCACAGCTTGTTATCTTTTGGGTCAAGAAAATTATAGGGGATTGATAAATTTACTAGAACAGCAAGAATCACACTGGGTTTTTGTTTTTTTTTTTTCAGCTTTAAATAAGGACATTCTTTTCCCAAAATATCTTTCTTGGGCTGAGAATGATCCTAGGAAAGTTCTGGCTATCCAGAGACTTTAAAATTAATTCTGGTAAAGAGCCACAGTCAGTACTATTAGTTCAGATGAAGCCCTTAAGTGACCCAAATCCCACTACACACTCACTCCAGGCTGCCTGGTCCAGTTTGGACAACCTCCTGCTCCCTTTCAACATTTGGCTCAGAAAGGCTAAGTATTATCTCTCTCTTCTAGTCTGATCCCATGGCTGAGCCAGCCCCAGACAAGCTTCAGGGCAAACTTCTCCAGCCCTGAGGAACTTTAAGGACCAGGTCAGCGATTGCAAACAAAGATAAGGCTGCGGCACCACATGAAGGTCCAGGGAAGGCAGGAGACTCGAGAGGATGCTCTCTCCTGGCTGAGTCCAGTCTCTCCACCATCCAGATGATCCTGTGTGGCCTGGCCCCCTAGCTCTGGGTCTGGACACCGGGCCCTCTCCCTCAGCCTCAAGCAGCTGGTCAGGACAGTTCTTCCCAGGAACATGGCCTGTTTATTCTACCCCTTGGCCCAAGTTTCCTCCTGAGTCCAGAGAAAGCCCCCACAGTGGAGGTCTGGACCCAAACTTGCACAATCAGGCCCTCTTCCCTTGGTCCTCAGGCCAACATGGGGGTGGGAGGCCTGGGTCAGCGTGGCCAGCGGGGAGGGTGGAAGCTGAGCCCAAGACCACGCAGCCTTGCGCTATCTGTCGCCTGCCTGAGACCACAGGCGAGACACGTTTGGAGGCGTCACAGTCCCTGCCGCCCAGGCCCTCTATGGCTCCCCAGGGACTCCTGGAGCCCATGAGCTTGGCATGAAGCCCTCAGCCAGACTTTGGACCCATTAAGTGCAGGCTGGAAAGATGGGTGAGGGGACCGGACCTGGGTGGAGTTGGCAGCCACCACCAAGTCCTCCCTGGTTTGATGTCCAAAGATGAACTAAGGGTCAGATGTGACTGACCCTTATAAATGAAGCAAGAGCAACCCACTGTAAGCAAGCAGCCCAAAGTTGGGGCTCTCTGGGTACCATCAGTATCTCCATCCTCACTCTGACTGCTGACTCCAGGCCCCAAGGCCCCCTGGGGCAGAGCACCAGATGCGGGGGTGCTCTCCCTGTTAACAAGCCAGCTTTCAGTATCCTAAACTTGCTTTGTTAGGTTTTGGTCCCCACCACACACACACACACACACACACACACACACACACACACACACACACACCCCAGCCCAATTACACACCCCACCCACCATGTTGGTAATCAGTAATCTGGCCAATTACTCTAACTGCCGTTCACCGGGGAGGAAGGGACCCACCCACACACCCGCCACTAAGAAACTTTCTTCCAGAGCTGTTTTCCTCTGAGTGGGGCTGACACCTGGGTGCTCTCCGGGAACTCAGTGTCCCCTCTGCTCCTGATGACTCCCCCCACCACCCCCTCCACAGGAAACAGGACTCACAGCAAGTTGAGGTGGGGGCAGGCAGAGAGCACTTTCAAGATGCTACAGAGGAGCCTTGAGCCTGTCTCAGCTGAGCGAAGGGTGATGTCTGCACAGAATCCATTAGAGTCCATACCCTGGGCTATGAGCCACTGCCCTCAACCCTGTGTTCTTGCTGCCCTGCTGTGGGGCCCAGGATGCCATCCGTATCTAGATTTGTCCATCCAAGCCAGTCTCAACCAGCTGGTGCCAGATGGCTTGCTGATACCTGGGTGTGTTTGGGGACAACCTAAGTGAGAAGATGTCCCCATTGCTGAGGTGATGAGAGGGCCAGTGAACTTGCTGGGGATCAGCACTCAGCTTAATCAGTAGAATATGTTGTACAATGTGTCCACTCACATGGTTGCTCCCTTCTATCCCATCCTTGAGCCCTGAAAACTCAGATGTTTGGCCATAGGACATTGTTTAGGATTTGTTATGATGTATCATCTTGGGTAATTGATTTGTGTATTTGTGTGAACATGTATTTTTAATTGGGTTGCTTGGTCCCTAACCTGGGTTATAGTTTCTGAGAACCCTCTTGTTACCAAGAAAACCTGGCTCCTTCCATTGTTTCCTCCCAGCAGGAAGGCTTTCAAGCAATGGAACTCAACCCCTGCCTCACCCCCTGGTATGAAATCTGATGAGCTGGTCTTCAGATCCTGACATTTCAGTGAAGGCTGGATGGTAGCCATGACCCTGATGATACTTACAAAGTCCCCTTCAATACTCACACCCGCAGGGTCTGCCACCTCTGTCTCCCTGGGTCCCTGCAAGTCACCTGGCCCCTGGTCAGCCCCAAGAGAGCCCCGCTTCTGGGCAGAAGGGAGCATAGGCTGTGAAAGACTAGGTGCTCTTTTGTGCACAGTTCTCTTGGGGCCTCCTTTGACATGCCCACATGTGTCCCACAGACTCCTGCTGTGCTGCGTGCACCTCAGGACTCCTTGCCTCCTACCTTGCAGGGCTTTCCCCAGACCACAGACACTCACACAGCCTCCACAGTTTCCAGCCTCTAGACCACTGGGATGGGACTTTCAGAAGCAACATCTCCACATCCCTCCTCCCCCCCGACTCAAGCTCAGCTTGAGGTCTGACCTCAAGTTGGGTGGGGAGAGACCCTGGACACTCCAAGCCCAACCCTGAGTAAATGTGAGTGCTTCTTGTGTCTCCGCCTCCACCAACACCATTTGGTCACTGGATCAGTGTCCCTACCTGCGCTTCCCCTCGCCAAACAAAAATATCTGCTTTGCTGATTTCAAAGAAAAGCAGAGACACTCCTGACAATGACACTCATTAGAGCAAAACCTCCCTCACCAGTCTATACTGGAACCAGCAGAGGAATCGGTGGGCAGATGTGTGTGTGCACATGTGCACGCCCCTGTGCATGCAAGGAAGGAGGTTTATGAAGGGACCTATGAGAAAGGAGAAACCACAGTGATGCGTGGAGGGGAGGACACAGGAAGATCCAGGTGGACAGAGCCTGGGAGAGCGGAGCACCTGGCTCAGACTTGTAGATGCCTGTGGCTAACTGTGCGCGGAACTGAATCAGCCCATTCATACGGCCCTCATATATGCAGAGGGAATTGGACCACCCAAGGAGAATGCCCTCCTGTGGACTGTGAGAACCAAGCAGTAGGAGACAGAGGTATAAAGGACAGATCCTCATAGATGCAGGTGGTCGTGAAGATGACTGCACTTTAAATGGATGATAAAGTAAAATAAGTACAGGATAAGGTAACTCCCAGGCCATGCTCGGGAGAATTGTGAGAGAATAATTCACATTCTTTTTCCTGGGAATAGCCATGTCATCCTCAGTTCCTCTGGACACCTCTTGTTTAAAGTCCAGGGATACAACAAAGTAAATGTGTATAATGCTAATTGATATACATACATGTCTCTAAAGGATAGAGAATCTCTCAGATTGGATTTCTAAAAGTCAGTCTATATTTTGTTCATAATTAATAGTAACACAAAAATATTGAAAGAAAAATGTTAAAAAAATTAAGTTGGCATAGCAATATTAATGTCAGTAATAATGTTATTAATTAACAGTTATTATCAAATAGACTTTTTGTTGTTGTTCAGTCGCCAAGTCATGTCCAACTGTTTCCGACCCCATGGACTGCAGTACATCAGGCTTCCCTATCCCTCACCATCTCCTGGAGTTTGCTGAAGTTCATGTCCATTGAATCAGTGATGTCATCCAACCATCTCATCCTCTAACTTTAAAGAAACAAACAAAAAAATACAAGCACTGTAGAGATAAAGAGAAATAACTGAATCTGCATCCCTTTAGCAGCATAGTCTTGAAATCCATGATGCAAAATTGACAGAATTACAAGGAGAAATTAATAAAACTACAATTAGAATGGGAGATGTCCATTTACCTGTTTCAGAAACTCAAAGCTTAAAAAGTAAAAAATTGAATAAGAACGTAAATCATAAGTTGTTACAATAGAACTTATTATTAAGTCTTGATCAGAAGGCAATATATAAAATCCTGAACCCCAAACTGGGGAATACACATTCTTTTCAAGAACACATGACAAAATATTCACAAAAGTAGACCATAAACCAAATCTCAAAAAAAGACCAACTACTTTTTTCATGTTCTCTGACCACAATGAAGTAAAACAAAACTTCTAACAAAAAGGTCCTAATGTATCGCACAGGAAACTATATTCAATATCCTGTGATCAACTATAACAGAAAGGAATATTGAAAAAGAATGTATAGAGGCGTATAACTGAATCACTTTCCTGTACAGCAGAGATTGGCACAATATTGTAAATCAACTATACATCAACAACAACAAAAAATAAACAAAACTTCAATTTCACAAAGATAAACAAAATCTTTATTTGGCAACCTTCAAATGCTCTCTGAAATAATTTATAGGCTGAAGAAAAATAATTATGGTTATGAAAACAATAACTAATAATTAAAACAATACACATGAAAATTTGTGGATGCAGTGAAACCTCTGTTGGAAAATATATAGTTTAAAATATACTGATAATAATGTAAGACTGAATGTTAGTGAGATACATATTCAATTTTAAAAATCAACGGAACAGAGAAAGTAGAAACATAAAAATAAAAGAAAAAATTGATAGTCTAGAGACTAACAATAATGGAAAACTTCCAAAGCTGGTTTCTAAGATTACTGAACCTGACAAGCTTTAAGGAAAGTAAAATAGCAAGATTCATTTAGGGAGAAAAAGTGGGAAAAAGGTGGCAGAAACAGCCTTAATGGCAACTAGAGACAGTGTAGATACAACAAAAGCCCGGAAGAATAGACTTCAGGGGAGACAGCTCTCCCTCCCCTTTCCAGCCAGCAACAGGGCTCATGTCTTATTTATCTTTGTATCTTCAAAGGCTGGCAGCCTGGTACAAAATAGATATTCAGTGGGTTTGTTATATATAATCAAGTCCTCTCCCTGAGCAGGCAGTCCGTGGCCCCAATATTGGAGCAAACAGACCATGGACAGAATTCCCAACAACTGTCCAATGTCACTATTTGTTCTTACTGTCAAACAAAGCACCACAGTTTAGAAACTCCATACTTTAAAAATAACAATAATCAAAGTAAATTAAAGTTATCCTTATAATATTCATCTTCCTTACTTGGATGAGATTGGTCTGAATAACAGTGAGAAGGGGCAAGGATGCTAGGGGTGGTATTCATCACCCAGAACACCTGGAGGAAATCATGTCCCATACTTGACCACAAGGCTGTCCCGTACGTAACAACAAGGCTGTTAAGGGGGAAAGCAGTTGGAAACCATAGCTCATCATGACATCTGTGCCCAAGCTTCTATGTGGCCAAGAAAGCTGGACTGGCCAGGTGTTCATATCAGTCTCTGAAATCAAAGGAATTGGTCTCAGCTTTCACAAACACCATGAGGGCTGGGAGCAAGAACACTGCCAGGCTGGAATGTTTGTGGCTGAAAATGGAGCACTGCAAGGCTGACATATGCAGGACACCAAAGTTTAGGATCTCAGAAGTTGTAGAGAGGCCTCCTAAGCCCTTCCAAAAATGCCCTTTCCAGGCACAGAGGCCTGAACCGTTCCTTTGTGGTGCTAAGGGTATCTTGGCTTTGTCCCCTGAGGAGTGTATGTGTGTGGGCTCAGTTGCCAAGTTGTGTCCAACTTTTTTTGCAACCCCATGGACTTGTAGCCCACCAGGCTCCTCTGTCCATGGGATTTTCCAGACAAGAATACTGGAGTGTGCTGCCATTCCCTTCTCCAGGGGATCTTCTTGAGCCAGGGATCAAACTCTGTGTCTCCTGCATTGGCAGGTGGGTTCTTTATCACCGAGCCACCAGGAAGCCCCTCTAAGGAGAGGCCACCCTAAGGTTATCAGCCACTGCTAACCCTGAATTCAAGAATCAGATGCTTTCCTGACATGAAGATTACTAGGGGCGGGTTGGGTGGAGTGAGCTGAAGGCAGGAGGACATGAGGGCACTGGCTGCCTGAGGGAAAAACAGGGAGTTAAAACTGCCTAGTGCCGAGTTCTGCCCTGCCCGGGGCCAGCCCTGAGCAAGCAGGAGCTAAGGGAGAGTTCACCAGGGGAATGGGGGTGGAGGAGGAGGAATGTGTTCCGGAAGCCCCAGCACAGCTGGAAGCCATGTGGCCTCTTTGGATCCTGGGCCAGGAGGACAAGCGGACCAGCAATCATGGAGGGGAGGGAGAAACACAGAGTATCTGGCTTTGCAAATAACAGCTTCCAGGGGAATGGCTTCACGTGAGCGTTCTGTGGAACCAATGCAAGGATGTAGGAATGCTCCCTATTATCACCCCATCAGTCCACCCGCCATGTCAGCTCCACTCCAAAGTCTTTGAAGGTAAAGCCAGGCAACCCCGAAACAATAATAACCATTTGTAAGACACTTTACCATGCAGAGTGATCGTTCAGATATGTTATCTCCTATGAGCCTCACAACATCCTCTGGGAGGATGTATTTAAGACTGCTTTTATTTTGCAAAAGAGGAAACTGAGGCTCAGCAAAGATAAGAAACTAGGGACAGACCTGGGACTTCTCACTCCAGACCCTGGAGGTTTAATGCCTTTGCTTCTCAAAGTGTGGTCCATGGACCAGCAACATCAGCCCACTCTGGAAGCTTGTTAGAAATAACCAGACTTGGTGAACCAGAATCAGCGTTTGAACAAGACCCTTCAGTGATTCACATTTTAATCTTCACATTAAAATTTGAGACATACTATGCTCACCAATGGGCTTCCTAGGTGGCATTTGCTAATGCCACCAGCAGTAAAGAATCCCCCCTACCAATGTAAGAGATGTGGGTTCAATCCCTGGGTGGGGAAGATCCCCTAGAGTAGGAAATGGCAACCCATTCCAGTATTCTTGCCTGGAGAATCCCATGGACAGAGGAGTCTGGCAGGCTACAGTCCATGGGATTGGACATGACTGAAGTGACTTAGCACACATGTCCACCATATCAGACTATTCTCATAAACACCTGATGACCCACTTGAGTACTGAGGCTCCCACTCTGGGGGAGTTTCAGTATTTTAGAGCTGGAAGGACTTCTCTAAAGCACCTACACCTACTTCATCATGGTACAAATGATGCTGACACATTCTGAAAGCAAGTCTCTAACAAAACTAAGGTGAAAATGCAAAAAATCTCTCTTCTGACTCAAAAGGCTTCCATTAAACCTGCCATCTTCCTATTTCTTTCTTTCTTTCTTTTTTAATATTGATTTGGCCGCACCGGGTCTTAGTTGCAGTATGCAGTATGTCAGTATCCTGACCAGGGATTGAATCCAGGCGCCCTGCATTGGGAGTGCAGAATCTTAGCCACTGGACTACCAGGGAAGCCCCCTATTTCTTTACTTGAAATTTGTTTCCTATTCGGTGCTTCTTACTCGGGGTTCTGTTATAAAAGCAGGTTTTCTTTGCCAATTTATGTGCAATTTAGGTTAATAGTAAATGTCATCGCAGTAATAAGAACAGAAACAATCATGGCCTTTTCTTTGTTTGGCATGTCCTACTTTTTCAGTGTTTTCTACCCATGGTTCAGTCACATGCTAGGCAGCTGTAGAAAACCAGCCTGCTATGAAAGTTTGGTTCTGGATAATCTGGAACAATCACTGAGTTGGTTACAAATATAAATTAGATGTAATAACATGTGGAGAGATACACTTAATAATAATGTGTGGAGAGATATCTATATATCTGCAAGGATGCAGGCCATGCTAAAAGAGTGTCTGTCCAGCACAAGTTTGGGCTTTGGCAATTTTCTGGTTAATTTGCTAAGTCAGGAAGGCCAAACCAGATCCTTCAGGCCAGTGGTAGATTTTTGAACCTAAATATTCTGGTTTGGCTGTCTTCATTATAAAGTTAACCTGTTACTTGCCAAATCACTGCTTCATTCATGCTCTATTAAGGGGAAAGAAATTCTTATGTGAGTGTGAACACACATGTTTTAACATGTGATTTACATGGAACTTGGCTTGGGTCATTTGTTCTTTGAGATATCAACTCAAACATTCATCCCACAGGAGGTGGGAAATCCAGGGTCCCTCCCAATATGTCTAGAAATGGGTATTGGCCTTCGGTCCCCCGACCCTGACCCCAACCACTTCACTCACTTCTGGCTCTAAGTTTGTGCTTCTGTGGGATTTTCTATCTCATATCTTGCCTCCTGTGGACATTTCCACTCTGTACTTGCACGGATTAGAGTATCAAATTCACTCCATTTTGCTTGATTTCTCCAAAACATCACACACCAAGGTCAGTGGATATAGCCAACTTGCCCTGTGAATGGAAAAGGAACAGAAGGGCTGTTCTTTGCCACACAACAGAATAGCTCCTAATGCTGATTACTAGAATCTGTATCCTTAAAAGTCTTCCAGTATTCTCTTTCCCTACATTTCTGCCATGGGGAATTGTCTTCCACTTGGGCTCAAGCCTCCTACCATGTTGTGGTTCCTTCTTTATTCAACTGCCCTCTAAGCTAAACAGCCCTCATCCACAAACAAGCCTATCTCTTCCCATTGTCCAACATACTACAAAGATCCGAATGGTCAAAGCTATGGTTTTTCCAGTAGTCATGTATGGATGTGAGAGTTGGACCATAAAGAAGGCTGAGCACTGAAGAAGTGATGCTTTTGAACTGTGATGTTGTAGAAGACTCTTGAGAGTCCCTTGGACTGCAAGGAAATCAAATCGGTCAATCCTAAAGGAAATCAACCCTGAATATTCATTGGAAGGACTGATGCTGAAGTTGAAGTGCCAATACTTTGGCCACTTGATGCGAAGAGCCAACTCGTTGGAAAAGACCCTAATGCTGGGAAAGATTGAAAGCAAGAGGAGACGGGGGTGACAGAGGATGAGATGGTTGGATGGCATCACTGACTCAACGGACATGAGTTTGAGCAAACTGGGCGAGACAGTGAAGGACAGGGAAGCCTGGTGTGCTGCAAAGAGTCAGACACGGCTGAGTGACTGAACAACAGTAAGCCATCTCATGTAAGGACTGCCTTCTAAGACTCAAATAGCACATTGTGAGGTTTGTTTAACAAAGGGCCAGAGGATGAATTCTCCCATGGATATCAGCAACAGCAGGCCCCTTCCTGATACACACACCAACGCCTTCTGTTACAGGATAGATAGATGGATGAGATTCGGGTGCTAGTGTATGTGTGTCAATGTATGTGCAAGCAGGGCTGAGAGAATATATATGTGCAAGTGTGTGTTCACGTGACTATGTGTGTATTTGTACAGGTAGAGAGCAGCCCTAGGAATTAGATCAAATGTGACTAGGGAAATGTCTAAAGCATGTGTCTAGACTCATTCTTTAGGTGTTGGACCCAATGCTGGGAAATCCCACGTCAGTCCCATGAGGACTCAAGGAAGGGATTCCCCATACCCAAGCTACATCTCCTTGAAAATTATCAATTAATTGGGAAGCAATAGAGAGACGCAGGGCTTCCCTGGTAGCTCAGCTGGTAAAGAATCTGCCTGCAATGAGGGAGATCTTGGGTTTGATCCCTGGGTCAGGAAGAGTCCCTGGAGGAGGGCATGGCAACCCACTCCAATATTCTTGTATGGAGAGTCCCCACGGACAGGGAAGCCTGGTGGGCTACAGTCCATGGGGGTCACAAAGAGTCAGACATGACTGAGCAACTAAGGACAGCACACACAGAGAGACACAAAGGAAATGGATAGAGCCATGGGGAATTGGAAAGACAGAAAAAGAGTTAGCTGAAACAAGATCATCTTGGTTCTCAGAGACCTGGGCTCCATATGCCACAAACGCCACTGGAAGAGACAAAGCCGGGAAGACGCTTCTAGTTCTTAGGCATAGAAGATCCTGGGGAGGGTGAGCTGCACCGATCTCTGATACCACAGGAGCCTAAGTGGGGGAGGGGCCTGGCCCTTCTGGAGGGAGGAGGAGAACAAGGATACCTTCTTGGAGCCCAACCTGACTGGGGCTGAGACCTGGGGTTTCCAAGCAAAGCAACGTGAGACTGCCTATAGGCCTAGAGTTGGAAGGATCTGAGACCCTTGGGATGGGAGGGAGTCAGAGTGGGGCTAGCATTTCACCAGCCCTTTCTCCCATACTGTTCATATTCCCCAGACCTTGGAATCCTCTGAGGGACTGAGGATAATGTGTTTAATGTCACTGGGAGAGGCTGGTTAGGCCAGGACACCCCTGGACATGTGCTGGTGGCCGGTTCCGTCCTGTGTTCAGGCAGATCCCCTAGGCTTGGGTGTAAAGAAACTGCTGGAAGTTTGTGCTCCACCGCTTGTGGCAGGCAGCACTGTCCCAGGGAGTCATCCCTCCTCTTATCTCCTCTAGCCCCACAGACTAACCTGGCTTTGCCAGCTGAGACCTAGAGGGATAGTGTGAACAGGACAGTGTGGGAAGCCTCTCTGAGGAGATGACACCCAGGCCCACAGACAGGATGAGAGTGGGGCTGGCTGTTGGACGGGGAGGGGCAGGCAGGGGGAGTGGAAGTTCTAGGCCCTGAGGCAGAAAAAGAACTGCAACCTTTAGAAACTGAAAGAGCCAAGTGCCTGGTCAGTAAGGAGGGCAGAAGATGAAGCTGGGGACATGGGGGAAGTCCAGAATTACTCAGGACCTGCCTTATCGTCTACAGTAACATTCTGAGCATGCACACACACACACACACACACACACACACACACACACACACAGACACTCTGAAAGGTTTGTGGGGAAAGGCTACTATGGTCTGAAGGATGATTCTTAATGCTCATGGGGACTGAAATGGAGTCCCAAGCTGGAAGCAGGGGACTAGTCATGAGGGTAGAGTCCAGGTAAGGAGAGGAGGGTGATTTGAAGAAACTGGGATGGTCATGGCAGTTGAAAGAAATGGTGGGATTAGCAGTATACTTTGGAGGCAGGGTTTGCTGGACTTGATGATAATATGGATGTGGAAGGTGAGGAGGAATCAAGGACCACAGTCCTTAGCGATGAAGAAGGCAGAGTTGACATAGGCAAGCCTGGTGGAGTAGGTAGCAGGTGAGAATCCCGAGTTCTTGTCAAGACAGGTTAAGCTCAAAATGACCAGACACCTCAGGTAGAAATATCACGTGGGACTTGCCTCTGGAAATTGGGCCTCAAAGGGGAGGAAAGGGCCAGTCAGAAATGTGGACTTGCCATCTTGTGGGTGGTATGTACAGCCATGGAAACATACAGAGAGGAGCCCCAGGCCGAGTCCAAGGGCACTGGCTTTAGAGTCACTTTGAAGCCACCACTGGGGCAGGAAGAAAACCAGGAGAGCACTGTGTGGGGAAGCCAGGAGAGGGAAGGGTTTCAGGGTGGGGTCAACTGAGTTAAAGCAGCCGAGAGAGAGGAAGCCTGTGGAAGTGAGAGTCTGGTGAGTTTATTATGAATGGTGGCATGGCAGAAGTCAGGCTGGAGGGCGTGGCGAAGAGGGGATGGCTGAGGAGGAAGTAGAGGCAAGCGTCATGTCCCCCCAACTTGGGGCTCTAGGGGAGACGGTGTGGATCTGGTGGAGGGATTTTTAAAAGACCTGTTCTTCTGCATTCTGGGTGGAAGCCAGAGAATGAAAGTGTGAATGAGAGGGGGTTAGGCCTTCCTCAGGTGCCCCTACCTCTTCCAATAGAGTTGAGGAAACCTCTACCCCCGAACGGGCCTCCCTCATAGCTCAGTTGGTAAAGAATCTGCCTGCAATGCAGGAGACCCCAGTTCGAGCCCTGGGTTGGGAAGATCCCCTGGAGAAGGAAACGGCAACCCACTCCAGTATTCTTGCCTAGAGAATCTCATGGACAGAGGAGCCTGGCAGGCCCCAGTCAATGGGGTCACAAGAGTCAGACATGATTTAGCGACTATCACCACCTACCCTTGAACCCGGACCTAGGCCCCTCGGGCCCCTCCTTGGGCTGCATGGAGAGGAAGCTCCAGGACCTGGGTGAAGGAAGCTGGGAGGGGAGGGCCTGCCTTGCTCTGGAAATAGAAAACCAATGTTGGTAACTGAGTAACTCCTGGAGATGGGGCAAAGGCCCTGGCAGAGCCTGAAGGAGCAAAAATAATCTGTGCCGCTTGGGCGGTGAGGCAGATCGGATGTGGGGGCCGGAGAGGCCTGGCCTGGGCCCCTCAGTCCCCAGCACCCCTCCCTGGCCTGCAGGGGTGGGCTCTGCTCTTCAGTCTTGCTCTGGCCCAGCCAGTAGCAATGGGTCCTGGCAGGCAGAGCCTCCTCAATTAATGGTCATGCACCAGTGCCCAGGCCAGCGAGCTTGGTCCCCTCTGCCTCACAGCACTGCCTGTTCCGGACCCCAGATAAGAGCATCGCCCAGACAGACAAGCAGGCAGAGCCCCGCTGAGCCCCAGTCAGGCAGACATGGCCTGGGCAGCCCCAGTTGCCTATGGTCAGGGAGGGGTGGCCTCCCACCCTACTTCAGGAGGCAGGCCTCGACCACCTCAGCCTTCCCCAGATCTCCTTGCCCAAGGTCCAAAAGGTTATGCACACACTGCCTCCAACACACCCTCGCACACACAGCAGATGACAGGGTCCTCAGAGGGAAGGCTGATCTAACAGCATCTATGACTTGCTGGGTGATGGGTGGGTTTTGGGTGCAGAACCTGCTGAATAAGGATCTGGTCCTTCTCCCTCTTGTCTTCCCTTGGGACAAGGACGCCTCCATCTCTCTGCTTCACCTCCTGTTCCCAGGCTCACTTCTAAGATTGCAGGAAGCAAGAGACAGAACTTTTCATTGAGCAGATGGTGCCAGAAGATGGGGTGAGGCCGAGGGGTTGAGGCTCTGCCCTGGGTCCAGCCCCCAGGCCTGTCCCTCCTCCCCCACAGCACACCATCCCCGGGAAAGCAGGGCTTTGAGGAGAGGAAGGTGCCAGGCTTCAGAGCACAAGGCTTGGGCCCCTCTCTCCCAGGGAAGGAAAGGAAGGTGAGAATCACTGACCTGAGAAGTTTCCATGAACTCTGGCCATGCCGGAGAAGGGGGAGAGGCCCGCACAAGCGGGCAAGACACCCGGGAAGGCAGTAACCTCTCCCAGTGGTTTCCTTACCATAAATTTCTAATTGGATCTGGATCCAGTGGTACAAACAGAGACACAGGACCTGCCTGAGGAAAGAGCAGGGCTGGGAGCCACGTGCCACCAGGACTTTAGAGGAATTAGGGGTGCTGGTAGCAAGGGACTCAGGCCCTGGTCCCCTGGGGGATTGGTCTCAGTGAGGGGAGACGGTTTACCCAAGAAGGACCCCAAGGCCAGGCCCATCCCCGCTCCTTCTGCCTCCCAGCACAGGAGTGCCCTCTGTTTACAGACAAACTGTTAGTGTGGGTGAGAGAGAGAAGGGGTCCTGGTTGATCCTCAGAAGCAGCAGGCTCTGTAACCCCCGCTGCTGATTCAGCCACCGCGCGCCCCCCCTCTCCCCGCACCTCTCTCCCAAGCTGATGGGAACAAAGAGGCTGCAAGTTTCCAGTTGTAAAAGTCGGGGAGGAGCGATCAAGAACAAAGATCAAGGCTTCGGATTTTCCATGACACTCGTGCAGGGGCGGGGGCACCGAGCCTTGCTGAACTGTCTGGCTCAGTTCCCATCACCGTGCCCTCTGGGAAGCAGGAAGCTGCCACCTGGGCCTAGGGCAGTGCCAGGCTCACCACCAGCACGGCGCCCTCTGCTGGGGATGCCTGGGTAGGAGGCACACTCACTGCCCTGCAGGGTGGGGCAGAGCTTCCTGACATCTGGGTCCTCAATCCCAACTCCTCCCAGCTCCCTAAGATCAGACAGCCTTGGAGCTCAGGAGCTCACCGCACCGAGCCACCCCCCAAACCTGCACCTCTGTGCAGGGGTCAAGTGACAGAGCATAGGAGGTGTGGACTTTGGGTGGGTGGGGTTGAAGGGAATTCATTTGTAGGAGGCCAAAGGGCAGTTGGGCTTCCCTGGTGGCTCAGCTGGTAAAGAATCCGCCTGCAATGCAGGAGACCTGGGTTCAATCCCTGGGTTGGGAAGATCCCCTGGAGGAGGGCATGGCAACCCACTCCAGTATTCTTGTCTGGAGAATCCCATGGGCAGAGGAGGCTGTCAAGCTACGGTCCATGGGGTTGCAGAGAGTCAGACATGACTGAACGACTGAGCACACAAAGTGCGTTTGGGACTGGGCCACCTCCCATGGTGGGGCCAGCCTCCACGGCCCCATCTCCACTTACACCCAACTCTCTCAGCTTCCAAGCAATCTGGGACTGGGAGAGGTCTACCCAGTTAAACACATGATGGTATGTCATGGAGCCCTCTTCAACTTTTTAAAAATGTCAAATAAATCCAAGTATCCAGACAGGGAGGATGACCAAAGTACAGTAAGTGGAAAAACAAGAAGTAGATTTTGAAACCATTTTACTAAAAATAATTAGACTTCAAAGCACTGCATTTGGATATCCGTATCTAAATAACCATAGTGACTCAGACAGTAAAGCATCTGCCTGCGAAGCAGGAGACCCAGGTTCAATCCCTGGGTCGGGAAGATCCCCTGGAGAAGGCAATGGCAACCCACGCCAGTTCTCTTGCCTGGAAAATCCCATGGACGGAGGAGCCTGGTGGGCTAGTCCATGGGGTCACAAAGAGTCGGACACAACTGAGCGACTTCACTTTCACTTTGAATGTGCTTAGAAGGAAGCATAGAAAAATAAATGTCCAAACTTATGCCTGGGGTCATTTGGATTAGAATTAAAGGAAAGAATTTTGTATTTGAATTTTTATACTAAGCATGTGCGTGCGTGCTTAGTTGCTCAGATGTGTCTGACACTTTCTGACCCCATGGACTGTAGCCTGACAGCCTCCTCTGTCCTTGGGATTCTCCAGGCAAGAATACTGGAGTAGGTTGCCATGCCTTCCTCCAGGGGATCTTCCCAACCCTGGGATCAAACCTGGGTCTCCTGCATTGCAGGCAGATACTTAACCACCTGAGCCACCAGGGAAGCCCCCAAGCATGTATACTTGTATAATTAAAAAAAAAGATGAGGGTGGGGGAGGTGGTTTAGAGCAGTCTAAGTATGTAGATAGAGTTGGGCACACGCATAGACATGCCAGGTGTGTGCTCACGCTCACACACACACACACACTCCTGTGCGCATGCTCACACCAAGCACATCTGGCCCACCAAGGAGGGCACACCTGGTAAATCTGGCAAAAACCTGGGCACACACCTGGCTTAGGCACATCCCCACAGTCCCAGGCTCCCTTGGCTTGTGTCTGGCAGGGCCTGAAGCTCTCTCTAGGCACAAATCCCATCCTCTTGCTTCCCCAGCCTCCATTTACTCCACCTCCCCTCCCCTTCCAACCACCCCTAGGCCTCCATCATTTCCTGCCAGGTATTCACACAGCAGGACCCTGCCCAGTCAAGGGAGTCAACAAATCGAGGAAAGGAGTGTGTGGCCTGGCCATGAAGATGGCCTCCCCCTCCTCTGGGGCACTGGAGCACCCATCTCCAAAACCGGAGTTGTCCCAGGGTCTCCTTTAGATTCTGGTTTGATTAAGAAACCACCTGGGCCTCAGCCAGTCCAAATGTGATCCTGATTCTGCCGCTTACACGTTGGCTGATCTTGGACTAAGGTTATTAAAACCTTCTGAGCCTCAGTTTCCTTATCTGTAAAATGGGAATAATAAGGTTATTGTGAAACTCAAAGATGATAATATCTATGAGACGAAATGTTTCGGAAGACAAACAAGGAAATGATGATCAGGTGTCACGATCTGGCTCTCTCCAGGGCAGAGGATAGGGCTGTGATGAGGGAAGGACACAAGGACCTCTGAGGTGCTGCAGTGTCCTAATTCTGGGCTATGGGAACAAGGATGTTTAATTTATAATTATTTATTAAATTGTACATATATGTACATATTTAACAGATGTATGCTATGTTTCATAATAAGAAAAAATGTTTTGAAAAGTTTCATGTTCAGCATAAATGTAAAATAATATGAGCAAGTATAAGTTCCCATTCTCATTCATACTCTCTGAGGTCAGTGTTAGCTGTGTGGCAAGGGTGACCTAACAAGTAGAGATTTCATTTATAAACCTAGACCAGTGTTGTTTTCTTTGCTAGGGAAGGCCTGGGAGGGCTGAGGTGCCTAAGAGGTGTGGGTTGCTGTAGGTCCTCAAAACTAGCCTGCCCTTCCCCACGGCTCCTCCCCACCGCAGAGGGCTGAGAGGTATGCGCACGGCTGCCCACCCATCATCTGGGCTGGCATTATCCTCACCCCTGCAAAGTTCCCTGAACCCCAGACAGCCTCCTTTCTGCACCCAGCTGCCACTCCTCATTCCTCAGCAGCATGGCCCCTTCCTTGGTCCCCAGGCCCACCACTTCCTGCTTCGCTGGTGTCCTTCCTCATGCCTAGAAGATCTGCGCCCCCCCCTTCCCAGCCTTTCCTGGCCTTGCTCCTAGCTCTCCTAGACAGTGAGGCACTCTCTGCCACTCCACAGCACCCCAGGGCTCCAAGGCCCAGTCTGCACTATAGCGTCCCCCCGTGCTGGCTCTGACTCCAGTGGAGGGCTCCCTTGGGAGAACTGGGCATGGAGGCAGGGCCCCTGCTGCCCTCCCAGGCCAGAGACACCATGCTAGGCCACAGCACCCCAATGGCCCTCAGGCCCGAGCCCACCCTGCCATCAGAGGCCACAGGAATTTCTGTGGAGCCTGGCCAGGGCTTCTGCCCGGTGACCGTCAGCTCCCTACCCGTCGTCTGACTTGCTCCCTGTCTCTTCGACTTTGTGATTTACTTTGTCTCCCCTCCCTGATTTTCTGTGGGCCTCTGTCTCCTCCATCCTGCCCAGCCAGCACAGGGGCAGCAGGAACCTTCCATCTGCATGGCAGGGGGGGCAGCCCCTGGGCTTATGACACTTGACCCCAGCCTGAGCCATTGCCGGCTCCTCTGGGAGGTCTCCCTACCTCACCACCCCACCCCCCAGGTGAAAAGAGCCTGAGGGCCTCAGTGGTAGAGCCAAGCTGAAAGGGAAGAGGAAGCTGATGAAACTGGGGTACAGGCAGATGGAACTTCTGTTGTTAGGGGAGTGAAGAGCAATGGGGTGGGGGGCTGTCTGAGGTCTTGTGTAATAAGAGCTAAGAAGGAAGTTGAGTTCTGGAGGAAAACAGAGCCTTGAGTGACGTAAGGATGGGTTTCTGGGATAAATTCTGATTCTACGTTCTTCTCGGGGTCTAACCTCAAGCCTGCCTGCTGCAGAACTAGCTCTTCCCCATCTGTTCCTTTCTTGCACCGTCAGAACCCATGCAGAGAGTAAAGTGAAAGCAGAAACAAGAGGTGCTTGCGAAGGGTAGAGAGTCTTTCTTGTCAGCCTGTAAACGCGCCAGGGTGTCCCCTCTCCACCCCCAATCACCTGAAGCTCCCCAGTCCTTGGCACAGCCCAGAGACCACGCTGGAGGCAGTGGCCACTCCAAGCCATGTAGACAATCTTCCTTTCATGACCTTATTTATTATTCTTTTCCCACCTCTCCACCCCTTCCCCACCAGCTGCTTAAAATATTTTTCAAACAGAAAAATCCAACCACAGCTGGAAACCAACCCTAAAGTTAGTCCAGAACGTGGGAGCTGCCAGGGAAAATTGCCGGAGCTCAGGCGGGGCTGTGGGAGGCAGGGCCTCAGCCACGGAGGCAGCCCGGCTCTCTGGGGGCCCCAGAGGGACAGGAGACCAGGCAAGAGGGCCCTCGGGTCCCATCACCATTCCACACAAGGTCAGTGAGGACCCGCGGTGGCCAGGCCCTGGGCTGGGGCCCTGAGGGGACACACATCAGCTTAAGTAAAGGGACCTTTCCTCAAGGAATGACAGGCTTCAGGAGGAGGTAAGGCACAGGCCCTCCAGTGACAAGAGCATACACTTAGAGAGCGTTTCCTACGTTCGAGGTCCAGGCCTAAGTACTTTTACATATGTGACTCAAAGCCCTGTCAGGGCTTCGCTAGTGGTCCAGTGACTGAGACTCCACCTGCCCACTCAGGGGACATGGGTTCGATCCCTGGTCTCGGAAGATTCCACATGCCACAAGGCAACAAACAAAGCCCGTGCGCCACAACTACTGAGCCTCCGAGCAGCAATGACTGAACCCTGCACGCCCTAGGGCCTGAGTGCTGCAACTGCTAAAGGCCTGCTCCACAACAAGAGAAGCCACCACAAGGAGACGCCTGCTCACTGCAACTAGAGAAAACCCATGTGGAGGTACCAAGACCCAACACAGCCAAATATTTAAATAAAATTTTAGAATCCTATCAGCCCTGTACAGAAAGTACCGTTCTCCCCATCTTGTAGAGGAGAAAAACCAAGGCACACAGAAGTTAGGAAATTCTCACCCTACCATACGACTATAAAGGCTAGAGTCAGAATCTTGGCCCAGGGAGTCCGGAATCCATGATCTCAGTGCTGTACTCTGCCACCTCTGTACGTGCAAAGGCAAGGCAAGAACCCCATGAGACAGTATAAACAAGTTAACATGAAAATTCAGAGATGGTCCCTGGCAGGGGGTCAGAATCAAGGAGGGCTTCGTGGAGGAAGAAGCACAAGCACTACTTCTGGAAGGAGAGTGGGAACTTTGAGCCTATGCTCAGTGGCAGGGGCAGAAGGTATAGAGCAGAGAAAGCTGAGGCAGGAGCAGACAAAAACAGGACCCAAGGGACCCAACTCCCAGCATATGACCCCCACCACTCAAGAGGCCACCCCACCCCTGCCCAGTGCCCAGAGAGGAAGAATGCAGAGCTGAACCCAGGCCCGGCCACAGCGACCATGGTCCAGATTCACCCTCCCTCTCTCCAGCATCCCAGGCTGCTTTCTCACCTCCCTCTGACACCTCCCATCCAATCCTCTCACTCTTCCTGTTTGTACTGGTCCCTTTGCACACCTGTTCACAGGGGTGGGTGAGAGGCAAAAACTACAGCACTCTAAAAATTCTCTATAATACAAATGTTTGGTGGCATTTACATTAGACCAAAGTCACCAAGCTATCTTGGTTGGAACGAATGACCCAGAAGGGTGGTCATGCAGCCATGTGGCCTCAAGACCCCAAGAGATAGGGTGGCAGGTCACTGGGCTGGACCCTTCTTCTCTCTGCCTTGCCTCCACTTGTCTCTGTGGCCTCTTCCGGTCACGGGGTCTGAGCCTCTGTTTTCTCTCTGGATCTGTTTGGTGTGTTCCATTTCAGATCCTAAGTTCTCGTGAGCACAAAGCTCATCTCTCTTCTCTATCTCTAATGATTGCCTTGGAAAGACCACCTGGGTGGATGCTCAAGGCTAATTCAAAGCTGGTGGCATTGGCCAGTCTCCTGTGGGCTGTCCATGCAAGTTTCTAAGAGCTTGTTGATACTGAATCACCATCACCGTAATATCTGATAATAGCTGCCATTTATTGAATGCTTATTGCCTGATGGACAGTATTCTAGAAATTTCTCAGGATTAGCTCATTTCGTCATTTTAACAATGCTACATGTGGTTGGATGGCATCACTGACTCAGTGGACATGAGTCTGAGCAAACTCCAGAGGTGGTGAAGGACAGGGAAGCCTGGCGTGCTGCAGTTAGACACGATTTAGCAACTGAACAGCAATACATGAGGAAGCGGAGGCCCAGAAAGGGGTACAGGCGGTGCCCAAGGTCACACTCAGGTGCAGGGCTTCCACAGGGAGGGAGGGAGCACCCGGAGGGCAATGACTGTGTTTTGTTTGTCATTGTCTCTCTGCCCCAAGTCCCTGCAAGGTTGGCCTTTACTAGCATAGGAGATGTGGGAAGACAAAGCTGTGAATTCTAAACAATTGCTTCCCGTCCAGGAATCTGTGAAAACTACCTGCCCCAGGCCCACGACGTGAAGGGCTCTGAGTCCTTTCTCAGCTCTGGGCCAGCTTGACTCTGGTTACAAGTAGCCACCTGTCCCAAGGTGGGCCTCGCCTGAGCGTATGGAGATCCCAGGACAGGTAGCAGGCTCCTTCTGGTCCCACCAGGCAGGACAGGCCAGGTCAGCGCCAGGTCTGCTGCTGTGGTACCTCAGCTTTGGGTGGGCTCCTTTCCTTGGATCCTGGCTCCTCCTGAATCCTTCTGTGGAAGCAAACAACCCCAAACCTCTGCCGGTGTTAAGGCTGAGCCTCAAGAGCTGAGGGCCAGGCTCCTGGGCCTCTTGCGCCCCCTGGTGGAAGGAACGAAGTAGTGCCCATGCCTGCAACTGCCTTGTGAATCCAACCTTCCCTTTTCTCTCCTCCCTCCATCCTCTCTCCTCTTCTCACCTTCATTCATTCACCCTTGACTGCACGTCCACTGGGGGGTGGGCACCTGCCATGAGATGAGGATGCAGACCCTGTCCTGTGACTGTGACACTGTCCTTGTCCTGAGGTGCTCACCTTGTACTCACTTAACTCATTCCCTCATTCTACAAATATCTGTGGAGCTTCTACTCTCTGCCAGGCTCTCCTCTAGGCTCCAGAGACATCATCTCTGCCCACACGGAATTTACAGTCTAACAAGACGTTTAGCCTGGTTAACAGAGGATTATAGTGGAGAAAGCACAGGTGCTAGAGAAGAGACAGATAGACATAAAGACAGAGGTGCTGACACCAAGCAGTATGTGTGTAGGGGCGGCAGGAGAAGATTTCAGAGTGACATCTGGGCTGGGCTTGGGGGGTTGTGTAGGATCTCTCTGGGAGTAGGAAACAGGGTGTGGATTGGGTGGGGCAGGGAGGAAAGACTATCCTACACAAAGAGGACAGAACTAGCAAGCACATAAAGTCCTAGCATGTTTAGGGAGCTACAAATAGTCTGCTGTGGTCAGAGCGTGTGGTTAGAGGGAAGAGGGCAGCAGGAGAGTGGAAGGGCCTTGCAAACTGTGGAAGGGGTTTGGGTCTCTTCCTGCAGTCTGTGAGGAGCCACCGAAGGTTTTAAGAGACAAGGTGATACCACCACGTTTGCATTTTATTTATTGTAATTAACTAATTAGGCTGTGCCAGGTCTTAGTTGCGGCAATGTAGGATCTTTGATCTTAGTTGCACCATGTGGGATTTTTAGTTGCAGCATGCAAATTCTTAGTTGCTACATGTGGAATCTAGTTCCCTGGCTAGGGATTGAACCCACGCCCCTTGCATTGGGGGTACAGAGTCTTAGTCACTGGACCACCAGAGAAGTCCCTGCATTTTATTTAGAAAAAGACCATTAGACCAACGGAATGTGGAGGAAGGGCTATAAGAGCAAGCAACAGGGGCTTGTGTAGCTCTTATACTCCAGCTGGGTGACATGGATTCACTTCTCCAAGCTGCAGACTCCTCATGCATCAAAGGTGGTAATGATGCCCCATCTGCAGAGTTGTTAAGGGGACTAGATGAGACTGTGTGGGTAGTGCCTACCCCAGTGCCTGGCACATAATAGACACTCAGTAAACGATCATTTTTTTTTTTTGAAGTCAGAAAGCCTACTAGGCAGGCTATTACAATTGCTTAGGCAACAGATGTGGAGGCCTGAATCCAACCACTGACTATAGACGGATGAGGAGTGAGAAATGGAGCACTTTCTGCCATATCAGTAAACAAGGATGTCACAGTCATCAGCAATCACAGCCCTCCAATGTGACTGGTGAGCCCTAAGGGCACTCAGGAAGGAGGAGAATACCTGTGATTCAGCAGCCATCAGGACTGCAGACACTCCCTATGGTGAGCCCCAAGGGAGCTCAGGATGTGAAAAAACAGAGGATACTGGCCCAGGATAGCTGAGATGCATATGAAATGAATTTCAGTGAGCCCAGATGCTTGCATCTTCCCATACTTAGAAAAGCACTAATTTCCTTAACTTGGGATATCTGATTTTCTTCAATTAACAATAATCTTTTGAAGTCCAAACTACCTGTCCTTAGCAAAACTTCTATATGATCTGTCTGCTCCCCTCACCTCCTTGGAGCAGTTCTCTCAGGGTTACTTGAGATGCTGTCTCCTGGGTTTGAAGTCCTAAAAATTCCCACTGAATAAAGCATAACTCTCCACTTTTAGGATGTGACTATTTTTTAAATCGACAGGAGGAAAGACACCCAGAGCTGCTTCAGACAGTCGGCTTTCAGGATGGGGTTGGGTGTGGATTTTGTTTCTCTAAGAACCTGTTGGAGTTCATCTCTGCCTCCTGTCCTCAGGCTCTCTCTGGGGCTCCCTTATTCCTATCACCTTCTTAGGGGGGTGGCATTGCTTAGGGGTGTCAATTCCCAGAGGGCAGGGAGGGCCATTCAGTTTACATTACCTGTGGATAGCACATACATCAATGTGACTTAGAGTGTGCTCCATCTCAGGTCGTCATCAGTGGAGGGACTTTGGCAGTTATAAGGATCGAGGTCCCCACAGCCATTACACAGACCCTGGGGTAAGTTGTTAACAGGCTTCAGGGGCAGACATTTGTCTCCTTCATCTGCAAGTCCCCCTACAAGAGAATCTAGATTGGTGTTCCTTTTAAGATGTCAGTTTGTGTTTTGGTTTTCCCTGTATTTCTGTCCCCTGTTCCATTTAGATATCAGCCCTTTGGGGCTCTTTGATTTCTGTGGGGTAGAAGTTTTCTTAAAAGACCGCTTTAAGACTATTCCTTAATCTGTCTTTTATCAATGGCTCAGCTATTGAGCTGAGAGAGATAATACTAGGTGTCCCTGAAGTGCTGTTGAAGAGAGAAAGGAAAACAAGGGGAGGGCAGGGAGAGCCAGAGCCTGCATCAAGTGGGGAAAGTGATAGGGACAGAATGAAGGGACAAAATAAATAATTAGCTAATCCCACTGCCTGCCTGTGTGTGTGCTCAATCGTGTCTGACTCTTTACGACCCCATGGACTGTAGCTCACCAGGCTCCTTTATCCGTGGGATTTCCCAGGCAAGAATACTGGAGTGGGTTGCCGTTTCCTTCTCCAGGGGATCTTGCCGACTCAGGCATCAAACCCATACCTCCTGCGTCTCCTGCACTGGCAGGAGGATTTTTTACCACTGTGCCACCTGGGAAGTCCATTAATCCCATTAGGGTATGGTAAGTAGAAAAATATGGGAGACGCTGATAAGTTAATGATTACTCAAAAAAGCAGGTTTGCTTAACCACAAAACCAAGCAGGCTTGCTTAGCAACAAAACCATACAACAGAAGCATGTCCCATGCTTTTGGGGATATGTCCCATGTCCCCAAACAATAAAACAAAGGTGGCGTGAGACCCACACCCTGCCCAGTGAGCTCAATAAGTTAATGATCCCTAGGACAGGTTCTGTGCACACAAAAAGCAATCATTTATGGAAAGGTGACTTTTCAAAATAAAAAACCCTCATTGTACTG